>NC_090658.1:57385804-58635804 GCF_013368605.1 Nyctibius grandis
CATGAGACTCTATTAATCTTATTTCTCTATCCATAATGAATACAGTGGAGTTTTAAATTTTATTAACGGTGTATAGCAAACAGAAGGATCGTTTGCCACCCCTTGCCGTGGGTCACCTAAGATGTACTGAAGCTAATGGTTTTACATTTTTACTGTATTCAGAGACTCCCTTCAGACACTTTGGGTCTCATTCTCTTCTATTTTTAACCTTGGGAATTTGCTTACGCCTTTGAAAATACAGATATACTCTCCCGTTTCTATTTGCTAAGATTTTTATTCTTGCAATACTTGGGTCTAAATAACTTCTGGATATACCCACCAGTGGAAAACTAGGGCTTTGCAAACTATTTTGGCATTTTGTGGTCTGCTGAGCTGCATGTCCTGTGCAAGGGTCAGAAATGTGATCCATGCCCTTCCGTCCATAGTACCATGATGCTAACGTGATCCCTTTGCTGTTGAACCAGGAACCTTGGGGTGATGGTCTGCTCCTCCTTGTGCGATGTTGGTGGAATCATTGTCCCATTCATTGTCTACAGACTGGTGGAAGTCTGGCATGATCTGCCGCTGATAGTCTTCAGTAAGTGCCACCTTACCTACCTTACCTCCTTGCTGGCCAGTGCTGGGGTGCAGCAGCGGGGCCCAAGTTTCAAAGGGAGGGAAAAGCAGCTAAAGCTGTTGCCCCAAATTCAGCAGAAGCCCCTTTCTGTCTATAAAAGCCATAGCTTTCTTCTACAAAAGCCATAGCCAGTTTATAACAACCTGGAGCTTGTTTATGCATTCATGTCTCCTTTGCCCTTATTATTGTTTATTGCATTTTAAAGGAAGCTAGAGGTGAACACAGGTTCGACAGATGGCAAAGAGCTGAGAAATGTTCTAATGTTTTGATGAGATTAATATTTTGATGAATTCAAATCTGATCAATTACTGCTCTTCTGTGAGGTATATAGTCTCACTCCAGGAGCCAAAACCTGGAATTTCACACAATTGCCTATTTAATGGAGTACAAGCGTGGCTGTTACTTCAGTTCAGCTTTTCTGACAGTCTGTTAGCTGGCTGTTCTCCAGCTGTTTGGAAAGAGGTTGGTAAATAAATGCAAGATGAGCATTTGCAGAGTAGTGACCTGAACTCTAAGGTCAGAGTCTGCAAAACTTTTCTGAATCTTTAGATCAGCACACTATTTGTAGAAAAATGTCTTGAATGGCAATATGAAGCTTTTAACAGACAGCACGTTTAGGAAGGTGCTTGGTAGATTTTAAAAGAAATTATCAGTGGAGAAGTTAATCACATTGTGTAGGAGATAATACGTTGTGTATGTATTTTCTAGGTCTCGTTATGTAAATAGCAGAAGAGTTGAATCTGTTTCCTGGCATACACTCAGACTAGAGAGGGTTCTTTCCTCTTTACAGTGGTCTGCCCAGCCTGACATGCCGTAGTTCAGTGTATAACTCACAGCTGAACTTGGCTCATTGCTGTCTCCATGTGGCTGTCACATCCTCCAGAGGTGGCATCCTGGTTTTGCATACAGAGCCTTGATGTGCACATCTTGTATGAAGAACAAAATAAAATGCCATTTATGAATCCTTTGTGCCAGACAGTAGAAAGTGTGTAAATGCTGTAAATTGGTATATTCTAACAAGCTCTTTGTGCACCTGTTTGATTTGAAGCTGTACTTGGTTTGATTGCGGGTGGATTGGTGTTGCTTCTACCTGAAACTAAAGGAAGAGTTTTGCCTGAGACTGTTGAAGATGTTGAAAACTTTCATGGGTGAGTCAGGATGATGAACTCTTGGCAGATTTCACTTGAAATTGTGCAAAATCCCTGCCCAGATCTCACTGGGGAAGCCCAGGAGTTACTTGTCTGCCTCCTATCCTTCCAAGAAGTTGCTAGTTAATTCCCAGACTCTAGTGGGAGAGATTTTCTTTTCACCACTTGTCTACCTAGGCATCTGAAAACAAGCAGCATAGGCCTTTACTGGCCTGTGAATAGCTGCACTAGTCTCTCAAAGCTACTGCAACATTATTATAAATGTTATTTGTGCTTAAGAAACCTAACTGATCTTGTGGAACACAAAAAGGGCATTCCTGATAGCAGCTACTCATGCAGTGAGTGAAGCACCAGTAAGTGCTGAGGAGCCAGAACAAATCTAGAGGATTTGAGGATTAGCTGCTCATTTTCTCTGGGGAAGAGGCAGGGCAAGTGAAGAACCTGAAGTTACGTGCTCACTGAACACCTTCATTCTTGGTTTGCTGCTTGTGTCTTGTTATTCTTGCAGGCAAAGTGCTCCAAAGGCCAAAAAGATCTATCTCCACATCCAAACGTCAGAAGTAGCACATGACTGAAGACGACATAACTCTTTCTGAGCAGCCTGCTTTAAGGCGCTAGCATGGAAAGACAAACTGGAATAAATACTCTCTCCTGTCTTGCCTCTTTTTTTTTTTGTCTGCCTATCCTTTATTTACAATGTTTGGGGATTTCTGATGGGATTGTCCTTATTACTGCATAGCTGCTTCCCTCTCTGTACACTGTAATATAAATAGGTTTCAGAGCTGGGAACTTTTCATACCAGCTGTGTGGACTTCAACATGGGGGCAGATCTAACTTGGGGATGGTGGGGTCCATCCCAACAAAACTTTATAAGCCTCCACAAAGTCTGACTTTGTTGATTTGTCTTATGAAAGGGAGGATAATATAACAGAGGTTTACTTCTGTTATGATGCCAAGATGACTACAAACCTTGTACAGTCTTGGTACAATTTGCAACAGGTTTGCACAAATTTTTTTTTTTGCTAGCCCTTATGTGTTAAGGTGTTCATGTGAGTCCATAGTCCATGTGCCCGTACAGTAGCCCTCATCGGGGATTTTATTGGCGATCCTCAAACTCACAAAGATGGGCATGTGGCAACTCCAGAGCATGAAAAGGGGTGCATGGGAGAAAGACTCATAGTCCTTCATAAAGTAATAGCTTTGCTCGGTATTCAATGTGTAACCACTAAATTTTCTTGTCTTAATATCATCTTCATAGTGGATAATCTATACTTTTTTTTTAATGAAATTGTTTTCCTAAGCCTTCATAGCATTATGAATATGTGCCTGCACAGACATGCAGAATTTTATTAAAAATATTATGTTGGGACTCCAGTCAGGGTGGGAAAAGCATTACAGCTGCTAGAGGACTGAGAGCCCCTCAGAGTCCTGCTCCACTGGAGGCTTAGGATGGGGCTGAGGCCAGGACAGAGCTGTATCTCTAAGTGTTTGGAGGGGGCAGCCCCGTGGGGGCATCCCTTTGGAGTGAGCTGGGCTCAGGCTTAGGGACCTACAGGACTTTGAGCTGGGATTTGCCAGGGGTCCTGCACCTTGGGAAGCATTGTGGCAGCTCTGGGTCTGCCAAGAAATACGCAGCACTTTTCACAATTTTCCTAGTCCTTCCCATTTAGCAACTGTAACAGTCTTGTGGTTGCAGAAGAAAACAGGCACAACGGTATTGTGGCTCTCCTTCCCTGTTTCTGTCTTGTTGGTCCCTAGCACTGTTGGGGAGCACTGTTTTTCAACAAGGATGCTGTATGCAGGGCACAAGCTACTGCTGCCATTTAATTATCATCTCCAGGGAGAGAGCTTCCAGCTGAGCAAAGTGTCGCTGGACTCTCGCAGGCAGTGTGCTATTCCTCCAGGGTTGCTTCCTGGTGTGGCAGTACCATGATCTTGCCCTTGCTTTCGACTGGCCTGAGCCCCAGTTAATGTACAGTGCTGCTGTGAAGGCATCAAAGGCAGGGAAGCATGTTGTCCAGTGAAGCAGGACCATGATGAGGTTGCTCTGAGAAGGTAAGGACCGATCTGGAGTGACATGACTTTGGCCCAGGTGGTTGCAGAACTAATATTTGCTTCAGGGTCAGAGAGGAACAATCTGGTCCTGAGACAGGCAAGAGGGACAGTGGGCATGTAATTATGTGTCCTGTGGTGCTGGTGTCCTGCTGTGATTGCAGAGATGCCTCTGCTCTGCAACAAAAAAATCTGGCAGAACAGCTGTCTTTATTACAGTTCCTCGATTCAAAACCTGTTGAAAACTCTATAAAGAAAGAAAGTGAAGGAGGAGGCAAGAAGTCAAGCAAAGCAAATACTGGGATGAATAAATGAGTAACCTCAAAAGCTGACTCTCAAGACCCTTACCCATCACACTGGCTTTTTTTTCCCATAAGCACTGCTACTGCCGCAGCAGGAGCTGCAGAGGTGGCAGGCTCTGGTGTGCCTTCGCTTTGCAGTCACCTATAAGTTATATGGGCATTTGCTTCTGGTGGGACCTTAATGAGCACAAGGGCAAATGTGCTTCATTGATTTCCTTGCTCGTGACCTTGTTAATTCATGTATTACTTCCTGGAGTGGGGAAGTCAATGAAACATGTCAAATCTCTGGTCCAGCTGCACATGGTTGCTTTCAAAGTGCAGAGAGCTTTTGTGTCCTGGGTGCATGGTAGGAGTGGATCTCCTCCAGGGTATGAGACAAGCTGCCTTACATCCTGCCTTAGATAAAATAACAGTCTGCTGGCTTTCCTTCCCATTAATAGCATAGGAAGCTTGTCTGCTCCTGGGGCTGCTGGAGCATAACCACCTCAGTGGCAGGGCTGTCCCTGGAGCCTGGGAAGGAGCACTTCAGGGCCCAACAGTTGGCTGGCTCAGGCAACCCAGGGAGCTCCTGGACACAGCTGTCTCCAGGTTAATGAAAGTGAGACTGGCCTTTTAAGAAGACCCTGTCCTCTGTCCAACTACTTAAAACCACAGTGTAAGGACTGTGCTGAAGAGAACATAAAAACTCCACGTTTCAGGGTACCCACCAACCTTCAGTAACTGAATTTTGGAAAGAATGGCTCTCTACATTTACAAAGTTTCTGGTGTTCTCCCTGGCATCATCTGATGGACAGCCTGGCTGCAGGTGTGGTCTAGGGCGGCACTTTCTGAGCACTGTTGTTGTCTTCTGCTGTTGCTGTCAGCACGAACATCCAAACACCACCACACCAGCATAGCTGCTATTTGAAGACTCCAATACTAATTTTATCCCATCAAAGGTGGCCACAGCCTCTGTGGGATCTTATCAACACTTACAAATACCTTAGGGGTGGGTGTCAAGAGGAGGGGGCCAGACTCTTTTTAGTGGTGCCCAGTGCCAGGGCAATGGGCACAAGCTGAAACATGGCAAGTTCCATCTGAATATGAGGAGGAACTTCTTTACTTTGAGGGTGACAGAGCACTGGAACAGGCTGCCCAGGGAGGTTGTGGAGTCTCCTTCTCTGGAGATATTCAAAACCCGCCTGGACGCGACCCTGTGCAACCTGCTCTAGGTGAACCTGCTTTGGCAGGGGGTTGGACTAGATGATCTCCAGAGGTCCCTTCCAACCCCTAACCGTTCTGTGATTCTGTCTCAGAGACTCGTTAAGGCTTTTTGTCTTCTAGCTCTAAACTTAACATGGTTGTTTTGTCAAGTTGTTCTTGTGTGTATGTGTTCATGAATTGGCAGAAAATCACATCCTACAGGCCAGTACAAAGCTCGTGGTTTCCAGCTCCGCTGTTTATTGTGTGATCAAAACAACACATGTGCTGGATTTTATTTGCAGCTTGCTCCAATTCCATCCCTACTGTATGGCACTGTGTGATCCTACATTCTGTAAAAGTTTTAAAATATGAAGAAATTGGGCCTTTTTCCAGAACAGTGACTGGTTAGGAGACAAGCCCAAATCCAGACAATATATACAAGTTGAAGAATATGACGTGAATCACATTTTAAGTGTTTCCCAAGGGCTGTGGAGAGGACCCTTCAACCTTCAAATGCACTAGAGCAGTGATTTTCTAGCATGTTACTGAGCGAGATCTACTTAGAAAGCCATATCCCTTTTTTGGCTCATCTTTCCCCCCCGCCTCCGTCCTTACCCCTCACAGCTCTTTTGGAGTTTGGCCATGCAAAAAACCAAACTCATGGCATTAGGAAAACAAATGTATAAACACAAACATGAGTATGCTTTAATATGCACAGTGTCCTGTTGTGATTCATGCTGATCCCAGTGGCTGTCTGTGATGGGGCTTTCTCCCCCTCCCTAATGATGTTGTAGTTGCACGTAGCTGCCCACATCATGAGGTTTCACTGCTTCCGACTCCTCTTTCCCTTCCTTTTTGTTTCTAGCTTGCCTAATATCCAGTGAAATTCTGGGATGCCAAAGCTTAAAAGCCAGTCTGGGCTTAGAAGTACTCGCTTTTTGTACTTATTTCTCCGGAAGAAGAGGAGTAAACTGGAAGGGAAGAGGGTTTTTGGATGCCTTGGGCTCCCGAAGTGGGCTCTGCAGTGGCAGTGCTTGCTGCTGGGCAGCAGGAGCTGTCCCACAAAGCCAAGCTACTGGGCACCAGGAGCCATAGACGGACTGACAGCACCAAGATTTTAAGGGGTGTAGGGGCAATTATGACAGTAAATCAGTTACTGTCTACATGCTTGCTTTCACATAGAATCAGGTGTAGTTTGGAGGAAGTGAGCTGGGCTCACGAATGCACTCCCGCTCACTACAGAAACGAGCTGTGAGTGAGCAGCCAGAAGAGATTTTTAGTTTTATAACAAGCGGAAGAAAGTGTTCCTTCATGAATTTCCTCCTCACACTGTATGAGCTGCTGCTGCCAGATGCCCTGGTATGCCAGAAGCATGAACGTGTTCAGAAGGCAAATAGAAAAATTCATGGACGGACAGTCCACGAGGTACTGAAGCAGGAATGCAGACAGACAACCTCTGGCTCAGGAAGTCCCTAGGCCACACAGTGCTGGCAGCTGGGAGAATGCAATGGGGAAAAGACCACTGCGTTGGCCTTGCTCGTCCCCTGCATGTGAGGTCAAGGGCTGGACTTGCTACAGCTGCTCTGCCGGCCCCCTTCTGCCTCCTTGCGCCAACAAAGGCAGATCCAGAGCAAAACGGGTCCTTGAGGTGCTGCAGCGAGTCCAAAGAAGGGCAATGAAACTGGTGAAGGGTCTGAAGCACAAGTCTTATGAGGAGCGGCTGAGGGAACTGGGATTGTTTAGCCTGGAGAAAAGGAGGCTGAGGGGAGACCTTATTGCTCTATACAACTACCTGAAAGGAGGTTGTAGTGAGGAGGATGGATGTCGGTCTCTTCTCCCAGGTAACAAGTGATAGGACAAGAGGAAATGGCCTCAAGTTGTGCCAGGGGAGGCTTAGATTGGATATTAGGAAAAATTTCTTCACCAAAAGGGTTATCAACATTGGAAAAGGCTGCCCAGGGAAGTGGTGGAGTCACCATCCCTGCAGGTTTTTAAAAGACGAGTAGATGTAGTGCTTAGGGACATGGTTTAGTGGTGGACTTGGTAGTATTAGGTTAATGGTTGGACTTGATGATCTTAAAGGTCCTTTCCAACCTAAATGATTCTATGATTCTGTGATTCTTACTTCGGGGCAGCTTCGGAAGTCAGAACGCAGAGATAAAGCATTTTTTCTTTGCTTCTCTCTTGCCTGCAGAAGGAAGGGGGAAAAGGCAGATGATGTTCCTGGTGGCTAACAGCATGATCCACCAAATAATCCATATGCTTACATTCATTGAAAACCAGGTTTAATGGACGTCTCATCACTGGCAATTTTTCAAATGAGATTAGATTATTTTGAGGAGAAGCAGAATAAAGAGTAAATTGGAGACTTTCTGTGGCCTAGTTGCAGCTGTGCAGCTGTCTGGAAATCCTATCACAATGATAGCATTAGTAACTTTAACTCTGGCATTTTCTAATGTAAAAACTGTTATTCTGGGTGGTTTCTAAAATAATGTCTGGGTGTGGGGTTGCATGTATGGACTTCCTAACTTTTCCTAGAGACAACCTCTCCATGCTCTACCCTGTGCTACGTTGCCATCCCTTTATGGCCAGGCTGGGTCCTTTTCCTCCAACACCCTATTTTTTACCAGGCCCAGTGTCTTTTGGCTCTGCATCAGCTTCAGTAAATCTGAGTGGCTCCTTTGTGCCTGTGGAGCTCTACCCTCACCCTGGGAGCTGCTTCAGCAGGTGCGGGTCATGCCAGAAGGAGAAAGCACTGAAACCACAAGACATTCCCTGCATTTCTCCCCAAATTTAAAACCACACCTCAGCCAGTTTTGTCCCTGTCGGGTGTGAGCATCTCTGGGGACATCAGCGGTCCCCTCACTGGCACAGCTGCATATGGAAGGTGAGACCGAGGTGGTGAGCACCCCCAGGTACATGAGGGGTGCAGCTGGCAGCCACAGACGCTTAGATGGGACTGCTAAGTTTTCAGGAGGATGGAGTGACCAAGGGTTGTGTTCCCCAGCTTTACTTCGCACAGGTACGACAGCCAGATTGAGTAGGGTTTCCATGCCATCAGCCTGCTCTCCTTTCCCTGAGGAGCTGTGCCTTCGTCCCTCTGCTCACCTACCTTGGGCAGGTAGGACGGCTGAATGAGCTGAATGAATCCTCCTGCTGCTGTGCCAAGGTTCTCTCCTGCTCAAAAGACACCTTCTGCTGCCAGCAGCAGCCGGTTGTGTCAGGAAGGACGAGTTTCCCCGTGCCGACAGATGCCTCTCAAGTCAGAGTGGCTGTACGCACTGCCTAAGGAGCAACCGAAGCCCAGATCTATGCTTTTCAGTTGGTCCATGAAACTACCCTCCACACCTTCTCTTACTGTCTGGCTCCCATGTAAGGTGTTAGTGGATTCTGGGCAGATCATACAGGAGAGCCCAGAGCCTGATATTACCACCAAGGATGAGTTACCCACCAGACATCCACGGTATTTATACATCTCCAACAAAACCCAACAGACCCTCAGAGATGTACAATAAATGGTTTTTTTTTTTTGGCAGATGTTGCAGATGTAAAGGAGAGTTGCTCTGCTCTATGGGAGGATGCTTAATGCCATACCTGTGCAGATTTTCAGCATCTTCAATGGTCTCAGGCAGAGCCTTTCCCTTAGTCTCAGGTAGGAGCAAAACCAAGCCGCCGTCAATTAAACTAATCACAGCTGCAAACACAGAGCAAGGATCACAAAGGCAATGCAATGGTCATGCCTGAGTTTAATTCCAAGTCACTAATTAATTCTCATTGAGATATAGCTACCTCAATGATTGAAAAATGACTCCTCAAAGTGATAATAACGCTTGGCTTTTTATCTACGTGATTCTAATTTTTCAGAGTAATTGCTGACATTTCTACGGTGCATCTGAGGCCTGGAAAGCCATTCTGGGCCATAGACCCAGAGGTGGTCTGGCTGCCTTTCTTTGTGCACACAATACAAAGGAAAGAGGTTTTGACTCTGGTTGTCCAGCTAGCATGGGATTGGGTGACACTAGCTAGCTGTCTTCCCCACTTTTTGCTAGATTAGGACATGCACAAAAGGTTGCTAGCAGCCCACCTGGACAATGTCACCTTCAGTTTAGTTTTAGAGCCTTCTATGACCATAGCAGGGCAGACGGTGCATGTAGGCACACCGATTTTAATACATGCAGTGGCAGACATTCAAGGCAGCTTATATTTTAGGACAGCAGCCTTTACATTAGAGCTGACATGCTGCTTTGCCATCCTAAATTGCCATGGGATCCTTGACAGACAGGGGCCCCTGAGGTGCCTGCAAGAGATGGGAGTGTGACTTTCATGTAGGGAGACAAGAGGCCATCCTGCTCAGACCTCAGGTCCTGTAACCACGCTGCAGGTGAGAGGGGCAGAACCTGAAGATGTTCCTCCGTTGAGAAGGGCTCAGCAGAGGAAGTCAAAGCTTGAAAGAGCTGCCCCAAAAACATGGGGTTGCCTTCGCTGCAGAAAGGACTAAGGGGTGACTTTTTGCTACAACTTCCAAACACCCAGATGAAACAGACTTACCAAGCCGTATCTTACATGTGTACACATGTGTGTATATACATCTCTCCGCATTTTTTTTTTTAAAGGCAGGAAATAGATCACCAAACTCATTCATCTAGGCTGTGGCCAACCGACCCGTCTCACAGCTCTCTTACCAAAGATGACCAGGGGCAGTTCGTGCCAGAGCTCTGTTAGTCTGTACACGAGAAAGGGCGTTATGATCCCACCGAGGTCGCACATGGATGAGCAGACGAGGACTCCCAGGTTCCTGCAAAGCATGTGCATGCACACACATGTGTACACATGTGTACACACATGCACACACACACGTCACCGGCTCTACCTGCCCATGCCTCATCCAGCTCTGCACCCCAGCACCCTGGCAGGACCCCCAGGGGTTCGCCCACCCCTGCTGCTGGGATGACTCCGTCAGCACCCTGCCCAGGGGATTTGCAGCTGATGGGAGGAGGGGTGGGCCATGAGCCTCAGGGAGGAAAAGACAGATAACACCTTGGGGCTTAGGAAGGGGCTTAGAAAGGCCTGGCCCCTGTTGTGGTGATCACAATCAAAAGAGAGCACAGGCAGAGCATTCTCCCGTGGAGAAATACCACAAGATGAAATGGGTGAGGAGGGAGAGAGTTAGACGAGGCAAGATATTAAGACTAGCCCTATATTGGAGGAAATATATTAATGAGCATTTGACTTCTCCTGGTTCACTGAACTGCACTGGAAGGGGAGCCTGGAGGGTGTCTGGGAAGATTTCTTACACATCCCCTCAGAAACCTGTTGCCTCAGTTCTGGGCTCAGAAGCGGGGAAGGTGCTTTGGCCAGAGAAGGTGGTGGGTTTCTGCTGCACCACCCAGCAGCTCTTCTCCATCTTTGCAAGGTGTGTTTTATACATGCAAACTCCTTTTCCAGGGCAGTGCATGAGCCACAGGCCCCTCAGCTGCATCCACAGCCTTGAGTCAGCCTCTCGCAGCCTCTCGCAGAGAAACACCCAGTGCTTTTACCAGCTAACAGAAGATGGTGCACTTACCTGAGAAATGTTGGATACAGCTCAGGATTTACCACGCAAATAATTTCATAGCACATGGTAATTCCCATCCTGCCCAAGCATGCTGCAGTCATTTTAAGCCAATAAAGAGCTGGAAAGACATTGTGTACATCAAGGCTGGAATACAAAACTACATTTTTTTTCCTGCTTTTGGCATAAAACAGCATTAAAGTTTTAATTTAAGGAAACACTAAGTTTGCTGTCATGAAAGGTCAAGAGGACAGCACATGATGGTGTTTCACTTAATAGAGAATTTATAATGTAATTGTCTTGTGGTTCAAGCAAATAACCAAGACTTGAGACTTTGCTAGGGTGCTATCACAGAGAGGAGAAATCAAAGATACAAAGTAGTTTGGGTTATCCAGTGCATTAACCAAAAGCTTATGCAAGACACCATTTCTCGCTTGCAATAAAACTAAACAGAGGGCAGCTGCATTGTTTGGCAGCTGAAATTTGCTTATCAGCAAGATATTCTGTACTTTTGCACAGAGGCTTCTGATGGCTTTCAGGCTGGGGCAAGTTTGTGTTGCGTCCCCCATCTCTCAGTGTGTGCTCTGCAAGGCAGATGGCTGCTGCAAATAAATTAATATCCCAGCCCTGCGCGTAGAGTCAGTCCAGCACACCTCTGTGTGCCATGTGGGCTTTTAGATCCCAAACTGACCTTGGATCATGGCTTCAGATGTTTAAGCTGCTAGCACACTTGGAGCATTGAGTTTCTCCCTCATTTACCCAGCTGAGGGGTGCATCGAGCCCAGGGCAGTATTTTGCTGCCCCATAGCTGCCCAGCAGGGCCTCTCTAGAGCTGAGACACCAGCCGCTGCTGCACGTGGTTTGCAGCAGTTGCACTGCCCCACAGGGCTGACCTGGGTGAAAAACAGTCCTTTTCTGGAGGGCTGGGCTTGGGGCTATGGGCTTTGAAGGTGGCTCAGCTCGGGGCTGGTGGTGCCGACACAGGCAAGGAGGGAAGGCTGGAGTGTCTGCTGGTGGGTGCTGCTGCCAAGCCCAGCAGGGCCTTAAACCATGGGCTGACCAGGTTGGCAGCAGCAGTTTCACTGGCCGTACCTGTCCCCAGTGCAAGGTGCTCACCCGAGTGCTGCTGCTCCCCATGCCCTGGCACAGGCAGGAGCTGCGGGGCTGTGGGACTCCCACCCCTGTGCTCCACCAGCAAAGCCCAGTGGTCCCTTGTATAGCCCCTGTGCTCCTCAGTCGCTTGTTAAAATGAGTTTCCATTGTCTGGACACTTTGGGTTTTTTGCCTATAATATTTTTCTGTAATGTTTTGTGGTTTGGTCCTTGTCCTCCCATGAACTGACAGTTGTTTGGCACTGTCTTGTCTGTGGTTTCACTCTAGTTCTATTCCATAAAGAAAAAGGAAAGACGTTTCGTTCAGTGGCCCTTAAGGGACACATTGCTTTGAGACTATGGCCTTGGAGTGAATGCTTAGCTAAACAAAAGCCAAGTGCCTGTCACCATGGTTGCTCAACATCCTACATTCATGGCAGCAGCACTGTTGATGGCAGAAAGCACTTACTGTACCCAGATGGTGTTTAAGTGTGTGCGTGTGCCCATGCATTTTCCCTTTTTAGAAACAGTAAACATGGGGGGTTTTGGATGAAAACCCTGAATTGTGTATTCAAATCCAGTTTTTAGGCCAGACAAAAATTGTGGACTCAACATGGCATTCTTCATGATCTAGCACCTGCAGCCTTGCCATCTGATTTGATGCCATTTCTCCAGCCTCTCATTAGCTGGTGTGAATGCTGATGGTGGGACATACACTAGCTTTTATAGTACTGGACTTCATTGGATCACAATACTGACATGGGCCAGGTTAGCAAGGGCTGTTTTCCATTTTCCAGGGCAATAACCAAGAGACAGGGAGAGAATTCATTGATGTTTGCATGACTCACTGTCTGGGACTAACGCTGTAACAAGGCAAGCACCACCTGCCATCAAGTTTGCTGCAGCCCAGGGGTAGCGACGGCCAATGCGATCCAGTGTTAGCATGAGGATGAAGGCGGCTGGGAACTCAACGAGAGCAGAATAGAGGAAATCCAGATACATGTTCCCAGCGGCTACTCCCATGTGCATGATGAGCCCCTGGTAGAGGACAGAGCTTGTGAACCTGTGCAGAGAACAGGGTGCAAATGAAGCCAAACCCTTTGGGAGAGAGTTTATACAAAGAACTGAGATTTGCCATTTGTCGGGAGCAAAACAGATTTAAATCAATGATGACAATTTAAGGTACCAAATCGCACACCTCGATTTGGACTGCAAAAGCCTTCCCTTACCAACTGTACATCAAAATGAATGTGTGTTTTCTGAGCTGAGATGTCCTGACCAGGTCTAGAAATGAAGGTTTCAGCTTGTCTCCATCTTCATCTTCAGAGCTGAGATTCTGGGAGCACAAGCAACAGGACAAGAGATTACACTGGGCAGAGGAGAGGGTGGTGAGCACTGCAGTGAATGTTTTCCTCTGGATTAATGGTAGGATGAGGGTTCTCATTTGCCAGTTAGGTAACTGAGGGCAAAATAACTTCTTCAGAGTGGTTTGGGGAAAGGAAACATGAACATTTATATAGACAGTCTTCATATCTGTGTAGCCATGTGTATGAGGCTGCTGCATGGCATGAGGCAGCATTTAAAAAAATAATGAATAAGGATGTTCTGGAATTTTAAATCATGAGATTTGGCAAGTTTACTGTTGATTGATACTACTTAAAGGAATAATTTTTCTTGTTTGCTGGCTATTTTTGCAAGCCTTTTTTCCCAAATATGCTCTGTAAGGGTCCTGGACAGTCAAAGAGAAGAAAACTCACTTGCCTTTGCTCTAGGGAACTGCAGTGCTTTTGGTCACCAAGCTGCTCCCTACTCCAAACCCAAAACAATCCATAACTCATAACATTATTTGCCTTGAGCTTTGCATATATGCAGCAAATGCAGTGCAATCACCTGGAAAGAGAGAGGTAGCTGCTTCTTATTTCCCTTGGCGATGCGCTTAATAACTTCCATAGCTTTGTCATTTTGCTTTTGAGCTATGAGCCACCTGGGAGACTCAGGCAGACACCTGCAACACATATAAGCATGACAGCTGCAGGGAAGGAAAATGCAGGTTATTGGTGCACAGGAAATGAAAATGGAACTGAGTTTCTCAGGCAAGGACCCTACAGTGTGTTGAATATCCAATGGTGGTATTGAACTCAGTGGCAGCTGTGTCTGTCAGTGATTGCACTCTGATTTCTGCTCCACTTGAATGACAACATAGCCTGATTTTTCTTTTTTTAAGCCTAAAACCAGTTTATTATAGTTTGGAAACATTAATCTGAGATAAATTCTTTTGACATGTTTTAGAAATGGCTAATAGTCTGTGGATATAAAAAAGAACAGTAGTAAACCTGATCCTTCAGCTTCTCCATGTTAAAAATAAACTTTAAAAAAAAAAACAAACAAACCCCCCCTCCCAGATCTGTTCCCTGATCTGGTTATGGAATTTTCTGAGGGGCGTTTTCACTCAATTCTTTTGCAGATAGTCAACAAAATTCTGTTGATTGCATTTAAAAAAACCCCCTATTTTAATTAATGATTAGAAAACTCACTTCTCACAGTAGTTCAAGAAATAGTGACTTATTAGTTTGTGATAAGTAGCAAGGACTCCAAACACAGAAGCATTATGACATGGTGCAGGTAGTCCCTTGCTCTTAGGTGATTCAGACTAAACCCCTGGACAGGGGGAACAGAACAGAAAAATGCCAGATCTGATCCAATGTCATCTTAGAAATCCTACGTGCAGCACTATGGCCGATCCCTACAGAGAAACCTCAACTCCCAGTTACAGTCCCCTGTTTTTGGCTCGGTGTTGCTGGGAGATGTAAGAGCGGGCACTTACCAATAATAGAGCAGGAAGAAGAAATTGGGCAGTGTGACTGCGAGCTGGAGCCACCTCCAGTGTGGAAGCGCGTAAGCCAGGGCGGTGAGGACGAGGAGTCCCACACTGAAGGCAAGCTGGTAACTGATGCCCACTGCCCTCCGGTAGCTTGAGCCAACAAATTCTGCAACTGCAAAGACAAGTTGTATGAGTGGAAATAAATTGGTTTGGAGAGCTGGGAGAATGTAACTCCTGTCAGCTAAAACCACATGGAGCCCCTGTGCTTAGCTGTACCCTTGTGGTGTGGTGTGCTGTGCGGGCATGGGTTTGGATGGGACAGCAGGGCAGGTCTGGGTCCCTGGTGTAAGTCACAGGACAAGTCCCTGACCCTCCCTTCTCTGCCGGTCAGCTGGGGACCTTGTCCCTGCCTTTGGGAGTGTCAGGCCCCCACCCATTAACATGGGGCAAACGTTGCTTTCTTCCTCCCACTCCTTCTAGCTAAGAACTAAATGGAAAAATAAAATAGACAGCTGGCACTTGCTTGCCTCCACCTCCCTCCTCCCGTACGGCTTGGGAACAGAGCCCCCTTCCTGCCAAGCACATGAAACAGCACAGCAAACATCGTTATGGCACCAACGCTGTGAAACACAAGTGATATCTCACAGCACCACTTGCTGCCTTTCCCGGAAAAGTGTCATACATCTTCGCAGCATTTTCAATTAGTTCTTGTCTCTAGACTTAGTCCTTCAGTTTGGCACATGCCTCTCCAGGTATGAACACTCCCTATTTTTCAGAGTCGCCTCCTAATTATTCCATTTATGCCTCTGAGCTGGTGCAAGCTTGGTTCATAAACACCTGAATTTAAGCAAAGAGATGCAGTTTGGCAGTAAATAGCAGTGTTGCTGTCTACTCTTGTCACACATGGCTCCAGCTGGATGGCACAAGCTGGGGTCAGCCCTGCTGCTAAACCAGGGAGGTTCCTGCCCAGAAAGTGTAATTGCAAGCTGCCGTAACTGAGGACGTAGCCTGTCAGCCAGCCCCCCTTGCTGACCAGTCCCTGTATCAGGCGGAAGGTCACCGTCCATCTGTAGCTCGGTGCAAAGGCCATGAGAACCCCTGAGACCGCATTGATGAGGACTGTGACCAGGAGGCAGAGTTTGCGGCCAAACCTGTGGAGGGAAAGAAGAAAAGAGAAGAAAGAGGCTCCGCTGCTGGCAAAGTACAGTGACAAACCAAAGGGTTCGAAGAGGCTGGAGATGGTCCCTCTTCCCCTCTTCTCTATTCATTTTGAATAGGAGTCTGTATCTGCTCTTGCCTTTGCAGCATTTTTCACCTCAATGGAAGTTCAGGGGACTCCCCTGTCCTGTGTTTTCAGGTTGTTGCTCACTTCTGTTTAATGACTTAGCTAATGAGTTCAAGATATGCTCTGATGTGGCTCATCAGCCCACCTTTCAAAGCTGCAATAGCTTTTTAATGGGGATCTTGTTCAATAACTGTGATCTTTACCTGTTTTCTCATCAACCTTGGCTGACTATTGAGATCTTCTTGAAGTGGGTTTTGTACATCCCTGTTATTTGTCATTCCCTGTATTACCATGACTCACTGATAGTCAGAAATAGTTTCCAAAAGAAGTAAGCTTACTGGAACACTGGAAAGGCATTTGTTTTCTAGCTGACAGAGATATGTAATCGGTTAGAAGTATGATTTATAAAAACCATTAAATTATTCAAAGTCCACTAACAAAAACAGCATGATAATAAACGCCAGCCAAAATAAATGTCTTCTGTTCTCCACAATAACATCAGCAAATCCCATCGCTCAAACTTTCCTCCTGTCATGAGCCTGACATACAGACATTTTTGACTTGCCTTAAAGTCCAGCCCAAGAGAGCCTCATCAGACCACGAGAGGAGCCCTCTCCCGCAAAGGTTCTTTCCCAGTGCCCCAGCTCTGAATGCCAGAGGTGCAATGCTGCATGTTAGCACTGACCTTGGGAGCTCTCTAGAGACACAGGGGGGCCATTTCCAAGACACCTATGACTCTTGAATGTCAGAGTCAGTACCTGGATGTGTGCCCAGAGACTGATCAAGTAAATGAGTAGATCTGATACCTCAGGGAGAAGCACATTTGGAAAGAGCTTATGAAACCTCCCTTGAAGCACCTGAAATGTTTGCAGGAGTTGTCCCGAGTATAGCGGGTTGCAGTAATCACCTCATGCACGGGAAAACTAGCACTTCAGCTCCCCTCAGGCTGTCTGACGAGAAGAGGATGGATATCACAAATCCAGGAAACACAGAATTTGTGGGCCTTTTCCCCATTCCCTCTACTAAATTTGAGGCTTCTGGGTTTGTTTTTGCCCTAAGCACAACACTCTCTGGGTGTGGGATTTTGTACTGCTCTTGGGTGCTTGCAGTGCAGGGACCGTAGTGAACTGGGGCAGGATGGCAGTGAGCAAAGCAGTAGGAAACCTCTCAGTGCTATGACATGCATGTGCTTTATCTTAGCAGCAATGATATCCTACTCCCTCATGTCTTGTCATACTTTTGCTTGACAATAAGCCTTGGTAAAAAGATCTTTCAGTATTTTGACACAGAGAGAGATCATTTCAGATATAAATGGCTGTGGGTTTGGGAGCTCCAGTTTCTATTGGCTTGCACAGCCATACGCTGACAAGAAATGCCTTTGCTAGTGAATATGATTGCTTAATCCACCTCTGTGCTGAAAAGGTCATCTGAAGAGTGGTGCCTCTGATGGTCGCGGGATCTGCTCACTGCTATTTCGTGTCCTATTGTGCCAGGATGAGCGGCACCCCTCCTTTGTTCCCATAAGCTGTGCACCATTATCCAAGCATCAGTTTTGGGAAAAAAGATGGAATACTTTCAAATTCACTAGAAGATTGGCCAGAAAAAAAGAATTTGGACTAAGGGAAAGAGAAGATGGGGGGCGGGGGCTGACATATATTTTCGATGCAAAGCAGAAACCAAGATCTTTCAAAATGTATATGAAGAAAAGCAAAAATTGGCGTGAGCATGTCAAACTTTTTGTCCTCCAGATCAGACAGGGGACTCCAGCCCAGAACTGAAGACTGGATGTAGGATCTTTGTAGTACTGCTGTAGCCATTTGATGTCTTTCACGTGAGAGAGATTTTTGCCAAAGGTGCAGCCACACGCAAGATGTGGCCAGAAAGAGTTAATAAATCTTTGATAAATCACTATCTGCTGATGAAAAAACCATTTAAGCAGAAAGCTTAAAAAAAACATGATCTGGTTCACTGGCAGTAAGATAATGGTTTACTGAGGACTGGAAAGTGGTCTGTCCAATCTGTACATAGGTGAGCTTCTTCACAAGCAGGTTTGTCTGTGTGGAGGGACAGGTCAGGGTTAGCTAGGACTGTGGTAGCCACTTTCCCCACAAAGGTGGTGTGCACAGCTTAACCGATGATGTGTTTGCCTGCAATGAAACATGAAAGCAGGGACCAGCAAGACAAACACAGTCACCTCCTTATTTTGTGAAACTGCAGAATTACTATGGTGGATGGCTGTGCCCTTTCCCATAGACCTTTCCCCTTGGAGAAGGAAAGTGAAAAGAAGGCAACTGTGGCAATATCTGTCCAACAGAGATGATTTTGAGGTCTGATCAACATGGGAGGAAAGGGCTATTGCTCATTGTGCTCTCCTGTGTTCTGAGAATACAAAGAAAAAACATTTCTCCAAGAGAGCCTGACTCCACAGAAGCATTGGTCATCCCATGTTACCTTCACCTAATCAAATTCCAGTCTCAGCCTCTCTTGTCATTTTACTGAAAAATTTGGTAAACATGCACAGGAAGGTCATCTACAAAGCATTAAATTTGTTCAGAGTCTAACTTAAAAAAAAAAACACTGGGCAGATATATGGCACAATGACACGTGTGATGGAAAAGAGGAGATGAGGGATAATAAGGTCTAGATCCAGCTACATACAGAGCCAACTGAGAAAAAGGGGGACCAAAGAAAATTTAGGAAGGAGTAACTTCTTCTATTTCTGTATCTGAGAAAAACTCTCCTATTTTGAAACTGATTTATGGCCATCTGGATACTGTTAAAATAACTGTGAAACAAATTTATCACAAAGATATGCAAATAGTTCTTGGTGTGTGAGTTAGAATTTCATCTCAAACTCTGAGCTCGCATTGCAGTTTGCCACTGTGGAAGAAAACAAAATATCTTCCGTTGTGAATGTGCAAATTCCCCATGGAACTCCCCATGTGGAGCAACATAATGGCGTTTCTGTGGATTCCTGGGTCACAACAGCCTTTGAAAGTAGGGGTTTAGGAACCACCATCCACCCCTTTGTAAGTGACACACGGGCCTTTTGGATCAAGTCTTAATTGCATTCATTTCCTCTTTGAATCATCAAAGTTGTTCAGCAACATGCAGAAGGCAGATAACCAGAGGAAAGGGTTTACCTTAAACCTATCTACATACTACATACCTGTCTGCTATGTAGCCAGTGCTCATGGAGCCAATAAAAAACCCAGCGTTCACACATGACTGGAAGAGGTCCAGCTTCCAGGAGTCCTCACACACCAGGTTAAACTGCAAGGGTAACCACAATTAGAAGCGCAGGAATATTCAACACAAACCATGGCTGTTCAAGAAGGAAGGAAACCAATGACACGCAACGAGAAAACAGGCTCTAGAAAATAAATCCTCTAATCTCTTAAACTGACTTCTGCAATACATATTGTCCGGATTTTCCCAGACCTTGTGGAAAAGTTACACCCTGGAAAATGGTTGCACAATGACACATAAGGAGAGTGAGAAATGGAGAGAAGCTTTGAACGAACAAATTAAGACATTCAGAAAAAATCTCACCCTCTCTTCCCCACCCATCTGCTTGAAATTTGGAGGGTATTTGGAGCATCATTTCCTTCACAGATGCCAAGGCCTGTGTCTAACCATGTGTTATCTCGCTGCGTGAAAGCAGCGCTGGGCATGAGAGGTGGCAGGGCTACCATGAACACTGCCAGAAGGGAGCCAAGAGATGGCTGTCCTGCTCCTCATTAGCACTGGCAAAACGCCCAGGATTTGGTTGACTTTCCTCTGCAGTGAACCAGTACTCTGTAACTTGCTTTTCATTTACAATTAACAGGTTGACAACCCACACCCAGCAAGGGGAGGAGGGCAAACTGGTGTTAATTTCTCTACAGCTGGAAATACTCATTCAGGTGTAACTAGACTTCACCCCAGAAAGAAGCATGAATGTCTTTGGCTGCTTATTTAATCTCTTTCTAACCTGGATAAGTTTGCTGGGGCCATACCAAACAGCTCAGATTGGTTTCCCTAGCTCAATTGATGCAGAGGATGGCTGGGAGTGTTCTTCTCTGCCCCAACCCATCTGTCCCAAAGGAAAGTGAGGTGCAGTTGCTTTGTAATGATAGTGAAGGAAGGGAATATGAATACCCCACCTGAGCAAGCTGTGAAATACCCAGCGTCGCAGTTTTTTAAGAATAGGTTACAGAAACATCTGCTAGGCATGGTTTAGGTATAGATTTGGGACTGAAGGAGAAGTAGAAGAGATCTCTCTTGAGGTCCTTCCTATGCTTCAGGTCTCTACATGGATTTTAGACTGTTAGTACTGGTTTGCAGAGTTTCTCACTTTCTAAACTATCTGGTTTAGATAGTGTAAGTTGAAAGAAAAGAATGCTGCTGTTGCTAACTCGTTGTATGACAAATTTAGTCCCATCTTCTACTTCTTGTTCATTGTACGTGAGTATCTGTTTGGATTATCACCCAAATGTGCAATTCCTCGGTTTGGGCTACATGGTGCTACCCTCAGTTTGGTGACTGAAATACTGAATTATGAGAATAGCCATCGTCTGATTGATGACAAGCTTGCAGTATAATCCTCCCAGAAAAAGCAATCATTTCCCATTATTTAACCATATAAATCTTTGCTCTAAGTCCCTAGCAAGTCCTGATATTCACTATTTCTTAGCAGTCAGGCTCAGACTGTGCACCAAAAGCAAACTTTACCAATCCAGCACCTTCTAGCTTCAAGGTGTGGAAGCAAGAGTGATTTTGCTGGACAAGCTGTGTCTTACCTCTGTCACGATAGAGGTCCCTGGGGAGTCGTAGACCCAGCCATTCTGGCAGGGACCAAGGGGGACTGCGCTCTGGTTGCCCACGAGGCT
The DNA here is from genome assembly GCF_013368605.1 of Nyctibius grandis. Classification (NCBI taxonomy): domain Eukaryota; kingdom Metazoa; phylum Chordata; class Aves; order Nyctibiiformes; family Nyctibiidae; genus Nyctibius; species Nyctibius grandis. The sequence goes on from NC_090658.1 coordinate 57,406,724, forward strand.
GCCGAGGGGGTCGGTGCAGCTGACGCCTGTCCCATTCCAGTCCACCTCGTACCTCCTGCAGCGGCTGCTGAAACTGGCCCTGTGGCCGCCCCACTCGGGAACCGTGTGATTCAGCTGCTCCTCCAGGCTCCAGCCGCACCGCTGGCTCAGCTCAGCCACCCCAGGGCTGAAGCAGCGATGCTCAGGGATGAACCCAAAGAAGACGACACCCACATACACTGGGGGGAAGGCAGCAGAAAGCAAACACAGGACAAAGAACGTTTGCTTCTGGAACCTGTCAAATTCTCCAATCTGCTCTAAAATGTCATCCAGGGTTGGCATCTTTGTGTGTTGTAACTCGTTAAAATATCTAACTCAGCTGCTTTCCAGGGCTTTGCCCTTTGCTGCATGCTTAAATAACAGCTGAAGCATTTGCTAATTAACTAACTTTGTCAATTGTCAAGCCATGCATCACAAACTTTGTTTCTCAAATGACATTTCTAAACAAACTTTGTGTCTCTTGTTTTGGCCTGTGTTATTTCTTTTTGGAAGTGACACAGTTGAAATACAAGAGCTGATGTCTTGGATTATGGCCCTTTCAGTCTGTCACTGGGGGTCTGTCAGTGCACAGTATGGGGTAGGCGATAATTCCTTTGTCCAGTATTTTCAGAGGCCATAAATATTATAAAAACAATGTTGTCCTCTTACTTGTATATATACAACTGAATAAATTTATACTCAAAATTGCACTGGATATAGATGACCGCTTGCATGTTGCTTTGGGGGTGTAGAAGACGACAACGCAGAGAAGACACAACAGGGCAGGTTTCTTTTAGGCACCTAATGGCTAAAGAATAGTGTTGTGCCCCAAATAGGAAGCAGATCAGCCACTACAGTATGAGTTGGCACTTGTGAGTCAGAGGTGCCCAGAGCAAACTTGCAGGGGTTTACACATAGATGCCCCACACCCAAGGAGCCGAGAGTGGCCCTGAGACCCATCACCAGCCCTCATGTGCCCACCCTGCTCTCTGCCTCTTGCCCTGCACCCTGGGGAGGCGTCAGGCAGAGGCTGCCCCTGTTAATGCTCGAGGAGTTCACTGCTCTAGAAGCTTTTAAACCTTGCACCCACCTGCACACAGACTACTCAGCAGTGCACATATTTGATGCATTTGTTAACAGCTAAAACCCAGCTCAGACAAAACTGAATTAAATGCAACAAGAAGTGCATAAAGCATCCTGGAAATCTGTTTTACTCCCTTTCCTGATTCTGCCGAGCGTAGTTGCATGCTGGGGAGAGCGAGAAGGAAGATTGATGCACGTATTGTGTTCATATGCCAGTTATGCTGGCAGAAGCTTGTACCTCTGCTTTTGAGGCAGATTGATGTTCTTTCTCTTGGAAAACCTCCAGTGTCACTTGAGTACTCTCTTGTATTGCCAGTGAGCAAAGTATCCTACAGTGGGAGTGACCACTGAGTAGCTTCAGCTATTGCATGATATCCAGAGAGTTTTGTTACTAACATCTGAGCTGCCCTTGAATATTCTGACAAGACTCCCTCCTGTGTATGGCAACACCAGTCTTAGGGGAACTGAGCAGTCCATCCCACCAACATAAGGGCATGCAAACTCCCACCAATATAGGGGCATGTGACACCTGGACACACCTGAGTGTGTTTGTGCGAGCTCTTTAAGATGTTTTGTGGTGGTGGTTTTTTTCCATTTCACTGGAGACAGTAGCAAGCAATTCTGCTGGTGGATGTGAGCGCACGTGAACGGAGGCAGCATCACAGCTTGCCAGGGTAACATCCATACTGAGAAACTAAATGGGACTGCGTATGGGCTCAAGCACTATCCCATATCCACCCTACTTAATCTTTACTGCCCTCCCTAGTGCTGTTTTGCCCGATTCCCATTAGCACAATCCTCACAATGCCCAGGCAGATTTGGGGTGGTGATGCTGGACAGGTTGTTTCTAGTATCACAGAATCACAGAATCACAGAATGTTAGGGATTGGAAGGGACCTCGAAAGATCATCTAGTCCAATCCCCCTGCCGGAGCAGGATTACCTAGACCATATCACACAGGAACACGTCCAGGCGGGTTTTGAATGTCTCCAGAGAAGGAGACTCCACAACCTCTCTGGGCAGCCTGTTCCAGTGTTCGGTCACCCTCACCGTAAAGAAGTTTTTCCTCATATTTATGTGGAACCTCCTGTGTTCCAGCTTGCACCCATTGCCCCTTGTCCTGTCAAGGGATGTCACTGAGAAGAGCCTGGCTCCATCCTCTTGACACTTGCCCTTTACATATTTATAAACATTAATGAGGTCACCCCTCAGTCTCCTCTTCTCCAAGCTAAAGAGACCCAGCTCCCTCAGCCTCTCCTCATAAGGGAGATGTTCCACCCCCTTAATCATCTTCATGGCTCTGCGCTGGACTCTCTCTAGCAGTTCCCTGTCCTTCTTGAACTGAGGGGCCCAGAACTGGACAGCAGAAGGGAAAAGATCACTCTGACTGGGGATGGTGTATACAGATGTAAGCCAAGGCATGCCCCATGCATCCAGCGATAAAAAATGGACCTGCCCATTTTATTTATTAGCACAGATGCAGCACGACATCAATCAGTGTATAACGTGTAAGGCAGCCAGAGGAGCAAAGTAAATAAAACCGGAGCACTTCTGTTAGCAGAGGGCATCCATGCCTCCGACAGAAGACCCATATTGCCCTGCAGTGGCAAGTTCGTGAAACAGTGTCAGCTGTGACAGGTTTACTACATATAATCAGTAATCCCTTCAGTTTACAGTAGTGAAGTATTACCATGCCTGCTTTAAAACATGTCACCCTTCCAAAAGCTGGGGTAAGCATTCTCATGCTCTGACCTTCCTGAGCTTTGGATGTGTGCTCACAGGGTTGGGTGAAATGTGAACAAAGCGAAGCCTAAAACACTGCTGAAAAAAAATTACAGATACAAGACAGGTCTAATCCATCCATAAAAACAATGCATACTGATAATGATAGTATATATAACTCTTTGCTGTCAAACAATAGCCCTGATCCAAAAATCTGAAAGCATCTTCTAATGAAATCACTCCTGAAGACTGAGAAACTGAGGCAGAGAGATCTAACAGGCCAGCTCTTCAGAGATACTGGTTTTCAGGTCTTTGAAAGTTTAAGTTAAAATTGTTTAGTAGAGGTGCCTCAGACAGACATTTCCATTCAGGTGCCTCCTGATATGTTCTCCTACAAGCCGTCCTGTGTGAGGAAATATTTCTGCACTGAATTCCTTCTAGTGAGTCATTCATTCATTCACACCATTTACCAATTATTTTGGTTAGGTGCTTGCCTACGCGTATGGACCTTATCACAGCTCTTTTCCTGTGAGTATAATAAGAGCATAGATGTTTAACAGGGTGCTTTGGGCACGATGCTCTCTGCTGTAATCATGTGCTACCATGGACCTGTGCAGGACATACTACGTTCAGAGGAATGTGGTGGAGAATCACTGGAAACATCCAAACAAACAGTGAGTCATGCTCCCACTGGAGTTCACTGCCTGTGCATTAGGGTGCAGGTACATAAGCCAGGGTGAGCCAGTCTGATTTCTTGGTGTGAAGGTCATACTTCCCATCTTCTTTCCTATGGCCCATTCTGGCACTTGTTTGTCCTATACTCCATGAATTAAGTCAACTTGCTAAGTAGGTAGAGGCTGATCCTAGCAAATATCTGGATAGATTTATCCTGCAGTAGTCAGTTGTATGGGCTCAGTGAAGGAACGAGGAAGAACCAGCACAACGGAAGGAGCAGGCTGGGAGAGACCACATGGCTGGGAGCTGCTGGGAAAGGGAAGCTGAAAAGGAGAGGGAAGAAGCAGGATGCCCTCCTTGTAGGGACAGGAAGACCAGCTGTCTTGTAGTTTTTGGTAGGGCTTCACCTGAGCTAATGCCAGACATGTAAAAGCTGAGCATCTAGACTGAGCTAGTTGTCCACGCCTGTTGTCCAGGCCTGTCCAGTCAATAGAGAAGGACAGATATCTCCAGATATGTCTCCAGATATATAGCAGGAGCTTACAGCAGTGGTTAATAGCAGATCTGTGCACCCAGAGCTGTTAATAGCAGTTGGAGCACCACACAGTACAAAGCTAATCTGGATGAGGTGTTGACACATGGGAACATTTCTGACAAATTAACCAGGGCATAAAGTATTGAGCACACGATGGGGTTGACTGCGGGTGGCCAGGCAACACCTGGTAGTTGGCAGTACAAAACCCGATGATGTTCCTGTGAGCTGGATAAAGCCTGGAGCCACCATTATCAGTTGTTCTCGTGACTTGCTGTCAGGTAAGAGGCATTACAAGATAACAGTTCTTGGAAGTGAGGTACGGCGAGTCTTTGAGATAAGCGTGTGGCACGTTGGTGACAACGCAATGTGGTTAAAAGCTACATCTTCAGGAGAGGGCCTTTAAAAGTGGGTGTTTGTGTATAGGGGGTGTATACACGTGTCTCTAATGTATACATAGGAAAAAAATGTCAGGTGAGGGAAGAAAGGCTGGAAGAGATTCTTTGTACCAGGATTGTTCAATAAGTGATTATCCTATGGATTCAGAGAATTCAGAGGGAAGGCTTTTGGGTCATCAGATGAGCTATTATTTAGTGCTGTTTTGTACAGTGTGTTGTCCTGTGAATGCTGTGGACTCACCTGGAACACGAGGAAAAGAGAAGATGGGCAGAAATATCAACTGTAAAGTGCTGTGAAGCTGTGTGCAGAGAACGGTGAAGGAGGGAGTAGAGAAATTGTGTAGCTAGGAGCAGGCAGAATGTCACCTGCAGTGATTACTCCTACAAAAAGAGTTTGGATTCTTCTCCTTCCTCCTCCCCTAACTGGTTGGCGAGGGGGCTGTATGTTCAATAATTTCTCAGCTGAAAAATGCTACAGAATTTTATTAGGAATAAAAACAAGCAAGCTTCCCAGAAGTTATTCTGTTCTACTGCTAGAAATGCGTTTCCTATAAAATCCTTAGAGTCCTGTGAAGATGTCTAGATGTCTTCTAGATTTTTCGTATGTATATGAATTTGACTGATCAGTGTCCAGATGGGATTATGCTGCGAATGAGTAGGAAAATAAGGAAGTACACGGGTAGTGTGATCGGGTAATGCATTTTTCTAAATCTATCGTAAGTGTGCTTATTGACATCTATTGATACAAAACTGGGGATATGGGCATAAGGCCAAGGAAAACTAATTGTATGGTTCTTAAATGGGATGTTCCCTAAGGACAAATTAAGCAGACACTCTCTGCAGAGCTAACGCAAGCTCAGGCTCATAATAAAGCGGCTGCTGTTCCCATGCAAAGCACAGCCTTAGCAAGAGATTCCTTTCCTTGCCTTTCGTGATATCCTCGTGACTTGAACACACTAAGGGTGTGGGAGATCTGGGTTATTATTCACTCAGTTGTCTGAAGGCATTTGGGCATTCATCTTCCACCTCCCAGAACAGTGCCCTGATCCTAGTGAGGATCTCAGGGGTGGGTACCAAGTCTTATCCCTTGCTGATGCTGCACAAGTTGTCCAAAAATAATTCGTGTTTTCTTTTTCTTAGCCTGGTGATTAGGAGACTCTTTACCTCTTTAATGCCCACTTATTATGCATAGGGATTGTTGGATATAATTGTTAAGTATCAGTGGGGCAGGACTTGGAGCATAGGTCTCTTCAGCAGGTACCCAACATACTCTTATATGAAGGAGTAATGGGGGAGAAACGGAAAGGGGCAGAAAAGAGAGGGAACGGTGATACAGCAGCTGCACCTATAAGTAAATAAATGAAAAGGAATGGGCCCTCCTCATTTTAATCCTTCTAAGCAGAAACCTCTTAGGTGTCGGACTTGGGGTAGAGGTGCAGGTCTCTGAAGGCAGGATGGGGGTAAGCCAATCCTTGCAGCCTGAGCGGATACCGATGACGGAGCTCTCCCGGCTCCGTGTGCAGCCTGGTGCAAGTCCTGCTTTCAGATACCTAGTTCTCTCCTTCCGTTGCAGAGGGAGTCTGGGTCATCAGAGACCTAAAAGTTATGCACTATAACTGCGTGCCATGTCTTGAAACTTAAGTATCTTCATGCCTTAGTTGCTCTATAGAACTTGAGATGATAATAGTGTTTCCCTTCCCTAAAAGTGTGGTGTCAGGAAAACTGTTAAAATATTTGAGTGGTGTTCACGTACCACAGCAACATTCATTCTTAAGCAGGAAATGTAAGATTTGGCATAAGCATACAGGTTCTTTGCATTTTTCAAGTTGTGGCAGTGGGCTGTGCCAAGTACAGCATTTCTTCGGAAAGGCAGCATGAGATATTTAGCAAGATAATTTAAATAGAACTTATCTACCAAATGTCCGTCTGTCTTTATGGTTATGCTTTTGAGATTGTCAGAATCTTGGAGCAACTCCAGAGTGAAGTCACTCAAGGCGTGAAGGACTCAGTGTAGTGGCTATCATCCCTTTAATTTGTGTACTGCAGACCCAAGGTAAATGCTGCCAGAGAGGCTGTGGACGCAATCCTCCTTTGCCAATAGCGGAGTGAAGGAAGAATGACCGCCTGTTCCCTGCCCCAGGATTTTGATGTGGTCCCTAACCAGAGACATCGGTCCCCTGGGTTCATGAAGCTGGTCAGAACATGGACTCATGCCATTCAAACACGTCACCTGAAAGTGCAGACTTTATTTGGATCATATTTCTGTCAAATTAGTCAGAGCAGACTGTGTTTATGCTGGGTTTGGCTCTCCATCATCTTCTGGAGGCAATGTGCAAACCAGCACAAAGCTCACCCACCACCCCTTGGAGAAAGATTTTGGAGAATGCTGTGCCAGTGGCGCCAATGGGCACTGCTTCACCGCTTGGCACCACAAGATTGCTGGGTTTTTGGCTCAGCATCACGTCTGTGGAATTATTAGTGAAATTAAGATTTGCATCTGAAAACTACGGTTTATATGAAAAGCGTAGCATTGTTCACCCATTAGGGAGAAGTATAAAATCAAGGAGCTCTGAGGATGGGACACGGCTGCAGCAGGCATGCAAGGAATCCACTAACACAGCACCTCCCTGCAACAAATCATAGAGGAAGGAGTGGAGACTCCGTGGCCTTGCTCCGTGATGATAAATGGGAAGAGATGTTCCTCTAGAGCTGATAAGCAGTCCGTTTGGCCCCCTGAGCCAACAGTTTTCCAAGACCGTGACAAGGTGTTACCTTTTCGTGAACTTTGCTTGTTTTAGCCTCATTTTAATACCAAAACACACCTCCATCCCAAAGGCTACCCACCTCCGAGGTGTGACCACTCCTCCCTGAGTCTGCGCCCTCGATTTCTTGTAGACTATACCTTTAAATGTGAAGTGAGAGAAATTTACACCAATCATAATAAAAGTATGTATGACTATAGTCACTCAAACTCCACCTTGAAGGTAGAAAGGATATAAAATAGCCAGACAAATGGGGAATTCTTGGAGGGGAGAAAAGAAGACATCACCGTGAGCAAGTCAAGGGAAACTCCATCTCAGACTACCTCTGACTGCCGGGATCGGCCGATGGGCTGAGCCTCGCTCCCCCCCCTTGGGACGCCTTGGGTGAGATTTATGCTAAGTGTTTTTCTCGGGAATCTTAGAAATCTCTTTAAAGAGTTACTCCCTAACATTTGTAGCCAGGCTGTATTATTATAATCTTTTCACGCGTGTTATTCTTGATAATATCATATTTGCACGTGCTTTCTTGCAGACAGTCACTATCACCGGCAATCCAAAAACCTGTATATCTGTTGCTAATAAAACTGCACTGTTTAAGTAGCCAGTTGTCAAAGTTTCTCACTGAACGCTACCGAACCCTATGCAGCCGTGCTAGTTCATGAGCACAATTGGACTGGCAGTGCAGACTTGCTATCAGTGTATCCAGACCCGTGGTAGTATAATATACATATTAAACGTGTCTGGACTGATAACAGAAAATTGGACATCACTCAGAATTTAAACCTAGCCACACCTAACCTCCCATTTCGGTGAGGAGAGTTAGAAAGCAAGGGGGTTTATCTTCTGCCAAATTCCCTTTTAAGGCAACAGTGTCCTAAAACTAGATTAACCACATGATGAAGCCGTGGCATTAGGTCTCATCTACCCCAGTGCGGTTTGACAGAAGCAGGCAGAGGGGTGCCCAGAGGTGGCAAGCCTCAGCAAGCCTCCCCCGGGAGTCGTGGAGGACATGGGCTGGGTGATGTGTCTCCGCTATTTTATCTTTTTATTCCCCCTATATGTGTGTGCGTGTGTGTGTGTGAATAAAGACAGAAAGGGCACTGTAACAGCAGGGAGGAAGGCAGAACAACGTTCAGCCCTTAGGCGACTCCTCATCCACCAGCTTTTGGAAGCGGCTGAGCGCTCGTAGCTCCCCTTGACAGAGAGTTCAAAGAAAGTTTTCACACAGCACACTGCGTCTGCAGTGGTGGGTGGCTGTGATACAGGCTGAGGAAAACAAGGAAATCCTCTGGTCTCCAGCACAGATGCTGAGGAATGTGTACCATAAACCAAATCCAGATGGCCTGAGTGGTGAGCAAGCACTATCTTTAACCTCTTACCTTTCCAGCTTTGTGTTTCACCATCACACTAAGTGCCCCCCATCTTTGCAACTGGTCTAATGATTACTTTCTCTAAAGGGTTTAGGTGTGATTCAGAAACACGAAGGTGACTCCTCGCATCAGATTGAGTTACCAATCTATTTCACACGCGCACACACACGCGCCTTAGAAATTCGGCTGCCAGTTCTGCGACACAGGCTGACCCCCTGGACCTGCCTGGGGATGGGGGCACCCCGGAGCCACTGCAGCCACTGATGCGCCACCAGCCCACAGTTGCGTGCCCACTGCCTCTGCGGATCAAAAGCCGCCTCTGACAACAGTGGTTATGGCTTGAATTTAAATTTTCCTTCAGAACTACAGCTGTGTGGATTTTTTTTATACAAAAATACGTGACACTTTAAACGCTATGAAAGTGTAATGCTTTTATGTAGAAATGTTAGACGTCTTCACTACACACATTAAAAAAAGCAGTATCACGTCAAAGCCGAGCAGGTTGTGCAGAGAACTATTAAGTGCCACCATTTCGTGTACGTGTGGATGGTTTAGTCAAGAGAGAGAAACTGGAAATGTCAGGAGGGATGAGTGATCCGGGCTGCTGGCACCCAGCAGAGCCCAGCCGCAGCCATGGCGTGGGTGGAGGGAGGAGTATTTGCCACTGATTTATCTGTGTTAATTTAGTCCCCGTGATGAATGTAAAATGAGAAAAAAATGCGATATTTGGATTAGGACATCACCTGGCTCCCATAGCATAGCAGGTAGAAATGTTTCAGCGTAGCTAATATTTGTGAAACCTTTCAAAGATGCGAACAAGATGCTAAACAGGTTTATTAGCACCGCTCCCTCAGGATGCAATAACTTACCTGCTTACAGGCTTTGTCACTCACACACAGCACCGCTGAGCAGCTGATCCCCGCTGTGATAGCACTGTCACCCTGCCAAGGGCCCCAATGTGCCCCCCACCACCCCCCAAAAAGAAGGTTCTCCCTCACACTTACCTGGGTAGCATGGACCCTGTGCCTTGAGGACCCTGCATCCACCCAGACAAGCCCAGCCAGCCCCAGAGGGTGCTCCCGCCTGTGTCTGGCTTCAGGGCTTCATCACTGCAAGTCCCAAAGGCCACAAGACCCGTGGATGTGGCCTTCCTGTCCCCTGAGTGGAAGAATCTGCCATCCTCCCATCAGCAGCAGCTCCGCGGCAGCGAGGACATCCCTGCACGGATGTGATGGAGCTACCAGAAATTCATGCCTCAGTGGTACATGGGGTGGTCATGTAGCCACAAGTCTGCTTGGCGATATTGCTGTCTACGGTGGCACTAGCAAAATACATATGGAGTTAATCATGTTTTGGAGAACAACATTTTCCAGCTACTTTATTTGAAAAATGTAACTTATCTATATCCTCTCTCTCACACACATGCACATGCATGCGTGTGCATATACACTGACAGGTGTAGGTAGATTAGGGTACGGCGACCGGAAAATCTCGGGCTGTAACGGAAGGTAGGCGTGGCGAAAGGAGCAGGATGTGTCATTATCGTGCGAGTTCGTACGGGACAAGACGACTATATAAGGCTGTTGCGCAGTTAAATAAACGCCATTTGTTGCATCCTCACATTGGTGTCAGTGCTCAATGGCCCTGGGGTGCGGATAGCCTCAGGCCAGCCAGCAACCGAACGGAGCTTGCTGCAGACAAGCGGCAACAAGTGGTGACCCCGACGTGATTGCTGGGCTGGTGGACCGCAGGCGGTCGGAGTGGGTTCGCGAACCATGGAAACCTTGATAAAGGTGATTTCGTTACTGGGCGGGGAATTTAAGATTTCTGTGAAATCGAAAGACATAGCCCAGTGTGTGGACCGTCTCGTTAAAGGGGGGGGCGGTGGCAGGACCGGCTGATTGTTTACAGCCGAATACCTGGGAGCGGTGCTCGATGCAGCTCGCTGAGTGAGCTATGGCAGCGGGTTCTGCCAAAGAATTAAAAACATGGGGAGTTATCTTGTGGCTGCTACGGACTGCGCGGGAGGACTGGGCGACATGGGATGCGGCTCGGACGTGTTTACATGGGGTCTACACTGACCAAGACAGAAGTGACAGTGGTGAAACTCCTCCAACATATACTCTCTGAGAGAGGAATTAAATATGACGAAGCTGCGTTAAAGCAGTTACTGTTTTGGGCAAAAGATAAAGGACATTTTACAACCTTTAATGATGTCTTTGAAGTGCCTTTATGGGAGAAGATTGGTGACTCTCTCTGGAATGCGGTGTCAAGTGGTGATAAGGAAGCCTTTAAATTGTCTGCTACATGGCGGCTGGTTAGTGAAGCGTTAAAAGGAATAAAAGCAGAGAGAGAAGTCACACATTCAGCTTTTATGGCTTTAGGACCGCAGACGTCTACTACCCCCTCACTGTTTGCAGGACCAACACCTCCCACGGCCCCGGTGGCTGTACCAGTGGCAGCTCCTTTATCGCCGTCGGTACGGACGGCTCCGAAAAAAGCTGAGGAGTGGGGAGCGAGTAAAATAGATACAGATCCATCAGGACTGATAGTGCGCCCTAAAACACGAGCTCGATTTGGACTAATTGATTCAGACGCTGAACAGGAGACTTGGCAGAAACCCCCTCCGAAACCCCCTCCTCCTCTCATTGATCTCTCTACGGATGAGGCTGAGCAGGAGGACAAGAAGGAGGGTAAACATGCTTTGTACCCACCTTTACCGGATTAGCCATTTACAGAGTCAGCAGTACCAGAGTCACAAGGACTTAAAGGACTGTTACCATCACGAAATGGACACGAACTTGACATGACAGAGCTTGGTAGACGACTGGAAGAATTAAAGACGGAATTGCAGCAGCATCGTACAGCCAACGCCTCGGGACACGTGACTATGTCTCCCCAAAACCCCCCTCTGTGTTCGGGACAAATATTAGGGCCACCTCAACCTCCTTTGCAAATCCCTACTCCACCTTTAGATCAGGGCGGGGGGGGAGGTCTGCGTCCATCTGGTAATGTGGGAGGTGAGGGAGAGAATCAGCGTCCGCCCGCGTATACGGGGGAAGCGGGGGGAGGAGTAAAATGGAAAGGGGTCATTCGAGATGCGTTATTAGAAGGAGTTGTGATTCCATGGGCATATCCGGTGATTGTGGGTGTGGGTCCTGAGGGAGGAAATATTTGGCAACTGTTGGATTGGAGGGTTGTGGGAAAAGCATTGCCACTATAGTTGGCGAGAGACAACACAGGTGAGGACTGCAGAGGGGTTGCTGTGGGGATGGCAAATCGCAACCCCACCTTAACTGAGCTAATGGATGCTTGTGAGAAAGTAGGAACCACCACATTTCAGATGGAGCATTTAGCAAAAACTTTTGCCGCGGCAGTTAAGGTAGTTCATCGTTGTTATACATGCGAACAGGAAGGTCACTTTAAGAAAAACTGCCTTAAGAAGTTGAAGCTGAGTGGGAGAGATAACTCTGTTTTGATGTGTCATTGCTGTGGGAAGCTGGGGCATTTTGTGAAGCTGTGCAGGTCTCAGTATAATGCTCAAGGTCAGCTGATAACAACCAGCTGCAGAATGCAGGGGGGGCAACCGTATGCTGACACAAATGAATCTTCCCAACCAGTTCCAGGCCTATGCAGTTAACTCGCAGCCCAAACCGCAGGGAGCGCAGGACTGGTGTTTCCACACGGGGTTAACCTGTGCGGCTGCCAAGCCTTGGACCTGTGGCAAACAGGGATAATGCTAATGCTGATTGTCAAAAGATCATTGAAGCTTTACCTGGAAAAACAGATTTGAATGCTATGATAAAGGCATGTGCAAAAGTGGGTACTGTGGAACATAAGGCTCAAGTTATGGCTGCGGCCGTACTTGGGGCTTACGTTGTCACAATTGCAGTCTCTATTCCAATTGTTAGCAGGGGACACAACTTTAACAGCGCCACGACACACTACTTCAGAGATACAGCAACTGATTACAGAAATAGAAAGCAGGCTACATTCCAAATTTGTACATCGTATTGATTTGAATCAGGAAATACAAATTATCACTTTGTTTGATAGGCAAATTCTGTATGCAATAATTGGTCAATGGAATTCAGAATGATCAGATTCGTTACAGAGCTATTGGCACAGATTATTCATCAAAGGTCGGATGCGATGTCGGGAGCTTGTGGCCAGAGATCCCTGCATCACTAACCGTTCCTATTTTGCAGCTCAATATTTTGAGTGGTGTATGGCTAATAACTTTGCTTTGCAAACAGCTATGGAGAATTTCTCGGGACAGGTTGTTTACCACTTGCCCTCCCATCCTGTTATAAAATTGAGTGCGGAACTTCCAATTGCCACAGGAGCGTGGTGCGCAGACACTCCTGTGGATGGAACTACCATTTTTACGGGTGGATCTGGGAACACAGGCAAGGTGGGCCTTGTCTGGTATTCTGACAGCAAGTGGGAATCTATGGTAATACAACAAAAGGGTTCACCTCAGGTGGTAGAATTACGAGCTGTATTAAAAATATTCCAGAATTTTCCCATTCCCTTTAATTTGATTACTGATTCAGCATATGTAGCTGGCATTATAAAGCAATTGGATAGATCTGTTATAGAGCATATATGTAATCAGTGTGTTTTTGAATTGCTGCGAGCTCTGTGGCAAGAAATTCAAATCCGAACTGCATTGTTTTATGTTTTACATGTAAGAAATCATACTAATTTGCCTGGGTTTATTGCAGAAGGCAATGCTCGAGTGGACTCTTTGTTTTTTTCATCCTAAAACAACACTTTGTACCAGAGTGGAAGCAATAGCACAATTGCTTATCAAAGTACATAAAAGGATTACAGACATTACCGGACTAGACTCAGATGCTATCTATTTACCTATCAGAAAGGAATATCTACAGTGGTTAACAAATCAGTCAACTCTTTTTCAAATGGCCTTACAGGACTTTACTGGACAATTGTTAACACATTTGCCAAGAGATAAAAAGCTACAGTTTATTTGCAAACAGGATTGGGAAGAAAAACCTATCAGATCAGAGATACCTGTGACTGGACTAACTGTTTTTACTGATGCAGGAAAGCGATCACATTCAGCAGTTATTACCTGACAAAAGGATGGACAATGGAAACATTGTAAATTCTCAGGAATTTACTGAGGACTCATTGCAGACACTTGAATTTTTTGCGATATATCAGGTTTTTGTAAAATGGACCAATAAGAAATATGCGACTTTACACTATTTTGCTACAGTTGCATCAAGCAATAAACCTCAGAGAGATACCTTATTTTGTCACCCACATTCGTAGTCATCAATTTGATCAAGATTTGAGCATTGGAAATAATAAAGCAGACACACTTGTGTCCTATACGCAAATATCACCAAATTTATTTGAACAAGTACACCTATCCCATCAATTCTTTCATCAATCAGCGAAAATGTTAGCGAAACAATTTCACCTCACCATGGCACAAGCACGTGAATTAGTTAGTGTTTGTCCTAGTTGTCAGAAAATTGGCATGGGAATTGGAATAGGGGTAAATCCTCGAGGATTGAGTGCGTTGCAACTGTGGCAAATGGACGTTACTCACATTGCAGAATTTGGAAGGCTCAAATATGTTCATGTATCTGTTGATACGTTTTCACATATAATATGGGCAACAGCACAAACTGGGGAAACAGGTCGTCATGTCAAATGACATTTACTTGCTTGCTTTACAAGTCTTGGGGTTCCACAACAACTTAAGACTGATAATGGACCAGCATACTGTTCATAAATTTTTCGTCAATTTTGTCAACTATGGGGTATTACACATGTCACCAGGATTCCTCATTTGCCTATGGGTCAGGCGATTGTGGAACGTGCTCATAGTACATTGAAACAGCTTCTGCAAAAACAAAAAGGGGGAGAGGTGACTGAACCTTCTGAGAGACTTGCAAAAGCTGTTTATGTACTTAACCATTTAACTTTAGCAGGAGATAAGGAGCGACCCCCAATTGTAATACATTGGGAGGCAGTTCGACAGGGAGCAAGCTATGTGCAAAACAAAGGCAAAGTGTGGTATAGGGAACCAGGTACTAACGAGTGGTTGGGACCAGGGGAACTATTACTAATGGGTCGAGGTTATGTTTCTGTCTCTACAGGCACAGGAGTACGGTGGATTGTTTCTAAAAGGATGGTTAGCCACATCATTAGAGGGAATAGTTTATATAGTTGTGATTATAATTATCATAGGGATCTGTGTGGGTTGTGTTGAGGCAATAATTGAGAATAGTATATGGAAGTAGTGAGATAATAAATCTAACTACTTCCAAAGGGGGAAATTGATACCGGATGGTTTAGCAACGGTTTAGCAAGAGTAGGCCTCAGAGTAGGCTCTAAAAGGCCTGATCTGTGTTACCTTTAAACAGAATCAGCTTTCCTGTCAGTAATTTTCCTTTCAGCTAGAATAATAGAGAATAACAGTATGTTCTGAAGTAAACTACATGTTTTGTAGATAGAGTCTGCTTATGGGAATGTTTATAATAGGCATTATCCTACTTGTGTTACCCTGTTTGTTTGCATGTTTGCAGAAAACTGTGCAACGAATGGTCAATACAACCTTTGTGGCTCAACAACAGAGAGCAGGATTTATGGGTAACCAAGGCTGGGATTCTCTGACTGGGCTCTGCGAGACACAGGGAACCAGGTTTAAGTAAGAAACAAAAACACAGAATTAAGATTCTTGGGGAGGGGGAAGGATTCCCAGACGTAATTCCTGTCAACTACCAATCTCACATTTTACATCGCCCTCTTTATTCGTGAAATCATTTTGCCCGGGGAGACCAAGAGCGTGCCCCAATTGAGCGACATTGGGGTCCAGGGGTGCCAGAAGTGGGCCCCCCAGTCAAGGTTCGGTTCCCTGGGACCGCGGAGTGGAAAACAGGTTGGGAGCTGCTACATCACGGGAGGGGATATGCCGCCATCAAACGGGATGATGTTATACAGTGGGTCCCTACACGCTGTTTGGGCCCTGATTTAAAACAAAATCCTAACCCGAAGTAATATGTACGCTGTCCGAGCTTTATGTTTTGCAGGAGTACCTGTGGGGGAAGCCGAAACAGCACCAGCCTCGACCTTCAGACGTGAGGAGTCATGACAGTACAGAGAGTCTGGTAAAGCGGCGGGGTGCCAAGAAAGATGAGGAACGGCGGCCGTTGCTGAGTGAAACAAAAGCTTTGAACAATGCGCTTATGATTAGCTTGCTTTTGCTTTGCATCTCAGGAGTTGCAGGGGAATCTTACTGGAGAACCTGGGCTCGGGATGTTGTATCCGCCAGCTACGCTTACGCTTTGATGCAAGGCTCCAGAATCAGCGATACACTTTACTTTGCATGACTTGAAGCATGGGGAGGGGGAAATGTAGGTAGATTAGGGTACAGCGACCGGAAAATCTCGGGCTGTAACGGAAGGTAGGCGTGGCGAAAGGAGCAGGATGTGTCATTATCGTGCGAGTTCGTACGGGACAAGACGACTATATAAGGCTGTTGCACAGTTAAATAAACGCCATTTGTTGCATCCTCACATTGGTGTCAGTGCTCAATGGCCCTGGGGTGCGGATAGCCTCAGGCCAGCCAGCAACCGAACGGAGCTTGCCGCGGAGAAGCGGCAACAGACAGGCACATACAAAGGGGGTCTTTCCACAACAGGGTAGAAAACAGGCCAGGATACATGAATAATGAAAATGACAGCATTCCCCAGGGCCATATTCTTATACAGCTGTGATCATGGTGACTCTATTATGAAAGTGTCACCTTCTGAATTCAGAAATTTTGAAACTCTTTCTTTGTAATTGAACTGCAGATTTCTCTTTAAATCTAAAGTTACTGCTGTTTCACTAGTACAAATAGAGTCGTGTCATTAGCTTGGACTTTCACCCTGAATCGGAGGGATCCCCACATCCTCTGCTAGGAAGATCGCTGGCTCTGTGGCACTCTCCTGTTACCATCTCCTCTTGCTATCCTGTGATCCAGGAACCTGCGCTGCTGACAAGAGGAGACCAAAGAGGCCAGGAGGCTGACATGCCACGCAACCCCTCCTCTGGGTGAATAAAAATTCAGCTGAAGGAATATTTTATAGAGCTGCTTCTTCTTTTTCTTATTTCCAGTGGGGAGTGTTGGCTGGCCTGGCAGCAGGGTTGCTCTGCGGTCAAGACAGAGAGATCAAAGGCAGATGCTCTGGGCTGCAGTGTCAAGGTGTCCTGTGGGCTTCTGAGCTGCTGCCAGGAGGGGGGCAGGCCCCCAGGAAAGCTCCTGTGGGAGAACAGGGGTGAGCCTACCTTCTCCCCTCCTCTCAAGTGCTGTACCAAATGGACTGTCCTTTTCCACCACTTAGTTACAATGAGAAGGGAAGAGGGAAAGGGGTGTCACACGGGAATTTCGTGTTTTGCCTGTGGTAGAGAATTAACCTGGCTTATTTGCTCAATAAACAGTGAGTCTTCGTTTCTTTAATGCAGTAGGCAGCTCCTAAGAAAGCAGTTGCCGCTGCTGGGAGGGATGCTGCTCCTCTCAGCTTGGCCACCTTTTGCCCCTGGCACCACTGTGGGTAATACGGTGATGGTTTCGAAAGCAGCACGCAAATAACAGGAGCAGCAATGCATAACAGCATAGGCTAACACACGTGAATCTCTCTCACCTTGTGAACGAACTGCATCCAGCCTTGAGAGATCAGACTCCTCCTCGCTAGGAGTTCACGCTGCTGATAATGCTCTTAAGAGGGGAGTGATTGTGGGTCCTGCATCTCAGCCATGACACAGCTATGGGTGAGCTAAAATCATCTGCTAAATCAATTTAAGTAGATCAATGCTAACTTGTGTGAGCACATGCATTGGACTTCTCTATATACTGACATGTTTCCAATAGGAGTACGTTGCCAGCACAGGAGTATTTTAAATCCTTGGCAGCTGTGGCTCCAAGTGTAAACGCAGCTTCACTACCAAACCTGCTTTGGTTTTGATTTTGTTTTTAAATCCTACGGTACATTGTGGGTAAAACAACCACCCCCTCCCCAAGATGAAGAAACTACCCCAGTAAATATGATGATCTGGCAGCATCGCTTGTCTATCTGAGATGCTTCTGCTGACAGAGAGACATTGATGTGGGTTCACAGCCCCTCACACTCCTGGCTGCCACAGCCATCACCCTCGAAGTCTGGAGGGCAGATGTGGCTTTTGCGGGGTCAGACACAGCTGAACATGAGTGCTGGGGCTGAGACTGCTCCTTTATCCGTTCATAGGGACACACCACATGGTAAGAGGGCTGGGGGGCAGTGGCATGGCACTGCACATCCCACATCTCCCTTAGCCTTCCCTTCTTGCTTCAGTAAATCCAGATCTGGCCGCTGTACCTGCCCTGTCAGTAATTCAATGGCCCTGGCAGGGACACAGTCTGCAGGTGTAGAGGAGCGTTTGATTAGCACAACCACCATCACAAGCATACTGCCATGGGTATGCTTATGTCTGCAAGAAAGCTGGTATTGAAACAGGTATTTTAGCAAAAGTGAAATCAAACTCCAAGCCTAACTAACCAAAGCAGTTACACTGTTACAAAGCCCACGTGAAATCAGATCAGAATTACTTATTTCAGTTCAGCTTAAACCAATGCCTACCTGAGCCTGGCCAAATCAAATAAGCCTGGTTCAAATGAGTGGTCACAACGATTTTGCATGAGCTTAATTAATTTTTTTTAGCTCAAACTGACAGTTAAACCAGTGCAAGATGTCAGGTAGGCATGAGAATATTATAATCATATACATGTAAGAAACAGAAGTAAATATTTTTTGGGCCGTGTGATAGGCTATACTACAAAGTATAACAATTACTAGAGCAAAAGAGAAACATTTCATTGCAAATGGTATTTTAATTTAAAAAATCATACAGCTCTGAAGAGATGTTCGTATGATGAAAAATTTGCTCATTTTTTTCTCCAATAACATTTGTTAGTCTAATGAAAATATACTTTCCCCCTGCAACCCACAGTTTGCTTAAATTCTGAAGACTGATGTCATGGCTGTGACATCAGAACTACTACACAGCACAAGAGAGTATAACTATGTATGCGGAATAATAGTACAAGAGTTAATATTTATCTGGACAAGCTAATAAAATTAAACTGACCCATAGACAGATATTTATGAGCTGGAAAGACAGGGCTGAAAGGTATCTACAAAAACATATGATAATTCTCCTCATACATCTCAAAGTGTTGCCTGAAACTAGCTGTAGAAAGACTCATGTCCCCTTCTCCCCCTGTAGCTGCCCCTCCATGGGATGTTTTCTCATCAGCTCTGCCACCTGATGGCCTCCTTCCCACCCTCCTCCAGAACCCAGCAAGCTTTTCAAGAAGGTCAAAACATCCTGAAGAAGGTGGGAAGCCCATAGGATCTTCTCAGAGGAAAAAATTCTTCTAGCATTTAAGTTGGAAAGGTCATCCTGAACTTTTTGCTTTCAGAACGTATTTTTTAAATGGTGAAATTCTGCTGTTAAAAAGTATCATTAAGTGATCTGAATTATACATATCCTAATACAGACAAGACAATTTATCCTTGCTCTCAGTGTACCAGATTTCTATTCCCTGCAAGATGCAGGCATTAAAAACTTGAGTCTCTTGTTTTTCCCCCAGGTCTCTAATACTGTTTCAGACAAACTCTGTTCATCTCTTCTGAAGAGAATTAATACTTTTTTTTTAGTGAATTACAGATGATTATATTGAAGGTTGTGTAAAGGCAACTCTCTCAGGCCAAGATGTAAAGCTTAACATTTACAAGATGGTCACGCTTTGCCTGGAATGCCAGATTTATCTCATGTAATTCATATTTCAAATATCTTCAAACATCTCCCCTGCTTTGGTTAAGCTATTGACACACATAATGCTTTTCTGCATTTCTGGGTTGCAGCAGAACATTCCTGAGTAGAGAAGGTGCCAGATTAAAAAGCCCATTTTTAAAAACACTTTATATTACTGGACTATTAAAAGTGAATGAATCCGACAGCTTAATTGCTATTTCATAATACTCTGTGTTTACTTTTTGTATTTCGCCTAGATTGTGTAAACAGATTTCACGTTAGTTTTTGTTTGTAGCTGAACTTTTTCCAGTCACTGACAACTCTGGCTCCCTTGCCCCAACACAGTATTTCAGTGTGAGCATTTGCAAGCACAACAAGGGTTGTTAAAACCTAAACAAACAGAATTAAATAAAATTTTTTTTTAAAAAAAAAAAACAAGAAAGAAAAGAAATACATTTCCACATTATTTTTTTCAAAAACTCTTACTGACACTAAATTTTATGTGGCGGTTCCTTACTCTGTTTGATTACACAAGAGAGTAAGATTAGTAAGAAAGCCCCCAGAAACCAATGGTCACTCAAGAAAAACTATGCAGAGCAATATTTATTCTGTGCATTCATAGCTTAATTTTTCACTTTGGCTTCTGTAACAATTGGATTAGAGCTTATGAAAGGTTTTTTTCTCTCTGAAAAACGGGTGACATTCAGAGCTCTTCCAGACACTAAACAAATCCTTGCATTGGAGACTAACTGCATTTGTAGTAACCCCACATTATCTCATGTGTCTCCTGTCTCCAGAGATCGCATCCCACATCACTGGAAATACTTAAAAAAATATTGATGATGTTTGTAATGACCAGGGAGAATAAATATCAAGAGCCCGACAATTTAACAGGATTAAGATTGCTTTTGCAGAGACCCTGCTGAACAATGCCTTTTACTCACATTACATATTTGTAGCAGAGCATTATCATTCGCTGGAATTCTTCTTGGCTGCATATTTTTATCTAATGGAATGCTCCAAAGTATTTCCTCCCTGGATAGATACCACGGGATGTTACACTGGGACATTATGCTGTAACTAAGGATGCCCCATGAAAAACAGGGTACTCAGCCATTTAGTCTTTCTCCATTTTACTTGTGTCTTGTATCAGGTTTCAATAACCAATAACTAAATTATTCACCTACTTCATGTGCTCAAGTGCAGAGCCATGGATTCTCCTGTTGAGTCTAGACATGCTGGAAAACTGGTGCAAATTGAGTAAACGTTTGCTGAACCCACCCTGCTTTCCATCATATAACCCAGTGGCTGAAGAATGAAGGGATATAAAAAACACTTACATTAACCCATCCATTAGCTTCTCTCACCTGAGCAACTTCTCTAGCTATACTTCAATTGGTAGTCAGAAGAGCAGGGACATGCCTAATAGGTTCTTGGAATATTTGCTTTTAAACAGAAAATATTGTGATATTAAAAAAAAAAAATCAAAGCAGCTTTATTCTTTTGAAAATCTCCTCCTAAACCCATTTGTTTCTGGCCAAGGATAGATAAACATCTCTAATACAGGATACCTGGAAAACTGGCAAGGGAGACATGAACAATGTTTGGACCTGGAACATAACGGCATTGAAAGTAAAACCAGCAAAGAGAAAAGAATTTTTACTTCACAATTTGACATGACCTTGTGTGCTGCGTTAGCAACACGATGTTCCCTCAGTTTGGATAAGAAAATTGTGTGTGATTCACAAAGAATCACATGAGCATAGCTGTGCTCCTTAGTCTTTGTATTTATGGATCTGTCAACTCTTCCACTGCAAACACCGATGCTGAGGATCAGATCTCTGCTGCAGAACAAAACATCACCAACAAGCACCACAAGCAGGGCTTGAGGGCAGTACTCCTTCTCTCTTTCCTAAAACTATTTAAGCCAGTTCAGCTTTTTTTTTAAGGTTATGCAAAGTTCAATAGAAAGGGAAAACATAGCAAATTCAGCTACTCAAAAAAAATCTCAATGGTTTTGAGTTGCTACGATCAAAGTTAATTTAAGGTATATTTAATAATGGGTTCTTCATGACGTGGACCAGCATCTTTTGTAAAAAGCACCTGAAACGGTTTTATTGAGGCTGAGGCTCAGACTGGTCTTTGTACATGTGCTTGAGAAAGAAGTCCATGAAGTGTAAGTGTAGGGTGCTTTTTGGAAGACTGGGATTAAGTGTAACAGTATCTCTGGAATATCCCATTTAAGACCAGTTGCTGTTAGTTAACTGGTGAGAAATGTGAGTTAGAGTCCCCTTCCATGACCATTTTCCCTGGCAGCAAACCCAATGAAACCACTCTGACCTTCCCTGTCCTGGACACCACTCCCCTCCTGTGCTCCAGTCCACCACCCTGTCAGTACTGTTTGCCTCTGGCCAGCAGAACTGCACAATTTTTTCCTAATGCAGATGGGCTCAGGAGTCCACTTTACATCACAGCCCCACCAGCTGAGGGAGAGCAGCAAAGCATGATGTGGGGGGCAGGCAGAAGAGGTCAGGGAAGAGGCAGAGTAGATGGTATGCACCAGACCAGTGCTGCAGAGAAGTGTAGACTTGAAGTACAGCCCCAGAGCGGCAAAGACCTTTCTTTTCCCTTTCTCTAAAGCTCTCCACAGGCTCCAGGGCAGACCCCTGGCCTCCCACAGAAGCAGAGGAGGTGCTGTGCAGGCACCAGGCTCCACTGTGGGGCAGGGAGGCATTATTTTAGGAAGCTGAAATGTTTCCATCACTGGAGGTCTTTGAGAACAGGGCAGATAAGCAGCAGTCAGGGATAGCTCAGTTACAGCTGATTCTCCCTTAGGTCAGAGAGCCAAAATTGATGATTTTATATGATTTTTTTTTTTCCACTGCTATGTATCTCCATTTAGCCCACACCCAGGGCTAAATAATAACCAGTTACTCTATCACCCAATCTCCCCTCCCCAACTGAGAAAGGTAATTGGGAAAAGGAGGGAGACTTGTGGGTTGAAATTTAAACAAATTTCATAAAGGAAACCAATATTGATACTAATACAAAATACACAAAATTTTACTTAGCTTATAGAGTGGTGGCATGTCCCTCCAGGGATAGTAACCAGTGAGGAGAAGGAGAAAGACAGAGAGCAAAGCAAAAATAACACCCCCCTGACCCTCAGCACCTTTCCCATTTATAGTGAATGTGACGTTAATGCTACAGAACACACCTGTGGGCCAGCCTGGGTCCGGCTGCCCTGGCTTTCATTGCTAATGGCCTCGATCACCAGACCACAGCTCGCCACACACTGAAACAAAATGTAACAGAGAAGTGATTCTATAAATTTTATTCCTGCAAAACCATGACACTGTGGTTTAAGCAGGGCCATAGTTCAGCTGGGGCCATAGATCCCATCCTTATTAACTAACACTGTACATGTAGTTAACCACCATGTGCACCTCTCAGTCAGTGGTTTGCATTACCCTTTCATGAAGTATTATCCTATATCTACAAAGTTATCAGCTAACTAAACTTCTTTTAAATCATAAAAATATCAGTTCTTGTAAAAGCTAGGGGCACTGCTTTCCCCCTTAAAAATTCCCAGAGCTAAAAACCAAACAAAAAGGCATAGCTGAGTGCAACGCAGTGGGCAGATGCTCCCAAGACTCACAAGAACAATGTAAAGTGCCACCGAAGCTGTATTTAGTCCTGTGCTGGAGAACAGGAGCACAAGAAAGGGGAATCCTTTCCCCAGCACCACCCTATTTGCAGGGAATTTCTGCCTCTGCACCACCATCCCCTCCTAGAAAAAACATTCTTAGAGCTGATGGATGGGAAGCCCACAGCAGCTGTGTAAGGCAACC
The DNA here is from genome assembly GCF_013368605.1 of Nyctibius grandis. Classification (NCBI taxonomy): domain Eukaryota; kingdom Metazoa; phylum Chordata; class Aves; order Nyctibiiformes; family Nyctibiidae; genus Nyctibius; species Nyctibius grandis. Next base: position 57,429,950 of record NC_090658.1, read on the forward strand.
AGCTCCTGCAGCATTTCAGACCCTCAGAGGGGAAGAGATCTCATGCCTGTGCCTTTAGGGGAACCTACAGAAATGTGGCTCTGGGCAGCCTTACATTGCCTTTTGGACTGATGCACACACTCCATTTGTTTGAAAGGGATCAGATAATCATGTGATAAACCCCTTGGGACAGAGGAGCAATCTGACTATCTGTTCGATAGTGCAGTGTGGATGTCTAGACAGAAAATATCAGCTAGCTTAAAACCCTGTCTCTGTCCCACATTACTTTTGGGGCATGGCAGGTAGTCACATTATTACATGCTTTGGGGTAAATGGCCGATGGATTTGAAATAAAAGTAATGTGCAAAGTAGTTTAATCAGATTTAGTGCTCACTGAAAGAGAGATTAAAATGACAAAATCATAACATTAGATGGAGGGTGGTTAAAACCCTAGAAGACATTATCACTTTTTCCATTGCCAGGTTTATTTCCTGACACCACAAAAACACAGTCTGGGGTAGTTTCCAAATATATTTATTGTTTCTGGAAACCAGATTTAAAATACGCAGTAAGGCAGATAAAAAATAAGAGCAACACTTTATTCCTCAAGAAATCTGTCAGCCACTACATAGCAGAGCTTAGCAAAAACATAACCTACGAAATAGAAAGTGATTTCATAAGCATTCATTGAGATCTCTTCCCCTGTAATAATCCAGTATTGAACAGTACCAATGTCACACTGCTGAGCTAAACAGACTTTAGTCTGATCCAGCGGGACAGTGCCTCTGTTCTCATCACGTCTGACCTTGGAGTCACAAGCTGGCAGAGAGGTTGGCCTTAACCTATAATTCTTGTCACACTGGTCAATCCCTGTCTATAGCTCCATGGCAGCACGCAGTTGCACAGAGGCTCACAGGCACCATTTGCAGGGCTCAGCCTGTGCAGCCCGGTGTGGGGTCCCAGCTTGTCATTTGAAAGATGTACGAAAAGAAGAAACCCACGCAGCAAAGCATACCTTCCCACCTCTGACTTCCTGGTGTGCCTAGCACTTCAGACTTGAAAGAATAACAGGCTTTTAAAAAGCAGCCCTTCCCAGACGTTTATTTCAATATAGGCTGGATAAGTTGGAGAGTTATACAGAACAACTGGTTTTAAGCTTTGCCAGAGGGTTCATATTTTGCTGGAAAGATATTTTTTATGCCACCATTACAGGATGATTCTCAAGTCTTTACAGACAAATGCAGCATTGATTTACGACTTCTAATTCAACAAGGAATAAGCTATGGAGTAGCATCCATGCTGGTACAAAGCCTTGCTTTCCTCGGAGGGCTGCTGCCACGCCTGGAGCATGCAGCACTTCTCCGCAGAAGAGGCATTGCACTGAAATATCTCCAGTCCCCAAGTCACACTCCTCTGCAGCGTCAGATGGAAGTTATTTACAAACCATTTGAACGCCAAAGCCCCCCTCCACCTCCCAGTCTGGGCTTTTGCCAACACCCACTCCCCCGGGGAGCCAGAGGAACATGGCCAATGCTCCTTTCCACAGCCTGACAGACACCCACATGCTTTTGAGTCTGAGCCTACGTGTTTTGAGAGACCTTGACTCCTTGTAGGATAAACGCTGTGCACTCCGATTCGTCTTCCTGGTCCCTGGAAGGATACCTTGAAATTCTGAATTGCATTTTTGGAAGACCCATCACCTTCAACAAGATGAGTATCTTCAGCTTGCTTAGTGTTGTAGCCGGAGTCAGGCCAGATAAAGAGGGACTAATTTCTGTCAGCATTATCTCTGTCCCCTCCCCACCACCACACATGGGCATGCGCTGAGCGAGGAGTCAGCCCACCAACCTGAAGAAGGGCTACGGGGGCACAGACGAGGCAACAACTGCTGATTTTGGCCTGAAAGGTCTTGTTGGTATGACATCAGCACCAGCATAGGTTAAACCTCTTGTGATTATTTTGCATTCATTTTTCAAACCAAACACTGTATTTTTGAAAAATTCTGCTTTCTTTCCTCTCATTCCTTTATCCTCATTGCTGCCTCTGGGCTCCCACTGATTTTCTTTGCCTCCCTCCTACCTGCCCTTTGCTTCCATCTTTGCAGTCCTTAACCGTCAACCCTACTTGTCCACTGATTTCTGCCATTCCCCACTTTGCCTCTCTTTCTCCCTTGGTTTCTCTTTAGCTTCCCCTTCTTAATTTCCCCTTCCTTCCCTGTTTGTGAGATGCACAGAAGTTGATTTCCAGCTGAGCGAGGCATCCCACACAGGGACGGTAAACCAGGGAAACACTTCTTCCGATTTATCCTGAGTAGCTGCCCTCACTGCTGTGGACTATCACTACAGCAGAGGAAAAAAAAAGGGTGCAAGTGCAATCTATGACATGTAAAATGCCATCTGGGAAGTCCAGTGGCCAAATGGAGAACTCTGGTCAACGTTGACCTTCAGTGCTTTGTGGTCACCTGCTGACTAATACTAGTCCTTCCTTTCCTGGTACTGTACATCTTCCTCAGCAAATCCTCTTACTTTGCCAGTCTCCTCTGAAATAAAGACTTTTCATAAAATTGTCTCCCTTTTGCTTTCACATTGCGTTTCCTCAGCACTGTGTTATTTAGATCTGTACTGGGAAAAAACCTCTAGCTGTTCTGCATTCTGGCATCCAGTTACTAATTCTGGTGGAGCTAGACATTTTTGTAAACACGGCTGGACTACGGATGTTGTGCTTTGTTCAGGCTCCTTTATGACCTCTGGCATGCTACTCATCCCATGGGCCTTGGTCTCATCACATCAGGATTTTCGGACTTTCCTTTCTTACTTGTTATTTGAGGGAACCGGAGTTCTAAAAGACAAGGGGGAATACAGTATTATTATCTTTATCCTTTGCCTGCCCCTCTGCTTTTCCTGCTGCCTAGCTTCCATGCAGCTGTTGAACATTTAAGAAAAACATGTCTCCCACTGAGCGAGTTCCCTACAAATGTGAATTGAGCTTCAGGCAAGAGGAAATGTGAGTCCTGAGGTCACTCCTGAAATCAAGCCCTCGCCTGGCTGTACATAATTCTGCTGTGGTCTTTTAAGGGTGATATAGAAAAAAAAATATGTATTTCCCACAAACAGCATAAAAAGAAATTAATGCTGGTGATCAGGAGATAATCATATGCTCTTTCAAATCTTGGTATGTTTTTCTGGTATTTTTGCTCATGATTTTTGAGTCTGCTGCCCAGATCCAAACAGAGGGGTGGGGGGCGGGATGTGGATTACAGAGAGATGACCCACTGGTGCTGATCAGAGCTAATACTGGGAGGCCTCCGTGCACTCCACGCTGCTGGTTGGAGAAGACCGAACTTTTCCTTCCACTGAAAGACACTGGAGCTACTCCCCCCTGTTCACCGGGGAGTAGTATTTCTGTCAGATATGAAAGCAGCTTCTAATCTGCTCTGACCTTGGTGAGAAATTCAAGTCCAAATGTAGTAACATAGAAGCTGACAGGTCAGCCTGAAGAATTTGAAGCGGGGGAGGTTTCCTTGCCTTCTTTCTTTCTGTCTTTCTCTCTTTCTTTCACTTGAAATCTTATCAAGGATCACTTCAAGTGCAGTGGCAGCCTGGCCGGCCATAGAAATGACACCAGCTGTGTCATTGTCCCTGCTGTTACAATGGAGGTGCAGAGAAGCGTTTACTGGACTGACCGACTACGGGCTGCTGTTGACATAAATTCTTAAAGGTGAAGACCCATTGAGAAAAGCATTTTACCTTTTTGTGTGTCAAAACTGCAGAAGCTGATCTAAATTCTACGCCTGTACGTGATGCTTTACAGAAAGACTTCTGTCTCCACCTCAGAGGCTCTCTATTTTTTTCCAAGACTAATACACAGACCCACATGAAGGTTGTAGATAGTTCTCACCACCACTGAAGGTTCCACTTGTCAGGTGTGTTAGTGCCCTCTTCTACAATGACTAAGACAAAACCTGGACTATAGAAATGATCTATGCTCGCTCTACTTCTCGCTTCCTTCCCGCATCAGTAACCTTTTTTACGCGCCTTGACAACAAAGGGGCTAAAAATGCTTTGAGCTGGAGTTCCAGTTCAGGAATTATTTAGAAGTCTGGAAGATGGTTATCTTCCCAGCTATCTTTCTTCTGGTTTTTCTTCTGGAAGCGAGCTTATTTTTGATCATGCTGACAGAAGGTTAAAAGCTTCTGGTTAAAAGTTTGGGTGCTGCTTTGTACTGTGTCAGTAAAGCAACCAGCCTAAAATTTCTATTGATTGCTCATGACAAAAGTTATAAATTATGAATGGCTAAGGCCTATTTATTGTTTGTATTACTGCTGAAACGGGCATGTCGAGTCACAGACAGACCTCTCCCTATATTCAGCATTATATCAGACAGAACAAAAACGCTTTCCTCGCATTGGAGAATTTACAATCTCATTACAAAGCAGCGGAACCAGCAGATCTCACAGCTTCCCCCAATTCAGTGACCGCGTGCATCAGTCCAGGAAAGGGAGGAGGCATCACCCTCCTGGGGACCACCCGATGGCTCTGCGTCCCCGAGTGCAGGGGCCCACCGGTGAAACCCAGCTGCTGCTGACCTGACGGGGACATGGGACCCCCTCTGCGCCCGTACCCCCCTGCCAGCCTGGGGCTGACAGGTACCTGTGGCGAGCACAGCATGCCTGCTGCGCACAGGCAGGGGGTCGGGGCAGAGGGGGGACTCTCAAAGGTGAAGCCTGGTGTGTCTGCAATAGATACAGCCAGGCTGATGGAGGGATACAGGGAAATTAGGAAATAATGTTGCCGAGTAATCAGTAATCGTAGGTCAGCCACATTGCTACCAAACTGCTGTTCCATTTTCTGTAGATGACATGTCAAAGGCATGATTTAATGAAGGTTTTGAAGGATGTAGCCTCCAGGCGTCAGGAGCAGCATAAGGCAAAGCATAGAGGCTCCTGTTTGAAAATCTCAAAAGCAAATGAAGGAGGCGGGCAGCCATGACCAACATCAATACTGAAAGACAGATTATAAACACAGTGGGGTTAGATGAGGAGACAAGTAAATTGTGCTTGATGGAGAGCCAGAGGGATGCTGCAAAGAGACAGGTCAAGGTAACGGGCTAGGGAAATTATCCTTGCAGCATCATTCTGGGCAGGCACTAGCAGAGCAGGTGGTGCTTGCTCGGGCCAGAGGAAGAATGCGATGGTGCTAAGACATGATCCTGGTGGTCTCTGTGTTTCCTTTTAAATTTGTTTTCCTGCTCTCTTTGCCGGTGTTGTGATCCAGAAAACATTTTGCTGTTTCCCACCTGCGGCTATAGAGGTTTCCCAGACTGACCCTGCTCGGGGAGTGCAGCACGGGAGGAAGGATTACATGGCCTATGCAGCTGCCACACTGCAAGTGTCTCGGCTTGGCCAGGAGCCACAAAACATGATGAGAAACTGCCAGGGGGGCAGGTAGTCTGGGGGGTAGGAGAGGTGCACAGAGCAGCTTCACATCCCGCTTCCCATTTATGGGACAGGGCTCCTGAGAGGGGATGTGGCTGTTCCAGGTGGTGGGCAGGGCCAGGTGCCTGTTTGGGAGGCGGCAGTGGTCTCCTCTCGGGGAGGTACAGCCTGCTCGTGGCACCAAGCCTTTGGGAAGGGAGACTGGGATACACAGGCTTGGCAGAGACTGCTGGGGCAACTGGCAAACGGTGGGCACCTCGGGGTGACACCTGAGCTTGTGGAGGATGGGGGTCTCTCAGCAGCAGAGGCTGGAAGCATATTGCTGCCAGCAACAGAGGGAAGGTGTTTTCTTCACCTACTGATGTGCATGTACAGGGCCGGGCCTGGCAGTAGGCCAGGAGGAACAAGAACTCACTTGAACAAAGCCCTGAGCCACCTCATCTAAGGTTGAAGCTCAGCCTGTTTTGAGCAAGAATTTGGACTAGATGACCTCCAGAGATTCTCTCCAACCTGAAATATTCTTTGAGTCCACTCTAGATTAAAATTTAATTTTCCAAGTGTTTTAGCCCCTGCTGCTTCTGAACCCTGCCATTCTTGATAACATTAGTAGTGCCAAGGCATTTCTAAACAGTCAGTGCTCTCAGTCCCAAGCCACAGGGGTTTCCTCCTGAAGACAAAACAGCCTCACTCACCTGCTGTGGGGACAATGGGGTAATGGCATTACAGGGACCTTCTGTGCCTCTTTATCTCTCTCCTCTGGGCATTCCTTCCCTGACAAGGAATTTCCTCAGAGCACTGCCCGAAAGGCTTTTTGGATGAGATGCATCTATCTGTGCAGCAGATAAAACACTGCAGCGGAGGTCACATTCTTCCATCTTTGCCACTGTCACTAAGCTTGCCTGGACGCCGGTATCCACACTGGCGATCTACTCTCCTTGCACCTGCACACCACGTTATTTATTCTCCTATTACACTGCATGACTACCAAACTAATAACATGAAACTACACCACAGCCAGGGTGTAGCTTTCCCCTCCTGAGCAGGAAAGCAGACCACTCGGCATTACAGGGGAATGAGGAAACGGAGTCCTTTAAGCTTCTTCCTTCTCTGAAAAGTCATATAGCGTACTTCGTTTTTTCTTCTTTATAAAGACAAATTTTATTTTTCTTTCCCACTGAAGAAAAAATTTTCACCCACTGACTCTCTAAGTTTGAACACCAAAACATTGCCTCCTGGAAACACCAATATTTTGATATGGCCAGATCAGAGGCTGTCCAGCAACCAGAGCTCTTACAGGGCTGAGACAGCATCATTTGGGCAGTGACCAGGCCCTGCTGTGCATCTCTTCAGCCAAACTCCCAACGAGATGGACCTCTGCAGTCTCTTGCCCTGTCCCATGCCCTATGAGAAGAACTGCCTCCCACCTGCACCCTCGGGAGGGGAGAGGATGGGGCGGGGGGGGCTGCGGAGAGCCGCGGGAGCCCCGAGCGCCGCTGAGAGCCGGCTGCAGGACCGCAGTCAGGAGGTTTCTTGGCGCAGACCCCGCCGCGGGTGGGTGCGGCCCCCTCCCCCCCGGCTCCACGGCCACACACAAAAGCGGCGGCGGCCCCGAGGCCGCCCTCGGCCCCCGCCCCGCCGCTGCCGGCGGGAGTTTTATGACTGCGGCGCTCGCCGTGCCGCAGTCACGGCCCCACGGCGGCCGCCGCCGCGCCCCAGCTCCGCGCCCGGCCCGGAGGTTGCCCGCTGGTCGCAGCAGGTGCCCGCCGCCGCGGAGGGAAAGTTTCCCCGGGCCGGGGGTGCGGCGGCAGTCGCCGCCCCGCGTCCCCGTCCCGTCCCCCCCGCCTCCGGCTCCCCGCCGCCCCTGCCTTACCGTGGCGGGCTCCGCCGGCGGCTGCGGCTCCGCCGCTTTTCCTGCCGGCAGTAGCTCCGGGGAGATGCGGCCGTCCCCGTCCCCGTCACGGGGGGCGGGCGGCTCGGTGGAGCTACCGGCGCCCCTGGAGTCGCCGGCGCCCATGGCGCTGCACCACGTCCGCGCGGAGCCGCGGCGGGGGCGACGCAGCCGGCAATGAAGGAGCCCGGCTCTGTGCAAACTCCTTCAGGCTACGGAAGGAAGGGAAAAAGAACACCAGCGAGAGCGAGGGAGGAGGATCCCCTCCTCCGCCGGTCCCCTCGCCCGTCTGCGAGTAGAACCCCGCACACGCCTTGCGACGTACCACCGGGTTGCTCGGGAACGGTCACGCGGGGCAACGCCCCACCCGCCGCCGGCCGGGGGCCGCTCCCGTCACGGGCAACCGCCAGGTTTTTCTTAACCGTACCTGAGTTCACGGTTAAAATCAGGTATGATCTGAAAAGTCCATAGCACATACGATAGAACCATATACAATTTCCCTTAGAGCGTTTAAACCACTCTTCACTCACCAAAGCACCGGTTCATTCAGGAAAAAAGCATTCTCTTAAACATCCATTCCACGAATTGCCTAATCTCCACGCACTGGTCAGTTTTTTCCCTAAAAAAAATTAAGACATATCAAGTCAATGACTGAAAAAGCCCCTGCAGCAACTCCCCTTAGCTAATACAAGAACCTACCAGAGTCACTGGCGTTCAGCAGAACAAAACTGCTGTTGTGGATCATGCAGATGGAACCAACATCTCCCCCTTTCTGCTTAGTCTTGCTCATTTTCACATCGGCCTTTTTTCTTATATATGTGTGTGTATGTCACAGCAGCAGCCACGTTGTCCTAAAGCCACTTACCTGCCCAACACTTTTCTTAATGTTTCATTATTTGTTCCTCGTCTCCGGAAAGTGAGTATTGGGGCATTTGTTTTGCAGGAGGGCAGCAAAAGTAAGAAGGGAGTGAAAATCAGTTGTGTGGTCACCTGGTTCAGGGAGGTGGAAGCGAAACCCACCGAAACTGGTGGTTAACCCTAGGCTTTGCCAGGCCAGAGCTGCCGGGGAGCTGCACGCTGAAGGGCAGAGTGCCCTGGTCCTCGCTGCAGGACCAATTTCTAATACGCTCTGGCCTCCAGGCAGCCTTGGAGGCCAGAGACACAGAGCACTTGAGGTGCCCGGCAGCTCCAGAGAGAAGAGCAACAGGTCTAAGATTTCAGTAGTGTCTAACTGAGTCGCAGTAGAAGAACTTCCCCATAGCCACCTAATGCTCCTGGATCACCCATCAGCCAGCACCCACAACAGGGGAGCAAGGAGCCCTTTCCCAGCCTTTCCTGACTGTCATCCTTTGATGCCCATGTCTCTGGTGGAGGAAGAGCTGGCACCACCTCCATTCCCCACCAAATCTGCCTTTCTCCCTGCCTTCAGCTGCTCCTTTCCAGGCACTGCTGAGTGCTGAGGCCAGCCCAGCTGTTGCAGGGCCATCTTGGGTTCCCCTGGGCACAGACACAGAGGTCTACTGGGTTTGGCGAGGGCAGGGCCAGCCATGGGGCTCAGTGGCAGACAGAGCAGCCAGGAATGGCACGTGCGGCGGGAGGGGAGATCAGGGATTTGCCAGGGAGTTTCTCAAGAAGGGAAATGTGGCATAATTCAAGGTCTGTGCCGTATCGTTTCTCTTTCCACTGCTCATTGACCACAAAATGCTTTCTTTGCAAGCAGCTAGAACACAGCCTCCTTCCTCCCATCTAAACTTGCTCCTTAGTCCTTTTGCTCAGTCCTGGCACCACTGGCTCCGTGCCCAGCGGTCTCAGTGCACAGCTGCAAACGCTGCAGCTGAGTGAGACCCCCCTCACACCCATCCACTGGTAACTTTCTGAATGCAGATTTCTTTCTTCCTTCTGGAACTCTTTGGCTACATCTACATGGTGAAATATGTGCCGGGGACTGCTCTCTGGTTTTAAGGTCAAGCAGCGCAGCATGGCTTGTGTGCATACTCCTGACTTCTCCCCTCTCCGAACCATCACGTCTCTGTAAACTTGTGGCGCAGGCAGCCATGGGCCAGCATCTCAGCCCTGTTTAACCCCCAGTATGGACACAGCTTCTGCCTCCTTTCCTTTTGAATTTATATATTTACTTGCTTTTGTTTCTTTCCTGGAGTAAATATAGCATAGGGACTTTAAGAGAGCTATCCAACATCTCCACTCTCGCCCAGAGGCCGGTCGGTTCCCTTGTAGCCTTTCAGGATGCTCTGTTGTACCCCACCTGTACAGAAAGAATCGCGATGAATGACAGGCCTGACTCTGGCATGTGTCAGCCTGTGTTTCTCTGCCTTCTGCCTGGGTGCTAGAGCGGTTATTGTCCAGACGTTTGCCCTGAACACTGCAACTGCCTCTTGCTATATAGAAATGTTTTTCAGTCTGTTTCTCCTGACAGCCTTTCCAGTGAAGCGGAGTCACATACGCTTCAGATGATCCTCTTCCTAAGTCAGCAAGTGTCGGCCCTGAGGCAAGAATATTCAACTACATCCTAAGCTCATGAAACACTGCTTACCAGCAATTTACATGAAAGCTGGAGAACTTTGTGAGTGAGACAAGTGAGACACTGGAACCGGTTGCCCAGAGAAGCTGTGGATGCCCCCTCCCTGGCAGTGTTTAAGGCCAGGTCGGGTGAGGCTTTGAGCAACCTGTCCAGTGGAAGGTGTCCCTGCCTGTGGCAAGGGGGTTGGAACTAGATGATCTTTAAGGTCCCTTCCAACTGAAACCATTCTATGATTCTATGAACTTCAGCAGGTCTACGGTATCGGTTAAAGATCACATTAACCATGTCCTATGAAGTCCATCTGTCTAGCATTTTGGTGCTGTTAAGAACAAAGACCACCCAGATACTCAAAAGCCAACAGAAGTTATGCCTTTTTAGTCTATTTTTATTTATTTACTTAGCAATGACCTAACAGCATTAGGTCAATAAAGGCATCAAAAAGGGTGAAATTCTATTTTCCCCCATTCACTCCATAGTCTTTTATGTCAAGCACGGTTACTCTACATGTTCTAAGGATTACATGGGCCAAAAGGACACTGCCCAAAATAGTACTTGGAAAGCCAGTAACTAGCGGCATACCCCAGGGGTTAATACTGAGTCCAGTCCTGTTTAAGATATTCATTAATGATCTGGATGACGGGAAAGAGTATGGCTGTATTAAAAAAACCCAAAACAAACCAACCAAACAAAACCAACACAAAAAGAACCCCCAAAACCAGAAACAAATTAACAAACTCCCCCCCAAAACAGCTTGACTGCGCATCACAGGCAAACATGCTTTGCTTTACACCAGAAATTTAGACAGTGGATTCATAGATGTGAGTTTTGACACCCTCTCAGTTCTAGCACTAGAATCTGTTTCAAAGTGCTGGAAACAACAGTAAGAACATGTTCCTTTTAAGTATGTTTCTATTGTCTACAGAGAGGGTACCATCAGCAAATCCCCACTACCAGGGGACAAACAGCAACAGACTAGATCTGTATCGACAGTTCCCAGCTGGGGGTAGAGCGTGATTAAAATAGTACCTATTCATTTCTCCCTTCTTTTTCTTATGCCATCCTCAGTCTGACATCTCTTCAGCTTTTAGCTCTTTGCACCTGGGTTGCCCTGCTTTGCTTCTCCCTCCCTCCTCCTGCCAAAAAAACCCCCCACCAAAACAAAAAAAACCTTCTTACTGTTTTTAGTCTGCGTACATAAGCTGGTGTACTGCAGTCAGCCGTAAAACTCACTAGAAAGCTCCAGTTTCAACCCATTTCATACCGTCCTCAACTTTTCACTTCCTGGCTTTTCTCTCATTTCCTCATATTGTTTTCCGTCTAACGATTTTCTCTCTCCATTTAGCACTCGTTCATTTGCTTATGAACCTCCACCAGCTCCCACCTTCACGTAGCTCTTCGGTTCCCACACACTTCTTGGGCAGCAGTCGTCCTTTAACCCTTCCCCAGCTCCCCTTTTCCCATTCTCATCCCATTTCCTAACCAGCTGCCAAAATTTGACCCATGTTTATCTGGAAAATAAGAGAGATCAAGCTGCTTCCCTTCGTCTTAAGTTTGGCTCAGCAACAGTCAGCTGCCTGCCAAATTAAATGGCCTCAAGTCACAGAGGCCCAGATAATTAAATACTGTAAGGCTGCAACACTCCTGCAGATGTCTGTGGCATCTTCCCATCCTTCTCACAACCACCACCCTTGGTTAGGGATATCACAGCAGCATTGCTAAGGTAACTTGCGGAGAAAAGAATCCTGAGAAACATATAAAATGGGCTCCTCTGTAACATGCTTCCAGCTACATCTCCCTCCCCTAAGACCAAGCAAAGAACATGCACAGACGGAGGAAGCTGGTTCCCCACTGTCCGCACCATTTGGGAAGGAGCTCCTCTGAAGCCCTCAGATCCTCAGCACCTACCTAAGAAAAGCCCCACTGCCAACCACTCCATCTCTCAAATAGACTGTCTAGTGCCACACAAAGCTTTCAAGATCCGTTATTTATTAGCTGCTGCAAGAAATACGCTTGGGTATTTCACAGGTAAATTCTTCCAGTTCTTTCATAACTTCAAGAGCATTTGCCACATTTAAACTACATATACTGTAGTGATGCTTAAAGTATTTCTAGCAAGCATTTGTTGGCCTTACTACTTGTAAATCAAAAATCTGTTTCAAGATTTTAATGATAGTTTCCAGTTTCTCAAGTTGTATAGTTTACGGCATAGGAGGATGACTGAGAGCTAAGGTTTCCAAAACCACTGAGGTCAGGCCTAGTGATCAGTGACTACACACAGAAGCTGGCTTGCTTCTGCAGCATATGACAACCTTAAACACTCCAAAATGAAACTTAGGCAACAGCTGAATCTAGAGAAACAGCAGCAGGTACAGAAAATAATAAAGTCTTGCAGAAAAAGCCTTCTTTGTGAGAACTCTGGGAGTGGGGGTGTGTAATCGTGACGTGCATTTCTGTCATCAAAGTCTTAGCATTTTCTCCCACTCATTGCTTGGGGGACCAAGCGGGTTGCAACTGCAGATGGCAAGAGTGTCTCCAGCTGACTGGTATTTCCTTTTGCAGATGACCTCACACAGCTACCTAAAGCTATATATATTCTATAAATAGCACATTAAACGCGTACCTCCCAAGAAATCCTCCTTTGTGGGTAGTCATACACACATAGGTTAAGTACACAGACCACAACCAATAGCCAAGGGACTTAATTGTCATCTTCAAAAACACAAAAGAACGTGACTCCGATGGCACAGTTGCAAGTACATGGAGCGAGCAGAACAATCCACAGAAGGACTCATCCATGTTTTTCCCTGTACTAGAAAGGGGAAATGAAAGATACTGTTCACCTGGGGACTGGACAAAAACTTCACTGCTGCTAATTAATGCTACACCTATTTATTAGCACTACCCATTCAGAATTAGTATTAAAGGAAACATAATTCCTTCATATAACAGCCAAACAATGGGGTTTTCCAGCAAATACACAAGCCATATTCAATACTACAGGCCAAGGACATGGAGTGAACAGACTGCAGCTGTCAGCTGCATGAAAGGGAGAGAGAAAAAGGCAGGAAAGAACTTGCAGGACTAGGATTTGGTGGGAGGGAAAGAATCAATGAGTGAGACCCTTCAGATAAATCACTTAAATGGGCAAATAAGCTGTCTGCTGTTTGCTTCTTGCTATGCATTCTAGGAAACGGAGTGTTGTACTTTGTTTTTTGTAAATGAACATTACTGGAAAGAGTTTACCACTCTTTGTTCACTACTGCTGTCAAGAGTAGCATGTTTTTTTCTGTTATTTCTTCATTAACATGTAGTAACAGCTTAGATTTATCTAATCAAATAACAACTAGAAACACACAAGAACAATGATGTTACACCTAATTTATAAGGAACAGCAAATGCCAATTCCATTGTCAGGTCCATCTGTCCTGCTGAGCAATCAAACGATGTAAAAAATAGCATTATGAACAGTTAACACCATCCTAACCAAGCCTCCTACCTTCACAATGCTTTTTAGATCCTGCACATATATCTTCTCTGTCTCCAGGATCTCTTGGACGACTCGGTCTATGTACAGGAGCTTGGGACTGGTGGGCTCTGTGACCAGGGACAGTGCACAGTTTTTGCTCGCTCCTTTTGGTTCTGCTTTCCTTGGCATGCTTAGCCTTCTTTCAAGGCTTTCCTCAGGATCCTCTTGCTCCACAGGGGAGTTTTTGCGTGCCTTGTTGCTGGAAAATCTCCTGGCTGGGACCAGTTCTAGCTTGATGGCACCCGTTTCTTTATCCTGGTTGAACAACCCCAAGTGGCTGTTTGAAACCAAGGTCATTCTGCTTCCAAAGGAGCAGTGGCTGTCCCTGGAGGAAGCAGAGGAGGAAGTGGAGCTAAAGCTGACGGGACGGTCACTGCCTGACAAGTCCATGGGTTTTTTTTCACAGTAGCAGAAAGGTCTGCTCTCCTTGTGCAAATTTTCCCCTTTAGTTTTGGAGTCAAGGGCCTCCGTCACAGCTGGTAAAACATCAAGAGGTAAGTGGAAATCATTAAAAAAAAATAAACAGAAGAAGTGGGTTTACTGTTGCTGCTCCACATAACACAAAAGTTGACAACAGACACTTTTAAAGCTTTGTGCATACAGTAGTGCCACAACGCTATTTTAACTGAAAGACAACCAGAACAACGTGATTTGGGGGTCACCGTGGCTCTAATGCTTTTCAGGTGGTGGGGATCCCCCACTGGGGGCTACCACAGAGGCACCACATACCTCCTGCTCACTTATATGTCTCTGGAACACCCTTCTTGTGCCAGTGTGCTGGGCTTGGTGCTAGCACATAGAATCACAGAATCAACCAGGTTGGAAGAGACCTCTGGGATCATCAAGTCCAACGATTGCCCTGACATCACCAGGTCAACTAGACCATGGCACTAAGTGCCATGTCCAGTCTTGTCTTAAACACATCCAGAGATGGTGACTCCACCACCTCCCTGGGCAGCCCGTTCCAATGTCTAATAACCCTTTCTGAAAAGGAATTCTTCCTAATGTCCAACCTGAACCTCCCCTGGCAAAGCTTGAGGCTATGTCCTCTTGTCCTATCGCTAGTTGCCCGGGAGAAGAGGCCGACTCCCACTTCACTACAGCCTCCCTTCAGGTAGTTGCAGACGGCAATAAGGTCACCTCTGAGCCTCTTCTCCAGGTTAAACAACCCCAGCTCCCTCAGCCGTTCCTCGTAGGTCAGACCCTCCAGACCCTTCACCAGCTTGGTCGCCCTCCTCTGGACTCGCTCCAACACCTCAACATCTTTCTTGAAGTGCGGGGCCCAGAACTGGACACAGGATTCAAGGTGCGGCCTCACCAGTGCCGAGTACAGAGGGACGATCACTTCCTTAGACTGGCTGGCTACACTATTTCTAATAGAGGCCAGGATGCCATTGGCCTTCTTGGCCACCTGGGCACACTGCTGGCTCATGTTTAGCCGGCTGTCGATCAGCACCCCCAGGTCTCTTTCCACCGGGCCGCTTTCTAACCACTCTTCCCCCAGCCTGTAGCGCTGCATGGGGTTGTTGTGGCCGAAGTGTAAGACCCGGCACTTGTTCTTGTTGAACCGCATGCCGTTGGTCTCAGCCCATCTATCTAACCTGTCCAGATCCCTCTGTAGGGCCTTCCTACCCTCCAGCAGATCGACACTCCCACCCAGCTTGGCGTCATCTGCAAATTTACTGAGGGTGCACTCAATCCCTACGTCTAGATCATCTATAAAGATATTGAACAGCACCGGCCCCAGAACTGAGCCCTGGGGAACACCGCTAGTGACCGGCCGCCAGTTGGACTTTGCCCCATTCACCACCACTCTCTGAGCTCGGCCATCCAGCCAGTTTTCAACCCATCGAAGAGTCCACCCATCCAAGCCCCGGGCAGCCAGTTTGTCTAGGAGGATGCTGTGGGAGACAGTGTCGAATGCCTTACTGAAGTCTAGATAGACTACATCCACAGCCCTGCCCTCACCTACTAAGCGGGTCACTTTGTCATAGAAGGAGACCAAGTTGGTCAAGCAGGACCTGCCTTTCATGAACCCATGCTGGCTGGCCCCGATGCCACGATTGTTCTCCATGTGCCATGTAATGGCACTCAGGATGATCTGTTCCATCACCTTGCCTGGCACCGAGGTCAGGCTGACAGGCCTATAGTTCCCTGGATCATCCTTCCGGCCCTTCTTGTAGATGGGCGTTACATTTGCTAATTTCCAGTCAGCTGGAACTTCTCCAGTTAACCAGGACTGCCGGTAGATAATAGAGAGTGGTTTGGCAAGTTCATTTGCCAGTTCCTTCATTACTCTGGGAAATTACATGCACTGCCCAGGCTCAGCACAGGAGACAAATAATACTCAAAGTCAAACCAAGGCAGCTACAGAAGATGTGGGAGGTAAGCAGGACTGCAGAAAGAAGGCTGGGGGATTCAGGGATGAGTGAAGGGATTCACAGAGATGGAACAGACAGGACACACATTAAGCAAGGGGACGGTAATAAGCATGGCACAAATTTTAGTGGTCTGTCCATTCACTCAGCTGTGCATCTCCAGTCTAAATGGTGTATTTTGGGCAGAGGCAAATGACCTTCGAATGGAACACACATGCAGATACAGTTAACATTAAAGGCATTGGTTTTTTTAATAGAAATTACAAAATGGGTCTTCAAAATGAGAGATGTTAGCATCCAAGAATAAAGGGTAGTGAATAAAGCTCCTGGTTCTGTCACAGGATTGTCAGTTGTTCTCTAGGACTGGCATCACTCCAAATGCCACACGGACATTTAGCACATCTGAAAGAAAGACGACAGTAAAAAAAGCTTTATTAACGACAACTTACTCTCTCAAGAATATCTTATTTTCCCAAGCAGCTCTCAAAGATAGAGATAAAGGTCTCATGACTTAGTTAAGCAAGTGCACTAAATACCCTAGGGAGAGACTGTACCTATCATTTCTGATTCAGATTTCACTGAAGGGCAAAGAGCTTTGGTATATGAGACACTCCAGGTTTACCATGAAAGGCAACATTTACATCCTTCAGGATTTTAAAAAGAGCTTTGTTAGAGAGGAAGTATGTTTGCAGATTAAATCCCACACATTAAACACACGCCATATGAGGGCATACCTAGGAAAACTAGAAACCACATTTTCTACCTCCCAGAAAGATCACCCCAAAACTACAGACCAAGTCAAAGACCTGGGTAGGCCTTGATATAAGAAGTTGCAGTTGAGGCTGCATTTCTTTTCTTTTTTATTCCTGTAACACAAATTCAGTGCTTAAGAGGCGTTTCAGGGGTTTACAGGAAAACAGGATTACTGTCAGAGGGGAATGATGCAGAATAATGAATGAGCGAGGTATTCCATTTCCAAAGTGAGAGATAAGATATAAGACTGGTGTATAAAGGCATCTCTTCATATTCATGATAAGCATTCAAAGGATTTTCGCTTATTCTAGTTTTAAATGGATGTGTTCCAAACACCCTAAGACAAAGACTCAGTATCTGTCTCGGTATCACGTGCTTTGCAGGTGAAAAGAGCTGAATAACTACTACAACATCTGCAGGTGTGGGTGTGTACTAACATAGCAAATGCAATGACAAAAATAGAGAACACAGTTTAGAGGCACAGTGATAATCTTTCAAAACTGTTACATCAGGCTGACAGTAATTGGTCTTCCTTGGGAGACCAGCAAACATGCTACCTTGCAATACTTCATTGAATAAATTGCAAAAGGAAAAAGTAACAAAAACATTGACTGACTGAGCACATACTTTTAACACGAGCCTGAAAAGCTGCAACTACGCGACACACGTCACCCTTCCATCACTCCCTCATAGCACACAGTGGGTATACTTCTAGCCTTAGTCCAGGCACTACCCCTTCAATTCCACAACAAAAAGCATTTCACCTGTCCAGAAGGTAATTCATCCCCAAGGTAACACAGAGCTTGAATGTCAGCTCTTATGTGACCTGCTGCTGTTGCTCCCAGTGTCTACTTTCTCTGCTTCTTTCCCCTTTAAATTACTGGGAGAGTCTTTTAAACTGACTTTCTGGTGCCCTTCCTCAGCATTTGAGGAGAGAGATGCCATTCAGGAAATTTGCTTGCACGCTGCCAGGAGGCTGCCACTCTTGTGTGACAAGCTTGCAGTGCAATATATCTCCAAGTCGTACTTTCACAAGATATACACCAAAGAATATTTTTAGATCCAGTGGGGCATAAAAGAAACAGAAGACCCGAGCAGTCAACTGTATACGCCGAACTCCATATTTAGCAGTCGGGTTCTTTAATGACGTTTTTATTAATGACATTCTTGGTGCTCAAACATTGTTAGTGCACTTCTGAATGCAAAGCAAACCGTGAGTAACTCCACTTCGAAAGCTCTGGAAGTTATTTACACAAGGTATTGTTGTCCAGAGTACTTGTAGCATGTCACTACCACAGGTATTTTGGCAAGACAACTAGCAATTTCTGAATGAATTAATGGAATTTGAAAGCATCTTTCAGAAACACAGGAGAGCCTCATCAAAATACCTACCAGGAAAAAAAAAAAAAATCAAATCTAGTAAACCACTGTTATGAATACCATTTCTTTAGGTCTGTCCTGAGCAGGGCTGCACTTCACCAGCTATGTGCTAGTCAAGGAAAACAATACAACAAAAACATATCCAGAGGCAGCGATAAAAATCAAAGCTGATATCATAAAGTTGATCCACTTTGCTATTTAAATCCACTGTGGCCAAGAACTAATGCTGAAATTCTAATTTAACTGTTTACGCACCAGTTAAGCTTCTCAAACATTTTTAATTGAATCAAGGTGCTGCTCGTGTTTTAATAACTGCAAGTGTTTTGTTTTATTCTGAAAGAAACATATGAGACTGACAGCCTTAGCGAATCAGAAGTGCTTGATTTCACGATTTCACAGGTAGTCCATGGTAAGAACTTCTGTCTGTTTTATCAGAAGTATACTGATCAAATGTTGGAAAATTAACATTTTCAGAATGACTGAATTCCTGTCCCATCCCATTAAAAATGAAATGAGTAAATGACACTTCTGTTTTAGTAGGCTGATAAACACTGTTGGCAGTGAAACTTAACTGCTCCCACCATCTCATCTGCCTCTAGAAGGGAAAATGTGTTTCTACCCTGGTAGCTGCCAGAGGGTTAAAAAAAAAAAAAAAAAAGCACTCTGACTGCAAGAGTTAAATCCACAGCACTTCATGTGCTCAAAGTCAACCATGTCAACATCTGGAGCTGGTTGACTTTTCCCCCTAAGGATTTGCAGCCCAGTGCTGGATTTTTTCCATGAATTCCCTACATTCTCAGTCTCTCAGACGGATGCCACACACACCCTGCGCCCGCCTCACAAACCCCACTGGCCACTGAAAGGCTCCAGAGGACTTTGTGCCGTTTTCATTTATTCAGTGTTTAAGAGTTTCGGGCCAAATCGTGCTTTCAGGCACATACACAATCCTCTCAGTAGCTTTGCATGAGCGTAAACGAACGCAGAAGCCGTAAGGGTGAAGGGGTATTTTACAATCATTTGCCTCTGTTGTATCTAGATCTGCTATGAATACCACCTGTAAAAAAACACCTACTGCTCTAAAACTCGCATGACACTGAAACAGAAGGCAGCAGTTAAAAAAAATAATTTGAACCGAGTGTCCGTGATATACCGAGCTTTGATTTGTTAAATGCAGTTTTCCCTTAACTGCACAATTCTTCTAACCATTATTAGAAACATTTAAAGACAAAGCCAAGAAAGGGTAAAAACTGATAAGGATGGAGAAGCAGTAACTAAAAAACAAAACACAGCTTGAAATTACAATATCTATGAAAAACCTGCCCTGAACAGATTTATTTAGAATAAAGTAGCTATTTGGAATTATTAGTGAAATTGAATACTTTACCAATTAAAAAGAGGCAAGCTACGCTTTTAGGTTTTCATCGTAGAGTGTAAGAATTGGACGTTATACCACAAATGCTGATTCTTTTAACCACAAGTTTCAGGAGATTGGGTTTAATAAATCAAACAAACACACCACCTACTTTGCAGTAACAAAATAACACAGAAATATGTCCAGGTGCCACCCTTCTAACTATTTTTTTTAACTATAAGGTTTTAAAGTCTGTGACACTGCTGCTTTTTGACAATATATCTCACAAATTCTTCCTTCCTCTCCCTACTATTCACGATATTTGATTCCACTTCACTGTACAAATAGTTCTTTCATGGAAAGCACATACTACTTCCTTCCCCATTCTATTCACTCCATTATTTCTAAGGACTGGCTTGCCATGTTAATTGTGGGGAGGGAGTTCTTTCAGAACAATTAAATAACGAGGGAGGGTTTACAGAGATTTTTGCATACTAAATTTCACAGTGCATACACGCAATTCATGAGCTTTCTAACCATGTTGTTCTTTGAAAGCTTTACGAACAAATACCATTAAGTTCAGTCTTCAGTTCTCTGGTACTTGGGTGGCAACCGAAGAGTTAAGTTTTAAAATCTCACATACTTTTGTGTCCATTTTTAAAAAAGCAAAAAACTGCAAAATAGCTGTAATGTTTCATGGCTTAGCGCTCTTCAAGAAAACAAAAGCAACGTCCCCGCAAAAGGACATTGTACGTAACCTCATATGAAAGTAACTTAAAAGACAGCACAATCATTTCCGCTGTGATGCTATAACATTCCTCACAAACCTTTATTTTTGGAAGATTTTGCTTTAGCTGTACTTGTCTGCTCCAATCTAGAGACCAACTTCCCAGATTCCAGCAAGGGAAGTTACATGTTTCATTCATTCAAGATTTTAAGATACTACTTCTTTCATTTCAATGTTTCAATAAACAGCACTAAAAATCAGAAAAACAACAAAGTTCTTCTAACATTGTTTTGTTTGTTTGTTTTTAACCCAGAAGGTTCATTAGCCACGGCTTGGATATACAGTTACTGTAGTGAAAGATTCTTCTTTAAATGAACTCACAACAATAAACTGCTCTCAAACCAGTCCAGCTGTTCTGCTTGGGAACCAAACCAGCAGCTACAAATTCTTACAAAATTTCATGGTTACCCATGCTGTCCATGTCTCACATTCAGTGACTTGGTTCTGCTTTTCAAAATGAAATGTATTGACCAAGCATAAGACAGATGCAACGCTGGCACTCGGGTATTTGAGAACAAAAAATAAATAAATCTGCTCCGCTAGGAACGAGGATGGGATAAGCAATACAGGTCAGTAAACGCTGGGACATTTGTGAGAACCCCTAACGATTAACGAAAACGCACAAAGAAAAACAGATTGAAAATTTTCTTTATCAAAACAACTCTACATAAAGAGTAACATAAGCATCATGGACAAACTCACCACAAAGGAGATGCAGCTGCATCTGCACACATTAGACACACGACAGCTTAAGACACTCCTGCATACCAATAAGGAGAGGTACTCTGCCCCTTCAAAGAAATGTTAACTTGTACTACGAGCTAGATGCAGTTCTTGCAAAATATACTACAGCAGCAGATGTGCTGCAGTGAAAATCCAAGTTTCCACAAGAATTATTCAATAAGGAAAACCTCAAACGATCAAACTGTGCAACCCTATAAAGGGACTGCTTTTGAAAAACAGTTTAACCTTTAATTACTAACAATAAAAGGAAATAAAAAAAAATAGAGAACCCCTGAGGAAAAAGACTCGGCATGGGATAAGCTCATTAAACATCAAGTTTAATGAAAACCCTATTGTAAAGGGGGGTAGGATATCTCCTCCCCTACTAACTGATTCAAATCACGTACAGTCCTCCCCAGGGTCAGCTCCAAACCGAGCCAGACTTCTACGGGCTTTGTTGTCAATACCCATCGTAACCCTAAAGCGTTTTGCATGAATAAACCCCCATTATTTGCTGAATTCATTCACTAGCTCTAGTAAATAAAATACAAACAAGTAAATAATTATTAATACAACGAAATAAAAAAGGTTTCCTAGACTGCTAAAGACACATCATCAATCTGAGAGAAATCCTGATGCAAATTAGTTGTCTTTAGGGAAAAAGTGGGCTTTGGTTTTTTTTTAATTTCATAGTGCCACTTTGTTTCCCAGAGAGACACAAGCGTGTGCAAAACCAGCCACGCAAGACAACGTTTTTTCCTTTTAATTCTTTGCTCCTCCAAATACTATTATCTTTTCAGAACACCCAATTACTTTATGGTGTTAACTCTCACACTTCAGCGGCTCAGGCACTACTTTCTCAAATAAGATGTACAACGTTCGAGGCAGACAGCACCGAGCTTTGGGTATCCCAGGCTGGGATCCTGCTGCCGCACAAGCATGTGTGCACACACACCCCCCCGCCACCGTGTTCATCTCCTCCGGATTTTGCTTCATTCAAATTAAAACAGCTGGAGACTAACAGCTTCACTTCTCTCATGCAAATATTTGCACAGCTTACAAATGATGCCCACTTCTACATTTCCTTCAATTTCACCAAGTTTAGCTCCTAGGACATTTTACTGCGCTATTTCTCGGTTAGCACAAACCAGCACCGTCAGCGCGGTCACTGTCCTTCCTTTCCGTCCCTCACTTCCAGACACCGTGTCACATTCCGGTACTGCAGACGAAAACCTGGTTGCACCTTCACAGCTATCACAGCCTGGCATTACAAGCACCGCAGCGAAAGCGCGACTGAGGTGACGAGGAATTTTAAATTTTCAGCAGCCTTCACTCGGAAACGCTTCTCATCGTTATTATTTAAGCCAGACCTTTGAACTCCTAAACACACACACCCCCAGGCGCTATCAGCGGTGAGGAAACACAAACAAATGACCGTGCTCACGCCTCAGCAGCGCCGCGCTGCCTCACCCGTCATCGCTGCGGTCCCCAGCACTTCTGAAATTGCACTGACCGTAAGCACCTTCCCTCTCCCGGCCCGGGGTCCCTCCTCCCTGCGCGGCGGGGCGCGGAGCGGAGCGGGCCCGCCCCAGGGCAGGGCCAGCCGGGCCCCCGCCGCCTGCCCACCGCCACGCCCTCTCGCCCCGCGGCCACGCCCCGGGGGTGGCACCCGGCCGGGCCCCGCCCCTCGCCCGCTGTACCGCGCCTCGGCTCCGCTCCGCCCTTCCCGCTTCCCGCCGCCGCGCCGCTGGCGATTACACCCGCTGCGCCCCGGGCCGATATCCGCCTGCGACCCGGCACTTCAGGTGTCTGCTTCTCCTTCCTCTGGAGAGCGGACGTGCCGGCCCCGCAGTGAGCAACGGCCGCTCGCGGAACAACGGGCCCCTTCAGCGCCCGCTCTCCAGTTTGCCACCAAGTATCCAGACCAAACCTCAACAGACGCCAGTTAAAAGCCCGAAGTGGTTTACCCCTCATCAACAAAAAACATAGGAAACGCTTTCGTTTCTCCATACTGAAATATTTGCTCCACTGCCTAGTAACAGTCCCTTAGGGCTCGGGGGTTTCTTGTTGTTTTGTTTGGGTTTTCCTGAACCGGAATTCTCTACAACCTCATTACGTTAGAAATTGTCTTAAATTCTGCTGTCAAGGGTTTCAGAAAGGTATCACTCTGGATTCTTGTAGGATAGTAATATAATGCTCCAGCAGCTCTCACTGCTAGTAAAAAGGGATGCAATAGGATAAAATAAAATGTAAAGAATCAGTATCTGATACAGGTGACCTCTTATTATAGTAAGAATATTTCTATGGATTATGTTGGATATCTCCAAAGTTCTGATGATACACACATACTGGGGCCAGCCCTACACAGCCTTTGTCTGTGGCTCTGGCTGCCAGCACCAACACGCTTCCCACTTAATTTAATCTAGTAGTGGCAGCTTTGATGAGTCTAGATCATCTCCCCCATGGTCTTCCAAACATAAGATTCAAATAACGATGACAACAACAAACAAATCAACCAACCCAAAAAGCCTTCAATCAAACACTCCTTTGCTGTAAGCAATTACCGATGTTGCCTCAGCGCTCAGTGTCATGATACGTTATTTCTGATTTTATACATTTTGCAAACAAGGTAAAATAAAGAATGAGTGGGGAACACCGAGAAGTGTAGAGCTAAAATTATGTAGAGAAGCAATTCTCTATGCAGAGAGATTTCTCTGCACTCTGTGCATTTAAGAGAGACCTCTTCCCCACCTTTATTCATCTGCCTAAAGACAGGTGGACCAGACTCTGGGAGGTCCAGAGGGGTGGATATGAAA
Organism: Nyctibius grandis; assembly: GCF_013368605.1. Lineage (NCBI taxonomy): Eukaryota > Metazoa > Chordata > Aves > Nyctibiiformes > Nyctibiidae > Nyctibius > Nyctibius grandis. The sequence goes on from NC_090658.1 coordinate 57,453,504, forward strand.
AAACTATGAATATCTGAACGCAGTCTTTACTTGAAGAACTATCTTTTCCATGCTTGACCAGACAGGTTTTATTTGTCTCTATGGATGGTGCCATTTTTAGCTATTGTTACCAGAAAATACATGCTGCATCGCCTCCATAAAGGCATTTTTTCCTTTGAGAGCAAACCCATAGAATTGTTTTCCCTTTCACACAAATTATGCTACCACGTAGGCTTCGTTCCACCGACAACGGTAAAATAAATCCTGATTAAAACAGCAACGTCACACAATCACATGAGAGATGATTATCAAAGAAAGCAAAGACTCTTCAGGCAATCGTCTCACATACAAACTCCTGATGCCATCTAGGTCCACAGCACATCATGCATTTGGTCACACGTAACTATCTGCATTCAAAGGCAGCTTCTCATCTCTTCTTCATTACACATCCCACATCCTAGGAACACAGTTTCTGTACAACTGAAGCTACAACCCAGAATTATTCAAAAAGAATTACAATCTTTGACTATTAACTTGAAATTCATGCCCTTTTAAAGGCCTTCTCGGCTACTTGATCCAGAAGCTGAATACCAACATGAAAACTTCTGACACTACTCCAAATTATCAGGTATTTTCCTCTTCCTTCACGACTGTTTCATGAGTATCCTCTCTCCATCCCTGTCCACTTAACAGTGAAATTTTAAAGAGAAGCAGTGTTTATCGTGAGTGAAAGATGAAACATGCTGCATCCCCTTTTCACAGTGCCAAAAGCCTCTACCAATATTATAAAAAAAGATAGCAGAAAATATGGCAACCTTCTTTTGGGATAACGGTGTTACGGCAATTCATCTGAAGGTACGACAAAGAATTGGCTTTACTAGAATTCGAAACCCAAGTACACCGGGGGCTACACAGTTGCCTTAAGCTGCTCTACAGGCTGATGACGAAAACCCCACTCCATCCTACCCTTCCCCTCTCCCTCCCCTGCCCTCTCACACCAGCGTTAGTTGCCTGCTCTGACTGAAAACTATCCCTCCCTCTTGCCACCCCTGCCAAAGAGGCCGGCGTGCAGCAGGATCGCCGGAGCGGATCTCTCACAGTGCGGCTGCCGACGGGAGCGGAGGGAAGGGGGCAGCGACAAGAGGCCGACGAGGGCAGGAGAGATGGGCTGCTGGTGTGCACAGGAGAAAGAGCAGCACGTTTCTGACCATGCAGCAAGGCGAGAAAGAGATTCCCAGGACAAAGCAGACAGGGGTGCCTCTGGTGAGAAAGGCTTTGTGGTCAAAATGCAAATATGATTAAAAGCAGTAGGAAAGGGAACTTTAAACAAGGTAGAGCCAACGGATCAGCAGCCTCTCCTTTCCTGTGCGTTCATAATAGTTGATTAGCATTAATATCACTAATGAATGAACATAAAAGCATTTCTGCCCTATGAAGGAAGGGGCAGGCCTATGCAGCAGAAACTCCTAACCTAAGAGGCAGAAACTGAGCTGTCCCTTCAGGTGAATGGCCAAGAGACTGGCAGCAGGCAAGCAGAGGCAGGGTGCACTGAGGGGAGACCCGCCCCTACAGGGGAATGGGTAGCATCCCCTGCACCCACAGCTTCAATCCACAACCCATTTGTTACTTAAACTCTGCTATAGAGAAAACGTGCCCCAACACAACAATGCCCTAGAGGAAGCACTTGAGCAACCAAGAGATCACTTGAGTAACTACCTACCTGTTCAGTAGGAGACAGCTAGTAGAGCCCCATTTCAGCTTCTCACTCCATTTAGCATCCAGGCCTCTACCATCTGTCCACTGAGCTCATGTTTTTACTTACATTTGTTCCAGCGGCCTCTGCTCCCTCTCCGGGTGGTTCCTGGAGGGCTGAAGCCACCTCTGGCTGCTGCCCACCCAGCCCCTGAGGTACTGCAACAGCTCCTGGCTGCTGTGGCTCAGGTCGTGGGGCATCATGCTCCAAATTGTCTTCATTAACACCAGGTACTGGTAAAAGCGGATGTACAACCTGCATGGTCAAGTGTTGGTTGAAGGATGGTAGGGAAGGAGAAAGAGAGAAGGAAAAAAAAAGAAGGAACATCAGTGTTAGGCCAGGCTTTTTTCCCCACCGAATATTGTTCTTTCATTTTCATTTTGCATACATACACATGAGCGTTTTGGGAAAAAAATATATCTGAGCTTCTTTTCAGGCTTCCTCCTTTTCAAGATTTCAGAATTCTGTGAGAAAAAAAAAGGAGACATAATCTGGGACTATTTATTTTACTGTTCTCCTGCATGAAATATGCAGAAGAAGCAAGTCTTACAGGCAATGGCCTACAACCTTATGTAGAAACTGGTTTCTAGCATGAAGGAAAACTCCAGCACAATGTGAATCTAGCTGATGGAAAGATATTTTCCATTCTTCAAAATATCTGCCACAATTGCTCCGACATATGCATGAATCCTGTCTACATTACAGCCTTCGGTATCGCTCCTCTGCTGATGCACTTATCTTACCATCATAAACAATACGACTACAAAGAAACTGAACTATTCAGGACAGAAAGCGGAACATATATACATAAACCCCATGAGAAAATGCAGTGAAACTGGGATTAAAACTAGAATTTTTGGGCCTCAGTTATTAGGCAGAGATTATTCTTACACGGGGAGGGGGGGGAAACTTGGCAATTCTGTGGGACTCTGCACTATAACAGTTGAAATATTTTTTCTAGATTTGCTAGTATGTGTAAGAAAAAAATCTCTTTTTCAGCTTCCACATTTGATACATTTTAATTATTTTCAGAATTTGTATTGGCTTGCCATATAACAAGGAAGATACTTTTCCAATAAAAATATGCTTCTGAAAGTATGAAATGTGTTGTGGACATTAAAAAAATACTTCTTTACTCTTTAATTATTTGTTTACTTAAGTAGCTATACAACCGATTGCACTACCTTCCAACAGGAGCCATTTCAACTAATTAACCACATCTTAAATCTCTATTCCTTAAGTGTAGGTTTAAGGTTTCTCTGGTAGAACAGCAAACCTTAATTACATATCCTTGTCTTATTACTCAGCTGTACTCCCAAAATACTGCCATTGAAGCCCTGTTAATTAAGCGAAGGAGGCACAGAAGTTCCCATCTTTCAGTGTAATGTAAGATCCAAACGCTTCAAGTGCCAACCTGGGACCAGAAAGATGCCACATTCCTGACGATTCTCTTCCCAAACCCACTAAAACAAGCTTCTGAATGGGGAGATCCACTTATTTATTTTTATTAGCAATTAGTCCCCTGCAACGGAATTTCAAACCAACACACAATGTGCCGGGCAAACGGCTTTCCTCTTATCATTCAACCCCCTTTTCACACGCCGGGCAGGATCCAAGAGACGCGCCGTACCCCCGCTTCCACAGGCACCAAAGCGTGCATTCGGGTTCCCAATTTTCTGTTCAGGAGCCCTTAATTAAGCCAAATTGTTTCCACCTGGCATTGCTGCGCGCCTCAAAGCTGCCTTTCACAGCCACATAATCCACCTCACGGAAAAGGACCCCATTCTGCTCTGCTGCCAATACCACAGATGGAATAATTTGGCTCCAGACTTTTCACATGCTGAGACCAGATATTAAATGGAAGAACTACGGCATGGCTCAACACTCAGATTACATTCCCGCTTCTCACATCATCCTTCTCATGAATCTAAACCACAGGAACTCAGGAGGAATAAAAACGCCACACCACCGGACAAAGGCGTGGGAACTCTGGGAAGCTCTTCTGCAGTTGCTCACAGCATTAAGCGAATGGCAGTAACTGATTAAAGACTAGCAACAAATAGACACAGAAAATAACAACCTAATTCTTAAAGGGCTTTGAGATTCTTCAATACAGATTTATTAAAGGACAACTATTATTTTTTTTAATAATAAATTTTACTCAGTCATTCGTGTAAGACAACTGCTATTCCTGCAAACACAAGCACAACTTAACTTCACTGGCTTTAAGGGCACTTGGCTATCTGAAGATAAATCCACAGATGGATACTTCAAGACGACGCCCTCAGAATTAGCACCAACAATTCTTTGAAGTCACAAGAAAGGCAACAGCACTGAATATCTTCGCTCTCCTCACTTTATTCAAGAATTTCCGTGCCTTTCTTTCCAAACCTCCCCCAGCCAGCAAACCAGTTTAAAGCTAGAGTCCTGTGTACACACATACATGTGTAGACACATAAAGTCTACCACTTGCCTAAGTGCCTAATACGGACCTGTAGACTCTGCAAGGAACCAGGGTGCAAAGGGATCGGGTACCCCAAAGCAATACAACTTGTCTCCTTTTTAAACTGAGCCCTGAGTGTTACGACAAAATATTAACTACAGTAACACTTAATATTCCCCCAGCTCTGAATTATTCTACAGTCGTGATGCATTCAGGGAAACAGTGACTATACATCATCTCAAAGATGTGTGACCAAAATTCATAACTCACTGGATCCAGCAGATAGCCCTTTGGATCTGTAAAATGCTGCAACACCTTCCAGTACAAAGAACAGAATTCAATTAAAAACATTACTAAATGTAAGACTATAAGTAGTTTTTACTACCAGCTAGTATAATCATAATCCTTGTACACTCTGTACATAAATGCAGTTTCGACAGCAGGACCCATCAGTCACAACGGAGTAAAAATGTAAATAAATGAAAAACCTCAGTATTTTCAAACTTGACCACACCTGCACTATAACCCTACCCTGCCAGGGCACAGGAACCTTTTTACCCCAGTCTCTTGGGAGAGTTTGATGTGATTCTTGGCCATTTGAACGGGCCAAGTGTTCTACTTGAAATAACTGAATAATCAAAACTAATAAAACAATAGTATTTTTTGCAAATTAAAATGCGTGCACAGGAGAAGAAAACATGCATCTTCGGGGGGGTTGTAACGTGAAGGAAGACACAACAGCATCATCAGTTTAAATCAAGAAAAGTTTTCTGTTCTGAGAAAAGCTGCTCAGGCTCTCTCTGAGGGTCAGTGCAGTTTATCCTACTGCATTAGTCCTCAAAAGAAACTAACTCAAATTTTCACTCACATTAACTGCTTCATTTCTCTGAAGTTCAGTTTAGACTAAACCGCAGTATAGTCCAATTACATCTAATTTAGCGAGCTGTGTTCTTAATTCCATTGAGAATAGTTGTAAAGCTTAGACAAACACAAAGTCAAAGTTGAGAGACATGGGTGAAAACCTTAAATACAAAATTAACGGCATGAGGAACCTCATTATTCAGCTCTGTGTATTTATCTACAGGTAATGAGACATTACAGTTGGCAGGTTTATCAACATTTATCAGGTTTCTGCAGCACACATTCATCACTCTCCTTTGATTATTAATTAATTGATGAACGTGTTGTCCCATAAACACAGGAGAAACTGGAGAGAACTGGTTATTCAGTTCTCTGATCCTTCAGCTTCTTCATTCCAAAACCAAACACCATCAGTGAAGCAACACTTTGGTTTCTGCCATGCCACTACTATACATCATGCACGTATTTTTTAAAGATTTCCCCCAAAGGTGGAAGCAAAGGGTGGACATACAGCTAATGAGACTAAAATGCACAGGGCTTGTTGCCCACATCCCTCTAACCAGCAGCAGCTTCTGCTCCATTTTGCATATAGCATTAGGTCCAACTGTTGAACCCCACTAAATGCGTACAAAATTAAAAATGTATAAAGAAAACTAACACGAAGCATTACATGAGATATGGATGAACAGCAGGTCCCTGGTCTCTCCCTGTACGTTAGCGCACGCTTCATTCACGTGCTATTCTGGCGGGGCCAGCAGCACCCAGCTTCTTCCCCCACCAGCAACCACCACCATTCCCAACATTCCTTGTACCAGACCCAAATCATTCCAGGGATTCCTCACACCTGTGGGCAGGTGATGACAGTTGGACTAACTGCATCTTAACATGTTTGTCCAGCACCTCCTGGGAAGAGCAGGATAAGTGAGGAACTGATGAGGAGAGAAACTATATTACAGGCTGGGTCTGCCTCTCCTCAAACAGCTCCGGGATGTCCAACAGTGGTCTCTGGGTTCTGCAGTAACGTGCAACTACGCACCAGACGACACACTTGCTTTTCAAATGTATGGCCTTTACTGAAATGATCGTCACATTCAAGACTGAAAGTCAATTTCTGCTACTAACATTATTTTTTAAATTGCGCAGATGTGTGTCTTTAACCATGAATAGGTGTTTTCTGATCCAGATCACCTCTGTGATGTGAACATATTAGATTTGGAGGTTCTGTTCGTTTTGTTTATCAGTGGTCAGTATTTTATTAGGCTGATGCATATTGGCTCCTTAGGCATATGCATTTATTTTTAACAGTGTCCTGGGATTTCCTATCACAACTGGACAAAAGATAGGGGAAAAAAGTTGAAGATAGCTGGTAAATACAGCTGAGGTGAAGTCAGAGCACTACATTCTCTATCCAGATCTAAGGTATGTTCTCGAGAGCTTCCCATTTCCAGAACACTTATATGATACGTTTCCACTTAGCTTTTATGCCAAAAATATCCCTGTGTGGCTCCGCCGCTGATAAAAGCAGCAGGAGTATTCGTGTAAACAGGGCTCCAGGCAGCTGACAGTGCTCCCAGTAGCTGTCTTGCACAAACCTGTGAACAGCCGACCTCGATCAGATACGGAGAGCCCCTGGCATAGAGGCTGGGCAGGCAGCCCCGTTCCCCATCACAGATGCTGGGAATCAGCCCTCCCATCCCCACCTCGCCGCTGACTCTCCAGCTGCACCACTGCTCCTCAGGTGCAGCTGGAGTGGGCAGCAGCAGCAGCAAAGCTTGTGGTCACTTGCAGGGACCAACAGAGTCATGGCTGCAAGGACTGGATGGGGAAAATCATGAATGGGGCAGAAAATAGCAGCAAAATAGTCCACCAACACAGGCAGAGACACGTGGTTCATCTCTTCCTTACAAATGCATCAGCACTGGTTACACGAATTATAAATGCTTTTGGAAAAGTAGCAATTTTAAAAAGTAAATAAATTAAGTCCTGTCCACAGACTCTGCACTTTAAATCTCATTATGAAAGTTAGCCAGATTTCAGAGAAGTTTAAAGCAGTCATATGCCAGCTGCAATGCTAAAAGATTGTGCTGCCATTCAGAAGGTCTGCGCTTGGATCTCTTAGTAGGAGTTTCCTCAAAGATGTTTCACTGCAAATAGGTCTAGATAACATTCCAGTAGTGCTCTAATTACTATCTTTTTGGCTTCCTTGGTTTCATCTTGAAAAGTGTGCATGCATGCTTCTGTCAGTAGCTTGAATATTCTTGCCTCAGGGCCAACACTTGGTGACTTAGGAAGAGGATCATCTGAAGCGTATGTGACTCCGCTTCACTGGAAAGGCTGTCAGGAGAAACAGACTGAAAAACATTTCTATATAGCAAGAGGCAGTTGCAGTGTTCAGGGCAAACGTCTGGACAATAACCGCTCTAGCACCCAGGCAGAAGGCAGAGAAACACAGGCTGACACATGCCAGAGTCAGGCCTGTCATTCATCGCGATTCTTTCTGTACAGGTGGGGTACAACAGAGCATCCTGAAAGGCTACAAGGGAACCGACCGGCCTCTGGGCGAGAGTGGAGATGTTGGATAGCTCTCTTAAAGTCCCTATGCTATATTTACTCCAGGAAAGAAACAAAAGCAAGTAAATATATAAATTCAAAAGGAAAGGAGGCAGAAGCTGTGTCCATACTGGGGGTTAAACAGGGCTGAGATGCTGGCCCATGGCTGCCTGCGCCACAAGTTTACAGAGACGTGATGGTTCGGAGAGGGGAGAAGTCAGGAGTATGCACACAAGCCATGCTGCGCTGCTTGACCTTAAAACCAGAGAGCAGTCCCCGGCACATATTTCACCATGTAGATGTAGCCAAAGAGTTCCAGAAGGAAGAAAGAAATCTGCATTCAGAAAGTTACCAGTGGATGGGTGTGAGGGGGGTCTCACTCAGCTGCAGCGTTTGCAGCTGTGCACTGAGACCGCTGGGCACGGAGCCAGTGGTGCCAGGACTGAGCAAAAGGACTAAGGAGCAAGTTTAGATGGGAGGAAGGAGGCTGTGTTCTAGCTGCTTGCAAAGAAAGCATTTTGTGGTCAATGAGCAGTGGAAAGAGAAACGATACGGCACAGACCTTGAATTATGCCACATTTCCCTTCTTGAGAAACTCCCTGGCAAATCCCTGATCTCCCCTCCCGCCGCACGTGCCATTCCTGGCTGCTCTGTCTGCCACTGAGCCCCATGGCTGGCCCTGCCCTCGCCAAACCCAGTAGACCTCTGTGTCTGTGCCCAGGGGAACCCAAGATGGCCCTGCAACAGCTGGGCTGGCCTCAGCACTCAGCAGTGCCTGGAAAGGAGCAGCTGAAGGCAGGGAGAAAGGCAGATTTGGTGGGGAATGGAGGTGGTGCCAGCTCTTCCTCCACCAGAGACATGGGCATCAAAGGATGACAGTCAGGAAAGGCTGGGAAAGGGCTCCTTGCTCCCCTGTTGTGGGTGCTGGCTGATGGGTGATCCAGGAGCATTAGGTGGCTATGGGGAAGTTCTTCTACTGCGACTCAGTTAGACACTACTGAAATCTTAGACCTGTTGCTCTTCTCTCTGGAGCTGCCGGGCACCTCAAGTGCTCTGTGTCTCTGGCCTCCAAGGCTGCCTGGAGGCCAGAGCGTATTAGAAATTGGTCCTGCAGCGAGGACCAGGGCACTCTGCCCTTCAGCGTGCAGCTCCCCGGCAGCTCTGGCCTGGCAAAGCCTAGGGTTAACCACCAGTTTCGGTGGGTTTCGCTTCCACCTCCCTGAACCAGGTGACCACACAACTGATTTTCACTCCCTTCTTACTTTTGCTGCCCTCCTGCAAAACAAATGCCCCAATACTCACTTTCCGGAGACGAGGAACAAATAATGAAACATTAAGAAAAGTGTTGGGCAGGTAAGTGGCTTTAGGACAACGTGGCTGCTGCTGTGACATACACACACATATATAAGAAAAAAGGCCGATGTGAAAATGAGCAAGACTAAGCAGAAAGGGGGAGATGTTGGTTCCATCTGCATGATCCACAACAGCAGTTTTGTTCTGCTGAACGCCAGTGACTCTGGTAGGTTCTTGTATTAGCTAAGGGGAGTTGCTGCAGGGGCTTTTTCAGTCATTGACTTGATATGTCTTAATTTTTTTTAGGGAAAAAACTGACCAGTGCGTGGAGATTAGGCAATTCGTGGAATGGATGTTTAAGAGAATGCTTTTTTCCTGAATGAACCGGTGCTTTGGTGAGTGAAGAGTGGTTTAAACGCTCTAAGGGAAATTGTATATGGTTCTATCGTATGTGCTATGGACTTTTCAGATCATACCTGATTTTAACCGTGAACTCAGGTACGGTTAAGAAAAACCTGGCGGTTGCCCGTGACGGGAGCGGCCCCCGGCCGGCGGCGGGTGGGGCGTTGCCCCGCGTGACCGTTCCCGAGCAACCCGGTGGTACGTCGCAAGGCGTGTGCGGGGTTCTACTCGCAGACGGGCGAGGGGACCGGCGGAGGAGGGGATCCTCCTCCCTCGCTCTCGCTGGTGTTCTTTTTCCCTTCCTTCCGTAGCCTGAAGGAGTTTGCACAGAGCCGGGCTCCTTCATTGCCGGCTGCGTCGCCCCCGCCGCGGCTCCGCGCGGACGTGGTGCAGCGCCATGGGCGCCGGCGACTCCAGGGGCGCCGGTAGCTCCACCGAGCCGCCCGCCCCCCGTGACGGGGACGGGGACGGCCGCATCTCCCCGGAGCTACTGCCGGCAGGAAAAGCGGCGGAGCCGCAGCCGCCGGCGGAGCCCGCCACGGTAAGGCAGGGGCGGCGGGGAGCCGGAGGCGGGGGGGACGGGACGGGGACGCGGGGCGGCGACTGCCGCCGCACCCCCGGCCCGGGGAAACTTTCCCTCCGCGGCGGCGGGCACCTGCTGCGACCAGCGGGCAACCTCCGGGCCGGGCGCGGAGCTGGGGCGCGGCGGCGGCCGCCGTGGGGCCGTGACTGCGGCACGGCGAGCGCCGCAGTCATAAAACTCCCGCCGGCAGCGGCGGGGCGGGGGCCGAGGGCGGCCTCGGGGCCGCCGCCGCTTTTGTGTGTGGCCGTGGAGCCGGGGGGGAGGGGGCCGCACCCACCCGCGGCGGGGTCTGCGCCAAGAAACCTCCTGACTGCGGTCCTGCAGCCGGCTCTCAGCGGCGCTCGGGGCTCCCGCGGCTCTCCGCAGCCCCCCCCGCCCCATCCTCTCCCCTCCCGAGGGTGCAGGTGGGAGGCCCGTCGGGGCGCGGCCAGCCCGCCGGTTTTGCTGGTCGCCAGCCTCGGTGTGTCCCCCCCTTAGCGCTCCCCCCCATCTCGTACCCACCCCGCCTTAGGCTCTCCTGAGCCGCAGGCCCTCGCCCCGCCGCGGCGGGGAAGGGGGCGGCGGTGGCCGCGGCGTGGGCTGTAGCGATGGGGTGTCGTGCTCCCTGGTGTCATACCGCATAGCGGGGGGGAAGGGGAAGGGGGAGTGACTCGGTAAGTCTCATCCAGCAGGGAGTAGAGGAGCTCTAAGTACGTGTTATTTTTAATAAAGACGTTGAAGAATTGAAAGAAATTCTTTTCAAACATGTCTGGTGTTTAAAAATAGATTATGAATGAACCCATTTATCCCTCTGGAATAGGCGCGTTTAGGAGATTCTGGAACTGAAAGGGAGGTTATGTGTATCTACGTGTTTACATAGCGTTGCTTTGGGGTTAGGCGTTAGTTTGTTACGAGAGAAATAATGCTGCGTTATACCGAGATCCCCTTCTTTAGGCTCTTCAGAGTTTGAGTCCTCGGAGCGGGGTTACTCAGAAGTTTCTGTAGCTGGTGTGTGGGTGCATTAGAGCTTGAGAACTGGTTATGACTTTGCTTCTTTGACCTTGTGGTTCAGATTTAACTTTCAAGTTGAATTTCCCATAGTTCCTGGCTGCCACTAGACCTCCTTGTGCGTGTTTTGACAGATTTGAAAACCACATTGAGAATGAACTTTAAATTAACTGAAATTTATTTTATTTTCTTTTTAACCAAACAAGCGTTAGGGATTGGTGTTGGTTAACGAAATATTTAGCAGTTGTGTTGAGCAGTTTTAGAATTCAGGTGCTGAAATTTAGACACCAGTGAGTTTACAGAGGGCAAGCGTTTGGCTACTGTGATTGTTTAAAAATGAAGATAGTGTGACTTACAAGAAGGGGCATAACATTTGTAGTCGTATTTATCCAGTTATGGGAACTAAGACCAAAAAAAAAAAAAAGAGAGAATACTGTTGAGGCTGTTCTCAAATAGCGATAGTTATTATTAATACTGTGTTTTATGTGTTTCACGCTTTAGGAAAAAATGTTTTCTAATAGATTCTATCTTGTTATTTAAGTAGAACTGTTCAGAGATGGGGAAATTCTTTCAGCATTTCCCTGCTGTAAGAAATTGTATTACTACTGTTCTTCTAAACCAGCTATTTTTGCCTTCCATTACAGTAAATAAAAAGAAAAATAAGTTTTAATGAAGTTTGGTCATACAAAAAAAGTATCTCATTTAGTCTGATCTTACTACAGTAAAGTAATTTCATGCAGATTTGTGACACAATTTGTCATCGTTATTCCTTCCAGCCCTGTGAATTTGAAAATTACCAGATCCTGCAATGCCCCTGGAGAAATCTGTCAAAGAGCTCATTTGTTTGCAGAAGATACAATGGGGACATTTTGAAGGATGGTCTTCTTTCTTGTGCTTTCCAAATTAAAAAGCTTATCACAACTCCCTCTTCTAGAAGAAAAACTTTGAAAACTGACTTTAGTGGAATCCAGCTTGAGTGAGCCTGGACAAGTCAGTCACAAATACACTGTCTAGGCAACTAGTCTAATATGGGTTATAAAATCTCCCAGCAGTTGTGGTTTTTTGTCATGTGAAATTCCTCAAAATATTTCATCGTTTCTTTCCTGACATAGTTGTATTGTATTTTGTACAAGATGAAAACCCCTTTGCCTTTTCTTCTAGAAAGGGCTGAATTTATAGTCTTGAAGCTGTTTTGCTGTTCACGTGTGACTCTCTGGCCAGATACCAGCTTTTGAGGTGTCCTGGTTACAGGAAGGGGGAGTGTGTGGTTCTGTGTTTCTCACGTCTGCAGCCCAGGAGGTGTGAGAGACCCTGTACGCACTTGGTCTATAGCGCGAGAGATATTTAGGAGCCTTTGGGTGTTGACTTGCAAGCACTGCAGGTTGAATATGGGCTCAAGGAGTTGGGACCTCAGCTATTCACCCCATCCTTTCACAAGTTGCTGCTGAATTACACGTAAAGCAGCTCCAGAGTTTCCAGCCCAGCATGTTACTGGGACTTGAAACTGGTGGGTTTTTTACTGTAACAGCTGGGGCTTAAACTCTGTCAGTGGGGGAGCTGCTCCTTATCTTGCATAGCCACCCGCAGTGGGAAGCCCCCTGTGCAGGCGAGTGTGACACATCCTGGAGGTACTGATCCATTCGCATGCCTGAACTGAATTCATCAGATTTGTGAATCAACACCCAAAGTCCTGTTGAAATCAGGGGACAGGGTGTGGTCCCACAGAAGGCTGATCTGATGGAGTTATCACCTTGCTGTCTGAGCAGCAGTACTCTTTCCCCGTACTTTTCTTCCTCCCCTGTCCCTGTTCCCTGTCTTGCCCTATAGATGATGCAGTTCCACCTTGCACCGTGTCTGGTTCTCACCTTGCGTTTCTGTAAGCCAGTTCAACTCACTAACCCTCCAGGAACCAGCAAACTGTTTTTTTGCTGGGCCAGTTCCCTGATGTATTAGTGAATTCATGATGAATTAGTGACTCCTGTGAGGCCCAGGTGAGACCCAGAGCCAGGACAAGGCAAGCATCTGCAGCAGGGCAGGAGGGGAAATGAAAAATCTTTCTTGGTCAGTGGCAGTGAGCTGGTAGACCCTGTCTGCTTGTGAAAGCTCCCCGTCACACTGCCCTGAGTAGCACAGAAGACTGAAGCTTGGCCTGAGAAGGATTTTACAGATTTCCAAAATAATAGTGCTAGAAGTAGGAGTGAGACTGTTAGTCTCACAGAGGAAAGCAAGCAAACCTCGGGTGTCTCAGACTGACAAAAGCTTTGAGGTGTCTGATGGCATGGGTCCTGTGCTCCTGCCTCTTCCCCAGGGCACCTGCAGCTTCCCCTCTGCTGCTTCTGGCACTGGGCAAGCTCGTTCCGGGAGCTAACCCCATAGAAAGCTGTTCAGCTTCTTTGGCAAGGTCCTTCTCTGCTGACTTAGCAAGATGTGTTGGCTTCTGGGACTCAGCAGAAGCAGCAGGTGCAGGGGAGCAGACAGGACCTTGTGAGAAGGATTGGGCAGGGAGGAGATCTCTCCTGATGGTAGCACATGGCTGGATTGGTTCTGGTGTCTCCATCTTGTGAGCTCCCTCTCTGTTCATAGCAGTGATACAGCTCTTGCCTGACTTCCCGTTCGGATGCTGGGCATCAGAGGGTCACTGGGAAAAGATGCCAGCACGCTGGCCCCTGCAGCGGTGCCCTCCGAGGTCCCACGGGACGGAAGGCAACTGTGAGCCACGTGGGCGACGCAAGGAGAGATGCGTCCTACCACCATCTCAGCTGAAGCAATTGAGATCAAACCCCCGCTTTTATTTTATTTAGTAGCCAAAGGTACTGGTTTTAATACAGGTTTCTTTCTGTGGCCCTGCTGAGGGAGCAGAGCTGTGTTGGAGCAGCTACCTGAAATGGTGTAGGGAATAACATTTAAAGAGAGAATCTGGAAAAATACTGGCATGCTAACAAGCTATTCTTGCACAAAATTTAAGTTTGGCCGAGAGAATAGTTTGCAGCAATTGGTGGCTTTAAAATGTCGTGTGGTGAATTCCTGGCTTGCTCGCAGGCAAGGGCCCCTACTTAAGAGCAGTGAATCATTCAAATGGTGTTTTCAGGATAGTTCCCATTTCTGAGTAGTAACTTGATTACGGTACCTGCGTTGTAAGGAGAGCAAGTGTCTGCTAGACAGTAAATATTTGGAAGGGTCTCTTATAAAGAGGTTACCAGCTGAGATGTCAGTGTGCCTTATTGTCTGAGTGCCTGACAAATAACAGCTGGGACAGACTTATGTCTGCTGTTCAAACAACTGAGTTATGGTGAGGGAGCTGAGTCAGCCTGAAAATACTGCATAAGCGATGGTAAAACTAAGCTTAATGAAGTACCACAGGGAAGTCCCTAGACTGCATCTCTAAGAGCCCCAGTTAAAAACCACTCAAGTGTGACACATTTGGCCTGAATGATGAGGCTGCAGGGGTCTCATTCCCTTCAAGTACTTCTCTTCTGACTGGGAAGGAAGAGACTGATATAGTTTGGTGGTAAGGTTTGGAGGTCCAACCATGCCTGTGGGGTGGCTGGGGAGAAAGCATAAAAATGCTTAATTGAAAAAATGCACAATGGAAATTGGTGCCGTGGATCCACGGAAAGCGTGAATAACGCCCTAATCATATAGGAGATAAGAGGGAGGTGGTAGAGGGAGTGTCCGGGCTCTTTGAGAGATGAGGCAGTTAGCTTGTGTTTGATGTGATAGAGGCTAAAGAGATGCAAAGAGGAGTGTGTGGCCTTTGAAAGTCCTTCTGTTTGGAAATGCAAGCCCTGGTTGTAGTTACTGAAACTGAGAGTAACTTGCTTTGTGCTCAGTCCTTGTTCTGACTGTTCCTCAGCGTGTGGATGAGTTGTAGCTATGTGAATGCCTAGGGTAAGGTGGTGTCCTGGGACTGCTGGGCAGAAGGAGCTGAAAGGTGGGAGAGCTGGGAAGGAGCTCAGGTTGGATCAGGTTTACGGTGGGGACCGGAATGGCAGGTTGGGAGTAATGCTTCCTTCACAGAGATCGCAGAGATGATTTGGGAGCAAAAACTGCAGGTTTTGTTTGAGCCATGTGGAGTTTGAAGGTAGTCATCCATAAGGAGGTGTCACAATGAAGTCAGGCTGAGAGTTAGGACAGAAGAGGATAGGTCTAGATCTCAGGGGATGAAAGGCAGGGAGAAGGCTCTTGACTTTGTCTGCAGGAGATGTTACCCAGAAATAAGCTGCTGAAATAAAGTATGCTGTTATGTGCCTTAGAGTAAGGGCCGTATGTTTTCTCCACCTGGAATTTGCGGTGTCCTGCAAACCTCTAATGCCTTAGCTAATGCAAAACAAGACAAACTGCTGTGAACAAAGAGCTGGAATGACCTAAATTCAGGGTTTTTTTCCACATGTTGGTGTTTGAAGATCATTTTAATGAAGCAGCATGTGTTAAGAGCAGACCCCCTGAGCAGACCAACAGTGCTGCAAGCTTTCCCAAACTTTCAAAATCAAGCTTCAGGAAAAATATTAGAGACCATTATGTTAGTTTGCTCAGTTGTTCAGACAGCTGGATCTGGCTATTTTAGTAATCAAATGTAGAATCAGTGTAGCAGGATTAACACAGAATGAGGCAAAATTAACTCTGGTGCGTTTGGGCCTGGTGTGAGGAATCCCTGGAATGATTTGGGTCTGGTACAAGGAATGTTGGGAATGGTGGTGGTTGCTGGTGGGGGAAGAAGCTGGGTGCTGCTGGCCCCGCCAGAATAGCACGTGAATGAAGCGTGCGCTAACGTACAGGGAGAGACCAGGGACCTGCTGTTCATCCATATCTCATGTAATGCTTCGTGTTAGTTTTCTTTATACATTTTTAATTTTGTACGCATTTAGTGGGGTTCAACAGTTGGACCTAATGCTATATGCAAAATGGAGCAGAAGCTGCTGCTGGTTAGAGGGATGTGGGCAACAAGCCCTGTGCATTTTAGTCTCATTAGCTGTATGTCCACCCTTTGCTTCCACCTTTGGGGGAAATCTTTAAAAAATACGTGCATGATGTATAGTAGTGGCATGGCAGAAACCAAAGTGTTGCTTCACTGATGGTGTTTGGTTTTGGAATGAAGAAGCTGAAGGATCAGAGAACTGAATAACCAGTTCTCTCCAGTTTCTCCTGTGTTTATGGGACAACACGTTCATCAATTAATTAATAATCAAAGGAGAGTGGTGAATGTGTGCTGCAGAAACCTGATAAATGTTGATAAACCTGCCAACTGTAATGTCTCATTACCTGTAGATAAATACACAGAGCTGAATAATGAGGTTCCTCATGCCGTTAATTTTGTATTTAAGGTTTTCACCCATGTCTCTCAACTTTGACTTTGTGTTTGTCTAAGCTTTACAACTATTCTCAATGGAATTAAGAACACAGCTCGCTAAATTAGATGTAATTGGACTATACTGCGGTTTAGTCTAAACTGAACTTCAGAGAAATGAAGCAGTTAATGTGAGTGAAAATTTGAGTTAGTTTCTTTTGAGGACTAATGCAGTAGGATAAACTGCACTGACCCTCAGAGAGAGCCTGAGCAGCTTTTCTCAGAACAGAAAACTTTTCTTGATTTAAACTGATGATGCTGTTGTGTCTTCCTTCACGTTACAACCCCCCCGAAGATGCATGTTTTCTTCTCCTGTGCACGCATTTTAATTTGCAAAAAATACTATTGTTTTATTAGTTTTGATTATTCAGTTATTTCAAGTAGAACACTTGGCCCGTTCAAATGGCCAAGAATCACATCAAACTCTCCCAAGAGACTGGGGTAAAAAGGTTCCTGTGCCCTGGCAGGGTAGGGTTATAGTGCAGGTGTGGTCAAGTTTGAAAATACTGAGGTTTTTCATTTATTTACATTTTTACTCCGTTGTGACTGATGGGTCCTGCTGTCGAAACTGCATTTATGTACAGAGTGTACAAGGATTATGATTATACTAGCTGGTAGTAAAAACTACTTATAGTCTTACATTTAGTAATGTTTTTAATTGAATTCTGTTCTTTGTACTGGAAGGTGTTGCAGCATTTTACAGATCCAAAGGGCTATCTGCTGGATCCAGTGAGTTATGAATTTTGGTCACACATCTTTGAGATGATGTATAGTCACTGTTTCCCTGAATGCATCACGACTGTAGAATAATTCAGAGCTGGGGGAATATTAAGTGTTACTGTAGTTAATATTTTGTCGTAACACTCAGGGCTCAGTTTAAAAAGGAGACAAGTTGTATTGCTTTGGGGTACCCGATCCCTTTGCACCCTGGTTCCTTGCAGAGTCTACAGGTCCGTATTAGGCACTTAGGCAAGTGGTAGACTTTATGTGTCTACACATGTATGTGTGTACACAGGACTCTAGCTTTAAACTGGTTTGCTGGCTGGGGGAGGTTTGGAAAGAAAGGCACGGAAATTCTTGAATAAAGTGAGGAGAGCGAAGATATTCAGTGCTGTTGCCTTTCTTGTGACTTCAAAGAATTGTTGGTGCTAATTCTGAGGGCGTCGTCTTGAAGTATCCATCTGTGGATTTATCTTCAGATAGCCAAGTGCCCTTAAAGCCAGTGAAGTTAAGTTGTGCTTGTGTTTGCAGGAATAGCAGTTGTCTTACACGAATGACTGAGTAAAATTTATTATTAAAAAAAATAATAGTTGTCCTTTAATAAATCTGTATTGAAGAATCTCAAAGCCCTTTAAGAATTAGGTTGTTATTTTCTGTGTCTATTTGTTGCTAGTCTTTAATCAGTTACTGCCATTCGCTTAATGCTGTGAGCAACTGCAGAAGAGCTTCCCAGAGTTCCCACGCCTTTGTCCGGTGGTGTGGCGTTTTTATTCCTCCTGAGTTCCTGTGGTTTAGATTCATGAGAAGGATGATGTGAGAAGCGGGAATGTAATCTGAGTGTTGAGCCATGCCGTAGTTCTTCCATTTAATATCTGGTCTCAGCATGTGAAAAGTCTGGAGCCAAATTATTCCATCTGTGGTATTGGCAGCAGAGCAGAATGGGGTCCTTTTCCGTGAGGTGGATTATGTGGCTGTGAAAGGCAGCTTTGAGGCGCGCAGCAATGCCAGGTGGAAACAATTTGGCTTAATTAAGGGCTCCTGAACAGAAAATTGGGAACCCGAATGCACGCTTTGGTGCCTGTGGAAGCGGGGGTACGGCGCGTCTCTTGGATCCTGCCCGGCGTGTGAAAAGGGGGTTGAATGATAAGAGGAAAGCCGTTTGCCCGGCACATTGTGTGTTGGTTTGAAATTCCGTTGCAGGGGACTA
Source organism: Nyctibius grandis (assembly GCF_013368605.1). NCBI lineage: Eukaryota > Metazoa > Chordata > Aves > Nyctibiiformes > Nyctibiidae > Nyctibius > Nyctibius grandis. Next base: position 57,471,626 of record NC_090658.1, read on the forward strand.
ATTGCTAATAAAAATAAATAAGTGGATCTCCCCATTCAGAAGCTTGTTTTAGTGGGTTTGGGAAGAGAATCGTCAGGAATGTGGCATCTTTCTGGTCCCAGGTTGGCACTTGAAGCGTTTGGATCTTACATTACACTGAAAGATGGGAACTTCTGTGCCTCCTTCGCTTAATTAACAGGGCTTCAATGGCAGTATTTTGGGAGTACAGCTGAGTAATAAGACAAGGATATGTAATTAAGGTTTGCTGTTCTACCAGAGAAACCTTAAACCTACACTTAAGGAATAGAGATTTAAGATGTGGTTAATTAGTTGAAATGGCTCCTGTTGGAAGGTAGTGCAATCGGTTGTATAGCTACTTAAGTAAACAAATAATTAAAGAGTAAAGAAGTATTTTTTTAATGTCCACAACACATTTCATACTTTCAGAAGCATATTTTTATTGGAAAAGTATCTTCCTTGTTATATGGCAAGCCAATACAAATTCTGAAAATAATTAAAATGTATCAAATGTGGAAGCTGAAAAAGAGATTTTTTTCTTACACATACTAGCAAATCTAGAAAAAATATTTCAACTGTTATAGTGCAGAGTCCCACAGAATTGCCAAGTTTCCCCCCCCTCCCCGTGTAAGAATAATCTCTGCCTAATAACTGAGGCCCAAAAATTCTAGTTTTAATCCCAGTTTCACTGCATTTTCTCATGGGGTTTATGTATATATGTTCCGCTTTCTGTCCTGAATAGTTCAGTTTCTTTGTAGTCGTATTGTTTATGATGGTAAGATAAGTGCATCAGCAGAGGAGCGATACCGAAGGCTGTAATGTAGACAGGATTCATGCATATGTCGGAGCAATTGTGGCAGATATTTTGAAGAATGGAAAATATCTTTCCATCAGCTAGATTCACATTGTGCTGGAGTTTTCCTTCATGCTAGAAACCAGTTTCTACATAAGGTTGTAGGCCATTGCCTGTAAGACTTGCTTCTTCTGCATATTTCATGCAGGAGAACAGTAAAATAAATAGTCCCAGATTATGTCTCCTTTTTTTTTCTCACAGAATTCTGAAATCTTGAAAAGGAGGAAGCCTGAAAAGAAGCTCAGATATATTTTTTTCCCAAAACGCTCATGTGTATGTATGCAAAATGAAAATGAAAGAACAATATTCGGTGGGGAAAAAAGCCTGGCCTAACACTGATGTTCCTTCTTTTTTTTTCCTTCTCTCTTTCTCCTTCCCTACCATCCTTCAACCAACACTTGACCATGCAGGTTGTACATCCGCTTTTACCAGTACCTGGTGTTAATGAAGACAATTTGGAGCATGATGCCCCACGACCTGAGCCACAGCAGCCAGGAGCTGTTGCAGTACCTCAGGGGCTGGGTGGGCAGCAGCCAGAGGTGGCTTCAGCCCTCCAGGAACCACCCGGAGAGGGAGCAGAGGCCGCTGGAACAAATGTAAGTAAAAACATGAGCTCAGTGGACAGATGGTAGAGGCCTGGATGCTAAATGGAGTGAGAAGCTGAAATGGGGCTCTACTAGCTGTCTCCTACTGAACAGGTAGGTAGTTACTCAAGTGATCTCTTGGTTGCTCAAGTGCTTCCTCTAGGGCATTGTTGTGTTGGGGCACGTTTTCTCTATAGCAGAGTTTAAGTAACAAATGGGTTGTGGATTGAAGCTGTGGGTGCAGGGGATGCTACCCATTCCCCTGTAGGGGCGGGTCTCCCCTCAGTGCACCCTGCCTCTGCTTGCCTGCTGCCAGTCTCTTGGCCATTCACCTGAAGGGACAGCTCAGTTTCTGCCTCTTAGGTTAGGAGTTTCTGCTGCATAGGCCTGCCCCTTCCTTCATAGGGCAGAAATGCTTTTATGTTCATTCATTAGTGATATTAATGCTAATCAACTATTATGAACGCACAGGAAAGGAGAGGCTGCTGATCCGTTGGCTCTACCTTGTTTAAAGTTCCCTTTCCTACTGCTTTTAATCATATTTGCATTTTGACCACAAAGCCTTTCTCACCAGAGGCACCCCTGTCTGCTTTGTCCTGGGAATCTCTTTCTCGCCTTGCTGCATGGTCAGAAACGTGCTGCTCTTTCTCCTGTGCACACCAGCAGCCCATCTCTCCTGCCCTCGTCGGCCTCTTGTCGCTGCCCCCTTCCCTCCGCTCCCGTCGGCAGCCGCACTGTGAGAGATCCGCTCCGGCGATCCTGCTGCACGCCGGCCTCTTTGGCAGGGGTGGCAAGAGGGAGGGATAGTTTTCAGTCAGAGCAGGCAACTAACGCTGGTGTGAGAGGGCAGGGGAGGGAGAGGGGAAGGGTAGGATGGAGTGGGGTTTTCGTCATCAGCCTGTAGAGCAGCTTAAGGCAACTGTGTAGCCCCCGGTGTACTTGGGTTTCGAATTCTAGTAAAGCCAATTCTTTGTCGTACCTTCAGATGAATTGCCGTAACACCGTTATCCCAAAAGAAGGTTGCCATATTTTCTGCTATCTTTTTTTATAATATTGGTAGAGGCTTTTGGCACTGTGAAAAGGGGATGCAGCATGTTTCATCTTTCACTCACGATAAACACTGCTTCTCTTTAAAATTTCACTGTTAAGTGGACAGGGATGGAGAGAGGATACTCATGAAACAGTCGTGAAGGAAGAGGAAAATACCTGATAATTTGGAGTAGTGTCAGAAGTTTTCATGTTGGTATTCAGCTTCTGGATCAAGTAGCCGAGAAGGCCTTTAAAAGGGCATGAATTTCAAGTTAATAGTCAAAGATTGTAATTCTTTTTGAATAATTCTGGGTTGTAGCTTCAGTTGTACAGAAACTGTGTTCCTAGGATGTGGGATGTGTAATGAAGAAGAGATGAGAAGCTGCCTTTGAATGCAGATAGTTACGTGTGACCAAATGCATGATGTGCTGTGGACCTAGATGGCATCAGGAGTTTGTATGTGAGACGATTGCCTGAAGAGTCTTTGCTTTCTTTGATAATCATCTCTCATGTGATTGTGTGACGTTGCTGTTTTAATCAGGATTTATTTTACCGTTGTCGGTGGAACGAAGCCTACGTGGTAGCATAATTTGTGTGAAAGGGAAAACAATTCTATGGGTTTGCTCTCAAAGGAAAAAATGCCTTTATGGAGGCGATGCAGCATGTATTTTCTGGTAACAATAGCTAAAAATGGCACCATCCATAGAGACAAATAAAACCTGTCTGGTCAAGCATGGAAAAGATAGTTCTTCAAGTAAAGACTGCGTTCAGATATTCATAGTTTTTTCATATCCACCCCTCTGGACCTCCCAGAGTCTGGTCCACCTGTCTTTAGGCAGATGAATAAAGGTGGGGAAGAGGTCTCTCTTAAATGCACAGAGTGCAGAGAAATCTCTCTGCATAGAGAATTGCTTCTCTACATAATTTTAGCTCTACACTTCTCGGTGTTCCCCACTCATTCTTTATTTTACCTTGTTTGCAAAATGTATAAAATCAGAAATAACGTATCATGACACTGAGCGCTGAGGCAACATCGGTAATTGCTTACAGCAAAGGAGTGTTTGATTGAAGGCTTTTTGGGTTGGTTGATTTGTTTGTTGTTGTCATCGTTATTTGAATCTTATGTTTGGAAGACCATGGGGGAGATGATCTAGACTCATCAAAGCTGCCACTACTAGATTAAATTAAGTGGGAAGCGTGTTGGTGCTGGCAGCCAGAGCCACAGACAAAGGCTGTGTAGGGCTGGCCCCAGTATGTGTGTATCATCAGAACTTTGGAGATATCCAACATAATCCATAGAAATATTCTTACTATAATAAGAGGTCACCTGTATCAGATACTGATTCTTTACATTTTATTTTATCCTATTGCATCCCTTTTTACTAGCAGTGAGAGCTGCTGGAGCATTATATTACTATCCTACAAGAATCCAGAGTGATACCTTTCTGAAACCCTTGACAGCAGAATTTAAGACAATTTCTAACGTAATGAGGTTGTAGAGAATTCCGGTTCAGGAAAACCCAAACAAAACAACAAGAAACCCCCGAGCCCTAAGGGACTGTTACTAGGCAGTGGAGCAAATATTTCAGTATGGAGAAACGAAAGCGTTTCCTATGTTTTTTGTTGATGAGGGGTAAACCACTTCGGGCTTTTAACTGGCGTCTGTTGAGGTTTGGTCTGGATACTTGGTGGCAAACTGGAGAGCGGGCGCTGAAGGGGCCCGTTGTTCCGCGAGCGGCCGTTGCTCACTGCGGGGCCGGCACGTCCGCTCTCCAGAGGAAGGAGAAGCAGACACCTGAAGTGCCGGGTCGCAGGCGGATATCGGCCCGGGGCGCAGCGGGTGTAATCGCCAGCGGCGCGGCGGCGGGAAGCGGGAAGGGCGGAGCGGAGCCGAGGCGCGGTACAGCGGGCGAGGGGCGGGGCCCGGCCGGGTGCCACCCCCGGGGCGTGGCCGCGGGGCGAGAGGGCGTGGCGGTGGGCAGGCGGCGGGGGCCCGGCTGGCCCTGCCCTGGGGCGGGCCCGCTCCGCTCCGCGCCCCGCCGCGCAGGGAGGAGGGACCCCGGGCCGGGAGAGGGAAGGTGCTTACGGTCAGTGCAATTTCAGAAGTGCTGGGGACCGCAGCGATGACGGGTGAGGCAGCGCGGCGCTGCTGAGGCGTGAGCACGGTCATTTGTTTGTGTTTCCTCACCGCTGATAGCGCCTGGGGGTGTGTGTGTTTAGGAGTTCAAAGGTCTGGCTTAAATAATAACGATGAGAAGCGTTTCCGAGTGAAGGCTGCTGAAAATTTAAAATTCCTCGTCACCTCAGTCGCGCTTTCGCTGCGGTGCTTGTAATGCCAGGCTGTGATAGCTGTGAAGGTGCAACCAGGTTTTCGTCTGCAGTACCGGAATGTGACACGGTGTCTGGAAGTGAGGGACGGAAAGGAAGGACAGTGACCGCGCTGACGGTGCTGGTTTGTGCTAACCGAGAAATAGCGCAGTAAAATGTCCTAGGAGCTAAACTTGGTGAAATTGAAGGAAATGTAGAAGTGGGCATCATTTGTAAGCTGTGCAAATATTTGCATGAGAGAAGTGAAGCTGTTAGTCTCCAGCTGTTTTAATTTGAATGAAGCAAAATCCGGAGGAGATGAACACGGTGGCGGGGGGGTGTGTGTGCACACATGCTTGTGCGGCAGCAGGATCCCAGCCTGGGATACCCAAAGCTCGGTGCTGTCTGCCTCGAACGTTGTACATCTTATTTGAGAAAGTAGTGCCTGAGCCGCTGAAGTGTGAGAGTTAACACCATAAAGTAATTGGGTGTTCTGAAAAGATAATAGTATTTGGAGGAGCAAAGAATTAAAAGGAAAAAACGTTGTCTTGCGTGGCTGGTTTTGCACACGCTTGTGTCTCTCTGGGAAACAAAGTGGCACTATGAAATTAAAAAAAACCAAAGCCCACTTTTTCCCTAAAGACAACTAATTTGCATCAGGATTTCTCTCAGATTGATGATGTGTCTTTAGCAGTCTAGGAAACCTTTTTTATTTCGTTGTATTAATAATTATTTACTTGTTTGTATTTTATTTACTAGAGCTAGTGAATGAATTCAGCAAATAATGGGGGTTTATTCATGCAAAACGCTTTAGGGTTACGATGGGTATTGACAACAAAGCCCGTAGAAGTCTGGCTCGGTTTGGAGCTGACCCTGGGGAGGACTGTACGTGATTTGAATCAGTTAGTAGGGGAGGAGATATCCTACCCCCCTTTACAATAGGGTTTTCATTAAACTTGATGTTTAATGAGCTTATCCCATGCCGAGTCTTTTTCCTCAGGGGTTCTCTATTTTTTTTTATTTCCTTTTATTGTTAGTAATTAAAGGTTAAACTGTTTTTCAAAAGCAGTCCCTTTATAGGGTTGCACAGTTTGATCGTTTGAGGTTTTCCTTATTGAATAATTCTTGTGGAAACTTGGATTTTCACTGCAGCACATCTGCTGCTGTAGTATATTTTGCAAGAACTGCATCTAGCTCGTAGTACAAGTTAACATTTCTTTGAAGGGGCAGAGTACCTCTCCTTATTGGTATGCAGGAGTGTCTTAAGCTGTCGTGTGTCTAATGTGTGCAGATGCAGCTGCATCTCCTTTGTGGTGAGTTTGTCCATGATGCTTATGTTACTCTTTATGTAGAGTTGTTTTGATAAAGAAAATTTTCAATCTGTTTTTCTTTGTGCGTTTTCGTTAATCGTTAGGGGTTCTCACAAATGTCCCAGCGTTTACTGACCTGTATTGCTTATCCCATCCTCGTTCCTAGCGGAGCAGATTTATTTATTTTTTGTTCTCAAATACCCGAGTGCCAGCGTTGCATCTGTCTTATGCTTGGTCAATACATTTCATTTTGAAAAGCAGAACCAAGTCACTGAATGTGAGACATGGACAGCATGGGTAACCATGAAATTTTGTAAGAATTTGTAGCTGCTGGTTTGGTTCCCAAGCAGAACAGCTGGACTGGTTTGAGAGCAGTTTATTGTTGTGAGTTCATTTAAAGAAGAATCTTTCACTACAGTAACTGTATATCCAAGCCGTGGCTAATGAACCTTCTGGGTTAAAAACAAACAAACAAAACAATGTTAGAAGAACTTTGTTGTTTTTCTGATTTTTAGTGCTGTTTATTGAAACATTGAAATGAAAGAAGTAGTATCTTAAAATCTTGAATGAATGAAACATGTAACTTCCCTTGCTGGAATCTGGGAAGTTGGTCTCTAGATTGGAGCAGACAAGTACAGCTAAAGCAAAATCTTCCAAAAATAAAGGTTTGTGAGGAATGTTATAGCATCACAGCGGAAATGATTGTGCTGTCTTTTAAGTTACTTTCATATGAGGTTACGTACAATGTCCTTTTGCGGGGACGTTGCTTTTGTTTTCTTGAAGAGCGCTAAGCCATGAAACATTACAGCTATTTTGCAGTTTTTTGCTTTTTTAAAAATGGACACAAAAGTATGTGAGATTTTAAAACTTAACTCTTCGGTTGCCACCCAAGTACCAGAGAACTGAAGACTGAACTTAATGGTATTTGTTCGTAAAGCTTTCAAAGAACAACATGGTTAGAAAGCTCATGAATTGCGTGTATGCACTGTGAAATTTAGTATGCAAAAATCTCTGTAAACCCTCCCTCGTTATTTAATTGTTCTGAAAGAACTCCCTCCCCACAATTAACATGGCAAGCCAGTCCTTAGAAATAATGGAGTGAATAGAATGGGGAAGGAAGTAGTATGTGCTTTCCATGAAAGAACTATTTGTACAGTGAAGTGGAATCAAATATCGTGAATAGTAGGGAGAGGAAGGAAGAATTTGTGAGATATATTGTCAAAAAGCAGCAGTGTCACAGACTTTAAAACCTTATAGTTAAAAAAAATAGTTAGAAGGGTGGCACCTGGACATATTTCTGTGTTATTTTGTTACTGCAAAGTAGGTGGTGTGTTTGTTTGATTTATTAAACCCAATCTCCTGAAACTTGTGGTTAAAAGAATCAGCATTTGTGGTATAACGTCCAATTCTTACACTCTACGATGAAAACCTAAAAGCGTAGCTTGCCTCTTTTTAATTGGTAAAGTATTCAATTTCACTAATAATTCCAAATAGCTACTTTATTCTAAATAAATCTGTTCAGGGCAGGTTTTTCATAGATATTGTAATTTCAAGCTGTGTTTTGTTTTTTAGTTACTGCTTCTCCATCCTTATCAGTTTTTACCCTTTCTTGGCTTTGTCTTTAAATGTTTCTAATAATGGTTAGAAGAATTGTGCAGTTAAGGGAAAACTGCATTTAACAAATCAAAGCTCGGTATATCACGGACACTCGGTTCAAATTATTTTTTTTAACTGCTGCCTTCTGTTTCAGTGTCATGCGAGTTTTAGAGCAGTAGGTGTTTTTTTACAGGTGGTATTCATAGCAGATCTAGATACAACAGAGGCAAATGATTGTAAAATACCCCTTCACCCTTACGGCTTCTGCGTTCGTTTACGCTCATGCAAAGCTACTGAGAGGATTGTGTATGTGCCTGAAAGCACGATTTGGCCCGAAACTCTTAAACACTGAATAAATGAAAACGGCACAAAGTCCTCTGGAGCCTTTCAGTGGCCAGTGGGGTTTGTGAGGCGGGCGCAGGGTGTGTGTGGCATCCGTCTGAGAGACTGAGAATGTAGGGAATTCATGGAAAAAATCCAGCACTGGGCTGCAAATCCTTAGGGGGAAAAGTCAACCAGCTCCAGATGTTGACATGGTTGACTTTGAGCACATGAAGTGCTGTGGATTTAACTCTTGCAGTCAGAGTGCTTTTTTTTTTTTTTTTTTAACCCTCTGGCAGCTACCAGGGTAGAAACACATTTTCCCTTCTAGAGGCAGATGAGATGGTGGGAGCAGTTAAGTTTCACTGCCAACAGTGTTTATCAGCCTACTAAAACAGAAGTGTCATTTACTCATTTCATTTTTAATGGGATGGGACAGGAATTCAGTCATTCTGAAAATGTTAATTTTCCAACATTTGATCAGTATACTTCTGATAAAACAGACAGAAGTTCTTACCATGGACTACCTGTGAAATCGTGAAATCAAGCACTTCTGATTCGCTAAGGCTGTCAGTCTCATATGTTTCTTTCAGAATAAAACAAAACACTTGCAGTTATTAAAACACGAGCAGCACCTTGATTCAATTAAAAATGTTTGAGAAGCTTAACTGGTGCGTAAACAGTTAAATTAGAATTTCAGCATTAGTTCTTGGCCACAGTGGATTTAAATAGCAAAGTGGATCAACTTTATGATATCAGCTTTGATTTTTATCGCTGCCTCTGGATATGTTTTTGTTGTATTGTTTTCCTTGACTAGCACATAGCTGGTGAAGTGCAGCCCTGCTCAGGACAGACCTAAAGAAATGGTATTCATAACAGTGGTTTACTAGATTTGATTTTTTTTTTTTTCCTGGTAGGTATTTTGATGAGGCTCTCCTGTGTTTCTGAAAGATGCTTTCAAATTCCATTAATTCATTCAGAAATTGCTAGTTGTCTTGCCAAAATACCTGTGGTAGTGACATGCTACAAGTACTCTGGACAACAATACCTTGTGTAAATAACTTCCAGAGCTTTCGAAGTGGAGTTACTCACGGTTTGCTTTGCATTCAGAAGTGCACTAACAATGTTTGAGCACCAAGAATGTCATTAATAAAAACGTCATTAAAGAACCCGACTGCTAAATATGGAGTTCGGCGTATACAGTTGACTGCTCGGGTCTTCTGTTTCTTTTATGCCCCACTGGATCTAAAAATATTCTTTGGTGTATATCTTGTGAAAGTACGACTTGGAGATATATTGCACTGCAAGCTTGTCACACAAGAGTGGCAGCCTCCTGGCAGCGTGCAAGCAAATTTCCTGAATGGCATCTCTCTCCTCAAATGCTGAGGAAGGGCACCAGAAAGTCAGTTTAAAAGACTCTCCCAGTAATTTAAAGGGGAAAGAAGCAGAGAAAGTAGACACTGGGAGCAACAGCAGCAGGTCACATAAGAGCTGACATTCAAGCTCTGTGTTACCTTGGGGATGAATTACCTTCTGGACAGGTGAAATGCTTTTTGTTGTGGAATTGAAGGGGTAGTGCCTGGACTAAGGCTAGAAGTATACCCACTGTGTGCTATGAGGGAGTGATGGAAGGGTGACGTGTGTCGCGTAGTTGCAGCTTTTCAGGCTCGTGTTAAAAGTATGTGCTCAGTCAGTCAATGTTTTTGTTACTTTTTCCTTTTGCAATTTATTCAATGAAGTATTGCAAGGTAGCATGTTTGCTGGTCTCCCAAGGAAGACCAATTACTGTCAGCCTGATGTAACAGTTTTGAAAGATTATCACTGTGCCTCTAAACTGTGTTCTCTATTTTTGTCATTGCATTTGCTATGTTAGTACACACCCACACCTGCAGATGTTGTAGTAGTTATTCAGCTCTTTTCACCTGCAAAGCACGTGATACCGAGACAGATACTGAGTCTTTGTCTTAGGGTGTTTGGAACACATCCATTTAAAACTAGAATAAGCGAAAATCCTTTGAATGCTTATCATGAATATGAAGAGATGCCTTTATACACCAGTCTTATATCTTATCTCTCACTTTGGAAATGGAATACCTCGCTCATTCATTATTCTGCATCATTCCCCTCTGACAGTAATCCTGTTTTCCTGTAAACCCCTGAAACGCCTCTTAAGCACTGAATTTGTGTTACAGGAATAAAAAAGAAAAGAAATGCAGCCTCAACTGCAACTTCTTATATCAAGGCCTACCCAGGTCTTTGACTTGGTCTGTAGTTTTGGGGTGATCTTTCTGGGAGGTAGAAAATGTGGTTTCTAGTTTTCCTAGGTATGCCCTCATATGGCGTGTGTTTAATGTGTGGGATTTAATCTGCAAACATACTTCCTCTCTAACAAAGCTCTTTTTAAAATCCTGAAGGATGTAAATGTTGCCTTTCATGGTAAACCTGGAGTGTCTCATATACCAAAGCTCTTTGCCCTTCAGTGAAATCTGAATCAGAAATGATAGGTACAGTCTCTCCCTAGGGTATTTAGTGCACTTGCTTAACTAAGTCATGAGACCTTTATCTCTATCTTTGAGAGCTGCTTGGGAAAATAAGATATTCTTGAGAGAGTAAGTTGTCGTTAATAAAGCTTTTTTTACTGTCGTCTTTCTTTCAGATGTGCTAAATGTCCGTGTGGCATTTGGAGTGATGCCAGTCCTAGAGAACAACTGACAATCCTGTGACAGAACCAGGAGCTTTATTCACTACCCTTTATTCTTGGATGCTAACATCTCTCATTTTGAAGACCCATTTTGTAATTTCTATTAAAAAAACCAATGCCTTTAATGTTAACTGTATCTGCATGTGTGTTCCATTCGAAGGTCATTTGCCTCTGCCCAAAATACACCATTTAGACTGGAGATGCACAGCTGAGTGAATGGACAGACCACTAAAATTTGTGCCATGCTTATTACCGTCCCCTTGCTTAATGTGTGTCCTGTCTGTTCCATCTCTGTGAATCCCTTCACTCATCCCTGAATCCCCCAGCCTTCTTTCTGCAGTCCTGCTTACCTCCCACATCTTCTGTAGCTGCCTTGGTTTGACTTTGAGTATTATTTGTCTCCTGTGCTGAGCCTGGGCAGTGCATGTAATTTCCCAGAGTAATGAAGGAACTGGCAAATGAACTTGCCAAACCACTCTCTATTATCTACCGGCAGTCCTGGTTAACTGGAGAAGTTCCAGCTGACTGGAAATTAGCAAATGTAACGCCCATCTACAAGAAGGGCCGGAAGGATGATCCAGGGAACTATAGGCCTGTCAGCCTGACCTCGGTGCCAGGCAAGGTGATGGAACAGATCATCCTGAGTGCCATTACATGGCACATGGAGAACAATCGTGGCATCGGGGCCAGCCAGCATGGGTTCATGAAAGGCAGGTCCTGCTTGACCAACTTGGTCTCCTTCTATGACAAAGTGACCCGCTTAGTAGGTGAGGGCAGGGCTGTGGATGTAGTCTATCTAGACTTCAGTAAGGCATTCGACACTGTCTCCCACAGCATCCTCCTAGACAAACTGGCTGCCCGGGGCTTGGATGGGTGGACTCTTCGATGGGTTGAAAACTGGCTGGATGGCCGAGCTCAGAGAGTGGTGGTGAATGGGGCAAAGTCCAACTGGCGGCCGGTCACTAGCGGTGTTCCCCAGGGCTCAGTTCTGGGGCCGGTGCTGTTCAATATCTTTATAGATGATCTAGACGTAGGGATTGAGTGCACCCTCAGTAAATTTGCAGATGACGCCAAGCTGGGTGGGAGTGTCGATCTGCTGGAGGGTAGGAAGGCCCTACAGAGGGATCTGGACAGGTTAGATAGATGGGCTGAGACCAACGGCATGCGGTTCAACAAGAACAAGTGCCGGGTCTTACACTTCGGCCACAACAACCCCATGCAGCGCTACAGGCTGGGGGAAGAGTGGTTAGAAAGCGGCCCGGTGGAAAGAGACCTGGGGGTGCTGATCGACAGCCGGCTAAACATGAGCCAGCAGTGTGCCCAGGTGGCCAAGAAGGCCAATGGCATCCTGGCCTCTATTAGAAATAGTGTAGCCAGCCAGTCTAAGGAAGTGATCGTCCCTCTGTACTCGGCACTGGTGAGGCCGCACCTTGAATCCTGTGTCCAGTTCTGGGCCCCGCACTTCAAGAAAGATGTTGAGGTGTTGGAGCGAGTCCAGAGGAGGGCGACCAAGCTGGTGAAGGGTCTGGAGGGTCTGACCTACGAGGAACGGCTGAGGGAGCTGGGGTTGTTTAACCTGGAGAAGAGGCTCAGAGGTGACCTTATTGCCGTCTGCAACTACCTGAAGGGAGGCTGTAGTGAAGTGGGAGTCGGCCTCTTCTCCCGGGCAACTAGCGATAGGACAAGAGGACATAGCCTCAAGCTTTGCCAGGGGAGGTTCAGGTTGGACATTAGGAAGAATTCCTTTTCAGAAAGGGTTATTAGACATTGGAACGGGCTGCCCAGGGAGGTGGTGGAGTCACCATCTCTGGATGTGTTTAAGACAAGACTGGACATGGCACTTAGTGCCATGGTCTAGTTGACCTGGTGATGTCAGGGCAATCGTTGGACTTGATGATCCCAGAGGTCTCTTCCAACCTGGTTGATTCTGTGATTCTATGTGCTAGCACCAAGCCCAGCACACTGGCACAAGAAGGGTGTTCCAGAGACATATAAGTGAGCAGGAGGTATGTGGTGCCTCTGTGGTAGCCCCCAGTGGGGGATCCCCACCACCTGAAAAGCATTAGAGCCACGGTGACCCCCAAATCACGTTGTTCTGGTTGTCTTTCAGTTAAAATAGCGTTGTGGCACTACTGTATGCACAAAGCTTTAAAAGTGTCTGTTGTCAACTTTTGTGTTATGTGGAGCAGCAACAGTAAACCCACTTCTTCTGTTTATTTTTTTTTAATGATTTCCACTTACCTCTTGATGTTTTACCAGCTGTGACGGAGGCCCTTGACTCCAAAACTAAAGGGGAAAATTTGCACAAGGAGAGCAGACCTTTCTGCTACTGTGAAAAAAAACCCATGGACTTGTCAGGCAGTGACCGTCCCGTCAGCTTTAGCTCCACTTCCTCCTCTGCTTCCTCCAGGGACAGCCACTGCTCCTTTGGAAGCAGAATGACCTTGGTTTCAAACAGCCACTTGGGGTTGTTCAACCAGGATAAAGAAACGGGTGCCATCAAGCTAGAACTGGTCCCAGCCAGGAGATTTTCCAGCAACAAGGCACGCAAAAACTCCCCTGTGGAGCAAGAGGATCCTGAGGAAAGCCTTGAAAGAAGGCTAAGCATGCCAAGGAAAGCAGAACCAAAAGGAGCGAGCAAAAACTGTGCACTGTCCCTGGTCACAGAGCCCACCAGTCCCAAGCTCCTGTACATAGACCGAGTCGTCCAAGAGATCCTGGAGACAGAGAAGATATATGTGCAGGATCTAAAAAGCATTGTGAAGGTAGGAGGCTTGGTTAGGATGGTGTTAACTGTTCATAATGCTATTTTTTACATCGTTTGATTGCTCAGCAGGACAGATGGACCTGACAATGGAATTGGCATTTGCTGTTCCTTATAAATTAGGTGTAACATCATTGTTCTTGTGTGTTTCTAGTTGTTATTTGATTAGATAAATCTAAGCTGTTACTACATGTTAATGAAGAAATAACAGAAAAAAACATGCTACTCTTGACAGCAGTAGTGAACAAAGAGTGGTAAACTCTTTCCAGTAATGTTCATTTACAAAAAACAAAGTACAACACTCCGTTTCCTAGAATGCATAGCAAGAAGCAAACAGCAGACAGCTTATTTGCCCATTTAAGTGATTTATCTGAAGGGTCTCACTCATTGATTCTTTCCCTCCCACCAAATCCTAGTCCTGCAAGTTCTTTCCTGCCTTTTTCTCTCTCCCTTTCATGCAGCTGACAGCTGCAGTCTGTTCACTCCATGTCCTTGGCCTGTAGTATTGAATATGGCTTGTGTATTTGCTGGAAAACCCCATTGTTTGGCTGTTATATGAAGGAATTATGTTTCCTTTAATACTAATTCTGAATGGGTAGTGCTAATAAATAGGTGTAGCATTAATTAGCAGCAGTGAAGTTTTTGTCCAGTCCCCAGGTGAACAGTATCTTTCATTTCCCCTTTCTAGTACAGGGAAAAACATGGATGAGTCCTTCTGTGGATTGTTCTGCTCGCTCCATGTACTTGCAACTGTGCCATCGGAGTCACGTTCTTTTGTGTTTTTGAAGATGACAATTAAGTCCCTTGGCTATTGGTTGTGGTCTGTGTACTTAACCTATGTGTGTATGACTACCCACAAAGGAGGATTTCTTGGGAGGTACGCGTTTAATGTGCTATTTATAGAATATATATAGCTTTAGGTAGCTGTGTGAGGTCATCTGCAAAAGGAAATACCAGTCAGCTGGAGACACTCTTGCCATCTGCAGTTGCAACCCGCTTGGTCCCCCAAGCAATGAGTGGGAGAAAATGCTAAGACTTTGATGACAGAAATGCACGTCACGATTACACACCCCCACTCCCAGAGTTCTCACAAAGAAGGCTTTTTCTGCAAGACTTTATTATTTTCTGTACCTGCTGCTGTTTCTCTAGATTCAGCTGTTGCCTAAGTTTCATTTTGGAGTGTTTAAGGTTGTCATATGCTGCAGAAGCAAGCCAGCTTCTGTGTGTAGTCACTGATCACTAGGCCTGACCTCAGTGGTTTTGGAAACCTTAGCTCTCAGTCATCCTCCTATGCCGTAAACTATACAACTTGAGAAACTGGAAACTATCATTAAAATCTTGAAACAGATTTTTGATTTACAAGTAGTAAGGCCAACAAATGCTTGCTAGAAATACTTTAAGCATCACTACAGTATATGTAGTTTAAATGTGGCAAATGCTCTTGAAGTTATGAAAGAACTGGAAGAATTTACCTGTGAAATACCCAAGCGTATTTCTTGCAGCAGCTAATAAATAACGGATCTTGAAAGCTTTGTGTGGCACTAGACAGTCTATTTGAGAGATGGAGTGGTTGGCAGTGGGGCTTTTCTTAGGTAGGTGCTGAGGATCTGAGGGCTTCAGAGGAGCTCCTTCCCAAATGGTGCGGACAGTGGGGAACCAGCTTCCTCCGTCTGTGCATGTTCTTTGCTTGGTCTTAGGGGAGGGAGATGTAGCTGGAAGCATGTTACAGAGGAGCCCATTTTATATGTTTCTCAGGATTCTTTTCTCCGCAAGTTACCTTAGCAATGCTGCTGTGATATCCCTAACCAAGGGTGGTGGTTGTGAGAAGGATGGGAAGATGCCACAGACATCTGCAGGAGTGTTGCAGCCTTACAGTATTTAATTATCTGGGCCTCTGTGACTTGAGGCCATTTAATTTGGCAGGCAGCTGACTGTTGCTGAGCCAAACTTAAGACGAAGGGAAGCAGCTTGATCTCTCTTATTTTCCAGATAAACATGGGTCAAATTTTGGCAGCTGGTTAGGAAATGGGATGAGAATGGGAAAAGGGGAGCTGGGGAAGGGTTAAAGGACGACTGCTGCCCAAGAAGTGTGTGGGAACCGAAGAGCTACGTGAAGGTGGGAGCTGGTGGAGGTTCATAAGCAAATGAACGAGTGCTAAATGGAGAGAGAAAATCGTTAGACGGAAAACAATATGAGGAAATGAGAGAAAAGCCAGGAAGTGAAAAGTTGAGGACGGTATGAAATGGGTTGAAACTGGAGCTTTCTAGTGAGTTTTACGGCTGACTGCAGTACACCAGCTTATGTACGCAGACTAAAAACAGTAAGAAGGTTTTTTTTGTTTTGGTGGGGGGTTTTTTTGGCAGGAGGAGGGAGGGAGAAGCAAAGCAGGGCAACCCAGGTGCAAAGAGCTAAAAGCTGAAGAGATGTCAGACTGAGGATGGCATAAGAAAAAGAAGGGAGAAATGAATAGGTACTATTTTAATCACGCTCTACCCCCAGCTGGGAACTGTCGATACAGATCTAGTCTGTTGCTGTTTGTCCCCTGGTAGTGGGGATTTGCTGATGGTACCCTCTCTGTAGACAATAGAAACATACTTAAAAGGAACATGTTCTTACTGTTGTTTCCAGCACTTTGAAACAGATTCTAGTGCTAGAACTGAGAGGGTGTCAAAACTCACATCTATGAATCCACTGTCTAAATTTCTGGTGTAAAGCAAAGCATGTTTGCCTGTGATGCGCAGTCAAGCTGTTTTGGGGGGGAGTTTGTTAATTTGTTTCTGGTTTTGGGGGTTCTTTTTGTGTTGGTTTTGTTTGGTTGGTTTGTTTTGGGTTTTTTTAATACAGCCATACTCTTTCCCGTCATCCAGATCATTAATGAATATCTTAAACAGGACTGGACTCAGTATTAACCCCTGGGGTATGCCGCTAGTTACTGGCTTTCCAAGTACTATTTTGGGCAGTGTCCTTTTGGCCCATGTAATCCTTAGAACATGTAGAGTAACCGTGCTTGACATAAAAGACTATGGAGTGAATGGGGGAAAATAGAATTTCACCCTTTTTGATGCCTTTATTGACCTAATGCTGTTAGGTCATTGCTAAGTAAATAAATAAAAATAGACTAAAAAGGCATAACTTCTGTTGGCTTTTGAGTATCTGGGTGGTCTTTGTTCTTAACAGCACCAAAATGCTAGACAGATGGACTTCATAGGACATGGTTAATGTGATCTTTAACCGATACCGTAGACCTGCTGAAGTTCATAGAATCATAGAATGGTTTCAGTTGGAAGGGACCTTAAAGATCATCTAGTTCCAACCCCCTTGCCACAGTCAGGGACACCTTCCACTGGACAGGTTGCTCAAAGCCTCACCCGACCTGGCCTTAAACACTGCCAGGGAGGGGGCATCCACAGCTTCTCTGGGCAACCGGTTCCAGTGTCTCACTTGTCTCACTCACAAAGTTCTCCAGCTTTCATGTAAATTGCTGGTAAGCAGTGTTTCATGAGCTTTAGGATGAGTGAGAGGGAGGCCATAGAGGCACTATTTGGCTCCCTTTGCCCCAGGGTATGCTTTAAGAACAACTGCTTTTCCAGCCAGTTACAGCCATTTTGTCTGTGACCTGAAAGAACAGTTGAATTATGATTATTTTGAAGCACGCTGCACAGGCAAGCATTGTAACAAAGATAGAGTGACCTTTTCCGTTGTTTGGTATGTTTTATCAGATGATCTGTTAAGTATAATTAAAATTTTGAATTAGTACAGCTTGGAGCGTGTTTTGGGCAAGTTTGTGATGAGAAATCGGATACCTCTGCTTCCTGCTTGTGTCATGCTGACAGGTGTACTGACCAGGGCAGAACCTGCAGACCTTCTCCTCTTCGGGACTCAGCCTGACTTTTTCAAGTAGTAATTTAGTTAGAATAGGCATCAACTTCAATTAGAGTAACTAACTTAAGTAACTTTTTTTTTCCTCAGTAAAATGTTGTTCCTGAGTTTATAATAAAAATGTGGTTTGCTCTTGTGGTTCGTAGGAGTCAGAAACCTACGTTCCTAATTTGTACAAATGCTTGTAACTGTAGAAAAAGACATCCACATTTGTGTTTTACCTTTGCAAATTGAAGAAATAACGCAAATGCACTGTTCTAGTGCATGCATCTGTCCTGTTACATTAAATACACTCTTCACAGTGATATCAGCCCGTTGAGAACATTTAGATCCACTGCATAAACCTCAGCCGTTTGACGTAAGAACTTGTATCAGTAAAATAATACCAGTAAAAAGCCGTTGGCGTCTATATGGTAACTGCAGGGGAACGAAGCACGCGTTGTCAGTGCATTTCACAAATATTTGATGCAAATGGAGGTTGAGGTTCATGGTTCTTGAACTCCACCTGAAATCTGGGAGACTTCTTTTATGTGAATGAGTTCCTCTACCCTTTCACTCCAAATGTGACATTTTTTCAAACCATCCCTACTGGACTAGTTGAAGTCTCTCTCTTATCTTCTTTCCAGATCTCTTGTCCCCTGCCCCTCTTTTTTTTTTATATTTAAGACTCCTTATTCAAGCCTTTTTATCTAGAAAGTCCCATTCTCCTCTGCAGAGTCTTCTGCCTACGGTCTCTCCACCCATCGGTCCTAAGTCTTCTCTCAGTAAATCCCATCCGCATCCCCTGTCAGTCCATATTGTCTCATTTCCTCATGTGATTTATCTATTTTTTTGTCTTTCTCTTTCCCATGTTCATAGAGTCTGCTGACTCCAGATCTCACTCCATAGTTCTCTTGGCGGGTCTGAAGACACTCTTTTAAATAACTTGTCACAGTCTCTTTGCCAAGTCTGTTGTAGTTCTCCTTCTATACCTCGTCTTTTTGTTCAGTCTTTCTTTTCTTCTGACAATGTTTTCATCACCATTCCTAATTTTTCTTCCCTCTTAAGTGCTGCTGACATTCAGACCCTACCTTCTGGTGTCCATCAGGCTTTGTTTCCGTTTTCTCCTTCCCATCTTTCTGTAGGACTCCTTTGTGTCTCCTCTGCCCTGGAACTGCACAGCATGCTTCTCCACATTGCATGAGGTTTGCAGAGGGTCACTGAGACACAGGAACAATCTTTTCCCTCCTCTTGCTTCAGAGGAGCAGATCTGAACCAGATGTGACTGGCAGCATCCAAGAATGGCAATTGTGGGTTAAGACCTTGTGAAGCCTGAGCTGAAACATGCAAAGGATCATTGCTATAAGTTCCTATCGGGGATATGTGAATTTGAGGGGTTTCTTCCCCTTCCCTCCCCTCCACACCTACCCTTCCCCCAGAATGGTCAAGCATGGGGAGATTTGGGCAAAGACAGCAAAAGGCATACTCTCAGAAACAAAGTCTCCATTATGCTCCAGTCTGCTACTGCCCCTCCTTGAGATGTGAGGATATGGTTCATGTCCCTGCTAGTCAGCCTGGGGGTGCTTGTCTTCTTGGGGAAGAGGTCACCAAATTTTTTCAACATGAGCAAAGGAAAAAAAAGGGTGTTGTTTCTCAAAAAGGCCTGGGGGAATGCTTTTGCTGGCATCTCCTGAAATAACTCACCAAGGGGGCAGTTTTCTGACATGGAAAGCTTCATCCAAGGTGAGCAAGTCTGTCAAAGTTATATACCACTTGGGGGCGGGGGCGTGGGGAGAAGCCTTGTAAGGGGAAATATTGGACGCTTGCAGTAGGTATGTGTGGTGGCACCAATGATTAAGGGAAGTCCTTCTGAAAGGAAGTCAGTGTTGGAGTTTTATTGTTCCCAGTTTGCTGCTCCCAGTGCTGTGGGTAGAGGATGTCTCTTTCTACGTTCTAGGCAATTAGTTAAAAAGACGACTCTGAAGACTGATTGTGCGCGTTGTCACTTCTTGCAGTGTGTTAGTAAAAGTGTAGCTGCTTGTGCGCTGGGTTTTCGGGTAGCGTAACTCTAAGAGAAGGTTAATTTTGCCTAGGTTCAAAAGGTGTGAATCCCAGTATAGCTAAGGCATCCCAGAATGTTTGTTCCCACATTATACGTGATTTCCATTTGCAGCCTCTTTTTGTATGTCTGCTAACCTAGATGCCTGAGGAAGGTACCTTTAGATTGCTGACATAAGTTGCACGTGAAGATGTTACTGTGGAAGAGTACCTCTGTTTTGCAGTACAGAATCCCGGCACCCACCCAAAAGCAATGGTTTGATTAGCAGAGCTGCCCTTTGAGCATTTTGTAGATGAGAAATTTCACAGGGTGCTTCAATGGAAAGCTTATTGAATGTTGTTGAGAAGATAACTGTGATGTGAGAGGGTGTACCAGTCCCTCCTGTATAAGCATCCTGGATTTTATGGCACTGCTGTAATCATTGGACTGTAATGATGGCATTCTTCCGAGGTTTTTCATTGCTTTTATTTCACGCAGTATAGGGAGCAGTGATGTGTGGTCTCAAAATGAGTATTTTTCTCCAGTGCGTTAAGGCCAGAAGTTAGCGTACCCTATCAGTGGCTGTAAAGCTATGGAGCAATACCTCAGCTTCGTGTAGAGGCACTGCAGGTTTGCAAGTCTAGTCTGTCTGACAAAGGTTGCTGACATATACTTCATTTATTTGTCTTAAATCTTCAGCACAAAAGAGAGAGCGCAGGTGATAAGTGCGTGATTTTTAGGCAGTTTACTTTCAATTTCCTTATGAACAGTGATGCTTTAGAAATGGGCTTTCCTCTCTGGGGCCAGCTGCAGAGCCTGTCCCATACAGAGAGAAAGGACGTTTAGTTTGTATTTAAAGTAAAATAGTGGTATTCAGAGTGAGATTCTTCCTTCTTTGAGATTTGTCTTGCTACAACATTAAAAAGCAGTTAAAAGCAAGTTAGCCACATGCTGTCCTTTCTGACTAAGGACTGATCCTTACGCATTTAGGAAATCTGGATGAGCAACTTAAATTACCTGCAAAACAAATATTATGATCATGACAGTGATAAGTTTAACTGTGTTTAGTATTTGGTATACTTTTGAGCTGATGAACTTTCTCCCTGCTTGTTTTTTTCATCCATGAAGGAAGAGCTGTGTCAAATTCTGGTCGACCTCCTCAGGGAAAGAATGGCTTAAAAGCAAGGAACGTTTTCTCCGGTCATATTGAGATATGATAGCTGAAACGGAATTGTGCTTGAGGATCTCAGTACATATCTAAGAGGCCTTCTTGAAGTCCATGAAGTTTAAACAGAGTTACATCAGTATAAATTGGAGCAGAAAAATGTTCCACTTAAAAAAAATCCGTAATAAATTTGGAAGCAGCTGTATTGGAGAATATTAGTGTTTTGTTTCTGGAGTTGCTGTTTAAAAATCAGGACCATAGTCCACACTGGAGACTGTTGAGAGGTGAGGTATCTAGTAACACCACTAGGTATGTTACCGAACAGGTGTAAACAGCTGGTCTGGTCACCCTGAAAGAAATACCTAAAGTAAATCAGACTTCTTTCTTCTGAGGCAATAGGACTATTCAGTTTTGCCTGCAGACTTCTTGCTTCCTGGATGTAAGCCATATTAGATACCCTAAAGCAACCAAGTGATGGAAGTATACATAAACTGGTGTTTGTGTCTTAAATAGTTTTAGATGAGGTTATTTCTGAAACTCCCAAGATCTTGAACAAAAATATTTTGCCAGCTATGTATGCTTTAAACTTCTCATCATCTACACCCTTAAATGAAACCAAAACAAAAGGAGAAACGAAACCCAAACCTTGTTTTTCTGGGCATATGAGAAGGATTTTGGACTTTGGAAAAAGATGTTTTCTAGCTGTACAGTAGGGATATATTGTGTTGTGAACAACCAGGAGTGACCTAACAAACCACTTATGTGGTAAAGGCAACTGCTTATGTTGTGACATGAACAGGGAGCTGTTTATAAACCAGCCTCATAGGAAATATACGAAGCCAGGGTTAAATATACTGATGCATGTTTTTTCTTATCTGCATCATGAGTACTGGGTCTTATTTCTGCTGGTAGCGTTCATAAATGTCTTTCAGGACGTTCCTGAGTATTTGAAAGACTGAATAAAATGCCATCGCTGCCTTGTGTTTTCTCTACCTCTGCTTTGCATCCAGTTATCTAGACTGTAGAAACTTGTTGGGACAGGGACCGCCTTTGTCAGGTGATTGCCGAGCTTCAGCATATGGCTGGGACTGCATACATTAAGACAGCACAAATACATAGCCGTAACTTTGTGTTTGTTTTAAGGTCAGCTCTGTGTTTGGACAGCACAAAAGAGTGAGGTATACTGCAGTAACAAATGAGCTGTCTATAAATGTACGGTGAGCCCTTCTCAAGGTCTGGGTGGGAGAGACGCGGCAGGGACGGCGGCTGCTCTTCCAGGGAGCCGCAGAATTGCCGAAAAGCCCGTCTGCCACTGCTTTTGTCCTCCCTTTTCTTGCAACAGGACGTAAATCACTCAACCGTGCTGCTTGCAGCCTCCTACCCGCTTTCTAAATGTGCATGAATATAGATAAAAGGGTGAAAGTTAATCTTCTGTTCTGGAAAGCTTTATTCTCTTGGGAGGGAGGAGGCAAGGGGAAGATGTAGTTAAATACAGAGTGTGCCATTTAAGAGTGCTGGTGGTGGGCAGGGGGCTCCTGGAGTGAAACTTGGCTCCTGTGACTGTCCTGAGGCTGGAGCGGGAGGTTGTGTCCCTGGTGAGTGCGATGTATAGAGCCCTTCTGGAACTCAGAAAGTCACAAAAGAGATCATCTGTTCACTTCTGCCCTCCGGCTCGCTGTTGCTCACTGGCGGCGAATGAGGAGCTCGATGGAGCAGAGCAGCAGCAGGTTTATGGAGGGTGGATAGTAAAACTAGGAGGAACAGGTCTGAGAGCTGAGAGGCAGGGGAGAGGAAGCGCAGCTTATGCTGCGAAATTGTCGATAACTATTTAAATATTTTGCTAAGATGAAACATTATTTGCAGAATGATACCTGCTTTTTGCAGAATGATTGGGATTTCTGTAAAGAAATTTCAAAATTTGAAGTGATACCTTAAAGCCAAACAAAGTCTGTGTTTCCCACCAGACCGTAGTTTCTGGGATTTTATTTGCCTTTCATGGCCATTTCTATTTTTGTCCATGGAAATATTTGACCAGTTTTAAATTTGTTGTATCACTGTTATTAAGTATTAGCTGTCAGTGAACAGTGTTCTTCTAGTAATCCATGACCTTTAACAAACCACATAGCAGTCTCCCCTTCTCTTTTCTGCTCTCACCGATTAAGGTGTGGAGGTAGCTGCTAGTTCTTGTGGTTTCATGACAAGACCATTTTGCAAATAAGACACTTTTAAAAAGTTTTCACTTGCAAACCACCCACTACTATAAGCTTCCATTTCATTGCTGTTCATATATTAATAATAAAAGCCATCCATATGTCTCTGGGAATCATGTGGTTACTATGGTTAAGATAAATGTGTGTTTAGGAAGTGTGCAGATTTTCTCCATTATGCTGGGTTTGCATTTTTATTCTTTGGGAAACACTCTTTCAGTTTCCCTTCTTGTGTTTTAAAATAAACGTTTCTCTTCTGGAATGTCTCCTTTGACTTGTAAGCATATCAAGATCTCCTTTAAGAAATGTTAACATTAATTTGCCTTACAAATTGAGGAAAGTTTGTTTAACAGAGCAAGGGTCTACAGCACAAGACTCAAGTTCCTTTCCTGGGTGATTCACACATTCAAAGGGTAAATATGCCTTAATATGCCTCTGTGCTTTGCTTGACTGTGCTTCAGCAAGGTTATAATCAGACCAATTAACCCGTGTAGTGAGAATTAATTTATACATGTCCTGATGAATTTTGAGATTTTTTTTTTCTTATTTATAATTATTAAACATTTTCAGCTGGTACTTTTTAAAAAAAGTCTAGGTTATTGAAGGATGATGATGAGGATTGACACTGGTGATGTCAAGCCTCAGTTGCAGCCTTAGATTTAGAAATCTGTGGAGCACTTACTTCATCTGCCTAGCAACCTCAAACTATTTGACATCCTGATTACTGTTTAATGTTTTCATTTGGCTGTCCTCATTACTGTAGCTTATTTCTTCTGTGTTTCTTCTTAACTTTAGGAAGTTGGTTAGGTGGGGGCCTCACATAGCTCTTTAATGAATTGTCAGTAGACTCCTGATGGCATTTGTTATCGTCCCATGATCTCCATCCTCTCTCTGAACTTGCCTCTTACTGCACCTCTGAGCAGCGATTCTGAGCGCCAGCTTCTGGGAAAAATTCCTGTAGCTGTGATTTAGCAGTGGGTGCTGGCTGATATCTGAAGATAAATGTGGGATGTGATTTTAATCCAGTGGGTTACAACTTCAATAATTTAGTATGCTGAAGTGTCTAACGGGGGTTACATGTGATTTTCTGTTCCCAGTGATTTACCTATATTGTCTTTACAGATGATGGACAATTTAGGAGACTTGTCTGTGTGCAATCCATGAATCCCAGTTTCAGCTTCTGAGTGCTTTTAGTGCATCTCTATTAAATTACGGTTTGATTTAATTGACAGCCTGCCTTCCAAGGTGTCTTTTTAAGACAGGAGATTTTAGTATGAAATTCCTGCAGTTGAAAAGGGGAATATCATTGAACTTTGTTTGTGTTTTATGAGAGCAAAAATTCACTTCAGCAAAGAAGGCAAAATCCATGAAAGCAGTCCATCTAAGCAGGCTGGCAGTTCAATGCTGGATCAGCTGGTGGCAGGCTTTGACCCTCCAGAGAGCTTCGTAGACCCAGCATTCCTTCTAAAATGGCTCAGGGGACAAAGACAACACAAGAAGAAAGCAGGCATTGGGCAAAAAGAAAGGACATAAAACCCTACACTGGTGGAGCGGGCATTGTAGGACATGTGCCTCCTTCCACTCCAGTCCTCTGAGGGAGCTGTGGGGCAGTGCTGGAAGCTGATGTGGGCATCTTCTGACACTGGGGCAGGGATGAGAGGGTGTGCAGAGCCTGCTTTAGAGGCTCAGGCTCTAAAGCGGTGAGGGGGAACCCACAGCTGCGGAAAGCTATGCTGCTACCTCCCAGCCGTGCATAGTGGTAAGGCTGTTGTCCTAGCCTGGGGACCCTATGGATGAACTCAGTGCAACCGCCTAGGGAGTGTTGAGGGACCTCTCACTGACAAAGTTTTCCAGGGCAAATGCTTCAGTTCAGTTCCTGGGACTAGCTGTGCTCTGACAACTAAAGTCCTGTGACAAGATCTCCTCACTGTTATGTTGTTGACATTGTCATGCCCTAGAAATTTCTGCCTTTGTATACAACCCTGCCTGTTCTTGTGTTCTACACGGGCACAACTGTTCAAAGGCAACCTCAACCAAAGAAAGTGTGCATTTTAGAGGTGCAAGGCATAGTGCTAGGACTCGGGAATTCCTCACTGCTAATTTTGGCTGACACTTACTCTCCCTGTGGCTTTCCATGCATGTGGATGAAGCCAAGGGGACCTACTAGGGGTCACTGCTTCCAGTCCCCAGGATCTGTAAATGGGGCAGTGTTTTAACATCTATAACATAGCTGAGGAAGTCACGTTGGTGATAGAAAATCTGTCAATCAGGAATAGCTACATAGGAAAAAAAAAATACTTTTCTTCCCCTTCTCTTCTGGAGGTAAAATTTAAGTTAATACTGTTAAGTTTAACTTTAACTTAATTTATTTGCAGAACCCTAACTGTGGAAAGTGTAGGGAGAAGTCTGTCACAATCACCTTACTCTGCAATGTTACACAGTGGAAAGAAAACTTAAATGTGCTTCTCTATTTTTAATCTTTCTTCATACCATGTTCTCACAAGTGCTCTCACCGTCAATCTTTGCCCTTTCTACACGCAGTCAGCGAAGTATCGTCTTACTGTATCACGCCTGCTTTATTGCTATTATCCACAGGCTGCGTGTGAGCCGACTGCACATGTAAATTGGGTAGTTCTGAGGAACCTGGTCATAAACACGGGTGAGTGTGGTGTGGCTTCCTCCACCACCTCCATCCAGGACCTGGGAAAAGGACTGATGCCAGCGAGGTTGCCTCCTGCCAGTTCAGAGACTCCGCTTTTCTGCACGGACATCGGAGAGGAAAGAAATCAGTCACAAACCGCATCTAGTAACAGACTGTATAAAGCGTTCGGATTACTCTGTCCGTTCCCATTTGGAGGCTCACTGGCTATCAGTGGTGGGAGGTATTGTCCTCGCCCTTCTCCCTTGATGGGAGGGTCAGTGCTTTGCAAGCACGTGGGTGGGTGCTTCAGACCCCACCTGCGAGGCCTGACAGAGCTGTTTCCCACAAGGGCAGAGCGTTGCTAGCACTGACAAGTGGCAGTCTTACGTACAAGCTACTGAGGGGTGTAAAGCGAATGGAAAAAGGGGGTAGGAAACTCACGGAGCCCAGGAGCTTTCAGCTCCCGTTGCTGAAGTGAGCAGAGGAGGCCACGTCTCCAGGTCTGTGTTGTCCTCAGAAAGACCCTGACTTTGGCTGTCAGTTGGTGGCAGGGCCGTGCTGTGCTGTGCGTAGCCCCAGACAGGTGCTGATCTGTCAGACCTGTCCGTGCTTTGGCCAATGTGAGGGTTTTCCGGCTTTGGATCTCTTTAAAAAAACCTCACCAAATACCACTCCCCACCTCTATCATGTTCCACTAAAAGTAGAAAGTGGAAAGACGTGCTCGCAGAGATTTCCTTCTTTATTTAAGTTTCTGGTTTTATATGTTGAGAAGCTGTATGGTGGACAGTGAAAGCATTTTTTGAGGTTTGATTTACTGGCATCCTTAAGGTGCAACATCTGTAGCAGAAATAAAATTCTGATTTTTTTATGGCACTCAAACTGCATCTACAGTTAAAAATATGCCTATTAGTTAAATACAAGTATTTAGCTGTATTAGCCTACTGTATGACAATGTGATTGTGTTACCTGCAGCCTGGGTTAGTGGTTGGGTTACTTATGTGGGAACTGGAGATATTTGCTGCTAGGTAGCAAATTCTCACCATCACAGCAGAGAGTGTGAAGTTCCTCCCCTCTCTGTTGAATCGATACAGGTAAGACACTGAAGCAGAGCTGCTGCCACTTCTGCTTCTTCTATGGAGGGGTTTCAGAAGCGGGAGGTGAAGGGGGCTAATCATCTTGCCAGGCGTGGATTTCTGCCTGCCATGTGGGAACATGCCAGGCTGTCTCTGGAGGGCTGAAAATGGCAAGGGCTTTGACATGGGCTGGGAGGTGGGAAATGGTTTTAAGAGTAAGCAAGCATTTTGACTCTCAGAAGGTGTCAGGTTCCGGATTAAGATCTGCCTTAAAAGTAAATCTAGAAATTAAATGCAGTCAGTCCCGAGAGGGACCCGCCTGATTGGTAAAAGTAAATCTAGAAATTAAATGCAGTCAGTCCACGTGGGACCCGCCTGATTAGTAAAAAAAGTAAATCTAGAAAATAAATGCAGTCGGTCCTGAGAAGGACCCACCTGATTAGTAACTCCAGTGCAGTCAGTCCACGTGGGACGCGCCTGATTATAAATCAACCGGTATGCTTAACCTGCCTGCAGGTAAAGCACCCCCAAAATCCTGACCAGAAATAAAATAGGTTCGTGATCCTTGAGTTCGGACAAAGCACAACCGAGGCACGGTATCAATAAACTTAACTTTGACTTTATTAAGTCCAACAATGAGGCAACTTAGTGAGCGAGGAAGGAAGGGGGGGGGAGAGAGAGAGAGAGAGGTAAAAGGAAGAGAGGAAAAGAGATCAGTTGATAGGGAAAGGATAGTCACCACCCTGGATCCCGCGGCGTCCCGTGGGTCCATTGTTGATTCTCAGCAGACGGTGGTGGGAGCCCGCGTGGTCGGGCGATCCAGCCTCTTTTATAGAGTTTTTCGGCAGAGTCATGTGACATGGAGCTGCAAGTCACAGTTCGCACCACTCACAGGTCCGAGGGCGGGACAGGTCCAGTTCCTGCGCCGTAGGATTGGCCCATTGCCAGGCTGTCGCTGGATGTGTCTCTCCGGATGGGGGTGGAGGGTGCAGGGCGGAGACGTCCCTCAAGTCGACGCCTACCTTCTTGCCTCACAAAATGTCGTCAAGGTCAGGTAGTCCGGTACCCCACAAGATGGTGTCTGAGCACATGGCATAGGACAGTTTCTGAGACAATGCCAAAAGAAAAAAAAAGAGGGACCAGGAACAGATCCCCACAGAAGGGAAGGATGATTTCATTCAAAATGAAGCTGCCTATAGATAGGTGACCAGTTTTGACTGGTTACAGAGACTGAAGACGAAGAATACAGAAGGCAGAAGATGAGGGGAGAAAAGCAGTCAGAAATGCATTAAGTTTGGCTGCATGAAATGTTTTGCTACAGGTGTCTCCAAGTAAACCACTGTGCAGATTACAGGAGAGCTGCACAAAAATAGTAGGCTTGTCTTCTTCCATCACAGAAGGTGATGACAACAAAGATAATTTATTGTTTTAAGGAGAAATCCTTACAAAAGGGTTTGATATGGGAAGGACATGGATTTGATTTAGTTCTCAATCAGTCCTTGGACTCATATAGCCCAAGGAACCAGAGCAAGAAAGCAAAGTATGTTTGGTTTACAACTGCACCTTCTCTTTGCAGTGTACAGCTGTACTTTAAATAATTGAAAAGAGCTGCAGTGAGCTGCTCTGACCAGAATTCAGCATCCTTGGCCACCTGTTGTGGATAGTATGCTATTTTTTGACCCACAAGGCATTCAGAGTATGTTGCTGTACATGCCAGATAAATCCATAAATAAAATAAATAATAAGAAAAAAAGAACAGAAAAAAAAATCAGGCAAAAGGGGAATTGGTACATATAATTACCTATGCAATTGGCAGAATTAGCAGTGGGGAACATGTTATAGCAGTTATTCTGTTGTACAACTGTTGCCCAGCTTTCTCTTTGGTTACAAGTATGTAGATAGTTTGGTCAGCATGGCTCTAGCTAGCAGGCTACAAACAGGATCCAGTTTGTGGCATGTTTTCCTTCTGGCCTGCAGCCTTTTTCTGGAGGTAATGTGGGAGCAGTGCTTAGGTGGTCAAGGCTGCTGAACCATTTCAGTGGTGCCTCTTCTGCACAGCCATCTGATTTGGGCCATGTGCGTCTGTGCTGGGTAGGGAGCAGTTGGGCAAAAATATGCCCATGAGTATGGTGTAGCATCTGGGAGTAAAAGCTGCCTTACTAGTAGCACAGATCTAGGGCGTACAGAAAACTGGGGTCTGAGTGATGTTACAGCACTGCCTGGATTAGGTCCTGCTTGATTTAATATTACATATTCCTCCTCAGGCTGCAACACTAGAAGTCATTGGAATTTTGATAAGTACCTGGTTTTAAGCATTTTTTTGGTCAGAGACTGAGTTTTCTTGATGTAAGTCCTTAGCTCTTGAGCCAAAGAGCGTGTTGCTGAAGTCCAGAGACGTACAGCAACTTTGCTGTGTTCTGCAGCCTCTATTTAGGCATTGGAAAGCAAAATTTCGTGGTAGGTAGAATCTTCCTTTTTTTCTTGGTATTGATATTTAATCAAATTTTCAATGTCTTGTGTGCCTGCCTCTTGGTAAAGGTGTACCTATGCAACAACGCTGCTGTTTCAACAGTTTTGCTTATCTTTGGTGATACCCGTAGATGCACAGTCCTGCCCTGTAAAGGGATTACTAAGAACTTCTATAGTATATATGTTTCTTGCAGGGCAGGATAAAAATTGATTCTTGTTTTATGAGGCAATGTGGCTTTTACCCATTTTTTTTTTAGCATTACCATGTTAACATTACCATTAACATTACTCATTTTAATGTGTAGTTTTAACTGCCACATTACTGTCTGACTTATTATTTACTATTGTTCAGCCTGTAGTCTGTTTTTAAAGCTACGTGTGTGTCTGTTTTCAAAGGAAAACCTGGGTGGCTAGATAAAAATGTCCCACTAACTTGCATTTAGTTTCCTAAGTTTAGTCATGGAAAAAATAGTTTAATCAATATGTGAAGATATTTTTTCTCATTTTGTCCTTTTCTTTACAGTTTTCTCTCATTTCCAATTCATATAATTATTTTTTTAGCATCTGAGGTTAGTGTTGTCATCATTTTGTTCCTCTAGAGATCTTTCTTGTGTGATTATGGAGGAGGAGACGTTAATCAGGATATGCAGCTTCTGAGAGACGTTCCTTCAGATGGATGCCGTGTGATGAAAGACAAACGGGGAGAACGTCAAACCCAGCAAGGAAGGCAGGGTAGTCTGGCAAGACTCTTCTAGTTTTGGGAGAGTTTCAGGAAACAGGATGGAAAAATTGTGCAATACCATTAGTGCAAACCTTGCTCCATAAATCAATCTAAGGAGACTGGCATTTGTGGGATTTTTTTCTCCTATAAAGTAAGTGAAATGTTTTTGCCATAACTGCAGAGAAGCAATAAAAGGCTAGTGAAGGCAAAGGTTATAAACAAATCATTTGGTGCCGACAGAGGGTTCATAGATGCTGACAAGGGACAAATAAAGTGAATAAAGCCGGTACTCTGTTCTGATAAATTTCATTGATTTCCACACCGTGTCATTACGGTTGCAGCCTGCCCTGTTATCTTGTAGCTCCAAACCTTTCATTGTGGCTTCAGATGATAACAACTGTTGATACGCTGCAGGAGGTTGCAGTGACTACCATGGGGCTAAAGTACCATTTGCTAAGAAATAATTAGGAAAACCCCCATGGCTGGGTAGCTTTGATCTGCCTGTGTTATTGTCCTTGCAGAGAATGCTATGTGTCAATACTGCATCTGTTTCCTCGATGAGTTCATGAAGCCTTTATGAGAGCACACATGCTCTATAAAGCAGTATAAACGATAACCTAGAGGAGAGGAGTGAGTGGAGGCAAGTCTATGGCCGTGGCAAAAGGCGAGTGCCCTCCTTGCCTACCTTGCCTCCACAGGTGCCTCTGAGCAATAGATATGAAGCCCTAGTGGAATACAGCCGGTCCAATGGGGATGTGGTGGAGAGGCAACCTATATCAGAGGTCCCACCACAGTCAGAAAAACCTGACGGGTGTATAGCTACCTCCTCCACAAGGAAGAAGAGAAGAGTTTTAGTGGTTGGAGACTCCTTCCTAAAGGGATCTGAGGGCCCAATATGCAGAGCTGACGCCCATCACAGGGAGGTCTGCAGCCTGCCTGGAGCCCGAATCAGGGATATCACCAGGCAACTCCCCAACCTGGTGAAGGCCACAGACTACTACCCCCTGCTGATCTTCCAGACAGGTGGGGAAGAAGCTGCATCCCGTAGTCTGAAGGGGATGAAGAAAGACTACAAGGCCCTAGGACGGTTGGTGAAAGAGTCTGGGGCACAAGTTGTTTTCTCCTCCCTCCTTCCATTTTCAGGTGATGACGTGGGATGGAATAGTAGGATTCTCTCTATAAATGCCTGGCTACGAGACTGGTGCTACAGGCAGGGCTTTGGGTTCTTTGATAATGGCTGGTTTTATAAGACAACAGGCGTGACGGTAATACATGGGAAAGGTTTATGTCGTAGGGGCAAAAGGGTTCTGGGACAGGAATTAGCAGGGCTCATTCGGAGAGCTTTAAACTAGATTCGAAGGGGGATGGGGTAGTAGCTGGGCTTGCACCACTGGGGCAACGCTCTAGTGTTGAGGTAGACCAGGAGGCCTCCCATCCCCCTGGGGTGAAATCGGTGTGCCCAGCTCGCTCCCTGAAATGCCCGTACACCAATGCACGCAGCATGGGGAATAAACAGGAGGAGTTAGAAATCCGTGTTCGGTCGGGGGGCTATGATTTAGTGGCAATTACAGAGACTTGGTGGGACGCCTCGCATGACTGGAATGTGGTCATGGATGGCTATGTCCTGTTCAGGAAAGACAGGCCGCTAAGGAGAGGTGGTGGAGTTGCTCTTTATGTGAGTGAGCAGCTAGAATGTATTGAGTTCTGTCCAGAGGCGGATCAGGAGCGAGTTGAGAGTTTGTGGGTGCGAATTAAGGGGCAGGCTGGCAGGGGTGATACTGTTGTGGGTGTCTATTACAGGCCACCAGATCAGGATGAGGAGGGTGATGAGGCCTTCTACAGGCAGCTGAGAGCAGTCTCTCAATTACAGGGCCTGGTTGTTGTGGGGGATTTCAACTACCCTGATATTTGCTGGGAGGCCTACTCAGCCAGCCATCCCCAGTCCAGGAGGTTCCTCCAGTGCGTTGATGATAACATTCTGATGCAAATGGTGGATGAGCCAACTAGGAGAGGAGCGCTGCTGGATCTTATCCTCACTAATAAGGAGGGTCTGGTTGAAGAGGTGAAGGTTGAGGGCAGCCTTGGTTGTAGTGACCATGAGATGGTAGAGTTCAGGATCTCATGTGGCAGGAACAGAATAGCTAGCAGAATCGCAACCCTGGACTTCAGGAGGGCCAACTTTGGCCTTTTCAAGCAATTGCTAGGGGAAATCCCATGGGACAGGGTACTAGAAGGTAAGGGGGCCCAAGAGAGTTGGTTAGCATTCAAGGACTGCTGCTTCCGAGCTCAAGATCAGAGCATCCCAACAGGTAGGAAGTCAAGGAAGGGTACCAGGAGACCTGCATGGTTGAACAGGGAACTGCTGGGCAAACTCAAGTGGAAGAAGAGGGTGTACAGATCGTGGAAGGAGGGGCTGGCCACTTGGGAGGAATATAAGTCTGTTGTCAGAGGATGTAGGGAGGCAACTAGGAAAGCTAAGGCCTCCTTGGAATTAAACCTTGCAAGAGAGGTCAAGGACAACAGAAAGGGCTTCTTCAAATACATTGCAGGTAAAGCCAACACTAGAGGCAATGTAGGCCCACTGATGAATGAGGTGGGGGTCCTGGAGACAGAGGATAAAAAGAAGGCAGAGTTACTGAATGCCTTCTTTGCCTCTGTCTATACTGTTGGAGGCTGTCCTGAGGAGCCCCGGACCCCTGAGGCCTCAGAAGAAGTCAGGATAGAGGAGGAATCTGTCTTGGTTGATGAGGGCTGGGTCAGGGACCAATTAAGCAACCTGGACGTCCATAAATCCATGGGCCCTGATGGGATGCACCCGCGGGTGCTGAGGGAGCTGGCGGAAGTCATTGCTAGGCCACTCTCCATCATCTTTGCTAAGTCGTGGGCAACGGAAGAGGTGCCTGAGGACTGGAGGAAAGCGAATGTCACTCCAGTCTTCAAAAAGGGCAAGAAGGAGGACCCGGGTAACTATAGACCGGTCAGCCTCACCTCCATCCCCGGAAAGGTGATGGAACAACTTGTTCTTGGTGCTGTCTCTAGGCACATCAAGGAAAGGGGGATCATTAGGGGCACTCAGCATGGCTTCACCAAGGGGAAGTCATGCTCAACCAACTTGATAGCCTTTTATGAGGATGTTACCCGGTGGATAGATGATGGTAAAGCTGTGGATGTGGTCTATCTTGATTTCAGTAAAGCGTTTGACACGGTCTCCCACAGCAGCCTCGCAGCTAAACTGGGGAAGTGTGGCCTGGATGATCGGGTAGTGAGGTGGATTGTGAACTGGCTGAAGGAAAGAAGCCAGAGAGTGGTGATCAATGGGACTTAGTCCAGTTGGAGGTCTGTGTCTAGCGGAGTCCCGCAAGGGTCGGTTCTGGGACCAGTTCTATTCAATATATTCATTAATGACTTGGATGAGGGATTAGAGTGCGCTGTCAGCAAGTTCGCTGATGACACAAAACTGGGAGGAGTGGCTGACGCGCCGGAAGGCTGCGCAGCCATTCAGAGGGACCTGGACAGGCTGGAGAGTTGGGCGGGGAGCAATTTAATGAAATATAACAAGGGCAAGTATAAAGTCCTGCATCTGGGCAAGAACAACCCCATGTACCAGTACAAGTTGGGGGCAGAGCTGTTGGAGAGCAGCGTAGGGGAAAGGGACCTGGGGGTCCTAGTGGACAACAGGATGACCATGAGCCAGCAGTGTGCCCTTGTGGCCAAGAAGGCCAATGGCATCCTGGGGTGTATTAGAAGGGGTGTGGTCAGCAGGTCGAGAGAGGTTCTCCTCCCCCTCTACTCTGCCCTAGTGAGGCCGCATCTGGAGTATTGTGTCCAGTTCTGGGCCCCTCAGTTCAAGAAGGACAGGGAACTGCTAGAGAGAGTCCAGCACAGAGCCACGAAGATGATTAAGGGAGTGGAACATCTCCCTTATGAGGAGAGGCTGAGGGAGCTGGGTCTCTTTAGCTTGGAGGAGACTGAGGGGTGACCTCATTAATGTTTATAAATATGTAAAGGGCAAGTGTCGTGAGGATGAAGCCAGGCTCTTCTCAGTGACATCCCTTGACAGGACAAGGGGCAATGGGTGCAAGCTGGAACACAGGAGGTTCCACTTAAGTATGAGGAAAAACTTCTTTACGGTGAGGGTGACCGAACACTGGAACAGGCTGCCCAGAGAGGTTGTGGAGTCTCCTTCTCTGGAGACATTCAAAACCCGCCTGGACGCGTTCCTGTGTGATATGGTCTAGGCAATCCTGCCCCGGCAGGTGGATTGGACTAGATGATCTTTCGAGGTCCCTTCCAATCCCTAACATTCTGTGATTCTGTGATTCTGTGAACCAGAAAGGTCCCATTTGCTGTGTCAGCACAAGCACAGTGCTGCTGCACTGTGCCTGGGCATCAACAGACCACTGTAAGACCATCCAATGCCCACCTCTTTCACATAAACAAAAATATCTGAAGCTTTTTGCTGCTGTGACTACCCTACTGTCAGTGCCACATTAGGCAGTTCGTGCCTAGCTCAGGTATCCACTTACATGTGTAACAGCAATGTAAACATGTCTGTAGCTGTCAGACTTGCACAAGCCTCAAGTCAGCAATATTAACAAAAATAGCCTAAAACATGAAAGCAGTCCCCAAATCCTGTGTGATTTCTTAACAGTATGAGGTGAGATACAAGGTCCCTCTGAATCCCGAGCGTTTTTAGCAAATAAGTCTCCCTTTACTCTAGATAAGCACAAACCCAACCATTAGTTTCTGGTTTGTTTCTGATCTGATGCTGGGAGGAGAAGGGGGACTGAAGCATAGTCTTAAAGAACTTTTAGCAAAAGAGAGCACAAGCTGTGGGTGCGTGGTATAACCTGATACTGGCATGTGCTATGGGAATGCTGGAGAACTGCCAAAGCACCTGCAGGCTGCTGCTTGGCAGGAGCATTAGAAAGTACTTGGTTCCCTCTTTCTTACTAAGGGTCGGTAAAAAACTGAGAAGAGTATGCGTATGTGGAGGAAAACTGGGATAAGGGGACAAAAGGAGCACAAACCAGGTCGTGCTCATAACACTGTCTACAATACTGGAAATAACTGTGGACTGTTGTTATTTTGAAGAAACCCAGGCTCCAGCTATGCTGAGATGAAGGAATTTGAAAGGAACTCCTCTTTATTCAATAAATATGCTGTATGGAGTTACTTACTGTAAGATTTCCATTCCTCTGCAACCTAGCCTGTCATACCAGCTCGGGGTGCTGCAGTGTTCCTGCAGTGCTAAAAATGTTTTCAGAGGATCACAATTCCACTGGAGCTTTTCTGTTCTTTGCTTTTATATGCAGTTTTGTGTTAGTGGGCAGAAAAGGTTATTTACTGCCATCACTGAAGTAGCCCTGAATCTTTCATCTACTACTGCCATTGACCTAGCGTATTGCTTGCTACAGTCCTGTCTGCCTCACCTGAATCTTTTACTCTTCTGCAGCTTCTGAGTATAAATAAAAAGCCAAGGACAAGTTGAGGGAGTCCCAGGGATGCAGTTCCAATGACTTGCGCTATGCACAAATATATTTCAAGGACAGGTTTGGACTATGAGGCTGCTGTCAGCTAGGAGAGAAGGTAGAGTACAGGCCAGATGCCATGACAGAAGAGATGAGATGGCTCTCCGGGGACCTGCCTGCTTGCCTGCCCACTGCCGCTTGTTGCTCTTCTTAAAGACACTCAGGTTGCCTTGGAATAAGCTTTCTTGCTTTCCCCGGCAAAAAATACTGAGTTTGGGGGTGATGAGGGGTACCTGTAACTGGAGGTGGTGAAAGAGTGTGGGTGCTGATCGACAGCCGGCTAAACATGAGCCAGCAGTGTGCCCAGGTGGCCAAGAAGGCCAATGGCATCCTGGCCTCTATTAGGAATAGTGTAGCCAGCCAGTCTAGGGAAGTGATCGTCCCTCTGTACTCGGCACCGGTGAGGCCGCACCTTGAATCCTGTGTCCAGTTCTGGGCCCCGCACTTCAAGAAAGATGTTGAGGTGTTGGAGCGAGTCCAGAGGAGGGCGACCAAGCTGGTGAAGGGTCTGGAGGGTCTGACCTATGAGGAACGGCTGAGGGAGCTGGGGTTGTTCAGCCTGGAGAAGAGGAAGCTCAGAGGTGACCTTATTGCCGTCTACAACTACCTGAAGGGAGGTTGTAGTGGAGTGGGAGTCGGCCTCTTCTCCCGGGCAACTAGCGATAGGACAAGAGGACATAGCCTCAAGCTTTGCCAGGGGAGGTTCAGGTTGGACATTAGGAAGCATTTTTTCACAGAAAGGGTCATTAGACATTGGAACGGGCTGCCCAGGGAGGTGGTGGAGTCACCATCTCTGGATGTGTTTAAGAAAAGACTGGACATGGCACTTAGTGCCATGGTCTAGTTGACCTGGTGATGTCAGGGCAACGGTTGGACTCGATGATCCCAGAGGTCTCTTCCAACCTGACTAATTCTGTGATTATTGAGCATTAGGATAGGAGGAGGGGACAGGAAAGCCTACTGGTACCTAACCTGAATCTTGGTTACACCTGTGACTCTGCTGACACAATTTCAATTGGAGAGAAGGATATGGGGATGGAGGCTCAAGCGCTGCAATTCTTAACCGTCCTTATGAGGGCATCTAAAATCCAAAAGTCAGATCCGTGGTTGACCCAAACCCTTTGTCTTCATAGGATTTACACAGAGAATGAATCTTGGCCAATGTATGTGTTCTATAATACTTTTTTCTTTACGACTCTGGAACACAGTTGTATCTTAGAAGTTTTCACGGTCTCGTTGATGTTTTGCAGGGCTCTTTCCTTGCAGCACTGTGGAATGCTGTGTTGCTTTTGGGAGGTTGCCACACCATGTTGTCTAGCCCCAGGCTAAGGGATTTTATTTATTTTTTATTTCGCATTGCTTCAGCTGTTTTCACTTTTACTTTATTTCCATCCTCCAGCTGAATTTCTTCATTAATGTTGCAGCACATTGGGTTTCTTGGTTTATGAGTAGTTAGTTAAATAGCCTGCTGGATTTGTTTGCCCTTCTCTGAGAAATTTTAATACTGTAGCAGCAACAGAATGAAAGGTGACACTTCGGGAGCTGAGCTCTTATCAAAGTGAGGGAAGAGATGGGGAAGTTGTTCTCCCAGAACACTGCTGATCTGAGCTTTTTCTAGCTGTCTTGTTCCTATTTAATTAAATTGCCTGGATGAGACATGATCACTCTTGTAAATGGAAAAGGAAATCTTTGCTAGAGTGTATAGCAATGTAATTTGTAATGTAACTGTATGTGTGATTAAATTGCATGCACAGATATATGTTGAGATCTGTCCTCTACAAACTCTACATTGTTTTCTCAAGTATAATTAAAAAAAAATTTTTTTTTGCAGTGGTTTCTTTTCTGAGTCTGTGCTGCTTGTATGCTTTCTGCTTGTCATTATATAGGTGTTCTGTTACTAAGACTACATTAAATTACATTCTTCATCTCTTATTTTTGCATTTTTTTTGTCTTTGAGCCAGTTATATGATCCATTAAACTGTCATTGTGAATGAAATCTGAATACATTTGTATATCAGTAGCAAGTGAAAAGTTGGCTGTCCTGTCTAAGGGCTATAACTTAGCATTCAGTCTTTTGTTATTTTCTTGGTTTCAATGAACAGATAAGTACTGTTACCTTTCATAATAGAGTGACTGTTCACAGAGGGGCTACTGAAGCCTTTACTGTAATAATAAGGTGAAACTGATACAAAGAGACTCATCTTGTACAATAAAACGTAGCTCCCTTTACTGATCTAGAAAAGGAGGAAATGTCTGAAGGCCCCTTGTCATTTCTCTTGTAGGATTACCTCGACTGTATCACTGACCAGACCAAACTGCCCCTGGGGACAGATGAGCGATCAGCCCTGTTTGGAAACATACAGGATATCTACCGTTTCAACAGGTAAATTCATATTTAACTAAATGAAAACAGTTCAATAGCCTGCGTTAATGGGGAGGGAGCAAGCCAAGCAAATGCTCTTTTATTGCTTTAATACAGCCAAGATATATAAATTGAGAAATGGTTTATCTTTGATTCTCAGCAGGGTTGGTTTGCCGAGATTAGATTTTTTTTTAGCTGTTTGTTTTATGAATCAAGTGTGGTCTCCATTTGCTTTTTTTTTGTTTTCATGCTGGCTATTTCCATGAATTTAAGCCCAACCTGCTCTATGCCCTAACTGAACCTAACCCAACCCTAACCTGCACTTTGTCCTATTGAACATCTTCACCCATGGGGGGAAGATAAGTATATTGTCTTGAAAATGATTCATACTCCAAAAAATTAAAGCATCCTAAAAGACATTGTGATGTCTTTTATTCATTTGACTTGAAAAGATAGCAAATGCACTGCATGAAAAATTGTCAGTCTCTTTATGCTTACTTCTCTCATCCCAAAGGAGTTAGCATTAGCGATTGATGATGATTGTACAGATTCAGATTTTTCCAGCCCATAATAACCCAAGGTGTGTAACTCAGTACATGGACTTGAATGGCACTGGCACTTGTGGCATGCTTGAGTCCGAGTCTTGTTAGTGATTCAGCTGCAAGAGCATGGAGTTCCTCTAACGGTGCTCCTTCGTGCTCCTTCCTGCGTGGGTGGTTGGCACAAGCGAGTTGCAGAGGCCGAGAGCTGTGGTGCCGTCTGTGAATGACGTAAAACCTTTGGATATTCAGGTGAAGGGAACTAATGCTTTTCTCTCTTGTTTCTTCTGCCTCCTGCCAGGTACTTAGATGTAGCCTATAATAATAGCCCTGCTTTTTCACAGGTCAGCTTGGTATTATAGGGATTTATTAAAGTTTTTCAGGATTCCTGGACATGACAGATTTGTTATTTTTACAGTGGCAGGCTGCTCTTACCAATCCCATTCTTATCAGCCAGATGAGACAGAAGAGAGTGCAGTATAGGTAACAAAATCTTTCAAAGCATAGCCCTTGTACTATGGGCTTGTGCTGAAGATATAAGCCACTAGCGTGTATACTGCATAAACTTGGATTCATTGCATGGATATATAAAATCTTTAAGTGTTGCATTACTGTATCCTGTAGGAGAAATAATGTAGTATTGTAGGAGAGCAGTAGGAATAAAATGGCAATCGAGGTGCTACATACTCTAAGCCATCAGGAGAACGTCTGCCTGCTGGACAGTAGGAATCCTCTGAGCCTGCTCAGCGTGTTTGATGTTCTTTCCAAAACTCATGTGTGGAACACAGTCATTGTAACTAATGGTTATGGTCACCATTGCTACAGCTTGCTTCTTTTGCTGATGTAAAGGAGCTTCATGAGTGCAGGGGATCAAGCAAGGGTCATATTTTCATTCCCATTTTGATGAAGGGAGAAATTGAGGTGTGGAGGTTGAATTGTTGCTGTACAGAGTGGCTTAGTGACCACTGAACCTAAGGTCTGTCTGTCTTTGTTCCTTGTGACCGATTGCTGATTTCTCCCCTTCCTTCCTCCAGTAATTAGAGAAGCAAAGAACAAGTCAGGAAACTTTTCTGGTTTACTCCTTTTCTTACTTACAGAGGGAAATTGTGTCTGCTTAGAGGGGAAAAGGGTAGTTCCCTAGATACAGGCTTAGCAACTCTTATGCAAAACTCATTCAGGGAGCCAGCTGTGAACTGGGAGAAAAGTAGCCCTAAATGGTAAATCACCTGATGAGAAGGGGACGGGGAGAAGAAAAGTTCTATCTGAGAACAACTTGGCAGAAAACTCAGTTTCTTCTCTGTTTTTTCTGAGTACATCTTTCGGTAAGACCAATGACTGCTTGGATCAAGGAGAGACCTTTGAGGTTTTCTTCTTCTGCTTGAACTCTTTCTTTCATCGAATTGGCTTTTGAGAACTGGGTTTCATACAACAGTGAACATGCTCCCTTATTGCTCTGCTCCTGTTACAATGAATTCATTTCCTACTTGGCATGTCAAAATTCTAAAATTCTTTCACTAAGGTTTTATTTTTATGCATGTAGAATTTATATATTCCTTTCCAGAAAACTTTTTCTAGGCTAACAATTTTTCTTCGGTGAAGAGACCTACTAAAGGCAGACAAATTTTTCTGAGTGAGCTTATTACCATTCTTCTTGTATGTGTAATACGTCCCTGGTTCTCATCTGTGTTTTTCAGACCAGCTCCACATCTCCTTCAGTCAAGTAAAGCTCCTAGAACATACGAAGTCTTTATAGGACAGGACATGTGCTTCAGTATCTTTTAACTTTTGTTAGTTTTAAATTGTATTAGTTGATATACAGGCTACACAACTGTTTGGCTACACCAGTATGAGTATTGTAGAAGAGCTGTCAATCTGAAGGAAGGGGCTCAGCTTTGCTTAGGAGATCAGCAATCCATCATTATTGTGATGACTTGAATTTTTAAGTATGTGGGAACACCATTTCCTTAGAGTGCTCCTCTGCCTCCAAAGAAAAAAACCCAGCAGCTATACATCTAGAGGAAAGAGGGGCATCAAAGGGGTTCTTGATCCCTTTTTAGGACTCCCTGTGTCGTTAAGTGCTCTGGGCATCACTGCCATGAATGATGAAGCACTGTCTGGCTCCAAATATACAGGTGTGTCTATTCCCAGGTGTGCCATAAATAATTGTCTTTCCTTTTCCTGTTCTTTGTTTTAGTGAACTTCTGCCAGATTTGGAAAACTGTGAAAATGATCCTGTGGCTATAGCAGACTGTTTTGTTTCCAAGGTAAGTGGCTACTGCAGGAGTCTGCAGCACACCACCAGTTGCAGAGTGATATGGGGGAATAGGATTAAAATATTAGCTTTTGAGATCTAATTCTGGCAGCTTGTGTGACTTCAAACAAAAAAAGTTAGCAAATCTATGGAAAGGGAAGGAGTGTCTCTTAGTCAGTGACTGGGATATGCTTCTGATTTGCATTTTAAAAAAATAAAGAAAAAGATGTTATTTTCTTCAGTAAGTGTATTTGAACTGGTGGAGCTGTTGATCTAGAGTTAACTTCTAGATCTTTTTTTGTGCAGTATTACAGGGATTCTTTTTTTCCTCCTTTTTTAATATAGGTGATCAAGTGGTACTCCAGTTATGCCTTGTCAGCTTAAAAACAACCAGAGAATACAACTTGGCTGCATTTTTAGAAAAGGCAATACCCTTAACGTACTTGTGGCCATATTGTTTTCTGAGATGCATTTTTTCCTGAATCTAGCAGCCGTACCTTTAATTTTCTTTTTAAAGGGGATGGCTGAAAGTCTGGGCTTAAGATTCAAATCTCCTTCTCTCTGAAACACTTTGAATTTTCTGAACATTGGTCTGACATCTTTATTCTGTTGGGCAATTCTGAAGCCAAAAAATATGGAGAAGTTGTTAGGTGCAGGAGAAATACAGGGAACCAAAGTAGGACAACAAGAGATTAAGTAATTTGGGCTATGGATGGCTCTAGTTCATTGCAGACTTCACCAGAGAACCTACATATGCCTTGAATATGTAGAGCCCAAACGCGTTAAGAACTAATGCCATCTCCATGGTATTTCTGGGTGAAGAGTAGTGGAAGAGGGGGCATGTAGTTGTTTAAATTTGGATAATCTCTCTGTAGGTGTGTTTACCAAAAACAAACCCACCACACAAAAAACCCACAACAAAACCAAAAAGCCAAACCCTGTCATGTTTTATACTCTGTCCTGAGCTCAGTATTGCCAGCACCAAGCATTCAATGTAATAGGTCTAACACAAGGATTTAGAATTAACTGGATCACCCTCTCATGGTGGTCCAGTAATTTGTTTGGCAGTGTTGTGACACAAGGGATTTTATCATAAAGGGAAGTGATGATACCAGCTTAGTGCTGCTGTTTCACCGGATCACTTGTTTGAATTCAGTTTGAGAAAGCTGTTGTTTACCTAGTAATTGAACTTTTGTAAGCACTGAGAGATCTTAGTGTTGGCACCACGGCTACAAAAGTAG
The DNA here is from genome assembly GCF_013368605.1 of Nyctibius grandis. Taxonomy (NCBI): domain Eukaryota; kingdom Metazoa; phylum Chordata; class Aves; order Nyctibiiformes; family Nyctibiidae; genus Nyctibius; species Nyctibius grandis. The sequence continues at coordinate 57,513,185 of NC_090658.1, forward strand.
GATGTATTTTTGCCCCCTTGCAATAGGGTTTATGGCATGTTGTTATTGCTCCAAATAGCCTGTATTGAATTGAAGGAGAGAGAATGGGATAAGGGCAAGCGCAAAGTCCTGCTTCTGGAATGGCATAACCCATATGCCAGCTGACTAGGAAACAGCTTAGCAAAAAGGGATCTGGGGTCCTGGGGGACAAAAGTTGAGCATAAGTCAGCAGAGTGCCCATGCAGTGAAGGCCAGTTCTGAGGCCTTCAGGATATTTACAGGTACCACAGCTTGGGGCTGGTAGATCTTTCTGCTGTATTGCTTGCTTATAGCTGGGACTGCTGGGACTACTCCTGGCTGGGACATGAAACAGAGGTGTTACAAGTGATAATAGCAAGTCCAGGAAAAAGTTGTGGTTTCATTCATATTGGCCAGCTGAAAGGAGTTTTCTGGTAGACTTTCAGGCTGTTAGTTCCAAAATCCATCTGTATGTCATTGCTTGTGCTTTTTGTTCCCGTCAAAAGCTTTTAGCATTTGTATTATTGGCAGGCAACTGCCTGATGGCTCAGAAATGGCTAGAGATTGCCGTCCTAACAAGCATTTTTTAGCTTCATCCAGACAAGTGCAAACACTTAAAAGCAAAATCAAACAATACCAAAATACCCCACAGTTCTGGTTTTGGCCGTGAAGATGTCATTACAGCAACTGCTGACTGTCTTAACAGACTCCAGTTGTCCATTCTTGGTTGCTTGTATCTTCCCAGCATTAAGTAGTGGAAATAAAACTGCCTTTTTTGGCAGTGTGCAGTCCTTCAAGTCTTACGGGACTTCGGCCATTTATTGTTTGATTGCTTTGAGTGTGCCTGATCTTTACTGCGAGTTAAGCGTGGGGATAATATCATGCCGAAGTCATAGCTCACAGCCTTAGCTAATGGATGTAGCGCCGCTGGAGCTTCTTTAATGCTTCCAGTGGAACTATGCTTAGGTTACATGAGCTCTGTCTCTAGTGCCATTTTTTTCACCCTACTGGTTCAGCTGTGAACACTGTAGTTGTTGGAAATTTAAACTATAACCAAGTTTTCACTGTAGGTACTGTGTTTACTTTTTGCATTTCATGCAGCTCAGTAGCTGTGTAAAGTAATAGCCATTTCTTTCGTCATGATTCATGTGAAATGACACAAAGTTGGTTTGCATGTATAACAGAACAGTTATGGTTAAAGTAACTTTGGAGCTTGTTGGAACTGAAAAGTTTGATGTTCATGAAAACATCTAGGAGGCTTATTTTTTGAAGATCTAGTTTTGGACCATATTTGATAGACTGTTTCTTTGAACTTGACTTTGTTATTTGGTTTTGCTCAATAAAATTTATTGTCTAGCATATTATACTTGCCTCACACAATCATACACCACTGTGTTTCCTGTGTGTAACTTTCATGCTTGAGGAGTAAACAGCCTTGCAACTTTTAAGGGAAATACAGTAAGGATTATCAAATCACATTAGTGCACTTTGAACAAAAACTCATAGTTGTGGATTTGAATCTTTATCTTAACATTTGTTGTGCTGAGTCCCCAGCGTAAATAGCTCCTAAAATGGCAGCTTTCATTTGTTAACGGACTTCAGCAAGATGTCTTTAGTGTAAACTAGCCAGTATCATAAAACTCACTAACAGATAAAATAACCATGTAAAGCTATGACTTTTTATAAATATAAATATTTAATAACAACTTACAACATAGTATTAAATCCCTCTGCTTCCAGATATTTCAATTCATTAATAACTCACAGGCAAACAGACACAAATGCAGAAAAGCGTGCTGTCCAATCGTGAATTGCTGTCTTTACCTTTTTGCCCCAAGATGCAGATGGTGTGGATGAGTATTTGTTTAAACAATGTGGGACAGCTGCTGCACGGAAATAATCTGCCACTGAGGGTAGTGGTGTACTAGTTTAGTTTCTTCCATCTCTGGTCCTGCCTCTTCATCTAGAAGAACTGTATTAACTCTAGTACGTTAAACATGCTGGAGACATTTTGCTGGTAACTGTAATCAGAGGCTGATTAAAGGGTTCCAGTGCAAGCTTAGCTATAGCTTAATTATTCACATAAAAGATTGTTTATAAGTTTTCTTGCTAACTCAGTCTTTCATTTTCATAGTAATGATGCCAATGTTAATTAGAAGATTGACTTCAGTATACTACACGTTTACATTTAAGTGAGTTGTTGTAAAGGAGAGCTTAATTCTGGCATGTCGCTCTTCTCACTCAGCACCCCAGAAATTCAGAACATATGTTTTCTGAAAGACACACCAACAGCTTAACCAAGGGGAAAGGGAGAATTACTCTAATCTAGCATCTCATTAATGAAGAGGAGATCCAGGCAATTGGCTTCAGCTTACAGTCTGACTCAGCTCATTTTCTCACTCTCCATTTTCTTTTAAAGTGCCTTTTATGGCTATAAAAAAGCACAGTGCACCAAGAGTTGAGAGAAGATCTGGGGTGTAGCCACGTGCTTGGCACGCACTTTGTGTGGAGGAGATGCACAGTGAATGGATTGAGCAGTGGGGAATGAGCGAAGTATAGCTGGGGTCTGCTTGTGCTTGGCTTTGCTCTTGAGGGTGACCTGTAGGCAGTGTGGATGAGCTCTCAGCTTGGGTCTCAGTTTTTGCACCCTCTACCACAACAGCTTTGGGCCCCCAGATTAAAAATGATCTCTGGAGCAATTCCAGTCTAGCTGCAGAGATCATTTTTAATCTGGTTTGGATACAGTTGAGGTGAACAAAACAACTTTCAAGCTGAGTAAGTTTAAGAATGTCCAAAGAAATACTGATGAGCATAGCTGGCGTTTCACTTCCAGTGTGAAAGTATTGATGGTGATATATTAAATCCATCTTGGTCCTGGTTTTTTGTTGCTTCTGAACATAGTTCACAGCACTGGCTTTAGCCTGCACGGCTTGTGCCCTGACATGCTCCCAGTGACACAGTGCTCTCTCTGGGGAGTCTGCAGTGAAGCAGAGAAGACCAGTTGGGCATGTGAACTGAAAGTCCCTTCTTTGACCATGCAGAGGAGCTGGGTAACCAGGCCGGCAGCGGGGGAATGGCCGTCCTGAGCAGTGCGGCTTCCTCAGGCTGAGGAAGAGCCTCTCTTGGAAGCGGCTCTCTTGGCTGCTCTCCCAGTGTGTTCACGTGAATCCTGCTGGTGCCTGGGCAAGGTGTGTGATGTTAATTCACACCAGCTTGGTGAGATTGAATGCATATCAACAATCTATTTCTGGAGGCAAAATACATGTAATTGACTTTCTGTTGGCATTATGCTCACATAGCTCAGTAAAAGCAAATGCTCTCAGTAGAAGTAAATGCTCTCTGATGGTTTCGTGTGATGAAGTGAGCTATGGCACAACGAACCGAGTAGACATGTAAGTGCAGTGTGAAATTTGGTGTCGTGTCTGTTTAGAAAGCAGGGATGATTGTGAAACCGTTCTTAAAGTTTTTAGAGGTGTTGAGGGCATGAGAAACTACCTTTTTTTTTAATACAAGTTTGTTCCATTTAATAGCTAGACTAAAATTCTTTTAAAACCAACAATGCTATTCAAAGTAGTTTTGACCTTGTGTAAAAACCAAAACAAAACAAAAAAACAAAACCAAAATACAGAGGGAGAGTGTGAAACGGCTCCTGGGGATTTCAGACTTGCTTTTGATTTTATGGGTAATGTGCACTCAGTCCACTCTGAAACCCTGACGTGTTTGGCCTCGTTCGTTTTACAGATAATGCTTTCATTTGTTAAAATTTCACAACAGATGTTTTTCTCCTTTTTGTTTGAAAAGCAGAACAATCATGTGACTGTATTTATAAGCAGAATTATATATATATAAAAAATAAATTGGCACAAAATGTTCTGCACTTTGCTTGTGAAGTAGTTCTATAAATTGCATTATTCTGTGACTGTAGCCATGGGAATATATTATGATTTATACCAAAAGCCCCTAAGCAAAAACCTTGTATTAATATATGCATATATAAAATAAATCACCTTTTTTTGTCATACTGAATTTCATCCTAATGCTCTCTCTTAAGCACCCTGACTTGTTAAGAGTGCTAGCTAGTTTGGTGGTGATTGCTGTAGAAAATTACCGAGTGTAAGGTCAGCAATGCTCTGAGGTCTGTTAGTTCTTCGATTTGAGCAGAGAGGATTTGGAGCTGTGGCCAGAGGTCCCAGGCATGAACATGGACAGGCTATGGCACAAGCTTGCTGTCTCTGGGTGGGGACACAGGGCGTGTGTACGCAACCGTAAAAACTAGCTGTGACAGCAAAATTAGTCTGAGCGTGAAAAACCAAGCTGACTCGTTTAACGGCATTTGTATCGAGACTATGTTTAGTTGGTTGGTTGGTTTTGAAGCGAAGAGCAGTTGAATAAGCTTACAGACCACTAGTGAGTAAATGGGGATTGAAGACCTCTACAGAAACATTTATTAGAATTTTGCTTGAGGTATTTATTTTTTCAGAACAGTTAATATTGAAATCTAGTAAGAAATACTGAAATGAATTGCAGTGACTTGTACTCATGTGGAGTATGAGGCCATAACCGGGTGGATAGATGATGGTAAAGCAGTGGATGTGGTCTATCTTGATTTCAGTAAAGTGTTTGACACAGTCTCCCACAGCATCCTCGCAGCTAAACTGAGGAAGTGTGGTCTGGATGATCGGGTAGTGAGGTGGATTGTGAACTGGCTGAAGGAAAGAAGCCAGAGTGGTGGTCAATGGGACAGAGTCCAGTTGGAGGCCTGTATCTAGTGGAGTCCCTCAAGGGTCAGTACTGGGACCAGTTCTATTCAATATATTCATTAATGACTTGGATGAGGGAATAGAGTGCACTGTCAGCAAGTTCGCTGATGACACAAAACTGGGAGGAGTGGCTGACACACCAGAAGGCTGTGCTGCCATTCAGAGAGACCTGGACAGGCTGGAGAGTTGGGCGGGGAGCAATTTAATGAAATATAACAAGGGCAAGTGTAGAGTCCTGCATCTGGACAAGAACAACCCCATGTATGAGTACAAGTTGGGGACAGACCTGTTGGAGAGCAGCGTAGGGGAAAGGGACCTGGGGGTCCTAGTGGACAGCAGGATGACCATGAGCCAGCAGTGTGCCCTTGTGGCCAAGAAGGCCAATGGCATCCTGGGGTGTATTAGAAGGGGTGTGGTCAGCAGGTCGAGAGAGGTTCTCCTCCCCCTCTACTCTGCCCTGGTGAGGCCACATCTGGAATATTGTGTCCAGTTCTGGGCCCCTCAGTTCAAGAAGGACAGGGAACTGCTAGAGAGAGTCCAGTGCACAAAGATGATTAAGGGAGTGGAACATCTCCCTTATGAGGAGAGGCTGAGGGAGCTGGGTCTCTTTAGCTTGGAGGAGACTGAGGGGTGACCTCATTAATGTTTATAAATATGTAAAGGGCAAGTGTCGTGAGGATGAAGCCAGGCTCTTCTCAGTGACATCCCTTGACAGGACAAGGGGCAATGGGTGCAAGCTGGAACACAGGAGGTTCCACATAAATATGAGGAAAAACTTCTTTACAGTGAGGGTGACTGAACACTGGAACAGGCTGCCCAGAGAGGTTGTGGAGTCTCCTTCTCTGGAGACATTCAAAACCCGCCTGGACGCGTTTCTGTGTGATATGATCTAGGTAATCCTGCTCCGGCAGGGGGATTGGACTAGATGATCTTTCGAGGTCCCTTCCGATCCCTAACATTCTGTGATTCTCTGAGTGGTACCTTACTTTATACAGGGTCCTTATGAATCGCTGCTCACTAGAAAAATGAGTGGCACAATCTGCTTTACCCCTGCGAGAGGGGGAAGGGAGCAGTGCTGTTGGAAATGGGGAGGGGTACTGCCTGAGCTGGCTCTTTCTGGTGAATAGCCAAAAAAACCCAAACCCCAACAACGAGGAACAAAAGCCACAGCCTGTGTCAGCCCTCTCCCCAAGTGGTGTTGCTCCTCAGAGCACTGTTGCCTTCTGCGAAGGCAGATATTCAGTCTCGCCATTCACCAGCAACTGCCCCTCGCAGAGCACAGCTATTGTGCCGCACAATGCGGGAGTATGTTCTGAAGATGCTTTGAGTGGAAACTGGGGTCTTATTTACTCCTTGAGGATTGGTTTTTATTGGTCTAGGGCTCAGGAAAGAAAAAGTGATTTATTTTAGGAGCACTTTGCAGTTCTACAGTGCTTTCTTAGTCTTTAGGACTCCAGCAAGCTGCAGAAATGGCATATTACTTGGGATAGAAGTTGATAGGCAGATGTGGATTTAAAGCACATGGGAATGTTTCTGGAAACCTGTTCTTGCATAGAATTAAATAATGATGATTAAGAAAAAATCTTAGGCCAAGAAAGAAAGAAATGAAACTTAGACTTTTGCTCGGAGAAGCTTGTCAGCATTAAGTGTGGGTAATTTCACTGTGACAGGCAAGCGTGGAAACCCACCTAAATCTAGTTACAACTTGCGTGGGTAATAACTGTCTGTTTTCACAGAGTCATAGTTTACTTTAAAAAAAATTGACTTTTGTGGCTTCTAATTTTCACGCTTAGACTGTACTCAAATGTGGAAGTATTTGTAGTGGTTTGAAAATCACACACTGAACATAACCTGCAAAACTTACTTCTCCCAGTAAGCAGGTGTGTGCTTTAGCACACGCAAAACTAGGTATGTGCAAGTTTGAAGGGGGTGTGTGTGTTGGTGTTTTTTGTGTTTGTTTGTTGGTCTTGGGGTTTTTTTTAAGATGCATAGGTTGTCATAAAGAACCTTGGAGGCTTTGTTGCAAAGCTGCTTGCTTTATCTCTGTGTAGGTTTTCTTGTTTTTTCCTTAAGTAAAGGAAAAATCTCCAAAAAAGGAAATTCACTGCGTAGGTTTATGGTAGTGTTAGTACTATCACAGTGAATTCATTGATCAGGAACTGGAGGAGGCGTTGTCTTAATGTCATAACCTTTATCTTGCACATGTGTTAGCTGCTAGTGTGACAAAATATGAATATATGTAAACCTTTCCTCCCCATGCAGAGTGAAGATTTCCACATATATACGCAGTACTGCACCAACTACCCAAGGTAGGAATACTGGATTCCCTTTTTTCATTTGTCCCTTCGCTTGTTTATATAATGCAAGTTACAGTCTATATAAAAAAAAGTTGTGTCCTTTCTCCCCTCCAAATTGGAGGAAGAATCGAAGAGTTTGCCTTTTTTTCTTAAGTTAAAATAAATTTTAAAAAACCCTTCATGTGAAGTTTTATTTTGACTCTTCTTGTCTTTCATTGCTATTATCATCCTTTAGAAAATGATGGTCTTATTCTGCATTGCTCCAAAATGTGATTCCCAGTAAGAGAGAATGGTTGGATGTCAAAGGAAAATATAACTGAATTAGCAACATGGGAAAAAAAAAACAAACCACAAGACCAAAACCCAGTAGTGATTGGGTTAGGAACCTGCTGCCCCCTTCTACAAGGGAAGAAAGAAACAATTCTTGACTTATGGAGCCAATGTGTCTTAAAGCTATGTATGGATGTTTCCAGGTCGGTGGCTGTGTTGACAGAGTGCATGAGGAACAAGACGCTGGCCAAGTTCTTCAGAGAGCGGCAAGAAGCGCTGCAGCATTCTCTGCCCCTGGGCTCATATCTCTTGAAATCTGTCCAGTGCATCCTCAAGTACCACCTGCTTTTACACATAAGCACCCATTAGAAATTTATTTCGTTTAGTCATCAAAGTTCCTGCCTCTGGTACAAAGCTTGATGGTTAGAAAGGTTCTGGGTTTCTTTTGATGCTCTTTCTTTTGGGGGTATTTGATTTCTACATATGGAGACTCTTTCTGTCTTCATCATTTCACAGCATATGCATATATTTGGAGTGGGAAATTTATGGTAATTGTTTTAGACACATTGAATCAGTCTGTGCATCCAAATAATTAGCTATTTTTTTTAAACTGGTCTGTAATTCTGAAGTTATTTGGAAGATTCTTGTCAGGATTAAACACTTTTGTACACAAATTTATTGTTCCAATGAAAAGCAGCATTTTTCCACATGTTGCGATGCTGGGGGTGGTTGAAAGAAGGACTAAATACATATAAACACCCCAGCTGGTAAGAATTTTGTGGAGAGGGATGACTGAGGAAGCGGGAACTCTTTCCATATTCAGTGAATTGAGTTAAGCAAGTTTCGGAAATTCCTGCTTTATTGTTAACGTTTTCTACACATGTTTCCTATTAGAGAGTTCTGTTCTAGAGAAGTGTGAAGACACTGATCCTTATTTAAAATGTCTGGTGCTTTTCTGCTCTCCAACTGTAAAGTAATGCCTAGTGTAATTCCATCAGGGTTTTGTAAGTGTGTAGATATGTTCTGTGTTTTAAGAAAGCCATTAAGCACTGTCTGAAAAGGTCTCCTGTCAGCGTGCTGTGCTTTCTTTCTGTGCCTCTCTGCTCACATCAGCTGCTGCAAGTATAGTTGCTGCTAAACTGACCGTAAAGGCTTGGCTTTGTTAGTCGTCTTGTGTTAATCAAATTGGTCGGGGCCAGCCAACATGGATTCATGAAAGGCAGGTCCTGCTTGACCAACCTGGTCTCCTTCTATGACCAAGTGACCCGCTTAGTAGATGAGGGCAGGGCTGTGGATGTAGTCTATCTAGACTTCAGTAAGGCATTCGACACTGTTGCCCACAGCATCCTCCTAGACAAACTGTCTGCCCGGGGCTTGGATGGGTGGACTCTTCAATGGGTTAAAAACTGGCTGGATGGCCGAGCTCAGAGAGTGGTGGTGAATGGGGCAAAGTCCAACTGGCGGCCGGTCACTAGCGGTGTTCCCCAGGGCTCAGTTCTGGGGCCGGTGCTGTTCAATATCTTTATAGATGATCTAGACGTAGGGATTGAGTGCACCCTCAGTAAATTTGCAGATGACGCCAAGCTGGGTGGGAGTGTCGATCTGCTGGAGGGTAGGAAGGCCCTACAGAGGGATCTGGACAGGTTAGATAGATGGGCTGAGACCAACGGCATGCGGTTCAACAAGAACAAGTGCCGGGTCTTACACTTCGGCCACAACAACCCCATGCAGCGCTACAGGCTGGGGGAAGAGTGGTTAGAAAGCGGCCCGGTGGAAAGAGACCTGGGGGTGCTGATCGACAGCCGGCTAAACATGAGCCAGCAGTGTGCCCAGGTGGCCAAGAAGGCCAATGGCATCCTGGCCTCTATTAGAAATAGTGTAGCCAGCCAGTCTAAGGAAGTGATCGTCCCTCTGTACTCGGCACTGGTGAGGCCGCACCTTGAATCCTGTGTCCAGTTCTGGGCCCCGCACTTCAAGAAAGATGTTGAGGTGTTGGAGCGAGTCCAGAGGAGGGCGACCAAGCTGGTGAAGGGTCTGGAGGGTCTGACCTACGAGGAACGGCTGAGGGAGCTGGGGTTATTTAGCCTGGAGAAGAGGAGGCTCAGAGGTGACCTTATTGCAGTCTACAACTACCTGAAGGGAGGTTGTAGTGAAGTGGGAGTTGGCCTCTTCTCCCGGGCAACTAGCGATAGGACAAGAGGGCACAGCCTCAAGCTTTGCCAGGGGAGGTTCAGGTTGGACATTAGGAAGAATTTCTTTTCAGAAAGGGTTATTAGACATTGGAATGGGCTGCCCAGGGAGGTGGTGGAGTCACCATCTCTGGATGTGTTTAAGACAAGACTGGACATGGCACTTAGTGCCATGGTCTAGTTGACAGGGTGGTGTCAGGGCAACGGTTGGACTCGATGATCCCTGAGGTCTCTTCCAACCTGGTTGATTCTGTGATAACAATGTGCAATAGTAACAGAGGCGGGAACGTTGCATTTGGGTGATTGCAATGCAAAGACAAAATAGTACAGATGAAAACATAGTATTGCATCTGGCTGGGAAAATTATTTTTTTTTCCCTGTCTCAGGAAATAGAAAAACACCTTGACAGGGACACTGAGGGGTATGATGTGGTGCTGGATGCCATAGATACGATGCAGAGAGTGGTGTGGCATATAAATGACATGAAGAGGTAACATGAACACGCCATCAGGCTCCAAGTGAGTTCCCAAAGAGATTTTATGGGTGTTTGTGAGCTGTTTTTGTCAATATATATATATATGCCATTAACTTTTTTTAGTTTATCTTTTCTTTTAATCTTTGTAAGTCATAATTTAGACTCCTGTTGAGTATGCCTGTGGGTGTTTGATCTTACAGACCATGGTCATAGCTGCTACAGGAAAATCTCAGACATCTCTGCCCTACAAGCAGCATCCTGTAAAGCATTTTGCAGTAACATGGAACTTAAGATAACTTTTCTTTCTTCCTTTCCCTCAATTGTACAACACTGCTGTACAACCCTAGGGCATGGCTTTGTTCAGAAATCCTGTGGTTTCCGATTTCTCCCCTTTGTGCTGATTAATTTTGTTTTGAGACGTTTCTTGTGCTGCTTCTTGTTTAAGTACTTTCCTCTTGGGCTTTTGAAGACTCATTATCAGTTGCTTTTTAAAAAATATAAACCTAGAAATATGACAGTTAGAAAAATGTTAACTTCTCGTTGAATTAAGAAGTTTGAGGAGAAAAAAGCTATACCCTGAGTAATTTTTGGCATCAAGAGCAAGCTATTTTGTAGATGTTTTATAGAACAGTCATTCCCTTTCAAACTTCCCAGTGAATCATGATTTTACATTGTTTTCATCAGCAGTATTTATGCTGCTTTAAGAAAATTGGGGGGATTTTTCAGTTTATAAAAGGGAGTAATAGGCTCATACCATTCCAGAAATCCGTGTAATGTTATTCTTTGCCCCTTTTTTCTTTTTAACATAAATGGTACTTACTGGCCCTAATTTTTGTGGGTTTTTTTTTGTTGTTTGTGTAGGGAGAACAGGGTTACATTTGACAGTGTCTTGCCTGCAGCAGTGTAACCTTTGCCACACATCACTGGAAATGCGTGCTGATGACTTACCAACAGCCTGCTATAAATCTGAGTAACGATAACCAGTAATATTTGGCAGTAAAGAGGGTTAAATGCTTTTGCAAAAGTGTTTTTATTTTATTTTATTTTTTATTAATTTATTGAGCTCAGCTGGCAAACGTATGGGGTTGTGGAAAATGTTTATGTTCATACTTACCCTTTTAAAAAGTAAAATCTGTTTCTGCAGCCATAAGAATAGGTCTTCTGTGGGCTATCACACAGCCATTTGGTCTGTAATGCAGCAAGTACTGTGGCAGCAGTTCCTGTGCAAAGTCTTCCTCCGCAGTGGTGGACGTGATCCCTGTGCTGTACCCTCACTTATTTACAAGTTCCTAGAGAGACCTGATAAAATGCAGTTTTTTCATTTGTTACGTTTAAATTTTTATTTTATATCCGTCTTGTGTATAGTCCACAGTGTGCTGCTTTTGGGTTTTCTTCCTGTGAATGCTCTAGGCTCCACTGGTGCGTCAAATGCACTGTTTTCTAGCTGAATGCTGTATTAAAGTGTACTGTCCTAGAGAGACCAGCCTAGGATGAGGAAATCTGTCCCTGCTTTGCTAATGCTGCCAGGTTTAAAGTCCGATGAACATTTTTAAAGATTTCCCTACTTAAGGTTTAGTTTGCTCTTACAATTTACTGTACCCTTCTTAAGTGCTGTCATTGCCACTGACAGAAAAAACAAGCAACTGAAGGAAACAAGAATAGCCATAGCTAAGCAACACAGACTTGTGAAGATGTTCTTAGATGTTTCTCCAGCCTTTTTTTTTCCTTAGGTAATAAATAAAGTGAGAAATATCTATGGTATGTGTACAAGTAATTAAAAATACAACTAAATCTTGGCATCTTGTAATGATCAGTTGACCAAATCACTTCTGGTCCTCTAGTCTTCTGAGAAACACCTCTTCAGTCGGGACATCTCACAGAGGTGTCTTCGATGATGGGCCTACAGGACATAGAGATGGCGTTATAATTCATCCAGTGGGGGACCACACAACTTCAGGAAGATACACAGGGTGAGAGAGAAACGTTAAGAGAGATTGGTTAGGGACATAAAGGGGAGAGAGGAGCAGGCACGAGAAAGACTGATGACTGAATTACAGACCGTTCTCCATCTCTGCGAGCCCAGGGAGATGGGGTTGTGCTCTTTCACCGCACGTTGCCCTGGGGAGCTCAGGACTTTTTGCTGGGTCCACACAGAAGTAACCAGTACTCAGGAGGCCATGTTTTAGTCTGAGCTTAGCAATAGGCCTCCAAGCACCTGGCTGCAATGTTGCACATAACCTAGCAACCTCAGTACCGGTGTACGGTTACTTTACACTGTCGGATGCTGACTTCATATAGGAGAGCGGGAATGACCTCAGCAGTTTTTGTTTGAGTCTTTATTTAAGATAGATCTCTGAAATGAATGTTGGTTGTTCTTCTTTGATCTGTTGTAGGAGATACAGAGTTTGCTCACTAACTGGAAAGGGCCAGACCTCACGAGTTACGGGGAGCTGGTGTCAGAAGGAACATTTCACATTCAGCGAGCCAAAAATGAGCGCACGTTGTTCCTCTTCGACAAGCTGCTACTAATTACAAAAAAGAGAGGTGAGATGTTTGCATACAAAGCTCACATACTGGTATGTTGGCGAGCAGGCGGTCATGTGCTGACTCTGGGTCTCCCCAAAACTCCTCCGTAACTCACATCCTTGCCTCTCCTTGTTACAGTGTGGGAATCTCATGCTTGTTATGGTGATACCAAAGGAACCACTTAGCTTTAGCGTCTTCCACTACAAAAATCCCAAGATGCAACATACTGTCCAGGTACGACAGAAGCCTCCCTGCCTACTGGGTAACCTGACTAATGACCATATGCTATTCCTGAGCCTGCGTAGTGCAGTAATGCGTTTTCTCATGGTGCTGTAATTTTTTTATCAGGCAAAGTCACAGCAAGAAAAGCGCCTTTGGATTCTTCACCTGAAGAGATTAATTCTAGAAAATCATCCTGCTAAAATTCCTGCCAAGGTAGAAATTAAAAAAAAACCCACTACCTCCTTGTACCTGCATTTAACTTAAAGCAATCTTGTTAGCTGCAAGGTGCATGGCAATTTACAGAAAGTTTAAACCCCAGGAGATTAATTAACATGTTGTGTCCTTATGTCTTTAAAAGTTCCTCAAAATTAATGGGGAAGTTCCACTAAAAGCAGCTACTGAGCTTGGTGCAGGAGCAGAAGAATTTAACTGGGTTGGCAGCATTGCTGTCCACATTAGGATTAGCCCGTTAAGACATGAGTAACAGAGATGCAATGTCAGTAAGCTCCACTGTAAGAGCATACCTTGGCTTGATACTGCCTGTCTGCACAACACTGCGGAGTGCAAATTGCAGCATGTGTAGACATTACCAAGCTAGTTTTAATCTGTCTTGGTTAGATATCATAGCAGTGAAGCATTAGCAGCACACGCTTCACTTTACAAATACACACACCCATCCTGACCCTGCATCCCTAGCTGGGACATCTGAGCCCGTTTTGGTGAGATCGCCACCAAGCTTTGTGCCAGAGAAAATGAGGCACTGATATTCATAGCTGTAATGTCTAGGAGTAGGGACAACTGGTCCTTTTATTTATGAAATCCCGTCTTAGAGCTCCAAGTGATGTTTCCCAGTGTAACATACTGCACCTCACAAAGGGTGTTAACCCTAGTTACTCTTGCCATGACACAGCAGCCACTGACTCATGTGGAAGCGGGTTTTTTTTTCTGATTTTTTTTCCCCACTGAGTTTTACGGCTTTTTTTTTTTTAGTATTAGTTTCCCTGATCAGTTTCCCTCACTCTTTTTTTCACCGAGTTTTATGCTGTAATGGCTAAAAACTGTTACCTGTAACTGACATACACAGTTCTGTACTAACTCTCATTTTCAACAAAAAGAGAATTATGGGAGAAAAAAAGCCCTAGCAGTTGCTATTACTAATTCTCCTCTTATCTTTTTGTTGACAGAGTTTATCAAAGGTATAATGTTTATGCTAGTATCCATGCTTACAATGTAAATGCTCATTGCAGTTTATTAGGTTGTAAAAAGAAATACTACAGCATGATCTCAGCTTTTGTATCAAGATCTTTTCTTACTTCTTATTAGATTTTTTTTTTATCAGTGGAAAAAATGTGTAACCAAAAATATAATGCCATTTTCTGCTCATAGAAATAATTTCACTTGAGAAAGAAAAAGTCTAACCAAATAAATCTCTGGGGTTGTCTGCACATTTATTTTTTGGGTTTTTTTTTGACAAACCGGTAGTTGCTAGTTATGAGACGTCTCTGCCCAGATTTTGGAGGATTTACTAGTAGTACACACGTGACGCCTGGTGGAAAATTACCGAACTGCACCTGTGGAAGGGCAAGCAGGTTACACAGGATATTTTATTTTAGTTTATCGTCGTAGTTATTGCTGATATGCTTGATAAAACATCCAGATTATTTTTCCTGTTTAAGAAATATGACAAATTTTAAGCAGTCATCAGATGCTTTTTATCCTGGTTTGATCTTACTTAAACCAAATGATGATTTATTTTTTTAATAGCTGTTCCTCAAGGAAACTCTTAAAGGAAGTAAGGTTGATTGTGTTCTCTGCACCAACGACTCCAGAATTGAAACATAATTAAGGAGTTAAAGTGTTTGTTTTTTAGGGAGGAAATATTCTGTGAATCACAAAATAACTTGTGATTCCCAGATACTAGGGCCCGTTTTGTGCCAATCCCGGCAATATGGAGAGGTGTATCGATGGCTCTAAATTCTGGAACTTGTAGAGAGATCTCTGGAGGTTTGTGTCCCCATGGAGGAGACCCAGCATGTGCAGCACGATCTCAGCGCAGCACAGCCCCTGTCTTTGAAGCCAAAGTAGTTTTTGCGGTCAGATGTGCCATCGCTGCATCCTCCAGAAATCTCTCACGCCGGTGGTGCCATAGGTCCACGCTCCTCCTCTTGTGCTGCCAAAAGGGCAGGTGGGCACAGAAGGCAGAGCTGTGGGTGCAGTGAACAACAGGGTTTTGTGGGAAGCCCTGAAGATAAGCTCTGGTAAGTTCCTGACAGCAAAATTCTTCATCACGTATGTAACGTGTCCAGCACACAGAGAAAGACAGAAAATAATGCTGCTAACCATATTTATTAGTTAAAAAATTAAACTTGCTTTTGTTTACATATAAACTCACTGCTATCTGTAATATGCATGTAATGTAATTTGTCCTTCTACTTACAGTTTAACTTTTTCATTTGTTACTTTTTCAGGCCAAACAGGCAATTCTAGAAATGGATGCCATATGTAAGTTGGTTCTTTTTCACTTTAATTTTTCAAAATCTATAAAACCATATTCAGAAGTTTGGCTTTAACAGTTGGTTTCATCTGAGATGGAAGAAGGCCAGGCTTATGTTCCTTGAATTATGACCTTGCTGGAAAAAAACAAAATTGGGTGCAGATCCTGTGGAGCTCTGTAGGCGTTGGGCTGACTGATCTGCAACCAACAAATTATGTCACATGATGAGCAAGAAAGAGGCAGATTAGACCTCTGTAAACTCTGGCCACTCTCTTTTGCTTATTCCATGCTGACTAAATGTATGATCTCTCCTATTTTGTAGCATAAACTCCTTCTGACTAGGACCCACTGAAGGGCTAGCAATAAGCAAATGCAGCTTGAAACATATAGCAGCATTATGACTTATTTGTGCTGGCAAACCTGCAGCTGCAGGACAGCGAGGGAAGCTGCCGGCTGCTCACCACACTATGCACAGCCTCCGTGGAAGGGAAACGAGGGAGCCCATTGCCCCTGCAGTGGCAGCACAGCTGGCTGCTCTGGGTGTCCTCCATCACCCTGCAGTCCTGTTAGCACAGCAGCTGCTCTCCTGGCTACAGTAGAAAGCAACTTGCACCCGCAGAGCAGCCCCAAGAAAACTCGATGCTGGGACCCAGCAGGCTTGTGCTTGTGTCTGAAGAGTTTACCTGGGTGTGTCCCAGGAGCCAGGGCTAGAGAATGCGTGTGATGCTGCTGTCTGCGCTCTGAGTGCAGTCCCATCTGCACTGTCCCTGCTGCTGCATCTTCTGCTGGCTGCCTTTGCTGGTGCAAGCTGCATTAGCTCTTCGTGTTGCCAGCGATCCCTAGCAGTGTAGGGAAATGAGAACAATAGTCCTATGATATAAATGCTGAGGAAGTCTTGGAGTAAAGCAGGCTTGTTATTTACTTACTTAGTTGTATTGGTCAGGAAGGCTCTGACTGTGAAACTGGCAAACAGTTAAACACGATGATGGTGCATAAATGTTGCTGCGTTAGCCATCTGGAGCAAGGCACAACTAAATGGGCAAAGAGTTTCCATGGCTGGGTGGTTAACAGCTACCCTACAGCAGCACACCACCTTGCTTGTGTTGCTTCGGCCTCTGAAGAAGTGCCACTTTGTCAGTCATAAAGGGATGATGGCACTGCCGCCGAAGAGAGCTGTGGAGGCATGTGAAGTGACACCCTTGTCACTCTCTTATTCCTTGTACTCTGCTTGTTCCACAGATCACCCAGGCTTCCACTATAGCCCTGAGGGAGAAATGAAATCATCGTACCAGCCTAAAGAAGGCAGTGCTTCTCACAGAGTGAGAAGGAAATCAGGTGAATAAACTCCTTTAACACCAAGATGACAAGAGGGAAAACAAACAGGGTTGTTTAGGGTTGGGTGAGGCTGGACACTTGGACTTGGTCTTTAGCCTGTACTCCACGCAGATTTAACACAGCACAGTAACTCTCAGGTATGGGTGGAGTATCTTATTAACCATTTGTTGTTTGTGTAATTTTTTTTTTATTCACTGTTTGCATTTAATTTCATGGATATACATTCCTAACGTTGGATGCATAAAGAACAGTTGGTACTTTGTAATGGATAAAAGAATGCATATGCAGGAAAGCCAGTCACATTACTTAAATCTGGCATTTCTTCCCCCCACCCCAAGTAATTACTGTCTCAGAAGTGGTTCCATCCTGATTCTCACAGGCTCGTTATTTCAAACCACGATTACTATCTTTACTTAGTGTAACATTATCGTTATGGATAATAGAGATTTGAGAGGTGGTTATGGTGACTTTTGGGTGGGTTTTTTCTCCTAGCTCCAACATACATCCATAATTACTGTTAGTTTCCTCTTGAAGCCACTGCAGATGTGTATTGGGGTGACTTCATATCGCAGTCACCATGTTTCCCCTCTTCAGCTACTTAAAAGACCTTTCCAATTTGGAGTGTGTAACCTTGTGCATTGGGAATGACTTAAACAAGGTCCATGAGAGTATTGATGTAGTGATTTATTGCACAGCAACATTTGTGTCTGAAAAACAATCAAGTTTTAATCACTTTTCAGGCATCTTCCTTTGTTTCTGAGTTGAAGGATTGCATTGGTGCTGCTTTGCCTGTAAAAGGAGTAATACAAAATACTGATCAAATGGCTTGCTATGTAATGTTCAGCTAATTATACTTTTAAAGCCCTACTAAGCTGTTGATACTTCATACATATTTCTAATAGGAAACCTCCAGCAACTTAGAGCAATAGCAGAGATGACCAAGTCTTTTGAAAGCAGGAATCTTAACATGGGATGAAAATTTACATGTGGCTGCTTGTATGAAGGGCAGCTGTTATTGCATTAAGAAACCATGTATGTTTTTTGGTAACAGCTGTAGGTTTGACACTTCAACAGGTACTTTTCTGTGAGGAAATTGGGTGATTAAGAAATGAAAATCTGGCTTCCCTGCATGGGCTCAGAACCCTCATCTAGAGTCCATAAAGTTTTGAAGTCAAATGGTAAGCTACTTCATCTACTGTTTATTGATGCAGTGCTTCTGTACTGTGTAGAACAAGTAAAGATGGATCCTTTCCTCCTATAACTTTCCCTAAACACGTTGTGGGGGAGGGGGAGGAAGCGTGCAAAGAAAACAAAATGTTATTGTTTAAATCTGACGTCTGTTTTTGTGCATTTGGGTTCTGGTCCTGTGAACATCCTGGCAACTGGTAACTGAACACACAGAGTCTGGGCCATTGTGGGTAGTTGCCCATATCATATCAGTGTTGCAAAATCAGGACCTCAAGTGCCACCCATGCAGACTCTGTTTTATCAGAGACCCTATAGTCAGTTTGCTCAATTGCTGCTGCATTTAATCCCCTTTTGGGAATTCATGATTGGGATATTAGTGTAGCAGTAAAACGGGCATAGGCTGACAGCAGTTTGGTTATTCACTTATGATGAAGTATATATTTCTGTTTTCAGATATGAGTCCAGATATGCAGAAGGTAAGCCATTTCTTCTGTTTCTTGGTTTAGCACATCCAAATGACTTGGAGCACAGTATTTACTGTAGAATCTGCATCTTCTCTGGTTGTGTTGATTTTAAGAACAGAAACAAAACCATAAACGTTGTTTAGCGTCTCCAATAAGATTATTGGAATGAAAGCAATAGAAATACAGATAACTATTTCAGGAATATCTAATAAAGAAAAAAAGACTGATCCACATATTGGTTGTACTTTATAATACTATAGGGTACTTAAAAATACCACTATAATCATGGAAGTTCTGTGTATAAAGATAGTGTTTACTCTTTGGAGCATGTCTTTGCATTTATTAAATAAGACTGTAAAGTTTCAGCTTATTCTGGTATATATATCATATATTTAAATCATGATCTACGACCAAACAGAGCCAGTACAGCTTAAGCAGATGGAAATGAGCATTTCTAATTTTTGCATTTTCTGTAAGAATTTGTAATGAAGTTCCCAGTGCAGTTTGAAAGTCTCATGTTGAATTTCAGGTCCTAGGCTTTTATTTGGGATGGAATTTAAAGTGTGAGTCTGTGGAAGATTTACAAACAGAGTATATTAGATATGACTTCACTGGGATGCCATGTCACTGAAGCCCGTGAATGGGATGGTGGTTTTTCCATATATTTTTTCAGTTCTAAATATTCTATGGAAAAATACTGATTGTTTTATTTATTTCTTTATAAATCTCATTTCAGTGCAGCTAACTGAACGTAGCTTAAACATTGCCTGTAAGGCTGATATAAAACAGTGTCTTACTAAAATATAAAATCTCTATAAACTTCTAAACAAAGTTTTGTGGTGTTTTTTTTTAAGCGGATCAGTATTGAAGGAGCCCTGTTATCTCAAGCCACCAAACTAGGATCAAATGAAGCCCTGCTGAATTCTAGGAAGAAGGTTTCCTTGGAACCCAGTGAGCTGGAAAACCAATTTCAAGAGTCTATTGAGCCAGCCTACAGCAGTGATCAGGATGAAAATCTCCAGACTTCTGCTACGGAACAGATTGATGCTGCTGATGAAGAAGAGTCTGAACAGGTAGGAAAAAGAGGGGAAAAAAATCCTTTTTTCCTGGGGAGGATGGAAGAGGGATTAAAATTATCTGTAAAACTGCAAGGAGGCAGGAATGTCTTACGAGTGTTTATAACTCTTTCTCCTTAGAAATATTTTTATTTAGACATCATACAACACTCTCTTGCATTTTAACAGAGATGATGTAAAATTAGCCCCTATGCATAAGATTAAATCCCCACTGCTTGCAAGAGATTTTACTTAGCTCTTTACAGTCCTCAAGCGTAATTTTGACAGAAAGCTGTTGTTTTTACCAGTTGTGCACAACTGACCTTTCCTTGCTTCTCCAGCTGATGCCATGACAAAAACCTTTTTAGGCCACGTGCAGAGATAGTGAGTGCCTTTCAGGTGCCCAAAGCAGCGACTTGAATATTAAGTTAAGATTCAGGCACTGCCACATGTGATGTGGTGTTTCTTGACCTGCGAGCTGCTGGCAGTAGACAGGAACATGTGAACTTCAATATGAGATGTTGTGAGTAGGATTTTTGAAGATGAGAATCTTCATCTCTTGCTATTGCACAGTCATTCGATAGGTGGTAGTTTTCCCCACTCTGTGTGATGTTTCCATACCTACGTAGTACTTTGAAAGACTAAAACCCCAGTTTTGAAGTGTGACTGTATTAAAGAATGTAGATTTTCCATTTCTTTGGTTTAGTTGGTGCTGAGGTCATATCATTGTGTGGTCCATTTATTTGGTGAATTATCCAAAACCTATTATTGAAGTTGTTTTTGAAGCCTTCTGCGTGTTTCCTCTTTGAAATTACACGATTTGCTTTGTAAATCTTTGATAAAATAGTATCTCGTATCAGTGTAGTGCAGTGTCTTGTCATTCTCCCACTTCCTGACATGAGTAAGTACAAAAGAATGAGTAAGTGCAAAAGAATACCACTATAAAAATGTATAATAGGAGCTTACTGTTTAATCCTAGGTGTGGCAACAATACCTTCTCAGATTCCCCCCCTGCCATTCCCACCATGCATGCCCTTCACTCTGAGTTAATTTGAATACTACTCAACATACAACATTCTGGCCTTCTGTTTGTTTGTTGTTTTTTTTTTTTTTTCCGGGAAGTTGGATGACAGCATATTTTTGTTTAGACCTCTTTCTGCTTTTCAAGACTGCCAGTGACAGCAAGACTATCCCCTCCCCATTTTAAAACAAAAAAAAAAAGTTTGAAAATTTAATTTTTGTGCGACCACCTTCTTCTGTTACAACTTGGCTGCGAGTTTAAGCCATTTCCCTCATCCAATTTTATGTATTCTTTTACATCTATATTTTTATACACAGATTCTGCTTTCAACCCCTTTTGGCAAGCTGTATGGATTGATTTCATTTAATTCATTATTGTAAAGAAAGTTTTCTGAGCTCTGAATCATTCTTGTGGCAGTGCTCTGACTACTCATGAGCGTTTTGTCCTCCCGGTGTGGATACCTGGCCTGTCCTAGCTGCTAGTAATTCTTCTGAACAAGGCTGTACAAAGAACTGTAGATTTTATTACCCCTCCCTTGCTCTTTTCTTTTAAATTACAGGGAGTGCAGCAAAACTCACTGCAGAAATCGAAAGGGGGAAGAAAAAGATTTAATAGTCAAGCTGCTGAAAATGTTGAAAAATGGAGAAGTGTTAATCTCAACAAATGTGAAACACAGGTATATAATTTTTTTTTTACTTCTATTTTGCTATGCATTGTAGATATGTCAAAGAAATCGTGTTTTTCCTAGGTAGACAGATAAGTCATCTTCTGTTTATGTCATGTATTAATATTCATATCATTGAAATATTCATCTGTATGATGAAAAAATATTTTTTTGGAAGCAGGCAGAAAAAAACAACCAACGAAACCAATCAGCATTAACTTAAGCCAAAAGGAATTATCTTCCCCTCTCTTTCCCAGCCTCTGAACAGGAACATCTACAGCATCCTTCATGTTAGCATTAGCAGGCATGTGGTCTTGCTGTAAATTAGATCCGCTAGCTGAGCTGGATGAAAAGCTACTCCAAAAAGACAGTGAAATTTTCAGTGGCATGTGCTAGAGAGCATAACATACCTTTCTGCTAGGGTTGTAGGCAAGGGGAAAGGGAGGAGAAGAAAACTTTTGGCACAAGCCCAGAGTCAGATCAGCTTAATCCCATTGTGAAACTGCAGAGTTAGCATACAAGGTTTAATCTAACCCCTGCCAAACAAATTTGCCTTTAATTACTCATGTGTTAGCATGAGCCAGCGTCTTGTATTTGAAGTAAGATGTTATTAAATGCCAAGAGTGAACTCTGAGCCATGGTAAGGATTAGGAGGCAAAGTAGTCTGGCCCTGCCACCTTGGCTCCCTGGCTCTCTAGCAAGGGGCCTGCTCACCCTGCCCATCCCCACGTGACTCTGTGCTGCAGGACACCCTGGTGCTATGGCAGTTCTGTGAACGGAGGGAATCACTGTATTATTGCAGGGGATAGGCTAATGCTACCTGTGTATTTCAAATCTCCACAGAGCTCCAAGGACCCTTCAGATTAAGAGTCAGCCCAGCTAAATACCGATCTTCCATTTTCCTGCGCAGCTAGACAGCCACAGTTGCCTAGACAATTCAGCACACCCCAGAGCAACTCGCTTATCATGAATATCCTGGGGGGAAGTACCTCTGTCAGAAACATCTGGACTGACCATCAGATCAGGCAGGCATTGTTTCCCAGCTGACGTCCACCTTATGAGAATGAAGACGATGAAGATGATAGATGTTTGTACCATCGATGTCTACATCCAATGCTAGTTCAGCTGTTGGTGGAGAAAGGAGGGGTTCTTCTGGGCGTCCATGCATCTGGCACTTGGGGGTAGTGCATCAAAACAAGACTTCCAGCCCTACTCGTCACAAAGTTGTTAGGTGGGCCAGTAGTGCCGGTGAAAGTAAGACGTGTCCAGCTGGCGCAAGGTATAAAATCGGGGAGCACAGTTCTCGAAGGGAAGTGAAGAGAGCAGAGGTGAGCAGTATGAATGCGTATCTCGAATCTTCAGAGGAGCTGACCATCGATGATATTGAACATGTTTATGATAATATAAGCTATGAAGACTTAAAACTGATGGGTCTGACAAGGAGGGAGGAGACAGACTGTGGTCCCCAGAGATCTGCTAGAGACTCTCTCTACGAGGCTGAAGACAAAAGCAGCTTGGATTCACCCTCCAAAAAGAGGACAGCAAATCAAAACAGGGCCTCCATTCGTGCTAGTAGGGATGAGATACTACTCAGTAGAGAAGCACCTACTTCAAGTTTGGGTGAGCTCAGGATCGTTGAAGACAACATCTATGACACCATACTGCTTCCAGAAACACCACTATTGAATTTTAAATGTGACCCATTAAAATGCTCTAAAAGGCGGAGTTTTCTGGGCCTGGAAAAAGACTTCATATGTTGTGACAATCTACAGCAGTTTGTCTCTGAAGAGAGTCTCCAGTTCAGTGAAGATGAAAGTCCTTGCCGTCATGTTCCTGTTGACAATGACTATTTGAGCTTAGTAGATAGCTCCTCCAACTCGGATTCACTCTCCCATAAGTCTGCAGCAGATAAGCTCTCAGAGGAAGCTGATGAGATTTGGAATGACCTGGAGAACTACATCAAGAAGAATGAGGAGAAGACAAGAGACCGCCTCCTTGCAGCCTTTCCTGTTTCTAAAGATGATATGCAGGAAAGGTTGCATGCTGGGAGTACACGTGAACTGAGTAAAGATGTAGAGTACTCAGTGTCTACTCTCTCTCTGCCAGAAACTTCTATTTTCCCTAAAACTGTGAAGCCCAGGGCTGCTACCTTAAGCGAGGCTAATCTCAGGCTTGAAGACACTACACCGTGCAAGGAGAACTCTTTTATGAGTCTGAACAGATCTTCCTTCTCCAGTGAGGTGCCTTTTGTAGACAACCCATATGAATCTGCCAATAGTGTTCTGTCCAGTGTGCATACAGAGGGCATGGGAAATGACTTGGCTGTTGTGGATAAAACAAAGAACAGAGTTTTTATGATGGCAAGGCAGTACAGTCAAAAAATTAAGAAGGCTAACCAGCTTTTGAAAGTTAAAAGTCCAGAGCAGGAACAGCCAGCTAGCAGACAACACAAACTGAAACACAAAGATCTCACTGCCATTCTGGAGGAGAAGAAACAAGGTGGTCCTGCTATTGGTATGTCAAAAATACTTCTGTACGGATATATTTTTTAGTAACTTTCAATGAAATTAGTAACTTTCTATACAGATATATTTCTTTAGTAACTTTCAATGAATTTGTGTACTGAATTGGAAGATTATGAATTTTCCCCACCTTACTAGTTGAGTATCAGTATTGCATTTTCTGTGTTACCACTGAAATGAGTTTTCTGTGACTGCTTTTAACATGAATAGTCCTTTATATCACAATAAATTCTTGTTGTTACTTGATAAAATTGGGAATAAATAGTGGGGTAGTGTCAGGAAAGATCAATTCATCTTAGACTGGAAATAGAGCTTATGCCCGAAGCACTATTGGCCTCTTTATAGAAAAGCGGTTATTTCCTTTAATAGCGTGATCTTCAGAGTTTGACTAAAAAGGTGTATTTTCAAGTATGTTCACCTTCTAACAAATCATGTAGGTTTGCTATATCGCACTTATAAGGAATGGGGTCACATAAGAAAGAGCTGGTCTTCTTGCTCTTTCTAATGAATATGCGAAGTTGTGGATATGCAACAGCTTTGAAACTATTTTTGTCTGCAGTCAATTGAAACAAATTGGAGACATGGAGCCAGTGGACTCCACACACTAGAGTGTCATTCTTGCCTTCTTGTGATATTTATAAAAGTCCCTAAATATCTTATTTACTAGGCCATTTTCAGAATGTTCTTTTCCATTTTAACATGAAACAAGCAGTGTATTATTTGAACCGTGTGCTACATTGCATCCTGTATGACTATTCACTGTTGCAAGACATTTTGTGCTGCTTTTTTCCAATGCAATGTGCTGAAATGCAATGCAATGCACAGATCTTCCAGCCTCCGTTGTTTCGTGTTACTTTGTTGAGGCTGAAGATATTGACGCAGCTGTAAACTTTTCTCTTGACCAGCACAATGTGTTTGGGGATTTTAAAATTTTCACGCAACTCGTTCTAATGGATTGCTTGCCTCTGCTAAGTTAATTCTCTCTCCTTTCTAGGTGCCAGAATAGCTGAATATTCCCAGCTTTATGACCAAATCGTCTTTAGAGAAAGTTCACCTAAGGGCCAGAAGGAAGCCTGGGCCGCCCCTCGGGAGCCATCAGCCAGGAGGTATTCCACGCCCGTGGCTGCATCTCCTGCCCAAGAGGAGAGGATTAGCTTTTGCATTCTACATACAGTAATGGTGAGCTGGCCGACTTCTCTCCGTGGCATGAATCCCAAGACCCAAAGTCCAAGAGCTTGTGTACAGAAGCTGGTATAAAAAGCAATTCAAGGCAGTTGCCATCAGCTGGCTCGGTGTCTTCCCTTCAGATTTCCAACCGTTTGCATGTCCCGGCGCAGAGGTGGAGCGCCATCATAAGCCAACCGAACAAAGAAAATTTACATCAAGATCACATCTATAACTCCCTTGAGAGAAGAGTAAGCATGTAAAATCACAGGCATACAGCAGGTCACAGTCGTCTTCCTCAATTGTGGTCAACAGGTCTGGAGAAGCAATCATATATCCTAATGAAATGGACAAGAAAAAGCTCCATGGACAAGAAAAAGCTCCATTCAAATAGGAATTTCGGATTCAACAACCATCAAACGCCGGGTATTGCTTCGGGATGTACGGGGCCTGATATGAGAAAGCAGATCCCTGAAAACTCTTCAGATATGATTCTGCAGGACTCTCAAAAGGTCCTGAGAGTGAACAGGGCCTCCCCTCTGACAGTACAGGTGGCAACTCAGAACTATTTTTCTAATTTCAAAGATACTGAAGAAGGAGAAGGGGATGATGATGACTATGTTGAAATAAAGTCTGAAGATGAGGGATCTGACTTGGAGACCTCTCAGAACCAAACAAGGAAATAGGATCCTAAACTGCGTAACGCAGATGCCGCTCCTTCTGAAACCCTCTGCGGCAAAACTGTCTCTTGTACTCCTGCGAAGTCCGCCGGCAGCAAACACGCGCTTACCCCCTATCTGACTGCATATAGTGACTCGGATAAACTGAACGACTGTGGTACCTGTGGAGAGTACCGTCTCCGAATCAGCAAAATATTGTCCAGTCTTTAAGGGAAGAGTTTCAGTGTCTCAGCTCGAGTAGCTTTGCTTGATGCTTTCAGTAATTTCTAGCTGTACTGCCTTATCGTGACAGAGTATATACTAGGACAATCAGTACCGGCATCATATATTTCTGTAACATTACACAATCAGGCATTGTATCACAGTAATATTGTAAACAGATGTGAAATGTATCTTTTTTAAAATGGTTTAGAATCCTGGAAGTGAAAAAGGCCATATGTGCACTGTGTCTGGGGTCTCAGTCTGTAGTGAAGGTGGACTTCTCATCTCCTCCTTAACCTTTGCATCTCTTCCTTTGTTAGGTGAGATACCCTTTGATTCTTACCATCAAACCAGGTGTGATGCCATTTGATTCTTAAACCATTTTATCGTGGGGAAACTGTAGTGTTTGGACTTCCAAGTTGGTGACCAGTGTTCTGCGTCCAAAATACCCACGTGATCACACTGGTTACATATGGGAGCATTTAGCTGAGCAGCTGCTCCTGTGACTGTGCAGATTTCTGAGCAGGGTTCTGGTAAATACACCAACACGCTACGTGTGCAATTGCACATACTTTTGGCACGTTTCTTTTCGACAGACTTGATTCCAAGTGTATGGGACCAATGCGTACGCTACATTACTTTAGAACAGGCTTCTTATGTTTTAAACAACACATAGTCCTAGTGCTTGTGAGGGGTGCCAGACTGACAGCTCTGTGTCTGAAGCCTTTTCTGCGTTCTGTAACTGCACAGTAGGTAGAGGATGGGCAGTGGCAGCTTTTTATGTGAATCTGTGGATGTGACACAGTCCTTGCCTGGAGGATGTTTTGGGCAGTAACAGGGGAACTCCGCTGCTTGTGAGGATGGCTAGACTGAGTTTGGTACCTCCAGCAATGGTGGTGTTTGTGACAGGCAGGCAAAATTTGAGTGTCTTGTAGCTCAGAGCCCAGCAGTGGAAAGCCACTGGGTGTAAAATTGTTGAGTAGCTGTGTTTTATGCTCAGTGGCCGGCAGGGCATTTGTTCAAGGCCCAAAGTCAGTAACGCCGAGAGAGAATGGGGCTTGGCTGGATGCTTGGGTGAAATATCAGTCGTGTGGCATGTGTGGCCCAGAGGGTGTTTCAGCTGAGTGACAAGCTGCCTTCCCCCAGGAACGTGTCTCCCATAGTAGGAAGTGACCCTTCCTGGCAAAGAAGTAAAATATGTATTTTCTGAACCAGCCGGGGCTGACTCTAATCCAGTTTATGTACAATAAAAGTAGCTTAAAAAATGAGAATACATTCCATTCTTTTGCAAATAATGTGTACAATAAATGCTGCCATTTACAACAGGAACAGGCTTTCCAATACCGTGCACGTTTACTCCCCTTTGTCATCTTTGTTGCACAGCTTTGGATTCTGTTACTTGGAAACATTGTACCTAAACGGAAGCCTAAATGTGTCTACACCGATCATCTTGTGTGACGATTGCTCTTTTTTGGTGCTCGAATTCTTCAGATTATGTGGATAAAGCCAGTACAGAGTTAAACATATCACTAAATAAAGGAGTTTTATTGAGGTACTGTTTTTACTAATCACTCCCCTCAGCTACAGAGCACTGTACTTCCAGAACAGCCGACTCTTTACTACACTGGTTACCATGAGGAAAACCTGAAGTTATCAGTGTACAGCTAATTACTTGTAGACTAAGATTTAAGGACTTGAATTTGTTAGAACTGATTAAATTATTTACCGCACATATCTTGCGTGGGCTAGGAATTGTGGTTTTGAGGGCTGGTTGGTCATGGTACTTACTAGCTCGTACCACAGGGAGACTTGTTACAGTCAGCACATCTGCTGTGATAGGACCAGCATCTACCTAGTAAAATCCGATCGAGAAATAATGTTGTACATATTTAAGACAGCGAAATGTAGCAGAACCCGTATTTATTTAATATAGCTTGTAAAGTATTGTAAATATGAAGTTAAATCTGTGCTTTACTCTAGATGTGTTTAAACGGCTAGGGTAATGTTGTTTAACTCGCATCTCATGCAATCAGTGGAGTTGGGGCTGGGGGGGAAAGAAACCCCACAGAAACAGAAGAAGGGGAGTAGTGTGTAACTTCTCCCAGGGACCATTTCATACTATTTGTAATAAACGTTGAGTATGCAAAAGCTTCGTGTTCCGTTCATGGGAGTGGGGAAAGGGGAGGGGAGATGGTGGTTTCTGTCGGTCCGTAGATGATGTTTGGGGGTGATTTGAGGGGGGGGGTTCTTGCAGGCAAGCGGAAGCGAAAGGGGCTGGACGCCGGGTCCGGGGCGGGGAGCGGGGCGAGGGCGGTGCGCGGAGAGTAGCTGGGAGAGCACCGCCCTCGCCCCGCTCCCCTCCCCGGTCCCGGCGCTGCTGCCGCTTCGGCTCCCGGCGGAGGGATGAGGACCGCGGCGCTGCGGCGCTGCCTGGCCCCGGCGCTCCGAGCCACGGTGCTGCCGAGCCGCGCGCTGTGCGGGCGGCGGGTGCGGGGAGGCGGCGCGGCGGCGGCGGCGGCGCGGTAAGAGGCGCAACGTGGGGAGGCGGCGCCGGCTGATGCAACCCCGGGGCGGGGGGGGCGGTGTGGAGGGAGGGGGAGTAAAGGGGATTTCGGGGGGAAGGATGTTTCCTTAGCGGGTGCGTCGGGTTGTTTTTTGGGGTGTGATGCCCCAGCGGGGAGGGGAGGCGACCTCGTGGTAAAATGTCCCGTCCCCCCCTCTCCGCAGCCGCCGGTTTTTTTTGCCGTGGCTTTTTGTGTTACGGCATTTGTGTGGCGGGGGTTCAGGTGAGGCAGCGCATGGACATCGGCCTGGAAAACGTGTCATGTATGTCGTCCCTCGTTCCGCCCCCCGCTCCTTCAGCCTCAACTGGGGCAATTTGTCTGCCCCTGCACTGACCTGAATTGGTCTTTGGCTTCTGCAAGGGGGAGGGTTATCAGGTAGCAAAAAACTGCTCTAGGCTGTGTTTTCCTGTTAGTCTTGCCTGCTGTTGGGGGACAAACAGACAGACACCTTTCAGGGGGTCTCCTCCTTCCCTTTCTGGGTAAGTACCGTCTGTGTCTGCAGAAGGTACCAGAGGAGGGCCGGCAGCCACTTATCCAGAACATTCTTCCAGAAAGCAACGCCAGTGCCTGGCTGCCAGCAGTTTTTCCAAGAGGCAGCGTGGCAAACAGGGCTCCTCTTGTCTCCCTGCTGCCCACAGCTCTGAATAGCATCCATGAAGGTGGCTGGTTTGCTGGTGTTAGCCCTGGTGATGCCTGTGTTAAGCTGTAGCAGCCCCAGGTGTACAGGCCTCTGCTTCTGTCACTGCCTGGGCCTCAGGTATGGAAACGAAGGACCCACCTGAGCCGAGGGCTCGGGGTGGTGGATCCCTGCTGCGCTTCCCATGGCGAGGCTAGACAAGCCTTCTTGTGAAATAGCATAGGCTAGCTATAAAGTTTTGGGCATGTCGGAGCACTGACACACATAGCTGTAAAACAACGGTACTTTGGTCTTTTGAGGTTTTCTGTAGCTGCCTGCTGAACACCAGCCTTCACAGTTTACATCCATCCATAATTTTGGTGAATAAAAGCGTATGTGCCTAAGCATTCATTCCATGTTGCTGACTAACATAGGTTTCTGCTGATGTTAGGAAGGTTTGTTTTGCTAAAGATTTGCTTATTGTTATTTTGTTGCAGCAAAATCACCGAGAATGCAAAGAACTCCTTGGCCTCTCTTAAGAGAGAAAACCCTCGGCTTGAGCCAATGCTTGCCATTATCCAGGTGAAGTATGTCTGTCTGTACGCTCGGCGGCTGTGGGAGATCCCCTTTGGTACCGTTGCTTGTCTGAAACTTCAGAAGCACACGATGCAGAAAGTAACTTTTATTCAGAGGGATAGGAGGAGGTAATTCCACCAGACTGTAGATTGCCCTTCTGCAGGCCTGAAACAGCCACAGCAAACTTCAGGCTGTGGGAAAGGTTTGCAAAGGAAGGGAACAATTTTATCCCTTCCTCCTTTTGCTAAAGTTATCTTCCCCATTGTATGTACAGATTGTCTTTTCTCACGGGTTGTCTAAGTTGACTGACATAATTCAGTTGAAGTCAAAGCAGTTGTTCTCGACCTTTATTTAGCTTGAAGCTTCTGTTGCAGTCCTGAAAAACGTGTTTACGTTGCCTGAAAACGTGGGCCTCCTTTCACCTCCCACCCCTGAAATAACATTGCCAGGGTTAAGGAGAGACCCTGCTGCTTCCTGCCAGCCGTGTTGCCTTTGGGCCGCTGTAATTTATGACTGCATTACTGCTGTCCTAAGGAGAGGAAAACCACAATGAAAAGTCCCAGTCTGCTCAAAAGGACCAGTGTGAAATAGGTGCTCTGTGTAAAATGTCAGTATCCTTTAGAAGTAGCAGTGCTTTCTAAGGTGAAGCAATCTCATAGTAATTGAGAGCTGTTGTATTACTAACGCCGTGAAGAGCTTTCCTTTCCATCCCACTGGTGCTGCTATCTTTGAGACAGGCAATCAAACTCGTAGATGAGGATTGGTCTCCCTGCAAAGCTGAGAGCTGTTCCCCTTGAGATTTCTTAAGGTTTCAAGGCCAAGAAGCCGGGGTTGTTTGTCGTTCAGAGTGGGACCCAGAGCTGTGCAGGTGAACATGTTTTTGTCCTCTTTCCTAGGACGGTGATGTTGGTTTTGAGTGGGCGCACACTAAATCTCTGACCCAGTAGGTTTTAATTTTAAAACCTAATTATAAATATTTTTTATGTACTAATAGCAAATCTAAGAAATGCAGCACTAAGTTTATTTCAGTAGGTCTTCTAGCGAGGCTGACTGAACAAGCTCTCCCATCTCTTACCCTCCCTGGTTAATGTTTTCAAATAGCCCTCTAAGGCTATAAGTTTAAGGACTGCTGAAAAGCAGTGACCTGTCTTCTCAGTGACCTCTTGTTTCTCACTCCTGTCTTGTCTCCATCCAGTTGTACCGTGAGCTGGACTGGGGCAGTGATCCACCCTTGGCTGCCACCCTGGGCTGGAGGAGTCTGGGGAGGCTTTCTTTCAGCCACTTTAGACCCCAAGTCTGGTTTTCTGCATGGCCATATGAGTGTTTTACCCTGGCACAAGGCAAGGGATATTGTTAGGATGGAGAGAGCATTGTGTGAGGAGGGGGAGGTTCCTGCTCACTTTTAATATCAATTGGGGTGCATCTACATCAATGTTTTGGGATTTGGTCATGGTTGTGTAATGTGGCACCGTGAGTACTGGGAATGAGGAGTAGCAGACTGAGCCCGCTCTGGAATGGTTCTATATGTGTTCTTTTCCTCTCGAGCCATCTGAACCTGAACCGATACTGAGATTGATACGTGCATTGCTTATTACCCGTGTTGAACCTTGGTTGGAGCTGTGCAACAGCAAAAAATGATTGGTAGCTGCTTCTTAATTTTGTTGAAGTTGAAAACTAATATATGGTGGCAGGATCCTGCTTAGCAGTGGAGCTGTTTCCCTGAAAAGCTCAGTGAAGCACCTCTGGCTCCCCTGCCCTGCGCCTGCACTCTGCCAGTCCATGTCCTGAGCTCTGGCCTCGCCTGTGCTGCTCCGCGGGTTGTGATGGAAACCGGTTCGGGGCAGAGACTTTCTGTGCCTGCACGAGGTGAGTGTTCACCAGCCAGTGCCGCAGGGGCAGGGACATTACAGAGGACAGTGTGGTACTGCCACTGGCTCCGTCCCAGTTAAACCTCTCGGGCAGTCCTGGTGGTTACATGTCAGTGTGGGGATACAGTTCCATGTATACTGGTGTAGGGGAGCAGCTGCTGAGCTGTCCTTAATCCCGTTTCTTCCCTCACTGCAGTGTGAGCTCCACATGTGTTCTCAATGCAGCAGCCTCTGTGCTGCCCCTCGCCCCCAGCTCACAGATTCGGGGAGTAGGAGACTGGTAGTACGGTGCCAGGGATGCAGGCAGTGCTGTGCTGGGGGAGGGAGCCAGGCGATGGAGGGCAAGCCCTCATCCCTTCTCAGGAGCTGCCTCTCTCCACGGAGCCTGTCCTTTTAAATGCTCTTTTTTTCATTGTCAGCAGTCTTGAATCATTTGGGATTAACAGGTTGGTAAATTGTTACGGGCTTGAACCAAAATAATTTTGGGTGATTCTAGGACAGTCGAAGCCAGCGCTGGCAGCCAACCACGAAGTGAGCAGCTCAGCTCTGACGGGAAGCCACTGGCACTGAGTCCTGTGGAAAAAGCTACGTAGAAGGTGTTTGTGAAATTGTAGCAAACCCTTTTAAAATTATTTATTTCAGTCCTGTTGTCTGGGTT
Source organism: Nyctibius grandis (assembly GCF_013368605.1). Lineage (NCBI taxonomy): Eukaryota > Metazoa > Chordata > Aves > Nyctibiiformes > Nyctibiidae > Nyctibius > Nyctibius grandis. The sequence goes on from NC_090658.1 coordinate 57,544,991, forward strand.
GGAAGACAGGTTTTATATATAATCATATAGCTGTGAGAAGTGTTTTATTTATTTTGTTATGAAGCCACTAACATTTTTGAGGGTGGAACCCTCACTGATCTGTTGGTAGGAGGTTTCTAGTTCTGGATATTGAATTCTCAGTTTTATTGTTAGAATATATGAAAATATTTGAAGATCCTCCTAAGATTCAAGAGTAACTTGAAGAGTAAAATTAAATTGTAATTATTACAATGAAATATCGTAATATACATATGGTGCTTATAGGTGTAGAGACTTCAGGGAGGGGGATTCCTGGGTGAGATGGTCTCCCAGGTAAACCCGCCCAGGAGACGCTTCTGTCCTAGCCCAGGTGCCTGCTGGCAGTTGGGAGGAACCGATAACTTCTCTTGCTTCTGGATTGACAGAACTCGCCGTGATATACGATGATAATGATTCGCCTTGTTTTTGGTGGCAAGGCAAACCAGTGTTGTTAGGGGATATGAGGACACTGCAGGAAATGCTAGTGTTGCTGTTGCCTATTTCATCCTTGTTACATGGTTGGATGGAGAACAGTATCTTCACATACAGACTGATACCTTTCTTACTTGGTAAACTTATGTTAAGGAAATGGCCACTCTTGTCAATAAAAGCCAGACTAATATCAACACACACTTAAACTAATCAAGCCAAAATAAATTCACTGGTTGGCCTTCTGCTTTTTTCTTAGAATTGCTGGCTTTTCATTTATTTGAATGCTAGTAAGCACAAACATCCTCACTACTTTTCTTGCATAGACCTGTGCATTAGTGCACTCACATTTTTCAGTGTAAAGTTATTATTTTAAAACTTAGTTTCTGTTTTGTTCCCCAAGGCACATGATGATCATTTGATTCAAGAAATGAACAAGAACTTTGCTGAAGAGGTAAGCTTTAGCCGATACACTTGTTATTAATCATGCGCTACTTGCCTTTGGTAATTATAAGTATTTTCTTTTGGCAGGTTGGTCTACATGTTATTCACATCTGTCTCCCTGAAGGCAGCAGCAAGGATGAGGTAACTGCAGTACCTGAAGGACTCTTCCTTTTTCGCTTTCATCATAAACTTACATTTGTTGCTGACATTCATTATCACTTTGAACTGATCTCTATTAACTCAAATCAGGGTTGGGACTGCCTTAGTTCAAGTAGCAAGTATTATCCCGCTACTGGCAAGCGTGGGAAAAAAGAGAATTAATTAATGGGCTCGTCTGCTGTCCCCTGGCAAGCTGAGGCAGAATCAGCAGAGTAACGTTTTGTTTTCACGTCTGGTATTTAACTGCAGCGTCCCCTCATACCAGCATGGGTATCCAATCTCCCACAGTTGCTCCTGTTGCTGTACTTGATTCTTGCCCAAGTTATAAAGGAAAATTAAGGATTAATTGATTTAGAGAGGGAAGGGTTTGAATTTATTTGCCTGTTTATTGATCTTGTAATGCTTAAAGTATGTATTAAAAAAATCATCCACCCCAAACTAGAGGACTGAATTCTTACCTTGTGAAAGGCATTAGGTTGGAGGCACAGCACTAGTATCAAGTATGTTTTAAATATAGCAAGCCATATTAATACATGGTCCTGCGGCATCTGAAAGTAAAAACAGCAAAGGAATGTGTAGTAAAAGATGCCACCGTTCCCAGCTGGCCTCCTTGTGCTTGGTGAGCCTGATAATCCTGCAGGCTTGTGAGTTTCGTGTACTGTTCTGTATTTGGTACACTTTGTTTTGAAAATGTTACTGGCTTGCACTGTAATCTCAAGAACAGCTTCCAGATATATTGAGAGGAACTTACTGTGAAGAATTTTAGGAGTCCAGTTTTGTGGATGATGAATAGTCGGCTACCCATTTAAGAAGGGTGGGTGTTTGAAATGAAGACCAAATACACTTTGCTGTTGGTAAATGAGTTTTATCTGCTGAGTAACACAATAGGAAACAGGTAAAATATAGTGAGTTTGCAGCAGTAGTTGCTGTTACTTTGGAGTGTAGTATCTTAGGAAGTGGCTGAGCTGTGTAAGTAAAGAGAAAAGCAGGGTATTTTTGTTATTTGAATAAAGTTACTTTCAATAAAGTTCATAACGGTTTGCCTACTCTCCTGCTTGCTCACTATGAAAAAGCTTTTTTTCGTCTGTTAAAATCCACATGCTGGCTTGCATTCCCTGGTTTGGGAAGGTGGGAGGGATTTCAACACCGTGCACTTTCTGTTCTGCCGTAACAGCCTGTGTACAGTGAAGGCAAGTTAATACAAGATTGCTTTACCCTGCATGGGTTGTAGGTGTTTTAAAGGCTGTGATGATGGAAAGCTGAATTAGAGTAAAATGCAGCAAAAATGGAAAACTGAATTATTTTCCCAGGAACCAGGAATATAGTTTGAAGTACATTAGATTTGGGCTATTTATGAACTATGTTTCCTTTAATTGCTGTGTAGGCTCCCAACATTTTGTAGCATCTCAGGATTTTTTAAGCAAAATGTGGATGTTTTCACATCCGTATTTTGGTGTATGCACTCATCCTTACTTTCTGTTAGAATGTCTACCAGCCATATTGCTGTAAAATGGCACAGGGCCTTTATATCTGTATATGCCTGTTTCTGTCTCAGAAGTCGGCAAACTAAAGGGGCATTTCTATACCAGTGACATGCTTGTATAATCTTTCTTAACACGAAAGTAGGACATTCTCTTGGTTCAGAGTTGCAGATGGTCTAGCCCCTACCAAATTCCCCTAGCTTAATGTTGATTGCATATCAAGTGTTTGTGCAATGGAGTTCACAATTATATTGAATAGTTTACATGAAAAGCATTTTAGGAAGGCATGATATTAGCTAAGGGAAAAAAAAACTTATACTCATTTTCTGTTGGATATTAAACCAATTAAATTATACAGCTTTGTGGTGATTGCACACTGATTTTATTTATATGATGGAAAGATGTGCTCACATGACATTTCTCATATGAGAAAACTTCAGCATGTTTTATTCCATTGTATTCTTCATGGTCACAGCAGAATAGCATATATCACTATGGATCAGTGGTGCACTTTAGAGGTGAAGCAATCAAGGGTAGGTAGTACAGCCTCAGATGTCAAATATGACCAATTATAAAACGTTTGAACTTGCATCTGGTTCAGTACTTGAAATTGATGAACTTTTGTGCAGTGCCTTTTCAAAATAACAATTCTTCACAAGGTGACTGTCAGCTCTTAGGATCAGGGTGATTTGAGAAGGAAAATTGGTAACAATGTATGCTGGTTTAATAAAATGATTTTTCTGTTGTATAATTGTTTTTTCCAGTGTTACAACTTTTTGTCCCTGTTCTGTGTTGGGATGCAATCTTGTCCTGTTTTGAACTATGTTTTAACCAAGGCTTCTTATTTCTAAAAGCATCTTCTGAAGCCATTACAGTGTCGAGCTTTTGCTGAGATTTGGAACAGTGAAAGACAAAATGCTTTTGGCAGCGTAATGTCACATAATATGTGTTGGCTTTGCAAAATGTTTGCAATAGACTCATGGTGGCTTAATTTGGTAAGCCATGGAAATATGAAACAAGGAAAGCAGGTGGTTGCTTTTTCGTTTAGACATTGCAGCAATATGTTAGGGAAGCAAAGGTGGCCCTAAGGTAGTTTTAAAATAAAGGTTTTATCCCCTTCTAATTAGATACTTCTTTTGTCTGTTCTGATCCTTAATGCTTTTTATTAACTTCCTAGATTGTCAATGAAATCTTGAGACTTAATGAGGATCCCAATGTGCAGGGCCTTGCCCTTGACCTCCCAGAAAGCTTATATAGCAGTAAGGTATTAAACGCTGTGAAACCAGAGAAGGATGTGGATGGGTAAGTGAAGCACTGAGAAATAATATTAGCAGACACAAGGCTGATGGCTCTGTAAAATCAATTTTCCTCTGTGCTTTTCATTAATGGATTCCTGAGTCTATGTGTCTAGCTGTGCTATTGAGCAGTGATAAAAGATGCTGCTGAATCAATGAGAATTCTTTTGCTGAAGTCATTTTGATCATTATCTTTTTAATCTTTATATACCGTATATTCAGGACATGGTCTTTTCAAAGAAATCAAAAACAAAGTTCTGATTTACTGATGGTACTTAAGGTATTTCAGTACTGCAGGAATACAAATGGTAGTCACAAAGTACTGAACACAAACCCCAAAATTTTCACAAGAAGGATTGATTGCAAAGTTGCAGAGGAGGTTTTAACTTCCTTACAGCACTCCCTCGCAGTGGGAGAGTAGGCTATAGTAGTTTGGACCCATTAGCACGACTTTCCAATCAGTCTTGAGTTGCGCTGCTCTCTGGAGAGACCACTGGCATAATTTAGGTGTCTGGGTTACCAGTTTGCTGCTTTTGCAGCCTTCCTGCTCTCAACTGCAGACTGTTACCCATTTTTATTATTATTATTTTTTCTTTCTTTCATTTCTCCTTTTTTTTATCATATCAGGGAAAAAACTCTGTAAATCTTGCAAATTAGTTACTTTTCCGCCATCTGGAGTACAGGAGATAGGCAGAGAATGGAAAATTCAGAGCCTTGTGTATGAGAGAGAATGCAGTGCAGCATGGAAACACCCGAGTTCCCCCCAGCAAGCCAGCCTGAGCCCAGAAGGATGTATTGCCTCCAGCTCCGCTTGGCCCTGGCAGCACCAGTCTGGTTCCACCGCAGCCACTGAGGTGTTTTGGCCCAGTGTGCCGTGGGTAGCCCACTGTGACCAGTAAAGAGGTGCCTGTGTGTCGTGGGCTGGTGTTACTTGTTCTAACTCACAGATCCCTTTCCTGGCCTCTCTTGAGGCTCAGTGTTTGTCTAATTGGGATGTGGGATGATACAAATTAGCCACAGTACATGACTATCAAAGGATTTGCTTTTATGAGATGTGTTTGCTCTTGGGATTAGCTGTTAGCCGTGTTACAAGTTTTACTGAGGATTTATGTTACACAAACTTTTTTTTTTTTTAAACTACCATATTTTTCCACTGCAGATTATCTGATGTAAACCTAGGACGCTTGGTACGTGGCGATGCCTATGACTGTCTAGTTCCTCCTCCAGTGTGTGCTGTGATGGAGCTTCTTGAAGATTTAGGTGAGACCTTCTATCATAATTGTTACATTAATTTTAGCCTAACTAATTTTCTCAGTTTTAGTCCTGTCTGAGAGACAAATGTAATCTCACCCTGTTGTGTTTTCTGGGTTGTGTTCTTTTCCCACCCAACATATATTTGTCTCCTGCTAGTGAGAAACCTCAGAGAGATCTGAATGTAATATTTGCAGAAATGGGTCTCAGTCCTATAGATTTTGGAGATTAGGCAGGGATTACCTGCCATCAGAAGATTTAATCTCACTGAAACCACCCGAGATGTCTGAGTCTCCAAAACCAAAAATACAACCATCGCTTAGGGATTTCACTTGGCAATTTTGATTAATGTGAACAGCTGGAGAAATCCAGGTCTGCCTGTAAATAACTGCTGAGTGAATCTTTTGGTTTGGCTTGTATTGTGTAAATGCTAACGTTGAAATGGCAGATTTAAACAAGTGGCTTTACAGTGTGTGAAGATGCTGTTAGTTTAAGGCAGCATTTCAGAAGTAGTCTCTCCTATAGTGTCGAGACAAGGATTTCTATAACAGAACTGTAAACAGGAGGTCAAATGTACTTAGTAACAAATACAAATGAAAGGGTTTGTGCAAATAAAATACCAGGAAACTGGAAGAGCAGTATTTGCTTACTCAAATTAGAGTCTTCAGGAAACAACTTAAAACCTGTGGTTTGTCTTACTGCGTAGGCTGCTAAAGAGTTGCCCATAATGCCCCAGCTGCTGTGGTTGTGCAGGCACATGGCGCTGTCCTGTCGTGAGCCGCTTTGGTGGCTCTTGTGGAGGGCTTTGGTAGGGGGTGGACGGGTTAAGGCGGGGGACTTCACGTAGACGCTCCAGCTCTGCGGCCCGGTGGAGCCTGGTGCTAGAGCCTTTGCAGCCGAGGGCGGCTGAACGACTTGCCTTGTGTCACGCAGGTGGAAAGACGGTGCTGCTGGTGGGAGCCGGCGGGGCGGCGGGCGCCGCCTTGCAGTGCATGCTGCAGCGGGAGGGAGCGGCCACCATGAGCTGCCAGTGGAAAGCCCCTCAGCTGCAGGCCAAGGTGAGTGGCCTTCTGTCTGCCCAGTGCCCACAGGTCGTCCTGCATCCCCGCCGTCCGGGCATCCCGGTCGGCCACCTGCCCGGCACTGCTCCCCCTCGCTGCTGTTCCTGAGAGGGACACTCATCATTTCAGTCACGGGTGGCACTGGAGCCCACTCGTAACCAGCGTGAGTTAGGATCTTTTCTCCTTCCTGCTTGCTCAGAAATGGTGGTCAGGCAAACAGGGGCCTCTACCAGAATATTACATATGTAGCAGCAGCTGCTATAACTTCATTGTTTTGCACTGGCAGCTGTGAGAAAGAATTCAATAGGTACGGTTTAAAACAAATGTGTTGGGTCTCCCTTTTTCTTTCCCTTCGTGCGAGAGAGATGCCTGCTTTCTTTTTGTCCTGTGATATAGTCATCTGTATGAAATGACTTTCATTGAATTTGTGTCTGAAAGGTTTGTAAATGCTGCCTCTTTTGGAACAAGGAGGATCACAATCTTTATCTTTTAAGAGAACTGTGAAAGGATTCAGAGAAATTCAGGAGCCTTAATTTCAAGGATTTAATTTACACAGTCTTCCTGGTTGCTTTTCGCAGAGCTTTTAGCAACAACTTAGAAGTTGGTATGACTTCCTGTCAAACTTCCCAGTTTGTTCCTTAGTCCCAAATTTCATAGAATAATGCAGCTGGGAATGTGTTGTCCCTTGGGCATGTGCAGAGGGCTTCAGATATTAGCTGTGGAAGAGGTGCACGTACTCCAGGGCTGTCCGCAAGCGCTGTAGGGGTGAGGTGCAAGGGACAGCTGTGGTGTTACATTTGATAGCACATGCCACGAGGTGGCAGCCAATGCACAATGATAGTGTCAAACCTCTGGGTTTTGAAGGAAAACCACAAGGACAGGAGGAGGAAGTAAGTTTAAGCAGCTGTGATAGTTAGAAAGTTCTCTGGCAGACCAGTGTTTTCACAGCTGCGGATGTTTTTGTCAGGCTTGTCTCAGCTCTGTGCTTTAAGTAACTGACAGGACTTAGGAAACATATGTCTCTCTCGGAGATGGGAGCACTCTGAACTTAATACTAGCTGTGTCTCATTCTTTAATTATTTCTCATTGCTTGGGGCTGTGCTCGAGGACTGCTGTGGGCTGGATGGGGTGGGTCACGGGGTGGCCAGAGGTGTTTCCACTGCTTTGCAGCAAAAGGCTTGGGCCAGGCCAGAGCTGCTTGTGCAGTGCTGTCGATACGCTGGAGAGAGAGCTGTTTCCTTCCGTCCAGATGCTTTCCCATAATCATACTTTGCTTTTTGGCATTCCCCATAGCTTACCTCTCGCAGCAGGTCACTGATGGGAAACAGAATAGGAGGCCTAAGCAGGAGGCAGTTTGAGGCTTTGAACATCAGTCTTCCCAAGTTCATTTTAACTTTTGGCAGTAAAGGAGTTTTGTCTTTGCTTGGAGGACTAATCCGCAGAGCTCGGGGGAAACCTACCTTCCTCTTCCTTGCCATAGAATCATGGAATGTCCTGAGTTGGAAGGGACCCACAAGGATCATCAAGTCCAACTTCTGTCCCAGCATAGGACAACCCCAGAATTCACACCATGTGTCTGAGGGCATTGTCCAAATGCTTCTTGAATGCTGTCAGGCTTGGCGCCATGACTGCTCCCCTGGGGAGCCTTGTCTGTAAGCCTGGAGCAGCATGTCACCAGTAACCCTCAGAGCACTGCTGAACCTGGCTCCATGTAACTCTGTTATAGTTAACTCTAGCTCCTCGATAAAATCTAATGCGTGCAGGGAAAACTGTCCTGTTTTGTATTCCCAGAAGCTGGAGAGTCAGAAACCGAGCACAGATGTCCTGCTGAACGAGGCACTGCTGTCTTGTGGCAACCTGTATTTGAAGTACGACATTGTTAGATAATATGATTATAGCTGACGATACGAATTTATTTCCTCTTGCTCATTTGAAATGCTGATTAAGTAAAAACAGTTTAAAGGCTCACAAGGTTTCTTCTCTTGAGGTTTTTTTATTTGAATTTTAAGTAAGAAAATGTGTTAGTCAATGTTGAGGTTTTTCCAAGACTTGGAAGAACTAATTCATATTTTGTGTTTATTGCACAATACACTAACTGTAGACGTGGCTGTACACTACTTCTTCCTCTGAATTTGATACCTCTACAGTAACAGTCTGTGTGCTGTTGTTTGGATGTATAACCTATGGTAGCATCACAACTTCACTTACAAAGTGAGGGATGAACTTACAAAGAGTATGAACTTTTCATTGGGATGCATTTGTTTTGCAATACATATCAGGAGAGGAAAAATTGAGCTTAAGGGTAGGTGTACCTTATTTGTTGTAATCCATTGGCCAGGCCCATTTGCACTGAAGTACTAATCCCGAACCTAATGATGTAATGCCTTTCTTAAGCAGGTACTACATTACCTTTGACTAGCTCTGCTGATTTGTTCTTTTTAAAGGGTAGCATAATAACGTTTTCTTTAGAAATTCTATCAGTTTGAATGAGACAAACAACACTAAGGTAGGTTTTTTTTGGATCAGGTTTTGTATTGCTATGGACTTGTTATTTCTTTTACTCATGCACTTTTGCAAAAATATTTTTGAAATGATCAAGAGGAAGGTGTGTTTTAGTCCATCTTAGGAAAAGTCTAACAATGTAGAGGTAGCTCTGCTGACAAACAGCATAATACCATCTACCATGTGACTTAGTGTGCTCCTTTAAAGCAAGTCTCTTATGTCCTATGACAGGAAAAGGGAACAAAATAAAGGATAATACATTTTAATTTTCTTGTTTTGGCCTGCATGAATAATGGACACACTTTGCTTGTTCTTTTCCCTCCCCACTTTATATTTTGTTAAGATGAACAGATCATTAATGTTTCTTTTTGTTCCATTTTGGGTTTGCCTGACTTTAGCTATTAAAAATAAGCATCATGGCACCGCTGAGCCATGTCCCTTCAACACTCTTGAGCTTCCTGGGTTTTCAAATAAAATCACAAATGAAAGCAAGCAGTGTTATTTCAGAAGGTTCTGGCACAACTGTGCATAGCTGCCATGAAGAAACACCGTTCTTTTTGCATTGATATGTTGGATGCAAAATCAATAATGAATTAAGAGATAAAGACTTGGGCATTTTGGTGGAAATAGATAAGATGTTATCATTCTGTTAAGCTTTGTGTAGATAACTCTTCAAAGCGCAATCATTGCAGAATGCCTGAAGAATGACCTAGTGACATATTTTCAGGAACATCTCACTTGGTAGTCCTGTTTTTAAACGGCAACCAAAAGTCAATTCAGTGTCACAGGTCAAGAATGGGAACTGGTGTGCTTAATGCTTAGTGCTTTATTATGTTAGAATCTTTCTAGTTTCAAAGGAAGTTATCAAATAGATTCAAATTGAAAAATACAGATTATTTTCTTGCCAAAACATGGATAATACTCAGTACCTATGAGGAAATTGAATTTCAATTCAGTCATCTAAATTCAGTCAGTCATGATTTCAGCGGTCTTACACGTAGTCTGCATATGAACTACATTATGCCAGTTTGAAGAGAGATGTTATCCTACAATTTCATTGTAAAAGAACTGAAAATCAGTTTATCTAGGTATAATGAGGAACAGAAAGCTTGTTTGTAAAAGCCTAATTGAAAAGTAGGAGAGTGGTTCAGCTGCAGCGCATGAACGGGGGGTTCTTTTTTAGATTTGTTAAGAACCTCTTGTGGCCACAGTCTGCTTTTCCTTAGGGCCAACACTTGGGCTTCAGACTATTAGACATCTCTTAGTCATTTACTGTCCTACTTTTGCTGTCCTCGTAAAACAAGAGTCTTGGTACTGGCAGAAAAATACATTTCATATTGTTGGACACAAGCACAAAAGGACTTGAGAACCGGTATACGGATCCCGTAAAAGGCGAGGAGAGAGAGGCTGCATGAGAGTTTTTGATGACAGTGCTGTAGACAAAGGATTTCTGTTTCAGCATTTTATGGGCAGCATATCTGTTCCTCGCAATTTGAAATTTATCTCCCTGCCTGTGAGCTAGAGGAACAGTTGCTAAAGCATGCATCATAGCTGTAGGCTTGAGCCCGCAGTAGAGATGACCTAATTTTCACATGCACTGTGTAGGGCAAGTGCATTTGGGCCGATGTGGTAGGGGAAGGGCTGTCAGTGTCTGGGCAAGAAGACGGTAGCAGGGAGCTGGTGACTGCCCACTGCGGCTTGTCCCTGAGGGCCATGGCTGGCGGGAAGGGAGTGGAGCAGACCATGCGTAGTTGTCCCAGCGGGTTGCCAGTGATTTACAAACTGTAGCTTCAGCTTCCCGAAGTAGAGCTGGAGCTGGAAGAAACCACATAAGGAGAACATGCCTTCGTGGAAAAAGTACTTGAAACTAGTGAGTGACATAATACATTTTCAAGATTTCAGAAAGTACTTAGATTTGCTGTGATTGAAGTGGAACCCAATCTGTAAACTGATGTGTAAAATGTGTCTTTTCATAAGGAGAGTGGTGAAAAAACTTTGAGTCAGGTTCCTATTCTTCATCCCAGCTCTTAAATTTTAGCTGGCCTAACTTCAGACCCAGGAAACTGAGGGCTTTTACACTGCAAATACTAATCTCAAATATTTTTTTTTGTTTATGTATTTAAAAATGGCTTTCATAGCAGTCAGTTTGAACAGAAATGAAATTTTTATGCAGGGTTCATGGCAAAATGGGTTTTCAGTTATGTGGAATATACATCTACTTTGTACCATTATCATTAAAAAGTTGGCTGGAAAGTCTGTATTGTTTTTTTAACATTTGGTGTTCTGGCTTGGGAATGGGTGGTGCTTCTTAATCTGCTTCTACTTAAATCTTGGTGGAGAGAGTCATACTTTGTTATGAGGTAAGGTTTCAGATTATTTATTGGCACAGCTCTTCCCAACTGAAAAAATACTTGCCAGTGAGAAGGCACGATGCTACTGGAGTATTAGCTTCCTTTGCCTTCGGCCTATTGCCTAGTGCATTAGGGGTGGTTTGGCACGATGCTTGTCATTCCTTCCTCTAGCCTGCCTGGTGGGACGCAGCCTTGCTGTCCAGGGAGCACCAAGCAGTCAGTCACCCTGCGGCTGCACATTCCCTCTCATGGGTGTCTCCTTGGCCTTCTGGCCACGGCTGCCTGTAGCATCTGGTTCCTGTCAGATGCGTCTTCTGTCCAGGGACTGTGCGGTGCGTTTGCTAGGGAGGCTGGATGTGATGATTTCATAGGTCTTTTCCATCTCTAACGTATGTGGTTTGTTTCTGATGTAGGAGATAAGCCTGCACATGCCTCCCAAGGCTTGCTGCTTGCTTTAGTGGTTTACAGGCGGTCAAAAGAGTAGGTTGTGGCAAGAGAGGAAAAAAAACGGGAGGCATGGGCACAACTTCTTGCGAGTGAAACCTAAATGCCCTGAAGGAGACCGCATAAATATCTTCCAGGTAGACCCAAAATTCTGTAAACAACGATTTTGCTTTCAGTGGAGTCACTCTCCCAGTCAAGCAAGTTTCTGGGTATAATTTTTTTAAAATACTCACAGGGGAAAAAAATTCTATAAGGTGTTTGTGATAGATACTTTATTGACTCTCCAGGAACTTTTTCAATAGTTTCTTATAGCAAGAGAGTTACGATTGTATCTGTGCCTTTTTTTTTTCTTTACATTTACTTTCTTTGTGAAATAAGGAAAAGGAAATCATGGTGGGGAAGGCTCTGAGATCAGTGTGTCTTCAACCCATAGGACAACTGTTTGCTGCTGTGTGATACAACTTTTTTTCATGGAGGAGGTGGGGCAGGGCAATGAGATGAAAGGTTCAGCTGGTTTTCCAGTACATTTATGGGTACGTGCGACGTTAGCCATCCAAACTACTGTTAACTTTGGCTACAGAAACGATTGTGTTCAACTGTTAAGAACATTTTTGAACATTATGATCGGTTGTCATAGAGATGAATATTTGGTCAGGTCAGTTGTTTCCTGGCATTATAGTTTCATTGGATCAATTCTGTCATAAGTGTGTTGGCTGAACATTTGTCAAAATTATTACTTGTTGCATACAGCTCTCAACTGGTTCATAGTTTCACGATGCTCAGTGGTGTGCAAAGCTCTTAGTCCTTGTCCCAGAGGCTTTACATGGGAAGACATACTCGACTTTCAGTATATGAATTATAACTGCTAGAATATGAATCATTTTTTTCTTACAAAAAAAAAGTCTGGGTTCTTGTAACTGAGAATAATCACTGTTTTCTCTGTGTTAATTATGTTGCCTGTTAGGGCAGAGACTGCCTCCTTTTGCAGGGGAAAGTGTATCTTCAGCATAATATTCTTGGTACACAAGTCATTGCAGCATCTTTTTATCTGAATTTGCTTGCAGATTCCTCAGTATGATTTGACCTGATGCTGGTCAAGTATTATGACTTATGTGGCCTTCTAGGAGTGGCATGTAAGTTGATACTCGCACCAGACACAGGAGCGTAAGCAGTTTGGATAAGGCTGATGGCTGTTGAGGCTGTACGTTCACAGGCAATCGTAGGAGTGTTGCAGGACTTCCGACTGATGCCTGAATCAGTTCATTGCATTAGTCATTTGTCAAGCAAGTAAATCTTCTCCTACGCTTCTGGCTTTGTTTCCGCATGTGGATCTCTAAGGAGGGTAAAGCCATCCTTGTGTCCTCGGAGGAGAAGATGGAGCTTTTTTAGCTTTCTGCCTTTTCTGCCACAGTTATGCTCTTCTCCCCTGCTTGGTGCTCAGCTGTGCCAAAAACCTGCTATCCTGCCAGGATTTGTAGCTGTTCTTTCTTGGCAGGAGTGTTGGGCAGGGTTGTGTCAGAGCACTTTTGGCCAAAAAAGAAGCTGGAATGCTTGTCAGTCACAAATCAGTTCACAGAGAGGCTCTCTGAGTTTGTGACACTTGGTATTAATTTACATTTTTCAAAATATTCCTAAAATCACTGTATCTCTGAAATAATTTTTACATTCAGGCTTGAGGCAGTGCTGTGGCCGTATTTTGCTTTTTTAGTGGATGTTTATACACCTGCCTCTGGTGCGGTCCCTTATCTCACGGTGATTCCGATAATTGGTACAGGGCCCTGTTTCAGAAGAGGGAGGAAAGACAGACACTTACGTCTTTGATTCTAAGAATTTTTGTAGTAACCATTTTTTGTCCAACATCTGTCAGGTTGAACCAAATCAGAGGCACTGATTAACAAACATGAACTGAGAAGGAAAAAAAATGCTTTAATTGGTATTCTTCAAAGGCATTGATGTTTGCAGATCAGGTCATCTTGCATTCCTGTCAGCTGGCCTGGTTTTCTACTGTCAGATAATCTGACTATACTCTTTATAATTGCCTATTTACTGTCTTTCAACCCTTCTCTTCCTTAAGTCTCTTCCAAGTTATCTTGTTGGACTGGACTTTGGACAATGATAGGGCTTTTTCTTTGAAAGTGTGTAACCTCCATGAAATATTATTGGTGCTGAGTCTGACCCCACTTGCCTGATTTCACAGTTTGTTTACCTGATTTCGTTTTAAATGCTATTGTTCTTAAATTTCATATGGGGTAAAAATCAAGCCATCAACTTGGATATTTTAATTTGTTGTCTGCAAATTCTTTGCTCAAAATACTTGCTATATAAGTCTGAATATTATAAGACGTATATTCAAGAATGAATCGCTAACATTAAATGCTTGTTTTGTTTCTGTGGGGGTGTTTTGGACTCTCCCTAGCTTCATCACGCGGATGTGGTGGTAGTTGGCAGTACAAAACCCGACGATGTTCCCGTGAGCTGGATAAAGCCTGGAACCACCATTATCAGTTGTTCTCGTGACTTGCTGTCAGGTAAGAGGCATTACAAGATAACAGTTCTTGGAAGTGAGGTACGGCGAGTCTTTGAGATAAGCGTGTGGCACGTTGGTGACAACGCAATGTGGTTAAAAGCTACATCTTCAGGAGAGGGCCTTTAAAAGTGGGTGTTTGTGTATAGGGGGTGTATACACGTGTCTCTAATGTATACATAGGAAAAAAATGTCAGGTGAGGGAAGAAAGGCTGGAAGAGATTCTTTGTACCAGGATTGTTCAATAAGTGATTATCCTATGGATTCAGAGAATTCAGAGGGAAGGCTTTTGGGTCATCAGATGAGCTATTATTTAGTGCTGTTTTGTACAGTGTGTTGTCCTGTGAATGCTGTGGACTCACCTGGAACACGAGGAAAAGAGAAGATGGGCAGAAATATCAACTGTAAAGTGCTGTGAAGCTGTGTGCAGAGAACGGTGAAGGAGGGAGTAGAGAAATTGTGTAGCTAGGAGCAGGCAGAATGTCACCTGCAGTGATTACTCCTACAAAAAGAGTTTGGATTCTTCTCCTTCCTCCTCCCCTAACTGGTTGGCGAGGGGGCTGTATGTTCAATAATTTCTCAGCTGAAAAATGCTACAGAATTTTATTAGGAATAAAAATAAGCAAGCTTCCCAGAAGTTATTCTGTTCTACTGCTAGAATTGCATTTCCTATAAAAAACCTTGAAGTCCTGTGAAGATGTCTAGATGTCTTCTAGATTTTTCGTATGTATATGAATTTGACTGATCAGTGTCCAGATGGGATTATGCTGCGAATGAGTAGGAAAATAAGGAAGTACACGGGTAGTGTGATCGGGTAATGCATTTTTCTAAATCTATCGTAAGTGTGCTTATTGACATCTATTGATACAAAACTGGGGATATGGGCATAAGGCCAAGGAAAACTAATTGTATGGTTCTTAAATGGGATGTTCCCTAAGGACAAATTAAGCAGACACTCTCTGCAGAGCTAACGCAAGCTCAGGCTCATAATAAAGCGGCTGCTGTTCCCATGCAAAGCACAGCCTTAGCAAGAGATTCCTTTCCTTGCCTTTCGTGATATCCTCGTGACTTGAACACACTAAGGGTGTGGGAGATCTGGGTTATTATTCATTCAGTTGTCTGAAGGCATTTGGGCATTCATCTTCCACCTCCCAGAACAGTGCCCTGATCCTAGTGAGGATCTCAGGGGTGGGTACCAAGTCTTATCCCTTGCTGATGCTGCACAAGTTGTCCAAAAATAATTCGTGTTTTCTTTTTCTTAGCCTGGTGATTAGGAGACTCCTTACCTCTTTAATGCCCACTTATTATGCATAGGGATTGTTGGATATAATTGTTAAGTATCAGTGGGGCAGGACTTGGAGCATAGGTCTCTTCAGCAGGTACCCAACATACTCTTATATGAAGGAGTAATGGGGGAGAAAGGGAAAGGGGCAGAAAAGAAAGGGAACGGTGATACAGCAGCTGCACCTATAAGTAAATAAATGAAAAGGAATGGGCCCTCCTCTTTTTAATCCTTCTAAGCAGAAACCTCTTAGGTGTCGGACTTGGGGTAGAGGTGCAGGTCTCTGAAGGCAGGATGGGGGTAAGCCAATCCTTGCAGCCTGAGCAGATACCGATGACTGAGCTCTCCCGGCTCCGTGTGCAGCCTGGTGCAAGTCCTGCTTTCAGATACCTAGTTCTCTCCTTCCGTTGCAGAGGGAGTCTGGGTCATCAGAGACCTAAAAGTTACGCACTATAACTGCGTGCCATGTCTTGAAACTTAAGTATCTTCATCACAGAATCACAGAATGTTAGGGATTGGAAGGGACCTCGAAAGATCATCTAGTCCAATCCCCCTGCCGGAGCAGGATTACCTAGATCATGTCACACAGGAACGTGTCCAGGCGGGTTTTGAATGTCTCCAGAGAAGGAGACTCCTTAGTTGCTCTATAGAACTTGAGATGATAATAGTGTTTCCCTTCCCTAAAAGTGTGGTGTCAGGAAAACTGCGTTAAAATATTCGAGTGGTGTTCACGTACCACAGCAACATTCGTTCTTAAGCAGGAAATGTAAGATTTGGCATAAGCATACAGATTTCTTTGCATTTTTCAAGTTGTGGCAGTGGGCTGTGCCAAGTACAGCATTTCTTCGGAAAGGCAGCATGAGATATTTAGCAAGATAATTTAAATAGAACTTATCTACCAAATGTCCATCTGTCTTTATGGTTATGCTTTTGAGATTGTCAGAATCTTGGAGCAACTCCGAAAGAATAGCAGAAATGCATTTTAGCAGCTTTAAAAAATGCTGGCCTCAAGACTTACTAGAGAGGTACATGAAACACAGGTGTCTGTTTGACAGGAAGAATGCACTTAGTTTAATTGCAAGATATTTATTAAAAGCCTATTGTGGAGCAGTCATGACCTTGGAGGAACAACTGAGTCTTACAACTGACTCTTCACTTTCAATATGAGGTGGAGTCTGGCTGAAGTGCTTGGAAATTGTTCTGGGTTTTTTCCTGCTTTAGAAATGTCCAACTTAACATCTGTGGTGTCACAGGAGCTAAATGAAGTCTGAAAGCAACAATGGCCATGAAATAAATTTTATTCTTGCTAGATGATGGCTAGATTTCTATCTTACGTAGGTATACGTGTAGTCTAACACACTTGCATGTTTTAAAAGCACTCAGAATTTGCAAGGACGTAGCTGAATTGGGCAGCTGTAATGATGTAAGCCAGGAGAGTAGAGCTATAAGTGCTTGCTTCAAAGTGACAGAATTATTTTTCAAGTATTTTTTTTTAATCTGATAAAAGATTTTTAAATTATCACAATTTAAAAATATTCTACTATTTCTAGCAGTGCAACATCTTGTTCTACTGCACTAACGATTTTGGAATCAAGTGAGTGCTGGTAGTGTCTTGCAGGAAAATACTTTATATGTGAATGTATAGGAATGAAAATCAAGTTTCTGAACAAAACTTAAGGATGCCAAAATTATTTGGGATTTGATGTCCAGCTCCTTTGGGGTCACTTGAAAGCTGAAGCCCATATGGTTTGAGTATGTTAATGGGAAATTCAACCATTTCCCCACCTCTTCTCTATTCTAAGCTGCCTGAGCAGACAAGTAGCGCGTGACAGCAACTCTCACCCATCCGCACAATAGGGTACGAATAGCTGGGTGGATGGGCCTTCGTTGGGGTGAGTCAGAGGAGGGAACACAATGTCTGTGGTTCAGCTGATCTGGCCATAATCCAAAGCAGAGAGTGCTATTCCAGCTTCCATCTGGAAAATTTATCCTAAGAGAGCTGTTGCAATCCTGTGATTGTCTTGCTAGCTCATGTGTGCATGACTTTCACCTCTAGCTTCACCTTCACCCCTGTAAAAAGCCTGGTTACTCATTTGTGGGGTGAGTGTGTAGCATAGGCAGCCTGAACGAAGCAGTTTATTGAAGGGAAATGCCTGATATGTATTTACACACATGCTAGCTCTGCCCTGATAAAGAAGACACGTTAAGCCAAATAACATAAAAAAATGAAATGTTTCTGTAAAGCACAGCTGTCTGAAAGGGGATTTTAAACTTCGTTCTTCCTACTTCATTTGTCTGTTTGGCAGCTTTCCCAGCCTGGTCTCAAAGCAACAACAGTCAACTTATGATTGTGATAGACTGTTCCAGTAAAACCCCTCTCTCTGCATCTAAGACTGAGCATCTCAAGAAGATTTTTATTTTTTTTTTAAATGGCAAGTGTTAAATACAAGTAGGAGGACTTTTCAGACACTTTCTTAATTAGAGTTTAATGTCAGGACTGTCACCCGTTTAGTTAGCTTTGCCTGCGGGCAAGAAAGTTTGAGAAAAGATTAGAAAACATCCTGAATGAAGCTGAAGGTCTCTGAAGAAAGGGTCTCTTGCTGTCTTGGTGATGGGTGTGAGAGAGTGGGCTGGAGCTGGGCATAGTGTGGTGGGGTGCTGTGCTGGCTCCTCTGCACCACTCTGCCTGCCACTCTGGCTCCAGCCTGAGGTTCAGTGCGCTGCCACCCCTGGGACCCTTGTCAGGAGGGATAATTGTGCAAGGCAATGTGAGCATTTTATGATCGATCAGATGGGATGAGTAGAGTGAGAGCTTGACCAGGTCAGGGTTTGCACTTTGATTCCCCTGTGGGGGAAAGGTTAAAGCTGTCAGCATACAGTTGGTATTTTTTATTAATTACAGTTATGTCTACACCCTTCAGAATGCGACTGGGCCTTGATATGCCCACAGAGACTAGAATGTGAATTTTGGAGAAATTGTGTATAGATAAAAGTCAATAAGCAACAACAGAAGGACAAGCCAAAAGAAGGATTACAGGAAAATGACAAAATAATAAGTTTTGTTAGGGTAGCTAATGTATGATTATTATATGATCTATTGCCACTAGAAACAATTATAACTGTCTCTAAAATTGGAGTCACTTTAAATTGTGTAGACTTTTCAGAATATCTACTTTTAATGCCACATTGATGAAGATGACTTTTGCTGCTCAAAAAATTCTGCATGTTCTGATTACAAGTTATAAGTCCCATTGGATAATAATCCTAGATAGTATTCTCTGATCGGTTCATTGTTCTCTCTTGCTGTAATGGGTGTGTGGAAAAGAACAATCTTTACCACACTCATTTAGGCATTCAGTTTAAAAATATATGTAGCTTTTCAAATCCTCACAGCTGTCTGACTTTTTGGTTTGGTTTTTTGTTTGTGTTTTTTTTTTTTGTCCAAAAGCAATTATTGGGATCCTGGAATTAATCTCTGAGTTTCCTAATTTTCTTTTTCAAGTGTGTGTATGCTTGGTCATATGCATGTGTGTGTTTGCGTAATATGCTCCAGAGCATACAGTTGCTCTCTGGTTTTCAAACCATATCCATCCTCCTGGGTGATTTCATTTGAAGTATTAAAGAAGTCACCTATAATTTTGTCAGTGACATTGTTAAATTTCACATCAACATTCAGAATTTTTTTGTTTGGACATAGCTTTCAAATACACATGCTACCACTCACAAAAGCTTTGTGATTTATTAGTGCAATACTTTTATTTTGCAGAGAAACACAACCATGGTCAGCAAAACAACCACGCTGCTGAGAACACTGTTGGTTCTCTTGCAATAGCGATGCGAATGCAGGTTAGTGTAACTTGAAACATTGTAAATTTGTTGCTCTTTCTGTGAGTTGTAGAAATTGCTTCTACAGTTTAGATTTTAATTTTTGTTTTGCTCTTTTGAACATCTTGCCTGCCTTCTGTTTTAATAGCAACTCTTAGGTAATTAGGCTGAGTCATGCCTGTTACATTTAGTTAGAGAAAGGTAAATTAAAAATCAAACATGTCATAATTACAGTAAAGCTTGACAGAAGCACTGGTATCAATAGACTAATGTTACTTATTCTGGTAAGACAGTGAAGATAAATTGCATCTGTGCACATTTTTGTGGCGTGTTGGGCAGAGGGTCCAAAAGTTGGTTGTTTTATGTGGAAGTAGCATGAGTCAGTGAACAATTAATATCTTCCATTATTTTTAAAGTGTGAGAGAATAAAAGTAATTCTCCATCTTACCAGAATAAAACCTCAAGTGCCTAATTAGACACTTTTCTCTGCCACTTGCATGTTACTGGTCTCGTCTCTTTCTGAAATGTGGACAAACAACAGGACAGTAATAGTGCAGTGGCTGTTTTTTCTTTCATCCTAAAACCATAAAATTGAAAGATTTTAAAATTTGGGTTTTTTTGTTAGTCTTTGCCATAAAAGTTATTTCAACATACTCGTGAGATCGTTTGAAATTAGTGTTCAGCATTTATGATGCAGCTGGTGTGTGCTGTTTTCTTGTTTGAAAACAGAACATGGTAAAAACCACGGAGCGATGGATCCAGTCCCAGCAGCACAGGAAGTGGGACCTCCGCTGCTTGAAACTGCAGCCCCTCTCCCCAGTGCCCAGGTAATAAGTGTTTTTTTTTAATTAAAAAAAAAAAGTAGGCAAGTGTTAAATGTGACAACAAACCTAAATATGGTCTGTGCCTAAATATTTTTTAATCTGCTTATGTGGACTACATGTTGTGCTGTTGTATGCCTCGTTGTGACCATGTCCTTCTGTTTCCTATCAGTTTTTACTTTTATGATGTGCGTTGGAGCCAAGCTTTGTTTAATGAAGGCGTAAAGCTGGAAGGTTTCATTGAGGGAGGGAGGTGAAACCTTGTGTAACATCAACAGAAATACAAAATACAAGACGTTCCTAATTGCTAAACCCTAATGTTGGAAGGTGTTTATGGATCTAGTTAAGGCTCAGTGATTTCAGTGGCATTTGAACTTGTATTTATTTGCCTCCCTCAGTAGAAGTACTTTACTTTTTTCTGCATTAGACTTTTAAATTCCTGTGTAGATGTGAAAAGCAGGAAGCGTATTTATTCTCGTAGCCCGAATCTTTTCACTTGATTCCTGTAATTCACCTCCCAAGGCCCATGTCCAGCCCGCAGGGATTTTAGGTCCGCCTTGGCACAGTTGCTGACACCTCTGACATTTAGAGCAGCCTGAGCCCTTTGCTGCGCTAAAGTGCCTTGCTGTGTGTTGGTTGTGTTGGGTGATGGAGAGAGGAGCAAAGGACTTGAAGTGAGGTTCTGCCATGTAGAAAAGCTTTGAAATTTTTGTGTGCTTATTTGTATGCCTGCTCTGTGCCACGCACATGATGAAGGAACCTCACATAGGAAGAAAGGCAGAGAGAGCTGGGACTGCTCAGCATGGAGAAAAGGCTCAGGGGGATCTTATCAATGTGTATAAATATACTGTATATAAATACAAGGGTACAAAGAGGATGGAGCCAGGCTTTTTTCAGTGGTGCCCAGTGACAGGGCCAGAGGCAATGGGCACAAACTGAAACTCTGGAGGTTCCCTCTGAACACCAGGAAACACGTTTTTACTGTGAGGATGGCTGGCACAGGTTGTCCAGAGAGGCTGTGGAGTCTCTATCCTTAGAGATATTCAAAAGCCATCTGGACATGGTCCTGGGCAACTGATTCTAGGTGTCCCTGCTTGAGCAGGGGGGTTGGACCAGATGAACCCCAGAGGTCCCTTCCAACCTCAGCCATTCTGTGGTTCTGTAATTCTGAATCCCACTGCTGTGTTTTTGGAAAGCTGTAACATGTTGTTTTCTTTTCTAAGCATTTTGATTCAGTTTTCACTCTCTTAGAATGGTTTAATGGGAATGGATGCAACTGTAATTTAAAACAGAGGTGCCAAAAGAATGAGTTTTCTATTGTACCCGGAGGTGAAAGGGGGAAGAATGCTTGAGCTTTTCCTGTGCCAGTATGTAACATTTCTAGAACTAAATCCTGAAAAATCTGTCCTTGAGTAATATAGTTAAACGGTAGATTAAAGCATGTGATGTCATGAGTGTGCTGGTGAAAAAACTGTCAAAAAAAGTATTCCAAGCCCTGTTTATGACATTGTGTGTTTAGTACCTAAGTATTTGCATAATTAAGATATAATGGCATATAATATAATCAATAATAGGACTTCCATTTATTTGATAACTGTATAGCTTTATTTCTTTTTTTCTTTTAAAAGTAAAATAATTCATCAGATGGAAAGTATCCTGCAAGAAAATGTAAACTTACAGTAATACACCACGTGTGGAAATGGATGGAGTTTTCATTGAAAATGAGGCAAAGCTGCTTAAGCACTAAAACTAAGAACATCTGCTTTTTGATTTCTGTGAGATCTGGGTGTCAATTGAAGTATTTCCAAAGCTATTGGAAACGGAACAGAAGATTTTCTTACAAATATGCAGTAAAAAAAAATTCCAGCACACAGGCTGAGTAGATGTAGAGCCTTCTCCCATCTTTTAAATTTTCCTGTATTTTGTAAATTATGACTTTTTGCTTAACAAATCTCATTCATGCAGAAGAACCAGTGTTGCACATTTCCAGCAACATTGAATAATATAAGTTATTGAATAGTTCTGGTATTTCCAATATAGAAAATATATTGTCAAACTAAAAGAGCTAGCTACAAATGTAGACTTCTAAATCCTAGCTATAATAAATTCTTTAATTTCCTGTGTTTTAGAAAATACTTTTACCAGAAATAATAGACTAGATGTAAACATTTTGTACGTGTTGTTTAGCCCCAGTAGTAGTTAAGGTGTAAATGTCAATTCATTGTGAAATTATGCCTTTTATCACATAAAAGGCAGTCTGTCATTGAAGGGTTTCTAAGCTGTTAGAAGTCTAGTTGCCTTGAAGGTTCTTGAGGGAACTTCAGATGGGAAAATGATGACAGCAATGATTTTACCAATGGAGAACTGTCAGCATCCACTGTCAATTTTACTTCTAAAACTATTTGTCATTTTATTTATCTAGAAATTCTTCGCCTTTTAATTTATTTATAAGTGTACAGCTTGGTCAGTTTTGCTTCTTGCACTTTTTGCCAGTAGTGGTACCTGCAGGGTGGGAAAAACCTCATTGTTTCTTCCACAACTCTGAGAGGGAGGCATTTGTGGCCCAAGAGACAAGGGAAATAGAAAGGGCTGAGATGCTGCAGGGAGTCTTGATAGTCTGGCCTGAGATTTGAAATAATAGCTTCTGTCTTTTAGTAAAGAGGATGATATGTTTAGTAGGAGGGGAGAAAAAGACAGATTAACTTTCTGTCACGTTAGTCTACATCCTTCTCCCCTTGCTGAATACATCAATTGCTTTAATAGGAGAATAGTCACCCTACAAATTTTCCTTGCTTAAATCTTTAAGGGACCACGCTGTCATCAACTTACCAATATTTTTCTGGGACTCAAGTTGTTTTTACGTAGAGAGTTCTGAATGAAAACTTTAAATTTCTTTGTAATGTGATGTTTGTAAGCCACTCCCTCTTGTGCTCTTAATGCATTTTTACAGCTAGTTGCGTTTGAAGTAGTGCATAAGAAAGCCAAAGGTATATCCTTCTATGCAAGAGGATGCACTTCGTATGTCTTTGAAAGTAAGCAGATTCCAGGTTCGTATATGCAGTGAAAAGGTCTGCAGCACAACCATTGAGTGCTGTGATTGAGTAGCTTCTTGTCCTGTAGTACTGGTCTGTGTCAGTGTTTAGATGGATGATTTCTGGGTTTCACGTAGCCGCTGCAGGGTGCAAAAGTGGGATACTTGAGAATTAGAATTGAGTAATGGTCCCAGTTTAGGACATCCTCAAAGAATTGCAAGCAATTAAGTTGGCACAAACTGATCATTTGCTGGTGGATGCAGAACAGCCGAAGTCCACACATAGAGCTGAGATCTGGCAGAAGTGCTGTGTTCATCTGTGGATATTTGAAGTCTTGCAGACTGTTTGAAAGTTCAGGATGTTAGCTTTGATGCCACTGCCAGATTCGATCTTAAAAATATTGTAATCAACTGAAACTGCAGGAAGGAATTCAGCCTGGTTAGGCTGAAAGTAATTAATCTCTTGGTAATTTTTCAACTTGCTTTTGTGGTGGTGTGAGCAATTCAAAGCCAAAGGAGATGATTCCTCACATCTTGTGTGCCAGGCCCCAGGACTTTACTGCCACGGGAGCTTGCAGCTGTTGACACTTATGTGGACTCCAGGGGCAACTAGGTCAAGCTCACAAACAAAAAATACATGAAGGAGTATTAAATCCAAAGACCCCAGGTGGTTTAGGTCAGGGATTGCAGATACAATAGCGTCCCCAAGCCTACAGCCACCTCCCCTCAGGCAATACTACCATGTGTGCTTGCTCCATGCTTGTTCTCTTGCCTTAGCTGCCACTCGCAGTCCTTGCTGGAAACCGTTTATAAGCTCACTGGACTTCTGGCCTGAGCCCTCTGCATTAAACTCCTGCTATGCGGCCATTTTCAGTTTAGCTGTGTTTTAGAAGTGCACAAGTCGTTCTTCAAATGCCTTGTTTCCTTTGGTGCCCTCATGGGGGAGTAGCGAGGCTTGGCTGGCTTGGTGGTACACTCTGATGAAAGGCACTACAGGCACCAGCATCAGGTTTAGCTAATGTGTTTATGTAACTGTTGGCCAAGGAATATATGTGCTTTTTAGTAAAGTGTATGTGCTGAAATATACTGGGAGGGAGGAGAGGAAAAACAAAACCAGAAACATCCATTCCAGTGGGATATGCTTGAGCATCCAGCAGACACGTCTCTAGCTTGATATGAAAGCATTACGTAATATTTGGAATCTGATTAAAGAAGACAACTCTGTGAAATGTAACGATTAACAAACACTGCACGCGATTTTCAATGTTATATTAGGTGTTAGCTAATATTTAGATTTGGTTAATAAAATGTGAGAGAGGATTGAAAAACTAATTACAATAACTCCATTGTTGGAGTATTTGCTGTTGTTTTGTGCTCTGTTGTCGACCGCCTAAGCTGAGAGAAATCTCCTGGCTCCTATTTGTTTTCTTTTCCAGTGATATTGAGATTTCCCGAGCACAGAGTCCAAAAGCTGTTGATGTACTTGCCAAGGAGATAGGATTGCTTACAGATGAAATTGAGATCTATGGCCAAACCAAAGCCAAAGTACGTTTGTCCCTGCTGGAAAGGTTAAAGAATCAACCAGATGGAAAATGTGTTCTAGTTGCTGGGTAAGAATGCACAGTAATGTCATTAATGTCCACCCTTTCCACTCATATTAATATAAACATGCAGCCTACATCTTTTTAACACACTTCACAAATAAGAATCCTGAATGTTTTCAGCGATATGTTGTTCTCTTCTGGAAGCGAGCAGTTTTTGAAATCTTTTGAAGTAACACAACTTTTTTTCCAAACTGTTATTACTTAAGTAAAGTATATTTTATAAAAAGTAGTTTGTTCTAAGCTTCTTAAATGTTATCTCTTGGTGTATGCAGTTTTTCTTAATGTTTTATCAGAATTTTAAACGTTTAACTTGAATATTTAAGTCTGTGTGTATTGTGACTGTTTATACACAAACTTTAGCAGAAGCTACATGGTAATCTGTTGATATTAACAATAAATACTTTTTTTATTGAAGAACAGATTACAAAGTTTAAAAATCCATGTGTTTTCTCTGAAATGTAGACGTGTCTCCAGGCAGGCTTATCCTGCTCTCTGTTCCCACGATTATAGCAAATATAGCAAAAGCAGGAATCACGCGCTTCTCTTCTGAAGAGCTATGGGTTTTTTTCTGCATTCAGTGAGACAACATTTTGTCATTCACCTGGATTGCTAAGTGGAACTTCTAATTGTGAACAAACAAGTGAAGATTTTCATTAATATTTAAATTGCAATGTTTTCTTTATATTCTGAATTAATCTATATGGTTGCTTCCTTGCAAGTAAAACCAGTCAGGTTTAAAATGTATCTTTGGGCTGATCCAGGAGGAGAAGGCTGTTTTTAACTGCCTTTATCTACCAGTTCCTCAGTCGGGGTAGTGTTTTGCAAACTGTTTGCTTTACTGCCTTCCTGTGGGGACAGCCTGGGTTTCTGGCACTATCTGAGATGGTGTTATTGTGGACTGAGAGACCTGATGTTACAAAGCTGAGGCAGGCAAGTTACGAAGCTGTCTTCAAAGCTACGTGATGGAACTGCAATGTATAAAAATGTTCCTGGAAGACATTGGAGCAGTTGTTGAGAGAAGGAAATAATAGCTGGTTGAGCCTGATTTCCTTCAGTAGAGTTTTATTTTGTATTTTGCTGCTTTGGAGAAGGAAAAGCAGATTCAGCATTTGGCTGAGTTTGAAGAAAGTTGCTACCATGTACTTTCAGGCTCGTGTTGTCAGCTGCGTCAGTTGTGTGCCATGCTGCAAGGTATGCCAGGCTTCTTTAGCAGCCGAGTCTCACAGAAGCAGAGGTTATTTGAAAATGTCTGGAGGTGGAAGACAGCATGATGCAAAGCCCCATTCAGGTGGATTTTAGTTGTGTCAGATGGTATGTGCCAGTGCTTACATTTCTTCACACCACTTTGTCTCCCAATCTTCTTCAAGGAAGATATCTCAAGCAATTGTCTGAATGCTTTTTTGTTGTCACAGACAGAAGTGTATATACATGGGGAAGAAATGGGAAAGTTTTGACTAGCAAGAGGAAAAGCTGGCAACAAATAGAATATTGTATTTTCTTAAGTTTATATAACGTGTATAAAGACTGAACTGTGTTTCACAAATGAATGGCTGGGTTTGGTACCTACACAGCTTGATTATGCAATATTTTGCTATCTGTAAATTCTCTGAAGTCATTGCATCTCGTGGAGTAAGTATAAAACCACATCTGCTGCATGAGGAGGGCCTGGGCAAGGAGGCTACAATAGTGGGAACGTTCTCTTCTGAGAGAGTTCAAAGTTTGACTGAAATATTGTGCATATAAAATATGTCTTGTGTTTATGTGTTCTCAGCTGTTCTCATTAGCTGAACTGACTGTAGCAGACAATTATTTTAAGAAAAGTGGGGAAATGTTCAGTACAATGAAAACTGAATACCACTCAAGTGTGGAAATCGAGGAGTGAAATAATATCCTCAGTTACCTTCTTCATCTTCTCCTGCCAAGGCAGGGTCAACCAAAACCTGCTATTTGGATTATTATGTTTGTTCACGATAACTAAAAATATTTAGAAGTTCTTTCAGAATGATGCAGTATAGGTCTTCAGAATAAGTTTTCAGTGCTTCCGAGGAAACATTTAAGATATGTGCTTATACTTCAGGGTGTTTGGTCTGATGGAAATATTTATTATGTATGATGTGAACTTTTCATATGTGAAGGAAGTGAAAAGTGCGTGTGTGTCTTCAACAAGCTGCGAAATCTCCAATCTGCATCCATGATGCAGCCAGTGACATTTGTGCCTGTAATTCCACAATTAGGTTTAAATGTTTCATGATGTCTAGGAATTATAAATATTTGCTGCGAATGCTCTTCTAGTTTATTCCTCATGTGCTAGAGCCCAAACTTGTTCTGAATAGCAAAATGCAACCAAATGTACCTTTTTATCTCTAAGGACAGCTGTATTTATGACTTTTTAAGAAGTTGCTACTAACTGGAAGGTCTTCTTTGCACTTTCTAAATGCACACAAATACACCTAAATGCCTCATCCAATACATACTTTATATACTGAAAAATTGCAGTTTGATTGACAGATCATGTCACCCAAAAATAGGATGAAGACTTAATTTCTTCATAACTTCCATTTTCTTCTGTGTGGAGAATGTTCTTTTCCCTTTTTTTCATTCTCACTTTTTTGTGTGTGTGTGTGTGCGTGTGACTTACCGTAAGGCTCATGTTAAACACCTTGGGGGCAGAGCCACGAGTTATCATGCAGTAATGAACTCTTGGGCATCAACTACCTGTATACAGGCTTTTAGTATGCTAAAAAAAAATTGTGTTGCAGGATATGTTAACTCAAACTGCCTCCCATTCACTGCAAGCTGAGAGCGTGCAAATGAACTAAGCTTGTGCATGACCTAGTACCTAAGTTTAGTGCCCAGGGTAATTTAATCATGCATTCAAGCATGTGGATAGCATATTCAGTGACAGGAGTTGCCACACTTCTGTGCTCAGAAATAAATTTCTGACAGTTGTAATCTTGGATGGGAGGTGTATGTAGGTGAGTCTGTCAGTTACGGGAACTCGCCTGCCCATGCCCTCCATAGCTAGGCTTCGCAAGTTTCCGTGTGGATCATGGAAATGCTGAACTCATTAAAATATTTGAAATTGCTGATACTGATGAGTTGAAGATAGGAAATTTGAAAGAGGAGAATTGTCACATATCCAATGAAGTTCTTGCTTGGAGTCACAACAGCCGGGGTAGCTGTGAGGAGGTTACAGCTGGTGCAGTGTATCATCTCACTGTTTGTTTATTTTCTCTTTGGGAGACCTCATGTAGCTTTCCCACAGAAACAGCTCCACTGTGAGCTAATGTGATGTATAACAAGCAAAGAAAAAGTCTGCATATTCTTATCTTTGTTTTGATATACATAAAGAGAGAAGGCTTTCCAATGTTATGGAAAACTTACTTTGCCAAAGAGCTGGTAACTGCTTGGTAGGTGGCAAAGTAAGAAGTTTTCAGGAGGAAAATGATTGTGGGGTTTCTGTGTTTAGATTGAAAACAGATTAAAGAAATTTGAAGAATAATGCAAATGGGTGTAAAAGTCTCTTGACATTCATTAAAATTTACTGTATTTTAAAGGATTTTTTTTTCTAGATTTGCATAAGATCAAAACACAGCATTGCACAATTGAGCTAAAGTTAGCCATTGGCAGTTGTAATTTTATACTTGTGTGAGTGAGTGACCTAAGTTGCCAAAGTGTAGGCTCAGTAGTGTAGCCAGCAAAAACATCTCAATGTCCACAAAGCAGCTTAAGTGGGTTATTTTGTTTATGAAAACAGATCAAAGTAGGCCAGGTACAAAATGGAAGATATTTAAAATAATCTTTCAAAGGAAATTATTGTAATAGAAACTTCTTTTAATTTTAGGATTTTTAAAAATTTTTTTTTTAACTAATATTTAAAACTGAGGTTCTGGTAACTATTGAAACTATTAAATAACTGTTTAACTCTTAAGGTTTATCCTGTAGTCTCCAGGCTGCTACTGAGCCTCTGAGACTCACAGATGTCCTGCCAGGGCACCTCATGTAAGATGACAAGTTGAGGATAGGTAAGTGAATTGTGCAGACCAACCTGGATTTCCTGAATAGTGTGATTTGCAGAGTCCTCACATTTTGTTAATTCAGTTAGGTGGAAAGAGACTGAAAAGTCAGGTTTCTGGTTTTGACTTTGCAGGGGTTTGTGCCTATTCCTACCTGCTGCAGTGGACGAGGTTTCTTGTGAGAGTGTCCCCCAAGTGCTGTAGACAGTTTATGGAAGTCTGGTTGCTGGTTTTCTTCCTCCATCACAGCCGCCTTTAGACATTTTGAGCCTTTACATATTCATTGAGTAACTCTAGTTCCAGGAAAACTAGGCATCACAGGGCTTCTCAGAAGAGAGAGAATAGATTAAAATGAACAAACCCATCTGAGGAGCACATTGAAAGTGCAGGCTGTTAAAACCAAGCAGATTTGATGAAGTCAAGGTCCTGTCTGCAAGGACATGTCCGTTTACTGCTGCAAACCATTGTGTGCTTGCATGAGTATGCTGATGAAAATAAGCTTGCTCTAGTTCATTTTTACCCCCACTTTGGTGGAGGCTCGTTCTCCCAGAGCGCCACATTCTCAGTAGGGATGTGGCTGGTGCAGAGTATCAATGTACTGGAAATTCAGCAGAGGCAAGATCTGTTCCTCCCAGTTTGATCAATGAGCAATGGTGTATTTCTGTTTTGTTCTCCGGAAAAAGGTCTTTCTCTTAGAAAATTCCCAGTGCTTTCTGTCTCATTTTACATAGTCATTTTAGAATAGGCCATCCGGGTTACCAGAGCATTTTAATAATGTGGCGCTTGATTGCATCCGTCTTCTGTGACAAGTAGATACTATTCTTCCTGCAGCTACCAACATGCCTTCTGGTTATGCATTTGTCAATTCCAGCTTCCTTTCCTTTGCTGAATAGTAGGCTGCATCTTTACAAATCTTATGAAACAAGCAAAATCAAAGAGTCCCTTGTGTGGCTGTGCATGCCAGGTCAGCCTTCTGCCGTGTTTTGAGCTGCAATTGAGTAAATAACCTAGTGATGCTGTCTCTGAATTCTCTCGAGTGTGAACTTCATGTGTCTGATGCTCAAAAATAGAGGTAACCACCAACAGGAAGCACTGCCAATGCAAGTCGTTCTGTTAGCAGTGCAGCCGTTGTGTGCACTGAGTTTTTGGGGTTTGTGTGAAGTCCTTTACTGGTAACTTCCAGTAAACAGTTACAGGTGTCTTTTTCATAGTAGAATAGTTTGCTTTTTGGTGGGGTTTTTTGATTTCTTTTTTTGTTGGTGGTGTTTTTTAGATAACTAATAGCTTAAAGAGTTATTAACTTGTGAAGTCTTCGAATCACAGAATCACAGAATCAACCAGGTTGGAAGAGACCTCTGGGATCATCAAGTCCAACCGTTGCCTTGATGCCACCCTGTCAACTAGACCATGGCACTAAGTGCCATGTCCAGTCTTTTCTTAAACACATCCAGAGATAGTGACTCCACCACCTCCCTGGGCAGCCCATTCCAATGTCTAATAACCCTTTCTGAAAAGAAATTCTTCCTAATGTCCAACCTGAACCTCCCCTGTCAAAGCTTGAGGCTATGTCCTCTTGTCCTATCGCTAGTTGCCCGGGAGAAGAGGCCGACTCCCACTTCACTACAACCTCCCTTCAGGTAGTTGTAGACGGCAATAAGGTCACCTCTGAGCCTCCTCTTCTCCAGGCTAAACAACCCCAGCTCCCTCAGCCGTTCCTCGTAGGTCAGACCCTCCAGACCCTTCACCAGCTTGGAGTGCAGTAGTGCCTCAAGATTACTCATATATTCTTTAAACCTGTCTCCAATGCACAGGAATAAGAGGATCAAGTAAATGAGATTAGGGCAATAGACAAAAGTGAATGAGACAGAAGGAGAACAAGGGGCAAGAAGAAACCATGCTAATGATGGTTTGAATGGGGTTTGGGCAACCAGTGTTAGAACAGTAGTCAGGAGGGTGAAACTGGTAGTGCAAGTGAGTTGATCGGACTGTGGTGCTCTGAAAGAAGCATCTTTGTACAAAAGTAAGGATCCTGGGACAAAATGGTGATGGCAGAAATAATGGTGGGAAAACCAGAAGCTATCATTGTAGCAACTGTAAAACTGGGAGGGCTCACTCACTGTTGTGACAATGTAGAGATTAGAAAGTACCCATTCTTCTAGGAGCTGCAAACATGAAAGTGGAAGTAATGAAGTAACGTTCTGAGGTCCTGCAGTAGATCAGAAGGAAATAAGAAGGCATAGTAAGGAAAAAAAAGACAACAGGGACCAAAACCGCTTTTGCGAGTAGATAAAATAGCTTTTGAGAGTAGATGAAATGGATTCTTCTCAGGATATACTCTAAATCTCCCACCTTTTGTTGACTCTACATAGATATTTTGCTAAAAATCTGTGAATTCCCTTTTAAGTCAAGGGAGCGCAGTTCTAGGAGGGCGGGATGACAAAATAGTCTGGATAGTAAGTTATTGGCAATGCTTTAGAATCTGATGTTTGGCAA
This sequence comes from Nyctibius grandis, assembly GCF_013368605.1. Classification (NCBI taxonomy): domain Eukaryota; kingdom Metazoa; phylum Chordata; class Aves; order Nyctibiiformes; family Nyctibiidae; genus Nyctibius; species Nyctibius grandis. The sequence continues at coordinate 57,576,022 of NC_090658.1, forward strand.
ACATGATGTAAATGTGGGAAAAAATTACTGAAAACAAATGCCCAAATTAAGTAACCCATGCACTATATGGTCATATAAGAGTAGTTCAAAGCTATCAGTAGACAAAATACTGCTTCTGAAGAGTGTCAGTTCGGGGAATCTCTTATAGATGTACCAAATCCCATTGATTTCACTGGAACTTGAGTTAAAACATTACTTTTTTGAACAGGAATATTCTTTCCTAGAACAGTATTGAAGATGTTAATTTGGCTTGCCTCCTATTGCCCAAATTTTTCCAGACATATCTAACAAAGGCTTCTTTTTTTAACAAAAAGCCCAGGATCGGATGATGATGTAAAAGATAAATTTGTGACAAGTTAATGTTTTTCATGTATTTACATTTTGTGGGACAAAGAAGGGCTTTTGTCAATCTGTGAACTATAATGGAACTAAGCTGAATCTCAAAGGCGAGGAGACAACACAGATGTCTCCTTGCATTTGACAATTTTACTAATGTTTTTATGCCATTTGAATTGTGATCTGAGGATAGCAATATCTTGGAAAAATTACTAGTTGCAAAAGGAAGTGTTTCTAATTAGAACTAGCTGTTTTAACTCAAGTTTCGAAGAGGTCATAGGATAAGGGTTCCTCTTTGACTAGGATGCGTGTGCATGCTTGTATTTCCTTGGGAATAAACATTAGTTCTTAACGTCATCTTCACAAAGGTACTTACTTCTTTGCAGGTAGTGAAGGCAGCAAGGATATGAATGGTTACACTTTGCCAAAAAGTAGGACTTGTATGAGAGTGGTGTGAATGGAAAAAGGACTGGGGCTTTCTCCTTCTTCCAGTCAGAAGGAGAAATGCTGTGCCTCAAACTAATAATTTTGAATGCATTTTGGAGACGTGAGATCTGTTCATACTTTAAGGAAGAAAAAAAAAGAAAAAGGAAAAAAAGCCCAACACGCCCCCGCTTTTAACATGGATCATAAGAAATGTGCTGACCTTGAATGTAAGGAGGACGTCACTTAAATTGAAGTGTGTCTCAGTCACAGAAGGCTGATGAAGTTTTCTGCTTGCAAAATCAGCTGTCGTTGTCCCGTTATTAAAAGGACAAGAGTAGAGTCTTTGAGTGGAGCTTAGAGTCTCTGATACGAGATTGGATGTCTTTCTAAAATTCTGTCCTGGTTCAATCATGGTCTAGATGTGGAAGTTGTAGCACGAGGTTTTTGAGCTTTTGTATGGGAGGTCGGACTGTGATTGTAATTGTCCCTCGTCACCCTTAAATATGCAAAAATATCATGAAACATAAGTGTAAAATAAATCACATTCAGTTGAATATAGTGACTTTTGTGTCCTGTTTTATTTAAAAAGCAGTTGATCTGTCGTTGAGGTTATGATGACATGGAAGATGGAGAGGCCTAGTTGAGCTCTACAAACAAAAGTTTTGGTTATTTAATTTAAAATATTCTATTAGTTCGTTCACAGTTCGAGCAGTGGGAATAAAACGTCTCATGCATTACTACAGAAAAGTATTAATGCATGCTCAGAATGTCTTGATGGATGGTTTGTTAATGAAACTGGTGAGCCTTTTGTGCTGTAATAAAAAAGCCTAAATTCAATATATTCTTTTTAGAACTTTTGCCAAAATAATCTTCTCTTTTTCTGCTATCATAGTAAATTGCTTAAATAGAAGACACATGTATATTAGCATTCCAGCTTGAGCTAGGGGCTAACATTGTGGCAGTATTTTTGTGGAGATAAAGTAATCTTATTGAAATTTGCTGTACAAATATTGTTCATTGAAATCAAAAGCTGTAAATTCTGATATCGTTAGCCAGGCTGACATCAGCAAAGAATTTGATTAATCTTTTTTCTTGTTTTGCTAGAATAACCCCTACACCCCTAGGAGAGGGGAAAAGCACAGTCACAATTGGTCTCGTTCAGGCGCTTACTGCACACCTCAACGTTAATTCCTTTGCTTGTCTGAGACAACCTTCCCAAGGACCTACCTTTGGAGTTAAAGGTACATAATATTTGCAGACTCTATGACTTCTTTCAGATTAAAAGAAAATACTGCTTTTTTTGCCTATTTTTTTTAATTCCTTAGTTACTTCAGTAACTCAGTGGATTGTTGGAATGGTAACATATTGGATTTTTTTTATAAGTATATAATGAATAGATAAAGGTTTCTTGCACACATCTTCCCATGCAAGGTTTGTATCTATGTTTGTGTATTAACATGTATTGATAATGCAGATAAAGCCCAAACATAATGAAAGGCATGGGGACGAGTTAGGCAGGAGGATTTTTATGTGAGTACACACACTTCCAGCCACTCCTCTGCTTGGAGACTCTCTAAAGATGTCTCTAAATGTTACTATTTAATTTTTCCTTGAGAAGGAGTCCTAAATCCACCCATATTGTTTTATAATATCCAAGCTAAGGAAGTTATGCATTTGGTTCAGCAGATGTGTCTGCATCATACGTTTGGATAGGTCTGAACCTCTTCTTTCTGTTCTTCTGAGTTGTCCCCCCTAATTGTGGGCTGCTGCCTTTTTGCCTAGAAACTCTTTAGGAGCCTGAGGTCTAGGTAAGAGCCAGACAGAGTTCAAGCCTGTCTTCAATGCTGATAGGAAGTAATGAAATCTTTTTTTTTGCCATTTCTCAGCTGAGATTGGTGCCTAACTGGGCAAGCACTCCCCATCTGCTCTACTTTGCTTTGCTGAAGTTTAAGTTAACAAGTTTGCTTTCAGCTGGAAGGCTCCTGGTGCTTGGTGCTTCTCAGTCAGGACTGGTGCATGTGAGTGCTTTAATCCCTCCACTCAACTTGTGCATAGGCTACAGCAAACTCCTTTGCCAGTGCCCTGGGAGGCAGTGGGGAAGGAGTGCTCAGGCAAGGGTCTGAAGGTTTTGTTCAGAAGCAGTGCTTGCTCGTGACTGCTGTGTCTTTCCACCCAACAGCTGCATGTGCATGACTGTGTCCTAAATCTGGGCAGGAGCGGAGGGTAACCCTTATCTAGCCAAAGTCTGGGCCAGCCACCATGTGTAGGCTTTCCTTTCAGTTCAAGAATTCCCTTTTTACTGCCTGCTGAAAAAAGCCAGCAAGGTTTAAGGAAGTCTTGTTCATTTGGGTGCATCATTGATCCCCTAATAGAAATCAAAATGCTGAGAAATGTCATCAGCACTGTATGTTTCACTTTGGGTGTTTAAGGGTGGTTGTTTTTTTTTTTTTTCCCTCAAAACTGGTGCGTGTCTGATCTGACCATATGCTTTCCTGTGCAGGTGGAGCAGCTGGTGGTGGATATGCTCAAGTGATTCCCATGGAGGAGGTGAGACAGCAGGGGAGGCAGCAAGTCCCTGTCCTTCTGGGAGGGGTGTGCAGGCTGAGGCGGCCACTGCAGCACTTGGTCAGTGGCGATGGTCTGCCTGGAGAATTGGGGTGGCCCTTGCCATCTCCATGTGGCTGCTGTGTGATGTGGAGGAGCTGTGGAGTGGGGGTCAAATACAGATACTGTACGTGTTTATAACATCTCAGCTATCATTCAAGTGCTTCCTGAGAAGAAAGCTGCTATCCACGTGTAACATAGAAGACAAAGAGCTGTCTGCTGCTAATTTTTTCTTTTTGTATCCACATCTATTGCAAAAGAGAATGAGAAAGAATTACTTTTCTGGTGGTGTAGAAAAAGGCAGGGAGGCCCAGGGCTGGTGGATTGAGGAAATTTCTTTTTCAAATGTAGATTTAATATTTCTTTTTAGCAGAAGTCATTGAGTGTGGCAAAATGGCTTGTTTTTAGACAGGCTGATCCTCCTGTGGTAGATAGGCCCAGAATACTGTGGAGGGGTGAATACCACAACTTTTGCTAGACTAGTAAAAGGAAGATGATTTGGCTCAAAACCAATGATGAAACAGGGAAGTCTCTTGTGAAAAATTGTTTTTCACAGGTGCGGGCTGCTGGGGATCTGCAGAAGCCGGGGCTCCCTATGGGGACGGTCAGGCAGAGCCCGGCAGCCAGAGCCCGACCCACCACCCAGGCAGGAGCAGACAGCCAGGGGCACTGGGGCAGCCCCAGCCCCAGGCACCTCCCTGGGGATGGGCCGAGACATGGACCTGGCTCTGTGGGACCCATGGCCAGGCCGGGCAGGGCTGTGGGGAGCTGAAGACGGCCCTGCTGCAGCATCGCTGGGGCAGGGGCTGATGGCCCTGGGGACTGATGTGGGGTCCTGGGCTGTGGGGCACCCTGGGGGGCCAGTCAGGGCTGGTGGGGCGCCCGGGGCCCTGGTACTTGACAAAGTGGAAGAATTGCTTTCTTACCTCTAAATTAATCTGCAACTTTCCTCTACCCACAAGTAAATGGATTTCTGTTGAAGATGGCGTCATCCTCAGTCTTTGAGGGCTTCTGAAAATGACATGCCAGCTTTTGAAGGAGCTGGCTGGGTGCATGCTTTCAGAATGCTCTCACTGTGAAAATAGTGATACTCTGTCTGAAGTGTCCACCCTTGCCAGGATCAACATTCATGATGCTAAAGCTACGTGATCCACGCATTTATGGACAAGTTGGGTCAAGGACAGAGATGAAACGTAGACCTTGTGCAGTGTTTCTTGTCAGTTGGCTGCCGCCATCGCTGCTGGGTGCCTTGACCTCAGCAGGCTCAGCCACGTGCTCAGGGGCTTCAGCACACTGTAGTTGACAGCAGAGTTTTGCATTGCTTTCCAGAGCGTAAAACGCAAGCAGGTTCTCTGGGCAAAGGGGCAAGTAAGGATAGTATGGTTAAGCTTATGCATATATTCACAGTGCTGGTTTAGAAATGCGTGATGGTTTCACCCCAAAAGAGTCTAATTTAGACCTCACCAAAACCACTTCATGGCCCGAAGTGGTGAAGTACCACCTTGAAAGTGCACAGCTGGTCCAAGCAGAGCCCTGATGTAGCACTTAGTTACAGTTTTGATCCTGTGTTGCATGTATGATCACAGTCAAGGGCTGGTGTCGGTTGCTGTCGGTGCCCCTCCGCAGTCAGTGCTGCAGTGCAACTAAAACTGACCTTCCTTCTGCCTCCTTCTGTCAGAAATATATAAAAAATCCAGTACCTACATAACAGAAGTCCTAATCTAATCTTAACTGCTGATTTCAGATTTTTCCACAAAACTTAGTTGCACAAACTTTGTATCAGCAAAGCTCACACCTGATCAGCTATGGGCTGTTCTCCCATGGCCAGCAGAAAGCTGGACCAAAAGCCAGCATGCACAATGTGCTCCAGGGGATTCGTCAGGAATCCGCATGTCTGGTCCAGGCCAAATAGTAAACATTGACAGTAAACTGATTTAGTACTGGTGATGTGGAACTGTAGCCCTGGGCTTTTCATTCTTGGATCATTTAACAAAGAAAAAAGATGTCTGTGGCTTTGTTTAGCTAAACAAAGGGTAGTTTACCATGTAGTCAGGTGGAAACAAGTCCTTCATATAGCTTGGTGTATTTTTAGCATGGTAATATTTCATCTACACTGATAGGTGACTAATCAGAGCCACAACCTCAAGGAGACAGCAGTGGTTGTTTCTGCTAATCTGTCTGAGATAAATAGGTTGAGTTAAATGGTTTCTTATAAAAAATAATTGTTGTTATTTTCACCCTCTAGTTCAATCTTCATTTGACTGGAGATATTCATGCTATAACTGCTGCAAATAATTTGCTGGCTGCTGCTATTGATGCTAGGATATTGCATGAAAACACTCAGTCTGATAAGGTGAGAATTATTTTCTAATATCCACATGGCATTTTTTCTTTTCAATTTTTCCATAAAGTGCATTTCAAAGCAAAATATATTTTTATATTTTCACCGTGTAAACAAAAACCATTGCTGTGAAGCCATTCTGTGTTCTGCTGGGAAATTGTGCTTATAGAATATATTTTTCTAGCAAATAGCTATCATAAGATAGTCTTTAAGGTAAGTATCTTATGCCCAGAACCTTGTCAACTATTTCAGACTGCACTAAATAGTCTAATAAAAGATATTTTCTCTATATATAAATCTTATTCTTTCTAATAATTTGTATACTCCTTTTAAAGTTAAAAATTACATCTATGATGTATAGTTGGGTATGATGTACCTTAAGAAGAAGGGATTGTGGGGAAAATGAACTAGATCCTCTTCCCTCCACTAAGTCTATTGTGACCTTAACACAAATGCTAACTTGAGTCTTTAAATGGAGAAAGTAAAGGAAGGAGCCTCCTTTTTTGTGGCTATAGTGTTAAGACTACAGTGTAAGTGGATTTAGACTGTTAAATCATAGGCATTGCTCAAAAGCCTACCACCTTCTTAGAACTGTTTTTTGAATGACTAACCAGAAGTCCACAACTTACGTGGTTGGGAAAGTCTTACTGAAATTAGCCTAAATAAAATAAAAACATTAGCTTTTATTTAACTAGTTCCTGGTTGTAACTTTTTCTTTCATTAACTTCTCGTGTTTTTTCTAGGCTTTGTATAACAGACTGGTTCCCGTAGTTAATGGTGTGAGAGGATTTTCTCCTATTCAGCTTGCCCGTCTGAGAGTAAGTTGTTAATGTGGTCTCTCCTCAATTATAGTATCTCTTCGTAAAATGTACTCTCTTATGCAACTTGTTTAAAATTATTTGATGTATGGGACCAAGTCTGTATAAACCTCCCTCATGAATTTATCAAATCCAGACTTTTTTCTAAAAGCATCCTCCTTGAAGTAACAGAATCTGGGTCTGATATTATTTTCATAACCAACATTGTTGCTATTCTTTTCTCCTGCAATAAACCAATACTGTTTTTAAATGCTGCATCTTTCCTGATGAAATATTGAAGTTAGAGTTTTTAAAATACTTTTCCTATTATGGTAAAGTCACGTTTGAAAGCTCACATTCTTTGATATTGCAATATTTTCTGGTTTTGAAAGTTTATTATAGCACATACTTGTAGGGTTTTATTGATGCCTATTTGACAATGTTCTTCTTTTGAGGCATAGAAGTACCTTTATGTGCATAGTATGTTTTCACATCCCATCTTGCTTCCTGAATGCTTCCAGAAGAGCTTCCTAGGCAATTCATGTATGAATAACATATCTGGATTTGAGGCTGCCATTCTGATAAATAACTAGGTCAATATAGTCCACTGACATTGGGGAAGGAGAATATGAACCTTAAGGACAGCTTCAGTCTTCTGCTTCCAATTCCATGTTTGTTGTTGGCTTTTGAGTCCTGACCGGTGTTGTTTCAGAGTCACCAGATGGCAATGGATAGCTGCCAAGTGCACACTTGGAATTGGGGGGGTGGAAAGGAGGATAGAGGTAATATCAGCTTCTGTTTTGAAAAAAAAAAAAAAAGTTTCTCGTAACATTTTAAGCTTTTGTGCTTCTCGGTTGAATGACAGTAAGCTAAGATGTGGATGGTGCCTGCTTGCCTCTGTGGCAGAGTAGATCGCACAGAATTTTCCATCAGAATTTTGAAGTGTTTCATTTTGTCCTTCTTTACACTATGTGTAGGGAAACAGGTAGGGGAGGAGAGGGAGTGTTTTGGTTATTCATGACATACCAACTATCTCTGCAATTGAAATGGATTTCTCTCTCTTCACATGAGCTGCAACTGAGTAAAAAGAGTTTGGCTTTATAACTTTCAAGTACATGCATCATAATTTCTAATATAACTGAATTATTTTGCTGTTAATTATTTTTAGTATAATCATTCCTTATACCTAAAAAAAAAATCAAATGTAAAAAGATATCTTTATGGGATGGGGTTACATTTTTTTCAAAAGAGGATTATTAAGATTGAAACTCCTCCCTTAGATGTGTGGTTTGGACTTGTAATTACAGAAGATCCCAGGCAAATTTTCTTTTCAAACTCCTTTTCTAACCTCAGGAGCTACCTTTCTCATTCCCCTGTGCTTCAGTTTTTTTCTCTTTTTCCCAGTAATTATTAGCCTAAGACCTCCTTACCTTACATCCTCTCTTTAACCACTTCTTTCCCAGTTTTTTCTTTGTCTCCTTCTCCATGTCAGCTCTGTGTCTTGCTCCCTTCCATCTGCATCCAAATCAGTCAGCTTTTTTTGTGCTGCTTAGATCCAGAACAGACATTGTTGAGAGCCTGGGAGGGATAGACTGCTTTCTTTGCAGTCCTAGTGCCCAGCCCTCCTTGCAGCAGTTGAAAAATATAAAAATGACTGAAAATTTTGCTGTCAACCCTCTGGGGAAAAATGTTCTGGGCAAAATGCTCTGGAAAAATGTATCTGGGCAAATGCCTGATACACCAAGCAGGAGGGATGAACCCTGAACTCTGGCTGCCATCTCTCAGTAGAGATGCTAGTGGGATATTGCTCCTTTCTTGATCTATTTTCATAGAATTTGTCAGAAACTACATCCAAGACTTCTCCTAACTATATCAAATTGAATTAAAACTGACCAACAGAATAGGAAAATATTAATACATAACTGGCAGTTGAGGACATAAGCCTTTCTTCATTACAACTGGGGTAAAAATTCTTAGGGTACCAAGTGTCAAAAACTGCAGGCTGTTTTCAACATATTATTGCCTTTCTCAGTACAGTGGGAAATGCTCCAGTGCCTGCATCTGGATTTGAAAGTATCTCTCACAGTCTGAGACCAATCCTCAGAAAGGAGCATAGTGAAAACAGTTTTAATATTCTCAAAAGTTTCTCCCCAGCTTTCTAGAAACAACTGTTGGTTTAAATAGGGAAGTAACTCTTTGAAATTGAGTATTTTTAGACTTTCAGATTTGCTTTATTTTTAGTCCTAAAGTGTAAACATGTTGGTTAATTCACTGAGGAATGCTTTCTAATGCCAGAGAAAGGTTCTTTTTGTTTTTAAGACTACAGTTCTTAAACACAGTTTTCTGATCTATCTTTACGTAGATCCACCTAGAAAAAGGTTTGCTGTGGCTGAAATAGTGAATCCTTAAAAGCCAGGAGGTATTGGCTCATTCGTTGTGAGTGAGTTTATGAATGATGGGCTCTTAAAGCAGAATTTTTTGTTTCATTCAAAGATGATTCAAACAAGACAACGCATGGGTCTTTCAAAGATTTCCACAAACTAGAGCAAGGAATTAATTATCTTTTTATTAGTAACTGATAATGTTGAATTTTCTCTTTGGTTTACATTAAGAGTTTCTTCTGTGTAAGAAAGAGATTGTTAATTTAATGGCCTATGAGTATTTAACTTTTCTGTTTCATTTCTCCATCTATATTTTCCCCTATTTTAGTTACAAGTGGTTTCCTATGTGCTTTTTTTTTTCCTTAAAAATAGTTTTGGTCATGACATGCTTCTTTCCAAAATGTTTGGTGAAAGTGGGGGTGATAAGCCAGAGCACCTGTACTTTTTGAAGCAAAAAAAGCCACTTCATTGCATTTCTTTAACTTGTTTTTGTGTAGAGGCTGGGAATAAACAAGACTGATCCTGGGACTTTAACAGAAGAGGAGATCAGCAAATTTGCGCGCCTCGGTATTGACCCATCTACCATAACATGGCAAAGAGGTATGTAGTCAAAAAGCCTCACTTCAGCTTGGATTTAATTGTAACTTATTTCCTAATTTGCTTAATTTTACCTGCATCAGAGCTGTTTCTGCTCTCTGACTGTAAGAACAACCCATTTGCAAGAGGGAAGTGTGGGTGCATAACAAATTTGGGTGCAGTATGTTGCTCTAGACTCAGTCAAGTATCTGCAGTAACTCAAGAGACTTTGCTAATATTCTGAAAGATAGGTTACTCTGACAGTTTAAGTACATCCCTTGTCTCTTTCACATTAGATAATACATCTTAAAACATATGAAAGTAGCTTTTCTGTGCATTTTACAAATCTTATCCATTTTCTTCTTAACTGTGTCTATTATGGTTTTGGATTATTTGTACTTACTCTACTTGATTTTGGTCACTCATCCTGCCCAGCTCAGCAGCCTGGGTAGCTCAGAGACTGGACACGCCTCAGGGATTATGCTTTTTTTCCTATTTTTAATGTGTCTTGAGTTGTTTGCTTTGTTAGGAAGAAGAAATGAAAGATGTAGTACGGTTTCAACTATGTATGCCAAGCAATCCAATATCCATTCTCACACCCTTAGACAACTCCCATCTGCATTCTAGTGCTGGGTTAAATTTCAGTGTTTACCTCAACTTCTGTATCTCTTTTTCTTTTTTAAGCAAGTAAACTCTGCATAAAGTTTTGAGTTGAATTCCATTGGATTTTATTTTCTTTCTAAGTTTTCAAATGCCAAAGTTCAAAGTCATTGTTAAGTGGAATGTATTGTAATGCTCAGAGAAATAAGGTGAATTTGCTGACAAGTGAGGAGCTTTGGCCATGCTTTACTGCACCCTTTTTGTGGATGTCACCTCAGACTTGCAATACTTTTCTCAAGATAATACTGGGGGATGTGGCACAAGATTTTTTTTTTATTAGTCACACAGTGTTTCTGGAAGAGACCTGTGTTAGGATGAAGGAGTAACATAAATATTTAGTGTAATATGACTCATCATTTTTATCAGCACGGGTTTGGGAGGAGGCAACATTACTCAACAGCTGTTAACCTCAAGTGAGTTATTTAATTCATCTCAAACAACGTTAGTGAAACTTCTATTACACACAGCTCTATATGATGCACATGTCTTAAGCATTTCAGAAAAAAAAAATGGTTTTAGGAATGTTTTAGATAACTTGGGAAATGTTTTATTTGGGACCGTTTCTGCAATCCATATGTCTGTGAAGCTTGTTACATACCAGGGAATTTGTAGGGCAGAAGAGAAAGCTATCAGATTGTCTGCAAATTAATTTTAGTCAGGACCTATTTCCTTAGAAGTGTCACAAACTTAAAGTTCGTTGTCTTCTTATACTAACTGGAACAGGTACAACATACTGAAAAGAAGGAAAGCTTCCCTCTACTTACCCTTCCCCTGATATTCAGATCCTGTTTATATCTCTAGAGGGTAAGGAAGTAGAGACATTAAACCTAACACTTGGTTGAACCTAAACTTTCCTGAAACGTTTACTTTGGGCAAGGAAGAGGGAAAATTTGGAGAAGGAAAAATTGCTTTTGTGGCAAAAACAATTACGCACCAGGGGATATCAGGAAAAATTTCTTCACTGAAAGGATTATCAAGCATTGGAACAGGCTGCCCAGGGAAGTGGTGGAGTCACCATCCCTGGAGGTATTTAAAAGACAAGTAGATGTGGTGCTTAGGGGTGTGGTTTAGTGGTGGACTTGCTAGTGTTAGGTTAATATTTGGACTCGATGATCTTAAAGGTCAAAACAATTCATCCAACCAAAACAATTCTATGATTCTATAATTTCTTATTTTACTGCTTCTAAGTGCAGCTATTGGAATCTTCCTGGAGAATGAATTCTGACCATGGGGAGAAAGCTGGTGTATCTCAGTGACCAAAAGGAGTTGCAGGGGTAGTTATAATTTCATGGTAAGTGTGTTCAGGTTACATGATTTCACTAGGAAGGGCCAGGTAAAAAGCATCCCACTGGCTGTCCAGGCTGGTGGGGAGGCTAGTTCCTGCTCTCAGCAGTGCCTGGGTAGGCAGGAAAGACATTTAGGTCTGCTTAAGGCTACTCGTGAGACTGAGCTTCCTAAGAGGAGAAGAGGTAAGTTTGTGCTTGAGAGATCAGCTTACCTTATGGCTTCACGGTGGCATATGGTACCACAGCTTGGTACAAGGCTACTGCTTCCATGTACCGGGCTCTGTTCTGCAATTTCTGCCAGTACTGTAATATCTTAGAGTAATGACTGTATATAAATAGAAACTGAAATGAGTTAGCCAAGTCTGTGTTGCATCATCCCTTAAATGGAATTCCTGAGGAAATTAGGGGCCACCATGTAGTGGGAAGAAGGCACGTATGGTATTTACAACAGCCCCATGAGAAATGCCCAAGAAGGGGAAGTGGCTTAAATCCTGCTTTTCTCTCAGCTCACTCGCAGCCCTGAATTGGGGTTGTGTAGGATTGAGACTCAAAGCCCCTCTTGTTCTTGGATAATTATGTCATCCTTTTCTCTGCAGACAAATTTGTTAACCTCCAAAAGCAGCAGGAAAAGTGAGAGGAGGTGATTGCACTGACCTCCAGTACAGACAACTTCTCTGAAGGTTCCTTGATTCTCTGCCTCTAAATGAACAGGGCTCAAATCTACATCTACCAGAAGATTGACTTGGTTGCCAAGCTACAGGCTGAACTGATCAAGAGTACCTTCCACCCTTTCTTTTAGTATTGCTGCAAATTGAAACACTTATAGGGCTAAAGAGCCCATAAGAATGAGGGACCCTATTTTTGCATTCTGTAGCGATTGCCATTCCTGGGAAGGAGAGGTCTTGGAGTTAGGTCTTGTTTTCTAAGAAACAGAAACATCCTCCTAATGTTTCTTCCTAAGAAACATCCTGATCAGCTGTCAGCAGGTGAGAGTGCTCTTTGGTTATTCTCAGTCCTTCCTTTTGGTTCCTACAAAGGCATATTTGAAGTTGAGTGTTGTCAGTGCAGAATTGGAGAACTTGGCTTGTGATGATTGTTAGTGAAGTTAGCAATTCTACAGGATGGTTTGGACATGCCCTTGCAATACCAAAAGTGCTTCCAGGTTAGAAATACAATTATCTGAAATTGAAGTTATGTTAAATAGCAGATGGTTGGTCTTGACAGTTGAAAAAAAGCTTCCTTTGAATGCTGTGCAGCTGAATGTGGAGTTAGTTACTCTGGTGTGCAAGAAAGTGACTTGTCTGGAAGAACCAATCTGACAACATAATCATCCTTTGAAAGAGAAACAGACCAAGTTTAACTGTCATCATGCAGTCTTAAAATCAGATCTTAATAGGTCAATGATGAAGCAAATGATTTGAGGTAGGTCTGAGGTGCATTGTATCTACTAAGACAGATTTTTCTTATGTAGGTAAAATATTAATTTGTATGTTAGAATATCAAGAATCTGTAAGCTTCAAATACTGTTCAGAGACATTGTATTTGAGTTATTTCAACCTGTCATCTAATGGTATCGACTAGAAGAGAGAAACGAAGTCAGTGCTAATGCTAACACGCAGGAGCGTGGTTGTCTGGTTACACTATTCAAGCAGCTGAATCTTATGTGTATAACAACAGGTATGCCTGGAAAAAATCCAGATCCCTGAGTCCTTGTTAACATATTTTGCTTTTGCTATTCCCTTATTTCAGTGGTGGATACAAATGACAGATTCCTGCGCAAAATAACAGTTGGGCAGGCAAGTACGGAGAAAGGATTTGTCCGTCAGGTACGTAAAGGCAGTTAACATATCTCATTCTGGACAGACTTTGCTTTAGAGGCTGAGAGATGTTTCTGCAGCTCTTTCAGCATACTACTTTGAATTGCAACGCTAACATCTGTTGCTGTTGTATAGTATTCTTGCAGTGGAACTGATTGTATTAATGAGTAACCGAGTCTGAAGTTTCAGAAACAGAAACCAATGCATATTGCACAATGTGTTGAAAGCACTTGAAAAAAAATGCGTATGTTAGGGGTTCAACATTGTCATCCTATGAGTATAAAAGGTGCCCTTATGCCCTCATAAAGTTAACTTGTATGATTTTTCTTACTTTTTTTAAGTCCACCAAACTATTTATGTAGTATTTATATAATTTAAATGTTTATATATATAATTTAATGTTAAAAAATTGAGGGGAGGGGTGGGTCATGTGTTGTTGGTCCCATTGGTGAGGACTGAAAATGACCATTAGCTTTTTATTCAAAATTTTTATTTCCCTATCATGCATCTCAGCTTTGGGATCTAAGCTGTAAGAACTTTGAGCATGTGCTTAATTTTTATATGTGGGCTTGAAGGGATAGTTCAGAAAATGAGCATGTGTGTACTTTTCAGCAGTGTAAAAAGCTAACCTACATTACTGTATGAGAGCTTCTGGAAGTTTATTAAAGAACTTACTCATGAATTGAAAGCCAGACTTTTCCAACACTATCTCAACAAGTATTCCTGGCGTCATGTGGGTAAATCCATTTCTGAAACAATGCAGTGTGGAACAGCAATGCCAGCTGGAACAAACTCATTGTGATGATATGGAGTTGCTCCTAATTCCATAAAGATATAGTAATCTAACACTCTGGATCATTAAATTTGTGAGGTTCTAACTATTTTGAGGTGAAGTAAATAGCTATTGTGGTAGAGATAAGGCTTTCATTCATTTTGGAAATCCTGTCTTTAATTTTTCTTCATCATTTCAGACCTCTTCTGGGGCTTGTGCCTAAATAAAGAGACCAAAAAATAGTGCTAATGTTTTTGCTCAATTCAGTAGGTAAAACAGTCAAAATGGAGAGAAGAACCTGAGAGAGAAATCGTAGAATCATAGAATGGTTTGGGTTGGAAGGGACCTTAAAGATCATCTAGTTCCACCCCCACTGCAATGGGCAGGGACACCTTCCACTAGCTCACTTGTTTTGTTTTTGAACACACAGGGTAGAGACTTTTCTGTCTATAACTTACAGAAAACTCAGTATTAGTTAATACTCATCTCTGATAATGGACTGGAACTACAAAATGTCATACTTGATACAAGTTCATTCAACACTTGAGGTGTTTTGCTATGTTTAGATTCATTTCAGTGACTCAATGTGATGATTAGCTTTGAGCCAGGTTCTGCCAGGCTTACTGTGCAGCATTTTACCACTGTAATTATGCTGCTGGGTTAAATATGGGTTGTTTTATTATGGAGTACTAGTTGACATATGGCTGTCAAATGTTGCTTCTCTACTGTTTTGGCTAAAATGACCTTGATGTATTCATTTTTGATGTGTTGGACTGATGCGTATCCATTCACATTTAACATGGAGTTAGTGACTCAAGAAATAGAGAACAGTTAGGAAAACTCATTTCAGAGCCTAGCCAGAGATCCAGAGAAAACAGCACTTCATAGTTAACAGATGCATATTATAAATATTTGGAGTGATGTTCTAGCACTCTTAAAATCAATGACACCTGTGTAAAATGGCAGAGCACAGCAGGAACAAAAGTCTGCATTTTAATGAACAGGGATGCTGTGGTTTCTACAGAGTATTAGATGAGTGATGCCCTTGATCCTGCAATTGAATCCATTTGGGTGGATCCTTTCATCAATAGAGAACTGACTTTACAGCTAAAGCTTCTGTCAGCACTTCATAGGTGTATAAAGGTATTAGAGTTAAAATAGCACCTGCTACCACAGTCTTTTGTGCCTTTTTTTTCAATTAAATATTATGTCACTTTTTGAGCATCTACCTGGGGTTGTTTTTCCTGTCCTTTTGGGGTTATACAGAAACAACGATCATAAAAACTTATTTTTTGGTCTTCTGATAAACATCCTGATAAAGTTAGGTAATATTCCAGTATACGGGTTGGGCATAGATTTCTCAGACTTATTTCCTATCTTGCATGTGCTGCAATGACTTACCAGGGACATTCTTAACTTCAGAAAGACAGTAGCATCCATGTCATCACAACGCTAACAGTGTTCATTGTGTACCCAGCTATTCTGTAGAACTGCTTCCAGGGAATACAGAAAATCTGCTTTGTAACTTCAGCATTTCATTTGAATCCCTATGCTGAAAACCTCAATTACAGGTTTATTTTTGGGTTTATGTGGTGTATATCTCTCCCTGTCTGTGCCCAACGCAGAGAATTGCTTGGGTGTCTTCAGAAGTTTTGACTACCATGCAGGTACATAGAAACCAGCCTGAATAGGGCTGCTCGGGGCTGTAGCTGTCAAGACAGAACCTAAAAGCAGGGACATAGGTTAGAAAAGGGCAGGAGATGTTAAAGTACTAGGCAAATGGATAGGAATAGTAAGGTATATGTTGAACAGTTCTCTATGTAGATGCTTCTTAAAAACAGGCAAAGCCCTCAATTAGAACAGATTCCTCTGGTGTAGTCAGTGTGGGATACATCTGACACAGAAACAGTCCTGGGGGCTTTTTTTACATAGATAGCGGTAGGATGTCAATTACTAAATCTTTGTATAGATAATTGCTGGAGATGGAGACATTACTAAAGAAGCTGTAGTTCTTGTTCACTCCCAACATTGCATTCCTATCACGTAATACATGAGTGACTTTGCCTTTCTTCTCTGTTTACATTCTGACAGCATATGGCCTGGGCTTTACTAATAGTAAGTGAGGACAAATACTGTTAATGTGTACTGCAAGCTTTTAAGGAAAAGTAAGGACCACAGGTTGTGTTGTGCTGAAATACTGCACTATTGCTCTTCTACAAGAGCAATAGAACTGATGCCACATACAGTTCTTGGTTTTTTTTTTAGTGTATGTATTTGTTCTTTTTAAAAAAAAAGGGGGAGGGCGAAGATGTATTTTACATTATCATAAGTCAAGCACAAAACTTAGCAGCATAGATGCTAAATTTTGAGTTTATGTAGAAAAAGAATGATCAAATGTAACAAGAATGTTTTTGAAACCAGAATAAAAAACTTTCGGAGAGCATTACAGAAAAAAACTCTCACAATGCTGTGCTCATGCCAGTAAAGCTCAGAGCACATCTGGTGATTTTCTTTTTTGCCACAGGAAAAAAAAATCTTGGTCCTTCAGGGAGCTTCTGCTAAGGATAATGTGAGCCAAGGGGCTAAGCACTCTGCAAGACTGATCCCCAAGTAAATGAAGTGTAATGGAGAACATTAATGAAGGAATATAAACAAAGTGTTTGAAGTTACTCTAGTCTGAGTAATCTCAAAAGCTGTGGGTTAAAATTTAGAACTTGTTTGAATTGCAGTGTGAAATCTGTCTTTCCTGAGTCTATTCCTGATGACTCCCTATGAGTATTTGACCTGACTTTGATTTGGTTCATGGTTCTTATTTCTATTGTACAGGCTCAGTTTGATATTGCTGTTGCAAGTGAAATTATGGCCATCCTGGCACTTACCACCAGCCTGCAAGATATGAAGGAGAGACTGGGGAAAATGGTGGTGGCTAATGACAAGAAAGGAGAACCGGTAACAGCAGAGGATTTGGTATGTTCAGTGCTGTAGACCTGTGAATAACCTCTGATGCATTTGTTTTGCCTCTTGAAGCGTTAGAAAGGCAGGTGCATGCCAAGGATTTTGCTTTGAACAGCACAGTCAGATATTGAAGAAAGATCATCTTCTGGGCCAAAACTTGCTCACAATGAGAACAAGATGTAGAACTCATTTCTCCAACTCTCTGGTAACATCTGGTTCAGGAAGTATCTGGTCTCCATAACCTACTTGGATAGTTTTCTGCAGTTCTTAAGGCAAAAAAAATTGGGGCTGGAGGGAGTCAGAGTGCAGGCTCCTATTTGAGAGAGCTGGTAATGTTTGCTACTGCACTTGTAAAGTGTGCTCAGATGTTACAATGATAGTTACCACATGAATGCTTATACCACTAAATGAGAATGGAAACAAGCTGTTCTTAATTCATACGTTTCTGATAGTGCTTGGGATAAGGTTATCTCTTCACATCATCAAGGCTTTTTATTCCTTACCTTCATTAGTTAGTTGCTGTTTCCTCATTCCTTACTTGAGCTTCTGAAAGAAGTCAATCTGTCTTTCCTTTATATCAAATTCTAGCCCTTACAATCAGGCTGTGAGTCAGTAAACAGTGGCTGGAAGCTCATACATGTTTGTGTATGGCAGGTTCTGGTGCAGCCAGAAGCTACCAAGTAACCCTTGCAATCCAATTGTATGCCAGGAGTAGGCTCACTGTGATTGGCACTAGTTTACTCTAACATCACGCTACTTGAATTCTGAAGCCTAATTGCGAAATTAAGTTCATATGTTGCAGATTGACAGCACACCCTAACTACAACAAATATGATAATGCTTTGCTTTTATGCTTTTTTGTCATCTAAATATATCCTGATAGCAACTGTGATATGTTTTGGAGCTGTGTTTTCATGCCACCCTACTGGCAATGACTACCTGTATCACAAAGACTATATGTGCTTTTACCTGTTTGTCCCTTTTAAGTGGACATCTACACAAACTTGCTACGTTTTTAGAATGAGCAAAGGAACCAGTATCTTACCTTCTCAGCAAAGATAGCAAATCCACAAGCCAGGAGTACCTTCACAGCCTTAATGGATTCCAGTTTATTAAGGAAAAGAAAACATAGTATCTAGCTTGCCTGGATTTAAGATTGAAATTAAGATAAGGGTACCAAAATTTCAAAGTACAATCATCATTAAAATTCAAAGCAAATCAACTGCTCCCAATTATGCAGGAGACATGAAGAACTGCATTTAATATTCTAGCTGTTGAAGTTTTGATTTTACTTTTCACAGAATCACAGAATCACAGAATGTTAGGGAGTGGAAGGGACCTCGAAAGATCATCTAGTCCAATCCCCCTGCCGGAGCAGGATTACCTAGACCATATCACACAGGAACGCGTCCAGGCGGGTTTTGAATGTCTCCAGAGAAGGAGACTCCACAACCTCTCTGGGCAGCCTGTTCCAGTGTTCGGTCACCCTCACCGTAAAGAAGTTTTTCCTCATATTTAAGTGGAACCTCCTGTGTTCCAGCTTGCTTGCACCCGTTGCCCCTTGTCCTGTCAAGGGATGTCACTGAGAAGAGCCTGGCTCCATCCTCTTGACACTTGCCCTTTACATATTTAGAAACATTAATGAGGTCACCCCTCAGTCTCCTCTTCTCCAAGCTAAAGAGACCCAGCTCCCTCAGCCTCTCCTCATAAGGGAGATGTTCCACTCCCTTAATCGTCTTTGTGCGCTGGACTCTCTCTAGCAGTTCCCTGTCCTTCTTGAACTGAGGGGCCTAGAACTGGACACAATATTCCAGATGCGGCCTCACCAGGGCAGAGTAGAGAGGGAGGAGAACCTCTCTCGACCTGCTGACCACACCCCTTCTAATACACCCCAGGATGCCATTGGCCTTCTTGGCCACAAGGGCACACTGCTGGCTCATGGTCATCCTGTTGTCCACTAGGACCCCCAGGTCCCTTTCCCCTACGCTGGTCTCCAACAGGTCTGCCCCCAACTTGTACTGGTACATGGGGTTGTTCTTGCCCAGATGCAGGACTCTACACTTGCCCTTGTTATATTTCATTAAATTTCTCCCCGCCCAACTCTCCAGCCTGTCCAGGTCCCTCTGAATGGCTGCGCAGCCTTCCGGCGCGTCAGCCACTCCTCCCAGTTTTGTGTCATTAGCGAACTTGCTGACAGTGCACTCTATTCCCTCATCCAAGTCATTAATGAATATATTGAATAGTACTGGTATAAATTGAATAAATTCAATTGCATAGCTTTGTCTTTGCCAAATAGAGGGAAGTGGGGAATGAGTTACCTTATAATGCATACACAAAAACTTTAAAATAATTCAGTGTCAAAATTAAAACTACATGTGAAATACATGATTTTAATCTTGATGCTACTTTTGTATGAAGGTACTTTAACATATTAATATTGCCAAAATATTTAACCTGTCTTCCACCACTTAATGCTAATCAGCTTGATGAATGAAAGCAGTTGCTTTTCCGTAGTCTGTTTCATCTGCAGTTGCTCTGTGGAAATATAATGTTAAGGCTGAAATTATGAACAGTGCACAAAGAACTTGAAAATTTTTCCAGTAAGTCCCTAAAATGGAAGTAGTGCGCAGCAAAATGTCTGTTACTAATTCGGTTTTCTTTGGCCTTTTTGTAAACAATCTTCCTTTGCTTAGTGTCTCAATCATTTGATAGTGTCACTTGTGCTGAACATGTTTTTCTCATTCTTCTTTAAAGCAATGTTCTATATTATACAATAGAACTGGCCAGAAAAAAAATTCATCACAGTGTCAAGGATATGTATTATGACCATCTGCAGCTATGCTGCTGCATTCTTTTTCTTATGCAGATTCTCTTCTTCATATCATGCACAGGGAGGACTTGCATGCATATCATGATTGTGAAGTGCAGAAACTCATACCTCCTTTGTTGCGGAGTGTGTTACAAGTGAGGATGAGAACTATGGGAAAAACAGGAAGGTGATTTCATGGTTAAGGCAGAAAACTGCCTTTTTAGAGAGTTGGATTCTATTCTTGTGTTTTTGACAAAGCTTATGTGTGATGCTGTGTCTGTAGAAACTGATTCTTACAGTACAGGAGGAGCTGTGCATTCCTTAATCTGGCTTGATACCCAGGAGCTAAACAGCTGATATCTATGGAAAGAGTGAAACACCATCAAGAACTTTGAACCAGGAGAAATTATTTTATGTTGTCTCAGGTTGAGCATCCAAAATTGGTGAACACTTTTGAGTTTGATCCTTGTGTGTGCTAGTTTCTCTTCTGAAGACAGGAACAATTGTCCATTTCTGCAGACTTATTAATATTGGTGAAGAAGTCAGATGCCGTGGTGTTGGGATTTAAGGAATGCCAGAAAAGGAAATTAGTAGTAGGTTTTCTTTCTAAGATTTCTTTACCAAATTAAATACTGGTTACTTTGTGCGAGGGGAGAGGGCTTATGAATAACTGTACTGCACTTATGAATGTGTACTGTATAAAGTTGAATCCTCTGGAAGCAATAGTAGGAGATGCATAATCAAACACCATACTGTATCATAATTCATATGTACAAAGAAGATAAATTTCAGTTCTTTTGGGTGGCATTTCATCTCTGTTCCTGGTTTCTTTCCCCAGGTGGTCAGCCTGTTTGAACGGCTTGCAACTAAACCTACTGTTTTCAGACTTTAAATGCAGTATCTACTCTTCCCCCTGCTGCTTGTGCTGCCTGTGTTGTTATTATGCTTCTGCAAGCCCAGCTTTTGACCCCTCTTCATTTGGACTGCACAGGTGGTATCTCTTCCTTGAACGTGTTAGAAAAGGATTCCTGTAGGATCCAGGAGAAGAGATCATTGCTTGTGGTCCAGGTGTCCAGGCCCAGAGCTGGTCCAGCCTGGTGCAGACTGCAGATACAGTTGTTACACCCTAGGCTGTAAGCACATTGCAGCTAAAGCTTTCTGGGCAGGATGGGGCAGGGCTAAGCAATCACTAATGAGTATCTGTGAACTGTAATTTACTTTTTCCCAGGGTTTGTATCTTGAGCAAATTTTCAGATGTGGTAAGAGGTTTGATGTGAAGCCATTCTCCTCCTGAATTTTCATCCTTCTTTCGAGTCAGGATCAGAGAGGAGGTGAAGCTTTATAGCTCAGAAAGGAAAGATCTCAAGACAACTGAACTTAGGAAAAACCATGTACATGGTTTCCGAATACTCTGAATCCAAGAACAGTTCAATCATTTTGACTTAAATTTTCTTAAAACCAAATCAAGTTTAAAAGCTTGAATCTGTCATAGCCACTTGACATGGAACATTTTAGCTCAAAGAACTGCAATTTTAAAGGCAGCATTATCATGGGAAATACCACACAACTTGAATAATGGGTGGTGGTCTGTCCTACCTGTCACTTAAAAAAATTCTGGGGTTCATGTTTTATGTATACTACCCAGATTAAATTTATGCAAGTTTAAATGTTTGACAGTAGTCTTTAGTTCATTGGAATCTATGTGAACCAAAACTGCTAAACCCTTCTCTGTGATTTGTTTCCAGATGTGCATACAATATACTTCACAACAACACAATTGCTCTTAATTTTGACTTTGTATGCAAGATATTTATAATAATACAATAGTAAAACCTAAAATACACATTGGCAGATATAAACCAGATGCAGAGGCAGCCTAGGAGTAACAGAAAAAAGATAAATTGAATATATCATGAATTGTGGAGACTCCTTCCACAAGAGTAGTGGATTAAATATCTCCTCTGTAATGGAACATACAGAAGCCTTTCCCAAAATGTGGTGCTCATTGTACAGTATTTTTAAGACTGAATTGCTTTTTGGCTTTTACAGTGTAGTAGAATTTTGATGGACACATGCCATATCTTTATGTGAAATTAAATGGGTATGTATGCCCTAGATCAGTATTTCAACAGCTATGAAAAATATTAAATAAATATGTCACTCTTTTTTTAAATAAGACTTCTTCTCAGCTTACTTTCTGTGCCATGCTGTTAGATTTCAATAATTCCAGGACCAAAAAAAGTAGCTTCATATTTACTTTTATAAATGATCTGTCAGATGAATATTTTGTTCTCTGATTCATCAGAAACCTTGTGTACATACTTCACTTTAAACACAAGTGGTTGCAGTTCTTCTCAGCTTACGGTTTAGAGTTTCTTTTTTTACAGAACTGATAATGCAGAAAAATATTATCATTTCATTAGAGACTATATTTTCAAATGAAGGGAAGTTACAAGTGCTTCATTATTTTTCTTATCAAGAAAAGAGTTTTTCTCTGCCTTTCCATCAGTGTAACCCTTATTCATTTCACAGTGGTTACTCTCAGTCACCTTCCTTGTCATCTAATGCTGGCTTTCATTTCCACTCTGGCTAGACTTCGGAGACTGCTCCACTGGAAGTTGCTTTGAAAGTATTTTGGTTTTTCATCTAAGTTTACCTTTCCTGTGTCACATGTGTAATTTATTTTGTGCCCTATGATCCTTGCTGTCCTGGGGAGCATACCTGCCCCGATGGCTGGTGGATAGATGGAAGGGGTATTATTTTCAGAAGTACTTGGGATCAGTTCCAGGGGGGAACTCAGGAGAGTTGGGTGTCCATATACGTTTGATTCGGAGTCCTACTTCTTTCTTCTGACAGTGAGTTAGTGGAAAGCTGATGATCCTTGGGCTCTCACTCACTTAATTAGTGTGTAAGTGTCTAAGCCTCTAATTCTTTTATAAAAAATTTATCTACCTTCTCTGAATTGGAAATGGGATCCTGATTCCTTAAACAGCTTTGAGAATCAGATCCAGGACTTTGAGTGAGCTGTCGGAATTCTTTGCTAGCTGCTTGGAGGACTGGGGATATGAAGGAATGCAAACTTTATTCTGACAGAGTCATGTCAGATAGATATGAAAACTTGATTGGCTCTTTAGCTTTTAAGGACTGTTGTTGACACCAAACCTGTTTAAGAACCATGGAAGGCAGATAGACATGATATGTGCTAATTGGAGTCTTAGCATATTTTTTTCTTTGCTTTCAGCTTCACATACAATGAGTTGTTGTGTCAGAATGCATATCTAATATGGATGGAGTTTCCCAAAAAGTTAAAATTCATAGGAAGTATTTGGGATTTTTGCTTCACTGTTTTTATCAGATTGATGAAGAACCATCAGAAAGCAAAGGAGACAGGATTTGAGCCATTATTGTCTATGAGGGGGACGGGGAGAAAAAGTGTCCTGTTTTTATTTTATATTTTACTTCTCCCCCAAAGCCTTCTTTCCAGTCAACACGTCTTGGGTTAGCAAATGGCTGTTTGCATGCTTACTTTGAAAGAGCTGGTGGTCTCATCCAGCATGAAGTGGACAACAGAAACCCCTAATCAGCTGGGCTACAGTTGTCATGAATTAACACTTGTCAGTCCTTAGCCAGGTTTCCCAAGAAGAGCATTAGGGCTGATCTGTGGCTGCTCAGGTAGTTAACCTTGCCATTGACCAGCTGGGAGATCTGATGTAAAGTTTTGCATTTGGCTTTTTTCCTCCAGAAAGCTGCGTAGCTATTACAGTTGCCTTTTACATGGTAAGATTGTAAACTATCTCAGCGCTCATGCACTTGAAAATTATCAGCAGCTGTTTCTCTTTTAGTGTAACAATGAATAGCTTATGCTATATGATGACAGAAAACTGAAGTACAGGAAGAAAATGTAAAATTAACCAACCTTTTCCTTCAGATTTCTATTAGCTGTTGCCTCCTAACTAGTGTGTGTGCATCGTTCTGCTTTCCGGAGACAGAGGATGAACAGCTTAACTAACTGTTACAGTTTTGTGTTGCTAGCAACTAGTGACAAACATAATTTCCTTCAGCTGGGAGTGGAAGGGGAACTGCATCTGGTTTGAGAAATTCTCTCCTAGCTGGCTGCTGAATTGGTCAAACGGCAGGAAAAAAACAGGCAAACTCTGATTTTTTTTTTTTTAATGAATTCAAATTCTGCACTGTGATTAACAGCAAAAAGAATACATTTGTTTTGATAAATTAGTAGGATTAAAAACTGGAGTTTAATGAAGAAAACTGCTAGGATTGAAATCTGTTCCATTTAATTTTAAATTCTTAGAGCTGGGACTGGGTATTTGCTATTTTATTTTGTAAGTGCTTCAGATTTGGAAGTGAATCAAATCAGTTTTATAAAGCAAGTTTTTATATTGAACAGATTTAAAATTTAATATCCTAAGAAATATGCCCACTTTAGAAAGACTTTTACAAATTACTAAAATATAAGAAATCAAAGGAAATAGCAGTGGCAGTTATTTTTACATGGTCCTAAAAAGAAAACTAATTTATGGATAAAGTATTGAAGTTACATTTTATTCTAGCAGCAGAAAATTTTATGCGATACTTATTAAATGAACCTTTATGAAACATTGTTGAGATTTGTTCTGAATTTTTAAGTTCTTTATCTAAAATAAGTAGTTTATAATCTTACCAATTAAAACAGTCTGTAGCTATAAAGGAGCCTGTAGGAGTGAAAAGCAACAATAATTTCATTTATCTTTTTAACATATTTTTCCTTTTCCTTGTATTTAGGCCGTCAGCTTTGGATTCAAATGAGAGTAGTTGGGTACATGTACAAAATGGCACCAGGCTGCTTCTAGAGAAGTGATGGAGCCTCATCTATTCTGGCAGAGGACTGGTGTGCTGGTGTTTCCTTGCGTTTTGATCCAATCTTCTAAAATTAACATACTAAGAAACAGAAGTCTATTTTTTGCTAATTCAGAACAGGGAAAACTGTATTGTTTTGCTACCAGTTTCTCATATCATGTCTTTGTTGGGTCTGTTGGGGTTTATAGATAGTGGGAGTTTACAAAATGCAAAGAGCAAAGAAACATCTTTCCCTCCTCTCTCTCCTTTTCTTCACTCTCCTCCAAGGAAACACTTGCTATGCTTTAGTAGAAACCAGTTTTACTGTTTTGCTTTCAATTCATTTTTATCCGAGGCCAAATATTCTGCTTCATTTTCCGCTGAAGTCTTATGTTCAGATGTGATGCTCAGAAAGGGGAAACTTGAATTTGTATAAAATACTGTACTTATGTAATGACCACGTACTTTTATGTTTTCTTATCTGTCTGTCATTGGGATAATAGCCTACTCAGATAATGTGTCCATGCTTTTCAGCCTTCATTTTAAGCAGTTCACAGCAGCTAGTATTTTTATTTTGCTTTAATGTTTCTTTTCAATACAATAATGTATGAAATTCATTTTTTGTGTTCTCTACTGGATTTTTTTTTCTATCTGTGATCTAATTCTTTCAAAACAAAGCACATACTCTTCTCAAAATCAAAGTAATTTAGGAATGAATCAGAATATATGCTTGTGGTGTCTAGATAGCACTCTACATATAGTCTGATAGTGGTGTGCATACTCTGTAGACTTTTTTTTTTTCTAAAATGGGCATTCATTTTTATGTAGAGGGATGTCATGAATTTTTTTTATTTTAAATTCAGTGTGAAATTTATACTTAATATCCAACGAAATTTTTAGGGAGGAGTAAGATTTTCTTACAACTAAAATGCATCAATTCACTCAGCTCATTTCATCCTCTCATCATCACAACAAGGCACTTCTAACTTTAATCTCGTGATGTATTCATTATCTACTCCTAGTCAACTCTGTGTCTGCTTTCATCCTGTGTCCACTACATATATACTTGTACAAGTCTTGAAAAATACCCTTTCTGGCTGTTGCTAGCTATTGATTGGTGCTATTGATTCTGTCATGAAAGAAATACATCTGTCATTTCTTTAGGTGGTTTTAACAAGTTATTGCCTTCTTGCTTTCTCATGTCTCAATAGCCTTTGCTTCTGCTTCGCCTTTTGTTCCCATGAACACCCTCATGCTGATCACTTAATAACTGTCTCTGGTCTCTCCATGAATTAGGAAGAATATTTACCTGCTGCCTTTTAAGTGAATTCAGAGCAAAATCGTTACTATTTCTGGCACACTCTGTAAATACAGTATGTTGGAAGTCTTGAGGTAACATCTAAAAAAATTCTTTATGCAACAATGTAACACTGCTTATCCATTGTGGTTTATGAGCAAACTTTCTTTTTCTTGTTTTAACTGTAAGCTTAAGTTTGACTCAGAAATGTTGCACCTTAGAACTGTCTTCCTTAAAATGTGGACTCTTGTTTTTTAGGGAGTAACAGGTGCTTTGGCAGTTTTGATGAAAGATGCAATTAAGCCCACACTAATGCAGACATTAGAGGTGAGTATGGCTTATGATGTCTACCCTCCTCCGGCTTTCAAATTCTGTATTGTGCTTGTCGTGCTTCTCTCCAGTGACCGCACTTACCTTTCAAGGTTCAAACCAGGGTCAAATCCATAAAGGCATTTTATCAAATGTTCATTTGTGTATGTTAATTAATCAACTATCTGTATTTATACGTTTTGGTGTTTTTTATTTCCTTTCTTTGAGATTCTGACTTGAGTCATAATTTTGCCTAGTGTTGCAAACAAGCTGCAGTGCACTGTTGAACTGCTTCTGAGCACACTGGCAGGTAGGTTGGGCTTCTGAGTCATAGACTTCCTTCTGTTTCCCATCTTGCTCTTCTAGGGAAGTTTCCTTTATATGTATGTTCCCATGATGATCCCCACAGTCCAGCATTTTGAGTGGAAACTAGATGCTTCACTGAGGCCATTCTATTCTGTATTATAGTTTGTGCTGTTCAGAAACACAGGAGGGTCTTTTTGCCTGTTTACACTTTTGTAAAAGATGGCTTACAGCCACCCTGTCTTGCCATAATACCTTCAGGGACTAAATGAAGCTTTGCTGGTCTATGAGAGGAATATTTTACACTTGCTTGAGTGAGCTTTCTTCCAACAGCTCAAAGAACACAGAATTAGTACAACCTGGCTTTGTGACTGGGCAGCCTAGTATTGCCTTTTCAATAGTAAGCTGAATGATGAGCAATATTCATGGAGAGAGGGAGCAAGAAAAATGGGGAAATCATGAAGCCATTTTGAAAACAAACGCATTTGGAGAAAAATTAATATATATTATTGCAAGTTTGACCATCAAAATTACATAGCTGGAATATTTCACAACAGTTCCTGGTATGGTGGAAAGTTGAAGAATGTAGAAAGATACCACTGCAATCCCCAGTTGGTCAAAACGTCTCATTTCCTGCAGCATGTCAAAGTGATAACTATGTTTTTTGCTTTTGTGTTTGGATAGGGACAGCTTCCTACTCTCAGGGAATATTAGAAAAATAGAATTTAAGTCTATATTATTTTACTATAGCCATCTTAATTATTTTCTCCTGCAATGAACATCCGTTCTTTCATGTGGCTCTATGAAGGATATGTGTGTGTGTCAGAATTTAATATAACATGCAATAGCAGAAACTGGAGGTCACGTAGGATCAAGAATGTCATGGCCAGAACTGTGTATTAAATCGCCACTTGGATAACATTGTGTGCATTAAGCATCAGTGACAAGGTAGCTTTGATTCTGAGTGTTTAGTCTGCGTCACTCTTTGCATTTTGCATATCTGTAAGAAAATAATGTGATTTTGTTGTAGTATTCTAAAAGATGATTATAAATGTCAGAAGAGTTTCTTTTGATAGATAGGCATTTGGTTCTGGGCCTTGCATGCCTTTTTTTTTTTCCACTGTATTTCATTATATTCGCATTTCTATGCAATAAAAATCCTGCCTTTTATGTGGTATTCTTTTCTAGTCTCATCTATGCTATGGCTGAAACATCTGCCAGCTTTCATCAAACACTATTGCTTGTGAGGAGGACCCTGACCACAGTACCCAATGATATTTTTCTCAAAAATTCTTCTTACAAAGTTATTTTTAAAACACCAAACTCAAGCAGCTCAGAAGACTGCTTCATGCTCCAC
Source organism: Nyctibius grandis (assembly GCF_013368605.1). Classification (NCBI taxonomy): domain Eukaryota; kingdom Metazoa; phylum Chordata; class Aves; order Nyctibiiformes; family Nyctibiidae; genus Nyctibius; species Nyctibius grandis. The sequence goes on from NC_090658.1 coordinate 57,603,881, forward strand.
TCCTGCCATTTGAGTCTCAAAAACTTTTGTGACCCTTTGAATACCTGTTGGCCTGCAGGCTAATATGAGTCACCCATCCAAGAATGGAAATCTCCAGCTTGTCTAAATCTTTTCCAAGATAGTGCTGCGCTTTGGCTCATGTGTACCCCTTGTGCAGTGTCATTGCTCTTGTGTAGAGATGCAGTGGCCTGCTCTGTTACTGCCCATGCTGTTGTTGCTGTTCTTGAGCCTCAAGCTTGTGTCATGTCCCATTTTGTGAATAAATACCTTTTATTATCTTTAATTATTCCTCATTAATAGCTTTAAGAGGTGCTAATTTTAATAGCTTTAAGAGGTGCAAATTTTGATAGCTTCAGCTTTCCCAAAAAAAAAGGAGGGGAGCAAGGAAGGTATTTTGCCCTGTACACTTGAATGCAGCACAGTGACCCACCTGTGAGTTTGGAGCCCTCCAGCATGACAGATTTTAAGACAAGCTAATCCTAGTGTACCCTGAGGTGGTGGATGTAATAACATCTCTTCTGCTAGGGAACCACATGTTTGATGAGTGTGTGAGTTGCGAGTCTTTCTTCTTGCAAACCAGAAATTAGGAGAACTTGAAATAAGCCTAGTAAGTAGCATCCAAAAGAAGAGGGACCTCTTAAGTTCCCTAAGAGGTTACCAATAGTAATTGGGCAACATAATCCTAATGCCTTCAGGGAGAGCAAGTTCTCAATACAAGTGTAAAGATCTTTAGCAGCAGCACCACGACTTGACAACAGTAACATCAGAAATGATCCTGTGACAGGGACATCCAGTGTCTACAGCACACTGGTGGGGTAAAAACCAGAATAATATCATTAAACAGAACACAAATGCAGCTCAGACTGTGCTGTGAACCTGTCCTGCAAGTAGGGATGAAACTGTTCACCAAAGCACGTCTTCCAGATCACTTTGGTATTAGGCAATGGCAAAAAGACTGCCTGAGGAGGTGGAACAGGAGACTAGCTGAGTGACTTCGAGCTGATACTGACGGTTAATTTGGCATAATTTGTAAGTGATAGTGCCTGTGGTTAGCAGCAGCTGAAAGTATTCATTGCAGAGATACCTGCACTCCTCTGTGATCTGGTGAAGAGCCTGTAGATAGGTATTGGGTTAAGTTGTGGAGGTCTGAGGCGTTGCTTCTAAGGGCATGTGATAGGGGAGAACAACAACCTACTTGGTAGATTTGCACCAGCTTTATATGAGCGTCTGCGTGCACTGGAGAAGAGGTTGAGAAGTTCATAAATCAAAAATGACTGAATGCCAGTCCTGCATGGAACTGAACTGGCAACTTGTGTCAGTGCTTTTTTTCATACGTGAATTGATGTGTGTATTTTAATTTGCTGGGTTTTAAAGTGGTTTCTTGGTGGATTGATTTCCATCACAACCCTGCTACTCAGTCACCAGAAATGCTGCCTCAAGGCATTAGTGATTGACAGTGTTTCATATGCAGGAATGACAGTAAAATCTCAAAATGGGAAACGTGGGACACTCCACCTACAATAACTGTAGGCTTCAGCAGAACTTACATCCTGTGCTGTAGAATTGAGATTACTTTGTTTGAAATGTACGTAATTACTTCATAGCGTTTACCCATGTTTGTCATGACAGATTTGTTCCCTCATGAGCTGATCCCTTAATGTTTAGCATTTATTTATACCATGTGTAACAGAGCAGCTGCTCTATGGGACAACTCTTTGTAGTTGCAGGCTGGCTGCTCTGGGATGATCTGCTCTTATTACATTTGAAGTGCCACTTACAGTAAAAATGAGGGGAGGATGATAATAAGTATTATAAACATCCTTCTAGGGGCCAGCTAACTTCAAATATTTATTGACATTCTGGGTTTATTTTCTATTACTAAAACTTGGATAATAAAATTTCCTGTATTGAAAACAGTCAGCAGAGTGCATCCCTGGGCCACTGTTTATTTCTCCACGTAGTTTATTAAGAATGTAACGAAAATAAGTGGCACTCTGCAGAGTGGGAAGGATGGGCTGACACAGAGTTACTGAAGCTGGCCCCAGAAGACATTGTTGTCCGTGTTCCAGGGTGTGCCTGAGGCTCCCGAGGTTCTGCTGGAGTTCACTCCCTTCTGTACCTAGACTGTATTTTTCTTCCAGGGTTGCCCTTGTAAAAAGACCATTCAAATAACTCTCCCTTTTCTTCTGGTGGATTTCAGAGCTCCAGGGGAGCGTCTGTCCATGCCAGTGGTTTAGTAGTGGGTTTGGATTTCAAGTTAGTGGCAAAGGGCCTCTTTGCTACCAATATTCTGGATGTTGGATCCCACGCTCCAAGTTTCCTTCCTATCCATGGTATGTGGATGAACTCTTGGAAGCACAATTGCACACGGAATATTGTGGGAGACCTGCCCCGCTCTGTGCATAGCTGCCACCGTATGGACTGGGCTACCCTCTCACTGGCCATGTTTGTGCTTCTGTGTATTGCATCTGCCCATGTGTGCGCTGGGCTCTAATGAGAGAAGCCCTGTACTTGCTTGCCACAAGAAATTAAGGGCTTAAAAGAGTAAAATTAAATTTAGAGAGTAATTAAACACAAAGCAGAATAAATCCCATGGGTTTCAATCTAGTAGCCGAAAAGTGCAGTCTTATTTATTTGAATGCCAGGAGGGTAAATATGGGATTAAAATAGAAGTAAAACTTGAGGAAGTAAAATTTAAACTTCGATTGGTAGAAGTGGTTTGCATTTTATTTTGTATAAGTTATAAGCTCTTTGGGATAGGGATAATCTTTTATTTTGCACAGCACCTCCCATTAGACTGATGCCCAAATATTATAAGAAGCTTTGAAAGTGTACATAGTTCAAGTTAAATTTTTGCATAAATATGTAAAATCCCAATTAATATTGCAGTATGTGGTCATTAGCAGATAGAAAACAGGAAAAAAATTAACCCCAAGTAAACACTATGAAGTCAGTGTGTTATGATGATAATAATCTACATCATTCCTCTTGTTACAGGGTGTGATTTCTGGTTTATTTATTTTTTCTGCTCCTGTTTCTTCTCTAATGTGTATGACGCAGAGTTGTCTTTGGGTTGTAGCTTAATTGTCTAGTTTTTGGAGAATATCCCCTGCCCATATGTATGCATATTCTCCTTTTTCCACTCTTAATCTAAAAAAAAAAAAATAAATCCCTGTTTTATTAGAAGAAACCTGAAGTTTAATGTTGCAGTGGCTAAAAAGTTACTTGTCTTTGCTCTGAATGAAACAATTAATTACGTATAATTACTTCTAAAGGAAGCAATAAGAATAGATGCTTGTTGTTGATGGTGTGTATATGATTTGTATTCAGCGTTACTGAAACAGGAAAATCTGTTTTCTATAGTAACAAGTATTTTGCTAATGTAATCCAATTGTTCTGGTGGTTTATGGAAAACATGGACATTTTTTTGTCTATGTAGGTTGTTTTCTTAAGACACTGGTGGGGGGTGGAACAACCAGCTTTTATTACATGGTTAATAGTTTCTAAGTTGTGGTTCATGGGGCTATTGGATGTGGCCTGAAGCTGATCCACGGAACACTGTCCTCCTTAATTGGTGTTTCTGGTCAAAAATTGAGGAAGATTGCTCAGCAGCTTGTCTGAAATTTTGCAGGTTGGCAGTAGCTCCTAATACAGAATGTGTGAAGAACATTGATAGAGATAATCTGAAGTTGGCTGCTTACCTTTTCTTTAACCAGCTGGGCATTTTTAAAAGCATTAACACAACAATGGGCGGTTGTTTACCTAAGTGTTTTATAGTAAAACAGCTGAAGTGTCATCCTTCTGTCTGATTGTGTATTCTGACTTGGAGAAAAGAGCAGTTAATATATCTCACCTAATCCTAATCGCTTTCTGTAGATGCTGATTTTCTAATGTCTCCTTTCCTTGGGATGCCTGCCAAAAAAGTAACAGGGAAGCTGAGAATTGCTTGCTATCTGACAAATTTCTCTATACCTAGTTAATTTGCTTACTCCTTCCCTTTCCTTTTGCTGTTTTAGATTGATCCCTGCTACAGAGTCTGCTTTCCTTGTGTATTTGTGTGGTGTCTGGGGTAGGGGAGTTCGGCTCTGCGTGCAGGGCTCCCAAGCACTCAGCCAGCAGTGGTGAATGCTTTTTTCTATTGTGTGTCAGCATCCCCACTGCACCCCAGCCATGTCCCTTCCCTTCTCCCTCTCCAGCTCGTTAACCATTGACTTGGGTCCCTCATTGCTTCCACTGGCTCCTTTGCCTGCACAGGAATGGCAATTACAGTCAGTAAGGAAAACAGGAGCAGTAAGGGATGGAGTAGGGCAGGAGTTGAGCTCTGTTTGTGTACTGTCTGCGGTGATGCACTTAGTGCTGATTGTACTACATGTGCCAGAATAGCATGCCACAGCATTAGGGCAGTGGAAATCTGAAACACTAGTGCAAGATCGGGCAAGAAGTTATGTAAGTTACCCACAGGTTGCACTGCTGTTCGTTACCTTTCTATGAATGAAGCAGATTCTGACATCTAGGTCTGTCAGTGAATGGGATCTTAAGCACCTAAGATGTACCTAAGACCCCACGAATTATCTAACAGTGCTTACTCATTATGTGTGCTTTTGGTTTATATATAATCTCGATTAGTCTGCAAGAGTATTGAGCTTGTGTTCTTACCTATCCATTAAATTAATGATATATGTTTTTTATCATTCAGGGAACACCAGTATTTGTTCACGCTGGACCTTTTGCTAACATTGCACACGGAAATTCTTCTGTTTTGGCAGATAAAATTGCCCTTAAATTAGTTGGAGAGAAAGGATTTGTAGGTAAGCAATTATTTTATTTATTTTATTATAGTTTGTTGGTAAGTTGGCAAACAGTGATGTAAGTGAACGGATAAAATAGCGATGAAAGGTAAGAATGCTTCTTCATTTTATGCTAATATTAATAATAATCTTAAATAATCTTAAAGTGATCATGTAAAAAAACTTCCCCTCTCACCCTGCCCTTTGTCTCAAGTGTTCCCATCACCATGTTTGAGATTCCACAAGATGGCTGAACCATCCAGTTAAATGACTGGATTGAAAGAAGTGTCCTGTAGTTCCTTGTGTTAGTATTCATCTGACCTCTCTTCATAAACAGACAGAAACCATTCCTTTTTCCTGCTGAATTATTTCTCTGCCAATTGAGCAAACTCAGCCAAATCAGGGGTCAGATGTCCCTGAGCCAGTGCAGAGGCACAGCAGAGGGAAGGTGGTAGAAGAAAGAGTAAAACTGCCTTATTTTGGTGGCAGTGAGCCATTAGGTTGGTCCAGCTGCATTGTAAAACCTCACCAAGAGGCCCTCTTATTCCCGTGAAAGCATGTGAGTAGGTGGACTCTATATTAAGAATTCAGCCTGCACAAGCAACAATAGACACGTAGACCTTACTGTTATGGTCACAAGCAAAATAAACTTGTGGCTGAATGGTGAACTAGTTTTTATAAAAATTGTGTGTGTTTAAACTTTAGAATTAATAAAATGAAAGGCGTGTTGCTACTTTGCAGTAGTAATGCCTTTGCACTACTGCAGCCGTTCTCCTCTGTGTCCTGAACACCCAAGTTGACTTACATTAATCCCAAAGTTGAACTTTGTGTGCCTGTGGAACAACCTGCAGTAATGTGAAACATGAGGTTTCTTTATGCTAGTGTCCTTGAACTAGCTGAGAAACATGTACATATGAGTTTATGTCATACCTACATATTCCTGTAAATCATACAGAGAACCAAATTGCTTATTTTAAATTCATTGGTAGTGAGAATGGGGGAGATGTTTGCATTGTTACAGAGTGTATGTACTTTTTGTTATTATATGAATCAACATATATTTACACATAGAGAATAGAAACATTTCGTGTACAAAGTTTTTGACTAGTGAACAAGAAGACAGAGGGATGTCTTCTTACAGAAATCTTTAAAAGTAACAAAAATTAATACCAGTAAAAAAAGGATTGAAACCTGTTGTAGATCATACTGACTTTGAAAAAAAAAAACTAAAGAAGTATGTCACTTCGGTATTCTCTGAATAACAACAAAAAGCTTGAAGAGGTAGAAATTCTATTTATGTGTATTCCATTATCTTGAGGGCTTTCTTATTTTTAAAGAATATTTATTGATATTCTGTTTTCTCATTTTTGCTTGTTCATCTTTATAGAAGTAAGTTTCTGATCTCCCTAAGCATTCTGTGCCTGGAAGAAATGTTCTTCATCCTTCTTTTTTTTTATCAAATGGAGCAGCAAAGTGCACACAATGATTTTTAGATCCTTATTAGAAGTATTATTAACAACATTAATTCCTAGAATCAGTTTTGCTAACCTCTGCCCTTCTGATTCAATATAATTTGCAAAGGTTATTGGACATTTGCATGTAATACTTCGTTAGCAAGAGCATCCTTGGGAGAAGTTTGATTCAGTATTCTGCTCTCACTTCTTATGTTTAGGTAGGAGTAACTAGGGAAATGCTGACCTGTGTAAGAAAATAAAGCGTTGGAGTTAAGGTGGTGAAACATGAGTTTTTCAGGGTAGTCTGGGCATGTGTTGTGTGTTTGTATTTTCTTTGTAAAAATGCATGATCGTGTCAAGCAAAAGGGTTGTTTTCTCCAGTGTTAACTGTTGTACAGCTGAAGAGTCTGTTCATTTCCCTCTAATAATCAAACATCAATTCAAAGTAAGAACATTTTGTGTTCAGAATACGTTTATTTAATGATAATAGAATCGGTATTTCATTAAGCCGTGTTTGTTGTTATACGGCTTTGTGGAATGAAGAGCAAAGCATTTAGGGTAACTAATATTTTTCATAGGCTGAGTGAAGCGACTTTGTTTCTGCAGTGAGCAACCTTCTCAAGTGGGAAGTCTGTTTTGTATCATCTGAATGGACGTAGGTTGGCAGCAGTCTCGAGTCTTGATCCACGTTTTGGGACCCAAAAAGTATCGCCTTGGATTTGGATTCCCCTCCATTCAGTGCTTCCCTCAGGCACTGAGAGCATATCCTTGGATTTCATGGGGGTTTTTTGGTCTTATCCACCTGTTTGTCTTTAACACTCTTTTTTTGCTTTGTTCGTCTTTGGCCCCAGTTTCTCTGTTGGGAGACAAAGCGCTTTAGCTGCAATAGAGGAAAACCTTTGTGTGTTGCCAGCTAAAGGCTCCTGTTCAGACTTTATTCTACAGAACACAAATCTCTGTGAAACTGGCTTCAAAGTGGCCTACTTAAATAAACTTTGCAGGTAGTCACAAGTGTAAATGGTTGTTCTAATGCTTGTAATTACCATAAGCTTTATGTTTTAAAGAAATACATTGTTTCTGGTAACTAGTCAGAGCACATGGGCAATGATGACATGTAGCACTTATGGGTTTATTAAATACTCTCCTATCCTACCCTGCACAACTGAAGCCTAAAATCACAGCTACAAAGTGTACACCAGTCCACACTGCGGTCATGTCCATACAGGCAGAGAGTCCAATGCCTTGTGAAGCTACACAGCAAAGCAGTTAGCAAGAAAGTCCACTGCATACTGTGGTGTGGTGTGTGCCTGAACCCTGTACTGCTGTTGAAACTCAGTGGGCAAAGCTGATCCTGTAGTTAATTCAGGCAGTAGGAATGCAGGACAGCTGTGCTGCAGTTCTGTATCTAGCTGTACAAGTTGAGTTACTCAAAGTAAAAATTTTCACTGCTCCACGTTTCTCTTTTGCCACTGTTCTCATGCAGTTCATCCTTTCCTCCTATTGGATCTGGCACTCATTAGATTCTTGTATGAGTGATTGCAGTTCATGTTTTGCCATGTAGGTTAGTTACATAAGCTCATGAAAGAGTCCAAGAGGTGCTGGACATAGCATAAGGTAAGTGGCAGAACTGCGTGGCCGGCAGAGGCATTTTAGGGACCGTGAGCTATGAGATTGGCTCTCAGCCTTGTGCAGCTGCATCCAAAGCAGGAGCATGAGAAATCTGTGACAGGGTCTGCAATTAAATTAATTTCCTGTATAGTAGGATAAATATCTTAATGTACGTACATTAGCTCATTCACTGTGAGATGGGATGATGATATATATAATATATGTAATATTTATACCTTTTAAATTTTTATATTTATTTTATATATTATAATATATATATTATTTTGTTTATATATATTATTTATTATTTTATTTTTTACTTGAGGCATAGTTATTTTACAGCAGAACCTCCTGCTAAGTGTGTAGACAGTACTAAGGAGAACAGCATGGCCTGAACTTGCACCACAGTTTCACAAATATAGATATTTTTTATTTTGTGTTCTGACTTAAGCAGCCTCCTTCCTCCAGCTGCTTGTTCCCAGCCCTGTTCAACCCCTCACTTGCCAGCACACCTGTTTATAGAGCCACGTGATAAACTAAACTGGAGAGTTGGTCTTGATTAAAAACAACTACAACAAAAAAATCCCCTTCCTTCCCCTCACGGACAGTGGCTGGGAAAATGGTTATAAGTGTGACAGGGGGAAGAGGAGATAATGCCACATAAGATGGTGATTTTGCTGAAATAAATATTTATAATATTGTAGCCTCATTTGGAGCTTTAAAGTGCCAGTAAAGCTACTGTGGATGCACTAGCTAATCAGGCTGAGCCTGCATTGGCAGAGCAGCTAAGCCTGTCTCCTTTCTCAGCCTGTGCTCAACTGTTTTTGCATGACATCCTGGCAGAAGCCTATTGCCCTTCTTGTTGGCTTAGTTTTCTGCTGACTTAACACAGAAGCAGTTCAGCCCAGAGTCACAAAAGCACCGGAGCTGCGGCAGGGGAGGGTGAGTTGGGACAGCCAACAGCAAAAAAACAATCTGTTGTATAGATCCCACTGTTTGTGTGACCGTGTGCCACGGCCAAGACAAGAAAAAATCCTCCCAAAATATTCTTTTAAAATTTATTTTTAAACCTTACTTTCTCTCTCTGGCCTGCATTGCCTGTTTCTCTGCTTGCTCTGCAGCTGGAATTGCAGCGTACTGTGCCTTTTGAGTAGTGTCAGTTAACAACGATGTAGACAGTCTGGTTTAAAAAAAAATCTAAACAAAGTTGAACCGTTGAGTCCTGTTGTGAACTCTCACTAATTGAAGGCATTCCCTGCTTCAGTTTCAGGTATCCAAGTGGATCACAGGCGCTCATTAAGTTTGAGATAGCCTAAGCCTTTTAGCTCAGCTTGTCCATTCCCTCTTCTCTGAGCCTTGTTGCTATGTACTGACAACTCAGTCTTTTTGCTCTAATTTCGAGTTCTCTTGTTACAAGTTGTGCCACTGAACTTTTAGTGCAATGTCTTGGCTAGCACTGGGTGGCTTGCGCTTGTTTGTCTTCTTAGATTTTTACTGCTTCGGGCCTGTTTCCCTGCAAATTCCCCCCATCCTTGCTGTGAGCAAGCGTGGCCCGTTGAGGAGGGCTGCGTGGCACAGGCAGCCCTGCACTGGCGAGTGGCTCATGCGCTGCACGGCAGCTGGGCCATGTGGGGCAGCCGTGCCAACGGCCTGGGAAGTGTTGCACTGCAGCACGTTGAACGTGCCAATCTTCACAGTTGCTATCAGAGCTTTGCAGTCTTTCACCCATTTCTTTAGCCCATCTGGCAGCAGCCTGAAGTCTGTTTCTGACATTTCATTTTCCTTTGGTATGAAAGGTTGCCTAAACTGGCCTGTTTAGCCAATTCTGCATCACTTGCTTTTGGTTGAACTTAATTGTTAAACAGCAAGGAGAGCTGACATCTCAGCAGTGGCAGAGAAAGGAGCTTGGCATTTAGGCTGAGTCCTGTGCTATGACTGAGTGGGGAAATATATCTTTATCTGTATTTAGGCAGTTACTTCTTTTGGGTTTTTTTGTTTTGTTTTGTGGTGTTAACCTCTTTCATTCCCCTTTTGTTCTTCATCGCTGGCCTCTGATGTAGGAATGTCAAACTCGTGGCTGATCCACAGAAAATGGTTAATACTGAAGACCACACCTGGTGTAAACTGCAACTGAAGTTTTTTTACTGGCAGCCCTGAGGATGAATTTTCCACTTCTGTAAAGCTTTAATTTTGCACAAATTTCTCCTTGTGCTTGTGTTCTTATTTCATAGTTCAGGGGAGTGTATTTTGATTTGCTGGAAGTCCTCTTCTGAAATTACCTCTGTGCCTCATCTTTCTTTCCTCAATAGTTTCCCACCATTACTTTGAGGAAGATTTCCATTGTTTCAGAAGTGTAATGGCAGTTTTTGCAGACAAGAACACTAAACGAGTTTCTGGCTGTGTAGGTTAGAGTGATTGCCTTAAGTGAACAGAGAATTGTTTTATTTGTTTCTCTGACAGCAGAAGTCCCACGTCTGGACCAACACAATGAATGATATATATGTAAAACACTTTATTTTAAATCCAAAGATTACACTATTTGAGGAAGCAAGTGTTCTTGATAATATTTTGCCACATAAGATGCTGCAATATAGCATTTCAGAAGAGAGTTTTGGGTGTTCTTAAACACACACACACACTTCTCAAGGATTTGGGGAAGTGTATGGGTTCAACCACACTGTAACTGCTGCCAGTTAAGAGTCCCAGTCATAAACACTGCGTGTATGCAGAACAAAAACATAAAGTCCTTGCCCTAGAAAGACTTGCTAGTTACTCAAAGGGCAAGAGGTGATAAGTGCCTACTGACAGGCAGCTGGCAAAGCACAGGAAAACATGCCTTTATCACAGTAGTATTGCCACCCTGCTCACCTAGCAGTTTTCTTTTTTGTGATAGTTTCCAAGGGGGAAAAAAATTCTTGGTGTAGTTTGCAAGTAGACAAATGGTGAGAGGTTCTGTAGGTTTCAGGAGGCACGTCTCATGTCAGGGAGAGCAGAGGAAGGAGAGCAAAAAACATCAATGAGGTGGAATTTATTCTGTTTGCTGATGTCTCAAATGTCTTGCTAGGGACAAAGGCTTGTTTAGAGAGAGGTGCCTTGAACTGCACCCAGAAATGAAGGGGACTAGACTACAGAACCCATACTAACTAGTCACCTTCAGGCATGCCATGGGGGCAAAGTGTTTTGCAGTTCTTGTTTACTCCTGTGGGCATGTATGCAGGCAACCTTGCTAAGACGGGAAATAAGATATCAATAAACCAAAAAAAGGACAGGGAAATTTCAGTAACTTTATCAACATGGAATGCAGCTATTCACTCCTTGTGTTAAGTCTGGTGCTCAGCTCAGGAAGAGGTAATAATTTCTGATGCTTAATACATTTAACGTCATTGGGGCTTCTTACCTCACATCTCTCTGCCACTTGTTCCTCCTCCTTTTTTGGCTTAAAGCAACAAAATACCTTCTAAAACTCCAAGTTTCTTTTCTGCATCAGTCAGATAGTTTCTTAATACTCTGTTAAGGTGAATAGAAAGGATGAACTATTAGGTTTTTTAGTCAGTGAATGCAGGCTGCCCAGAGGTGTTTTGAAGACTTAAAGGATGAAAGAGGAATGAGCTTTCCTGAGTCGTATTTGTTAGTGTGTCAGAAATTATTGCAATAAACAACTCAGCAGATTGCCCCATCCATCTCTTTAATCCCTTGAAGGTGTTTCAGATGAGGAAAGGGGTTGCTGTAAGTCAGAAGAAAAGTGAAGCATGAATATGTTTTTGGAATCCTAAACCAAAGTCCTTCTGAAGTTTTTTTTTCAGGCTTGGACTATATGTTTGGCAGTTGCTTTCTTTCCTACTAATAAACACGTCTAATTCAATGCTGAGAGCACACTGTGCTAGGCAGGGTCGAGTGTGACTTTGTCTTCCCTGGTGTCATATCAGGTGACAAGAGGAGGGTTATTGCAAGCTGCTGGTGCCTTTCTTAAGAAAGGTTCACTTTCTATTTCTTTCTTTAGTTCGTCCACTTGGTATAATTGGAACGACTTTGTCACACTTTTTTAATGGTATAAACTCAAGTAGAAGCAGTAAATTTTTATAAGCTAAGTAGTTGACTATTGTGCTGGTACTCTTGTTAGAATAAACTAATGATGCTAGCTGCTCTAACTATCTGTTTAGTACATACAAAGTTGTATTTCAAAGGATATCCATTTTACATACTCTCAGACATTGTATAACCAGTTTATAAACCACCTTATGAAAATTGTATGTGCTTAATACACTAAGTGAATGATCTTCAGTAGATTTTTTTTTAATGTTGTTAGACACTTCAAACTATGTTCTTAGTTAGTAGTCTTTTACCTAAAAAGGAAATAAAGCCCAAATACTTTGGCTAAGCTTCTTTTGGCACCAGTAGTACATGTGATATTATTACACTTAAAATGTTGAGCTCAAGGATTTCTTTTTATTTTTTTTTTTTGTTGCTCAATACCACTAGAAAGGGGTTCCATGCAGTGGCCCTCCAGAGAGCTTTAATTTTTAAGATTCTGTCCAGCGTCTTTCTACCTTGCGTTATTTCATCTCTGACTTCTTCACTCCTTATTTTCACAAGAAACAAAACGTAATGCAATTACATTCCAATATTTTCATCTTTGAACCAACGTGCTTTTTTCTTGCGTTAAGTGTTAAAGCAGGGCTAAGGTTTCATGGTACAAGGTGGTTGACAGCATTATCAGCATACGTGTTACTGGCCTACTCTGAAACATGTGTGCTACAAACTAGATAAGGGATGTTCAAAACTTTACAGTGTTTTCTCTGATCCCATTCATAGTGCAGCTGCTCAAGCAGCTGTGCTTAGCACAACTGTGGCAGTGGGGTGTTGTGTTGGGGAGGAACGTGATACTGTGTTAGTATTGCTGCAAGGCTCTTAAAATCACGGTCTGATAGTACTAGGCACAGTGGTACCGCAAATTGCAAAATGATGTACCATTACTGCTAGAAGTTCTGTGAATCTTTGCTGTTCACTTGTGAATGGTGATGCCATTCACATCCCAGGTGCCCTTTTTATTTCTTTCTTCACATTTGCTGATGTAAAAGTAAATTCCATTTCTTTCACGTGTTGTAAAGTGGAAACAAGAAGTCTTGTCCTGTTTCCCTTTGCTTTTAAAATCTTAGCAAATTTTCTTACCAGTAAGCTGGAAAGTCTTCAGGGACGAGATGTCGTGCAACACATTTTGCTTCACTGACAGGAAGTCAAAGTTCCTGAAAGTGGAGCTTACTTACTGCCTTGTCACGTATAATCTGCTGCAAGTCATGCATCCCTTGCTTATGGATTGCTGCCACTGAAAGTCAGGTGACAATGATTTAAATGACTTTCTATTGCAGAAAATGCTTAAAACAGTCTTGAAATAGTTGATGAATTATTATGCCAAATGAGAATGAAAACTTTTCTTATATCTTTGTGTATACAGAGTCCTTGAGAAAGTTCTGAGTGACTCCACATGTTCACTGCAGATCTCTTGAAACCTTTTCTTCTGACACTTTTAATCTTTAGGATACATTGCAAAATAAAGCTTTTCAGAAGGAAAATTGGGTAGAAGAGAGCTGTCCTGAATCTTTTTGTGTCAGGAAGCATTCTAGCATTGACCTTGGTATCATATGTCACTGTATTTCAGAGTTGAATTAATATGGGAGCTTGTAAATTATGCAAAGCTAAACTCAAAACTGAAAGTTGGTATTGATCATGAACTAGTGAATTATGTCTAACTAATATTACACTTGTCATAAAAAAAGTGGTGTTTTGCCCAATAAGGAGAGGTGATGCTATTTTGAAGAGAAAAGCTCCCAAATTATGGACTGTCTAGTAGTGAGATTTTACCTTCCTCCCTTTAAAGAAAAAAGTAAATCTACAAAGTGTTAGAAATGCTCTTGGCATTCCCTTGCTGCAAAACGTATTTGTAAATGTACATTCCCAAATCTGTTGATATCCAGAATGATGAGGGGTGATTTACAGGAATAAAAGAACATGTGATTATAAATCATCAGCCATTTAGCTGAGTTCTCTGCTTTATCTGACAAGCATATCAGATGATTTTCTTCATAAACTGACTGAGCTCCAGTTTGAAACCAGCTAGGATTTTTAACTCTTGCTGCTACTGCTGGTAAGCTAGCTGGGTTTCCATAGCCAATTTGGACTCATTTGCTCTTGTTCTGTAGTACTGTGTTCCAGATTAGTCTCCTCTTTCTCAGGTGATAGTTTTTATACTGTCTGTCTAACTAAACAAGCACAGCTTTTCTAATCTTTTATAATTAGTGCTAGGCTTGCCATTCCTATAACACAGCCTATCTACTTTTTTAGTTTCTGCATCTGTTACAGTATTCACTTTCTTCAACATAGGTGCATGCATGGAGCTCTGCAAAGTCACTCTTACCTTGCTGGTGTTTATCCTCAGATCAATCACCTTTTTTTTTTTTTTCTCATTTTCCATACATCACTCATTCTGTGATTGACTTAATACTGCTAGGCTCCCAGACTCTTCTTTGATCTTTGCTAGTATGAAGTTCCAAACTGTAGGTCAGGTTTTTGTCATTAATCTCCAAAGGCAATGGATGTTTACTAATAACTTTCATTCTGTTTCTCTTAATTTCTTCCTAAACACCACAGCAGCTTTTTCCTGGGTGACATCCTAGTTCCTCTCCACGTTGGTGATGCTTTCAAACTTTGGCATCGCCAATAAATTCCATCAGTGTTCCTCAGTCTTTCTGCTGAGGTTTGTTGTTTTCTCCTCCCTCCTTCCATTTTCAGGTGATGACGTGGGATGGAATAGTAGGATTCTCTCTATTAATGCCTGGCTACGAGACTGGTGCTACAGGCAGGGCTTTGGGTTCTTTGATAATGGCTGGTTTTATGAGACACCAGGCGTGACGGTAATACATGGGAAAGGTTTATGTCGTAGGGGCAAAAGGGTTCTGGGACAGGAATTAGCAGGGCTCATTCGGAGAGCTTTAAACTAGATTCGAAGGGGGATGGGGTAGTAGCTGGGCTTGCACCACTGGGGCAACGCTCTAGTGTTGAGGTAGACCAGGAGGCCCCCCATCCCCCTGGGGTGAAATCGGTGTGCTCAGCTTGCTCCCTCAAATGCCTGTACACCAATGCACGCAGCATGGGGAATAAACAGGAGGAGTTGGAAATCCGTGTTCGGTCGGGGGGCCATGATCTAGTGGCAATTACAGAGACTTGGTGGGATGCCTCATATGACTGGAATGTGGTCATGGATGGCTATGTCCTGTTCAGGAAAGACAGGCCACTAAGGAGAGGTGGTGGAGTTGCTCTTTATATGAGTGAGCAGCTAGAATGTATTGAGTTCTGTCCAGGGGCGGATCAGGAGCGAGTTGAGAGTTTGTGGGTGCGAATGAAGGGGCAGGCTGGCAGGGGTGATACTGTTGTGGGTGTCTATTACAGGCCACTGGATCAGGATGAGGAGGGTGATGAGGCCTTCTACAGGCAGCTGAGAGCAGTCTCTCAATTACAGGGCCTGGTTGTCATGGGGGATTTCAACTACCCTGATATTTGCTGGGAGGCCTACTCAGCCAGCCATCCTCAGTCCAGGAGGTTCCTCCAGTGCATTGATGATAACTTGCTGATGCAAATGGTGGATGAGCCAACTAGGAGAGGAGCGCTGCTGGATCTTATCCTCGCTAACAAGGAGGGTCTGGTTGAAGAGGTGAAGGTTGAGGGCAGCCTTGGTTGTAGTGACCATGAGATGGTAGAGTTCAGGATCTCATGTGGCAGGAACAGAATAGCTAGCAGAATCGCAACCCTGGACTTCAGGAGGGCCAACTTTGGCCTTTTCAAGCAATTGCTGGGGGAAATCCCATGGGACAGGGTACTAGAAGGTAAGGGGGCCCAAGATAGTTGGTTAGCATTCAAGGACTGCTTCTTCCGAGCTCAAGATCAGAGCATCCCAACAGGTAGGAAGTCAAGGAAGGGTACCAGGAGACCTGCATGGTTAAACAGGGAACTGCTGGGCAAACTCAAGTGGAAGAAGAGGGTGTACAGATCATGGAAGGAGGGGCTGGCCACTTGGGAGGAATATAAGTCTGTTGTCAGAGGATGTAGGGAGGCAACTAGGAAAGCTAAGGCCTCCTTGGAATTAAACCTTGCAAGAGAGGTCAAGGACAACAGAAAGGGCTTCTTCAAATACATTGCAGGTAAAGCCAACACTAGAGGCAATGTAGGCCCACTGATGAATGAGGTGGGGGTCCTGGAGACAGAGGATAAAAAGAAGGCGGAGTTACTGAATGCCTTCTTTGCCTCTGTCTATACTGCTGGAGGCTGTCCTGAGGAGCCCCGGACCCCTGAGGCCTCAGAAGAAGTCAGGATAGAGGAGGAATCTGTCTTGGTTGATGAGGGCTGGGTCAGGGACCAATTAAGCAACCTGGACGTCCATAAATCCATGGGCCCTGATGGGATGCACCCGCGGGTGCTGAGGGAGCTGGCGGAAGTCATTGCTAGGCCACTCTCCATCATCTTTGCTAAGTCGTGGGCAACGGGAGAGGTGCCTGAGGACTGGAGGAAAGCGAATGTCACTCCAGTCTTCAAAAAGGGCAAGAAGGAGGACCCGGGTAACTATAGACCGGTCAGCCTCACCTCCATCCCCGGAAAGGTGATGGAACAACTTGTTCTTGGTGCTGTCTCTAGGCACATCAAGGATAGGGGGATCATTAGGGGCACTCAACATGGCTTCACCAAGGGGAAGCCATGGTTAACGAACTTGATAGCCTTTTATGAGGATGTAACCCGGTGGATAGATGATGGTAAAGCTGTGGATGTGGTCTATCTCGATTTCAGTAAAGCGTTTGACACAGTGTCCCACAGCATCCTTGCAGCTAAACTGGGGAAGTGTGGTCTGGATGATCGGGTAGTGAGGTGGATTGTGAACTGGCTGAAGGAAAGAAGCCAGAGAGTGGTGGTCAATGGGACAGAGTCCAGTTGGAGGTCTGTGTCTAGCGGAGTCCCGCAAGGGTCGGTACTGGGACCAGTTCTATTCAATATATTCATTAATGACTTGGATGAGGGATTAGAGTGCGCTGTCGGCAAGTTCGCTGATGACACAAAACTGGGAGGAGTGGCTGACGCACCGGAAGGCTGCGCAGCCATTCAGAGGGACCTGGACAGGCTGGAGAGTTGGGCGGGGAGAAATTTAATGAAATATAACAAGGGCAAGTGTAGAGTCCTGCATCTGGGTAAGAACAACCCCATGTACCAGTACAAGTTGGGGACAGACCTGTTGGAGAGCAGCGTAGGGGAAAGGGACCTGGGGGTCCTAGTGGACAACAGGATGACCATGAGCCAGCAGTGTGCCCTTGTGGCCAAGAAGGCCAATGGCATCCTGGGGTGTATTAGAAGGGGTGTGGTTAGCAGGTCGAGAGAGGTTCTCCTCCCTCTCTCCTCTGCCCTGGTGAGGCCGCATCTGGAATATTGTGTCCAGTTCTAGGCCCCTCAGTTCAAGAAGGACAGGGAACTGCTAGAGAGAGTCCAGCGCAGAGCCACGAAGATGATTAAGGGAGTGGAACATCTCCCTTATGAGGAGAGGCTGAGGGAGCTGGGTCTCTTTAGCTTAGAGAAGAGGAGACTGAGGGGTGACCTCATTAATGTTTCTAAATATGTAAAGGGCAAGTGTCATGAGGATGGAGCCAGGCTCTTCTCAGTGACATCCCTTGACAGGACAAGGGGCAATGGGTGCAAGCTGGAACACAGGAGGTTCCACATAAATATGAGGAAAAACTTCTTTACGGTGAGGGTGACCGAGCACTGGAACGGGCTGCCCAGAGAGGTTGTGGAGTCTCCTTCTCTGGAGACATTCAAAACCCGCCTGGACGCGTTCCTGTGTGATATGGTCTAGGCAATCCTGCCCCGGCGGGGGGATTGGACTACATGATCTTTCAAGGTCCCTTCCAATCCCTAACATTCTGTGATTCTGTGTTTTTTAGCAAATAGTAAATGAGAGCCCTGAGGCTGGTCCTTTCTCCTGTCCCACAGTTCTCCTGTCAGAGCTGCCTATTCTCCTCTCTCTTAATCATGTAATCATCAGTTTTTTCTAGCCTTGCTAACACATTCCTATGTATTGCTGTAGCAGGTTTTTTTTTTTTCCTGAAAGCTACATTGATAAGATGTTGTCACATTTTCATTACGGGAGAAAGGTTTGTATCTGGCATAGCCTGCCTCTGGTAGACAAAGGTTATATTTCTTACTTACTGCAAAATTTTTTAAATTATTATTTTCTTGAAAATCTGTTTGAAAACCATTAAGCCTGTAGTCACTCAGATTTCCCCCCACTCCTCTTACACTACTTAAATACAGGTTTTGGTACTTTTCAGATACAAGGCACCAAGAGAAAAGGAACTTATTTAAAATGCCAATGCAAGCTTTTTGCTGTTCTTTTTTTTCTTCCAGGATTTTGAAATTACTGATTTACTCTTTGTTAAGAGTAGTGTATTCAGCTCTTGTGTCTTTTATTTGTTTAATTTCATCTTTAATACGTTATGGTGACCTCACCTCATTAGCTTCTACTTTTTAATTTGTGTGGCCAAAGACCTTTGCAATTTGTTTTAATTTCCTTTGCAGGCTCTGACACTTACTCTCTAGTGTAGCAACTCTGTCTTTTCCTTTCTTTTAGAGCGTGCGTAATTAATAGTTACATATCTTCTGCTCAAAAAGTCCACCCTGCAGGATAACAAAACTATGTATTTGACTGCTTTTCCTCCTAGTTAACCGGGAGTTATCACTGTTCTTAGGCCAGATGTCATGTGAGAGACCAGGCATTGTAATTTGTACATTTAGAGGCGTTTGGATTCATGGGTGAAGTTATTTCATTGTGAGGAAAGCAACTTAAAACATAATGATGACAGATAGAAAATAATGAAGAAATAGCATGGCCTTGCATGGTTGTTTTCAAGCTTTTTTGAAACTTTGGTCATGGATGGATGCTGCTCTGTGCCTCACTGACAAAGGAATTAAATGGTTTTCTCACAGACTAAGAGCTGTGAAGTGGCATGTGTGTGTGTCGGTCACGTGCTGAATGTAGTGTCACACCATAACTGAGCTGGCTGGGTCAGAAGAAAGTGGAGAACTGGACACGCATACCTTATTTGAGAAAGCCATGCTTTGTTTTCTTCAGCCAGGTTTTCAGAGTAGAAGGGAGACGTAAGATAGTGTTTGGGTTGGGATTGTATGTCTGGGGGATTTGCCGTGGTGACGACGAGGAGGCAGGAAGGACGTTGTGAATGTTCCTGCTGGCTGGCTGTTAATTAGAGCTAGCTGGCTCCTGAGGAGCTGGTGTCTTGAGGAGACCTATCCTTTCTCCTTTTTCTTGCCCAGTAAAAGACGAGGAGACAGAGCTGCTGAGTCCATCACTTGTCACCAGCAGTGCACATTCTCTGATTGAGAACTCCTGGTCTCATGACTGAGGCACTGTAGTGCGTGTCAGGAGGCATACGTTCTTGTTACCACCTCCATCTTTGACGAGCTTCATGGCCTTAACAAGGAATTTCAGCCTCCATGGCTGCATGTGTAATCCCATTCTGCCCGATTTTTTTCACTCAGTTTATAAACTTTCTTAGGGGCAAGAACTGTCTCACTATAGCAAATGGGGAGATGAGAAACACTACAGTAATAGGAACTTTAAGGTAACAGGGCTTTTGTAGAGCCATGGCAGCTGCCAGTACTTAAACAAGCATCAGGAATTCACTGACAAGCTGACATGGTATTTTAATGCTCTGTATGCTGACCTCTTCTGCAACATGTTAGAGCTTAACACAGCTCTTTCCTCTCTCAATGACATACATAAATTAAAAGTACAAAGTGTACAACTGTTAAGGGCTATCCGTTATTCTCAGTCTCAGGACAGTTATCCAGAGGTAAAAATAGATAAGGAGGATCTGTCATTCATTCAGAAAGTAGAGATACTGCCCAGTTTCTGATAAATAAAATACTATTCTACTGAGTAGAAACTGGTGACATTGCAACTTCTATTTATTTTCCCTTCCCTCCCCAAGTTAACAATCTTACCTAGTTTTAAAACTCCCAACTCATAAGAAGGAAATAAGCAGTTCCTTTTGTTCTTTTGTTACCTGCTGGTTGTATTGCTTTTATTTATAAGAAGAAAAGAACCAGAGGTTAAAAAAATGCAAACAGTAAAACATCAATTGTGCTAGGAAGTTCTCTTAATTCATCACTTGGCAAAGGAAATAAAAGCAGGCTCCCTAGCTAACAGCGATACTTTTGTGTAGGATTATTTGGCAGAAAATCCATCATTCTCTCTCCATTTGTGAGTGTTTCATATTGACTTACACCCTTTAGCAAGGGTCAGCAGGGCAGAGTATGCATAAAGAGTTCAAGTCCCATTTCAAAGGCTGAACTTTAATTTTAGTGGATGGTTTATTTTTAATATAGTTTAGAATAGTAGAATAATAGAATTGTTTAGGTTGGAAAAGATCTTTAAGATCATCAAGTCCAACCATTAACCTAGCACTGCCAAGTCCACCACTAAACCATGTCCATAAGCCCCACATCTACACATCTCTTAAATACCTCCAGGGATGGGGACTCCACCACTTCTCTGGGCAGCCTGTTCCAATGCTTGATAACCCTTTCCATGAAGAAATTTTTCCTGATATCCAATCTAAACCTCCCCTGGCTCAACTTAAGGCTGTTTCCTCTCGTCCTATCACTTGTTACTTGGGAGAAGAGACTGACACCCACCTGGCTACAACCTCCTTCCAGGTAGTTGTAGAAGAGCAATAAGGTCTCCCCTGAGCCTCCTTTTCTTCAGGCTAAACAACCCCAGTTCCCTCAGCTGCTCCTCCTAAGACTTGTGCTCTAGACCCTTCACCAGCTTCGTTGCCCTTTTCTGGACTCGCTCCGGCACCTCAATGTCTTTCTTGTAGTGAGGGGCCCAAAACTGAACACAGTATTCGAGGTGCGACCTCACCAGTGCTGAGTACAGGGGGACGATCACTTCCCTAGTCCTGCTGGCCACACTATTTCTGATACAAGCCCTGCTGTTGCCCGTCTTGGCCAAATAGCCAAGCCATTTCATTTGAAAATAAAAGCTCTTTATTAGATTTTTTTTGTTTGTTTTACTGGCTTTTTGATACTGAAATCTAATGTTCTTTTTATGGACTACTTGTGTAAGAATTAGGTTTGTTGAGACATTTCCACCATGTTGGAGAAAACATTTTGCTTTTTATTTTCTGATGCTTTGTTTTCTGAAAGCTTTTATAATTAAAATTGTTAATAATGTGCAAATATGGAGGGGACAGTGTTTATATGTGTATTTACGTTGTGAACTGTTGGCTTAAATCTTAAAGGCTGCAGAGAAGTCAATACAAATGTGAAATGTGGTAAGGACATAAATACGTGTATGTCCATTTTTGACTATGGCAATTATAGCTGGCAGAGTTTAATATGATCTAGTACAAGTTTATATTTAGCAGAGCTGATGTTCTGTTTTCCATTGGTATTCCATAAACACATGCACACAGAGAGTTCAGTTAATAGGTGTTTCAGGGAGAATTGTTCACAGCTACATTGTCTTCTTTGGGATCAGAAATCAGGAATTTTTTCTTATCCTGTGCTACCCTCTCTACCAGCCCAATTGAAATAATGTCATGGTTTGCAGAAAAGGTTAAGGTATGTCTTTAGGTGTTCTCAGAATAAAAATGCACATGCAGAGGGTTCCTAAGATTTTTATTTGTAAGTGTTTTGTTTTGCCTCATAAATTTTATGAAGTACTCTATGATGATAAGACAATATAAAAGAAAAATACTGTCATTTCTCAGAAAGCATGCTGACTTCAAATTGTTTTTTTTTTAATTTTCAAACAATAAACCATATGTGTTATTCTATGATGGGAATTTCTAAATAATTTTAACACAAAATAATTACTTCTCTTTGAAAACAGAAATTAGGTTTGCTTACATATCTGATCTTACGACCTGGTGGGATTAGCTTTAAAGAAAAATATCAGGAATTCATGACTAGGGATATAAATGTTTCTAAACCATTTCTAAACATGTTAATTAGATTGCAAATAATCCTAGATTATGTGTGGCCAGTATGATTTGGTAATGGGAAGAGTGTTGCCTTGGCAAATAGCCAAAGTGCTTTTGAAGGTCAGATGTTGACAGTATTTGAAAGCATTCAGAGACTGTTCTCTCATTGTATAAAATAATACATTAAAAAAAAAGGTTAATAGCCTAAATGGTATATCAGGGTCAGTTTGCTGCTCTGACCTTGTAATTTTATTTTTGCAATTTTATATAACTGCTGTGTAATTAATTTGATTTGATTGAGAAAACAGATTAGATTCAAATACAGTAAGAGAAAATGTGGGTTACAACTATTTTTAAAATTTGGGTGGCCTATCTGTCTTTTATATGGTGGGTCTTTTTGTCGGTCCCTTTATCCTTGATTTGCTATGCTGACAGCTTTATTGAAGCTGACAGCCTCAAACTCTTCAACTTTGCTTCCTGCAGTAATAAGGCACATGCTTGTAATGAATCTTCAACTTAGCCCCAACTGCAAACTCTGAGTGGGAATGAAGCTTCAGGGACAGAGCAGATGCTTTACATGCGGGAGGATGCTGCATCTATCTGCTGCCTCCATCTACTACATCTCAAACAGAGCTCCCAAGAGGCTGAGTAACAGCTTCATAAATCAAGGGCTGCAAGGTTCAGCTTTTTCTGCAGCCAGTTAGGTATTCAGTTGTACAGTTTGGGGTCCTTCACTGCACGAGAAGTGAAAAAGCACAAAAATGCAGGGGCGGGGGCAAGGACAAAAGAGTAGCTGAGACGACAAGATGATGGGCAATTATGAAGAGGAACTGAAGAAAAAATAATAACTTATAATCTTTAGTAAAGGAGGATCCACTAATAATGTACAAGTATTTAAAAAATAGTAATAGGTAGTTTGCAATGGCAGTTCTGTTGCCTTAATTACAGGAATTCTGATTAAGTGAAGAAATTCACAATAGACATTGAAGGATGGGCTTAGCCATGAGCCATTAAAAGGATTTGGCTTGTAAACTAACAGAATTATGGACTGGTTTGATTTTGGTTTTGGTTGTGTTCTTAATTGGCAAATCCATGTATGAAAATCCTTCTCCATGTGGGATTTGTTGGTGTGTGACCTTAGTACCTTCACTCTCCTCAGTTTGCAATTATTTCTATAAGATAGATTACACACATGCACACACATATGGTTCAACAGACACAGTTATTTTCCACAGCAATTTTAACCAGCTGAGTCCTTTTTCCTTATCCAAAAATTATAGGAAAAACAATAAATACGTATTAATAAGTTTGACACAAGCCATTAATCTTAAACTTTGATTAGGGATTCAAATACTAGATTTGTACAGTTTATTTTGAAAATATAGGTGATTACAGCAAAGCTAATGCCTATCTGCAAAAGGTATTGGAGGGCTTACATCTGCAAAGCTTGCACGATCTCCAAAGTTGCTCCTGCTGTGTTTCTCCATGCATGTGGCTCTTACATAACATTTGTGCAACACAGTGGGCTTTACATGCCTTCTTCTTTTACCCTCCTCTGCTCTTCTGTGGCTTATGCTGCATGTTCTCACTGCTAGGCATTTTCTCCCATCTCCTAAAATACTACTAACAGTAACTGGCACTTTCTCTCTCTATACACAGTCATCTTAAATTCTGTATTTGTTTGAAACACGTATCCCACTCTCTGTATTTCCACCAGCAAAGAGCTCTTCAGCTAAGCTCTCGGGATGGCCTTGTAGAGTAATTTACAGCCTTTGCATCAGATGTTTCATTGGGCCATTTCTTCGTCAAGACAAACTGCTGGTGCAGTGGAATACTCTTCTTACTGGGGATACGTAACAGGAGATGCCCTTTTCCGTGAATTTTTAAAACATGGCTCAGTAGTTTTGCCAAGAATAGTGTTGTTGGTGTCCCCTCTCAGGCCAATCATGAAGGGAAGACATTCTATTTCCCAGCAAAGACTAAGTGGAATGAAATAAAACCTGCGTACGCTGAAAAGACAGTGTCTAAATCATGGGCAAAATCAGTATCATAATAAGCAAGCACTCCTCAGGATTTTAGAAGGGCAGAGTGGGGAATACTTCTCAAAATATGTGCCTCGGTAAAGAGTCTGGGGGAGTTTTAACAAGGCAGCAGCCCAAGGCAAATAGTTGCATGCATTATGGGGTAGGCTTACACTTCAGTGATTGATGACTCCACGCCTGGCATGCCTCGGGTGAGTGCGCCAAGTGACAGGAGCATTGATCATCCTGATTCAGTGGCAGCTCTTTGTTGTGTGGCATCCACCGCAGCCTCAGCTGACACCACTCTCCTGCCATCCATGGCCAGGAGATTCTGGTTTGTGATGAGAACAAGGAGGGGTGTGTGTGGCTGGCAAGGTGCTTTCCTGGCCTCACTGCTTCTCACAGCCGTGCCCATCTGAAGGCATGCGGGAGTGCATGAACACCCGCAGCCCAGCGTGGTGCTTGTTGGTGAAATGGATTTTGACTCTGAGTTGCGATAGTCTCTGAGGGTACCTTGTATGGCTGCAAAAAATTACGTATTCAGTATTCACTATCTTTATCATCACTCACCGCCTGATTGTATTTCTGTTGCTGCTTAGAAAGCATGTCATCTTCCAGGGCGTGTGTGCTAAAGTGATGTTCTGTCTCAAGAATAAGATCCTTTGTGTCCTCTCTTTCCTTTTTCATGGATCAGTGCAATATTGGTGCTAAAACAGGTGTTGCTCCATGGTCATTTGATGAAATGGGTAGAACTTTTCCAGGGAAGAGATCTTTAGGCTCTCTGCCTGCCTCTTGAAGTCAGTGTTTTCCAGATGCTTGTAACATGACTTCTCAAAGCGTGTTCAAAGTCCATTTTCTGTAGCTGTTCCAGAGGGAGTAGGAGGAGCCAAAACCTGAGAGCTCAACACAGAGCAGCTTCAGTTTGATGGAAGGTGTGTATGTGGCAGGAACTTCTTCCAACTGGATCTTTTAAAGGTGAAAGTAAATGAAAGTCTGGTAGTAAGATACCCAGAGAGAAACTTGGTTTAGGTGTAATGAAATTTATTTTAAGCACTTGGGGTAATACGATGTGTACCTTAAGTTAATATACTCCTTGCGGTTGGGGAATTGTAGAACGGCCTTAAATGAAGATCCATCAGCGCTGCTGTTAATTATTCCTTCCACACAACTCCAAATAAAAAAGTGGTGAGGTTTTAATTTTGTAATTACCAGAAGGCTAATAATTCTTTGCCAAAGGCCATGATGATCTCTTAAGTATGAGATAACGTAATTGCCTTATTCCTGTGCCATTAATTGTGCTCCATTTTAAAAACGTGGTCGTCTGTCTTATGAGCAAATGATACTGTTACCCCAAAGGAAACGTGCTATGAATGGTAAAAGGATGCAAACTAAAATTCACAGTTCTTTTGTTTGAATTTTTCTAGTTAATGTTGTAACAGAAGGAGACTAGAAAAGGGGGAAGTATGTTTATTTGGTTAGTGTATTCAGCTATGCATTACAATTCATGTCAGGGGCCAACACTTAGCCTATGAGTTATGGGTCTTTACATGACTATAGGACACAGGAGTTAAGAGAAAGTGGCTGTAAAACCCAGCAGGCTTAGCAGAGAGATTCAGAGAAACAGGTAGCTCGTGAAGCCACATAGAGCTCGCTTTATTTCTATTAGAATTAATTGTTTGTGGTTTGTAAGATGTCTTCAGGTTTTTAATCTCTAGTAATAAATCTAAATAATGAGCTCATTACTAGTGAGCTGCAAGAAGATGTCAAATTTTACATTCGAAATATCTAAGTATGGTTTGACAAGGTGGCTAGGGATGAATTAACAGTTTGCCACTGTTGAAATGCATCTCCCTTCCTTCCTCTGCTTCTGCTTGTCTGCTTTTGCTGCTTGTTTCAACATATTCAGACACTTGTCTGGTCTCACTTGAGCTGATTCAAATCTAACCCAGTGGAAAAAGATTTTTTTTTTTGTTGTTCTGTATTTTTCTGTTTGTTTGTTTTCTGGTTAGCAAAATCCAACAGTTTATGTTCCAATTAGATGAGTGCCAAAACCTGTGGGAAGTCTGGGCAGCAGGGAGGGAGGGAGGGAGCAGGGCAGAAAGGAGGAAGAATTAAGACGGAACAGGAATTGCCCTTTCAGCGAGGCAGGTTGCTCATTTGGTTCAGCCACAGTGTAAAACCATGCCCTAAATTGGTGCTTTGTAGGCAGGAATCACTGCAGTTGCACTGCTGTGTATTTTCAAGAGGGGGAGGCAAGCAGAGCTGTGCAGAGCATGCTTTCCGTCCAACATGCAGAGAAGCAAGCATGTGTGGGGCATGCTTTCTGTCCAGAGCATGCCAATCTTGTCATCTCCTGGAATTTTCAGTTTCACTCCCCCACTGAATTTCGAATCCAACATACACAGCATACATATATAAGCAGGCCTGTAGAACCACAAAGAGGAATTGTATCCTTAATTGTGAGAGAACTGAGATTTAAGAGTTATCTTCAGCTGTCTGGCTTGTAGTAAATAAAGTGAAGTTCCTACTAGTTTTTTGTCTATAGTCTGGGAATAATCTGTATGAGTCACTGTGCCTATTGTTTTGTTTAATGTATGGGATGCTCTTGGAAAGTTAACCGCAGTTGGTATTTAAAGTGACTAACTGTGAGAGGTTATGCTGTAATCTTTAGTTTCTCTTATAAAGCTGCTCTGTATTTCAATGGTAGAATTAATCTCTTATGGAAAAATAAATGTTTCTGAGCAAAAGGATGAAATAGCTTGTTATGGGGTCCCTAGGGAATCAGCACATAGATGAAGTGTATTCCTGGGAGCCATGCAGTCCTTGCTGCCAGGAGGCAGTGACGGTCGGCTGAGGCCTGAGACTCTCGGCCACTGGGACAAGTCTCCTTTGGAGGAAGACAGCATGAATTGAACTGCTACTGTTGTGGGGTATGATGGCAGGGTACTTTAATGTACATCTTTGTTTTCAGATGACATATTTTGTTTGTGTAGGGAAGCTGAAAATTTCCAGGAGATTTTTTTCCTCCAAAGACATTTCTATTAGGAGAGGTCTCAAGCGCTAGAGCTTGAGTATTGTGGCTGGGAGGGTACACTGGCAGAACCAGAAACCAGATATTTATAGCGTGTCTCTCTGGGCCCGCTCGTGCAGGTGGGCTGCTCTCTGTCTACATTTGGAGAGACTTCCATGCAGAGTGTCAAGTGAATAGTAATTACTATTGAATATAACTTCATATAATCTGCTTTCTGAGAATAGAATTTATTTTGGTCTGGACTTCTTGTGGAAGAAAACCCATTAATAGCTGTTAGAAGTGTGATCCTTTTGGCTTAAGAAGCCGGGATGTCCATATCTGCTGGTTCAGTCAAAAGCATGGATTGGTGGTCAACAGGTAGAAACCTCCAGTGCCCATATGTCTGCAGAGCAAGTACTGTCCTGACATCTTTCTTTAGCAAAAGGTGAAAAATACCTTGAGGAGGTAAAAACTTTGATAGCTGATGCAAACTATTTTCTTCATGGTATGATAAATGTTCAGCCTTAATATATGCATGTATAGTTTTCTGCTGGACTTTGTGTCCAGTGGTGGTAGGAGCGAGTGCCTGTGTTGCATGCCATCTGAGAATGCGTCAGAAGAAAAATGAACAGGAAAACTCCCTGTTAGGAGAGAGGGGAAAAAAAAGAAAGAAAGAAAAAGAAAAAAAAAAGTATCTGTTACATTCCAAAATCAGAAAAAAAGTATCTGTTACATTCCAAAATCAGTCATAATAATGGAAGTTCACGTCAGATAAATTGCCAGAGTCAGAATGGACAAACATCTGGATTATTCATCCCTAGCTGTCCTAACAAAAATATGATATCCTGTTAGATAAATCACTGATCATCCTAGTTTATCTTGGCGGTTGTGCACCTTGGTATTTTTCACTTAAACAGGAACGTATCAGTACTTTACAGCTAGCATGCCTCCAGCTCCAGGTTCACAGTTCATGTGCTTCTGTGACTTTGAACTCTTCTTTTCCTGAGTTTACCAGCAGACAGCTGCACCAGAACAGATATGTTTACATGTGGGGAGTAAATGGCAGCTTGCAGCTAGAGTTTCCATTTCCTTTTACATTGTTCAGGAGTCCAGGCTCATAATTTGTGTCCTAAAGCTTCACCTCATGTGTATGCATCTGACTTGGCCCTTTATAGTACAAATGTTTTATTTTGACATTGATTGTTGATAGAAAGGGCTAACTAGGGAGAAGCTACTTTCACTAGAAATTACCCTCAGTTTACATGAAGTTCAATTGTGGGTGAAATATCTTTTTTAAAAAAAATCTAAACACAATTTTCTGTAAGGCTTTTAAGCAGTATGTAAATGTGAGGCTAATGTGGAACCACTTTATGCAGCCATAGCACGATAGATATATTTTTAGGCAGAGAAAAATTAGATTTTGTATTAAGCATGACGATGAAATCTGATCAGCTGCTTAAACCATGACACTGTCTGTTTAAGCTATTGTCATGTGTAGGTGATAAAATATTCCCAGATGTGCTTGGCAAGGCAGTAATTCCATGAAGAGGTTATGGTAATTATAAACAAGAAACAAAACCATCAGAGTGATTTGTTTATTTGCCTGAACCCTGAAGTGGAATTAGAGATTTCAGTGAAGAGTCACGATAGTTCTGATTTTACACTGCCCAACAGGTTTCTCATCATCGCTGTTGCCTAATTCCACATTTATGGGCTTTTCCTTCCCCTTTTGTAACTAATTTGGATTTTTTGGGTTCTTGCTGTGAACGAAAACTATGGTTTATTGGTTATTTTCGTAGCTGAACTGAGTGAAGTAGATGTTATGTAAATAACCTGTAGAAAGACCTATGATAATTGTGTTGTGTTTTGCCTCCTGTTGTTTTGAAACAGAATTCCCCAGTTACCCTGATGTGTTAGAATAAGCCTAGCTTTTGGTCACCCTCACATGGATCTTTTATGAGAAGAAGTTATTTGAACTTGCTGGAGCATTTTGATGCAGTTTACTTGTGATATATATGTGTATATTAATTGCTAGATTTGACCTATGGCCCACTATTAAGAGTAATGTAATGGTAGGACACTGCTGATACATGAAATTTTAATTTTTAATATTCATTCTAATGTTCCCTATGATACTTGGGCTATAAAACTGAAGCATAAAATCAAACAACAGAGTATTTGCAGAATTAGGTTTTGCACTTTATATGACCACGCAGTGACACAGTCCAGAGAGCTGTACTCACTGAAAATTACACCTAGAAAATAATCTTTAAGTACTTGTCCAGGTCGGTGTCCAGTCTTGTCAGTGCAAGAAGGGGTCCAGAATGCAAAGCAAGGCCTGGGACTGTAAAATACCTGGTCTGGGTCGCATATGTTGTGCCATGGGGCTGTGTTCTTAGGCTGGAAGTGCAAATACCTGTATGTTTTCTATGAGCTTGCTGAAGGCAAATCATTTACCTCTTTACTTTCAATAGAACTGCTATGTTTGTGGCTGCGAAATCCAAGCAAGCAGTTAACATCATGCCAGCATCATCAAGTCTGTTACAAACCCCCTACCTGCTTGTAGGGCAGCAGCGCAGGTAGCAGGGATTCATGGGGCTGGGAAACGGCCGCTTGGCAGGGGACAAGATGAAGAGGCTTTCGGGGAGGGGAGCTAAGCTGGGTAAAGACTCTGTAGACAGGTAGGAGTGGTTGCATCATCAGCTTTCCTTCAGTTGAGGTACAGCAGACACATCTGCTTAGGTAGATGTTTGTTCCCAAAATCTTCGACAGTTCACCTGTAATCTGTAATTGCCTTCTGTCGACAAACCATATACAAAAAATGATAACCAAAATAAATGAACCCATGTATTACTTTAAATTTCTCTTATTACATTTAAAGTGATTAGCTGTTTTATCTCATAATCTCTAAATGTAGACTAGCTTGAAACTTCCCATTCATAGTCTGTATGTGTTTTTCATTGATGCTTTCATTTGAAAGCAGGAAACAATCTGAAAGTAATTGTATTAAGTGTTTCAGCACAAAGATTTTAAAGTATAATAGCTTGGCATATTACTCTATCTTTTCACTATTCCTCGGAGGAAATAAAACAGAGTTAGCAATTTTCATCCAGGCAGCTTTTCTACTACATCCTGTTTCCTTACGCACACTGGAGAAAGCATCAACGTTCCTCTCCTTTCCTCCGCTTCAAATGAAGAAATCTCATTCTCTGTGTTGTAGCACTCACTCTCTTTGAACACTGGTGTTCTGTTAGCTTTTAAAATGTCAATATAGGATTCGGGTTGTTTAGGCTAATGTGCATTTTGCCCTCTGTATCAAAGAAAAGCGTTACAGAGAGTAGAGGAATATGCACAGCTACCCAGAGAAGAGCCCAGCTTTCCTGGGCATTTGCCCTGACTGCTTGGATTGCCTGAAGGGTGTTGAGCATCTCCCGGAGAGCCCTGAAGTGCTGTGTGTGCTGTTGCTATGCTTGCTGGAAGGCTGAAATCTCTGCTTTTCTCTCACTGAAAGGTAGACTTGCAATCCCCCTTTTTCTAAGGAAAACTCACCCTTGAAAAGGCTTGGCATGAAAAGCGTTAACTCCCTGGAAACTTCGTTTGGAAACGTTAGGAGACTGCTATGTGTATACGCTGGCAATCTCCGTAAGAGACAAATTATTTTCCCACCCTCTCAAGTACTTGGTAGTTTATCTGTTGTTTATATTAAAGATTGATCATGGTTATATATTCCTGACTCAGAGTTCTCATTAATCACACTGTGCCACATAAGAGACTGCAGAAGAAGAATAGGGGTTACTGGAAAGCAGGCATGTGATCCCTGGCTCTGATTTTCATATGACCTACCCTGGCATTAGCTTTGTTCCTGTGAATTATTGTGTTTGCGTAAACCTCTTTTTTTTTTTTTTTTTTTGGTTTCCATGTTTGGCATGTCTGTTCTTCTCAGGGCTGTTCAGAAAAAGATGATATTACAATGATTTTGGAGAATGTTAATCATGACACTTGCCATGTTACTGTTTCAAGAGGTCCCTGCTCCCCCCCGCATGCCCACCCCCTTGTTTGGTAGCTCTTGCTTCCTCCTCCAGCCCCAGCAGCCGTTTCCTCCCTCTGAGCAGAGCCACACAGGCAATTGTTTCAGCCTGTGCAAAACGAAGGGGTGGAAAAGGACTGGTGGGGTGAGGACAAATGCACAAAGGCTGGGACTTCCTAAAGCGCATTGGCTGCCAACAGAAAGATACTTTCTCCCACAGCAGCAGAGCTGATCTGCACCTCCTCCTCCTTGACCCTGCTGAAGGTTTCCAGCCTCGAAATGTTCAATCAGCTGTTTGTGGTCCCCTTCTAAGCCTGAGAGTCAGAACTGCTGGCAAGAGGGAGAGAAAGAAAAGGGAATTTACTAGTTTTTGCAAGCTGATTGGGATTACTGGGACACATTGCCAGTCCTGCTTGGAGTCATGTCCAGGAGCCTCTGAAGCAAGCGCTTTTCCCACCCTGACTTGTCTGGCTGAAAGTCCCTTCACATCTTCCAGAGGCACACATCGATCCCAACTCGTCAGTGTTGTTCTGGTGGGAAATAGTTATATCGGCAAACTTTCAACCAACCGGAGATTTAATCCCTTGAATTTTTGAATTGCTGTGTGCTTGTGTTTGTCTAATAAAAAGAAATTATTTGGATTTTAAAAGAGGCAATTGAAATAATTGATATTTGACAAATCAGAGCAAATTAGCTCTGAAGAGACTGACATCATTTAATACAGATTATCTTCTCTTTTATTTGTAGCTCTTCTAAAAATACTTTGTGAGGCATATCCTAATTCTGCACAGATTTTTTTCATGAGTCACATTAAATTAATGTCTGACTTCTTGGGTGCAAAGTCCTGTTATAGAATCAACTATTTAATAGTGTCTTCAACACTGAACATGACTGTCGATGCTGTTTTGTGTTTATAATTACACATCTGTTCCACAAGCGCAAGAGATGATCAGAAGTTCTGCAAACCTAGGAGAATTTAGGTCCATTATGATGAAAGCACATCTTCAGTGAAATCAAGGGAGGAGGAAGAATGTAGGGAAGTCTTAGGCCTGTAAGAATTTTAAACATTTTCAATAAATACAATTACACAGAAATAGCTATTTTAGAGGACTAGATACTTTTAAAAGACTTTGATTCCAACTAATTTGGATTGCTTGGGTTTTTTTCCCCCATGTGACTACTTTAGATGACATATTGTACGTATCAAGAATAAGAGAATTTATTTCTGAGTTGGGAATAGTTTTTTAATCAGACTCAGTAATGTAAATAGACCTCTCTTTGAAAGTTCATTCAAAACTGAGTACTGGTGTATATTTAAGTGCACTGTATGCTAAAGTAGAAATATCCCCCAGTGTTTAACTGAAAGCACGTTTTATGTGTGGTTTTGTTTTGTTTTTTTAATGTTTAACAGTAACTGAAGCTGGCTTTGGTGCTGACATCGGGATGGAGAAATTCTTCAACATCAAATGCAGAGCCTCTGGCTTGGTCCCCAGTGTGGTTGTGCTTGTTGCTACAGTGAGGGCTTTGAAGATGCATGGAGGTGGGCCAAATGTAAGTATTTGCACCTTTATTGGAAAACAAAATTGTTACTAATATTTGAAATAAGTAAAATATCTTGGTTTAAGAAATACTGGGAGTACCTTATGGGGCAGTATTTAGATATCTCTCCTGAGTTACTTCATTATATAGATGTTACCTCCAAAGGTAATGCAGGACTGGAAAGGCACAAATGAAAGAAAAGACATGAAAGAGCTCTGAAGAAGTACTAAATCTTGCTGAGGGAAGGAAGTTTGTTTGCATGAAAAAAAAGCTATAATATGTATATATGTATTCTTTTCCCTGCCTTTTGAAATAGCATTTGTAAGTGCATTGAAGTAGTCACAGGCTGGGAAAGTTGGCAGCTCAGAAGGAATGAGAAGAGTTCAGGTTGCTATATTTGAGAGGAAGTAGGGAACATTGTTAGTGAAGGTTTTGAGGTTTCTTTCCCTGCAATAATGGGAACCCCTTCTGTCCTTTTAATCTGCTCGGGTTAATTCCCTCAGGGACGCTAAAGTAACTGATAAAATTGTTCAAGTGTTTTCCCAGTGTACCAAAAGTCACTAAGGTATCATTTTTTGCTATTTGAGCCATGAAGATACTTGTACAGATTACTGGTTGTAGAAGTACTCCTCAGTCATACAATCAGATTGGACTCTGCTAGGCAAGCAGACAGACACTTAACTCCTAGAAACACTTTCATCTGCCCAGCAGTATGCAAGTGAGTGATGCTGCCAGGGAAACAGTCTCACTGGATGAAAATATCAGAGCTGTTTCCACAACCACAAAATTTTGGAATGCATGGTCTCCCTTACAGCTATCATCTCTTAGAGCTGAAGCTGAGCTGTCCTTTTTCAGTCTTTCAGGTTGACATGATTGTATAACTTCCTTTAATTTTAGTCCACTGTTAATGCAAGTTTTCTTTATTTTTAATGATATTCCTCCATGTGTATCAAGCAGGTGTATTGTCATGTGTGTTATCATTCAATCTAGCAAAAATAGGACTTAAATATGTCTTAATAACTGTCTGATCTATATCTTTAGAAGTATAAAGCTTTCATTTGTTTACATAATGCATCATAGAGGCATGTAGGGTACCAGATACTTTTGCTGGGAGGTTAACTATAAAATGGACCAAGACCAATGCTTGAGACAGAAGTGACTAAGTCCAGTGCCTGGGATCAATGTATTTGGTCCTTGGAGACTCAATGTAGTACCCTGGTGATAGTCTTTGTCTGTATACCTTTGTGCTTTCCAGCAAAGTAAATTACTTGGATGCAGTTCCTTGCCACAGGCAGTAATTACAAGACATCCAAAGATGACGTTCCTCTTCTAGTCGTCTGTGTTACTGTTATTCCTTCAGCCAGCTGTTGGAGGTTGCTGTCCATCGTCTTTGCACTGCTGGTGCGTTGTTAAGAGTGTAGAATAGGATCCAATTACCTCCTCTCCGATAAATCTTTTACAGCTAGTTGCTGAGTCACTACCTATATCTTGCTACCTAAATACAATAGGAAGTGTTGCTATTCTCCATGTACCGGTGTAAGCTGGAATAAAACAGAAGCTGCAGTCAAGCTATGATGTTGAGTGCAATGTACGTGCTGACTGGCAGTATAGAAAGTAAGCAAAAGTGCATGTGTGACCATGTAGGATTATGACAAGTGTCAATCTGTGATGACTTAGTTTATTTTTCCAGGTGACTGCTGGTGCCCCCTTGAAGAAAGAATACACAGAAGAGGTAAGAGGAACTATTATAAAACTCTAGGAGAAATGTTTGTTTAAAGGGACAAAATAATGTGGTGTATGGAGAGTCAGAACTTCTCATTCCTCTGGCTGGATAGTGTACAGCCTCAGGTTTGACAATAGCATGCTCTAATGCTGACATTCAGTGAACACCTTTAACAGACATTGGCAACAAGTAAAGCCATCTCATCTTCCCCCAGCCACTTGGTGTTTTCCCTCTTGTGTGTGCTATGTATGTGACTGCATGGTAGATTCTACAGAGGAACTGAGCTAGCTGAAAAATAACTTTTTTCCAGGACCACTAAGTTTTCAGACTGACCAGCTCTTCATTCCAGTCCATCATACAGGCATTCATGGCAGCACAAGAGCAGAGTGCTGCAGGGGTCAAAGACACTCGCTGATTCATGATAGCTTAACCTGTTTATTAAGCAACAGGTTTAATCTGTTTGTGCTTCACGTCTGGTGTTTGATGTCACTCTTCAAACAAGAGTAGATTCTACAGGTTTGTTTTCTTTGTCTCTTCACTGTAGACAAATTCTGGTCTTTTGTTTTTTTTAGGCTAAGGATATGTGAGTTGTTGCAATTAAGACAAGGCCTACAAAGTGTGAGGTAAAAAGAGTAAATAAAGAAATCCAGTTATGTGCTTTTATCTGGGATATATATAGATAGACTATGCATCTAACACATCTGTATGTAAAACCCCACCCCACCACTGTAGTTTGTTTATGAACTTTGCAAACAAGAGAATAACAGTCCTTTCACAATCGTGACAGGCAACTGGTCATCAGCTGCACTGTCTTCTTGTGTACCAGAAAAGAGCAATGCATTCATGTACAAATTTTGGACACTGCTTAGTTACTTACATATGTCTGTTGTTTATTAATTGAAATAAGATTTAATAAGTGCCAAAATATTTTTGTCTAAAAGCATTTTACTTGCCTGCAACTGTCATGATCAGCACTGTTTATGTTCCATTTAATTTATGGAAAATTCTTTGGCTGGAGAAGACTTGATGTATCTTACCATTTCCATTAATTTATACTTAATTGTACAGAACCTCCAGCTGGTAGCTGATGGCTGCTGTAATCTACAGAAACAGATTCAAATTACTCAGCTCTTTGGAGTTCCTGTTGTGGTTGCTCTAAACGTCTTCAAGTAAGTCTGTTCTTTCATTACACTTGTGAGTAAATCCACAGTTCAAATTTCACACTTTTCTTAGTTTTTAGATTAATCAGTTTTGGCATGAAGAAAAGAAGCTATTAAAGAATTTCCTTTTTTTAATCATTAATATATAGACCCTTAAATCCTTAGCTTGTTCTTAAGGTTTTAAAACCACCAAAAAAGTATATACTGTTACAGAAGTATTAATCTTCCATGTTAATTAGCTATAACAATTACAAAAAGTGTTCTTGAAACATGTGAATACATATGCTGTATATAAAAGCATTAGGTATATGGCACCATTTCTATATAGACTTGCTTTACAACTGCTGATGGTAGAACAAGGCTAAGTATATAAGGTTATAAAAGAGAACTAATTAAAAAACATAATGAGACGGAACTGTTTGGTTGGCAGAACTGACTCTCCTGCTGAGGTTGATCTGGTGTGTGAGATTGCAAAGCAATCTGGAGCATTTGATGCTGTACCCTGCAATCACTGGTCAGCTGGTGGTAGAGGAGCAGTAAAATTAGCTCAAGCTGTGGAAAAGGCAGCCAATCAGAAAAACAGTTTCAAATATCTCTACAGCTTAGAGGTAAGATTTTTTTTTTTTTTTAAATGAAAGCATGCTGCATTGGTGTTGGAATTAAAACAAGAAGAACATTGCAACAAAGCTATCTAACATACTTGGAAGGGGGCTTGACTTGGCTTAACATCACAAAACGTGGAGAGAACAAACCGTCTGTGGCTTGTCACAGAATCACAGAATCAACCAGGTTGGAAGAGACCTCAGGGATCATCGAGTCCAACCGTTGCCCTGACACCACCCTGTCGACTAGACCATGGCACTAAGTGCCATGTCCAGTCTTTTCTTAAACACGTCCAGAGATGGTGACTCCACCACCTCCCTGGGCAGCCCATTCCAATGTCTAATAACCCTTTCTGAAAAGAAATTCTTCCTAATGTCCAACCTGAACCTCCCCTGGCGAAGCTTGAGGCTGTGCCCTCTTCTCCTATCGTTAGTTGCCCGAGAGAAGAGGCCAACTCCCACTTCACTACAACCTCGCTTCAGGTAGTTGTAGACTGCAATAAGGTCACCTCTGAGCCTCCTCTTCTCCAGGCTAAATAACCCCAGCTCCCTCAGCCTTTCCTCATAGGTCAGACACTCCAGACCCTTCACCAGCTTGGTCGCCCTCCTCTGGACTCGCTCCAACACCTCAACATCTTTCTTGAAGTGCGGGGCCCAGAACTGGACACAGTACTCAAGGTGCGGCCTCACCAGTGCCGAGTAGAGAGGGACGATCACTTCCCTAGACCGGCTGGCTACACTATGCCTAATAGAGGCCAGGATGCCATTGGCCTTCTTGGCCACCTGGGCACACTGCTGGCTCATGTTTAGCCGGCTGTCAATCAGCACCCCCAGGTCTCTTTCCGCTGGGCCGCTTTCTAACCACTCTTCCCCCAGCCTGTAGCGCTGCATGGGGTTGTTGTGGCCAAAGTGTAAGACCCGGCACTTGTTCTTGTTGAACCTCATGCCGTTGGTCTCGGCCCATCTATCTAACCTGTCCAGATCCCTCTGTAGGGCCTTCCTACCCTCCAGCAGATCGAGGTCTAATTAGAGGAACAAGATACTTGCTGATAATGCTCATTATTTAGTGCATTGAATTATGCTTCTGATACTTTCTTGCTTAACATAAAGGTATGTCTGTAGATGGAACATTCAAAATTATTGTGGGAGACTTCTCCACAGAGATCTCACAGTCATGATATTTGTCCTGACAATCATCTAAAATGAAATACAGTTACTGTCTCACAGTCATGGGTATTGCAGCACGTTGTGGCTCCCTGAGCGTTCACTCTGCGTGAGAAGGCTGTTAGAGGTAGCATGTGCGCGCTCATGCTGTGCATCTGCCCAGCCAAACAGGTCAACACAGAGAGAAAGCACTGCCTTTACCAGCACCCACTTATACACCCAGAGCCTTCAGACGAACATGAGGAGCCCAGGTGGCCCAGTCCTGTTCCTTCTCTCCTGCTGATCAGGATTGGAGTCTGCTAGTACAATACGGCACAAACAATATATGGGTCACTGCTGCTGTTGGCCTTAGATCCTCAGTCTCTCCAGGAGCAGCCCCCAGTGCCCCTGCCCTGCTCCAGTTGCTCACACCAGGGTCCACGAGCCCCTGAGGTTCATGGCTCACTCCAGCTGCTGGCACTCAGATCTCTCCTCCTGCTCTCTAGTGTTCATACATACACATCTAGGGCAGAGAGCATACTCACACAGCAGGTAGTCACAAATCAGATTTAATGAGAACAGAGGACAGACTGTGGTGCTCAAGCACATAGTTCAGTCAGACAAGCTGCTGACCAGCCACCTTTATACTCAACCAGCCCCTTCTTCCCCTTTTCCCTCTCTTTTTTCCCACACTTCTTTCTCTCCAGTCCACCTTGATTACTCTCTTTCCCCATCTTCAGTCCTTCAGCTAAACATTCTCTACCAATCTTTACACATTCCAACAATCCCCTTCAAAAATCCCATCATAAGTTTTAGACAGTCCCAAAATGCTGCTCTTCCTGCATCCCATAATGAGTCCCTGTACCGATGTAGGCAGTCACCCCCTTTTGTTTGCGAAGTTTTCTGATGAAAGATTTCGACTCACCTTGGTGCATTTCACACCAGGGACAATGGTCTCATCCACCCCCTTGGATGGTCTTAGGAAACAGCCAATTCAGTGTGCTCTAATTTTCACTGATAAGTTTTTCCGCTGATTACATTACTAGGCTTCCTCCACCTATCATTGTTCCTCTGATCCTTGCTTGGTCTTTGTGTTTCATCTGCTTAGCTGTTAGTCAGATAACCTAACAAAGGATGGTGTGGTCCAAGTTTCAATCCTTTGTCTGCCAGAGATGGTGACTCTTTTTCAGTGTCTTGGAGACTTTGTTATTGCAGTCGTCTGCAAGGTAACATCTCAGCATCGTGAGCTGTCAAGAGGAGCAGCTTGCAAGGAAGGGCTGCTTGGGCCCCTGAAAGCACTGTGCTCAAATATGACTGTGCAGGCAGAACATTTGGAGGGACGTATTGCCGAGGTTATACAAATGATTTCTCGGGACCTTCCTGACAATACAGATGTTGGTGGGTTAAAATTTGGGTGGCAAAATAGACTTCTCCAGCACTAAGGAAGCCCTTGTCAAATTTCAGATCCTGTGCCCCAGTGCTACTTCAGTTTCTTTAGAAAATGTTTGAATGCTATTTTTTTTAACAGTAGAAACTCAGCTTCATTCTTTTAAATGGCTGAAAGTTCCTGTTTTGATTCTTCGCGCCAGAAAAAAGTTCAGCCTGAGGTAGATATGCCCTACTGTTGTCTTTCACTTTCTCTCCTCCCTGATACGTACCTTGTATCTGTTGCACCCGTTTTACTTCTTTCCACCTCCCCCACTGTTTCCCCAAATGTCAGTAATCCAGCCAAGTCCTACTAGTATTAACCACTGCCTTCACAGAATAGGTGGAAATACCTTGGGAACGTAAGTGCTGCGGCATCTATTCAGGGCGTTTTGCCCACAGAACGTTTTTACAGCCGAACAATGGACGATGTATCTGCCTTTCTGAGTTTGTCTCTAATGAGATGCTCTGGAAACTGAGGGATATCGTTTTATGGAGTTTGCATAATAAAATGGGAAAAAAATTCTTTCAGAAATACGTGTAATAGTTTTCCCCATAGGACACTTGTGTTACAGAGACAGCACATTAGTGTTTGACAAGTCCCATATTTAAGCTCTGATGTTACTATATTCTATGTAACTTACAATCTTGTAGTATGAATGTGTAGAAAGGATTGGTAGGGGTGGGCTCTGCCTCTATGAAGGAAGAAAATGAGAATGATTTCTACTTTAATGCCTTTCCCAGACACATCTTTTTGTGCTGTGTCGCATAAGCAGCATGATCTTAAGCACAAAGGGAATGAATCACATCTTTACCTCAACTTAATATCCCATAACTTAACACAAGTATTATAAGCCTCAAAAATATGCTGAAGGGATTTTATAAAAACATATAAAGATCTAAAAATACTGTAAAAAAGTAAATTCAGGCCAACAAAACCAGTAAAGTGTAAAGGTCAGGCTTCTGTTTCATTCTTACTGTGCAAAGGATGAGGACTGAAGCAGTTGGAAGTAGGAGAGTGAAACAGCAGTGCTGTCACTTGTACAGTATGGTAGGTGATTTGGTCACTGGGCCTATAGGGACATGAAGAAAAGCCACCTCTTCCAAATGAGCCCGCCTAGATATTAATTAAGGTTGTAACAGGCTTTTTTGATGTAGCAGTTTTGAGGACTGAGTTCTACTGTTCAAAGGGGTAACTATGACAGAAAATTACAGAAAGAGAAGAGGTAGCAAGATGAGATTTAGACAGATTATTTCCCTCCGTCATTGTGCCTAAAGGGGATGTGAGTGAAAGGACGTAGTTCCATCCCTCTTCTTTCCACTGACTGACTGATTTGTCCAGTTACTTGAATACTTTAAAGTCCTGGTTGCCTCAAGTTTGACAAGGTTTGCTGTGGTGGTTTTTTTTTTTCTTTTCTTTCCCCTTTGGAACATTGAAGGGGGAAATATTCTGCATAAACCCACTACCACTTCATTCATATCTCTGTCTTTATGATACTTTTCACTTTACTCCATGTCTCCATTTAGTCCTTTGATGTCTATGCACCTTATTTTCCTCAGTCTGGAAAACGTCATCAGAATTTGCTTCCAAAACTGGCTGTAATTAGAACAACTTCCAACAGCATAGACCACTGTCACCATAATAGATTCATTCAACATTTTGGTGTTTTGTTAGAAAGCATTACCCTGGGTATTTAAAAGCAAAACACAAGCCCCTTATATGTAAAACTGTTTTAGATCCTTTTTTACTAGTTAGACCAAAGTTTGCAGCAAACTGTATTATTAGCATACAGTCAGGCATCTAATTACAGGATAATCCAGGTCGACTGGGCTCTCGTTGTTTTTTTTCCAAATGGCATGCATCTCTGCAGTGCTTTACGTAATTTCCAAATGTATACCTGGAAACAAAGACTTCCTTGAAAGGTGTTTACAAACGTGTATAATGTAAGAACAAGAAGAAAGTATTTTCTAGATCTGTCAAATACTGGTAAAAAGTTGAGGATTAGTGATTTTTTTTCTGAATCCCGAGGTCTGTTTATATATTTATGCCATCTTGTCCAGCAAGCATGTGCTGAATGAGCGATTTTAGACAGTGGACACAACACAGTTGTGTCAATTCAGGACAGGCTCAGCTAAGTGGTCCTGTTGAGTATCACAGCAAGCTAGTCTAATTAGAAGACTGTGCTTAATGTGGTTATATTCCTTGAAGCATCTCATTCAGTCTGTTTAAACTTCCTCGGATGTCTCTACATGCACAGTGTTCTGTAGTCCCACTTTTAGATTGCTTTTCAGATTCTCTTTATTTATTTCTCTAAGCAGGCAAGCTTTTGTTTTTATCCTAGTAGCTGATGCTTGTACTTTTTTTTTTTTTAATGCTTGTTGTTTCTAGCAAGGGTTTGTTTGACATTTGGTATTAGACGAACAAATATTTTTCAAGAGTTGAAATGAGAACAGAAGGCAGTGTGAAGAATAGCTGCATATATGATTTTGGGAGTGCATATGTGTGCCGGTGTCATTTCATGGATCAAGTACAAGAAGTGATCTCTGACAAGTAATCCCAGCACTGTTGTGACTTTAAAAGTGTAAGAAAAGGACATAAACAGATGCAGTGTACTGTGAAATGCTTACAGCATTAGGAATTGCATGGCGGAGGAGGGGGATTCAGGAGCAGGGATGAGTTTTTATATGATAGGCTCCAGAGTTTATAACATAGTTTCAAAGATTATTGGCAGTAGTTGTAATAAATACTACAATAGTGTGTGGTTTTAATATGGATTTTTGCCCCCACTGCACACTAACCTCTCTTATTTTACTGTTGAGTTGGTTTCTTGCCAACTATTTATTTTTAGTGTTTGGAGGATGGGTTTGTTTTAAAGGCCTCCTGAACTCTCTATGAAATATTCTGTGCTTTTTTTTTTAATATGTATCCTTGCTACATATGGAAAATATCAAAATATCAACTCTCTTATCACTGTTGACTTCCTTTCTGGGTTCACTTTTCTTGAAGTATGGGTCTTTAAGTTGCAGCAGAAAGCTATTACTCAAAGTAAAGTTGACTGACCCATTAAAAGTAAGTTTAGATAATTAGGGGGAGGATAGGAAAGGATGGAATCATAGGCATCCCAATTCTCTGGCTTCACTGCCTGTTCTTGGCGGGGGGGGGAAGCTATATCCCCCACTAATGCATGCCTGGTGGGTAACCTGCCTTCTTTCACTATCCTGGTCGCTTCTCCTGTGGTGAACTCTCCCTTGACTTACAGCAGCCCTCCTCAACCTGGGGGAGGAAACACAGATCTGAATTAAGGCAGGCACTAGTTTTTTAAGAGATGCATTGCCCCTTCCTGCAAGGCAGAGGGAGCGCAGTGGGCTAACACTCCAGGAGATAAAAGAGAGAAGGACAGGCATATGGCGTGAGGCAGGATCAGCATATCTGGCCAGTCAGCGAGTCCCTGTAAAAGACTGACATGGTACCCTGACAGATATGATTGAAAAGCCTCCTATCACCTGATTTATGCTGCATTGGAAAACTAAATTGAAGAGTGTAAAGGTCACAAAAGGGAGAGAGGACAAGGGGTTGTTCCAGTCTTCCAAGTT
Organism: Nyctibius grandis; assembly: GCF_013368605.1. Taxonomy (NCBI): domain Eukaryota; kingdom Metazoa; phylum Chordata; class Aves; order Nyctibiiformes; family Nyctibiidae; genus Nyctibius; species Nyctibius grandis. The sequence goes on from NC_090658.1 coordinate 57,646,010, forward strand.
TGTCAGATGACATCTGTTTTTGCCAGTGCTCTGCTTTTAGGTAATATCATGACAAGTGAAAATATTTCCAGGTTATACTGTGGAAGTTGATTACACAAACATTTTGGCTGAGTGCAGTGAATTGCCTGGCCAGCCTGCAGAACAAAGGAGAGCTTGCTCAGCTTGGGGCCATCCACTGGGAATGAGGCTGAGTAGCAGCACTTCTCAGGGAGGCATTTAAGCAGTTAGCAGCCTCAGCACTGGTATTTTTCTTCCCCTGCTGGGAGCATAACAACAACTTGGTCAAATCCGGTGCATCTGAGCCCATAGTTTTGTCTGCCCCTGCGTCTGTTGTGCTGTGGCAGTATGGTGTGGGCTGCCACTTGGCTCATTTCTTGCAGTCTTAGCTTCAGCTTTCAGAGACAATGGGACACTCAGAAGGGTCTAAGGGTAGCATCAAAACAGAGAAGACTCTACTGGCAGTGGTTCTCTGTGTGTTATCTTCTCTTCCATCCGCTGCCCATGGTCTCCAATAACAAGAATGAGCTGTGAGTAATGAAGGAGGGAAGAGACTGGTCCATGGAGGAGAAGGGTCCTTGGTACATGTACTAGGAGAAGAAGAGTGCCTCAAAGAGGAAGGCAGAGTCAAGAAGGGCTCATGGGGCCTGGATTTGAGGACACTGACCTCCAGGAGAATGACCTAAGGCAGAGTGTTTCTCTTCATTTGTAAACTGGTGTTCTTTTCAATCCCAGTGTGATTGAAGGGGGTGGGTCAGGGGTATTTTCTGTTTCCTCCATAATACCATGAAGCCGCTAAGCTATGAAAGCCATCCATAGTTTCTCTGCTGTCATATCAGCCCAACATACATTTGTTCTTTTGCCTAGGAGGCAAATAACTTCTGTGTTGTTTTTTATAGAGCACAGAGTTCAGTCATGTATGGACCCAGTGGAAGGTCCTTAAGCGGTACTGGAGTAGGAATAATAAAATTATGTATGCTCCTTACTGAAACTTTTCCTAATAAATGATGGAGATGAGATAATTTCTCATCTTGAAATTCAAGCTATGCTGCCCTACAGGGTATGCTAGTCTTTAAACTATTTCCCCCCACCCTACTGCTAGTAAGCCATCTAGCAACGAAGCCACATTAAAGAGGAATTCCGCAGGGCTGTACCAGCCTCTCCTCCCATTCCCATCAAAGAGATTTCAGTGGAGTCTGGGCACTTCTTTCACTGAACTGGGTGTTCTGGGGTTGGAAGCTCTCTTTGTTCCACTCCATCTCTTTTTTTGTGGATGTAGGCTCTTGATGGCACTGCACTTTTTTGTTTGTTTTCATTATTTTCCTATTCTTTGCGTGAAGCAATTTTTTTTCAGGCACAGCTGGGATTTCAAAGTTGGGGAAATGGAAAATACATCTCTAAGGCCACAGGCTTAGGTGTTGATTCACAAACTGTTTAACTTGACTGAATATGCTTTTCCGCAAATTAAAAAACAAACTTTTGTCCTGTGCCAACGAAGGAAGAGGAGTGCTAAAGACTTGGGAATCCTTTTGTCAGCCACAGATCTTCTGGAACCAGAATATACAGATACTTTAATAAATGTGTTTTTATTTTATCCACAGGAAAATCTAGAAGTAAGAGTTCAAATGTGCAGAGTCAGCTATTGTTTTAGCACTGCACTCTATCACCCCACACAGCACCTTCAGCCATACTCCCATCATATGTTTTCGTTTGGCAACCTTCCCAAGAAGAGGAATGAGTGATGTCTGCATACTGTTTCACTTAGGCAACCAGTGATTCTTTATTATTGCTTTCAGTGAATGCATAAGTTAAAATTTAAAAAAAAAAAAAAGCCACTGCCTTGAATTTTAAACTATTTTAAGAATTTCTGTTAAAACACAAGTGGTTTAGCAACAATGAACCCAGAGGTGGGTACCTCATAATTAAACTGGCGATCTCATAATTAAAAATAAGCAGCAAGACTGAAGTACATGTTTAAAGAACTTGAAGTATTAAATGTCTAAGTTACAAGTGAATAGTGCTTTTGTATATTCTCTGGTTAAACACATGTTTTTCAGCAGAATCTTAAGTTTTCACAGAGAATAAAGTAGTTTTAAATATTTCTGTTGTATTACTGTGAAGAGATCCTTTCAGACAGTGCTGCACTGATGGGCATTCACTTAAGGTGTTCAATTTAAGCTAGATAACACCAGTGCTTCTCATAGTAGTTGTGGCTTTGCTGAGACCTAGCAGCATGCAGAATGGCTACGGACTTATTACTGTTGACTCTGACTTTTCAGAGATGTTTTCTGTTGGACTCTGTTTTGGTGGAGAAGTTAGGAGGAATGTTAAGAAGCAGAAAAATTGAAAGAGGAAAGGAACAGGGGTTGTTTTCAGCAGTCTCAGAAATGGGCTATGGGGGGTTAAGAAGACGAACTGCTTTATCCAGTAGCCAAAGAGTTTAAAGTCAGGCGTCCAGATTAGGATGCAAACGATGGGAATCCCAAGCACAGTCCTGAGCCAGGTACCTGGTAATCTGCATGTTTCATTTCACATGGTAGTGACTTTCGGCAACAAGACTGATTTCAGAAATCCCAGCCCAAGCCACATGTCCCTGTCCCAAATTGCTGTTTCTGCTGGTACATTTCAGTGGTTTGTTTTGAACAGTTTGAGCAATTCTTTCTGCAGAGATGGCATTTGAGCAATCTCTGTTCCTCTGCTTTATACTGGCTTTGCCTTTATGGTAAACTGGATGTGTGAGCTGATCTGGGTTAAAATAACTTCTTTTTTTCACTGGGTTATGTTTTAGCCTGAATCACTTTCTCTGGTATGTGCAGCTGCATGAACAGCGGTGCTGCCCTCTCAGTTGCACTGACTCAAGGGTGAGTGTGAGCAGCAGAGGAAGGGAGGATGAAGGAGGGTCTGTTGAAGCTGGTTTGCTGTCCATGGAAATCCTCATCAAGCCCCACATGGAAAAATGATAATCCGCATTCTGCTGTTATAGCTGAAGGAAGAGATGAAGAGTGAAAGAAATGTGAGGAAAGGCTAGCATAAATGAAGCCCTATTAAATTATGTTTTGGTAAAACTTTGTTTTGATAGTATTGGAAGAAAGAAAATTGTGTAATAAACAGCACCAATCTGGGCTAATATCACATCTTGCAAGGGGGATGACCTGGAAGTAGCAGTATGGCAGAGTGACAACACTGGTGTGATTTCATCTTGGATAATTAATTCTGTCTTGGGAATGACAAGCTGTCCTCTTTATCAGTGCTGATTTCTTGCTTTAATTATTCTCTAGTAAGTAATGAAAAGTGCAGCTACGCAGATACCGTTTTTGTGAAAGCTGTTTGTGCAGTTATGCTGTAGCACTTGTTCTGCTTTAGCCAAGGAGATGATCTTGTTGATGGTGTGGGTGCTTGGCAGCCTAAACAAGCACGTGTGTTTGTGCTTCCCTCAGAAGCAGCACATGGCTTTGGTAGCTCTGAATGTGTGAGATTTCAGAAATGCACATTGTCTCTGGCAGGGCTGGGGAGATCGGTTGTTTCTCAGAGAAACACCAAAGGCACTTAACTGTCAGCAGATATTCATACTGCATGGCCCTGTAGCACCTTCTCATGTTCGGTATAAATTTACGTTGAGTATTTCATGCTACCATTTTCTCAAGAAGCTAAAAGTGAATTTGAAATGAATTCTCTGAAGCTGCCATAATTCGTTCAGCATTTGTACTAATACATAGTTGCATATCTATAAAAGTCAGTTTTTGTCTAAATCCATGTCTGTTGTGTATCTGTCACCTGTTCTCCACTTAAATGTACTTAGTTGCGTAACGTTCACAACCTTATGTAAGAGAAATGAGAAGAGGAGCAGCTTTTATTGCTGATCCTAAATCTTACATACTTTTAAAGCTTTCAGTGTCTGCATATTTTATAAATGTCATTATTACCATAGCTGTCCAGATAGCAGAAGTGCTGTGGAACCAAGTAGCTGTTCATAAGGGTGCATCTAAACGCACCGTCTGGGTGGACCTTTTCATCCTTTTTTCATTGAGACTGTTTCATTGAGGGCCTGCAGCTGAGGATGCCACATTGTAGTTTGTGAGTGGGAATGAACAACTGGCTCAGGAATGTCCTAGGCCATTGCAGAAAATTCTCAGACAAAAAACATGAGATATGAAATTACTTATTTCTTCTAAGTGTCTGGGATATGCGGCTTCTGCTGGCAGATATTTGACTGAAATTTTTTTAGAAGAGTATGGTATCAGCTGGAGCAAAAATCCAGCTTAAAATCCCTTAATGATTTAGGAACTTAGTGCAATATGCCTCTATTTTTTAGCCCCTTTGAATTCAGCTAAGCACTTTACCATACGAGTTAGCACTGTGAAGCATTACTACATATGGTGGATCCCTGTGCCCATCAGTGAGAGTATTTCCATAGTGAAGTGCTGAGTAATCAACAGTTTTGTTGAAAACTGAAAGCTAAACTTGCCCTTAAAGACCAGATAAGAAAAAATTAGAATAGTTCCTACAGGTGTCTTGTAAACATCCAGGCTTCTGCTGTGGCAAACGTATAAAAAGTATCTTCAGTTCCTAGAGCTTCTTTTCTGATAAATAGCATTATGTTCTTTTCAACCAAAATGAATTTGTATTTCTCACGTAAAGTACCAGGTGGCATTTCTTTGGAAAATACTTCTTTAAGTTAAATTAAAACAAAGTTTCCCAGCAGTATTACTTGATAGCTGAAATACGGGAAACTTTTTTGCTTGAAATGCTGTTACACTATGATTCTAAATAGATAATTCCTTAAAAAAATCCCACTAAATACTAGGAAACAGGTGGATCCTTAGCATGATGTAGTGTACTCCTTTTCCTACTCCTGAAACTTCAGGAAGGAAGCGTGTCTGAGAGTGTGCACATGCATGGGCTGTGTTAATGTGTGTAGAGCATCTGTGCTTCCCTGCTAGTTTCTATCTGGATTGTGTTCAGGACTCATCTACCTGTGTAGTGAGATTAAATAAGCATAGACTCTCCTCTGACACCATGCGCATTGCCTCACCCATTGGTACGTGCGTGCCTTGCAAAAACATGTTGCGGTCTCAGAAAAGCACTTCTGTTTGCCATTCACGCTCTCACAACTGCTTCCCCACTGGTGGTTCTTCTGAGGTTACATTTGCAAAATTTGAGATGTGGGTACTGGCCTGAAAATTATCTGAAATTCTGGTTAAATAAAAAAACAAACGTAAATCCATAGGGATACAGTTTGACTGTCCAGCTCAGACTCAGTCACACAAGATATTGCGCACACCCTGGGAGGAGCAGAATGCCACCACTGTCATTGAAGCAGTCTGCTCTGATGTTAGCCAGAGCCCTGCTGGGTTTTGTTTGGGAACTACACCTATGGTTGCTGGAAGGGGGCTGAGGGCATAGTAATTATGCTGCTGTCAAATTAGTTTGAAATATTTTGACACAAATGCAAGTTGAATCTAAACAAACATCTCTGTCTCAATGAATTTACTGAGGTTTAAGCAGAAAGACCTTCTGACAATGGGGAGTGGAATTACGTTTGCCTTTGCTGTTGCTGTTAGTCCTTGACTGCAAGCAAACATCACCCAAAAGGCAAGTTAACCGACACATTTTGCATCTCCTCCACTCTGTTCAAAACTGCTGTGGGTATGAACATATTTAATAACCAACCTGAAAGAAGTTGCATGTCACTAAGTATTCCATTCAGCTTAATTCTGCCAGGATTTATATCCAGGATATTTGCAATGTATATATCCAGGATATTTGCAACATCTCCAATTCTCATTAGATTTTTTTGCACTGCTTGGATTCCTGTAAAAAGCCTGAAGTCAGGAACATTACATCATTCCACCCAATTAAGGTGCAATAATCATATAGTCAGCATGTTCAGAAAGTGTCTTATGGAACATCTTTAAGTCTCACTTTGAAATTTCATATCTGAGGGAGGGATTTTACTTGAGCCTTTGTAGCTTTTAACTGCCTTACATTTAAGCTACTGGAAAGTCTAGCAAGCTTCTTTTCTTGTGATGTCTCTGTTACTGGAGTTCTTTATTAATATAAAGGCAGACTACTTTAAGCTTTAATTTTTCTAAAATTCAGTCATAAGTACAAAAAAGGTCAGTCTGATACAAACCCTTCTCCTGATGTATCTTTGCAGAAAAAACATTACTTCTAGACAGGCATTGCAAAAATGTAATTAACTGTGGAACTTCCTGTAAATGCACCAGATAGAGTTTGTTATTCACAAACCAATTTCTTGCCCTTGTTGGAATGAAATGAAATACTTCTATTTTGTGTTCTGGTGCTTTTTGTATTGCTTGATATTATCAAGTCTTCTTCCCCGAGTGGTATCTCTTTAGGATTTGTTCAACACTTCTTCCACATGTGTTGATAATTAAATATATTAGAGTACAAATTACTGGTGGAGTGTTCCCTGGAGTATTGCACACATCTCTGGCCATCTATGGTCAGCACTGAAGTAGCTGAACTGGTGGTATGATCCTTCCTGCATCACCCTGTTCCTATTGAAAGCAGTCGAAGAGGTTGGCTTGTTTAAAACAGGCTATAGGGATCATAACTGCTGTCTCCAAGGTCATTCAAAACAAAAGGAGAGAGAAAGAGGAAAGAGTTGTTTAAAAAAAACAGAAATGATGGCACAAAAAGTAAATGCCTGATCTGACCACAAAAAAACTGTCTGCTGAAAATCTGTGAAAGGATTTCTAGCAGCCTGAATGTGAGAGTGCATCTGCCTTCAAATAGAAGCCGTAAGGCAGAACATATGTTCAGTTTGAGCTGAATAACATGATGTGGACACTCATGAAGACAGGTTGAACTTAGTGACTTGTGATTTCAAAGTATATCCTAGAATGCTTTCATATTCTTTTTTAAGTGTCCAAAGTGTCCTTTTACAATAAGTGTCCTTTTACAATATCACTGCTACAATTCAAAATATATATGTTAGGAAGGATAGGAGGTGAGAATAATAAAAAAAAATATTAGGATCAAAGGAGCAGTGATGGGTCAGGAATTTTCTGCTACAATTCCTTGCTTCTCAGAGGGACCTTCCCTGTCTGCCTACTACCTTGCCTTGTCCACTCATTGTATAGGTTGTCTTTATTGTGAAATGAAATTTATTTGTCTAGTGATCCCTGTTAACCCAGTTGAGCTTGCTTCCTTGTATCTGCAGTGTGTGTTAGCTCTTAATTCTTAAAACTACATGGCAGTAATTTTCTTCCTCCACTTTAGGCAAGAGTGTAAGCTCATGTGGTCAGCTTTGTAATGCACAAATTGTGCAGCTCCTAAATGATGGAGTAGCTGAAATCATGGTTGTAATTCATGTACCTGTAGCTGAATATCGTATTTATCACCAGTGCCCTTTACTTGGTTTCATGCTTTAGCAAGCCTGTTTAGCAAAGATGAATCTAAACGAGAGATTTAGATTTCTCACTCAGCGGACAAGATCCTAGTTTCTCTTGGCTAATGTTCATCCTTGTGTTGTTTCCTTGTCTCTGCAGCTTCCTATTGTTGAAAAAATAAGGATCATTGCTCAGAAGGTGTATGGAGCTCAGGATATAGAGTTGTCTCCCACTGCGCAGTCACAAGTTGATCGTTACACCCGGCAGGTAAGAACAACAGTGAATTATGCAGTCAAGTACCTGCTGGATGACAGTCTTAGGAAACCTCGTTGTGTAAAAGGCTCTCAAATTGGAGTGTTTAGTCAAGCTTTGCTAAAAGGCGTGAGTTTACCCATGGTACTAAATTGTGGAGGTCAGTATGGATTGGTTTAGATTAGATTAGATAGAACAGAATGGTTTTAACCTTGAAAGCTATCTCCCGTAAGATATGTATGATGTTTGGAATCATTCTGATATTGTTGATGAAACGGTGTACTTTCTATGCAGAGTGGTAATTTTGGGTTACTGCCTTAAATGTGACATGTGAATGTGCCCAGTTTTAGCATACGAGTGTTCATCTGTACCTGCAAAAAATGAATTTGCAAACACAAGAAGACCTGTGCATAGCTATGCACATTAATAACAAAGCTCCCAATACTTAAAATCTTTTGTTTTCCTTCTGTTCGTACTAGTTTCAAGGGGTTATAAATGCTAGAAGGTGAAATAGATCACTGTTCCTAAAGCATGTGGGAGTGGGCTTTGTTACAGTTTGAAAACCGTTTTGAAACCATGTGGAGAGTTGAATGTATTTTTTATAACGGAACAGCTTCTGCGCATAAACATGGCTGGAGCCTTTCTGTCAGCAAATAGAAACTATGGACGACGTGTCATAGAAAAAATCCTGAGTGTACTTCAGCAGCCTGGTCAGCCAGGCAGAAATATAGCTGTCTTCTCTATAATATGAATCTCCTGAGAATTAATTTGATTTTCTAGATGGAAAAGAAGCTTACTTAGTGTACTTGAAGCAAAATAATCCATATCTTTATGTTTTCCTGCTGTGATTCTCTAACACATTTTTCAGTCTAAATGTTAGTAATATTAGGAAATATTTTCACCCAACATCATTAAAGGATTGTCATCAGCACTGGGCTGCAGAGGCAATTCCCTGCAGTGCTGCCTCTCCTCCTGGCCTTGTGAATTGTATCCCTGTTTGTCAAGGAATTGAACAGAAGAGTGGAAGGTGCCTGACTCAAGGTTAATCGATAACATGGGAGACAAGTAGTGTGGGGGAGCTACTGAGGGCGTTTCCCTGATTTTCTCCCACTTTTTGAGTAACTACTGCACTGTCATTAGTGAAGTGGGTGCCATCACCTCACAGAGTTTTTGTCTTGTTGAAAAGCAAAGCATCATGAGCCATTTGTGTTTACCCCCAAGAAGACATTAGTACCCTTAGAGGGTTTTGGACTGTGAATCCTGGTCTCAAGTAGGTATCTGAGTAGGTCATTAGAGCCCAGAGGGAAGTGCTATACTGGAGTTTTATTGAATTGGTGTAGGTTTGTTGTTCAGTGCGGTACCTGTTGTGCACCCTTTCTGAAAAAACACACTCTAGCCATTGCATAGGCAACTTTTGCACCTAATTCTAGATTGAGAACCTACTCTAGAAGCTGACTGTCACTACAGCCAGGTCTCTGGAGATACAGGCCTGAGCTGAGAGAGAATAGCATGTGACATACAGTATTCTGTCCATTTCTGAAATATTAGCTGTTAAGAAACTGAGGTTAACTATTGCTGTATGGATTTTAGGATTTCTAGCAGATACTGATAACAAAGTGAAAATATATTCTGTCTTTACTGTAATCTTAAAAACATTTTTCTTTTATTTTCTTTCCCTTTTCTGTTAGGGGTTTGGAAATCTTCCCATTTGTATGGCAAAAACTCACCTATCCCTCTCCCATCAGCCTGAGAGGAAGGGTGTTCCCACTGGTTTCGTTTTGCCGATTAGTGATGTGAGAGCCAGTATTGGAGCTGGATTCATCTACCCTTTGGTAGGAACGGTGAGTGCAGAGTATTCAGCTTGATCACTGCCCTTCCTTTGACCCAGCTTGACAGGGAAGTGCATTTTCCCGTTTGCCTCTGTGAAAAATAATGTGTAGAACCAGGTGAGTTCTTGGTTTTTTATAACAATTTTATCCTCACGCTTTTTGTAGCTCTACGTTGATAGGAAAAGAGAATTGAGAAAATGTAATATCATATGAGAGCTTTGACTACAGAGTCTGAGAGAATGACTGTTGCCATTGGTTCTGTTTCTGATGTTTTTCATTTAGTCTAGGATAGTTAGGCACCCTAATGCTGCAGAAAAACGATTTTATGTGTCCATTGCCTTTCCTTGTTCAAATTGCAGCCTGTAAATAACTGCAGTTACGTGATTATATTCTAAATGTTAAATCTTTCATCTATCATTACAAAGCATTCTGTAATGTATTTAGATGAAAGGAATTGTGTTAGGGAAAAGTGTATTATTAAAAAGATTTTAATCAGCTTTTCGGCTGATGAGCCTGATCTACTTACAGTCCTTGTGAACATCTCTGCTGCTTCTGTAAAACTAAGTTATGGTGGGAAGGGATAGATTTCTAGCTGCAGAAGTAGTAGCACATTCTTTCTCCTTTTCAGAGATTTAAACAATGAGGTGCTAAAAACAGGCAGTTGTCATCCTTTCTTTCTACCTGTCCTTAAAAGTACAGACTCCTGATACATTCTTCCCTGACATGCCTTATCAAAGTAGCGGAGAAGCTAGTTAGCTCATGCCTTTTGCCAACCACCCACATCTTATTCCAAACAGTAGTTGAATTGCATCTGGCATCTCATAGCATGAATTATTACTTATATGTAGTTAATTCATGGGATGGTGCTAGAGAAGAGATGCAAAAGCCATTGCATTTCCGGAAAGAGTACTCTCCCAATGTTATCTCATCTTCCCAGAGCATGGCCTGATTTCCTTGTGTAGCAGTACACTTAGGAAAGGTTGAAAGTTTCTAATCTATTGTTTTGAATTCCCTCTGAAACAATCAAGTGTTTGAAACAAGGAAGGAAGTACTTTCTGACCAGGAGAGTTCCTGGAGTTCAGGAAACTGTGTTACTTTAACTCACTGGACTTGGGGATATGCTTTCCTTCTGCGTGGCCACATTATGTGCATCCACCAGAAGTGGAACACAGCTGTGTATTTAAATTGTGTAAGATCAAATTCCAGTTCCTGGTGACAGAATGAAATTTGTCAGAAATTCTAGTATCTACTTCATGGCCTGAATTCAAGTTTGCAGTGGAAGTTGTGTGTCATGATGTTGTGTGTCAAAAAGTTGTGAGAAGGAGTGAATGTGAAGAATGGGCAACAACTACTTCAAATCCATGAGGGAGCTATTCTGTAGGATGTCAGAGTGAAATGTTCTTGGGTTGAGCTTTCTGAATGAATCACACTCCACACGCTTCAACACAAACTAGCTGCAGTTCAGCCTCATAAATCCATAGGAACTGTCCATAGGACCAGTGTAGACCAAACAAGTTCAAGGATTCTTTCTCATGTTTGGTTTCCGCCTAGAACCAAAAAATACGCTTCTTATGAAGGACATTTTATATATGGGATTTCTTACTGGGGAAGATTGTAAAAAACACGTCCAAGTTAGTTACTCTGACTTTTGTGAGAGGTAGTATAGCCATGGAACTTTTCCCATATCAGGAACTGGGTAGACAGTATACTCTTAGTGTTATGTATTCCAAGAGAGTGTGTCGGGCAAGGTACTGTATAAACATAAGATCCCCAAGAGCTAAAAATCTAAAGAAACAGACATCGATCATTGATTGTTTGGAAAATATTGCTAATGCTCAGGCATGTGGGACAGAACACTCCTTGGAACTATGACAATTGCTACAAATCAAAATGAACGAATGAATATGAATGTCTTCCTAACATCCTTGCCATACAATTATTTCTCTAGAATTAAATTTATGATGAGATCCAACTTGCTGCCTTTGAGAATTGAGTTGCGATCATTGGGAAACAAACTCTCGTAATAAGAGTTGTACCACTACTTTTGAGATTGCGTTTCTTTTTTGCCACCTTCAGATTTTTTGTGTGCGTTGCTGTCAGCGATTAAGTCTTAGAGCTAGTGGAACTTTTTAAGTTGTGCAAGGAGGAATATTTTTTATGTCAGGTTCCAAAACTGAGAGTCTTCCTTTGACAATTGTCTTACTAATAAGGCTATCCAAAAATGTCTCCCAAGAACAAAGCACGTATAAAGGGCATGTCCTGAAGGCTTAAAGTGGCTGGAAGTCAGATGCTATGAGTAGAGGGATTACAGAAATCCTAGTGACGGCATATGGTGAAAGCATCCAGTCATGACAGTGGATTAGATTTCTTTATATAGGAAAAAAAAGAAGGAGCAGTATATTTTTTTTCCTTTTGTTATTTGCTGTCTAATTGTATTAATGGAAGAGGATCCTTAATACCTAACCTGCTTAGAGCCTTCTTACAGGTAAGACCTTTCTGATGACAGAATAAATGCTATTAGACAACACGTTCATTAAAGTTGTAGTGATAATTCTGATGCTAATTAAATGTCAAACTCCATTTTCAAAGCGTAATTTTTTACTGGACAAGCTCCTCTCACTCTGACCTGGAAGAACTGGTCAGGTTCTTAGAATTCTAAGCAGGTTTTTAGAATTCTGCTCCAATTTAATTGGGAAGAGCATTACGAATGAGAGAGATAAGTACTACTGAAAGATAATGAATTATCTGCCGTAACTAGCATTTGTAGTTTCACCTACATGTCATTAGCACATGTAAATTAATGAGATTTGTATTTACCCCAGCACTTATAGGCAACCATTTTTTTTAAACTAAATATTTAACATGATGTCTTCATATTCTCTAAGCAGTATTTGTTTTCTGTTATGGTTGGCTCTGATTCCCTTTATAGCATGGAAGTCTTTCCAGGAAAAATGAGCTGAGCCTTATCAGAGGAAATCAGCAGTGAAACAAGAGGTGCATTTAATTAACACTGGTACAGCTTTTATCCAAGTTCTCTGTGACCATGACCCAGAGGGCTACGTCACTCTCACAGGTGGACTGTTGACATCATTGCTTGGCTTAACAGAGTGATGGCAGGAAGGCTGCTGGAGTATATGTAGGAAACCAGTGAGGTCATTCACTAGCAATGCTTGGGTGGAGAATTATTAGATTTTTGTAGCATGTGTGTTTCTCTCCACCCCCACCCAAAAACCCATTGCAGTTTGATGCTTTCTCCCATTCAGCCACGTTTCCATTGTTCTCTTTCACGTGATGCGCAAGAATGCAGGCTGGTTGTAGAAGTAAAACCTCTTGTCTTTTGCCTTTGTGAAGTGACGCCACCAAATCACTGGTGCAAGTAATAGCTGTGTGTGATTTTTAAATACATACTGCCCTTTTCCAGCCATGCTCTTCTGTTTTAATGGGTTAAAATTACAGCCAAGGTCCCTTTGAAAACATGTGGAGCCTTTGGAGCCACGCCAGCTCCCAAATTCTCACAATGAACTGACATCCTTCAGATATTGACATATCTGAAGAAAGGTCAGTCTATTACGGAAATACTGTTTTTCTCCCTGTAGAGAAAGCAGTTCAAGTCCCTGGAACTAGTTCTGAAACTATATCCTCTGGGAAGGGACTCTTGGGGCAAGCCAGTGTGGTTTGAAGTCAGTTTATGGGAGCGATAAAGCCCTAATTCACTTGTAGGTGAGAGCCAGGACTGTCCTGCTAAAATATTACCTAAATATTGTAAGGGGAAAAGACTCTGAAAGTAAATATTTTTATGAATACTTTTAGAAGGAAAATATTGTTCCCTGTTGAATGAATTTCTTCTTTCATAGAGAAGAAATTCAAGAGCTTAACAAGTTTTGAGAGTGTCCTTTGAACATAAACTGGAGTCCAGGCCCACCTGAAGTGAAATTGCAGTATCCCAGTGGTGCGTGAGCCCCAAGTTGTCTCCAAACTGTCATTTTGTCACTTCTCTTAGGCTCTTTTATGGGACAGCTGGTGGGTTGCCCAATTATTGGTGGATTGCCCAACTCGTCCTGATGATTTGTGTAACATAGGGTGATTTTTCAAAAGCATGAATGATGGTGAGATTTATATTTGCCTTGTAAAGCATTTAGCTTACAATGTAATTTTATATCATTTACAAAGTAGTAGTGCTCTGCTAGGTATTCTGACCTCTCTCAGTCCAAAAATTGTCCCTGGTGATGTGGCATTTGGCACCTGCCTGTGTTGTAGAGTTCCTGTGTTGTAGCAGTGCTCAGAAGTCCCCAAACAGATAGTTGTAAAAGTACTAGGTGCGCATAGACTCCACAGACTGGTTTTGAGATAACTGCAGTAAATGTGGAAAAAGTAACAGAAAAGGAGAGCTATGAAGTTAAACTCACATGGGAAACATAGGTTAGCAATTGTGTAGTTCTGAACTGAAAAATGCTAACAGGAAAAGAAAAGCCCACGCTCTCTTCTGTTAGATGATGTGCCTTTGCATTTATTACAGTAGGTGTGATCCATCTTGGGGAGGAGGGAGAGGGTTTTTCTGAATTACACAGGGCACATCGTTCCTTAACAGGGACCAGGTGTGCGCGTGCAGAAATGCTGAATGATGTTACACTTGGTGGAAGGCAGATGAAATATTCAGAGTAGGGTTGATGGGGCAGGGGGTGAGCACATGGGTAAGTTCAATGGCTGGAAGTGAAGATGAGGACAGTCAACTTTAGTTCACTGTATTCAAAGGAAGGAAATGCACAGGCAGTGGAAGCAGGGACAGGTATCCTGGGAAGAGTATAGGGATGCTGCTGGGCTGTGTAGGGATGGGGTCAGGAAGGCCAAGGTGCAGGTGGAGCTGTACTTGACAAGGGACGCAAAAAATAATAAGAAGGGCTTCTATAGGTGTGTCAGCCAGAAAAGGAAGGTCAAAGAAAGTGTACCCCCGTGATGAACATGAGTGGCAAACTGGTAACAAGAGACAAGGAGAAGGCTGAAGTACTCAACAACTTTTTTGCCTCAGTCTTCACTGGCAATCTCTCTCCCATGCCGGTCTAGTGGATGGACCACAAGGTAGGGACTGGGGGAGCAAAGTCCCTCCCACTGTAAGAGATCAGGTTCGTGACCACCTGAGGAACTTGAATATATGTAAGTTTATGGGACCTGACTAGATGCATCCCAGAGTGCTGAGGGAATTGGCTGATGTAGTTGCCAAGCCACTCCATGATATTTGAGAAGTCATGGCAGTCAGGTGAAGTCCCTAGTGACTGAAAAAGGGAAACATTGCACCCATTTTTAAAAAGGGTAGAAAGGAGGACCCTGGGAACTACTGACCTGTCAGCCTCACCTCTGTGCCTGGGAAGATCATGGAACAGATCCTCCAAGAAGCCATGCTAGGGCACATAGTGGACAGGGAGCTGATTCAAGATAGCCAGCATGGCTTCACCAAGGGCAAGTCCTGCCTGACCAACCTAGTGGCCTTCTATGATGGAGTGATTGCATCAGTGGACAAGGGAAGAGCTACAGATGTTGTCTGTCTGGACTTCTGTAAGGCCCGTGACACGATCCCCCAAATATCCTTCTCTTGAAATTGGAGAGATGTAGATTTGATGGATGGACTGTTTGGTGGATCAGGAATTGGTTGGATGGTTGCATCCAGAGGGTAGTGGTCAAGGGCTCAATGTGCAGATGGGGATCAATGACAAGTGGTGTCCTTCAGGGGTCCGTATTGGGACCAGTACTGTTTAGTATCTTCATCAATGACATAGTGGGATCGAGTGCACCCTCAGCACGTTTGCAGACATGCCAAGCTGAGTGGTGTGGTTGACATGCCTGAGGGACAGGATGCCATCCAGAGGGACCTGGACAAGCTTGAGAAGTGGGCCCATGCGAACCTCATGAGGTTCAACAAAGCCAAGTGCAAGGTTCTGCACGTGGGTTGGGGCGATCCCCGGTATCAGTACAGTCTGAGGGATGAAGGGATTGAGAGCAGTCCCACTGAGGAGGACTTGGGGATACTGGTGGATGAAAAGCTGGACATGAGCTGGCAATGTGCACTCGCAGCCCAGAACGCCAACTGTATCCTGGGCTGCATCAAAAGCAGCGTGGCCAGCAGGTCGAGGGAGGTGATTCTGCCCCTCTACTCCACTCTCGTGAGACCCCACCTGCAGTACTGCGTCCATCTCTGGAGCCCTCCTCACAGGAAAGACATGGACCTGTTGGAGCAAGTCCAGAGGAGGGTAGCAAAAATGATCAGAGGGATGGAACACCTCTCCTATGATGAAAGGCTGAGGAAGTTAGGGTTTAGCCTGGAGAAGAGAAGGCTCTGGGGAGACCTTATTGCAGCCTTTCAATACTTAAAGGGGGTTTATAAGAAAGATGAGGACAGACTTTTTAGTAGGGCCTGTACTGATAGGACAAGGGGTAATGGTCTTAAACTAAAAGAGAATAGATTCAGACTAGATATAAGGAAGAAGTTTTTTAGAATGAGGGTGGTGAAACCCTGGAACAGGTTGCCCAGAGAAGTGGTAGATACCCCATCCCTGGAAACATTAAAGGTCAGGTTGGATGGGGCTTTGAGCAACCTGTGCCAGTGCTTGTTGGAAATACAGAGTAAATACACTGTGCTTCAGATCATTGCACCTCCCTGCCATAGCTGTGACATGGACATATGGTAAAATACCCTCTTACACCCTCAAAAAAAAACCCAACTAAACTGCCTCTCTTCCTCTGGCATTTAGAAATATCTTGACAGATAAAGGAGGCAAGGCACTTAGATTCTGTGTAGTTCATGCTGTCTCTCGACTGCTCTGTTTATTTGTTAGTAAGCATTATTTAACCTCCATTATAATATAGTACAACATAATTGCCTTTTCTGAATGAAAGACCAGGTCCCATTGCTGGCCATATCGGCAAGATTAATTTGCAGCTTATTACAGCTTCCTTCAACCTAGCCTTACATTCCTCGAGGGCCAGCACTTGTAGTTAGCAGAACTAAAGGAACGGTTTTACATTGTTTTCTACTGAGAAGAAAAAGTAGTTGTGTAGGCATGTGTGTTATTTCAGCAAACTGAGTAGTTGGAGGAGGACTTGTTTTGGAACAGGATGAAATCATTATAAAACATATCACAGAAGAAAATAGATCCTGTGGTTTAGTAAGCTATTTAATGTTTAGATTAGATGAGATTTTTCTCAGTACAACCTCCATTACAAGCAGTTGCAGTATGACTATTGTAAAAGTAGTTCTTTGTATTCAGTGTCCATATTACATATTTTCCCATTTTACCATATTTTAAGCCTTGTCAGAGAAGAATTTTTTTATGCAATTGTTTAAATTTGGCTCTAAACACTTTAAAATGAACTTTTTAATGACAAAAATGAACCTAATGTATTTCTTGTATCAATCAGGTATCCTTGTTTGTCTTTTCCAAACATATTGCTATTAAATACATCCATGGAAATGTAACATTATGTTCAAGCTCTTAGATTTAAATAGTAAACGTCTGCCACTGTTAACTTAAAATAGTTTCTCTGAATAGGTCCCTTAAAACAGATACTTGTTTACAGGTACAAAAAGTGACTTTCATGTTTCACTTTAGTCAGTAAGTGATACTGTGAAAACACATTTTGATAGCTCCTGTCCCTTGTAGTGGGAATTTTACCTAGCCTCCTTTGCTTTGCATGTAAAGGGGCAGAGGACATGGTCAGCTGTGCTATCTCCATGGAAGGTATGGTAGGTCAGAGCTGCTGCAGAGGAATTTCTTAAACTGGTATGCCTACATCACGAGTGCTTTAGCACATGTTTTCAGTTAAGATTAGCTGACTTGACACACCAGCTCAGGCAGTATGGATTCATTGATCAAGGGTAGTGCCTGGCTAGTGTGGACAAGTTTAAGCAATGCTGGAACAAAGATAACTCATTATACTCTGGAACAGTTTTCTTAGGTGTCATTGTTAATGTCTTGCGCTCATCAGACCTGTGAAGTTGTATGTAATGAACTCAGTGCAGCTGTCTTCTTAGGGTTGCAAATGGCATTAGTGTAGGCAAATAAAATGAGAATCACCTGTAGCATGTGTGCAGCCAAAGGGGGCACCTCTGTGAAAGCACAGTTTGCTCAAGGCCTTCAGAGAGTCTGGGAGTCATTAAGATCCTTGCTGTCTGTTCCAGTAAGACCTAACCGTGAGCATGGTTACGCTTTCTATCTCTTTCATTCCCTTGTCTCTGATTATAGTCCGTGATATCAGGTGAGAATGAATATAACTGCATCAGTTAAGAAAGGAAAAAATCAAGAGACTGATATTCTATATGGAGATAAGGGCTCTTTGAATGATGTACATTAGCCTGTTTGCATGGGGCTTGCTGTTAAGACATACCAGTTAAAACTGGGAAGTGCAGTTTGGACAGAAGCCAGCAGCAATTTTGGACCACTGCCCTTAGATTTTACACATGACTTTAGAAATAGGGACTTCGCAGTGGAAACGTAGGCCCATGCAAGTTTGAGCAGTAGTGAGTGCCTTGCTGGGCGTTCTCCAGGGCAAAGAGGGAAGCATGTGACTGAATCGTGCAGCTCATGGCAGCTTCGCCATGGTGTGGCAGTGCTGCCTGCCCACGCCGATCATTGCCTACAGCTCTGACTGTGCTGGTTAGCATGCTGCTGTGTACTTGTGCCAGTTCAGAGCAAGTAAATGGGTTTGTTAAGAGCTCATTCAATTAATCAGCTTTGTACGTGTGCACTTCGATCAAATGAAAAGAGCTCAAAAATCACTTTATGGAACGTCTTGAAACAGCGGTGTTAAGGGTTCGTATTTTGATTATGCTATCTACGCAGAAGATGTACAGACTTGAACATTAGAGGGGGCAGCCAGGTGTTTACTTCTCCCATTCGTGATATTTTGGATGACTTGCTGCATGAAGAGGCTGATGCTGTCAGACCGAGGGTCACTGAGTCTGATGGCTTTGGGGTGGGTATTGGTGCTGCCTGTTTTGATTCAGCTTGATAGCAGCAGCCATGCTCTGTCACTTCCAGCTTTCTGCTGTTCCTCCATATAGGGATGAAATTAAATGATGTTTCGTGCTCCCTTTTTTTGTTTGTTCAGCCTGATAAGCTTCCTCAGTTGAAGAAATCACAGGTTCTGAAAAGGTGCCTCATGGTTCACATTGGAAATTTAGAGATTCAGCCATTTACAAGCAATAGTTACCTTTTAAAACTCCTATCTATATGCGATTTTTCTGAGAGGGTGTCTTATGCTCACTTAAAAAAAAACATTGGCCCTTCAACATTCTTCCAGATACATTTTTCAAATGCTAATTTGCAGGCTTTAAAAGTATTGATTCCTTGGTAAGCAGCAAAAAACTTTACAGTTTGGGTCAAATAACTGAAATTCTTTCAGACTGTCCAGTAAGACAAACTATCTAGCAGATGTAGATAGTTGTATATTTGAGTTTGGCAACTTACTGTTATTGCAACTCTAAAAGTGATTTAAGGCTAATAGCAGGAACCTAGCTGGAGGCTGCAAGTCTGTGGCTGAACAGTTTTATTGAGTTCCAGATAAATAAGGTGAAAGATGTTTTGAACTTAATAATGTCCCCAGCAACTTGCTTGCTTTCATTAAATTGTGAAATATAGGTTGAATAGTGCGCTAATTAACATTAAAGAGGAATGGATATTTGTGCCTACTGGTCAAGGGATTATCCTTGTTAAAACAGGAAATGGACTCTGATTTCCTGTTGTAAAGTATTTTCTTCATAAACTTTGCTTGAAAACATGAGGTTAAAAATAGGTTATAATTTTACATAGTAAAATGTACATCCATTATTAGTTAAAAAATAGCTTACATAGGGAAGGAAGGGCATGTTTCCAAATTGGTTTATGTTGAAATAAATACATCCTGCACATATTTCATAAAGTAGCATTTATCAAGAAATTAGAAACTGAGCTCCTCTAATTTATTACATTGTGACACGGGCTTTATAGAAATTATAATACTCAACATTTGTATAATATCACTTTGTATTAGTAGTTTGCAAGACAAGCAAAATTTTGACACAGTTTTTAAAATAAGGAATCCAGAGATGCAAATAGTAAGGTCCCCTGACAAATCAGGGGCAGAACCACAAATAAAATTCACGATTTCCTGGCCTGTAAAATCATGAAATGTTTATGTCTAAGAATGTGAAGAATCGGATTGGGGTATTTCCATCGGAGTAGGCTGACCTACATTGTGTGGACAACACTAAAAGAAAGTTACACTGCTACTCCTCCTCTACGCCACCCAGCCACTCAAAAATCCTGAATTATTTCCTGATACATTCCTCATGTGTCCTTATTTAAGAAAAAAAGAAGGTACAAATGCTGGCATACTGTATTTCACCATTGACGAGTGGTAATGGGTTTATTGTGAAAAGACCAAACTTTCTTCCCTTCTGAAACTGTGAAATGTCACGAATGAAGCGTTACCTTTTGACCATAACTGAGGAGAGGGTTGCATAAAACCACCTTGATAGCCTATAGATCAAGAGACTTCTCACAGGTAAAGCCCATTAAAAAAAGTATTCTCAGCATGGTACAACAGTGACCCACAGGCTTCTACAGATGCAGCATTTTTGGTACTCGGAGAGATTACTTGATGCTGACCTGTGACTGTCATCTGTCTTCCCATCTGCTCTTCCTGTGCACTGGTGAATATCACTTGTCAAAAGATTATTTTGTTCTATTTTTTTTTCTTAATAGAAGGAAAGAAAGAATAAGGCATGTATCCTTGTGTGCTTCAGCAAATTCTGTTTCCTAGCAGAAATAATGTTGCAGTAGTTGACAGTGTTTCCTGTGTCTGGGACTAAAACCCTGCTATGGACACCCTGTCAGCTGGTCCAGAATGGTGACTTCCCTCTCTCACACCCGTTTCTCCATGGTGGATATATCTGCCAGCTTGACCCATCTTTTCTCCCTACCATTTTCTTCTTATATTTTTGGGGATAAGAGTATATTTAGTTTTACACCAAGATTTAAGCTTCTTCAGTTCAATGCCTGTTCCACACAGCTGTGGGAAAATTCTGTTGAGTGCTTCCTTCTCTTTTACATTGTAAAAGCCAAGAACATTATTTCTTGGCCTGGAGCTGGACTCCTAAGAACAGAGCTTTCCATAGGCCTGTGAAGAAGAAATAGGATCAGGTCTGAGCTAACAGTTGGACAGGTAAGGCAAGAAATAACTTTACCTCTCCTCACCGTTTTGTTACTGCAGTTACATACAAAAATATATTGGTATGAAGTACCTTACCAGTTTTACCAGTAAAACTTCCTGAGTGCTAGCAGTGATGCAGCAGCTGCATTATGGTATATTTTTGTCATAGAGGAAAATTATGTCAGCATTTTTTAGCTCTCAGAACTCAACTCTCTACAACCACCTCAGCATGGAAAGGCTTAGGCTGACATGGAGCCCAAGCCACGGTCTGCTTATTTTTCCTGTATTGGGGAGGTGTATGTTAGTTAGATATTCCCAAATGGAAGTATGAGGGGCTGTGTGAAGATGGGCTTGGCTGTGGTTACTCTGTAAAGGTCAGTATCTGATGCAGTGCTGAAATCATGGGTTTGCCGTGTGCAGGGCTGTGTGTAAGACCTGTCCTTTCATCTGGGTGTTCCCAAGGCTGAAAAGCAGCGCGCTGGGTAGTGGTGCTGTCTGGGACAACCACGAGAAGTCTGAGATGAGGCACAAGATGTGCTGGTGTTCACTTTTATAGCAAAGTTTGGCTCGTTTGAAACATTTTAAACTCTTACTTCTGTAACTTGTCCATTGGATGATAATGCCATGCTAGCTGTACCAATGCTTGATACTTTACAGGTTAGTGCCTGGCAGCTGAACATTCAGCTTTTGCTTGAAGTCATAGAAAAATGCCTAATATGAATGGAAGATCCTCTTTAACCAGTTTCACATTTTTAATAACGTTTTTTTTAATAACACGTCAAAGTTTGAGCAAGTTGTAGGCTAAACAGTTTTTCTCCAGGGACTCGGAATTTTCTGAAGATAAAATCCTATAGTTGCATGATATTTTAGGCTGGAGTGCCTGACCACAGCATCTTTCTTGAATAACCGTGTTTCTTTAGGCAACATAAGGAGCTGGGCTTTGGGCTTAATAAGAAAAGGCAGTGACATAAAGAACTTCAGAATGAGCCATTCAATCATATATAGGAATGTTGCAATTGGAAAGAAAATATTTTAAAAATGTTAAAGATCTACACGTGCTGTCCTACTTAAAGCTTAGCAACTCTCTGAAGACTGAGTCTAAACTTAACCTCAGAGTGTATGCTTTCAGGAAAATTAGTGAGAATTAGGTAATCAGATCATGGTTTCCTTTTCTGCACAGCCAATCTAAATTCATCAGGGACTATTCTTTATGTCACTTTTACAGGCTTTTACTTAACTTTTTTTAGTTGAAGGCCATGTGTCTGTATCAGCAATTTAAAAAAGATGTTTGAGTCCAAATCAACTGGTTCTTATTGCTACAAATATACAAAATAGCATAAAGATACTCAGTTTTAATCATTATTTAGCAATCGACACATCAATTACTAAATGTACGCAGGCTTCTGATAGTCACAGAAATATCATTTATATCCCTTACATTCTTCAGAAAATCTTTTTCTGATTCTCCTTAAATTCCGATTCACCTTAAAATTCTAATCAAAAGCAGTCTATGAAGGAGCATTGAGTACGTGTTGATGAGAAAGCCACACTGATGCATGTGAAGGGAATGTATCCAGCAATATCTCTTATAGAACTGGCAAACCTTTTCTATGTAGTAAGCCATCTAGCAGGCTAACACCCTGCAGTACGGAGTAGTAGGTGTGTTTTGAGATGGCCTTCTGGTTTCAGTGTTGCAATCAAATAAGCATACCGTGAATGAAAGCAGCAGAGGAATGTGGATGGTGTGTTTGCCTTTTAGTAAATCATCCGTAAATTCTAATGCTGAGACGATCTGGTTTTGTTACTTGCTCACTTAATAAAGCCAATCAGTAGACTGAAGCCAGAACAACTGTGACAGTTTGTCACCTATAGAAACCTGTTGTACTTTTTCTAGTCTTTTTTTAAGCCTCTCTTAGCTAAATGTAAATAAATCTCCTGACCTCACTTTACTGTTCATTTATCTTTTCCACAAAACCGCATGAAATTCAACACCACTTAAAGTTCATGCTTGGCTCCTTATTTTCAGTCTGCTGTCAGGAGCAAGGGTGCTGCTGGAGAAGTGCCCTCGGGGACATCACTGAGGCTGTTGTATTCAAACTGTAACCTAAAAGGTGCTTCACAGAAGCACAGTGTTGAATCTCAGTTGTGTTCATTTATCAGAATTTTTGAGAAATGCTGATAACATGGGGTAAGAAAATCTTAGATTATTCTTTTTTCTTTTAGGCCATACTATACATATCACAATGTGGCAAATGCACCCCCAAAAGAGCCAAAAAAGAAGTAGTGACATCCCGTAGGTGGTATGACTGAGTTGTTTGCCCCCCCGCTCCCGTTTGCAACACTTGCCTCTTGCTGCTCAGAAGTTACTGCATTTGCACTACTGTCAAAAACTGCCAGTGCTCAGAAAGGAAGTGCTAAACTGGGAGTTTGTCAAGAAAGCTGTACAACAAAAGCTGTGACTTACATCTCTGAACCATGAAATAACCCAAAATACAGGGGTCTGTGATTATTATGCTGGGAAAAAGTGCTGGTGGAGTTGGGTAACTTACATGCAATACTGTTCATTTTATGAGATTATGAATGCCCTGTTTCCCTGATCACAGAGGAGTTCCCTCGTGAGCATCTCCAGGCTTCGTTCAGCCAGTGCTTGATCGGAAGGCTGTCCTGCAGACATGCAACTCATGCTTCTGGCCTAGATCCAATTTCTGGTTTCCAAGAGTGTTACTACTGTGCAGGATGTGTGCCTGTTTGAAAGTGGCACTTCCATAGTGCTTCTGCTCTCCTATCTTTTTACTATTTCGTAACTGCCCACACAAATCCAGCCCTGCCACAGAGTGAGTAGTCAGGCTCTTGTATGCACTGTATCAGTATCCAGAGGAAATGTATGTGCTATACAGTTCAGTTCCCACTCAGCTTTGCCATTGACCAGCATTTTGAGTGATATCTCTTTCTTGTTGAAAGTGGTTTAAGAATGTCTGTGTATTTATGTTGAAAGGGCAGTTTTCCACCTATCAGTTTGTACATGTTTGACTCAATTCATGATGTTATTACTGGAGGTGGAGTGCAATGAATGCAGCAGCCATCATTTGATGTAAGAAGAATTGCCTTGTAAGTCCAGAAAAATGTAAATTGTGAGAATGAATTCGCTGATGGAAGGATGCATTTACTTTGATCATCAGGTGTTTGTGGAAAATCTCTCTGTAACTGAACAAGAGAGATTTCTGCTGACTGTTCAGAGTATTAAGAATCATCATTCTGTTGTTTATCCCCATTTCGTTTGGATTATGGACTACATTGAAAATGCATGCATTTATTTAGCTATTGCATTAAACCATGCATTGTTTGTCTTAGTTGTGTTCAATTTTATTATACTTTATTGCAACAAATTGATATAATTCCATAGATGACCATCAGCTCTTCATGATAGCAGTCAAAAGCCTAACCTTTTCCCCTCCTTTTTTCCCCTCCTTTTTTCCCCTCCTTTTTTCCCCTCCTTTTTTCCCCTCCTTTTTTCCCCTCCTTTTTTCCCCTCCTTTTTCCCCTCCTTTTTCCCCTCCTTTTTTTCCCCTCCTTTTTTTCCCCTCCTTTTTTTCCCCTCCTTTTTTTCCCCCTCCTTTTTTCCCCCTCCTTTTTTCCCCTCCTTTTTTCCCCTCCTTTTTTCCCCTCCTTTTTTCCCATCCTTTTTTCCCCTCCTTTTTTCCCCCTCCTTTTTTTCCCCTCATTTTTTCCCCTCCTTTTTCCCCTCCTTTTTTCCCCCTCCTTTTTTCCCCCTCCTTTTTTCCCCCTCCTTTTTTCCCCCTCCTTTTTTCCCCCTCCTTTTTTTTCTGTCTTTTTTTTCCTCCTTTTTTTCTTCTCTGTTTTTTTCTTCCTTTTTTTTTTTTTCCTCTTTTTTTTCCTCCTTTTCCTCATTGGAGCTATTTTGGCAGCTGGAGGCAGTTTTTATTTTGATACCTTTGACATAAAGGATGGGATGTGTCCAGTTTGGGAAGCAGAAAAGCTAGTGGAGGAAAAAAAAAATTCATCATTGTATTACAGAAATCAAGGGTATCTTTTCTGGTCCATCAAGTAGAAATAGTTTTTGGTTTCAGCTCAGGATATACACGAGAATAAATTGCAATTTAAGGGCTTTTTTTAATTTAAAGAGAGAGAATTTAGCTATGTTGTTGGCACCATAAAACTTAACATTTTATGCAAAGAAAATGGAAAACTAGATTATGGTATGTATTAAAAATAGAATGTGTAACATACAACTTCATGGATACAGCCAAAAGGAAGTTGTATATCAAAAAAAACCAATAACCACATATATGCTTTTATGGGGATCAGTCCTGAACTGAAAGGTGTATGCATCCAAATGCAGAGCTTTTCTGCGTGGTCAGAATTTCCAAATGAGCATGCCATTGAATTGTCCTCAGTTCACTCCAAGTATGTAGGTGTTTCCATGTGCCTGTAATACCTGTTACCTCCTTTCTCATGCCTGTGCAGTTCTAAAGGGAAGACTTGCTGGCCCCAGCTCTGTGTCACTCAAACCCACGTTTTACTTCTTGACTATAAGTGTTACATCCTTTTGCATTAGTGTCACTGTGGTTTGTTCTTCTAGGCTTGCCAAAAAGGACAGAGGGTGGGAACGGATGTTGATTCATTCTGATCCACTTCTGGCTTCTTCCAGGGGGGAGTGAGCCAGGCCATGTACTGAATGAACGGTTGAGCAGTAAGCAGCTCTTACATCCTAAATCCAACCTCAAAAAGCACCGAATTCTTCCTGATCTTCAGTGCTCTGCCCTAGCTCTCCTTCCCATCTTGTGTTACTGTTTATGGGCTGGTGTTACTGACTCTGTATTAACTTCAGGCATAATCTCTAGAAACCATGGCAGTCTGCAGTAGTAGACTCCTGCCAAATGGGATCCCTGGAACGGATATTTTAGCCCTTGCCACAGAATGAGCTTCCACTTGTTAAAATTGTTTTGGTAAAATGTACTTCGCCTTCCAGTAAACTTTATTCTGAAGTTCTGCGAAAAACAACAAAAAGAAAGTGAAAAGGCAATTTGTGAGAAGCCTCAAAGAATTTATTATGTGTAAATTCAGAAAAGTGGTTGACAAATTAAGGGTAAATTTGGAGAAAAGGTTGACAAGTGCATAAAATACATTTGCTTTAATTGTAAAATTATTTCAAACCTTCACCAAAAACCGTTTTAACTGAAGTGTAAAGATCTTCCTTGTATGGGCCAATGATGTGAGTGACCCGTTGGTTGTGTTGCATTAGCGTGTCATTTTGTATGAGGTAACATTACATACAGGATCATATTAAATTGAAATTGGAATGCTCATTTGTGAAGTGAGGAGAAAGCACCAGGCATTCAGAGGAAGACAATCTGTGTCTGTTCTCATTTGATGTTGTTACCAGGTCTGCTTTTCTAAATAGATAATTTAATGTGTTCATCACTAATGCAAGTCATGGGGAAGCCTTGGCAGGTACTTCATATTAGCTTTGTTCCGTGTATTAAGTCAGTCTGATGCAACTTACTGCAGTGAGAACTTCAGATGATAAATCTACTGAGGAAGTACTAAAAGCAGGTGCTATAGGAGGGCAGTTTTCTTACAAATGATGAACACAGTTGCAGGAGCTGTTATAAACCAACAGAAAACCAACAAAACTCAAAAGGATTTTTTTGTAGTTTTATGGAAAACAAGATCTAATTGTCTTCTTTGGTCTTTAAAGATAAAATGGACAGGAACGTGCTTGTTTAATGTAAATGCATCTTGGACCCATCCTTTTCTTCTTCATGTATCTCGTGATGTACTTGAGACTAAATGTAGAAGAAACTGTAGGAGGACTAGACTTACAGAGGAAACTAGCTGCTGAAATGGTTTTTAAAATCTGTAGAAATAATGGAAGAAAACTATTTCCTAAAAAGGGAAAAATGGAAATCAGGTGTAGATGTTTCTGCCTTTTCACTACCTCTAAAGAGTGTTATTTTCATTGCACGGTTTTAACAGCTCTATATAATTTCCATGGAATAAAAGATTAATTACATTTAAAATTATCTGGCTTTGGATGCAATGGCATATTGATTCCTAATTCCATGGAGAATGAGTTTTAAGATGCATATCATAAATTCTTAATAAGTAGTTCCTTACTGCTGTTTTCAACATGTATATCTCAGAAACCCTTGATATCTTAGTGTTCCTTTCCTTGTTTGCTTTGGCTATTTAGACTTCGAGGTCTCAAAATGGGAATTCTACCTAGTTCACAGGCACCAGGGCAGAATTGTTCCTGAAATGAAGGCTGTTGGGATGGCTGTTGCTTGTACCATGTTAGAGATGATACGTGTTTTCAGGCCTCAGAGAGGTGTGATTATAAGGACTGTGTAATATCATTACTGCTGCTTCATTATTTCTATCTTTTAGTAGTTGTCTTCTGAAGTCACGTCTGTCCGTTCTTTGCATTTTGCTGATGAGATCTTCTTCGGTTTGCCTGTTAATTCAGTCCTTCCTCTGCTCCTGCTCGCTACTTTTGCACACGTGGCTTTGATACCATCCCTGTTTGCACAGGACATATTTTCCCCTTGGCTTGCCAGTCCATCTCGTTCTCCTTCCAACACTTGTTTCTTCTCCCTGTACTGTTTTCCTGTCTGTCCTTCAGAGAAGAAATAGGTTTTAGAGATAACAGTGTAACAAATCTCAAGGCAAAATCCAGAAGGGAAACAAAAATCATTTTCAGTCGCCCTGGCTGTCATCGCCACCAGCGCCCAAGCACCAAGATGTGCCTGTTCAGGTTGCCTCCAACATTCAGGTGTCAAGACAGGTGTGCTCAGGTGATCTGGTGGCGCCTCCTTGTAGTGACAAATCTCATCACCTCTTTCATTAGCTGGCACTGTGCATCAGTTTGGATGTTCTGTTTTATACCATTTGGCAGCTGACAGCAAGTAGTCTTTTGTTGGCATCTGAGAGTCACTGGGTTTTGCAGCTTCTAGTTGTTTCTCTTGCTGTGAAGGAGCTCTTACTTACCCATTTTGTTTATCATTTCATAGGTGGTATATTATTTTCTGTCCTGTCTTCAAAGCCATGTTCTTCTCAATGCCTTTTTTTTCTTCCAGCTGCTAGACTTTAATGTTTTGATTCTATTATTTAATAATTTTGCTTTACCAACCAAGTAATCAAAATCAATAATAGTTTTCCAAGCAATATCTTACTTCTCTCGTGAAATAAATTTTTGTATCTACATACTTAGATATTTTTCAGTCTTCTCGTGCATTCCCTTTGGATTAAGATTCTCCTCTGAATAATGCCTTTAGCTGATAGCCAGGAACTGTCGATATTTACTGCAATTTGCAGACTCAATTACCGAACTATAAAAGTGGTTGTTGATTTCTTAGTGTGCCTATTTATGCCTTGAGGCATTCATGAAATACAAATAAAGTACATCGTAAATAACCTTAGAGTAAAGAGAGTGGATTGGGGAGGGTTGCATATTTTGAATAGTACATTTAACTTATATCACTAGTTACTTCACATACCCTTAGATAAAGTGTGTTGTGGAAGCTGTTCATTCATTGATACAAAATCTGCTGTCGGTGGGCAGACAAACAAGATGGCAGGAGGTAGATGTTTACTTGTGGTATGGACATCCTTAGCAACTCCCAAATGCACTATGCAAAATCAATTTGCAGTGCCATTCTTCCCATTTGGTATGATGTCATATAATATATTTGCAGTAACATGCCATGTCTTACACAGTGCTTTGCATCAGCTTCAGGCTGCAGTGCTCTCCTTCCAGAGAGGAGAGCCCCTGGGCACAGTGGAGAGTTGAGTATGCGGCAGGAATGAGAGCAAAGCACTGAATGCAGAGTTGTGTTAATTTTTGCACTGAATATCTGTTCTTTAATGATGGTTTCCAACCTGTTTATGTTAATACACGTGGGTCAACCCTTCCCGGTCCCTGCTGTTCACATGGTCTTGAATTTTGAAGCACTAGGAATGGTGTAAGTTGTTGGTTTTTTACTTATTTTTAATAAAATAATAAAAAATTCTGATAACTAGAATCAACCAGCCCCATAACAGTTAAAAAAAAAAAAAAAAGATAAACCTTAAATTGTAATTTGAAGTTTAGCTACTTTTCTGCAACCCCTTGGAGGGATCCGTCAATCTTTTAACAAAATCAAAACCAAAATTTTTGTATTTCCCAGCAGAAATTTTTAATAGCATCTGGGGTATTTGTTTTGCTTTCGTTTTGAGTACTGATCCCATGATACGTCCTCCAGGCCAAGCAGCTGCAAAGCCTGTTCTTGAAATAGTTTATGAAAGCCTGCTACAGTGTAGATGATCCATTAGGGCATAATGACGCTTACTGTTTTAGTTGGAATATCACCTCTGACTCCTTGCCACTTATTTAGTAAAAACTAGCTCTTTTTCAGTTCTTTGCTTCATCTTTTGGAGATTGTTCTTTATGGATGAGCAGAAGGTAAAGGTAGCTGCTGATTCAGCAATGCATGTGATGTCTCAGAATATTGTTCTCATCTCTTGATCAAAAATAAAGGTTTTTGTTATTTTTCATCTCTTTTGGAAGTGTTTGGAGTGGCACCTTTCCCACCCTAGCTACAGAGTATTTGGAGGAGATAAAGTAAATTCACTTCTCTTAGTAAATCTTCCTAGCATTTACTTTTGAAACAAAAAGCTGCCAGAAACATGCTTAGAGGGCTTGGTCCTGTACTGACAACTCAATGGAGAACAGAGCCTGTGTGAAGAGTTATGGATACAGTTGAATTGCTGTTTGAGTATCAAAATGAGAGACATCTGCTAACTGACTCCAGCTGCCTTAACAGCAAAGATAGAGAAGAATGAAGTCTGTAGAAACACAAGGTAAACTGAAACATGTGTGTGTTTGCATAACATCAGTTAAAGAAAATATTGCACCCGTTAGTTTTCAGGACTAATTAAATGAGCCTTAAAGCTTCTGACAATAGGTGAGACATTCTTATTTAATTCCAAATAGGAATTCTGTTTGGAAACTTGATTGGAATTTCAGCAAAATGCAGGTGCCAGCAGAGCTTGCTGTTTTAATAATCCACCCATATTTCATTTTATACTGTCAGTTTTCTCTCTGCCAGAACACTTATCATCTCATGCTGCCAATCCATTTTGGTGCTGGAAACATTTGGAAAGCTTTGCTTATTATAGTAAAGACTTGCCCTTCCTTCCAAAATCCCTGTCTTACGTTTGCTGTCTTCATTACTATTCATTTGGAATTCATTCTTGTTCAGTTTCATTTCAGTAACAGGAGGCTTTTGAGAGATGCAAAGTGATGAGCCTTTTCTTTTGAGGAGAAAACCTTCTGAAGGAAGTTAACAAAGAAAGAAAAAGCAGACATTTTGTCATACATGTCGGTGATTGGAAAAGACCAGTCAGTGTTTCCTGATTTCAGCATTGCTTGGGTAGTTTGATTGGATTGCACCGTTGTTGTTTTTCCTGTATATTGCCCACATTTTGAATTTGGTGCTGTATTGCTATAGAGTGTGCTCGCTCTTAATGGAAAGAGGAGGAGAAGAGCAGGGGAAAATCCAGAGTAAGCACATTGAGTTTGCAAGCTGAATTGTCACGTTGGCTTGTCATATGGACCAAGTCACTTATATTTAATAGGCTGTAAATCAGAAAATCTGTTTCTTAAACTGCTCTTTGAAAACTTGGTTCGTATAGCAAGAGTCATAGTGCCACCAGTGTCTCATCAAGTTTCTTTTATGGGTTACTGGGGGTGAACAGGCATACAGCAAATGCTGCTTCCATTCACCTACAACACAAGCCACCCTATGTCCGTTGCTGATACACGTGCAGAAATCTAAGATGTTTGTACTGTGAGTAAGCAAACACATAGGCGTGTGGTGGTAGTGATGCAGATGCAGCTAGCAGCTGCAGTGCAAGCTCTTGAGGGATTCTGAATGTGCATGTGCCTTATTAGTCCATGCTGAAACCCTCATGGCTACTGTTGCATCTGCTGTGTTAAAGCTCACACATGTATGCCTGCATGCTTCTGGTAGGCATTGGGTGTGAGTTACATCCTCATTTTTGCCGTGTAGGTCTGTCTTGTACTAGTTTAAGTACGGCTTTGGAATTAGCAATTTTGCCTAATCAAAGCCTTTGGCAAATATAACATTGATGTAATTTTTTACATATTTTTTTCCTAATGTCTAATATCTTATGCTGAAAGGAACATGTTTTCTTATGCTTTTATACAAGTCATCTTTTGTATAGTTTTGTGTTTAGTCTGTCTCTGGTGCTATAAGATTAATGTTTGTAATGTTGCTCGCATTAACTCATAAGTTCAAGCTGGTGAATGAAAGTATTTGCTCCCATTCCATTTCAGACCATGTAGGAGGATTTATTTAAAGCGCGCCTTGCAGCCCCACCAACTTCCTCCTCGGAAATAAACCAGGATCCAAGCTAGATTATTGGTACCAAAGTGAAGGACCGTGCTTGTCTTCCATAAAAATTTTCTTTCTTAACAAATGAATATAACATTTACTCTTCTACTTTACTCTGGAGATTAGAACACTGAAAATAAATGGATCTTACAACAGCAAGCACAACAGTACTATCTGTCTTTCTACACAATAACTGTTTGTTATCCTTCCAAAATATGTGTGGTGACTCGCCAGACAGCAAGCAAATGCAGTTTCATGCACCTGTATGCCAGATGTTATACAGCTGTGTACATACTGCTGCTGCTGAACCTATAGTGAGTGCTATGGGACAATTGATTCAGGAAAAGTATGTATTTTTCTCTTGGGATAGGCTGAAATGACAGTGAAGGAGACAGAGCTGCCAATCAAAGGAAGTGCAATAGCACAATCAAGAAGCAAATCTTTTGGCATCTTGTTTGGGTATATCGCTGACATTGAAAGTCAGAGAGATTTCCTCTGGCTTCTTCATAGCTATAATATTTTCCATGGAACCTTAATGTCTAATGAAGTTAAAGTAGGAATTGCTGAAGTTTGATGTGGTAACATATAGGTGAACTGATTCTAGTAATGAGCTGCATAGAGTGAGGTTTTACAAAGCTAGGTAGGAATTAGGGATTAAAAAAGTCCTGTTATTTTTAAGGGCAGCTGGGTATCTGATTGTCACAAAGCTTTAAAAATCTTCTCATTAATGAACTTTATTTTTTCTTTCCTGAAATAGACCTTTTTATTTATTAGTTCTTAAAACTATGGACAGTTTGACAAAGCAAATGGTCCTATCATCACAATCACAGTCCATTTTCTTTCCTTATGACTCCTACGATCATTCTCCTTTACGAGATACTTTGCAGCATTGATTTGAAGCTTGCAATATTTTGTGAGGAAGTGGGTTGTTTTTGCTATCATGCAATCTTTTATTTATTCAGCAATAATAACACACTGCTTTGTATGTCAGAATGGAAGTTCCAGGAACTGATATGCTGCACATGGTATTTGTAGCCAAATCTCAGTGTAGTTGCAGCTGGATTCTGTGTCATGTCTTTAAAGAGAGGAAGGGGGATATCACACTGCTCTGGAAAGGGGGCCAAGGTATTAGACGTGAAAGTGGGCAGGCATATGTGCCTTTATGGGGAGAACAGGGGAAGGAGTGTGGTCCTGGAGGTCTGGATAGGGAGGCACATATTTTGGTTCCTTCAGAAGCCAACTCAAATTTTGGATTAGCAACTGTTTTCTAGTCACTGATCCAAAGCTTTTAAGGGTTTTGAAAATCTGTTTTTAAGGTGGTGGTTTTGGGAATTTGTTTACTAGTGACCTCCCAGTCTGGAAATAAAACAACATTTTCTGTCTTGTTTCTTACTTGGCTTTCCAGCCTGTGGAGCGGGGCTGCAAGCGTATGATTTGGAAAAGAGAATTTTAGCAACCACTATGACCTAACTTGATTTTGAAATGCAGAATTGAAGAAAAATGATGTCAAATTAGCATCATGATAATTCAGTGTGAGAGCCATTAATGTTTTGAAGGGAGATGGCCAGAATCTTCCTGCTAAAACAGAAACTTCTCCAAAGTTCTCTGTTCCTGCTTATTTAACTCTTTTCATCAATGAACTTTTTGGTGCTTTTGAGAAGCATTGAAGGTAGCACTTTTCTAGGCTGTGGAGCGTGAGTGGGAGGAGCCCATCGCACACCATGCAGTGCAGCATGGAGATCTGTGATGGTACATCACATGGCCCAGTGGGCATGGGAAGGTCTACCTGTGGCTTCAAAGTTGGTAAGATGGCCAATAGCAGGGCACTGTGCCTGAATTAATCATAGAATCATAGAATGGTTTGGGTTGGAAGGGCTGAGGGAGCTGGG
Organism: Nyctibius grandis; assembly: GCF_013368605.1. Taxonomy (NCBI): domain Eukaryota; kingdom Metazoa; phylum Chordata; class Aves; order Nyctibiiformes; family Nyctibiidae; genus Nyctibius; species Nyctibius grandis. Next base: position 57,678,928 of record NC_090658.1, read on the forward strand.
GTTGTTTAGCCTGGAGAAGAGGAGGCTCAGAGGTGACCTTATTGCAGTCTACAACTACCTGAAGGGAGGTTGTAGTGAAGTGGGAGTTGGCCTCTTCTCCCGGGCAACTAGCGATAGAACAAGAGGACACAGCCCCAAGCTTCGCCAGGGGAGGTTCAGGTTGGACATTAGGAAGAATTTCTTTTCAGAAAGGGTTATTAGACATTGGAATGGGCTGCCCAGGGAGGTGGTGGAGTCACCATCTCTGGATGTGTTTAAGAAAAGACTGGACATGGCACTTAGTGCCATGGTCTAGTCGACAGGGTGGTGTCAGGGCAACGGTTGGACTCGATGATCCCAGAGGTCTCTTCCAACCTGGTTGATTCTGTGATTCTGTGACCTTAAAGATCATCTAGTTCCAACCCCCCTGCCACGGGCAGGGATACCTTTCCACTAGACCAGGTTGCTCAAAGCCTCATCCAACCTGGCCTTAAACACTGCCAGGGAGGGGGCATCCAGAGCTTCCCTGGGCAACCTGTTCCAGTGTCTCACCACCCTCACAGTAAAGAATTTCTTCCTAATATCTAATCTAAATCTACCCTCTTTCAGTTTAAAACCATTCCCCCTCATCCTGTCACTACTTGCCCTTGTAAAAAGCCCCTCTCCCGCTTTCCTGTAGGCCCCCTTCAGGTACTGGAAGGCTGCTATGAGGTCTCCCCGGAGCCTTCTCTTCTCCAGGCTGAAGAGCCCCAACTCTCTCAGCCTGTCTTCATAGGAGAAGTGCTCCAGCCCTCTGATCATCTTAGTGGCTCTCCTCTGGACTCATTCCAACAGCTCCATGTCCTTCTTATGGTGGGGGCCCCGGAGCTGAACGCAGTACTCCAGGTGGGGTCTCACGAGAGCGGAGTAAAGGGGCAGAATCGCCTCCCTCGACCTGCTGGCCATGCTGCTTTTGATGCAGCCCAAGATACGGTTGGCCTTCTGGGCTGCAAGCGCACATTGCTCCATCACCCCCAAGTCCTTCTCCTCAGGGCTGCTCTCAATCCATTCTCCGCCCAGCCTGTATTTGTGCTTGGGATTGCCCCGACCCACATGCAGGACCTTGCACTTGCAATTAATACCCTTTGGCTCAATGTCATGTTCATCTGAATACATATCTAGCTTTTGCTTCCAAAGCCACTGAGGGTTGCTTATGTTGAGCTGTGCCGTGTCAACAGGGGGCATGATTAACAAGCTGGGAGGACGGCAGTCCTGGACCCACATACACCAGGACAGGTCTTCCCTCAGCTTTGGGGGGTATTAGTGTGGTGCTGAGAAGGCAGCTTGCACACTCTGCTTACTGAGTGGCTATTTCTGCTTTCACATCACACTATGAAGTTCATTTATTTCCTGTCTCGGACATAATAAGCTTTTAGTGGAGTGTTTTCCCCCATGATTGTTTCCTGAGTTAGTAGATCTTCCTTCGTTTTGGCAAGGATCTTCCTTAATAAACAGTCTCATCATCAGTTATTAGTTTCATATGACTGGTCTCTGAAACACATAGGATTACTGAAAGCTATAAAATTTGTGTTAGCTGTTTTCCTACATCATGAACCAAACGATCTCAGTAGTGCCTCAGTGGGTTTGATCATATAAATTTATTGCTGGTTACCCACAGTGAATCAACAAGCTGCAACTGTGTGACTAGAGCTCAGATGAACTTATCTGCTTATAGACAAAGTGGTTCAGGGAAAAAACAGCTGTAAAATAAGTTTAGTTTTAGTAATAATTGCTTTGGTTATAATTGTTTTATAATTTTTGTAGTTGTTACTTTCAATAACTTTTGCTCATTTTTAGTAACATTAAGTTTCAACTCCATTTAATCCTGTTTTTAACCCAAACAGCGAAAACGTTGATATTCAGTATTGCTTTATAGTGAAGTGGGAAGAGAAGAGTTACTGTAGTAGAACACAGTGTGCTACTAATAGCACCTGATGAACTAGCATAAAGTACCATATTATTAATTGGTTTAATAAGTCCTCAGATCCGATGATACTTGAAAGAAGGTTAATTGGTTGCTTACAACATAACTGTAATGGACTGTGTTTAAATGCATCATCTGATTCTCATTTTTCTTGAAATATCCACTAATGAGGTTTTTATTCCCCCTTCACTCCCCACCCCCAGTATTCATAGCTCCTCTTGCTCTGAAGCATTTGAAGAGCATTAGCTCAAAGCACAGTGTTGCTTCCAGACCTTTCCGTCCCTTGGGGTTGGGTGTGAACAGGTGGCGTGCTGGGCACAGCCCTCTTCTCTAGCTAAGCAGAAACATGCCCGTCTTGGCTGACCGTTCAGGTGGCAGGTAATGCTAAATGGTGCTTGACTGAGGAGCGTGAGCATCTGTAATTGGTTTGGCACATTCATATTCCGTATTAATTTCCTTGTTTGTATAGACCATATGAAGAGCAGTGTGGAAGCGTTGTGATTTTCTTTTTCATTTGATTCCGTAAAATAAAGTAATTTTCATATCATGAGAGGACGAGTGCCAGAGGGGCAGCCCAGCTTCCCTGAAAGGCTGTGTTTGACACCACCTTGCTTTACAGGCAGGTTAAATTACTGCAGAAGGATGCTCTGGAAGGCCATGCCATAAAGGGAAATGTGGCTGCTGAAATAGCTGTGCTGTAAGTCTCAGGAAGGCAAGCTGGGGCAAACTCAGCCCACACACTCCATTCTCGGTGCTAAGTCTCTGCAGAGTGCGTGAGCACGCTCACCCAAGGTTTCTGTTCTAGCAAGACAAAGTGCTGCATTGTATATTAGAGGGAAAGTTTTAAGCTGTTTGGCTGCATCCCCAAATTCAATTTATAGTGCTGGAACCTAGAGATGGGGCATGCATGGACTCTGCAGCACACTCTGTGACTAATGTGCTCTGAACCACAGGTATAGCAAGCCAGAAATGGTGGGAGCATTTCGACATAGTCAACCTTGTCAACTCAGCCTGTCAGTCGTGATTTTGCTTTGGGGTAGCTGATACCATAAAGAAAGAAAAAAAAGTAAAAGTCTCATATAATTTCAGATCATAAACTGAGAGCTTATGTGTACAAGGGGGAAGAACTTTGTGGGAAATTTTGAATTAAAACTGCAATACAATTATTTTTAAATAGTTTACTTCTGACAAGAAAACATTTATTTCATAGGATACTGGGAATACCTACCCACGTGTGTGGGTGTACCTGCCTACCTGCACACCTACACACCCTTAATGGCAGGATACAATTAAGGATGCTACCAGGTCTGGATTTCTATTTTCAGGATAAATTACGTAATTTAAATCAGATTTCAGAAACATTAACAACTAAGTTACATTGTCAAGAGTACGTGGCTTTGACTACAGTATGAAGCAACCAGTAAGTGTTCGTGGGGAGAAAATTCCTGCGCATATTTGCACATTCATTTTGACTTGGCAAGTAAGTTAGTCATACTTCGTAGTGTCTGCCTGCCTGATCATCAGGATATCTTTCATCCCTCCCCTTCCTTTCTTCTCTTTTCCCCCACCCCAATATATTGGATGTGCTGGAATACAATCAAATGCAAAAGTTGCATCAATATAGAGTGTACTGTGTTTGAGGATTTTTGCGTCTTTGCTGGAAAACAAAACCCTTTGGACAGTAGGAGAATTAATTCTCCCATGAAATGTTGTAGATTTATTTATTTATTTGTTTAAACCCTCTTTTGCCTGTCTTCATGCAAAGAACAGCCTTTTTGAAGCCTCATTTGTAGAATTATGACATATTTTACACCCTTTTTCCTCAAAAAAATGCCAAGATGTTGTTTTCATTAGCAGTAAAGAGAAGATACCCAGTTCTCTGGATTCAACACTTGCATCCTTTTCTCCTTTCTGCTTGCTCTTTTTTTAGCTTCCCTCTTGTCTCATTTAGAAATCAGAACCGTTTCACATTGTTTGCCACATCCCATCCTTTCTAACAAGCAACTTTAGAGTGTCCTTCACCAGTATTTTGAGGGATGCAGAAGAGAGTTACCAGTTACTTTGCTACTTCTTTTTCATTGCTCCATCATGAACTTGTAATATATCATCTATGTGGTGCTGCTCTATGTTGTCAGAGGACTAATTTAATTAATTTTCATTACCTGTCCCTTAACTGAATTTTTGAAAGACAGATACAATTACAAACACAGCACAGGAAGAGCATAGGAGGAATGTCTGGCACAGCTATACAAATAAATGTGTTACTTCAGATACTCCCCTGCTGGTGAACAGGACATGTAATCTATAAAGGGTTATATGTAAGAGGGAGGAAGATGCTTAGGGGAGACTGAAGCTTATTGAAGTGGTCAAAGACAGTATAAAAGAAAAAAGTCTCAGAGACCTCAAACTGCATGAGAGCCTTCACATGCAGTAGCTAGTCTTCCCTCTCCCAGGCACTCAATCAAAAAGGAAGTAACAATTAGCCTAATGCCTGTGCTCTGGCCATAATTTCAGGAGAAAGAGCCAAGGTGGCATTGCAGCCCACAAGCTGGCATCCCTAAGAGGTGGTGAAGGTTTGCCTTCCACCACTGAGGCTGACGGAAGCACAAGCACTGTGTGAGCAGCTCTCCATTATACTAGCTGAATTGAAGTCACTCAGGAGTAGAAGGAGAAGCTGTGATTAAAAGCCCTAGGTATCTCATTTTGAAGCACTCGTTTGTCTTTCCTACATGGGAAGGCATAAAAAAGTGTGGACCACAAGTCCGTACAAGAAAATAAGGCTTCCTAATAGCTTAGGTTGGTCAGTAATGCAAAATGCCTGTGTTGCGTAAGGATCATCAGGTCCGGTAACTGTGTTTTGTGTGAGCTGGAGCTTTGTTTCTGTTCCTGAGTTGCCAGTTTGAATGAATGCGTTAATAAGACAAGGGAGGGAGCTCGTGAAGACAGGCCACATTCACTAAAAGGTGTACTTTAATGGTATTATATCAGTGTATTTTACCAGCAAGGTATTCTAATTTGAATGTAGAAAGGCCATCCGCACAAGAAACCCTGGTAGCTGAGCAATCTGTGACAGCCAGCGACCACGCTTCCTTACATTCCTGATAAGTGTGCTGCTGTCGAAGTCTGTGGTAAGAATGGATTCTTTTGCCTTTTTCTAAAGGAAATGTCAGCAATCATTTCAAATCATTTAAATGCCTTTTCCTAATGCTTTACATGCGCTTTGCAAAATGGGCACAATTGGGAGACCTGCTTTACTCCCTAGTCAAAAAGAGAGAAACTGGGATGGGAGAATTGGTGAATATATGCATAAACGCCCACCACACACATGTACACGTGTCATGCTGGAACAAGGTACCGTTAAAACTTAAGCTGAATGTCTGTTCTAGTACATCTGGCTGTGAGCATTCTTATTCCAGGTTAAAAGTGCTTTTTTCTGGGTAAACTGAATCCACTCTGAAATGTTAGCCAAGCCTATGTATACCTTGCAACTGGAAAACATTTGACATGCTTTAAAATGACATTTTCTAAAGGGATAGCAACTTTTTTATTTCCTTGAGTTGTTTAGGCCAAATGGACCATTTCATTAAAGATGTGGTCTGAATTCTGTTTCCCAGATACAAAAGCCATGATAATCAAAAACTGTGCTTTCTTGTAGGCCTTTCAACATGATTTCCAGTACAGTTTAAAAAAAAATAGTAGTATACAAGGTGAATCCCAGGTAACTGCAGTGTAATGCCTAGTGGTTTCATGGGGTACCATTTTCCAGGGATATATTAATAAAAGTTCAGCTTTAAGGGCATAAAGTCATCTTCATTTTATGGGGCAATTAAAAGCTTTTATTTTCAAGTTGTCTGGTGTCTTCTCTGGGATTGATTCAGAACCAAATACATACAGTAGAGGAAAATTTGGCAGGATAGTTTGCTGCTGGCATTCTTCATGAAGAATTGCAGTATTCCCCCAGATGGGAAAGAAATTTCCAGGGGAGTTGTTTTTTTTAATAGGGCTATATTATAGCTAACCTTTCCTCTACTTATCGCTGGAGGTACATGGAACACTGGCTGCTTTTGGAGTCTTTCCACTTTATAAAATACAAAGTTATGTTAATACTTTTTGACACGGGAGTAAGAAAAACAATTTTCCCAGATTCAAGACAACCAACTGCCCTTTGATTCTTTCCAGACACATGTTTCATATCAATCACAAAGGTAATATAGTATGATATTTAGGGTTTTGACAGACACGTGTCTGCAAATGAAAATCATATTGCTGAAGCCGTATCAGCCCTTGCCTCTCTGAGGGATGGTGGTGCCCTGAGTGCAAGGACGTCTGATCTGCTGGTGAATCAGCTCCACAGCGATTATAGTTTACTGTATTGAGTGTTTTGTAGGTAAGCCTCTGTTATTTTTGGTTTGCCTTAGATCACGCCAGAAAAAAAGTAGTTGTCCAGAAACCGGTTGAGAAATGACTGAGATATTTAGACATCAAGAGCTGAAGGAGAGAGATGACAGGAGTGTCTGTCTCGTCCCTTGCTCCAAGCCCCACTACTCTTGCTGGTTAATCAGAGTCCTAAATCTCATGCAGCCGCTTGGTGAACTGGAGTGTGGCCAGACAGAGGCGGGGTTGCAGCCATGTCCCTCTTCACAGCCATTTGGGTGCAGGTGCCTGTGCTCTGGAAGCTGTAAATCTGTGCTGCCTTGGGGAGGAGCCTGGGCTCCTGCACCCTGCCTGCCACAGCCCTCTCTGAGGGGAGAGCAGTGTGAAGGGCTGCCTTTTGCTTGCTCTGGCTTTGTAAGGGGTCTTCACTAGCAAACAGACCGTAAGCCTTAAATGTCAGAATGAGCTAGGCAAGGGTCAAAGTCTAATGAGAGGAAATGAGCAATAAGGATGTCGCAGAGCATCTCCTAGGTTATTTGGAGTTGTGCCATGGGTATGTCACCGTTTTCCCTCCTCTCTCACTGAGTCTTTTTTTTTTTTTAATAGTAGCCTTAATGACAGTGAAATGGATCTGAGTACAGTACCTGTTAAATGCCAGCTTCCCCTTGTACGGCATCCATCTGTAAATGCAATTAGAGCAAACATCTGCTCCCAGAAATGACTTCCTGACCTATGCTGGTTTTTTCAGCTTTTTGCCAGTCTTATCGCCCCCCCCAGCAGTCCCAGCAAACCCACAAAGAAGTAAAGATCCTTATTCATATGACGTTGCAGCCACCTCAGCTGGCTTGTTGAAACTCAGAAGTTATAACTGGAGGAGCAACGCCAAACTGTTGACAAGAAAGAGAATTTTTTTCAGTTGTGAAGGTTATCGCATTTGTTAGGTGTACATAATCCAGGTTACTTCTGCACTATAACCTGGATCCCACAAAGATGAAAATTCACGTACAGTATCTCTGTCAGCTAAGATTTGAATTAGTGGGTAACTAGCTAGACAGTAATCTTAAAAAGCAGAAGAATGTTACAGAGACTATAATACAGCCACTCATTAATGTTTAGGCATTCCCCTTTGAAAACAGAGTACTGAGGTTAGTTTTAAACATCAGCTTGCACACAATATGATGTGTTTTGTGTCAGCTTGCTGATTTAAAATGTATGCTTAAAGCTAACCGCTGTTATCTGAGCTCTGCTATTATCCCCAAATCAATTTGGTAATAGGTTCATATTCTTTAGCAATTTGACCATTTTGTTTCAGTTTAATTAAAGCTTATTAGATCATTCTCAGTTTCTTTAACACAGAAACAGTTTTAAGAATCTTGACTTATTAATGTGTTTCTAATACTTGAAATACTGAGAAAAACAAGAATTTTAAGTTGCCATGTTCCTATAAATTTTGTATCTCTAACATCTGAAATCTTGTGAATTTCGTAGACTTGTATTTATACCTGTATTATGTCCCTGTGCTGTTACGCAGAATTTAGAGGTTATCTGAAGCTGTCTCTGTACTGCCTGGAAACCAATATTTCTTTGAAAAATTTCTTTGGTCTGTGAAGAGACGTTGCCAGGCATCTATATTAATACCTCTATAAAAGAAGGAAATACTTTCTCACATGTGATTAAAATGTGGAAGTTGTTAACACAGGAAAGCCATTGAGGCCAAGAATTTAACAAGATTTATAAAAGGTTATGCCATCAACAATATGCAGGGTTGTAATTAATATACATAAGTAGTTTGGAAAAAGTGCTCAGCAAAGCATGGTGTTCAAGAGTTCGGCCAGTCTTCAGTTATCAGCTCCCAATGTTGGACAGAGATTGCTTTGTCAACATCCATAGTTTTAGCTTTTCTCCATAAAAGCATCTGGCACCAGCCCCTATGGGAGACAATACCCTGGGACAAGGCGCATTCGCTCTGACGTGATACTGCACGCTCCCTGCCTGCCTTCTGCCTGATTTAAAGTATGTGACTTCTGTATTAATTGACTGCACTGCACCAGTTTGCCACGTTACACAATGCCCTGCTGCTCTGTACATGTAGAAAGCGAGTCACTAGGAGCTTTTGTTATTTGACTAAATCAAATGAAGATAAAAGATGATGTTTCAGAAACAAACACAGCAAAGTAGATACAGATACTTCCCACTTTCCTCAGCCTTTAACAACTTTTTCCCATTCCTGTATTTCTCAGTTGTGGCCAGGCTTGTCCTCTGCACTGTCCTGCAGCTCACGCACAGTTGAAGCAAAGCAACAGGAGCGCAAGGGAGAGAGAACGTGCAGTGGCACACAGGGAGTAGAGTAAAGCCTTTCTCGTGTGCACCAGAGAGAAACAGCGTCGTGCTGCTGGCACTGCATTTGTCAGATTTGCTTTTGTGCCGGAGATCCTGAATGAACCATGCTGACTGTAAAGCTCTGATCCAGTTTGTAGTAGAGCATAAATGACATTGTGTTTGGCACCTGTAGTAAAGATGTGATGCAGTAGATAGACATGGAAACCAAGTGCTCTGCAGGTAATCTGTCCAGAATGAGATCAAGGCATGTTTGTGATAGCACAAATCAGCTCCCCCTAGGTTTGCGAAGCTCTTTGTCTCTTCACTTTTCTCTGGGAAAAATTAAAAAATAACTTTCTTAATAACTTTCACAAAAAAATCCATTTCAAAATAGCTTCACAGACAGTATTTAAGCAGTCCGACAAAGGAGAAACGTAATGCAGAAGCAAAGATAAAGCAGAGTTTTCCTTCAAATAAACAACAGGTAATTTTCCAACAAGAATAGCTACAAAAATCCTAACTGCTGAGGGGGATGCTGATGATGAGACGGCAGCACAATCTATGGCTGTGCCCAGGGGAAAGCGCTCTTGCTCACCAGCAGCCTCTCTCCAAGAGCGATGCCCAGGCAGGTGGGTAGCGACACGCTGCTGGGGCATTGTAGCTCTTCAGGCGAGGTCAGTGTGCCATCACGGGGGGCCTTCCTTCATGGGGTCACCAGGAGGGGAGGAGGCAGGCTGAACCTTATGGATGTGTTGCAGGTTGTGTTTGTTATGCCTTTGGCTGAGCAGTGGAGTTGTAAATGGTTTGTTCACCACAAATGAAAGTTCATTGCAGCCTGGCCTTGTTTTGGTTAGGAGGAGCTGGGGGGGCTATACCATAAGAGTAAATAAATCTTATGGCTTTGTCTGCTAGTTTGTTCACTTTGGCATTGAAGACGTTACATTCTAACTGGATTTTCATTTCTGTGTTAACTTTTTATTTTAGTCTTTTTATAATTTACCCTATATGTGCACAAATAAACTTTCTATGGCATTTTTTTACACATTTTTAATGCTTGCAAAGAAGTTGCCATAGATCATTCCTGTACTAGATGTTTGTCAAAACACAAAAAAGAGTTGTGTTGACTTGTTTTGAGTTGGGATGCAGAAATTCATTATTACATTCCACTTTTTTTTTCCTTTCATGTGCTTCATTTGGGAAAAATACTGAATGCCACCCACGGAACATCTGTTTGGGGGTCGGTTTGTTTTTCAGACTGAAAAAAATTGTGTCTCCAAATATGGTTGCTTTTAATTGGACAGTTTAACAACATTTTTGTTGTTTGTACAAATATATTGTTATCCTTTGTTATATTGCAGAAACTGTGGTTAGAAAAGTGACTTACTGCAAGTTCATATTGAGTACTTCAGAGCAAAGTGTGAGAAATGGAGGAAGTAATATTTCATTAAAAAATACTGATGCAAATAATTCATTATGTAATAGAAACAGCTGTTTCATGCAATGTAACTATTTAGCATAGTTATTTTTGAGTTTCAGTTATATGAGAATAAGATGAGAGTCAGAGTTACCAATTTCAAGTTCCATTCCCCTGGCAGCACCTCAGCTCCTTTTGGCAAATCATTTAACCTTTTCTGCCTCCTATCTCACTCACATTTTAAAATGGAGATCTTATTTCATTTATTTCCCAGATGTACCTAATGTATTTAGTTCATATTTGTAAGTACTTTGAAAATAATTTTATTTATGAAAATATAAATCTTTATTGTATTTTGTAAGGATACACGTTTGTAGGATAAAGATTGTGCCCTCCGTAAGTTAATAGATTTTTTTTCTGGTTTCCTTTAAAAAATAAAACTATTTGACAGCTTGTTAACTCATGGTTCTCTCTCAGTGAACAGAAATTAGGGGTTTTGGTATCTCCATAGAGAAATTTTGAAAATCAATAATGCAATAATATTGTTAAGTCACACATTCATGGCTAGAATTTTTTCCTTTCTTCTTACAGCTATTAGTGCAGTTCAGAAAACTTGCAAAGAAGATGACTCTTCTGAAGGCACTAGTGCATCACAAGTCAGTGGCTTTCAGCCTTTTTCAAAGCATTTCCATGCTCCTCCGTTTTCCAGGAGAAGTGTGAGCTCGAGCACAGGTTATTCAAGGCTCACTTTCTTAGCAGCCTTTTGGAGACCTCTTAAAATAATGGGTTGATAGACTATAGGGTGAAAATTGCTGATCTAAGTAATATCCTTCATTTTTTATTTGCTTCCTTGTCAAAGGGAACCGCAGTACATTCTGAGATCATTTTAGAGGACACACTGTATTGAATAATATGTACTGCTAGAGGTCTGCAATGGACTTGTGACTGAGAATATTGGATTTACACAGACAGCTTAACAATTTGGCATCCTCATGTCCAGCCAAACTGGATCCATTCTGAATCTTCTGGGTTAGGAACAAATGGAAAGGAAAAGTTTTTGAATTCTTCAGTGCAGCTAAGATAACATTGACTTAGCATATCGAAACAGTAATTTGAGAGATGGGACAAAATTGCATGTGGTTAGAAAGCAGCCACATCCAGAATTATAATGTAAGGTGCTTGTTTGTAATTGTCTATTTCATGTTTGCTTCAGTTTGTCACAAAATAATGTGTGTTAAGGGCTACAAAGGAGCCAAATAATTTCAGTTGTTATCCAAGCAACAAGTGACTTGAGAAAGTAGATCTAGCAACTTGAACTAATGAGATTAGAGATGCTGACATGTCAGGGTTGATATATGATGATGGTATAGTGATAGTAATTTATGCTGTTGATGCCCACCACAGTCGATCATTCTTTGGAGACAAGCCCCCAGGCTCTTATTTCTGACATCTCCCATGATAACTAGGGACCGGAAAGTTGAACTGCACCTGTGAAATGTATATCCTAGGTTTTATTGTTTCCCATTACTGAAAACTACATTGTGTCTACTCAGATGGGATTAGCAAAGTATAGTCACCTCTTCCAGTTTTTTCAACTCCAGTTGTTTCAGGTGTTTTCCAAAATTCTCACACCCTTTGGTATTATAAAGGTCACCACTGGCACTTAGTTTAAATCATGTAATGAGACCAAGCTAGTCTGGTGATTTAACAATTAAAAAGAATTAATTTTAAGTGGTCCTCTGCTATAATCCCTTTACTTTCTCTAGAAGCAGTTCTTCCCATATAGATATATATATACACACACACATCATCTTTGCCTGATACGGTGTTTCTTAGGGAACTTTACTTACTCATATGTCAGTGGATCTAGTTAATTGTAACCAAGATGGCTAGTATGGCTGCAGTTAAATGTAGTTTTATTCACCATAGTTATACATTCTTAGGGATTTCTCCGTGTTGTAATTTGTCATTAAAATGGCTGGATGATGCTCCTGATGCTCTTCTTACTGTGGCTTACTGGGAAGGATAAAGTTTGTTGCATGTTGAGCACGCATATTTGCTTTACATAGTCTGCTGCTGCCACCATCTCCAGTTTCTGAGCTGGAACTGAGGCTCTGTGCTTTCCTGTGTTAACATGTCAGGCTGTCTGACCAGCAAGGTAAGTCTCGTATGAAAGTTATGAAGCTTTTAAACAAAATGGTGTAGTGAAAATCAAGAGCACAAAGTGGGGACTTACTCCCAGGGTTTGAGGAATGGTCCTTCTAGAGAAACAATCAGTAAAAAATAAACAGGTTGTAGAGGAAATGGAGGGTGCCTGGTCACCGAGCAAATGCAAGGCATTTGGGATGGGTCGACCCGAGACCTCTCCTCCCCAAATACCACAAAACTTGCTCTGCTTTCAGCAGAACCTGAGCTGCTGGTGCAGCTTGGAGACCTCCTGCTCACCAGGAGACCCGAGCACTGGACAAAGCAGGAGGATTATGTACCCACAAACATCAGATACTTCAGATATTCCTGTTGCTGAAACAGCACATAAGAGAAACGCCTTATCCTCCCAATTTATTCCCTCAGACATGTGTTTCCAGCACTGTCTGATCTATTGGATGCTCGTCAAGAATGGGAACAGACCTGGGAGCCTCTGAGATCAGGAGTGAGCTGGAGGGAAGGAGTTTTTCTGGCTGAGGAGGTGATTTTGTACAAGAGTCAGTGAGCGAGAATCCTCTGCCAGGGATTCTGTCAAAAGCCCAAGGGGGAAGGCAAAATCAGGATGTAGGCCTTGGCCAAGGGAGCAATTACTCCTGGAAATGGATTTGAGTGGGCTGGGATGGAGGGAGGTGTTTTGGAACAAGTCGCCTGGAATTTGTAGCCCTGTTTTTTCTCTCCCCCTTTATGTCCTCCGTGGTTAATTGTTTTAGGGTTTTGAGGGGGGATTGTTTGGTTTTCTGGGGCTTGGTTTTCGTAGCTTTCATTTTTGTAGTATTTTATCAGTTAACTTATCTAAGGCAGAAAACAGCTCTGAATACCCTGTGAAACACCATGCTGTGTTATGGATGGTATGAAAAAACAGTACACTGAACTAACACCATCTAACATGCTACCTGAGAGAGAGAGAGATATTTTTAGAGTAAAATTTAAAATATTGATCCCATTGTGCTGTTATTAGGGGGATCATTTTCTTCTGCTTCAAGTATGGTTTTATAAATTCTAAGATGAAAATGAGTTGAAACAAATGTGCTGAGAGGAACTGCAGTCATTTATGTGAGTCACAAATGTTTTACTTAATCAGGGAAATTGCTCATTGTTTTACAGATTACATCTATGCCTAAATATTTCATTTAATAACTAGCAAAATGCCGGTTCTGGGTCTTCGGTGCTTCAGCATGTAACTAACAGCAACATTTGAGTTGCAGTGTATTACACTGACCCGTTTACCAACAACTTGGCAACCAAGCATTGACTGATTCCTCTCGTCCTCGGCTTCCTTTGGGATATGCACCCACAGGTTTCTCCAAAACCTGTACTGGACTGTTGTGTGGGTTTTGTTTTCTTCCTTAGGGTGCCCAGGAGATCGCTTTTGGATTCAGACTATTTCCGCTCAAGATGAGTATATTGTAGGGTCCTGGTAATTCCTCAGAGAATGTAACAGGGTGCAAGCTACTTCTACCTCACTTGAGCACCTGGCAGCAAGGTCAATTAGGATTGTATAATCCATATTCAGTACTTTTATAACTTCATCCAGATGCTGATAGCAGAAGAGCCATGTCCATGCATTTTGTTCTTGTAAATCCTTTCACAAAATCAAACAATTGCCAAGAATGTGGAAATGTTAAAGTCAGAGACAATGATAAGAGAATAATTGATGCCAGATGGACTTCTGCACCTGATATCAGTCAGCGTGCCAGTGAAACAGAGCCATTTATTGCAAGGAATACTACAGCATATGTCAGGGTAGCATCAACACCTTTGCAAACATTATTTTGATAGTTTTGAAAGCTGCTAATGTTTTGAGTTTATTGCTGTGATTGTTCTTATACATTGCAACAAGTTCCTTTTTTATTAAAGTTTTCCCAAGAAGGAAATAGATCTTCACTCTCCCTACCTCCTCTGACTAGCATCAAGTTTGGCAAATTTTCATTAAAACTTACAAGTAAACCATTATTTAAACACTGGCTAAAGAGACCATTGCTTAGCTGCTTTTAGAAATCCTTGTTATTTTCAGGCAATGAAAAATAATGAGATAATATTTTCTTAAGCATTATGTAGCTATTAAAGTAGATCTTTAGAAATTATTGCCATTTCGAAGGCTGAATTTCTTAGTTTGTTTTTAAAGGTTGATAGTTTTCCAAGGAAGCCCCAACTTGGTTCCATTGTGCATCTGCTTTTCCTAATGTGAGAGTTTGAGGTCTGTTTGCTCTTAAGAGGTGGTGAAAGATCACTTGAGCATCAGTTCAGTCATTGGTATGGTGTTGTTCCTCTCTATAATACATGTGTGTAGACTAAATTGTGCATCTTTTGTTTTGGCCATTTCATTCTGTTGAAAAACAATACTGTTCTCTTAATTATTCTTTTCTGTCATTTTCATCTGAATTTTTTTCTTCTCTTGTTCAAAACATGAGCTGCTTCTGAAGCGATGGAACTGTGCACCTCCACAGAGTGGGGGAATTTTCCGGTTCTGTGGAACGAACTACGAGCTGATCCTGGAGATCCTGCCTAATTTTTGTGCACTAGCTTCCCTCTTCAGTGCACACCGGGTGCCTCTGTGTAGTGTAGGACAGTCCACTTTGAAGATGAAATAAGTGGCCACCCACTGGAAGTGTTTGCAGAGTCACATGCTTCAGAGTGCTGTAGTCCTACCTGCTACCCTCATTGCATGGATAGTCTCATGAAAAATTTCTGAGTATAGGTTTAAAACGGAGAGTGCAGGGACCTTAAGGCATCCGGTAATAACATCTGCACTCACCTCTCCAGTCATGCAGTGCAGTGAGGTGACTGTTCATCTCTCTCTCCCACCCCATGGATTGCCGTTCCCCTGGTGCCAGCTTCCAGTGCGTGGCCAGCACCACAGGTGTCAGCGGGAGTAATCTGCCACTGGAGATAAAGAGCACCTAAAGGCAGGCAAGGTTGGAGACCTGAAAGGATTTCTTCAGAAGAAGGGACGGACGCTCTGCCTTTCAGCTTTGGAGGTGCTGAGACTGACAGATGCACTGCAAGGGAGCAAATTTCTGGTAGTGGATCTGCTTTCAGAGCTCTAACTCACACTAGGAAACATTATTGAAACCCTGACGTGCAGCTCCTTCGTGCCACGCCTCATGATTCCAACACATTCTGGCACGTTGGAACACAATGCATGCAAGTTTATAGCGCTCTTCTTGAGTTTCCTCTTGTATTGTTTCTTGCTGAGGGAGTATGGTATGTGCAATTCACTCTGTCAAATTTTATTGAGGAGTTATCCACAGTCACGTGTATGCCAAATTCTCTTGAGAAACAACATCTGCTTTCTGCAGTATTTCAAGTTTGAAATGCTTGTGGATTGCCTTAAATTGTTTAATTAACAAAAGGATACAATTCGATAATGTGAATTACTTGCACTTCTTGTCAAATGCAACATTAACTCCATAAGCCACTGAATATGGAGGCTTCCTCAATAAGCTGTTTGCTGATTTTTTTTTTTGGTATCTTCTACTCGTCCGTTTTCCCTGCTTTGTGTAAGTACAGGTTCCCCTGGTTTTCTTTGTCTATTTAGAAACCATACTGTCCCTGTAAAACAGACACATCTTGTCTTATAGGTGAAAAAGACGCTAAACATGAGTTGGATGTAGTCCTCAGGACCGTCTATTTTGCAAATCATCCCATTGTGCTAACCCAGTTAAGGTGATCTCAGGTCCTGTAAGGATTTTTCATATATATATATATATATGAGTGATATGTATATATACACACACACATATGTATGTATGGATACACGCTTGAAGTAAAAGGCAGGATATGTCAACCACTGATAGGCATTTGTATGATAAAAAAGGAAGCTAAGCACAATAGTTCCTCTTGGGACTGTAAAAAACCTGGCTAGCAGTCAGTGCTTGACTGTGCAAATGTTACATAGACCTCATGGCTAACTAATATTACAAGCCAACATGTAACTGTAATTTAAATGAAACTCCAGTGAAGCCCAACTCAGTCACTTTTGCAGTGACAGTGGATGTGTGCTTGGAGAGGGTGTGGAACAGCACTTTCATATAGCTTCCTTAAAAATGACTGGCATCCTCCTTTTGTAAGGAAGCTCCTTGTGGTTTTTTTGTTTAGTCATGTAAGTAAACTTCTGGAAGATGCTAAATGCCTAGTATAAATAACACCTAACCTTCAAGCTTTCTTAACTAAAATAGTATTTTATCTTCCACCGGTTGTGCATTTCAAGGAGCATAAATGATCCTCGGGATAGCTGACTGTAAGACTTACCGCTTTTGCCTCCTAAACATGAGTGCCATAGTAATAAATAGGCATTGTATTTTTCACATTTTCTTTCTGCAGTTGATTTGCTGTCATGAACGTGTAGGCATTTGCACAGTTTGCGAAGAAAATGGTTGATTGGTTGATTCCAGTGAGTTCTTACAAAACTAGTTCCTGTTCATGATATATTTTGGGTAGCAGCTGGCTGATTTCTTCATAAAATCTTTTTTTTTCTCCCCTGTGCAAAGCATTCATATGAATTGTATTAAGTCTTAAGGTGCAGAGTTTATGCCTTATATATTCCTTCTCCCAAGGGAAGTGTGGTAGCAACAGTTTTGGTCAAATTAAGTACTAGTAATTTTGGCTACCTAAATTCAGCTTGTGGTCTTAAGTGGATAATGTGTTGTCATTCACTGCTTTTTACCCTGCTCTTTTCTCACAGCCACACTGTGTGATGTTGTGTAGCTACCAATCTATAACCCAAATGTTGTTATATTAAAGTGGAGAGTTCTGCTGATCTCCATGCAATGTGTAGAGGGTGTTTCTTGTACGAGAAGCCTGGCAAGCTGCTGTATGACTGTAAATTTATGTGATTTTTTTTCATGCTGTACATACTTGCTAATTACCAAAGTGATTTATAGTTTTGGCATATTTTCTCTTTCATTGTTCATTCTCCTTTTTTCAAGTTTTAGAAGTGAGGTAATTTTAGTAAGTAGTTATCTCAGAAAGCCTTGGAGAGATAGAGATAGTCTGCCAGTTGCCATGCAGGTAGGGTATGTGCTGCAGCTGGGGGGGCAGGTTAGCATCCCCCCTGCATGCGCAAAAATCTATCGTCCAGTTACTTAGGGCAGGGAGAGGGATGCTTCTGGGTCATGCCTGCTGGGGTTAAGGCCAGCCTGTGAACTCGCTTGTTACCACCTTCATTTAGCATCGTGGAAAACAGTGAGAGGGAAGAGGATCATTCTGAGCACACAGACATGTGGAAAGCCAGTCAGCTGGAGCCTTGATTCAGCCTCACAGTAGACTGAGCCCTCTTTTTTTCTCCTGCCTTTTTGGCTGCAGGAAAGAAATGGAGGGCTGGAGAGGAAATAATCGGTAGTAATCTCTCAGCCAGCCAGCCATCTTCTCCTTTTGACCTTGAAGTAATGAAAAAGGAGTAGATTCTGCTGCATGTTACCTCTGTGTGTCCAAATAATGAGAGCGGAGAGAAATGATCGTAAATCTATGGGCTTTGCCTGATTGGAAGTCTGGGCCATGGGGAAAATGACAGGACATATTTTATTTTCGTTCTGTAATTCACATAGGTATTCGTCCCAAAGCGTTTCCTCTGTGGGGTTTTTTTGCCTTGTACTTCATTTTACGCAGCAGTAATTTTAATTCAGATGAACTCATTCCCTTTTGTCGACTTAAATTTTCAATATGAGAATAGTTGTATTCCCTGAACTGGTAATAAACTGATTTGATATTCACATTTTATAGATGTAGTAGATTTCCATTAGTTAATACAGTGGAGTTACACCAGTGTAGAACTGGGCCTATGAAAAAAAACAAACCCAAAACACACATGTAGGTCTTTTTTTCTTAACATTTCTTTAAAAAAAAAATAAGGAAAAACTCCCCTAAACTGATTCTTGTTTTTGTTATACTGGGAAAATGAAGACTAGCCAAGCTTGCAGATACATTCAAAAAAGAAAAAAAAAAATCAGGAACGTGGAATTTGGGAGTTTACTTTCGGATGTAAAACTGCCTTACACAGAGTAACCAGAAAGTTGTCTTTGGCAATTTGTTCATTCCCCTCCCAGTGAGATGTAATTCATTAAGGCAGTTTCTTGTCAAGTGTTAACTCAGAAACTGGGATGAATCTGAGACAGAAAATAAATCAGTAACCCTAATGATGTAGTAGTCCAACTAGTGTGGCCAACGGATAAAGAATAGTAACAAGGTGTTTGAGTACTTAGCTAAGATGCCAAAACAATGTCAGCCAATAAAATGATGTCATGCAATCAGTGGCAGGGTTTGGTCAATGCAAACTGACAGTTTTGTCTTTTAATCCTGCTGTGTGCAGTAACAAAAGATCGGGAAGGACTATATTTAAAAAGAGAGGAAATGTACTGAGTCCACTACAAGAGCTCGTTGCATTGTTTTTTCTCAGAGCTAGATCTCAAGCAAGACGATGGCTGCATTACTACTGAGCTCCCTGAGCTCCTTTCCCCCTTCCCAACGTGGGATTAACCTCATAAATGGCAGCGGAGCTTTCCAGAGTAAATGGGACTATGGTGGAGAGGTCATACAGTTTGGTTGTATTCCCACAATGGAAGCATTACACAAGCATTCGAAGCAAAGCTGAAGCATAAGGGAGATGCTAACTCAGTCACTGAATATGCAGCAGAACAGGTTGACTTATAAAGAAATACAGCCTGCTCCAGCCCGCGGTGGGGCCTGTAAATCTGGCTCTCTGGAGCAGCTGGGATGGTGGTCATGTATTTTTCCTCTTTTGAGGCCAATTAGCCTGTTAGAGCTTGCCTTTGGCCAAAGAAAACACTGTAGCTGAGCTGTGCTTTTTCCTTGGGGAATTAGGGAGGACAGAGGGTAGAACCCACCTGGCCCTGCACTGTCTGCTGGGAGGTGATGGCTGGCCACGGCATGCTGTGGCTGCTCCCCTGCAGTGAGCCCGGTGGTGATCTGGTCTGCAGTAAGCAGATTTAATTCATCAACCAACCCTGGCCACAAAAATGTGTATTTTCATCGGTTCAGTGTGTTGAATGAGGTTGGTTGCAGTAAGATGAGTGCCAGAGCCAGCTCCAAGGGGGAATCATCCTAGGGGCTCACAGGGTGAAACTGTCCCCTTTCAGCACCGGGTTTCAGCTCACATCATGAAAACATATATACCCTAATCTGACCCTTTCCTTAGGTTACTGTGTTTGGACTGTTTCTGGTACTCAAGCCAGCGTGATTTTTTTTTTTATACAGAGCCACAGTTCAAGCTTACCTCATGGGGTCAGATTAACCCCCAGCTTTAACAAGCTCTGCTGATTTACCCCAGCTAAAATCTTGTTCCTTAAAATCTAGCATCTATTAAAGAAGTTTTAATGCTTAAAGGCTCTTAGCCAACGGTGTCCATATAGCCTGTACCCAGGGCTAAACAATAACCAGTTGTTCTATCTCCCAGTCTCCCCTCCCAGACCAAGAAAGGGAATTGGGAAAAGGAGGGAGACTCGTGGGTTGAAATATAAAACAGATTTCATAAAATAAGAAAAACTGATATCGATACTAATACAAAAGACATAAAATTATACTTTGCCCTTAGAGTGGTGGCAAGTCACTCCAGGGATAGTAACAAAGGAGGGGAAAGAAGAAGAGAACTCCCAGCCATCCCCAGCAGCCTTCCCATTTATAGTGACATTAATGTTATAGAACACACCTGTGGGCCAGCCTGGGTCAGCTGGGCTGGCTTTCACTGCTGATGGCCTTGATCACCAGACCCCAGCTGGCCACAAACTGAAACAAAATGTAACAGAAAAGTGATTCTATAATTTTATCCCCACGAAACCAGGACACCAACAAACAGTTGAGCTAAATGAACTCCAGGTTTGTTTCTAGAGATTGTAATGTCTTTAATCTGGGTATTAATATATCAGGGCCATCGTCTTCCTCTGAGGTTAAGATATCGAAAGGGTTTATGGAGTTCTTAAGCCCAAAAGCTATTTTTAGAGTGCCTTGAATTAGTGGAAATAGGGTGAGATACTCAGGGCTTCTAACTGTCATCTTAGGAAGACTTAGGGTGTGAATCCGAAGTGGTTCAGGTTGATCCAAACTGGTCCTGCCTTAAAACTGCCCCACAGTCACAGCCTTTACCCTGTGCCAGTGCTGGCACTGGGGATGGGGAAGCCCCTCCTGGCTCAAATGCTGAAAAAGGAGAAGATGAAACAGATCAAAAACCAGCATTATTCTGCTGAACCTGCTCTCCAGATTATCGCCTTCATGAGGGAGAAGGGGGGGAGTCCTGAAGTGGGGGGGGGGGGGAGGCACGCAGGGAGAAGCTGGGGTACCTCTCATTTAAAGTGGCTTAAGCTATCATGGACCAGCACCTCAAGATTTCCATGTCAGCTGTGTGTCTTTAATTGCTGCTAAAATGACAGTTGTAAATAATAGGATAAGTAGCGTGAGCAGAGCTGTAGTTAACTGTGTTATTTAAGTCCATGAAACTATTTACATGTTTAAAAGTATGCAGATGCTGGTGTCTTATGCTAGATCAGGATCCTAATTATGCACATTTTGAGATAATTGGGTTGCTTTATCTTCATATCTTAACCTGCTAATTATAACTACTAAATTAGGATTCAACTGTAATCCATGTATGTTCAGTTCAACTATTTCAATTTGTTCCTTACATTAAGTAATCAGTCATGAAAGTGTTGTGATTAATTCTTCTCCTGTATGCTGGTTTTCTGTGGCAGAGATCAGAGTTCAACACATTCATATCACCAGGTGAATTTGGCCAATTATGTCTTTGCCCTTTGCTGTGTGATTTTTTTTTCCCAGTAGATATAAATGGATAAATGTTCTGGATAAATATTCTGAGGAACAAATAAGTCCCAAAGTGTCTTCATTTTGTTAAGGAGTTTATTCTTTGTTTGCTGGGCTAGCCTGTATTTTGTGGCTTTTATTGTCTCTTTCCTGTCTTTTAGAAGTGTACACTTAAAAATGAATCCAAAAAGTACCCAGCTTGATTTAACAGAAACAAAAAAAACATGGTGAAGATCACATCTGTGATTGAGTCCGTGATGAACAATCCAGCCTTTCTCTTAATCTAAGGTTTACATGGGTGGAGTGATTTATCTGCTTACAGGTGCAGGAGTATAACTTCATTTTATTGTTCCCACAGATGAGCACCATGCCAGGACTGCCCACGAGGCCGTGCTTCTATGACATTGACCTTGACCCTGTCACAGAGGAAGTGAAAGGATTGTTTTGAGAGTGACATCCAAATTCAGGTCAGTCAACAGCCTTTATTTTCCTGTTCCAGTTTGGAGGAGGATGTTTGTCTCTAGTATATATATATATAAAAAAAGGTTGTCAGGAGTTTAGCTAGGCCCTAGTTCCATTGTGGACTTCACACAATTTGGGAGGATTTGGGGGAATATTTCATAATGTGCACTTCTTTATCACGTGGGTTTCTCGTTTGCTGAACGGTGGCCGGCATTTTGCTGGTGTACGTTGGTGGTGCATATTGATGGTGCCTTTTGTACTTCCTGGCTCTGTCAGTTTGGCATGAGTAGGAGCTGGCTCTGCAATTGTACTGCTCTTGGCTGTGGAAAAAAGTCGCTCTGAAGAAATCATGTCATGTTAGTCACCTCAAAAGAAATAGTCCAGTTCATCTTTGATACTTCTCTCCTGTGGCAGTGTGTTTCTGTCATTACCTAGATATCGGGGGAGATGTTTCTCAGCTTGTTCATGAGCTTCGCTTTGTTTTTTTCATGGTTTTTTTCCTGTTTGCTGTCATCTCTCTCAAATGGTAATAAGCATTTCAGGAGCACAGATCTGTCCTCTTAGCCTGTCTGTTTTTCATGCTGGCTTCTCTCCTTTTTCCTTGAAAGCTGCAGTTCCCCTGCCACCCCCTCCCCTTCTCTAAGCACTTAATCTTCTTGGTGTCCTGCTTTAATTTTGTGTAGCACGTGTTCCTCACTTAAAAATCCAAGTTGTTATGAAAATATTCCATGCTACTCCATTTGAACCTTGTTACATAATAAGTGGAGTAAGAGAGGATGTTACCCTGACTGAAACAAACCACAAGCGTCTGTGATGGGGCTCTCTCCTCTCATCACTTAACTCTCTCCCTTCCCCAGTAAATCGGTCTCGAGAGTAAAATGGTTACTTTTACACAGAACAATATTACTATGAGCTAATAGGACTGTGACGGGACCCCAGATCAGCCACAGCTTTGAGGTGGATGTGCCCAGGCACTTGAGCCCTGCTCGAGCAATCCTTACCGACTCTGGTTTGAGAGAACTGACTTTCATTTTCCGTTTCTGTGTTTTGATGGATTGTTTGGAGGAGGGGAGAGTTTTGCACAACCCAATGAGACTACTGTTCAGTCCAAATTAACTGTTCACTTGCCCATACTTGAATGTCACAGCATTCACATAACACATGGTGAGAGCAGATTCTGCCATTTTGTGTGTACCAGTCAAGACAAGTGAAAAGCAGTTAGCTTGAAAGTTAACCATCATGCAGAGGCAATTACTAGCTTATATGCAAACCATCACTGACTGTTCTGTTGCACATATTCACCTGTGTTCCTGCCTTGAATGACCTAAATAAATGCCTTGAGAGTATTGTAATACCCAGTGAGCACCACACAAGGTAGTCAGTGTTCATCAGCACTAAAATTCATCCAGTTCATGTGCTAGATTTGTACATTTCTCATTTTGGATAAAGAGAGAAACAATATTCCCATATAATCTTTATTCCCAACTTTCTGTAGAGAAGTTTAGTGCTATTCTTTGCTTTCACACATTCACTGAATTGAAGCCTACACCGTAGCTGATACTACGCTTTGAGGTATTTGTGGGTTTGTTTCTACAATGGCAGATGGAGGGATTTTTTTTTCCCCCCGCTTGGTTTGAATTCTTTTCTTAGGGTTTTAGTGTACAATGTAAAATTTCTAGTAATATGATATTGTGCCAACTCATTAGGACTGATTCAAATCTTTAAGATGTGATAATTGAAAAATATTTAGAGATTTGTGGAAGAGCTGCAGATGTTTCATTATAAACATGCATGCAGAGCTGAGAACAGTTATTTTAGTGTGCAGTTTACATCCTCCTCTGCAGTGCATAGCTTCATGAGACTTTTGAAAGAGATACAGCTAAAAGTTCCTTCTGCTGGGGTAGCTGTGTGGGGCTCTTACTGAGCTGAAACATTGGATGTTATTAGCCTCTCTGATTTTTCTCCACCGCATCACTGCATTAATGAAGCAGATGATAGTTTTCACAAAAGTTTGCAGAATAACAGTCATTAGAATTTACTCTAAAAAGTCACACAAGCAAAAACTTTGTCAAAAAAGTCAGCTCTCTTTTTTGCTGTTGACAAATAGCAAATACATGGAACACACAATATTACAGTCTCTGTGTAGGAGCAACGTGCTCTATTGAAAAACTGAAACTTATTAATATCTGGAAATGAAGCTGAAGGAATCTGGCTAGTTGTTCATCACTGGCCACTACGCTATTTAAATTATACTGCCCGGCTCATACACTAAGAAAGCTGAAGTTGTTTCCTTCAGAGCTATCCGTGGAGAGCACCAGTCAGAATAAGAGTTACTTGCATGGAGACAAGTCTGCTGGTAGGAAGAAACAATTAAAAAAAACCCCAAAAGGTATTATTTGTATAGTGAGGGGAATTGATGGACCTGACCCACTCTGCAAAAGTAAACTCTGTTAAGGACCCTTGTGAGCTCTAAGGATCCCTCTAATTTAATCAGTGGCAGCAGGTGCCTGCCCTTACTGTGCCAGTTTGGCTTTGGGCATCTGGATTGGTGGTGGGGGTGTGGTTATTTTCCTCAGTTAGTTGTGACTTAGTAAGGCCATGGCTGTCACAGTTGCAGATATATTCTTGTGCTCATCTCCTCTTCAAAATTGGCAGAGCATCAGAATGATTGTAATACACAGCACCGGTATTTTGCCACCCTCAGAGCTTTCCTGAATGTGAGAGGAATCCCAGAGCTCTGACTGTGAGCATCTTCACAGTCATAAAGAAGCCCATTGAGGGGAGGACACCAAAACTGATGTCCTAAAACTGCAAACTATTTGTTAGATGTTTTCATCTTAATTCATTCAGATATGGATAGAAGGTGTTTGAAGACCTTTCCTCTGCATCCACAAAATTGATCCTATGAAAAAAACCTGCCTTCTTTTAGACTCATTCCACAGCATTGAGTTTCAGTCAGCAGTAATTACTACAATAATGTACAGTCTAAAATCTGTGTCATACTGGAATATAAGTACAGATTTTTGTTTCTCATGTAGTAGGGTTACACAGATAGTAAATGGGAGGTGCATGCAGCGTAACTTTGTTTATTATGGATAAGGCAAAAATAACCAATTTCATTAAAAGACTGCTTTTAGGCTGTGGTGCTTCTATTTCTTTTTTCTTTAAAGAAAGCAAAGATGTCTTGTTTCAACGTATAAATTCTTTATCTTTCTCATTTCAGAAGCCTGGAAATTAAGAACTGCAACTTTCCTGTTTCTTGCAAGTAGGAGACAAAAATGAAGCTGAAATATTCCTGTTATGCGTCTCTGGAGGAATGTCAAGATATACCAAAGAGCAAAAGTTTACTCTTTCTTCAGACTAGTTTTTATGATGAAATATAACTGCAAGGTTAAAAAAAAAAGGAAAAAAAAAGCAAGCTAAAGTTTTTCTCGCTGTAGTGCAGGAAGCTCTCTGCTGGGGCTTATTCTTGTTTGTGGATAAAACGACATTGAAAAAGAGAGAACTTTTTCACCTTAGAGTTTTCATATTTTCTCAAAGGAGTTTACAGAAATATTTCCCTTATCTTGGCCATCTAAACACTTGCGTTAACATGATTATACTGTGTGATCAAGCCTCTTTCTCTCTGAAAAATACACTTTCGCTCCTGGCATTCAGGAGCTGAAACTACACACAGATTAACTGCACATTTTTGAGTTATCATCAAGCGTTGCTCTGGATGCGTTTGGGCAACAGCCAAGCTTCAAGCAAGGAAGATATTAAGCAGAGAAAGAACAGAGCATGTATTTTGTAAAAGGTTTTTAATATATAATTTGTTTCCTTGTTGGGTAAAGATCTTTTGAAACACTTAAGCCATAGCTGTCTCATATCCATAGGTCTCTCTTTATCCAAAGCCTGTGTTACAGGCTGCCCAGCTGAGCTTGTTTTTGTTGTGGTGAAGCTGTTTTTTCAGCAAGGGCACTGCTGCTTCTGAAGCCCTCTTTTGCTCCTGTTCATGGCTAATGAAGCCTCCTGCTGTGCTGGCTCCCAACCTAGAGTTTTTCTTGTCCTGTCCCTGGCAATAGGCAATGCCCAGTAACAACAGAGGAATGTCCATCAAGCAAGGATGCGACAGGGCAGAGCTTTGTTCTGCTTCGTTTTGCAGGTTTAAACCACCATACTTGTAAAACTGGAGTGTGTTTTCTATTTGAAGGAGGGATTCAAACAAGTTAAATCCTAAACCACATGCTTTAATTTACCTCAATAACTTACCTTCTCTGTTTTTTCCTAAATCTGCAGCAAAACAAGCCTTAGGCACAGGGACATTTAGCTTTTCAAGCTGCTGCTCCTCAGGAAGCTCTCACTGACTGACGACTGTTGGTTCCTTCAATAACAAAAAATGCAACAGAACAATAGGTTGAATTGAAACAATAGGCCATTGTTTTTTTAGGTAAAAAGCAGTGAAATAACGATGAGAGAGTTTATTTTCCTGGTGACGTTTTCCATCCTGTCGCTTTGCTCTGCTTACGCACATCTGTATGTTATGGGCTTCTGCAATGTAGTTTTGGTTCCCCTCTACACAGCCACATTTGGAGACTTAATTATCTCAGGGACTCTGTTGTAATTGAGGGGTTTGTTTTGGGTTTTAGAATCATGCTTAGTTATTTATAAACTCAAAACTATAATTATGGACAGAAGAGCAAACTGGGGACAATTAAAATAATTATCTGTGCCTTCCCCGGAGTAGCACGGAAATGTCTGTTGACTGCCTTTCAGAGCTGTTCTATTCATAGCACAGTCCCCAAGCACAGTGGGGATTGCTGTGAAGATAAACGTGAAAAATAGGGCTAGTTGATATTTTAGCCTGATTAGATGACAGAGCTCATAACGGCCTAGACTGAGGATGCTTTAATTACACTGGGGCAGGACAAACATAACCAGTAGAAAGCAAGATTCAAGTGTGGCTGTCAGAGCTGCCAGGGAGAGTGATTTCTGATATTTTCTATTAAGTTGTGCCCTAAAATACAACCATGTTGTCCATTTACATAACTGTGTTGTAATTTAGTCCTGAACACAGTGAGCTATCTAGCCTAGAAAAATGCAAAGACTTACAGAAGAAAATAAGTGTGATTTCCAGCCATAGTTTTCCTAGTAACATTCTTTAAAGAAAAATAAATGAGGTTTTTCCCTCCATCTTGCCTGGAGACATTTGGAAAATCATGATTGTGCCTTACTTGCGGTCACTGTGGTTGCATTGGACCTATCTCTGGGCAGTGTGGGATACTAAACATGGCACTAGCTGTCTGCCTGTGAAGCTTCCACATGGGATATGGATTTATAAGTAATTTCAAACTACTGCTTGATACCCTCACAGTTTCTATGTTGTAGGCTCCGTATTGTCCCTTCAGGCCACACGTGCTGGGACTGTTTATCTGACCCATCAGTCCTTCCCTAAAACACCATTCCAGCCCAGTTAGTTGAGAGCTGACAAACATCCTGTAATTTTTTTTATACTGTCATGTGCACAGGATTTGTTACATTGTTTTGATAGCTTCGATAATTCAAGGAAAGCTGGAATGACTGTCTCTTGTTTTGCCATATCTCCCCGCCCCCAGCTGGTTAACTGTCTGCAAAATCCCTTGACCTATTACGTTTTTGGTTCTTTCAGTTCATTTTTAGTAGAAGATTTGTTAAAAATAACCCACATTGGCATGCAGATTCTGTCTCATAATCCAAAGGGACTGAGTTATTGGCCATCAGCTGAGCTGCAGAAACTGCCACAGTACGTTCCCTTGGGCCGGCCTAGTTCCAAGGCCTAATGCCTTCATCAATGAGGGTTTAAAATGGAATCTTTTCAAGGTGTTATTGCTAGGTGCATCACTTGTTGCTACACAGACATGATGGCAGGTGAGGGACTCCTGCCTTTGCATCTGCTCTGAGCAGTTTTGTGACATGGGAGAACGGCAGCTTGCTGTGCTTGTCCCTGCGTTTGCTAAAGCGTGTTAAGAAGCACGCCGTTGCTTATTATCAGAAGGTCTGCTTTTTGTAGTGACTGAATACTTTGTTATTGCTACTGCTGAACTACAGCAAACTAGTGACATTGAAATACATCAGACTAAATATAACAGTTTTCTTTGTTTGTATTTTAAAATCCAAAATCCTAGAATTTCACTTACCATGAACATGAAAATAAAGTGTATGTGTGTACTGATGGTCAGTTTGCAAAAATGGTGCCTGTCTCAAGTCTGAATTCATTAATAAACTACATCCATTATTTAATATTGTTGTCTATCTACTATCTTGTCTGTTTAGTGACCTTTTTTTTTTTTTTTTGTCTTTTAAGCCACTTTGTCTTGTCATGCCCCTGTCTCCAGCTAAACACACCTACACTAAGGAAGGAGGGGAGCTCAGTCACATCCTGATTGAGTGCCAGATGCGAGCAAGGCTGGGGGCAATTTGTGACCAGAGCTGCTGGCAGAGCTGCAGCAGGGCCAAGCCTGGCCTGGGAAGCCAGGAAGGCATTTGGTCCCTGCCTGTTGCCATAAGGGGCTGTGCACAGGAGCGTTGTCCACAGGACCTTCTCCATCAGTACAGTCCTTTTGAAGTTGGTTTGTATTTGGAGGGAAGGACACACCAGACTAACATCCTGTCCTTGTCCCAAAATATCTTACTGTTGCCTTTAGTCCTTGATGTGAAAGGCTGGATCAGATGCAAGGGTCAAGTGGACACCTTCCACTTCTCAACAGGCAGCTAGGTTTATGTGAAAGAGTATCAGGTACAAGAACATACGCCTGTGAGCTTCTCGGGGTGGGATTTAAATACAAGCAATGCAAAAGCTTCAGGAACTGTAGGTGCTAAAAGGCAACTGGACCATAAAACAGCAGAAAGCATCCCAGGAGCAGGAATAAACAAAATGGGGAAGCAGGAGTCAGGGTGGGGGAAGACACTGAGCATTTCAGGTGCATACTGGACATCACTCCTGTTTTCTAAATAGCTAAATAAAGTCGTAACCATATAATTTGGATTAGTACTGGGTTTTTAACATGCTTCTCATGGCGAGATTTTGAAACAGCTTTTCAGCTTCTCTACGATGTTTCAGCGAGGACCTTACCCATACATAACAGATCTCAAGCGCTAGGTTTGTGCTCCAGCAGTACTCGCATCTTTCCCGCTTGATGGCCACACAACCAGCCAGAGCGAGCACTGGAGGCAGGGGAGGCTCTCCCTCCCACTGAATTATTGGGGTGGGGAGGGAAGGCAACTGGTTTCATCCCTTTTAACATGCAGTTTTGCATAGTAAATTTTTTTGAGAAAATATTTCAGAGAAAAATTTTAAGGCCAAGCTAGGACCCCTGCTTGAGAGGGTTGAAATGGAAACACTGAAAGCCCCTTCAGGCATTTGTCCTGAGAACAGGACTGCTGCACTGTACACGTCACCCTGCACTGTGGGTTTAAGGCCAGAGGGATAATGTAAATTAAGATACATTTAAATATTTCCACAAATGTGGTCATAATATAGTTCCCTGCTCCAGGCACTTGAGTGCAATATATTACATATACACAAGTATGGAAGAGTATGTATTTGTGCACATAGTTTTTACATAAAATCTTCAATATTTGTATCCCAAGTAAACCTGTTAACGTAAACCTTTGAGTAATGATTGGTAAGAGCTAGACTGCTATGTGCCAGCATAGGACAAGACCCTGAAGAACCTTGTTAAGTCAACCCTGCATTGGGTGATCTCCAGGTCCATTCCAAGGTAAACTGTTCTGCGCACCTGTGAACTGCGATGCTAGTAGAAAAAGTTAACACCGGTTAACCACACAGAGCTGAAATACAGATGCTGCAGGGAGCATAAGAACTTTTATTCACAGAGTACTAATAAAAAAGAAGATGTATCAAATACAAGTCATGCTCACTTCTATGCAATACACTAAATCAAGGTTTAAGTTATGACATTTTTAAAAGCTAAATTGTTTCCCACTGGGCAATTCCCACCATGGTATTGCAACTCAATTACCATCAACATCTGGTCAAAGTTAGAACCCTAATGCCAGAGAAGACTTCCAGCTTTTCAGGACACTATTAGTTGCCCATGTAACACAGTACCTGTGTGTTCCCATCACGTGCACAGTTTATATTTATTCTCCAGAAAAATTTAATTACAGCCGTATTTGTACCAAACATGTATTATAGACATGACGTGTAACTATGCCACTATATGACTTCTAGGATGTTTTCATCCAGTTTCATTTTTGCCAAAATGCTCGAGGGGAAATCTGAGAGGGGAGAAGAAAGCCTCACATCTGACTTGTGGCAGCAGACCAGCTCCTGCGAAGCTTTTGGTCAGCCATAGTCTCTGCAAGGAGACAATGTCCCTGTATTCACTGGTTCCACAGCTTGGGTGTTACACATATTCCCACCCAGCTCCAGATCATCTGGAGCATGTATCACCTTGGTGTCTCCATTGCAGTCAGAAAAAGCTGTATGTGCCAACCTGTCTTTCTTCAGGTGTCTGAGGTAAATGAACTCCCCCTGAGGAAGGTTTTTGGGGAGAGCAACAAAACCAGCATTTCGTAACCCTGATCCGCTCTTTCTGACATTAGCCTAAGGTAGCACTTCAATGAACCAAGCCCTTTGCATCAGTTCCATACAGTTGTGGATTTTTTTTTTCTCCTATGTTTAGTAAGTTCAACCACTGTAATTCAATATCAGATATTAGTGCCTGGGAAAAGCTTGTTGTTTATCCAGGATGAAACCTGGATCTAATTCCGCTTCTGGAAGTACCAAAAGTCAGACAGATTTTAGATCCCAGATTGTTAGTAATAACCAAGTATGGAAGCTATTTAATTCTTATTAGTGAGTGCAACAAAATGGAAAAGGATAAATAAAAGAAAAATTATTAAGATGGCAAATGAAGGAACAAAGCACAGGAGTCATATTTGCTCCTTTGGAACAGAATTATATGAAAGCAGCAGATGTAAATCAAGATGAGTCTGGGAAGTTATTTCACTAAATCTCACTTGAAAAATTCATTTAAATTGAAGAAGGCTATGTAAAAAAACCCAAAACAAGTACATTTATCTGCAAATTCCTACTGAAAAGGGAAAAGATACTCTCACAGAAGCATGAAAGCTTACTTTTAATATTAATTCGGTTTTAAAGAGAGACGCTAAATCAGCAATGTAATCAGATGGTGTTAAGAAACAGTAGAAAAACATGAGCAGTGAGTGAAAGATGTCACCAAATTTAAAAAAAGTAACCTAAAATATCTTCTGAGGGAAAGTTAATACTACTGGAGAAGACCCAGAGCCAATGCTTTAATTCATAGCCAGCACGCTGTTTCCCATCAGTTCACAAAATCACAGAATCACAGAATCAACCAGGTTGGAAGAGACCTCTGGGATCATCGAGTCCAACCGTTGCCCTGACACCACCCTGTCAACTAGATCATGGCACTAAGTGCCATGTCCAGTCTTTTCTTAAACACATCCAGAGATGGTGACTCCACCACCTCCCTGGGCAGCCCATTCCAATGTCTAATAACCCTTTCTGAAAAGAAATTCTTCCTAATGTCCAACCTGAACCTTCCCTGGCGAAGCTTGAGGCTGTGTCCTCTTGTCTTATGGCTAGTTGCCCGGGGGTGACTCCCACTTCACTACAACCTCCCTTCAGGTAGTTGTAGACTGCAATAAGGTCACCTCGGAGCCTCCTCTTCTCCAGGCTAAACAACCCCAGCTCCCTCAGCCGTTCCTCGTAGGTCAGACCCTCCAGACCCTTCACCAGCTTGGTCGCCCTCCTCTGACTCGCTCCAACACCTCAACATCTTTCTTGAAGTGCGGGGCCCAGAACTGGACACAGGACTCAAGGTGCGGCCTCACCAGTGCCAAGGACAGAGGGACGATCACCTCCCTAGACCAGCTGGCTACACTATTCCTAATAGAGGCCAGGATGCCATTGGCCTTCTTGGCCACGTGGGCACACTGCTGGCTCATGTTTAGCCAGCTGTCGATCAGCACCCCCAGGTCTCTTTCCACCGGGCCGCTTTCTAACCACTCTTCCCCCAGCCTGTAGCGCTGCATGGGGTTGTTGTGGCTGAAGTGTAAGACCCAGCACTTGTTCTTGTTGAACCTCATGCCGTTGGTCTCGGCCCATCTATCTAACCTGTCCAGATCCCTCTGTAGGGCCTTCCTACCCTCCAGCAGATCGACACTGCCACCCAGCTTGGCGTCATCTGCAAATTTACTGAGGGTGCACTCAGTCCCTACGTCTAGATCATCTATAAAGATATTGAACAGCACCGGCCCCAGAATTGAGCCCTGGGGAACACCGTTAGTGACCTGCCGCCAGTTGGACTTTGCCCCATTCACCACCACTCTCTGGGCTCGGCCATCCAGCCAGTTTTTAACCCTTTGAAAAGTCCACCCATCCAAGCCCCAGGCAGCCAGTTTGTCTAGGAGGATGCTGTGGGAGACAGTGTCAAATGCCTTACTGAAGTCTAGATAGACTACATCCACAGCCCTGCCCTCATCTACTAAGCGGGTCACTTGGTCATAGAAGGAGACCAGGTTGGTCAAGCAGGACCTGCCTTTCATGAATCCATGTTGGCTGGCCCCAATGCCCTGATTGTCCTGCATGTGCCGTGTAATGGCACCCAGGATGATCTGTTCCATCACCTTGCCTGGCACCGAGATCAGGCTGACAGGCCTATAGTTCCCTGGATCGTCCTTCCGGCCCTTCTTGTAGATGGGCATTACATTTGCTAATTTCCAGTCAGCTGGAACTTCTCCAGTTAACCAGGACTGCCTGTAGATAATAGAGAGTGGTTTGGCAAGTTCATTTGCCAGTTCCTTCATTACTCTGGGGTGAATCCCATCCGGGCCCATAACCTTGTGGTTGTCTAACTGGCACAGCAGGTCACTAACCGTCTCCTCCTGGATTACGGGAGGTTCACACAGCCCCCCGTCATCCCTAACTTCAGGCTCTGGGGGCCGAGTCTCCTGAGGACAACCGGTCTTGACATTAAAGACCAAGTCAAAGAAGGCATTGAGCACCTCTGCCTTTTCCTCATCCCCTGACACTACACTACCCTCCTCATTCAGCAAGTGGTGGAGGCTCTCCTTGACCCTCCTTTTGCTGTTGATGTATTTGTAAAAGCTTTTTTTGTTATCTTTGACTGTAGCAGCCAAATCAAGCTCTAACTGAGCTTTGGCCCTTCTAATCTTCTCCCTACACGACCCGGCCACGTCCCTATAGACCTGCCAAGTTACCTGACCCTTCTTCCAGAGCAAATAGGCTCTCTCTTTTTCCTTAAGTTCTAGCCTAAGTTCTCTGTTTAACCAGGCCGGTCTTTTTCCCCGACAGCTTGTCTTCCTACACACCGGGACAGCCTGCTCCTGAATATTTAGCAATTCCCTTTTGAAGCATGTCCAGCCTTCCTGGACTCCTTTGCCCTTCAGGACTGACTCCCAAGGGACTCGGTCCACCAGCCTCTTAAACAGGCTAAAGTCAGCCCGCAGGAAATCTAAGGCAGAAGTTCTGCTCTTGCCCCTCCTTACATCCCCCACTATCGAAAACTCTAACATTTCGTGGTCGCTATTCCCAAGACAGCCACCGACCCTCACATCTCCCACTAGTCCTTCTCTGTTCACAAACAACAGGTCAAGCAGGGCCCCTCCTCTAGTGGGCTCATTTACCACTTGCATGAGGAAGTTGTCCTCCACACATTCGAGGAACCTCCTAGATTGCTTCCTCTCTGCCATGTTGTATTTCCAGCAGACATCCGGCAAGTTGAAGTCGCCCATGAGTACAAGGGCCGGCGACCAGGCAGCTTCTGACAGCCGCTTGTAAAACGCCTCGTCCACCTGCTCATCCTGGTTGGGTGGTCTATAACAGACTCCCACCGTAATGTCTGCCCTGCCGACCTTCCCCCTGATCTTCACCCACATTCAACCTTGTCATCCTCACCATCTTCCTCAATTTCGACACAGTCCAAGCACTCCCTAACATACAGCGCTACCCCACCACCTCTCCTGCTTTGCCTGTCGCTCTTAAAGAGCTTATAGCCATCCATAGCAGCACTCCAGTCATGAGAGTCATCCTACCACATTTCTGTGATGGCAACCACATCATAACCTTCCTGCTGTACAGTGGCTTCTAGCTCTTCCTGTTTGTTGCCCGTACTGCGTGCATTGGTGTAAACGTACTTCAGCTGGGCTAGCGGCCTTGCCCCCAATGCAGGCCTGTCGCCCCTAGGTTCATTTGTGGTTGCCCTGGTCTTATCCCCCTCCCCCATCGAACCTAGTTTAAAGACCTCTTAACCAGCCCTGCCAACTTCTGGGCCATAACCCTTTTCTCCTTCTGATTCAGCTGTTCCCTATCCGGCCTAAGCAGGCCCGGTGCCATGAAAGCCGCCCCGTGGTCAACGAACCCAAAATCCCACCTCCGGCACCAGTCTCTTAGCCACATATTAATCTGTTGTACTTTCATAGTCTTTTCCCTATTTTCACCAAACACCGAAGGAATACCTCACAGTTCTTCCTCACAGCGTTGGCTACCAGACCCCCAAAGACAGGAGGAAGAGCTTATGTTGAGCTTGTGCCTGGCATCACCTATAGCAACTGCAGGGAATCAACAAGGTGGCAACAACTACCATGGAGCCGGGGAGGAGGCACCAGTCTCCAAGTCCCTCCTCATACGCACCTCCTCTGCAGTGGGTCACTGCAACAGATAACCTCACCTTCTGCTAAATTTGGGCATCTCTATCCCACGACTGCATTTACTCAGCAACAAGCAAACCGCATGCCAGCTTGGAAGCAGCAATGGAAGAGTTATACCCAGTACGACCATATGATTTAAACATGTCTGGGAGCTGTATAGACACCTGCAATTATCAAACCAAGAATGCCATGAGCTGTTTAAAAGACAGATGGGCTGTTTTGCAAACCCTTCAGGAAGGATCAACAGCATCATCATCCCAACACCATGCTGGGGGAAAGAGTACAGTACGTGTGTGGAAAAAGGTTCCTTAAAGTGCTACTTCTCCACTAGTACTGCAGTTTTGTCCCTTTAAGCTCCGACACAAAAAAAAACCAACAAAAACACCACCCCACCTCACCCAAATGCAAAACCTTACTCTCTCCCACTGAGAGGATCCCATCAAATACAGTTGTGTATCTGTGAATGGATTCTTACCCCAAGCATTTCTAATGCTTGAGTTTTTCCACTGTTTGAAGACAAGTGGTAGGAACAAACTGACAGGAGAATACACTGTTTAATCCTCTATAAGGGATGATGGAGTGAACCTACAGAGCCACATCCAAACATTTATAGATACAAGCCTGGCTGCACAAGAGCAATTTGGCTTGCATACTTGGGAAAACATGTTTGGGGAGGACCTTTTCAGTTCATAACTCCTGTGAAATTACTACAGTATCCAGCTGCAGGGGAGGACGGACGCTGGAAGAGCCATACCTTACTTAGTGCGTCTGAAATGGAAACAATCCAAGTAACCATTTACTCATATGCATAAACTTGAATCTTAAATTTAGCAGCATTTCACCTTTTGACCTTGAATTTCACATTGCCTTAACGAGCCTAACTTGAGCCTGAGCAGCTACAGAAATGTTTACAGCCATTCCCTGCAGCAAGATTAAAGAAAGCCTTGCCTGGAGCTTGAAACCCACATCTGGGGACCGTTCAGACGTGATCAGCACCAGAACCAGTTTGACTGGAGCTCCCTCACCACAGACATTTGTTGAATTTCCCTGTCGTGCCGCAGTGCCACCAAGCCTTCCCCTCAGCATCCCACTGTACAAACAGGGCAAATCTGGCTCCCCACAGCCCACCACCAGGTGAAGACGTAGGATGCTTAGTGTGTGGAGAGACATACACAGCAGATTTAAAAAAAAAAAAGCAACACCAAAACCACCAAAAACCAAACAAATTCTCCCAAGATTTATAAACTTAAATGCTGGACTCAAAAAAATCAAGCACACATTCTAAATTCTACATGCTTTGTTTAAATGCCAGTGCCCAGCAGGCAAATAGATGACAACCAGAATTTATAACATACAAGTACCAATAGGAACCAGCTCAGCAGTTTTGTTTTATTAAGCCCCATATGAGCTATTGTAAGATTTACACTTGGGTTTTTCTTGATGTCTAAGTAGAAACCATGAAGTTGGGCCAGAAACTTGTAGTCATTAAGCTGGCAGGTGGGGGTGGTGAGCAGGGGGAATTCCTGAGCATTGGTAGCTTGTTCACTAACAGTCAGCAAGGACCACCTGGCTTTGCACCCCGATATACCTGTTGTGAATAAAATCAAGGTTCATATATCCGCTGCACGTATCCCGGTAATGTACTTAATGCATTAAGGAAACACTGCTGAAGAGATATTAGCAGGCTAAGTATCACCTATTTCCCTACAACAAAATCAGTCACTTTCCCTCTTCATCTAAACGTAAATTCAACAAATACTGTATTTTACCTATTGTTCTTCATATTATAGTTACGAAAATGTTATACAATTGCTAATAAGTGGAATGCTCTTATACATTCCCAAAAAAGACAAAAATGTTTCAACATGTATATAAAGGAGGCATTTTTTCCAAGATCTGTTTGTGCCAAATATGGTTCTCATTGAAGTAAACAGAGCTTGTAACACAAAAACTCCAGCTATTAGCTATATCCTCCAGCTCCTCCTTTAGATGCCTATGCAGTGTTGCAAATCCATCCTCCAGTATGTTGAGTCAGGTAGCTCCAGATAAATTTAAAACAATTTTTAAAAGTTATTTTCAATATAGGTGAGGATTCCAGTATAGAGTCAACAGGTTGTAAGTCTGTATTTGTTCTAATAAAATTATTTTAGAATGATTTTAGATATTCACATATAGCATTCATTCAGATCTGGCACAGATGCTGTCACTAAACACACTGTTTACACAGAACTACTCACAATGGAAAGGACCTCTGGAGGTCCCCAAGTCCTATCACATGCTCAAAGTTTTATTTATTAGCAAGCAAAAGTTCTCCAAGAAAATTTGCACTTTCACCTGCAGATTTAGGGACAAATGTGGCAAAGCTAGGTCACGCATTGTAAGGTTGCTTACCAGCTGTAAATGGGAGGGCTTGCTCATTCATGTGAAGGCATGCTGAAAAACCAAAGGCTTGCTGCAAAGATTTGATGGCCAAAATCAACACAAGTAAATGATCCAGCCACAGAAGCATTACAGCTATTTCCCCACCACCTCTCAAAGGGACAACATTAAGACCACTGACATGCTTGTTCATTTGAATGAGTTGCCACAGTCCAAGTAACATCCTGCAGACTTTAAGAGCACAGACCTAGTCTCTTATTTCAAACCACCAGAGGGGAAAAACAAAAAGAAAAAAGTCTAAACACCTGAATGAACCAGGTCTCACTCCACCCCCCAAGCCCTCAGGTGTTTTAGGTTTCTCTAGAACAACCGAGGTCTGGCAGGTGCAGGTATTTCCTACCCCCACGGAGGTCCTCACCCTCACAGCTCCTCAGGGTTTGCACAGGGCTGACAAAAGGTTGATTTGCTCTTTGTAAGATTCTCAGTAAATCTCGTGCAACTGATTTATCCAAGTGCTGATGCTTCAGTCCTGACTGGCGATCAGAGCCAGCGGGACCCCTCTGACACATCACATCACAGCAGCAGCAGCAGCAGCAGCACACTGCCTTTGTAACATGCCTGGCCACGGTTCATCCCCCTGTGACAGTTTAGATAATTGTTCAGCTTGGAGCCTGCAGCCAGCCTGGGACAGAGGCATCGGTTCCCACTCTTTCTGCAGCCCCTTCCTCCAAGGAGTTATCTGAGGACAAGGCTGGAAGCAGAGCCCATGTCCTTGTGAGGGGTGGGTAATCGCTGGGTGCCCTGAGCTCATCTGCTCCCCGTGGGGGTGAGTCAGACAGTGGTGCCAGCTTTTTGCACTACCCTAGCATTGCTCTTGTCTGAAAATGCACTTCTTACCGTCAGATTTTTACGTTATCCTTTTGTTTCTAAAGTATCCCAAGCTCTCCCATTGCATAGAGCTTTCTTTTTCCTTTTTTACCATGGGCCTTGGACTCACCTCATTACCTTGCTTGCTTCCCTCTCCCACAAATTTCCAGCCAGTCCAGGATTCAAGTCACACTTGCAACAAGCCTCTTATCTGAAATACTGCTTTCTCCTTGTGGCTCTTGGTCCCAAAGTTTTCCCTCTTCCCATCACACAGCATCTCCTCAGCCCACTGCTGCTTCCTCCCCCAGGAGAGCAGCCATTACCAGCCCAAAGCCATGGAAGGACCTTACGCTGGTGCCGGAGCAGCCTGCGGTCACCAAAGCATCTTGCAGCCCTGCCTGGGTGACCAGTGTGGGGCCAGATGGGAGGAGGAGGGCTGGTGGCGGGACCCCCGGCTTGCTTGGGGGCCCCAGATGTGGCTTGCAGGCTGCCAGCTGCAGGGCCATGTGATAAGAAGAGCTGTCTTCCCCACAGCTGTGGTGGGACAGATGTTTTGGTCTCCCAGCTCTTGGTCAGGGTTAGGTTGTTGGTTTGGTGGCCGGCAGTTACCCTCACCACGGTGGAGGCACGTCAACAGCCCCTCTCCTGCGAAAGCAGATAGGTGAGTTTAAACCACCACCTTTGGGTGCTTCAGCCCATGCAGACGGTCTCACCTGGATCAGGTGGGACAGCAGCTGCGAGAAGTGCTACATCGGCTGTCCCGTGGCAGGGGATGCAAGGAGGCCGGTGGGAATAGCTGGTGCAGCTGAATCCTGCCTTCCAGCCAGCTCTGCCCACTGTGCCAGCCCTCCCGGCACCCACCGGCACCGTGGTGCCACGAGCCGCAGTGCCACATGTGCCTGGACTTCTCCTGGAGGCCAACTGCCCCTCAGCCCAGCCTGCACAGGGCTGACGTCCGTGCCACTGGGGAAATGGCTCACAGGCGCCTGAGGAGATGGCTGGTACCTTGGGAGTCTGGATGGCGTTTAGGGAATAGATATCAGGCATTAAAAATCTAGCATCCGACCTCAAAACACCGTGACCTGGCATACAGGTGTTTATGAAGGTGTTCCTGTAGCAGGACCTCTGCACCACCTGCCTGGTTTGCAAACATCGTGCTCTTGTTTCGATATCACTTGCAGTCTGTTCGATAAGCCAGCGGTGCCCGGTCGCCAGCCCGCGATAAGCGTTGCTCAGGGCTCGCAAGCTCAGGGAGGGGAGCAAGGAAGAGGGAAGGAAACTGCAATCTACTCGCAGTCGTGCGCTGTTCCTCTGAAGCCGTTATCCTGCTGTCAACTCCCTTGGCGTCAGGAAAGTATCTGTGTTTAATCCCTGGTCTTATTCAATATGCAAAATACCTTGCCTTGAGAGTCTCATAATTTAATCTCCTTTGGATAATTACTACCAACTAGACTAATAGCTGGCAAAGGTCAAGTCATTGGTTATTCGAAGCAGGATTTTCCCAGGTTTACAAAAAAACTCTACTTGACCTTTGACTTGTCAGCTGCAGCACGTGATCATTTTTGCGACTGACAACCGCTGCCAGGTGGGTATATACGTATGTGTGCATCTGTATACGCACACACACCCCTTTCACATACATAAATATGAACTGGGAATGGCCATCTTACTCCAACTGATGACATATGACAGCACAGATCACCTCCAATATAATGTTAAGTAGAATTTATATCCCTCCATATCTCTTTGCATGCATTTGCATATATTATATTATTCTAAGGCTTACTAAGGTAGTAAAGGGAAGGGAGCTCATTAGCTTTAGTTTTGTTCTTTCTCAAGAAAATCGATTTTATGTGACCATGATATTTTTGCGTGTTTGTCCATCCCCTAATATTGAACCTGTCCCTAAACAGTTATTCGGTAAATTGGCAGACAAACGAATTACTACAGATTTCATGAAAGCAGGGAGCCAGTGGGAGAGGAAAGAATGAAATTGAGACAGTGGAGAGAGACAAGAACCTTTCCATGGTGAGACAGAAATTTATAATGAACAAGCTCTTCCCAATTCCACTTCTCACCTGGCTATGCTTTCACTACATGGAATATTTTAATTATCACATATTTCTGCTTGTAATTCAGTTGTTATATTTTTTAGAACCAGGAATCTTCCTGATTTAAGTTTGTAAATCTGTTGCAAGACAAGATAATGTTCATAAAAT
Source organism: Nyctibius grandis (assembly GCF_013368605.1). Lineage (NCBI taxonomy): Eukaryota > Metazoa > Chordata > Aves > Nyctibiiformes > Nyctibiidae > Nyctibius > Nyctibius grandis. Next base: position 57,718,577 of record NC_090658.1, read on the forward strand.
CCTAAATTGCTACAATCCCCCATTGTAAGGGCCTTTACTCAGCCCTGAAAATGGGTCATAACCAATGAACAGGAGATAACCCAGCTGGCCCTTATTGCATCTCACCAACAGAATGCTCAAAATAGGGTGAACTGACTTCAGTGATCACTTTTCAACCTGTACAGACTGAGGGACTGCAAAAATCTGATTCAGAGGAGAGGTTTAAGCTCAGGACCTCAATGCTGCTCTGATACTTAAATCCCATCAACTTTATTTTTGAGAAATGGGTGCAATAACAAGTAAAGTTCTCCATCAAAGTTTAAAGAACATACAGAAAAAGTCCCAGTTTCCAGCCATTTGTTGCCCATACTGGCAGGAGAAACTGAAGACTTTTATCCCAAGGCCTTGGAGAGACACTAAGAAACTACGCTTTCATGGACCAATAAGAAAAATGAATCTCGGCATCATTTTTCAAATTACTGTATTTTCCCCACACCCAGCAGGAGCCTGCCAAAGCCCAGGCACAGAGGTATGACCCCCTCACCTTCCCAGACCCGCAGCCCCCCTGTGCTTTCCCCTGAGGCTCGTTCCCCCCGCCTGCCCTGGTGAGGGGACCTCCCCGCACCCCTATGTCTTCTTCCCCCCACCTCAGGAGCACACAGCCACTGGGACGTGCTTTACTCATGGGAGCTGACTAGTAGTCTCGGCCTTTCACTCCTGGTCACTCACTTCTGCTTCGTGGCCAGGAAGAGACGTTCACCACATTTCAGTGGTGCGAGGAGGCAGCTACAGCAGAGGAGGAGTGAAATCGAAGGGGTAAAACTTGCACACTGAATGCGTTATAGGAGTAAAATACCAAATAAATCACTCCTTGTCCTCTCCAAGGAAACGAGATTAATAATTACACTACTTTTCTTTGCACGTGGGAGAGGATCCATCCATGTTTATCCGCTCTGTGGTATCTGGGAAAGCAATGCTGGTATTTTTGCTCGCTGGTTCCCCACTGCCTCGCGATGCCCAGCCGTGCCCTGTGCATTCCCCGCGCGCCTGAGGCAATCGGGCGGCTCCGGGGGCACACACCCCTGCGTCACCCATGGGTCCCTCTTACTGGGGAGGGAGCACCTTGGCGAGGTACAACAGGAAAGTGCTTCTGATGTATAAGAGGATAATTTATAAACAGCATTTCAGTCTGAACATTTTAACCACAGAAATATGTGTAGTTAGAAATCTTCTGCCCGTGACCAATACATGGATACTCTTAGGGCATAATGCGATAGCTTCTTAGCGCTCTGGGTGAATACTGCCCAGCATTTCAAGAGCTGAAGTGGAAGGAAATGTCTTGGCTGCCTCTGGTAAAAGGCTTGAAGTTGTCTTTTTAAAGAGAGGCCCGATTGCCTCAGCACCCATGGGTGTGCAAATGTTTCCAGCTCTTAAGTGCATCCCTGTGTCTTTCATCCAAGATCTGTGTTACTACTACTACTACTACTACTGCTACTACTACTACTACTACAAAAAATGCTATCTACAAGCTGCACATGAAGAAGAGTAGGAAAAGGCAGATCCACCACACAACTTTAAGCTTGAAACATACAGTTTGTGTTGTTCCTTCGGGTGTACTCTGTAGCTCTACAGTGAGCCAGAGCATTGCCATTAGTTTACTAGCTGTTAAAATGAGGACACGCAGGAGGGAAAATATTTTCATCTTAATTATGATCCTGATCTTTATTGCAGAACCATTTAGTGACTGTGAAAACCAGCTTGCCAAGCACTTACTGCTCACAGGCCTGAGGGACTGAGGAGACACAAGAGCAAAGAATTAGGCCCAGGGGATTTGCTGGAGGAGATGAAATGCATCTATTTCTATGTGGTGAAAAGGCCCAATATTTTTGCTGTGATACTGGCTCACATGTGATATTTTTTTCTTGACCCTGAAAGTTGCTCCCTGACGCTACCCATGGCCTTTGGGGCTATGTAAGGCTCAGACTGGATGCCCACCTTTAGACTAGAATGCTGATTAATAACGCCAAGGCTGGGGCTTCACGAACGCCTCGTTTGCCAGAAATGCCACCTCCAGCGGGTCTTGCTGCTCGGCCCCTGCGCCCACTGCTACACCGAGCACATAGCTTAACCCGCACCTGCAGAAGAGCAGCGATGCCAGTAGGACAGGGCTTTTTTTGTCCTTTGAGCAGCGAGAGGTGCAGCACAGGCAGGTTTGTGTCCCTGTGTAGCAGCATGTACAAAGCATTGCCAGGCAGCGACACAGCTTATTTAAGTTGCCTGTTGAAATTGCTGGGAGTAAGAGAAATCTGCAAATCACCGTCTTGTGGTTTGGTGTGTGTTTGTTGGACAAAGGTTTAAGAGATGAGAGAAAAATTAAAATAATGACACAAAATTTGCAAAATTCTTCAGCAGAGGTGGGGTTTTTATTTTGTACCCAGTACTGTGCAGCTGGAGGACAGTGGGAAAAGAGCTAGCATGTACACATTCGGTGGGACGTGTGCTGTTGTCAATGGAAGTAAAGGCATTCAGCATCACAGAAGTTTCCACATCTGATTTTTCAGTTCAAAAAACGATCAGTTAAGCAGTACTTCTGGTTGGTTCAAAACCATTTAAAATATTTTAAAGTATTTAAAATATTCTGGCAAATTAAAAAATGTGTGTGTAAATATTGCAAATTTAAAATGAAGCTTTTTTTAAACCATTTTAAATAAAAATAGTACATTTCAAAACCATATTCTCACAGATAAAGACACAGTTATATTTCAGCATGGAAAAATACTGAAAGGCGAAGGTAAATTGGAGTTCTGGCTGATAGTTTCAGAGTGAAATAAAAATATTAAAGGGTAAATTATGTGGATCTTTTCCCTATTTGCCTAGTGTCTGTAAGAAAAGCTGACCTGAATAGACCCTAGATGCTATCTAAAGTCTTTTACTACTGCCTTGGCATCATCTATGGCCTGATTCAAAGACTATTGATCAGTTATAAGCCCTTCCCCTCACACCCGCCCTGCCTTACTGGGACCAGGGGAAGAAAGGAAGGTGGGACTACAGGGAAGGTGCTTAAAGATAAAATCAAAGGCGAGGTGATCAGGAATGAGGGCTTTTGTTTGTTTTGTAGAGATTGTTGGCAGGGATCGACATGGCGACAACTCCTTGTCTTTTATCCCTCTGCTTAGATTTTGACCCAAACTCCTTTTGAGTTCTTGATCAGTGCCTTGATAAAATGTATAGGCTTGATAAAAGACTTACATCGATTTTATCCTATTGAACCAATGCTCTAGGATAAGATTAAAAGATATTATTGCTGAAAGATGGGAATGATCCCTTCCCAACAGATATCTCAGTCACCACTGGTAGGTACAAGGTCTTCACTATCAAAGGCATGTAGGAAACGTATGTGCTTACACAGGCAATTGTGAATGTGTGACTCACGCAAAAGAAGACAAAAATCATTCAGGAATTTGTTTTCCAAGAAGAAAAATGGAAATAAACAGCTCTTCAAATGTTCATTTCAGAACAGGAGAAGGATTTATTTTCTCAGATTTTTATGATTTCCATGAGAAAACGCTAGGAAATTGTTGTATTTCTATCACTTTTTGAATACTCTAAAAAACCTTTTACTGCCTGACATTAATGGACAAATAATTGAGTGAGATAGATAAGAAACAAAAATTTACAATGAAGCCAAGTTTTCTGTTAGGGCTTAAGCACTTTGATTTTAACGTTTTCATCAAAACCAGGGAGGACTGAAAACTCCAGAGTGTAGCAAATCCCAATCCTTTTCCTCAGAAAGGGCAAGACACGGGTTCCCATCGATGGCTGTGGGCCACCATGACATGGGCGGCAAAGGCGGCTCTTTGGAGGGACATGGCTTGGGGACAGTGGGTCCAGGTGACTCTAAATTCTGCTGTGTTGCTGCCTCCAGACACCCAGCAAGCCCTCGACACAGGCAACGCCAATGAAGGCAAAGCATTTTTCCCTGAGCTTTGCAGGCAGGAGAAGGGTCCTGGTACAGGACTGTTGTGCCTTCTCTACGTGCTCGAAGTTTATAAAAAGAAAAATCAAGCAGACCCTCCCTCCCCCTGCCACGCTTGGTGAGATCTCACCCCCAGCCAAATCAATACTGAAACTCCCACTGCTCTCAGAGGAGGCAGAATTTCACCCAGAAATGGTATGTGAACTTTAATTCAAGAGCATATCCCTGTGACTCCTGAAGCATTGCAGTTCACTGATCAGAAGTACAGAAAATTCTGAAAAAAAAAATCCCTTGGGACATTTAATGAACGCGATCTACCTATTCCACTCTTCAGCTCTGCAGCCACAGAAGGGTTTTTTTCCCTTGTTATGTCAATAGCTTTTAGGTGCAATGCTTCTGCTTTCTGTCAGTAAAAAATCCACTCTTTGAGTCTACAAGTTTCCACTATTTATAGTCCCTAAAAGTCCTTTACTAACTGTACATTTCATAAATAATGCCATCATATGAAGCCTCATTTGCCGAGTATGATGTTTCCTTTCCTTTGTCATATTGAATTACAAGCAACTATGGCTTTAGTATAACGTAGTCTGAAATGATGGTCACATAATTATTTACCCAATGAGCTGCACTAGCACTGTATGAGCTGTATCTGTAGTATGAAAGCCGAGGTTTAGATCAGTCTGAGGCTTCCTAAAACACCAGTAAGAGAAAGGTACTATAGTGTCATGAATAAGTGAATTTAAAGGTCACCATTTTAATATGTAACTAAAAAAATACTTAACGGGAGTATGAAAAACATAAGCCAATGGGACTACAAAATAAGCAAGCGAAACCTTTAGCTCACGTCAGGTGGTACCTATTCGTTCCTGCCTAATCTTTAAAAAATATTTCCTTAAGAAGTTCCCAAAATACGAAATAAAATCCCTGAAATCTTTGTGAACAAGGGGCTCCAAAAATCTGATAATACAACTGAAATAGCGCTTGGTTTTCCAGTCACTGAGTAGGAAAAAAGATAATTGGATGATTATTCTTGCTCACAATAAATATCCTAAGTGAACAGTCACTCAGCATTATTCTCTCTCTTTTTCCCCCCCCACCCATTTCTTTACTACAACTAAATACTGTTCAGAACAATGTAAGGAAGGAGGCAGCTATACGAGACCCATGGCCGCAGCATCCTTCAGAGCTGACCTAGGACCCGTGGTGGTACGTAGCCTCCACAAGACCCAGAGCTTGGCAGGCTGTTAATGGAGCCACTGCTTAAGTTGTTATATCCTGAGGGAGGGAGTTATTATTTTTCTTTTGAAAATAGCTTACATTTTAGTTTAATTTCCTCTGATGGAGTGATAGCCCATATTCTAGTGCTGGCAAGCTCCTAAAGGCCTAGAAATTTGGCTGAGTACATGAAATTGTAGATAGCCATGCAAACCTCTTCTGAAAGCAGAGGGCTCTAAGCACTTTCTAATTTTTCTTTATGTTAAAAGTATCACGTGAGGGACCTCTCACATTGAGTTCCCTTAAATCTGGGCCAAATTTCCAAAGTGTGAAGACTCACAAATAAATGAAAACAGTTAAATATTATTGTTTTGAGCCTTTTTTCAAGTTTAGGTAAAGATTTAGAATTTCTTACCCATTCATTCTGCCCTACTCAGGTAACAGCATATTGCCGCAGGGGAAGGAAAAAGGCAAATGAAAGGGAAAATGTCTCAGCTGACTCTCTAGACAGAAGGGAATTAGTATTACAAATACTTGTTCCCTTTTTGCGCTGATACTAATTTGATACTTGAGTGAACATTGTGGACTTGAGTTTTGCAGGGCTGAAATAACTCACTTTCTCGGCAAGACGTGCCAAGCAGCCCGACTGCGAAAGGACAAACGATTCGTTTAATGGGAGTTTTCGTCATATTGCCACACTGCTTGACCTCCAAACGTGCCGAGATGCTACAGTATCATTTAAACTGGGAAAGAATGCCTCTGTGTTATCATCCATGAGATTCACAAGGGTCCCGTTATAGCTACACAGTGTGTGCACAATGTTAAAAAAACCCAACACATATATAAAATAACACAGTCTAACTTGAGGACCCATTATGGTCAATCAAATAAACCCAGCATTTAAACATAAAACAAAGTACATGCCCATATGAAAAATTACTACAGTCCATAAGGAACAATTTGGGTTCAAAAAATCAAATTGCTTAAGATTAAAACCTTGCTGGTGCCAGTAGCTCTGTGCCTGCAAGAGCAGTGGCATGCAGAAGAGATGTGAGGGAAAGTTATCACCCATTCCAGCTCTACTTCCCCATAGCCCTCCAAACAGAAGCAGTGCTTTTGCCATGTTAAATTTAACCTAAATCAGGAACGCGCATACCCACCTGGGACAGTGGGTGGAGGAAGAGGCAGAGTGGGCAGGGGCTGGGGCTGCCCACCGGCTCCACATTTGGCAGCACAGCCTGACTTGTCCCTCCCGCACAGCCCAAATAAACGGGGGTAGGGGAAGGGGTGAACAGACATGTTTTCAGGGGAGGCATTTTGTTGAAAGGCAGTTCAGGGGCAGGGTGGCTGAGCTGAGCAGATAGCTCGTTCCTGCCTCATCTCTCGCTGCTCCTCATCACACAGCATCTCCCCTTTTCTCTCACTTCATCTCTTGCTGCAATCTGTCTGGTGCACTTGTCTTCCATAAGCCAGTGCTACTCAGTCAGCCAGAAGAAAGAAAAAGTATTTATTTGTTGGCTTTTTTCCCCAAGGTTAGCTTTATGTGGGGTGGTGACTTAAATCTGCTCACTGAGGCTCAGACGAATTCACCCCCATTGCGAACTCCTACCCTAAGAAGGTCTGGAACATGCCCATTTTCATCCAGTGCCACCCTTTACCTTTTACCCGCTGCCAACTGAGTGACTAGCTTCATTTTCACACAGCTATCATGGTGCTGAACGAGATTTGTGCACTAAAATCATTCTTTGTGGTCCTCCTTTTATTTCTCTTTCCAGTGCAATTAAATACTGCTAACTAATCCTTGGGATGCTTCTGGTTTTTAACACGGTGTCTAAAGTCATAGGAAAAGCCAGGCTTGCAGGGAAGGTATCTTTTTACCCAATCAGCTGCAACATCTGGAAGTAAAAGGATTCTCAGCCCAGCAATTTGACCTCTTCCTCAGCTGTATCAGCTGGAAAAACAAACCTCGCTCCTGGCTGAGGCACCTCAGCTATACACCGTCCAGTGCAAAAGCTATCACTTGGTTTTACAGGCTGCGAAGCATCTAGCATTTCCCACAGGGTGAGCTGCCAGGATCGCATCTTATGTCGCAATAAACAAAGGAAGGAAGGACCTTTTTTCTGAAGGCAGTTAATCAGTATTGATCACTGGGGTTTTATGCAAAGATGCATGGTCAGGGGAGGAGGAGAACAAAGCGTAGGGCAGCACTCTTGCACCCTGTCTCAAAACAGACAGAAATGGGTAGAGTTTCCCCCTCCATTTCTCTCCAGGCCCACCGGAGTTTGCTGTCAAACTGAGCGTTTCTGTTTCCCTTTGCCCTGACATCAGGAGGAACGGCAGGAGAGGATCCGTCAGTAGGCAGCAGCTCCGTCTCCTGCTATATTAGGACTTTAGGCACCAAGCCCAGTGTGTTTTAGTGCTCTACATGTCCACAGGACCACACTTGCCCTTCCTGTGGAGGGGGCGGACCCCAAATGCTGGGACAGCATTTAATTTCCACTGAAGCCTTCACAATAAAGTTTTATACCCTCCCACCTGAGAGGACACTGACCTTAGGCAATCCTTTAACAACGCTGGCATTTCTGAAGCAGTTTAAATCTTATCATCTCAGAGAACCTCACAAATGGTGATTTGTTTAACAGTACATCTAAGACCAAAAAACCCCATATTCCCTTTTTGCTGTGGCAGCAAGCAAGAACAAAAGGGTAAGTGCTTTGCTTATGGCTGGACAGCGAGTCCATCACCAGCTGAGAAGCAATCACCACATCTTATCTCGCTTTATAACCAATTCTCCTGCCTCGACAGAGCAAAGGTGGGTGACCATCTCACTCACTTCAGCGAGAGCAAAGCTGCAACCATGTCAGCTCTTTTCTTCCTTTCCAAGCCAGCAGCGCTTGCTTACTTGCTGGATCGTGTGAAGTGAAAAGCCTGTCCTACATCATTTCAGGACATTAAAAAGATGGTTATGTTAGTGCTCTTCTATCTAAGGCAGCTATGCTGTCCATACAGATTGACAGCATCCCCATCTACTGCCGTTAGTGGTATAGATCTCTGCAACATAACCTTTGTAAAATATACACAATAGCCTAAAAAAACGCAGGCATAGGTGTAAGTAGACACAAAGGACCATATTTTCAAAATGCAAGAATCTTGATTTGCAGCAATAAAAGCCACAGGACACTGCATTTACAGGAAACTGTACATGCATAATTCATACCAGTGAATGTAAATGGATGCTTGCATATGTATATACCTGTTTGCGTGTGCCTTTACCAATACACTGGAGTAATCACTTGTCCATATATGCACATGCATCTTCAGATACGAGATTAAAACATGTCCCCTGGAGTCTCTACATATATTTCTGTTTCTTCTCCCTGCTCTCTCCGTAATGCCTTACAAGTAGTCCTCATAAATCTCCACCTTTCTGCTGCCTTCTTTCCTCCCACTGCTCTTTTTATAGCCAGTGTCACAGATCTTTATTATTCTTTGTGGCATTTCTAACACTGCTTTCTGCAGAGTGACCTCAGATTTTGTTATTTTTAAATAACTGTAGATGTGATTGTCACTTAACCTGCTGGTCCTGAACTGTATTCTGACCACCTTGTGCTATTCCACTGGGACAAACCACCCCCACACTTGGTGCCTACAGCTACTAGAGAGCCTCCCTTGTCTCAGACTCCTTGAGTTTGACCCTCTTATGTGAGTAGGGCTGCAGCTAGAGGCACAAAGATGAGCAGGGGTGTTGTAGCTCTCTAGGTCACAGTAACAGTGGCCTTAGGACAGCAGGAGGGGTAAAGTCACTTTTGTGATGCCTTCCCTCCATTCGTCTCTGGCCAGAGATGATAGAGATATGTTCTTTCATATTCTTTTTGTATAGCCTTTAACATTAATTTGTGCTTGCTTTTAAATGCAAAAAGTCAAAATAAATGGTTTTTTAGCTCATTATTGAAGAGGTTTTGGTTTGGGTAATGATCTGTATTTCCATAGAAACGCAGCCAACACAAGATAGGAATCTATTTAGTATTTTCTCAGCTTGGCTTTGTACTTCATTTAACAGGGCAATTTCAAAACTCAAATTGTTGTAAACAACATAAGCTGTGGATCTGGCTGATAAGGGTGCCGCAGACTGATAGTACCCCAGGCTGTAAGAGGGAGTGGGTATGTCAGTCACTGCTTCAGAGTGAAGTCACTCAAGGCATGAAGGACTCAGTGTAGTGGCTATCATCCCTTTATAATCTGTGTACTGCAGACCCAAGGTAAATGCTGCCAGAGAGGCTGTGGACGCAATCCTCCTTTGCCAATAGCTGAGTGAAGGAAGAAATGACCACCTGTCCCCTGCCCCAGGATTTTGGTGTGGTCCCTAACCAGAGACATCGGTGCCCTGGGTTCATGAAGCTGGTCAGAACATGGATTCACGCCGTTCAAACACGTCACCTGGAAGTGCAGACTTAATTTGGATCATATTTCTGTCAAATTAGTCAGAGCAGACTGTGTTTATGCTGGGTTTGGCTCTCCATCAGCTTCTGGAGGCAATGTGCAAACCGGCACAAAGCTCACCCACCACCTCTTGGAGAAAGATTTTGGAGAATGCTGTGCCAGTGGCACCAATGGGCACTGCTTCACCGCTTGGCACCACGAGATTGCTGTGTTTTTGGCTCAGCATCACATGTCCTAAAACTAGATTAACCACATGATGAAGCCGTGGCATTAGGTCTCAGCTACCCCAGTGCAGTTTGACAGAAGCAGGCAGAGGGGTGCCCAGAGGTGGCAAGCCTCAGCAAGCCTCCCCCCAGCCTGGAGGGAGCCGTGGAGGACATGGGCTGGGTCATGTGTCTCCACTATTTTATCTTTTTATTCCCCCTATATGCGTGTGCATGTGTGTGTGTGTGTGTGAATAAAGGCAGAGGGCACCGTAACAGCAGGGAGGAAGGCAGAACAACGTTCAGCCCTTAGGCGACTCCTCATCTACCAGCTTTTGGAAGCGGCTCAGCGCTTGTAGCTCCCCTTGACAGAGAGTTCAAAGAAAGTTTTCACACAGCACGCTGCGTCCGTAGTGGTGGGTGGCTGTGATACAGGCTGAGGAAAACAAGGAAATCCTCTGGTCTCCAGCACAGATGCTGAGGAATGTGTACCATAAACCAAATCCAGATGGCCTGAGTGATGAGCAAGCACTATCTTTAACCTCTTATCTTTCCAGCTTTGTGTTTCACCATCACACTAAGTGCCCCCCATCTTTGCAACTGGTCTAATGATTACTTTCTCCAAAGGGTTTAGGTGTGATTCAGAAACACGAAGGTGACTCCTCGCATCAGATTGAGTTACCAATCTATTTCACACGCGCACACACACGCGCCTTAGAAATGCGGCTGCCAGTGCTGCGACACAGGCTGACCCCCTGGACCTGCCTGGGGATGGGGGCACCCCGGAGCCACTGCAGCCACTGATGCGCCACCAGCCCACAGTTGCGTGCCCACTGCCTCTGCGGATCAAAAGCCGCCTCTGACAACAGTGGTTATGGCTTGAATTTAAATTTTCCTTCAGAACTACAGCTGTGCGGATTTTTTTTATACAAAAATACGTGACACTTTAAACGCTACGAAAGTGTAATGCTTTTATGTAGACACGTTAGACGTCTTCACTACACGCATTAAAAAGCAGTATCACATCAAAGCCGAGCAGGCTGTGCAGAGAACCATTAAGTGCCACCATTTCGTGTACGTGCGGATAGTTTAGTCAAGAGAGAGAAACTGGAAATGTCAGGAGGGATGAGTGATCCGGGCTGCTGGCACCCAGCAGAGCCCAGCCGCAGCCATGGCGTGGGTGGAGGGAGGAGTGTTTGCCACTGATTTATCTGTGTTAATTTAGTCCCCGTGATGAATGTAAAATGAGAAAAAAATGCGATATTTGGATTAGGACATCACCTGGCTCCCATAGCATAGCAGGTAGAAATGTTTCAGCGTAGCTAATATTTGTGAAACCTTTCAAAGATGCGAACAAGATGCTAAACAGGTTTATTAGCACCGCTCCCTCAGGATGCAATAACTTACCTGCTTACAGGCTTTGTCACTCACACACAGCAGCTGATCCCCGCTGTGATAGTACTGTCACCCTGCCAAGGGCCCCAATGTGCCCACCACCGCCCCCTAAAAAGGGTAGCATGGACCCTGTGCCTTGAGGACCCTGCATCCACCCAGACAAGCCCAGCCAGCCCCAGAGGGTGCTCCCGCCTGTGTCTGGCTTCAGGGCTTCATCACTGCAAGTCCCAAAGGCCACAAGACCCGTGGATGTGGCCTTCCTGTCCCCTGAGTGGAGGAATCTGCCATCCTCCCATCAGCAGCAGCTCCGCGGCGGCGAGGACATCCCTGCACGGATGTGACGGAGCTACCAGAAATTCATGCCTCAGTGGTACATGGGGTGGTCATGTAGCCACAAGTCTGCTTGGCGATATTACTATCTACGGTGGCACTAGCAAAATACATATGGAGTTAATCATGTTTTGGAGACGACATTTTCCAGCTACTTTATTTGAAAAATGTAACTTATCTATATCCTCTCTCTCACACACATGCACATGCATGCGTGTGCATATACACTCACAGGCACATATAAAGGGGGTCTTTCCACAACAGGGTAGAAAACAGGCCAGGATACATGAATAATGAAAATGACGGCATTCCCCAGGGCCATATTCTTATACAGCTGTGATCATGGTGACTCTATTATGAAAGTGTCACCTTCTGAATTCAGAAATTTTGAAACTCTTTCTTTGTAATTGAACTGCAGATTTCTCTTTAAATCTAAAGTTACTGCTGTTTCAATACTACAAATAGAGTCGTGTCATTAGGTTGGACTTTCACCCTGAATTGGAGGGATCCCCACATCCTCTGCTAGGAAGATCGCTGGCTCTGTGGCACTCTCCTGTTACCATCTCCTCTTGCTATCCTGTGATCCAGGAACCTGCGCTGCTGACAAGAGGAGACCAAAGAGGCCAGGAGGCTGACATGCCACGCAACCCCTCCTCTGGGTGAATAAAAATTCAGCTGAAGGAATATTTTATAGAGCTGCTTCTTCTTTTTCTTATTTCCAGTGGGGAGTGTTGGCTGGCCTGGCAGCAGGGTTGCTCTGCGGTCAAGACAGAGAGATCAAAGGCAGATGCTCTGGGCTGCAGTGTCAAGGTGTCCTGTGGGCTTCTGAGCTGCTGCCAGGAGGGGGGCAGGCCCCCAGGAAAGCTCCTGTGGGAGAACAGGGGTGAGCCTACCTTCTCCCCTCCTCTCAAGTGCTGTACCAAATGGACTGTCCTTTTCCACCACTTAGTTACAATGAGAAGGGAAGAGGGAAAGGGGTGTCACACGGGAATTTCGCGTTTTGCCTGTGGTAGAGAATTAACCTGGCTTATTTGCTCAATAAACAGTGAGTCTTCATTTCTTTAATGCAGTAGGCAGCTCCTAAGAAAGCAGTTGCCGCTGCTGGGAGGGATGCTGCTCCTCTCAGCTTGGCCACCTTTTGCCCCTGGCACCACTGTGGGTAATACGGTGATGGTTTCGAAAGCAGCACGCAAATAACAGGAGCAGCAATGCATAACAGCATAGGCTAACACACGTGAATCTCTCTCACCTTGTGAACGAACTGCATCCAGCCTTGAGAGATCAGACTCCTCCTCGCTAGGAGTTCACGCTGCTGATAATGCTCTTAAGAGGGGAGCGATTGTGGGTCCTGCGTCTCAGCCATGACACAGCTATGGGTGAGCTAAAATCATCTGCTAAATCAATTTAAGTAGATCAATGCTAACTTGTGAGAGCACATGCATTGGACTTCTCTATATACTGACATGTTTCCAATAGGAGTACGTTGCCAGCACAGGAGTATTTTAAATCCTTGGCAGCTGTGGCTCCAAGTGTAAACGCAGCTTCACTACCAAACCTGCTTTGGTTTTGATTTTGTTTTTAAATCCTATGGTACATTGTGGGTAAAACAACCACCCCCTCCCCAAGATGAAGAAACTACCCCAGTAAATATGATGATCTGGCAGCATCGCTTGTCTATCTGAGATGCTTCTGCTGACAGAGAGACATTGATGTGGGTTCACAGCCCCTCACACTCCTGGCTGCCGCAGCCATCACCCTCGAAGTCTGGAGGGCAGATGTGGCTTTTGCGGGGTCAGACACAGCTGAACGTGAGTGCTGGGGCTGAGACTGCTCCTTTATCCGTTCATAGGGACACACCACATGGTAAGAGGGCTGGGGGGCAGTGGCATGGCACTGCACATCCCACATCTCCCTTAGCCTTCCCTTCTTGCTTCAGTAAATCCAGATCTGGCCGCTGTACCTGCCCTGTCAGTAATTCAATGGCCCTGGCAGGGACACAGTCTGCAGGTGTAGAGGAGCGTTTGATTAGCACAACCACCATCACAAGCATACTGCCATGGGTATGCTTATGTCTGCAAGAAAGCTGGTATTGAAACAGGTATTTTAGCAAAAGTGAAATCAAACTCCAAGCCTAACTAACCAAAGCAGTTACACTGTTACAAAGCCCACGTGAAATCAGATCAGAATTACTTATTTCAGTTCAGCTTAAACCAATGCCTACCTGAGCCTGGCCAAATCAAATAAGCCTGGTTCAAATGAGTGGTCACAACGATTTTGCATGAGCTTAATTAATTTTTTTTAGCTCAAACTGACAGTTAAACCAGTGCAAGATGTCAGGTAGGCATGAGAATATTATAATCATATACATGTAAGAAACAGAAGTAAATATTTTTTGGGCCGTGTGATAGGCTATACTACAAAGTATAACAATTACTAGAGCAAAAGAGAAACATTTCATTGCAAATGGTATTTTAATTTAAAAAATCATACAGCTCTGAAGAGATGTTCGTATGATGAAAAATTTGCTCATTTTTTTCTCCAATAACATTTGTTAGTCTAATGAAAATATACTTTCCCCCTGCAACCCACAGTTTGCTTAAATTCTGAAGACTGATGTCATGGCTGTGACATCAGAACTACTACACAGCACAAGAGAGTATAACTATGTATGCGGAATAATAGTACAAGAGTTAATATTTATCTGGACAAGCTAATAAAATTAAACTGACCCATAGACAGTTATTTATGAGCTGGAAAGACAGGGCTGAAAGGTATCTACAAAAACATATGATAATTCTCCTCATACATCTCAAAGTGTTGCCTGAAACTAGCTGTAGAAAGACTCATGTCCCCTTCTCCCCCTGTAGCTGCCCCTCCATGGGATGTTTTCTCATCAGCTCTGCCACCTGATGGCCTCCTTCCCACCCTCCTCCAGAACCCAGCAAGCTTTTCAAGAAGGTCAAAACATCCTGAAGAAGGTGGGAAGCCCATAGGATCTTCTGAGAGGAAAAAATTCTTCTAGCATTTAAGTTGGAAAGGTCATCCTGAACTTTTTGCTTTCAGAACGTATTTTTTAAATGGTGAAATTCTGCTGTTAAAAAGTATCATTAAGTGATCTGAATTATACATATCCTAATACAGACAAGACAATTTATCCTTGCTCTCAGTGTACCAGATTTCTATTCCCTGCAAGATGCAGGCATTAAAAACTTGAGTCTCTTGTTTTTCCCCCAGGTCTCTAATACTGTTTCAGACAAACTCTGTTCATCTCTTCTGAAGAGAATTAATACTTTTTTTTTAGTGAATTACAGATGATTATATTGAAGGTTGTGTAAAGGCAACTCTCTCAGGCCAAGATGTAAAGCTTAACATTTACAAGATGTTCACGCTTTGCCTGGAATGCCAGATTTATCTCATGTAATTCATATTTCAAATATCTTCAAACATCTCCCCTGCTTTGGTTAAGCTATTAACACACATAATGCTTTTCTGCATTTCTGGGTTGCAGCAGAACATTCCTGAGTAGAGAAGGTGCCAGATTAAAAAGCCCATTTTTATAAACACTTTATATTACTGGACTATTAAAAGTGAATGAATCCGACAGCTTAATTGCTATTTCATAATACTCTGTGTTTACTTTTTGTATTTTGCCTAGATTGTGTAAACAGATTTCACGTTAGTTTTTGTTTGTAGCTGAACTTTTTCCAGTCACTGACAACTCTGGCTCCCTTGCCCCAACACAGTATTTCAGTGTGAGCATTTGCAAGCACAACAAGGGTTGTTAAAACCTAAACAAACAGAATTAAATAAAATTTAAAAAAAAACAAGAAAGAAAAGAAATACATTTCCACATTATTTTTTTCAAAAACTCATACTGACACTAAATTTTATGTGGCGGTTCCTTACTCTGTTTGATTACACAAAAGAGTAAGATTAGTAAGAAAGCCCCCAGAAACCAATGGTCACTCAAGAAAAACTATGCAGAGCAATATTTATTCTGTGCATTCATAGCTTAATTTTTCACTTTGGCTTCTGTAACAATTGGATTAGAGCTTATGAAAGGTTTTTTCTCTCTGAAAAACGGGTGGCATTCAGAGCTCTTCCAGACACTAAACAAATCCTTGCATTGGAGACTAACTGCATTTGTAGTAACCCCACATTATCTCATGTGTCTCCTGTCTCCAGAGATCGCATCCCACATCACTGGAAATACTTAAAAAAATATTGATGATGTTTGTAATGACCAGGGAGAATAAATATCAAGAGCCCAACAATTTAACAGGATTAAGATTGCTTTTGCAGAGACCCTGCTGAACAATGCCTTTTACTCACATTACATATTTGTAGCAGAGCATTATCATTCGCTGGAATTCTTCTTGGCTGCATATTTTTATCTAATGGAATGCTCCAAAGTATTTCCTCTCTGGATAGATACCACGGGATGTTACACTGGGACATTATGCTGTAACTAAGGATGCCCCATGAAAAACAGGGTACTCAGCCATTTAGTCTTTCTCCATTTTACTTGTGTCTTGTATCAGGTTTCAATAACCAATAACTAAATTATTCATCTACTTCATGTGCTCAAGTGCAGAGCCATGGATTCTCCTGTTGAGTCTAGACATGCTGGAAAACTGGTGCAAATTGAGTAAACGTTTGCTGAACCCACCCTGCTTTCCATCATATAACCCAGTGGCTGAAGAATGAAGGGATATAAAAAACACTTACATTAACCCATCCATTAGCTTCTCTCACCTGAGCAACTTCTCTAGCTATACTTCAATTGGTAGTCAGAAGAGCAGGGACATGCCTAATAGGTTCTTGGAATATTTGCTTTTAAACAGAAAATATTGTGATATTAAAAAAAAAAAAATCAAAGCAGCTTTATTCTTTTGAAAATCTCCTCCTAAACCCATTTGTTTCTGGCCAACGATAGATAAACATCTCTAATACAGGATACCTGGAAAACTGGCAAGGGAGACATGAACAATGTTTGGACCTGAAACATGACGGCATTGAAAGTAAAACCAGCAAAGAGAAAAGAATTTTTACTTCACAGTTTGACATGACCTTGTGTGCTGCATTAGCAACACGATGTTCCCTCAGTTTGGATAAGAAAATTGTGTGTGATTCACAAAGAATCACATGAGCATAGCTGTGCTCCTTAGTCTTTGTATTTATGGATCTGTCAACTCTTCCACTGCAAACACCGATGCTGAGGATCAGATCTCTGCTGCAGAACAAAACATCACCAACAAGCACCACAAGCAGGGCTTGAGGGCAGTACTCCTTCTCTCTTTCCTAAAACTATTTAAGCCAGTTCAGCTTTTTTTTTAAGGTTATGCAAAGTTCAATAGAAAGGGAAAACATAGCAAATTCAGCTACTCAAAAAAAATCTCAATGGTTTTGAGTTGCTACGATCAAAGTTAATTTAAGGTATATTTAATAATGGGTTCTTCATGACGTGGACCAGCATCTTTTGTAAAAAGCACCTGAAACGGTTTTATTGAGGCTGAGGCTCAGACTGGTCTTTGTACATGTGCTTGAGAAAGAAGTCCATGAAGTGTAAGTGTAGGGTGCTTTTTGGAAGACTGGGATTAAGTGTAACAGTATCTCTGGAATATCCCATTTAAGACCAGTTGCTGTTAGTTAACTGGTGAGAAATGTGAGTTAGAGTCCCCTTCCATGACCATTTTCCCTGGCAGCAAACCCAATGAAACCACTCTGACCTTCCCTGTCCTGGACACCACTCCCCTCCTGTGCTCCAGTCCACCACCCTGTCAGTACTGTTTGCCTCTGGCCAGCAGAACTGCACATTTTTTTCCTAATGCAGATGGGCTCAGGAGTCCACTTTACATCACAGCCCCACCAGCTGAGGGAGAGCAGCAAAGCATGATGTGGGGGGGCAGGCAGAAGAGGTCAGGGAAGAGGCAGAGTAGATGGTATGCACCAGACCAGTGCTGCAGAGAAGTGTAGACTTGAAGTACAGCCCCAGAGCAGCAAAGACCTTTCTTTTCCCTTTCTCTAAAGCTCTCCACAGGCTCCAGGGCAGACCCCTGGCCTCCCACAGAAGCAGAGGGGGTGCTGTGCAGGCACCAGGCTCCACTGTGGGGCAGGGAGGCATTATTTTAGGAAGCTGAAATGTTTCCATCACTGGAGGTCTTTGAGAACAGGGCAGATAAGCAGCAGCCAGGGATAGTTCAGTTACAGCTGATTCTCCCTTGGGTCAGAGAGCCAAAATTGATGATTTTATAGGATTTTTTTTTTTTTTTTCCACTGCTATGTATCTCCATTTAGCCCACACCCAGGGCTAAATAATAACCAGTTACTCTATCACCCAATCTCCCCTCCCCAACTGAGAAAGGTAATTGGGAAAAAGAGGGAGACTTGTGGGTTAAAATTTAAACAACTTTCATAAGGGAAACCAATATTGATACTAATACAAAATACACAAAATTTTACTTAGCTTATAGAGTGGTGGCATGTCCCTCCAGGGATAGTAACCAGTGAGGAGAACGAGAAAGACAGAGAGCAAAGCAAAAATAACACCCCCCTGACCCTCAGCACCTTTCCCATTTATAGTGAATGTGACGTTAATGCTACAGAACACACCTGTGGGCCAGCCTGGGTCCGGCTGCCCTGGCTTTCATTGCTAATGGCCTCGATCACCAGACCACAGCTGGCCACACACTGAAACAAAATGTAACAGAGAAGTGATTCTATAAATTTTATTCCTGCAAAACCATGACACTGTGGTTTAAGCAGGGCCATAGTTCAGCTGGGGCCGTAGATCCCATCCTTATTAACTAACACTGTACATGTAGTTAACCACCATGTGCACCTCTCAGTCAGTGGTTTGCATTACCCTTTCATGAAGTATTATCCTATATCTACAAAGTTATCAGCTAACTAAACTTCTTTTAAATCATAAAAATATCAGTTCTTGTAAAAGCTAGGGGCACTGCTTTCCCCCTTAAAAATTCCCAGAGCTAAAAACCAAACAAAAAGGCATAGCTGAGTGCAACGCAGTGGGCAGATGCTCCCAAGACTCACAAGAACAATGTAAAGTGCCACCGAAGCTGTATTTAGTCCTGTGCTGGAGAACAGGAGCACAAGAAAGGGGAATCCTTTCCCCAGCACCACCCTATTTGCAGGGAATTTCTGCCTCTGCACCACCATCCCCTCCTAGAAAAAACATTCTTAGAGCTGATGGATGGGAAGCCCACAGCAGCTGTGTAAGGCAACCAGCTCCTGCAGCATTTCAGACCCTCAGAGGGGAAGAGATCTCATGCCTGTGCCTTTAGGGGAACCTACAGAAATGTGGCTCTGGGCAGCCTTACATTGCCTTTTGGACTGATGCACACACTCCATTTGTTTGAAAGGGATCAGATAATCATGTGATAAACCCCTTGGGACAGAGGAGCAATCTGACTATCTGTTCGATAGTGCAGTGTGGATGTCTAGACAGAAAATATCAGCTAGCTTAAAACCCTGTCTCTGTCCCACATTACTTTTGGGGCATGGCAGGTAGTCACATTATTACATGCTTTGGGGTAAATGGCCGATGGATTTGAAATAAAAGTAATGTGCAAAGTAGTTTAATCAGATTTAGTGCTCACTGAAAGAGAGATTAAAATGACAAAATCATAACATTAGATGGAGGGTGGTTAAAACCCTAGAAGACATTATCACTTTTTCCATTGCCAGGTTTATTTCCTGACACCACAAAAACACAGTCTGGGGTAGTTTCCAAATATATTTATTGTTTCTGGAAACCAGATTTAAAATACGCAGTAAGGCAGATAAAAAATAAGAGCAACACTTTATTCCTCAAGAAATCTGTCAGCCACTACATAGCAGAGCTTAGCAAAAACATAACCTACGAAATAGAAAGTGATTTCATAAGCATTCATTGAGATCTTTTCCCCTGTAATAATCCAGTATTGAACAGTACCAATGTCACACTGCTGAGCTAAACAGACTTTAGTCTGATCCAGCGGGACAGTGCCTCTGTTCTCATCACGTCTGACCTTGGAGTCACAAGCTGGCAGAGAGGTTGGCCTTAACCTATAATTCTTGTCACACCGGTCAATCCCTGTCTATAGCTCCATGGCAGCACGCAGTTGCACAGAGGCTCACAGGCACCATTTGCAGGGCTCAGCCTGTGCAGCCCGGTGTGGGGTCCCAGCTTGTCATTTGAAAGATGTACGAAAAGAAGAAACCCACGCAAAGCATACCTTCCCACCTCTGACTTCCTGGTGTGCCTAGCACTTCAGACTTGAAAGAATAACAGGCTTTTAAAAAGCAGCCCTTCCCAGACGTTTATTTCAATATAGGCTGGATAAGTTGGAGAGTTATACAGAACAACTGGTTTTAAGCTTTGCCAGAGGGTTCATATTTTGCTGGAAAGATATTTTTTATGCCACCATTACAGGATGATTCTCAAGTCTTTACAGACAAATGCAGCATTGATTTTCAACTTCTAATTCAACAAGGAATAAGCTATGGAGTAGCATCCATGCTGGTACAAAGCCTTGCTTTCCTCGGAGGGCTGCTGCCACGCCTGGAGCATGCAGCACTTCTCCGCAGAAGAGGCATTGCACTGAAATATCTCCGGTCTGCCCTTTGCTTCCATCTTTGCAGTCCTTAACCGTCAGCCCTACTTGTCCACTGATTTCTGCCATTCCCCACTTCTTTACCTCTCTTTCTCCCTTGGTTTCTCTTTAGCTTCCTCTTCTTAATTTCCCCTTCCTTCCCTGTTTGTGAGATGCACAGAAGTTGATTTCCAGCTGAGCGAGGCATCCCACACAGGGACGGTAAACCAGGGAAACACTTCTTCCGATTTATCCTGAGTAGCTGCCCTCACTGCTGTGGACTATCACTACAGCAGAGGAAAAAAAAGGGTGCAAGTGCAATCTATGACATGTAAAATGCCATCTGGGAAGTCCAGTGACCAAATGGAGAGCTCTGGTCAACGTTGACCTTCAGTGCTTTGTGGTCACCTGCTGACTAATACTAGTCCTTCCTTTCCTGGTACTGTACATGTTCCCCAAACATCTTCCTCAGCAAATCCTCTTACTTTGCCAGTCTCCTCTGAAATAAAAACTTTTCGTAAAATTGTCTCCCTTTTGCTTTCACATTGCGTTTCCTCAGCACTGTGTTATTTAGATCTGTACTGGGAAAAAACCTCTAGCTGTTCTGCATTCTGGCATCCAGTTACTAATTCTGGTGGAGCTAGACATTTTTGTAAACACGGCTGGACTATGGATGTTGTGCTTTGTTCAGGCTCCTTTATGACCTCTGGCATGCTACTCATCCTATGGGCCTTGGTCTCATCACATCAGGATTTTCAGACTTTCCTTTCTTACTTGTTATTTGAGGGAACCGGAGTTCTAAAAGACAAGGGGGAATACAGTATTATTATCTTTATCCTTTGCCTGCCCCTCTGCTTTTCCTGCTGCCTAGCTTCCATGCAGCTGTTGAACATTTAAGAAAAACATGTCTCCCACTGAGCGAGTTCCCTACAAATGTGAATTGAGCTTCAGGCAAGAGGAAATGTGAGTCCTGAGGTCACTCCTGAAATCAAGCCCTCGCCTGGCTGCACATAATTCTGCTGTTGTCTTTTAAGGGTGATATAGAAAAAAAATGTGTATTTCCCACAAACAGCATAAAAAGAAATTAATGCTGGTGATCAGGAGATAATCATATGATCTTTCAAATCTTGGTATGTTTTTTTGGTATTTTTGCTCATGTTTTTTGAGTCTGCTGCCCAGATCCAAACAGAGGGGTGGGGGGCGGGATGTGGATTACAGAGAGATGACCCACTGGTGCTGATCAGAGCTAATACTGGGAGGCCTCCGTGCACTCCACGCTGCTGGTTGGAGAAGACCGAACTTTTCCTTCCACTGAAAGACACTGGAGCTACTCCCCCCTGTTCACCGGGGAGTAGTATTTCTGTCAGATATGAAAGCAGCTTCTAATCTGCTCTGACCTTGGTGAGAAATTCAAGTCCAAATGTAGTAACACAGAAGCTGACAGGTCAGCCTGAAGAATTTGAAGCGGGGGAGGTTTCCTTGCCTTCTTTCTTTCTGTCTTTCTCTCTTTCTTTCACTTGAAATCTTATCAAGGATCACTTCAAGTGCAGTGGCAGCCTGGCCGGCCATAGAAATGACACCAGCTGTGTCATTGTCCCTGCTGTTACAACGGAGGTGCAGAGAAGCGTTTACTGGACTGACCGACTACGGGCTGCTGTTGACATAAATTCTTAAAGGTGAAGACCCATTGAGAAAAGCATTTTACCTTTTTGTGTGTCAAAACTGCAGAAGCTGATCTAAATTCTACGCCTGTACGTGATGCTTTACAGAAAGACTTCTGTCTCCACCTCAGAGGCTCTCTATTTTTTTCCAAGACTAATACACAGACCCACATGAAGGTTGTAGATAGTTCTCACCACCACTGAAGGTTCCACTTGTCAGGTGTGTTAGTGCCCTCTTCTACAATGACTAAGACAAAACCTGGACTATAGAAATGATCTATGCTCGCTCTACTTCTCGCTTCCTTCCCGCATCAGTAACCTTTTTTATGCGCCTTGACAACAAAGGGGCTAAAAATGCTTTGAGCTGGAGTTCCAGTTCAGGAATTATTTAGAAGTCTGGAAGATGGTTATCTTCCCAGCTATCTTTCTTCTGGTTTTTCTTCTGGAAGCGAGCTTATTTTTGATCATGCTGACAGAAGGTTAAAAGCTTCTGGTTAAAAGTTTGGGTGCTGCTTTGTACTGTGTCAGTAAAGCAACCAGCCTAAAATTTCTATTGATTGCTCATGACAAAAGTTATAAATTATGAATGGCTAAGGCCTATTTATTGTTTGTATTACTGCCGAAACGGGCATGTCGAGTCACAGACAGACCTCTCCCTATATTCAGCATTATATCAGACAGAACAAAAACGCTTTCCTCGCATTGGAGAATTTACAATCTCATTACAAAGCAGCGGAACCAGCAGATCTCACAGCTTCCCCCAATTCAGTGACCGCGTGCATCAGTCCAGGAAAGGGAGGAGGCATCACCCTCCTGGGGACCACCCGATGGCTCTGCGTCCCCGAGTGCAGGGGCCCACCGGTGAAACCCAGCTGCTGCTGACCTGACGGGGACATGGGACCCCCTCTGCGCCCGTACCCCCCTGCCAGCCTGGGGCTGACAGGTACCTGTGGCGAGCACAGCATGCCTGCTGCGCACAGGCAGGGGGTCGGGGCAGAGGGGGGACTCTCAAAGGTGAAGCCTGGTGTGTCTGCAATAGATACAGCCAGGCTGATGGAGGGATACAGGGAAATTAGGAAATAATGTTGCCGAGTAATCAGTAATCGTAGGTCAGCCACATTGCTACCAAACTGCTGTTCCATTTTCTGTAGATGACATGTCAAAGGCATGATTTAATGAAGGTTTTGAAGGATGTAGCCTCCAGGCGTCAGGAGCAGCATAAGGCAAAGCATAGAGGCTCCTGTTTGAAAATCTCAAAAGCAAATGAAGGAGGCGGGCAGCCATGACCAACATCAATACTGAAAGACAGATTATAAACACAGTGGGGTTAGATGAGGAGACAAGTAAATTGTGCTTGATGGAGAGCCAGAGGGATGCTGCAAAGAGACAGGTCAAGGTAACGGGCTAGGGAAATTATCCTTGCAGCATCATTCTGGGCAGGCATTAGCAGAGCAGGTGGTGCTTGCTCGGGCCAGAGGAAGAATGCGATGGTGCTAAGACATGATCCTGGTGGTCTCTGTGTTTCCTTTTAAATTTGTTTTCCTGCTCTCTTTGCCGGTGTTGTGATCCAGAAAACATTTTGCTGTTTCCCACCTGCGGCTATAGAGGTTTCCCAGACTGACCCTGCTCGGGGAGTGCAGCACGGGAGGAAGGATTACATGGCCTATGCAGCTGCCACACTGCAAGTGTCTCGGCTTGGCCAGGAGCCACAAAACATGATGAGAAACTGCCAGGGGGGCAGGTAGTCTGGGGGGTAGGAGAGGTGCACAGAGCAGCTTCACATCCCGCTTCCCATTTATGGGACAGGGCTCCTGAGAGGGGATGTGGCTGTTCCAGGTGGTGGGCAGGGCCAGGTGCCTGTTTGGGAGGCGGCAGTGGTCTCCTCTCGGGGAGGTACAGCCTGCTCGTGGCACCAAGCCTTTGGGAAGGGAGACTGGGATACACAGGCTTGGCAGAGACTGCTGGGGCAACTGGCAAACAGTGGGCACCTCGGGGTGACACCTGAGCTTGTGGAGGATGGGGGTCTCTCAGCAGCAGAGGCTGGAAGCATATTGCTGCCAGCAACAGAGGGAAGGTGTTTTCTTCACCTACTGATGTGCATGTACAGGGCCGGGCCTGGCAGTAGGCCAGGAGGAACAAGAACTCACTTGAACAAAGCCCTGAGCCACCTCATCTAAGGTTGAAGCTCAGCCTGTTTTGAGCAAGAATTTGGACTAGATGACCTCCAGAGATTCTCTCCAACCTGAAATATTCTTTGAGTCCACTCTAGATTAAAATTTAATTTTCCAAGTGTTTTAGCCCCTGCTGCTTCTGAACCCTGCCATTCTTGATAACATTAGTAGTGCCAAGGCATTTCTAAACAGTCAGTGCTCTCAGTCCCAAGCCACAGGGGTTTCCTCCTGAAGACAAAACAGCCTCACTCACCTGCTGTGGGGACAATGGGGTAATGGCATTACAGGGACCTTCTGTGCCTCTTTATCTCTCTCCTCTGGGCATTCCTTCCCTGACAAGGAATTTCCTCAGAGCACTGCCCGAAAGGCTTTTTGGATGAGATGCATCTATCTGTGCAGCAGATAAAACACTGCAGCGGAGGTCACATTCTTCCATCTTTGCCACTGTCACTAAGCTTGCCTGGACGCCGGTATCCACACTGGCGATCTACTCTCCTTGCACCTGCACACCACGTTATTTATTCTCCTATTACACTGCATGACTACCAAACTAATAACATGAAACTACACCACAGCCAGGGTGTAGCTTTCCCCTCCTGAGCAGGAAAGCAGACCACTCGGCATTACAGGGGAATGAGGAAACGGAGTCCTTTAAGCTTCTTCCTTCTCTGAAAAGTCATATAGCGTACTTCGTTTTTTCTTCTTTATAAAGACAAATTTTATTTTTCTTTCCCACTGAAGAAAAAATTTTCACCCACTGACTCTCTAAGTTTGAACACCAAAACATTGCCTCCTGGAAACACCAATATTTTGATATGGCCAGATCAGAGGCTGTCCAGCAACCAGAGCTCTTACAGGGCTGAGACAGCATCATTTGGGCAGTGACCAGGCCCTGCTGTGCATCTCTTCAGCCAAACTCCCAACGAGATGGACCTCTGCAGTCTCTTGCCCTGTCCCATGCCCCATAAGAACTGCCTGTGGGCAGGTGATGACAGTTGGACTAACTGAATCTTAACATGTTTGTCCAGCACCTCCTGGGAAGAGCAGGCTAAGTGAGGAACTGGTGAGGAGAGAAACTATATTACAGGCTGGGTCTGCCTCTCCTCAAACGGCTCCAGGATGTCCAACAGTGGTCTCTGGGTTCTGCAGTAATGTGCAACTACGCACCAGACGACACGCTTGCTATTCAAATGTATGGCCTTTACTGAAATGATCGTCACATTCAAGACTGAAAGTCAATTTCTGCTACTAACATTATTTTTTAAATTGCGCAGATGTGTGTCTTTATCCATGAATAGGTGTTTTCTGATCCAGATCACCTCTGTGATGTGAACATATTAGATTTGGAGGTTCTGTTCATTTGTTTATCAGTGTGATTTTTCTGGGTTATGTTAGCTCCTGGGAAGTAAAGAAAGGGTTTTCACCCAGCTAAATTTGCAAAATTTATTCCTTTTTCATTTTTCTTCCTACAGCCTTATCAATGCTGCTTGCAAGCAAACTATTTTTACATGGCTATTTTTGTCACTTTCTTCCTTTTACACTGGTCAGTATTTTATTAGGCCAATGCATATTTGCTCCTTAGGCATATGCATTTATTTTTAACAGTGTCCTGGGATTTCCTATCACAACTGGACAAAAGAGAGGGGAAAAAAGTTGAAGATAGCTGGTAAATACAGCTGAGGTGAAGTCAGAGCACTACATTCTCTATCCAGATCTAAGGTATGTTCTCGAGAGCTTCCCATTTCCAGAACACTTATATGATACGTTTCCACTTAGCTTTTATGCCAAAAATATCCCTGTGTGGCTCCGCCGCTGATAAAAGCAGCAGGAGTATTCATGTAAACAGGGCTCCAGGCAGCTGACAGTGCTCCCAGTAGCTGTCTTGCACAAACCTGTGAACAGCCGACCTCGATCAGATACGGAGAGCCCCTGGCATAGAGGCTGGGCAGGCAGCCCCGTTCCCCATCGCAGATGCTGGGAATCAGCCCTCCCATCCCCACCTCGCCGCTGACTCTCCAGCTGCACCACTGCTCCTCAGGTGCAGCTGGAGTGGGCAGCAGCAGCAGCAAAGCTTGTGGTCACTTGCAGGGACCAACAGAGTCATGGCTGCAAGGACTGGATGGGGAAAATCATGAATGGGGCAGAAAACAGCAGCAAAATAGTCCACCAACACAGGCAGAGACACGTGGTTCATCTCTTCCTTACAAATGCATCAGCACTGGTTACACCAATTATAAATGCTTTTGGAAAAGTAGCAATTTTAAAAAGTAAATAAATTAAGTCCTGTCCACAGACTCTGCACTTTAAATCTCATTATGAAAGTCAGCCAGATTTCAGGGAAGTTTAAAGCAGTCAGAGTTGAGAGTTTGTGGGTGCGAATTAAGGGGCAGGCTGGCAGGGATGATACTGTTGTGGGTGTCTATTACAGGCCACCGGATCAGGATGAGGAGGGTGATGAGGCCTTCTACAGGCAGCTGAGAGCAGTCTCTCAATTACAGGGCCTGGTTGTTGTGGGGGATTTCAACTACCCTGATATTTGCTGGGAGGCCTACTCAGCCAGCCATCCCCAGTCCAGGAGGTTCCTCCAGTGCATTGATGATAACTTGCTGATGCAAATGGTGGATGAGCCAACTAGGAGAGGAGCGCTGCTGGATCTTATCCTCACTAACAAGGAGGGCCTGGTTGAAGAGGTGAAGGTTGAGGGCAGCCTTGGTTGTAGTGACCATGAGATGGTAGAGTTCAGGATCTCATGTGGCAGGAACAGAATAGCTAGCAGAATCGCAACCCTGAACTTCAGGAGGGCCAACTTTGGCCTTTTCAAGCAATTGCTAGGGGAAATCCCATGGGACAGGGTACTAGAAGGTAAGGGGGCCCAAGATAGTTGGTTAGCATTCAAGGACTGCTTCTTCCGAGCTCAAGATCAGAGCATCCCAACAGGTAGGAAGTCAAGGAAGGGTACCAGGAGACCTGCATGGTTGAACAGGGAACTGCTGGGCAAACTCAAGTGGAAGAAGAGGGTGTACAGATCGTGGAAGGAGGGGCTGGCCACTTGGGAGGAATATAAGTCTGTTGTCAGAGGATGTAGGGAGGCAACTAGGAAAGCTAAGGCCTCCTTGGAATTAAACCTTGCAAGAGAGGTCATGGACAACAGAAAGGGCTTCTTCAAATACATTGCAGGTAAAGCCAACACTAGAGGCAATGTAGGCCCACTGATGAATGAGGTGGGGGCCCTGGAGACAGAGGATAAAAAGAAGGCGGAGTTACTGAATGCCTTCTTTGCCTCTGTCTATACTGTTGGAGGCTGTCCTGAGGAGCCCCGGAACCCTGAGGCCCCAGAAGAAGTCAGGATAGAGGAGGAATCTGTCTTGGTTGATGAGGGTTGGGTCAGGGACCAATTAAGCAACCTGGACGTCCATAAATCCATGGGCCCTGATGGGATGCACCCGCGGGTGCTGAGGGAGCTGGCGGAAGTCATTGCTAGGCTACTCTCCATCATCTTTGCTAAGTCGTGGGCAACGGGAGAGGTGCCTGAGGACTGGAGGAAAGCGAATGTCACTCCAGTCTTCAAAAAGGGCAAGAAGGAGGACCCGGGTAACTATAGACCGGTCAGCCTCACCTCCATCCCCGGAAAGGTGATGGAGCAACTTGTTCTTGGTGCTGTCTCTAGGCACATCAAGGATAGGGGGATCATTAGGGGCACTCAGCATGGCTTCACCAACGGGAAGTCATGCTCAACCGACTTGATAGCCTTTTATGAGGATGTTACCCGGTGGATAGATGATGGTAAAGCTGTGGATGTGGTCTATCTCGATTTCAGTAAAGCGTTTGACACAGTGTCCCACAGCATCCTCGCAGCTAAACTGGGGAAGTGTGGTCTGGATGATCGGGTAGTGAGGTGGATTGTGAACTGGCTGAAGGAAAGAAGCCAGAGAGTGGTGGTCAGTGGGACAGAGTCCAGTTGGAGGTCTGTGTCTAGCGGAGTCCCGCAAGGGTCGGTTCTGGGACCAGTTCTATTCAATATATTCATTAATGACTTGGATGAGGGATTAGAGTGCACTGTCAGCAAGTTCGCTGATGACACAAAACTGGGAGGAGTGGCTGACACACCAGAAGGCTGCGCAGCCATTCAGAGAGATCTGGACAGGCTAGAGAGTTGGACGGGGAGAAATTTAATGAAATATAACAAGGGCAAGTGTAGAGTCCTGCATCTGGGCAAGAACAACCCCATGTACCAGTACAAGTTGGGGGCAGAGCTGTTGGAGAGCAGCGTAGGGGAAAGGGACCTGGGGGTCCTAGTGGACAGCAGGATGACCATGAGCCAGCAATGTGCCCTTGTGGCCAAGAAGGCCAATGGCATCCTGGGGTGTATTAGAAGGGGTATGGTTAGCAGGTCGAGAGAGGTTCTCCTCCCCCTCTACTCTGCCCTGGTGAGGCTGCATCTGGAGTATTGTGTCCAGTTCTGGGCCCCTCAGTTCAAGAAGGACAGGGAACTGCTAGAGAGAGTCCAGCGCAGAGCCACGAAGATGATTAAGGGAGTGGAACATCTCCCTTATGAGGAGAGGCTGAGGGAGCTGGGTCTCTTTAGCTTGGAGAAGAGGAGACTGAGGGGTGACCTCATCAATGTTTATAAATATGTAAAGGGCAAGTGTCAAGAGGATGGAGCCAGGCTCTTCTCAGTGACATCCCTTGACAGCACAAGGGGCAATGGGTGCAAGCTGGAACACAGGAGGTTCCACTTAAATTTGAGGAAAAACTTCTTTACGGTGAGGGTGACTGAACACTGGAACAGGCTGCCCAGAGAGGTTGTGGAGTCTCCTTCTCTGGAGACATTCAAAACCCGCCTGGACGCGTTCCTGTGTGATATGGTCTAGGCAATCCTGCCCCGGCAGGGGGATTGGACTAGATGATCTTTCGAGGTCCCTTCCAATCCCTAACATTCTGTGATTCTGTGATTCTGTGATATGCCAGCTGCAATGCTAAAAGATTGTGCTGCCATTCAGAAGGTCTGCGCTTGGATCTCTTAGTAGGAGTTTCCTCAAAGATGTTTCACTGCAAATAGGTCTAGATAACATTCCAGTAGTGCTCTAATTACTATCTTTTTGGCTTCCTTGGTTTCATCTTGAAAAGTGTGCATGCATGCTTCTGTCAGTAGCTTGAATATTCTTGCCTCAGGGCCAACACTTGGTGACTTAGGAAGAGGATCATCTGAAGCATATGTGACTCCGCTTCACTGGAAAGGCTGTCAGGAGAAACAGACTGAAAAACATTTCTATATAGCAAGACGCAGTTGCAGTGTTCAGGGCAAACGTCTGGACAATAACGCCTAGCATCCAGGCAGAAGGCAGAGAAACACAGGCCGACACATGCCAGAGTCAGGCCTGTCATTCATCGCGATTCTTTCTGTACAGGTGGGGTACAACAGAGCATCCTGAAAGGCTACAAGGGAACCGACCGGCCTCTGGGCGAGAGTGGAGATGTTGGATAGCTCTCTTAAAGTCTTTATGCTATATTTACTCCAGGAAAGGAAACAAAAGCAAATAAATAAATAAATTCAAAAGGAAAGGAGACAGAAGCTGTGTCCATACTGGGGGTTAAACAGGGCTGAGATGCTGGCCCATGGCTGCCTGCACCACAAGTTTACAGAGACGTGATGGTTCGGAGAGGGGAGAAGTCAGGAGTATGCACACAAGCCATGCTGCACTGCTTGACCTTAAAACCAGAGAGCAGTCCCCGGCACATTATATTTCACCATGTAGATGTAGCCAGAGTTCCAGAAGGAAGAAAGAAATCTGCATTCAGAAAGTTACCAGTGGATGGGTGTGAGGGGGTCTCACTCAGCTGCAGCGTTTGCAGCTGTGCACTGAGACCGCTGGGCACGGAGCCAGTGGTGCCAGGACTGAGCAAAAGGACTAAGGAGCAAGTTTAGATGGGAGGAAGGAGGCTGTGTTCTAGCTGCTTGCAAAGAAAGCATTTTGTGGTCAATGAGCAGTGGAAAGAGAAACAATACGGCACAGACCTTGAATTATGCCACATTTCCCTTCTTGAGAAACTCCCTGGCAAATCCCTGATCTCCGCTCCCGCCGCACGTGCCATTCCTGGCTGCTCTGTCTGCCACTGAGCCCCATGGCTGGCCCTGCCCTCGCCAAACCCAGTAGACCTCTGTGTCTGTGCCCAGGGGAACCCAAGATGGCCCTGCAACAGCTGGGCTGGCCTCAGCACTCAGCAGTGCCTGGAAAGGAGCAGCTGAAGGCAGGGAGAAAGGCAGATTTGGTGGGGAATGGAGGTGGTGCCAGCTCTTCCTCCACCAGAGACATGGGCATCAAAGGATGACAGTCAGGAAAGGCTGGGAAAGGGCTCCTTGCTCCCCTGTTGTGGGTGCTGGCTGATGGGTGATCCAGGAGCATTAGGTGGCTATGGGGAAGTTCTTCTACTGCGACTCAGTTAGACACTACTGAAAGCTTAGACCTGTTGCTCTTCTCTCTGGAGCTGCCGGGCACCTCAAGTGCTCTGTGTCTCTGGCCTCCAAGGCTGCCTGGAGGCCAGAGCGTATTAGAAATTGGTCCTGCAGCGAGGACCAGGGCACTCTGCCCTTCAGCGTGCAGCTCCCCGGCAGCTCTGGCCTGGCAAAGCCTAGGGTTAACCACCAGTTTCGGTGGGTTTCGCTTCCACCTCCCTGAACCAGGTGACCACACAACTGATTTTCACTCCCTTCTTACTTTTGCTGCCCTCCTGCAAAACAAATGCCCCAATACTCACTTTCCGGAGACGAGGAACAAATAATGAAACATTAAGAAAAGTGTTGGGCAGGTAAGTGGCTTTAGGACAACGTGGCTGCTGCTGTGACATACACACACATATATAAGAAAAAAGGCCGATGTGAAAATGAGCAAGACTAAGCAGAAAGGGGGAGATGTTGGTTCCATCTGCATGATCCACAACAGCAGTTTTGTTCTGCTGAACGCCAGTGACTCTGGTAGGTTCTTGTATTAGCTAAGGGGAGTTGCTGCAGGGGCTTTTTCAGTCATTGACTTGATATGTCTTAATTTTTTTTAGGGAAAAAACTGACCAGTGCGTGGAGATTAGGCAATTCGTGGAATGGATGTTTAAGAGAATGCTTTTTTCCTGAATGAACCGGTGCTTTGGTGAGTGAAGAGTGGTTTAAACGCTCTAAGGGAAATTGTATATGGTTCTATCGTATGTGCTATGGACTTTTCAGATCATACCTGATTTTAACCGTGAACTCAGGTACGGTTAAGAAAAACCTGGCGGTTGCCCGTGACGGGAGCGGCCCCCGGCCGGCGGCGGGTGGGGCGTTGCCCCGCGTGACCGTTCCCGAGCAACCCGGTGGTACGTCGCAAGGCGTGTGCGGGGTTCTACTCGCAGACGGGCGAGGGGACCGGCGGGGGAGGGGATCCTCCTCCCTCGCTCTCGCTGGTGTTCTTTTTCCCTTCCTTCCGTAGCCTGAAGGAGTTTGCACAGAGCCGGGCTCCTTCATTGCCGGCTGCGTCGCCCCCGCCGCGGCTCCGCGCGGACGTGGTGCAGCGCCATGGGCGCCGGCGACTCCAGGGGCGCCGGTAGCTCCACCGAGCCGCCCGCCCCCCGTGACGGGGACGGGGACGGCCGCATCTCCCCGGAGCTACTGCCGGCAGGAAAAGCGGCGGAGCCGCAGCCGCCGGCGGAGCCCGCCACGGTAAGGCAGGGGCGGCGGGGAGCCGGAGGCGGGGGGGACGGGACGGGGACGCGGGGCGGCGACTGCCGCCGCACCCCCGGCCCGGGGAAACTTTCCCTCCGCGGCGGCGGGCACCTGCTGCGACCAGCGGGCAACCTCCGGGCCGGGCGCGGAGCTGGGGCGCGGCGGCGGCCGCCGTGGGGCCGTGACTGCGGCACGGCGAGCGCCGCAGTCATAAAACTCCCGCCGGCAGCGGCGGGGCGGGGGCCGAGGGCGGCCTCGGGGCCGCCGCCGCTTTTGTGTGTGGCCGTGGAGCCGGGGGGGAGGGGGCCGCACCCACCCGCGGCGGGGTCTGCGCCAAGAAACCTCCTGACTGCGGTCCTGCAGCCGGCTCTCAGCGGCGCTCGGGGCTCCCGCGGCTCTCCGCAGCCCCCCCCGCCCCATCCTCTCCCCTCCCGAGGGTGCAGGTGGGAGGCCCGTCAGGGCGCGGCCAGCCCGCCGGTTTTGCTGGTCGCCAGCCTCGGTGTGTCCCCCCCTTAGCGCTCCCCCCCATCTCGTACCCACCCCGCCTTAGGCTCTCCTGAGCCGCAGGCCCTCGCCCCGCCGCGGCGGGGAAGGGGGCGGCGGTGGCCGCGGCGTGGGCTGTAGCGATGGGGTGTCGTGCTCCCTGGTGTCATACCGCATAGCGGGGGGGAAGGGGAAGGGGGAGTGACTCGGTAAGTCTCATCCAGCAGGGAGTAGAGGAGCTCTAAGTACGTGTTATTTTTAATAAAGACGTTGAAGAATTGAAAGAAATTCTTTTCAAACATGTCTGGTGTTTAAAAATAGATTATGAATGAACCCATTTATCCCTCTGGAATAGGCGCGTTTAGGAGATTCTGGAACTGAAAGGGAGGTTATGTGTATCTACGTGTTTACATAGCGTTGCTTTGGGGTTAGGCGTTAGTTCGTTACGAGAGAAATAATGCTGCGTTATACCGAGATCCCCTTCTTTAGGCTCTTCAGAGTTTGAGTCCTCGGAGCGGGGTTACTCAGAAGTTTCTGTAGCTGGTGTGTGGGTGCATTAGAGCTTGAGAACTGGTTATGACTTTGCTTCTTTGACCTTGTGGTTCAGATTTAACTTTCAAGTTGAATTTCCCATAGTTCCTGGCTGCCACTAGACCTCCTTGTGCGTGTTTTGACAGATTTGAAAACCACATTGAGAATGAACTTTAAATTAACTGAAATTTATTTTATTTTCTTTTTAACCAAACAAGCGGTAGGGATTGGTGTTGGTTAACGAAATATTTAGCAGTTGTGTTGAGCAGTTTTAGAATTCAGGTGCTGAAATTTAGACACCAGTGAGTTTACAGAGGGCAAGCGTTTGGCTACTGTGATTGTTTAAAAATGAAGATAGTGTGACTTACAAGAAGGGGCATAACATTTGTAGTCGTATTTATCCAGTTATGGGAACTAAGACCAAAAAAAAAAAAAAGAGAGAATACTGTTGAGGCTGTTCTCAAATAGCGATAGTTATTATTAATACTGTGTTTTATGTGTTTCACGCTTTAGGAAAAAATGTTTTCTAATAGATTTTATCTTGTTATTTAAGTAGAACTGTTCAGAGATGGGGAAATTCTTTCAGCATTTCCCTGCTGTAAGAAATTGTATTACTACTGTTCTTCTAAACCAGCTATTTTTGCCTTCCATTACAGTAAATAAAAAGAAAAATAAGTTTTAATGAAGTTTGGTCATACAAAAAAAGTATCTCATTTAGTCTGATCTTACTACAGTAAAGTAATTTCATGCAGATTTGTGACACAATTTGTCATCGTTATTCCTTCCAGCCCTGTGAATTTGAAAATTACCAGATCCTGCAATGCCCCTGGAGAAATCTGTCAAAGAGCTCATTTGTTTGCAGAAGATACAATGGGGACATTTTGAAGGATGGTCTTCTTTCTTGTGCTTTCCAAATTAAAAAGCTTATCACAACTCCCTCTTCTAGAAGAAAAACTTTGAAAACTGACTTTAGTGGAATCCAGCTTGAGTGAGCCTGGACAAGTCAGTCACAAATACACTGTCTAGGCAACTAGTCTAATATGGGTTATAAAATCTCCCAGCAGTTGTGTTTTTTTGTCATGTGAAATTCCTCAAAATATTTCGTCGTTTCTTTCCTGACATAGTTGTATTGTATTTTGTACAAGATGAAAACCCCTTTGCCTTTTCTTCTAGAAAGGGCTGAATTTATAGTCTTGAAGCTGTTTTGCTGTTCACGTGTGACTCTCTGGCCAGATACCAGCTTTTGAGGTGTCCTGGTTACAGGAAGGGGGAGTGTGTGTTCTGCGTTTCTCACGTCTGCAGCCCAGGAGGTGTGAGAGACCCTGTACGCACTTGGTCTATAGCGCGAGAGATATTTAGGAGCCTTTGGGTGTTGACTTGCAAGCACTGCAGGTTGAATATGGGCTCAAGGAGTTGGGACCTCAGCTATTCACCCCATCCTTTCACAAGTTGCTGCTGAATTACACGTAAAGCAGCTCCAGAGTTTCTAGCCCAGCATGTTACTGGGACTTGAAACTGGTGGGTTTTTTACTGTAACAGCTGGGGCTTAAACTCTGTCAGTGGGGGAGCTGCTCCTTATCTTGCATAGCCACCCGCAGTGGGAAGCCCCCTGTGCAGGCGAGTGTGACACATCCTGGAGGTACTGATCCATTCGCATGCCTGAACTGAATTCATCAGATTTGTGAATCAACACCCAAAGTCCTGTTGAAATCAGGGGACAGGGTGTGGTCCCACAGAAGGCTGATCTGATGGAGTTATCACCTTGCTGTCTGAGCAGCAGTACTCTTTCCCCATACTGTTCTTCCTCCCCTGTCCCTGTTCCCTGTCTTGCCCTATAGATGATGCAGTTCCACCTTGCACTGTGTCTGGTTCTCACCTTGCGTTTCTGTAAGCCAGTTCAACTCACTAACCCTCCAGGAAACAGCAAACTGTTTTTTTGCTGGGCCAGTTCCCTGATGTATTAGTGAATTCATTTGACTCCTGTGAGGCCCAGGTGAGACCCAGAGCCAGGACAAGGCAAGCATCTGCAGCAGGGCAGGAGGGGAAATGAAAAATCTTTCTTGGTCAGTGGCAGTGAGCTGGTAGACCCTGTCTGCTTGTGAAAGCTCCCCGTCACACTGCCCTGAGTAGCACAGAAGACTGAAGCTTGGCCTGAGAAGGATTTTACAGATTTCCAAAATAATAGTGCTAGAAGTAGGAGTGAGACTGTTAGTCTCACAGAGGAAAGCAAGCAAACCTCGGGTGTCTCAGACTGACAAAAGCTTTGAGGTGTCTGATGGCATGGGTCCTGTGCTCCTGCCTCTTCCCCAGGGCACCTGCAGCTTCCCCTCTGCTGCTTCTGGCACTGGGCAAGCTCGTTCCGGGAGCTAACCCCATAGAAAGCTGTTCAGCTTCTTTGGCAAGGTCCTTCTCTGCTGACTTAGCAAGATGTGTTGGCTTCTGGGACTCAGCAGAAGCAGCAGGTGCAGGGGAGCAGACAGGACCTTGTGAGAAGGATTGGGCAGGGAGGAGATCTCTCCTGATGGTAGCACATGGCTGGATTGGTTCTGGTGTCTCCATCTTGTGAGCTCCCTCTCTGTTCATAGCAGTGATACAGCTCTTGCCTGACTTCCCGTTCGGATGCTGGGCATCAGAGGGTCACTGGGAAAAGATGCCAGCACGCTGGCCCCTGCAGCGGTGCCCTCCGAGGTCCCACGGGACGGAAGGCAACTGTGAGCCACGTGGGCGACGCAAGGAGAGATGCGTCCTACCACCATCTCAGCTGAAGCAATTGAGATCAAACCCCCGCTTTTATTTTATTTAGTAGCCAAAGGTACTGGTTTTAATACAGGTTTCTTTCTGTGGCCCTGCTGAGGGAGCAGAGCTGTGTTGGAGCAGCTACCTGAAATGGTGTAGGGAATAACATTTAAAGAGAGAATCTGGAAAAATACTGGCATGCTAACAAGCTATTCTTGCACAAAATTTAAGTTTGGCCGAGAGAATAGTTTGCAGCAATTGGTGGCTTTAAAATGTCGTGTGGTGAATTCCTGGCTTGCTCGCAGGCAAGGGCCCCTACTTAAGAGCAGTGAATCATTCAAATGGTGTTTTCAGGATAGTTCCCATTTCTGAGTAGTAACTTGATTACGGTACCTGCGTTGTAAGGAGAGCAAGTGTCTGCTAGACAGTAAATATTTGGAAGGGTCTCTT
Source organism: Nyctibius grandis (assembly GCF_013368605.1). Lineage (NCBI taxonomy): Eukaryota > Metazoa > Chordata > Aves > Nyctibiiformes > Nyctibiidae > Nyctibius > Nyctibius grandis. The sequence continues at coordinate 57,754,434 of NC_090658.1, forward strand.
ATAAAGAGGTTACCAGCTGAGATGTCAGTGTGCCTTATTGTCTGAGTGCCTGACAAATAACAGCTGGGACAGACTTATGTCTGCTGTTCAAACAACTGAGTTATGGTGAGGGAGCTGAGTCAGCCTGAAAATACTGCATAAGCGATGGTAAAACTAAGCTTAATGAAGTACCACAGGGAAGTCCCTAGACTGCATCTCTAAGAGCCCCAGTTAAAAACCACTCAAGTGTGACACATTTGGCCTGAATGATGAGGCTGCAGGGGTCTCATTCCCTTCAAGTACTTCTCTTCTGACTGGGAAGGAAGAGACTGATATAGTTTGGTGGTAAGGTTTGGAGGTCCAACCATGCCTGTGGGGTGGCTGGGGAGAAAGCATAAAAATGCTTAATTGAAAAAATGCACAATGGAAATTGGTGCCGTGGATCCACGGAAAGCGTGAATAACGCCCTAATCATATAGGAGATAAGAGGGAGGTGGTAGAGGGAGTGTCCGGGCTCTTTGAGAGATGAGGCAGTTAGCTTGTGTTTGATGTGATAGAGGCTAAAGAGATGCAAAGAGGAGTGTGTGGCCTTTGAAAGTCCTTCTGTTTGGAAATGCAAGCCCTGGTTGTAGTTACTGAAACTGAGAGTAACTTGCTTTGTGCTCAGTCCTTGTTCTGACTGTTCCTCAGCGTGTGGATGAGTTGTAGCTATGTGAATGCCTAGGGTAAGGTGGTGTCCTGGGACTGCTGGGCAGAAGGAGCTGAAAGGTGGGAGAGCTGGGAAGGAGCTCAGGTTGGATCAGGTTTACGGTGGGGACCGGAATGGCAGGTTGGGAGTAATGCTTCCTTCACAGAGATCGCAGAGATGATTTGGGAGCAAAAACTGCAGGTTTTGTTTGAGCCATGTGGAGTTTGAAGGTAGTCATCCATAAGGAGGTGTCACAATGAAGTCAGGCTGAGAGTTAGAACAGAAGAGGATAGGTCTAGATCTCAGGGGATGAAAGGCAGGGAGAAGGCTCTTGACTTTGTCTGCAGGAGATGTTACCCAGAAATAAGCTGCTGAAATAAAGTATGCTGTTATGTGCCTTAGAGTAAGGGCCGTATGTTTTCTCCACCTGGAATTTGCGGTGTCCTGCAAACCTCTAATGCCTTAGCTAATGCAAAACAAGACAAACTGCTGTGAACAAAGAGCTGGAATGACCTAAATTCAGGGTTTTTTTCCACATGTTGGTGTTTGAAGATCATTTTAATGAAGCAGCATGTGTTAAGAGCAGACCCCCTGAGCAGACCAACAGTGCTGCAAGCTTTCCCAAACTTTCAAAATCAAGCTTCAGGAAAAATATTAGAGACCATTATGTTAGTTTGCTCAGTTGTTCAGACAGCTGGATCTGGCTATTTTAGTAATCAAATGTAGAATCAGTGTAGCAGGATTAACACAGAATGAGGCAAAATTAACTCTGGTGCGTTTGGGCCTGGTGTGAGGAATCCCTGGAATGATTTGGGTCTGGTACAAGGAATGTTGGGAATGGTGGTGGTTGCTGGTGGGGGAAGAAGCTGGGTGCTGCTGGCCCCGCCAGAATAGCACGTGAATGAAGCGTGCGCTAACGTACAGGGAGAGACCAGGGACCTGCTGTTCATCCATATCTCATGTAATGCTTCGTGTTAGTTTTCTTTATACATTTTTAATTTTGTACGCATTTAGTGGGGTTCAACAGTTGGACCTAATGCTATATGCAAAATGGAGCAGAAGCTGCTGCTGGTTAGAGGGATGTGGGCAACAAGCCCTGTGCATTTTAGTCTCATTAGCTGTATGTCCACCATTTGCTTCCACCTTTGGGGGAAATCTTTAAAAAATACGTGCATGATGTATAGTAGTGGCATGGCAGAAACCAAAGTGTTGCTTCACTGATGGTGTTTGGTTTTGGAATGAAGAAGCTGAAGGATCAGAGAACTGAATAACCAGTTCTCTCCAGTTTCTCCTGTGTTTATGAGACAACACGTTCATCAATTAATTAATAATCAAAGGAGAGTGATGAATGTGTGCTGCAGAAACCTGATAAATGTTGATAAACCTGCCAACTGTAATGTCTCATTACCTGTAGATAAATACACAGAGCTGAATAATGAGGTTCCTCATGCCGTTAATTTTGTATTTAAGGTTTTCACCCATGTCTCTCAACTTTGACTTTGTGTTTGTCTAAGCTTTACAACTATTCTCAATGGAATTAAGAACACAGCTCGCTAAATTAGATGTAATTGGACTATACTGCGGTTTAGTCTAAACTGAACTTCAGAGAAATGAAGCAGTTAATGTGAGTGAAAATTTGAGTTAGTTTCTTTTGAGGACTAATGCAGTAGGATAAACTGCACTGACCCTCAGAGAGAGCCTGAGCAGCTTTTCTCAGAACAGAAAACTTTTCTTGATTTAAACTGATGATGCTGTTGTGTCTTCCTTCACGTTACAACCCCCCCGAAGATGCATGTTTTCTTCTCCTGTGCACGCATTTTAATTTGCAAAAAATACTATTGTTTTATTAGTTTTGATTATTCAGTTATTTCAAGTAGAACACTTGGCCCGTTCAAATGGCCAAGAATCACATCAAACTCTCCCAAGAGACTGGGGTAAAAAGGTTCCTGTGCCCTGGCAGGGTAGGGTTATAGTGCAGGTGTGGTCAAGTTTGAAAATACTGAGGTTTTTCATTTATTTACATTTTTACTCCGTTGTGACTGATGGGTCCTGCTGTCGAAACTGCATTTATGTACAGAGTGTACAAGGATTATGATTATACTAGCTGGTAGTAAAAACTACTTATAGTCTTACATTTAGTAATGTTTTTAATTGAATTCTGTTCTTTGTACTGGAAGGTGTTGCAGCATTTTACAGATCCAAAGGGCTATCTGCTGGATCCAGTGAGTTATGAATTTTGGTCACACATCTTTGGGATGATGTATAGTCACTGTTTCCCTGAATGCATCACGACTGTAGAATAATTCAGAGCTGGGGGAATATTAAGTGTTACTGTAGTTAATATTTTGTCGTAACACTCAGGGCTCAGTTTAAAAAGGAGACAAGTTGTATTGCTTTGGGGTACCCGATCCCTTTGCACCCTGGTTCCTTGCAGAGTCTACAGGTCCGTATTAGGCACTTAGGCAAGTGGTAGACTTTATGTGTCTACACATGTATGTGTGTACACAGGACTCTAGCTTTAAACTGGTTTGCTGGCTGGGGGAGGTTTGGAAAGAAAGGCAAGGAAATTCTTGAATAAAGTGAGGAGAGCGAAGATATTCAGTGCTGTTGCCTTTCTTGTGACTTCAAAGAATTGTTGGTGCTAATTCTGAGGGCGTCGTCTTGAAGTATCCATCTGTGGATTTATCTTCAGATAGCCAAGTGCCCTTAAAGCCAGTGAAGTTAAGTTGTGCTTGTGTTTGCAGGAATAGCAGTTGTCTTACACGAATGACTGAGTAAAATTTATTATTAAAAAAAATAATAGTTGTCCTTTAATAAATCTGTATTGAAGAATCTCAAAGCCCTTTAAGAATTAGGTTGTTATTTTCTGTGTCTATTTGTTGCTAGTCTTTAATCAGTTACTGCCATTCGCTTAATGCTGTGAGCAACTGCAGAAGAGCTTCCCAGAGTTCCCACGCCTTTGTCCGGTGGTGTGGCGTTTTTATTCCTCCTGAGTTCCTGTGGTTTAGATTCATGAGAAGGATGATGTGAGAAGCGGGAATGTAATCTGAGTGTTGAGCCATGCCGTAGTTCTTCCATTTAATATCTGGTCTCAGCATGTGAAAAGTCTGGAGCCAAATTATTCCATCTGTGGTATTGGCAGCAGAGCAGAATGGGGTCCTTTTCCGTGAGGTGGATTATGTGGCTGTGAAAGGCAGCTTTGAGGCGCGCAGCAATGCCAGGTGGAAACAATTTGGCTTAATTAAGGGCTCCTGAACAGAAAATTGGGAACCCGAATGCACGCTTTGGTGCCTGTGGAAGCGGGGGTACGGCGCGTCTCTTGGATCCTGCCCGGCGTGTGAAAAGGGGGTTGAATGATAAGAGGAAAGCCGTTTGCCCGGCACATTGTGTGTTGGTTTGAAATTCCGTTGCAGGGGACTAATTGCTAATAAAAATAAATAAGTGGATCTCCCCATTCAGAAGCTTGTTTTAGTGGGTTTGGGAAGAGAATCGTCAGGAATGTGGCATCTTTCTGGTCCCAGGTTGGCACTTGAAGCGTTTGGATCTTACATTACACTGAAAGATGGGAAGTTCTGTGGCTCCTTTGCTTAATTAACAGGGGTGATACTGTTGTGGGTGTCTATTACAGGCCACCGGATCAGGATGAGGAGGGTGATGAGGCCTTCTACAGGCAGCTGAGAGCAGTCTCTCAATTACAGGGCCTGGTTGTCATGGGGGATTTCAACTACCCTGATATTTGCTGGGAGGCCTACTCAGCCAGCCATCCTCAGTCCAGGAGGTTCCTCCAGTGCATTGATGATAACTTTCTGATGCAAATGGTAGATGAGCCAACTAGGAGAGGAGTGTTGCTGGATCTTATCCTCACTAACAAGGAGGGCCTGGTTGAAGCGGTGAAGGTTGAGGGCAGCCTTGGTTGTAGTGACCATGAGATGGTAGAGTTCAGGATCTCATGTGGCAGGAACAGAATAACTAGCAGAATCACAACCCTGGACTTCAGGAGGGCCAACTTTGGCCTTTTCAAGCAATTGCTAGGGGAAATCCCATGGGACAGGGTACTAGAAGGTAAGGGGGCCCAAGATAGTTGGTTAGCATTCAAGGACTGCTTCTTCCGAGCTCAAGATCAGAGCATCCCAACAGGTAGGAAGTCAAGGAAGGGTACCAGGAGACCTGCATGGTTGAACAGGGAACTGCTGGGCAAACTCAAGTGGAAGAAGAGGGTGTACAGATCGTGGAAGGAGGGGCTGGCCACTTGGGAGGAATATAAGTCTGTTGTCAGAGGATGTAGGGAGGCAACTAGGAAAGCTAAGGCCTCCTTGGAATTAAACCTTGCAAGAGAGGTCAAGGACAACAGAAAGGGCTTCTTCAAATACATTGCAGGTAAAACCAGCACTAGAGGCAATGTAGGCCCACTGATGAATGAGGTGGGGGCCCTGGAGACAGAGGATAAAAAGAAGGCGGAGTTACTGAATGCCTTCTTTGCCTCTGTCTATACTGTTGGAGGCTGTCCTGAGGAGCCCCGGACCCCTGAGGCCCCAGAAGAAGTCAGGATAGAGGAGGAATCTGTCTTGGTTGATGAGGGCTGGGTCAGGGACCAATTAAGCAACCTGGACATCCATAAATCCATGGGCCCTGATGGGATGCATCCGTGGGTGCTGAGGGAGCTGGCGGAAGTCATTGCTAGGCTACTCTCCATCATCTTTGCTAAGTCGTGGGCAACGGGAGAGGTGCCTGAGGACTGGAGGAAAGCGAATGTCACTCCAGTCTTCAAAAAGGGCAAGAAGGAGGACCCGGGTAACTATAGACCGGTCAGCCTCACCTCCATCCCCGGAAAGGTGATGGAACAACTTGTTCTTGGTGCTGTCTCTAGGCACATCAAGGATAGGGGGATCATTAGGGGCACTCAGCATGGCTTCACCAAGGGGAAGTCATGCTTAACCAACTTGATAGCCTTTTATGAGGATGTTACCCGGTGGATAGATGATGGTAAAGCTGTGGATGTGGTCTATCTCGATTTCAGTAAAGCGTTTGACACAGTGTCCCACAGCATCCTCGCAGCTAAACTGGGGAAGTGTGGTCTGGATGATCGGGTAGTGAGGTGGATTGTGAACTGGCTGAAGGAAAGAAGCCAGAGAGTGGTGGTCAATGGGACTTAGTCCAGTTGGAGGCCTGTGTCTAGCGGAGTCCCGCAAGGGTCGGTACTGGGACCAGTTCTACTCAATATATTCATTAATGACTTGGATGAGGGAATAGAGTGCACTGTCAGCAAGTTCGCTGATGACACAAAACTGGGAGGAGTGGCTGATGCACCAGAAGGCTGCGCAGCCATTCAGAGGGACCTAGACAGGCTGGAGAGTTGGGCGGGGAGAAATTTAATGAAATATAACAAGGGCAAGTGTAGAGTCCTGCATCTGGGCAAGAACAGCCCCATGTATGAGTACAAGTTGGGGACAGACCTGTTGGAGAGCAGCGTAGGGGAAAGGGACCTGGGGGTCCTAGTGGACAGCAGGATGACCATGAGCCAGCAGTGTGCCCTTGTGGCCAAGAAGGCCAATGGCATCCTGGGGTGTATTAGAAGGGGTGTGGTCAGCAGGTCAAGAGAGGTTCTCCTCCCCCTCTACTCTGCCCTGGTGAGGCTGCATCTGGAGTATTGTGTCCAGTTCTGGGCCCCTCAGTTCAAGAAGGACAGGGAACTGCTAGAGAGAGTCCAGCGCAGAGCCACGAAGATGATTAAGGGGGTGGAACATCTCCCTTATGAGGAGAGGCTGAGGGAGCTGGGTCTCTTTAGCTTAGAGAAGAGGAGACTGAGGGGTGACCTCATTAATGTTTCTAAATATGTAAAGGGCAAGTGTCATGAGGATGGAGCCAGGCTCTTCTCAGTGACATCCCTTGACAGGACAAGGGGCAATGGGTGCAAGCTGGAACACAGGAGGTTCCACATAAATATGAGGAAAAACTTCTTTACGGTGAGGGTGACCTAACACTGAAACAGGCTGCCCAGAGAGGTTGTGGAGTCTCCTTCTCTGGAGACATTCAAAACCCGCCTGGACGCGTTCCTGTGTGATATGGTCTAGGTAATCCTGCTCCGGCAGGGGGATTGGACTAGATGATCTTTCGAGGTCCCTTCCAATCCCTAACATTCTGTGATTCTGTGAACAGGGCTTCAATGGCAATATTTTGGGAGTACAGCTGAGTAATAAGACAAGGATATGTAATTAAGGTTTGCTGTTCTACCAGAGGAACCTTAAACCTGCACTTAAGGAATAGAGATTTAAGATGTGGTTAATTAGTTGAAATGGCTCCTGTTGGAAGGTAGTGCAATCGGTTGTATAGCTACTTAATTAAACAAATAATTAAAGAGTAAAGAAGTATTTTTTTAATGTCCACAACACATTTCATACTTTCAGAAGCATATTTTTATTGGAAAAGTATCTTCCTTGTTATATGGCAAGCCAATACAAATTCTGAAAATAATTAAAATGTATCAAATGTGGAAGCTGAAAAAGAGATTTTTTTCTTACACATACTAGCAAATCTAGAAAAAATATTTCAACTGTTATAGTGCAGAGTCCCACAGAATTGCCAAGTTTCCCCCTCCCCCCCATAAGAATAATCTCTGCCTAATAACTGAGGCCCAAAAATTCTAGTTTTAATCCCAGTTTCACTGCATTTTCTCATGGGGTTTATGTATATATGTTCCGCTTTCTGTCCTGAATAGTTCAGTTTCTTTGTAGTCGTATTGTTTATGATGGTAAGATAAGTGCATCAGCAGAGGAGCGATACCGAAGGCTGTAATGTAGACAGGATTCATGCATATATCGGAGCAATTGTGGCAGATATTTTGAAGAATGGAAAATATCTTTCCATCAGCTAGATTCACATTGTGCTGGAGTTTTCCTTCATGCTAGAAACCAGTTTCTACATAAGGTTGTAGGCCATTGCCTGTAAGACTTGCTTCTTCTGCATATTTCATGCAGGAGAACAGTAAAATAAATAGTCCCAGATTACGTCTCCTTTTTTTTTCTCACAGAATTTTGAAATTTTGAAAAGGAGGAAGACTACAAAGAAGCGCAGATATGTTTTTTTTCCCAAAACACTCGTGTATGTATGCAAAATGAAAATGAAAGAACAATGTTCTGTGGGGAAAAAAGCCTGGCCTAACACTGATGTTCCTTCTTTTTTTTTCCTTCTCTCTTTCTCCTTCCCTACCATCCTTCAACCAACACTTGACCATGCAGGTTGTACATCCGCTTTTACCAGTACCTGGTGTTAATGAAGACAATTTGGAGCATGATGCCCCACGACCTGAGCCACAGCAGCCAGGAGCTGTTGCAGTACCTCAGGGGCTTGATGGGCAGCAGCCAGAGGTGGCTTCAGCCCTCCAGGAACCACCCAGAGAGGGAGCAGAGGCTGCTGGAACAAATGGTAAGTAAAAACATGAGCTCAGTGGACAGATGGTAGAGGCCTGGATGCTAAATGGAGTGAGAAGCTGAAATGGGGCTCTACTAGCTGTCTCCTAGTGAACAGGTAGGTAGTTACTCAAGTGATCTCTTGGTTGCTCAAGTGCTTCCTCTAGGGCATTGTTTTGTTGGGGCACGTTTTCTCTATAGCAGAGTTTAAGTAACAAATGGGTTGTGGATTGAAGCTGTGGGTGCAGGGGATGCTACCCATTCCCCTGTAGGGGCGGGTCTCCCCTCAGTGCACCCTGCCTCTGCTTGCCTGCTGCCAGTCTCTTGGCCATTCACCTGAAGGGACAGCTCAGTTTCTGCCTCTTAGGTTAGGAGTTTCTGCTGCATAGGCCTGCCCCTTCCTACATAGGGCAGAAATGCTTTTATGTTCATTCATTAGTGATATTAATGCTAATCAACTATTATGAACGCACAGGAAAGGAGAGGCTGCTGATCCGTTGGCTCTACCTTGTTTAAAGTTCCCTTTCCTACTGCTTTTAATCATATTTGCATTTTGACCACAAAGCCTTTCTCACCAGAGGCACCCCTGTCTGCTTTGTCCTGGGAATCTCTTTCTCGCCTTGCTGCATGGTCAGAAACGTGCTGCTCTTTCTCCTGTGCACACCAGCAGCCCATCTCTCCTGCCCTCGTCGGCCTCTTGTCGCTGCCCCCTTCCCTCCGCTCCCGTCGGCAGCCGCACTGTGAGAGATCCGCTCCGGCGATCCTGCTGCACGCCGGCCTCTTTGGCAGGGGTGGCAAGAGGGAGGGATAGTTTTCAGTCAGAGCAGGCAACTAACGCTGGTGTGAGAGGGCAGGGGAGGGAGAGGGGAAGGGTAGGATGGAGTGGGGTTTTCGTCATCAGCCTGTAGAGCAGCTTAAGGCAACTGTGTAGCCCCCGGTGTACTTGGGTTTCGAATTCTAGTAAAGCCAATTCTTTGTCGTGCCTTCAGATGAATTGCCGTAACACCGTTATCCCAAAAGAAGGTTGCCATATTTTCTGCTATCTTTTTTTATGATATTGGTAGAGGCTTTTGGCACTGTGAAAAGGGGATGCAGCATGTTTCATCTTTCACTCACGATAAACACTGCTTCTCTTTAAAATTTCACTGTTAAGTGGACAGGGATGGAGAGAGGATACTCATGAAACAGTCGTGAAGGAAGAGGAAAATACCTGATAATTTGGAGTAGTGTCAGAAGTTTTCATGTTGGTATTCAGCTTCTGGATCAAGTAGCCGAGAAGGCCTTTAAAAGGGCATGAATTTCAAGTTAATAGTCAAAGATTGTAATTCTTTTTGAATAATTCTGGGTTGTAGCTTCAGTTGTACAGAAACTGTGTTCCTAGGATGTGGGATGTGTAATGAAGAAGAGATGAGAAGCTGCCTTTGAATGCAGATAGTTACGTGTGACCAAATGCATGATGTGCTGTGGACCTAGATGGCATCAGGAGTTTGTATGTGAGACGATTGCCTGAAGAGTCTTTGCTTTCTTTGATAATCATCTCTCATGTGATTGTGTGACGTTGCTGTTTTAATCAGGATTTATTTTACCGTTGTCGGTGGAACGAAGCCTACGTGGTAGCATAATTTGTGCGAAAGGGAAAACAATTCTATGGGTTTGCTCTCAAAGGAAAAAATGCCTTTATGGAGGCGATGCAGCATGTATTTTCTGGTAACAATAGCTAAAAATGGCACCATCCATAGAGACAAATAAAACCTGTCTGGTCAAGCATGGAAAAGATAGTTCTTCAAGTAAAGACTGCGTTCAGATATTCATAGTTTTTTCATATCCACCCCTCTGGACCTCCCAGAGTCTGGTCCACCTGTCTTTAGGCAGATGAATAAAGGTGGGGAAGAGGTCTCTCTTAAATGCACAGAGTGCAGAGAAATCTCTCTGCATAGAGAATTGCTTCTCTACATAATTTTAGCTCTACACTTCTCGGTGTTCCCCACTCATTCTTTATTTTACCTTGTTTGCAAAATGTATAAAATCAGAAATAACGTATCATGACACTGAGCGCTGAGGCAACATCGGTAATTGCTTACAGCAAAGGAGTGTTTGATTGAAGGCTTTTTGGGTTGGTTGATTTGTTTGTTGTTGTCATCGTTATTTGAATCTTATGTTTGGAAGACCATGGGGGAGATGATCTAGACTCATCAAAGCTGCCACTACTAGATTAAATTAAGTGGGAAGCGTGTTGGTGCTGGCAGCCAGAGCCACAGACAAAGGCTGTGTAGGGCTGGCCCCAGTATGTGTGTATCATCAGAACTTTGGAGATATCCAACATAATCCATAGAAATATTCTTACTATAATAAGAGGTCACCTGTATCAGATACTGATTCTTTACATTTTATTTTATCCTATTGCATCCCTTTTTACTAGCAGTGAGAGCTGCTGGAGCATTATATTACTATCCTACAAGAATCCAGAGTGATACCTTTCTGAAACCCTTGACAGCAGAATTTAAGACAATTTCTAACGTAATGAGGTTGTAGAGAATTCCGGTTCAGGAAAACCCAAACAAAACAACAAGAAACCCCCGAGCCCTAAGGGACTGTTACTAGGCAGTGGAGCAAATATTTCAGTATGGAGAAACGAAAGCGTTTCCTATGTTTTTTGTTGATGAGGGGGTAAACCACTTCGGGCTTTCAACTGGCGTCTGTTGAGGTTTGGTCTGGATACTTGGTGGCAAACTGGAGAGCGGGCGCTGAAGGGGCCCGTTGTTCCGCGAGCGGCCGTTGCTCACTGCGGGGCCGGCACGTCCGCTCTCCAGAGGAAGGAGAAGCAGACACCTGAAGTGCCGGGTCGCAGGCGGATATCGGCCCGGGGCGCAGCGGGTGTAATCGCCAGCGGCGCGGCGGCGGGAAGCGGGAAGGGCGGAGCGGAGCCGAGGCGCGGTACAGCGGGCGAGGGGCGGGGCCCGTCCGGGTGCCACCCCCGGGGCGTGGCCGCGGGGCGAGAGGGCGTGGCGGTGGGCAGGCGGCGGGGGCCCGGCTGGCCCTGCCCTGGGGCGGGCCCGCTCCGCTCCGCGCCCCGCCGCGCAGGGAGGAGGGACCCCGGGCCGGGAGAGGGAAGGTGCTTACGGTCAGTGCAATTTCAGAACTGCTGGGGACCGCAGCGATGACGGGTGAGGCAGCGCGGCGCTGCTGAGGCGTGAGCACGGTCATTTGTTTGTGTTTCCTCACCGCTGATAGCGCCTGGGGGTGTGTGTGTTTAGGAGTTCAAAGGTCTGGCTTAAATAATAACGATGAGAAGCGTTTCCGAGTGAAGGCTGCTGAAAATTTAAAATTCCTCGTCACCTCAGTCGCGCTTTCGCTGCGGTGCTTGTAATGCCAGGCTGTGATAGCTGTGAAGGTGCAACCAGGTTTTCGTCTGCAGTACCGGAATGTGACACGGTGTCTGGAAGTGAGGGACGGAAAGGAAGGACAGTGACCGCGCTGACGGTGCTGGTTTGTGCTAACCGAGAAATAGCGCAGTAAAATGTCCTAGGAGCTAAACTTGGTGAAATTGAAGGAAATGTAGAAGTGGGCATCATTTGTAAGCTGTGCAAATATTTGCATGAGAGAAGTGAAGCTGTTAGTCTCCAGCTGTTTTAATTTGAATGAAGCAAAATCCGGAGGAGATGAACACGGTGGCGGGGGGGTGTGTGTGCACACATGCTTGTGCGGCAGCAGGATCCCAGCCTGGGATACCCAAAGCTCGGTGCTGTCTGCCTCGAACGTTGTACATCTTATTTGAGAAAGTAGTGCCTGAGCCGCTGAAGTGTGAGAGTTAACACCATAAAGTAATTGGGTGTTCTGAAAAGATAATAGTATTTGGAGGAGCAAAGAATTAAAAGGAAAAAACGTTGTCTTGCGTGGCTGGTTTTGCACACGCTTGTGTCTCTCTGGGAAACAAAGTGGCACTATGAAATTAAAAAAAACCAAAGCCCACTTTTTCCCTAAAGATAACTAATTTGCATCAGGATTTCTCTCAGATTGATGATGTGTCTTTAGCAGTCTAGGAAACCTTTTTTATTTCGTTGTATTAATAATTATTTACTTGTTTGTATTTTATTTACTAGAGCTAGTGAATGAATTCAGCAAATAATGGGGGTTTATTCATGCAAAACGCTTTAGGGTTACGATGGGTATTGACAACAAAGCCCGTAGAAGTCTGGCTCGGTTTGGAGCTGACCCTGGGGAGGACTGTACGTGATTTGAATCAGTTAGTAGGGGAGGAGATATCCTACCCCCCTTTACAATAGGGTTTTCATTAAACTTGATGTTTAATGAGCTTATCCCATGCCGAGTCTTTTTCCTCAGGGGTTCTCTATTTTTTTTTATTTCCTTTTATTGTTAGTAATTAAAGGTTAAACTGTTTTTCAAAAGCAGTCCCTTTATAGGGTTGCACAGTTTGATCGTTTGAGGTTTTCCTTATTGAATAATTCTTGTGGAAACTTGGATTTTCACTGCAGCACATCTGCTGCTGTAGTATGTTTTGCAAGAACTGCATCTAGCTCGTAGTACAAGTTAACATTTCTTTGAAGGGGCAGAGTACCTCTCCTTATTGGTATGCAGGAGTGTCTTAAGCTGTCGTGTGTCTAATGTGTGCAGATGCAGCTGCATCTCCTTTGTGGTGAGTTTGTCCATGATGCTTATGTTACTCTTTATGTAGAGTTGTTTTGATAAAGAAAATTTTCAATCTGTTTTTCTTTGTGCGTTTTCGTTAATCGTTAGGGGTTCTCACAAATGTCCCAGCGTTTACTGACCTGTATTGCTTATCCCATCCTCGTTCCTAGCGGAGCAGATTTATTTATTTTTTGTTCTCAAATACCCGAGTGCCAGCGTTGCATCTGTCTTATGCTTGGTCAATACATTTCATTTTGAAAAGCAGAACCAAGTCACTGAATGTGAGACATGGACAGCATGGGTAACCATGAAATTTTGTAAGAATTTGTAGCTGCTGGTTTGGTTCCCAAGCAGAACAGCTGGACTGGTTTGAGAGCAGTTTATTGTTGTGAGTTCATTTAAAGAAGAATCTTTCACTACAGTAACTGTATATCCAAGCCGTGGCTAATGAACCTTCTGGGTTAAAAACAAACAAACAAAACAATGTTAGAAGAACTTTGTTGTTTTTTTGATTTTTAGTGCTGTTTATTGAAACATTGAAATGAAAGAAGTAGTATCTTAAAATCTTGAATGAATGAAACATGTAACTTCCCTTGCTGGAATCTGGGAAGTTGGTCTCTAGATTGGAGCAGACAAGTACAGCTAAAGCAAAATCTTCCAAAAATAAAGGTTTGTGAGGAATGTTATAGCATCACAGCGGAAATGATTGTGCTGTCTTTTAAGTTACTTTCATATGAGGTTACGTACAATGTCCTTTTGCGGGGACGTTGCTTTTGTTTTCTTGAAGAGCGCTAAGCCATGAAACATTACAGCTATTTTGCAGTTTTTGCTTTTTTAAAAATGGACACAAAAGTATGTGAGATTTTAAAACTTAACTCTTTGGTTGCCACCCAAGTACCAGAGAACTGAAGACTGAACTTAATGGTATTTGTTCGTAAAGCTTTCAAAGAACAACATGGTTAGAAAGCTCATGAATTGCGTGTATGCACTGTGAAATTTAGTATGCAAAAATCTCTGTAAACCCTCCCTCGTTATTTAATTGTTCTGAAAGAACTCCCTCCCCACAATTAACATGGCAAGTCAGTCCTTAGAAATAATGGAGTGAATAGAATGGGGAAGGAAGTAGTATGTGCTTTCCGTGAAAGAACTATTTGTACAGTGAAGTGGAATCAAATGTCGTGAATAGTAGGGAGAGGAAGGAAGAATTTGTGAGATATATTGTCAAAAAGCAGCAGTGTCACAGACTTTAAAACCTTATAGTTAAAAAAAATAGTTAGAAGGGTGGCACCTGGACATATTTCTGTGTTATTTTGTTCACAGAATCACAGAATCACAGAATGTTAGGGATTGGAAGGGACCTCGAAAGATCATCTAGTCCAATCCCCCTGCCGGGGCAGGATTGCCTAGACCATATCACACAGGAACGTGTCCAGGCGGGTTTTGAATGTCTCCAGAGAAGGAGACTCCACAACCTCTCTGGGCAGCCTGTTCCAGTGTTCAGTCACCCTTACAGTAAAGAAGTTTTTCCTCAAATTTAAGTGGAACCTCCTGTGCTCCAGCTTGCACCCATTGCCCCTTGTCCTGTCAAGGGATGTCACTGAGAAGAGCCCGGCTCCATCCTCTTGACACTTGCCCTTTACATATTTATAAACATTGATGAGGTCACCCCTCAGTCTCCTCTTCTCTAAGCTAAACAGACCCAGCTCCCTCAGCCTCTCCTCATAAGGGCGATGTTCCACTCCCTTAATCATCTTCGTGGCTCTGCGCTGGACTCTCTCTAGCAGTTCCCTGTCCTTCTTGAACTGAGGGGCCCAGAACTGGACACAATACTCCAGATGCGGCCTCACCAGGGCAGAGTAGAGGGGGAGGAGAACCTCTCTCGACCTGCTGACCACACCCCTTCTAATACACCCCAGGATGCCATTGGCCTTCTTGGCCACAAGGGCACACTGCTGGCTCATGGTCATCCTGTTGTCCACTAGGACCCCCAGGTCCCTTTCCCCTACGCTGGTCTCCAACAGCTCTGTCCCCAACTTGTACTGGTACATGGGGTTGTTCTTGCCCAGATGTAGGACTCTACACTTGCCCTTGTTATATTTATATGTTATATATGTTACTGCAAAGTAGGTGGTGTGTTTGTTTGATTTATTAAACCCAATCTCCTGCAACTTGTGGTTAAAAGAATCAGCATTTGTGGTATAACGTCCAATTCTTACACTCTACAATGAAAACCTAAAAGCGTAGCTTGCCTCTTTTTAATTGGTAAAGTATTCAATTTCACTAATAATTCCAAATAGATGCTTTATTCTAAATAAATCTGTTCAGGGCAGGTTTTTCATAGATATTGTAATTTCAAGCTGTGTTTTGTTTTTTAGTTACTGCTTCTCCATCCTTATCAGTTTTTACCCTTTCTTGGCTTTGTCTTTAAATGTTTCTAATAATGGTTAGAAGAATTGTGCAGTTAAGGGAAAACTGCATTTAACAAATCAAAGCTCGGTATATCACGGACACTCGGTTCAAATTATTTTTTTTAACTGCTGCCTTCTGTTTCAGTGTCATGCGAGTTTTAGAGCAGTAGGTGTTTTTTTACAGGTGGTATTCATAGCAGATCTAGATACAACAGAGGCAAATGATTGTAAAATACCCCTTCACCCTTACGGCTTCTGCGTTCGTTTACGCTCATGCAAAGCTACTGAGAGGATTGTGTATGTGACTGAAAGCACGATTTGGCCCGAAACTCTTAAACACTGAATAAATGAAAACGGCACAAAGTCCTCTGGAGCCTTTCAGTGGCCAGTGGGGTTTGTGAGGCGGGCGCAGGGTGTGTGTGGCATCCGTCTGAGAGACTGAGAATGTAGGGAATTCATGGAAAAAATCCAGCACTGGGCTGCAAATCCTTAGGGGGAAAAGTCAACCAGCTCCAGATGTTGACATGGTTGACTTTGAGCACATGAAGTGCTGTGGATTTAACTCTTGCAGTCAGAGTGCTTTTTTTTTTTTTTTTTTTTTAACCCTCTGGCAACTACCAGGGTAGAAACACATTTTCCCTTCTAGAGGCAGATGAGATGGTGGGAGCAGTTAAGTTTCACTGCCAACAGTGTTTATCAGCCTACTAAAAGAGAAGTGTCATTTACTCATTTCATTTTTAATGGGATGGGACAGGAATTCAGTCATTCTGAAAATGTTAATTTTCCAACATTTGATCAGTATACTTCTGATAAAACAGACAGAAGTTCTTACCATGGACTACCTGTGAAATCGTGAAATCAAGCACTTCTGATTCGCTAAGGCTGTCAGTCTCATATGTTTCTTTCAGAATAAAACAAAACACTTGCAGTTATTAAAACACGAGCAGCACCTTGATTCAATTAAAAATGTTTGAGAAGCTTAACTGGTGCGTAAACAGTTAAATTAGAATTTCAGCATTAGTTCTTGGCCACAGTGGATTTAAATAGCAAAGTGGATCAACTTTATGATATCAGCTTTGATTTTTATCGCTGCCTCTGGATATGTTTTTGTTGTATTGTTTTCCTTGACTAGCACATAGCTGGTGAAGTGCAGCCCTGCTCAGGACAGACCTAAAGAAATGGTATTCATAACAGTGGTTTACTAGATTTGATTTTTTTTTTTTTCCTGGTAGGTATTTTGATGAGGCTCTCCTGTGTTTCTGAAAGATGCTTTCAAATTCCATTAATTCATTCAGAAATTGCTAGTTGTCTTGCCAAAATACCTGTGGTAGTGACATGCTACAAGTACTCTGGACAACAATACCTTGTGTAAATAACTTCCAGAGCTTTCGAAGTGGAGTTACTCACGGTTTGCTTTGCATTCAGAAGTGCACTAACAATGTTTGAGCACCAAGAATGTCATTAATAAAAACGTCATTAAAGAATCCGACTGCTAAATATGGAGTTCGGCGTATACAGTTGACTGCTCGGGTCTTCTGTTTCTTTTATGCCCCACTGGATCTAAAAATATTCTTTGGTGTATATCTTGTGAAAGTACGACTTGGAGATATATTGCACTGCAAGCTTGTCACACAAGAGTGGCAGCCTCCTGGCAGCGTGCAAGCAAATTTCCTGAATGGCATCTCTCTCCTCAAATGCTGAGGAAGGGCACCAGAAAGTCAGTTTAAAAGACTCTCCCAGTAATTTAAAGGGGAAAGAAGCAGAGAAAGTAGACACTGGGAGCAACAGCAGCAGGTCACATAAGAGCTGACATTCAAGCTCTGTGTTACCTTGGGGATGAATTACCTTCTGGACAGGTGAAATGCTTTTTGTTGTGGAATTGAAGGGGTAGTGCCTGGACTAAGGCTAGAAGTATACCCACTGTGTGCTATGAGGGAGTGATGGAAGGGTGACGTGTGTTGCGTAGTTGCAGCTTTTCAGGCTGGTGTTAAAAGTATGTGCTCAGTCAGTCAATGTTTTTGTTACTTTTTCCTTTTGCAATTTATTCAATGAAGTATTGCAAGGTAGCATGTTTGCTGGTCTCCCAAGGAAGACCTAATTACTGTCAGCCTGATGTAACAGTTTTGAAAGATTATCACTGTGCCTCTAAACTGTGTTCTCTATTTTTGTCATTGCATTTGCTATGTTAGTACATACCCACACCTGCAGATGTTGTAGTAGTTATTCAGCTCTTTTCACCTGCAAAGCACGTGATACCGAGACAGATACTGAGTCTTTGTCTTAGGGTGTTTGGAACACATCCATTTAAAACTAGAATAAGCGAAAATCCTTTGAATGCTTATCATGAATATGAAGAGATGCCTTTATACACCAGTCTTATATCTTATCTCTCACTTTGGAAATGGAATACCTCGCTCATTCATTATTCTGCATCATTCCCCTCTGACAGTAATCCTGTTTTCCTGTAAACCCCTGAAACGCCTCTTAAGCACTGAATTTGTGTTACAGGATTAAAAAAAAAAAAAGAAATGCAGCCTCAACTGCAACTTCTTCTATCTTTTTGAAATCTCAGGATTCTCAAAATGGTAAGCATGCGTTCCCAGGGGGTGTTTGCCAGAGGAAAGGGGAACCCTTAGAAAGCTGTGTCTCTAGCTGCCCGCCAGTTGCATGCAATAAGACACGAGTGTCTTTTGAACTCTCCTCCGCTCCTACTGCCTTCTTGCTTCTAGTGCTTCCCACCAGCATTCCCCAGTGGCTCTCAGCCCCATTTTTTGCTCTACCTTTGTCTGAGTCGTGTCAGGTGGAGATAGAGATTTCCATGTGTCTAAAGCACGTTGTAAGCACGTTGGCATTAATGCAGGACTGAGGAGGAACAGAAGGGGGACTTCGTAGACCTTGTTTCCACCAGAGGTGCCAAGAGGCCTGGCTCATGAACGAATTTTTATTTAACGTTAAATGATCAGTGTTTCATAGCTGGTTCAGCTAGAAAAATATTGTAGTGTAGACAAAGGGAAGAAATATCACCTTCTTCACCCAGGAAAACGAGAAGAGTTAAAACACTTTGTCTACCTATCTGTATATCTAGAGTATATTAAAGATTATAGAGTATATTAAAGTAGCTGTTACTAAATAATCATAAAACATGTGATATGTGCCTTAGTGTTTGAAGAAATGTCTCTGACTTTGTGAATTCCCATTAAGCCATGATAAGCTTTCTGTTAAATTACATAGTTTGACGGAAATGACAATGAACTTCTTTCTGGACCTAAGGATAAAAGAACACAGATACAAAAGTGGTTCCTTGGTTTTGTCCTTGTGTAGTCTCAGCATACAATTATCTAATGTTTGATTCATAAGAATCTAAAAATGTTAATAGTGTAAGCACATCAGTTTTTGTTTGGTAACCATCTTCAAATGAAAAGAGAGTTCAAAAGTGTTATTGCTGCTTCTGTCTGTGCTTACAGCCTTATTTCCCTTCACTGACTGAAGTGTTCTTGCAGTGAGTTATTTTTGCTCTTGAAGTGTTCTGGTGTTTGCAAGAGGTATATTACCAATGGAGTAGTGATCCTGTCCTCTTCAGAAAAATGTTCATTTCTTCTTACCCTGCACCCTAACAAATTACTTGGTTTGAACATCTCTGTTTTAAATGTTCAGGGAGGTAGGGTGTTACCAGAGGTCAGACTTTTAAGTGAATTGGGAGTTAACAAGTAAAGGAAATAATCTTAAACTGTTAGGTAAAGGGAAAAATAAAAAGCTTTGCTTATGTCAACTGAGAAACAACAACCAGTAGGCTGCTGATAGTGAATATAAACATAATTTGCCCTCTACATAGGTATTAGAAGCCAGTATTCTTGTAGATGTAGTTCCACTTACTATTTAGTAGTGTTTCAGCCTTACCTAGAGTGCATTGTCTATGTGCTTATGAAGATGCCGTTCTTCTCCCAGGGGACATAGGCAAGTAGAATTGAGGAAGCATCTAGGCTGCAAGGGACCTCTGGAGATCAGGTGGTCCAGCCCCCATGCAAAGCAGGGCCAACTGCAGAGTTAGATCCGACTTAAAAGATGGATCAAATAAAAACTAAATCACTTTGGGGAATTCAGTGACGCATGTACTTTTAAAAGCTGTGTCCTGCATGCCTTTGGGCATCAAAGTAGCACATGTGTAACTTAAAAGAAAGGGGCCGTGCCTTCTCCCAAGATGTTTCTGTTTAACATTGATGACTTTTTCTTTTTTAAATTTTATTGTCTTAGCATTCCAACAGATTTGGTCAGAGAGAAGAGCATGGTCACTCATGCCCTTGCACTTCCACCTGTTGCACAAAATCAAGGGTTAAGAAAAATGTTAAACTGAAATCCTGGTGGTACCCAAGCCCAAAAATCTTTTGGTGTCTTGAATGTGCCAGGGATTTTATTTTCACCTGTTGTCCTGTTCATCATCAGGCATGTTCATCACACAGTCATTACTATTATTAAAATTCTCATCATAGGCAACCGCAGTTTTACCTGCTCATTTTTTTTGTGTTTAAATGGCAGAACTTAAAGGCTTCGTGTCTTTGTTCCTTTCCACAGTTTCCCTCCAAAGTTACTTATTTGGGGCATGGGGAGCTTTCAGTTTTGTGCTCTAAACTGGATGTCTGCTGGCTTCTTAACTGCTGCATTTCAGCTGGTTTAATGTATATGCCACTCTGAAGTTAGGCAGCTCACGGCCAGAGGGAGCGGTAATACGTACATTGTCCCAGCAAGACTGAGAGGGTGGTTGCCAGTGTCCTGAAGGTAAAACTCAAATGGTGCTCAGGAAAGAAATAATGCAAACACAGAACTGTGAGCAGTGGAGGGTAGGATTTTACCTGCGTGTGTAGTAACAACCTCATTAATTTTAAGTGATATGGAATTGCTGTAGATGAGGTTTCTGTCTGGCCATAGTGGTGATGTGATGGATGGGAGTATTCCAAGATTCATGATCTTTAAAACAAATATGTTGGAATGTAACTGTTTTGGAGGTTAGAGGTTTTCAGAAACATCGGAAATTTCCCATGGGTTTTTTCACATCTGACTGTTCTTTTGGGATAGAGCTGTAAAAAGAACATTTCTTTTCTCGTCATCATTTTAGGCCAACACACTTTTTAATTTATTTTTTTTTTCCCTCAGAGGTGTCCCTGCATGGAAAGGATACTGAGCTTTGCTTCAGGAATAATTACATATATTGTTCTGTGTATTCTTTGAGTAATGATAGGATAGAACCATTTTTTTTCTCACATAAGTTTGCCTTAAAGTAATAAAAAAAACCACCCAACCCAACCCCCTCCCACCAAAAAAAAAACCCAACAAAAAAGCTACAAAAGAAGGAAAGAGAATGAGAGAATATAAGCTCGAAAAGTGCATTTGCAAATAAACTTCAGAAAGACCCATAAAATGATGTGAGGAAGGAAAGGAATTACAGTAATCTTTAGAACAAAAACTATTCCTTAAAAAAAAATTAATAGTAGCACGTAGAAGAGGCACACAGATAATAGAACATGTTTGTTTAGGAACGTTTCCTAAAAATGAAAAAAATGACATCTATTTATATAAAGGTACAGTATAACATTAAATTGAGAAGGGAACTAACTCTTTTCTTTCTTTTTTTTTAAATAGTTGGACAGACAGAACATTCCAGTGTAACTTTGAAGGAAGACACTGAAACTATGGAGACAAGTCCCTCTGACTCAAACACCAAGGATGGTATAGATGCTGAGAAGGAGGATGCTCACACAGTTAAACAGTTGCAGTCTTCGGAAGAAGACGCAGAAGACCTTGACCACGCATCTGATCCACAGTCTTATGATCTGGGTTTTAAAAAGGTTTTTAAATTTGTTGGATTCAGATTCACAGTAAAGAAGGAAAAGACAGGAAAATCGGAAGCAGTTCAACTGCTTACTGTAAAAAAAGAAACACAAGTTCCTGAAGGAGCTGATGATCAAAAAGAAGTCAGCTCGGAAGAAGTAGCGATGCCTGTGGATGCACTCTCTGCAGAAGACAACACCAAAGACACACTGAAAAATGAAAAAACAGAAGAGGAATCTCCTAAAACACCAGAAGCAAATGAGATTTGTTCTCAGTCAGCTGCCTTAGCCACTGATATTGCATCACCGTTAAGAAAATTTTTTACTCAGGGATGGACTGGATTTAGAAAAAAGAAGAATTTTAGGAAGCCTGAAGAAGATGAACTACAGTCTCCTATGAAAGAAGAGGAGCAAGAAAAAGAGGGGGCAACATTAACAGCTGAAACCAGTGAAAAGGAGGAGAAATCTGAGTTTGAGAAGCAAGAAGAGAAGAATGTGACAGCAGTAACTATTGAAGTGCATGAGAAGGAGCAAACTGAAGGTGAAAAGCAGGAGTCAAAAAAGACTGTGGCAGCCATAGGAGTTGAAGCATGTGAGAAGGAAGAGCTAATCAAGCATGATGAGCAGGGACAAAAAGAGGATGTAGCAGCAGCAGCAGTTGCTAAAGAAAGTGCGAATGAGAAAAAAGCTGAAGATGATGATCAAGAAAGGAAACTGGTGGAAGTCTCAGAAGATCTCGGTACAAAGGAAGAAAAAACTAAAGAAGGAGAGAAAGAAAGTAAGGTGACAGAGAAACCACTAAAAACAAGGTCTGTGGTACCTGTTATCACTGACCGTGTGAACGGAGAATTGAAAACATCCTTGGAAGCCCTACCTGTGGGAGAAAAACCAGAGTCAACTGGAGTCAAGTGTGAAATAGAGGACAGAACTGAAATGTCCTCTGAAGAGAAACTTGAAGCAGGATTTTTGGCAATTGAGATTTCTAGTGAACAGCTTAAAAAATCTGAAGGAAGAGAAGGAAATAAACCTGCTTCACTGGGGAAAGAAACATTTGATGAAAAAACAGAGGAAGCAGAACGGAAAATTTCACCCACATCAGAAGACATCACTGGAAAGGTAGACACACAAGGAGAAGCTCAAGATAGAACCCCAGAGAAGAAAGCAAGCAAAGCACATGAGACAAAACTGACTCCAGGTGCTCCTGGATTGAAGTCCTTTTCTACTTCTGAACATTCAGTTGACACAGAGAATGATCAACAGTTAATCCAACCCACTGATGAAGGTCTACAGGGAAAAACTGGTATAGTTACGACTGATACTATCAAACCGGATGAAATAACCACAGGAATAACTCCTGAAGAGGCAACTGGAAAGAGGCCTCCAGAAGGTATCACAAATGAAGCTGAACTGCTGTCTTCTCAAGAAAAAACTAAACCACAAGGCAGCCCTTTAAAGAAACTCTTTACAGGTACTGGATTAAAAAAACTGCCTGGAAAGAAGCATAAAGGCAAAAGAAAAAAATCTAAGTTAGGGGAACAGGGTGAAGCAATTCATCACTTATCAGATTCCCCAGATAGCCCAGAGGAACAAAAGGGGGAGAGTTCTGCTTCTTCTCCTGAAGAGATGAATGAAGTTCCTTCTTTGGAAAAATCTGTAGATGGAATGCAGGTCATTGAAAATGAAGATGCTGCAATTTCAGATGTGGAGAGAAAAAGAGAAAGTGTTACACGGTGGGCATCATTTAAAAAGATGGTGACTCCCAAGAAACATGTCAGAAGACCTTCTGAAAGCGACAAAGAAGAAGAAATTGATAAGACAAAGAGTGCTGCAGTGTCTGCAACTGAAAACGCTGTTGATGAAGATCAGGGAGAATTAAAAGAAAATGGGATGGACCAGAAACCAGAGAAAGCCACAGAAGAGCCCAAAAGAAAGGTTGACACCTCTGTGTCATGGGAAGCTTTTCTATGTGTAGGTTCCTCAAAGAGAAGAGCCAGGAAATCATCGTCATCTGATGAAGAAACTGAACATAAGCTTGATCAAGAAAGCCAAAAAGTAGAAGAATCTGGACAGAGCAAAGAAACTGCAACAGATGCAATCCTTACCAGTTCTCAGGAGAGTGATCAAGGACAAGGGAATTCTTCCCCAGAACAACCTGGAAGCCCATGCGAAGGTGAAGGTATTTCAACGTGGGAATCATTTAAAAGGTTAGTCACTCCAAGAAGGAAATCCAAAAGCAGAATGGAAGAGAGAACTGAAGACTCTGTTGTGGGATCTAGCCTGGAGCATTCAACATCAGATGGTGAGCCTGGAAAAGATGAATCGTGGGTTCCATTTAGAAAACTGATGCCTGGGCGTAGGAAGAAAAAGTCAGGTGGGAAGCCAGAACCAACTCATCTTGAACAAGCAAGAGAAGACATGGCAGAAACAACTGAAGACGACTCAGATATTCCAGCTGTTGTTCCTTTATCTGAATACGAAGCAGCAGAGCAGGAGAAAACTGAAGCCCAACAAGCGAAAGATGCTGAAGCAATGAGAGAACGAACCTCAGAGGAAGACAGAGCAGAAAAATTAGAGGAGACCCTGAGAACTGAGCAAGCACATGAAGGGCTGGTACATGCAGTTACTGTTACTGTTGTGGAAGGAGAAAGAGCGGTTACTAGTATTGAAGAAAGGTCACCATCTTGGATATCTGCTGCTCTGACAGAGTGTATTGAGCAGGCAAAAGAAGAGAAAGAGACAGAAACTGAGAAAACATTTGAATCGGATGTTATTGTGGAAGAAGCAGTGGTAGCTGCTAAGACAGTGCCAGAGATGAGAAAGGATGTAAGTGATGACACCACAGCAAGTGAGCTAGAGCTAACTTCAGAAGCAGTGACAGCTCTGGAAGAGACAGCAGGAGCTTCCTGTGCTGAAGAAACGATGGAAGTATCCCTTGCTGAGGAAACAACTGAGATGGTTTCTGCTGTTTCACAGTTGTTAGAAACCCCAGATACTACAGAGGAAGTTACACCCGTACAAGAAGTAGAGGCCACTGAACAAAATTTGAAAGAATTAAACAAACAGACACAAAAAGTTCTTCATGAAGTTGCTGAAAGAGTGAAGTCAGCAGATGTAGCCCAGCTGGTTAGTGAAAGAACCGTGACAGCAACTGTAATTACAACAGTGCAAGGAATTGAGTCAGAAGTGAAAGATGATGCTGAAGATGAGAAAGTTGTAGGTCAGGAACCTCTTTTGCTTGAACAGTCCTTGAAACAGGAAGAACACAAGGAGGATGAACTCCAGGCCCCGGGAAGTGCAGGGAGCATTGAGGGCCAAACCGGAGTTGAAGAGAGTGTTCTACAGGAAGGTTCAGAGAGAAGTGAAATACCTGCTGCCACAAAAGAAAGCACAGAAGGATGTGAAAATGTCGATGTATTGAGAGGTGAAAGCCAGTGGCAGGCATGTGAAGAACCAGTTGTAGAAGACCATGAAGAAATATCTGAAGTTCAGAGGACAGTAGAGGAACCTTCATCACAAGACAGAGACTTCCACGTTATCAAAGCAGTCACTCCCAAGGAAGAGCCGTTTGCAAAGCAGGAGTCTTCAGAACAAGGGGAACTGCCTGTAACAGATTTGACAGTAGATGAGACAAGAGATGAATGTATTCCAGAAGTGCAGACTGCCGTAAGTATTACATATAACACAAAGGTTCATCTGTCAAAGAAAAAAATCAGCAAGTGTTAGATATTATACCTAATCTAGAACAAGGTTGTGGCAGTATTGCTGTCAAGGACCTTCTTTGTGCAGCCTGAGGCAACTGAAGTTTGTTTCCAGTGAGACAGACACACAGATGTCCAGAAGCAGCGGCCACTGAGGCTTGTAGTCAGAGTGAGGTGGATGCAATTCCTGCAGAAACGGGGTGGGAGATGGTGTGTGTGGATCAGAAGGTGCTGAAACAATTGGTATTAGGGCTCCTGCACAGTGCAGTATGACTGAAGATGTTACATGAAAACGTGCAATACATATGTGATCCATATGGTATCGTACATAGCAGACGGTATCTTCAGTCGTAGGCAGGGCTACAATTGTAGCTGAGGTAGTTCTGCAAAGCGGGGAAAGAAATGACACCACTATCTCCAGCTTTAAATGCGCAGGAGTTATTGTGGCTGATGTGTTCCTACCTTCTTCCCTACCTCCCCACCTTCTTCCTGTCTTAGTCTTTGTTTCAAGTGCTGTCTGTTGTCCCTTGCTTTAGGCTGCCCTTTGTTTAATGAGCTGTGTGTCCTGAGAAACTGAACATGAGCTGGGATCTTGGTGACCCACTAATCTCGGTGTCATCACCTCATGCTTTTCCCGTAACCCTCCTCTTCCTGGTCATTTCTTCTGGTGCTTTTTCACCCAGAACATTCCTGGTCACTCCCTGCTCATACCCTTTTTCGCAGGTCTGTTGTAATTCTCCACAGATGCAGGACAAGACAGAGGATGAACTCCCTACCTTGGGGCTTACAGCTGAAGAGCCTGCACAGCTTGAAGGAGAGGACAAAACCCTCACCATGGGACCAGAGTGCACAGAAGCAGCTGTCACTGTGGTCCCTGTTAAACCTGAAAGACAAGAGGAAATTCCTGACTTAGACTCACAAGAGCAAGCTTGTACTAAAGGAGTTCCTAGCAGGGCAGCTGCCCAGAGAGAGGAAGAGGAAGGTGATGCTGTACTCCTTGGAGTAAAGAGCACAGAAGTCACTGAGGTTCCTCTGCAGCATGAGGTAAAAACCTCTGCCCTTCCTTCAGAAACAATTGGCTCAGAAGCAGCTGCAGATGCTGAGCAGAGTGTGGGGGATGGGGCTGGCAGGCAGATCACAGCAAAAGATTCTGTGCCCATCCTAGAGCCACAGTGCAGAGAAAAAACAACTGAAACCCCCTCAGAGAGTGATGAAACTGAAGGTGGCAAAATGGAAGATGCTATGCTCAAAACTGAAACACACTTAGAGAGTGATACCACTGTCACTGAGGCTCCTGCACAGATTGGAGCAGACAGCGTATCTAATTCGGCATCAACATGCCCAGATATCACTGGAAATGGAAGCACTGTCCTCACTGACCTAAGTCCTAAGAAATGTGAAACACTAAGTAGCTTAGCTGAAGAAAAGACTGTGGAAAAAGAACAAGAACTTGTAGAAACCTCCAACTGTCAAGACTTTCAGAAAGAAGATAACAAAAATGAGCAATCGATGGAAAGAGCCGAAGAAGTATTTGAATCTGGAAAATGGGAAGCTGTGAGAGGTGATGAATGTTCAGCTGCTGTCCAGCAAGAGGTTTTAACTGTGCAAGAGGAAGGGTCTGCCTCAGCCTTGCTACAGGCTGAAAGCTTGGAGGCTCTGAAAGTGCCTGTGCCTGTAGCAGCTGCAGCAGTTGAAGAGCATGTCATGGCAGAAACCGTAACGCCTGCAGACACAACGGCCGAAACTGTACAGCCTTTGGCAACGACACCAGAGCAAATGGCTTCTGAAGAGGTCCCAGTTACTACTGTTGACTACTCAGGCTTTGGGACTGCAGAGCTTGGTAGTGCAGAAGCTTCTGAGCCTCAAGTAACTCCTGCTTCCATGAATGGAGTATCAGAGGAGCAAGAGAGGCCCCAGAGTCCAGGGCAACCTGAGCAAAATGGTATTCCTCTAAATGACGGTTTGTCTCTCACCCACGTGGAATTTGAGAAGGATGTTGTTCAGTCTGTGACTATAGAGTCCCAGAGTACAAAAATTGTACTGAATGCCATCCAGACGGCTGTTCACAAACTTGCAGAAACAGAAGAGTCAGCTGCCTTTGAGTCAGAGCAGTGCATTAAGTTCATAGGGAAAAGCCCATCAGATACAAATATACCTGAACTTCTGGAAAATACGCAGTTGGATCATCAACTTCCAGTAAAAGAGGAAGAGATACGGAGTAACGAACAAGAGCTCCAGCAATCAGGAATAGTGAAAACTGCTACCTTAACAGAGTCTGCTGAAATTCATGCAAGTGTAGAGAAAACAAAGGACATGCTCTTAACTTCTGAGATGCTGAAAGATGGACAAAGTCAGAATTCTTTAACAATTGTGACTAGCCCTGAAGACATTTTAAGGGAAAGTGTGAGACTTCAGAAATCAACACTAGAACTAAGTACTTCAGAAGATTCAACCAAAGACCCCCTAGACATACACCCACCAAAATTAAGGGAAAAAGAGGTTGGGCAGATTATGGAAATCCCAGACCAACACACAGGTCAGCAAACATGCAGAGAAAGTGAGGAAGAGCACCACCACCTGCCAGTGGAAGATGGGAAAACACAGACATGGAAGGATGATAGTTGCCAAGAAGGAACATCTTGTGGAGTCCACAAAATCTGAACTCAGTGGCTCCTGAGACCTTGAATGTAAGTGACATTTTTAGGCAGCAATTTGATTCTTTTTCCAAAATAGTTTAGAGGGGGATCTCTAAAACTGTTGTGTCTCTATTTTTGTTTTTTATTCTGGTGAAAGGCAACTGCTCCCCAGTTTAACCAACAGGCCACAGATTCCACGCTCCCTTCTCCCTTTACTGCCTCTCTCTCTGGCTGCTCAACACCTTGTTTGTTTTCTGTGCAACTACCCCCATTTAAAAGCCTACCCAGGCCTTTGACTTGGTCTGTAGTTTTGGGGTGATCTTTCTGGGAGGTAGAAAATGTGGTTTCTAGTTTTCCTAGGTACACCCTCATATGGCGTGTGTTTAATGTATGGGATTTAATCTGCAAACATGCTTCCTCTCTAACAAAGCTCTTTTTAAAATCCTGAAGGATGTTAGTGTTGCCTTCCATGGTAAACCTGGAGTGTCTCATATACCAAAGCTCTTTGCACTTCAGTGAAATCTGAATCAGAAATGATAGGTACAGTCTCTCCCTAAGGTATTTACTGCACTTGCTTAACTAAGTCATGAGACCTTTATCTCTATCTTAGGAGAAGTGCTTGGGAAAATAAGATATTCTTGAGAGAGTAAGTTGTTGTTAATAAAGCTTTTTTTACTGTTGTCTTTCCTTCAGATGTGCTAAATGTCCGTGTGGCATTTGGAGTGATGCCAGTCCTAGAGAACAACTGACAATCCTGTGACAGAACCAGGAGCTTTATTCACTACCCTTTATTCTTGGATGCTAACATCTCTCATTTTGAAGACCATTTTGTAATTTCTATTAAAAAAAACAATGCCTTTAATGTTAACTATATCTGCATGTGTGTTCCACTCGAAGGTCATTTGCCTCTGCCCAAAATACACCATTTAGACTGGAGATGCACAGCTGAGTGAATGGACAGACCACTAAAATTTGTGCCATGCTTATTACCGTCCCCTTACTTAATGTGTGTCCTGTCTGTTCCATCTCTGTGAATCCCTTCACTCATCCCTGAATCCCTCAGCTGTCTTCCTGCAGTCCTCCTTACCCCCCACATCTTCTGTAGCTGCCTTGGTTTGACCCATGAGTCCTGTAGATGCCGCTCAACTTGGGTGTGCGGGGGAAGAAGAGGGCTGACTGATGAGAACACCAGACTTCTGGCCGAGTAGCAGACATGTTTTTATCAAACAGCAGGAACTGGATCACGCACAGATTCTTGAGCAAGATGCTCAAGATTTCTGCCTTTCAGTCCCATTCAGGTATCTCTGTCCATCCTTCAGTTTCATTTGTGCAGGCCTGATTTAGTCAGAAACTACTTCTACAGTGTAGCTTGAAAGGAGATTGAGAATACCCTTCTTCTGTTGTTCCAGACTTCAGGTCTCAGGACTGGACTGTAATGTGTTGAATATTTATATGTATGTCTTAAACCCAGTTCTGATTTTAATGTAGAGCTGTGATACTTTTGTACTATTTAGGCGTACCCTTAAATGAATTTTGTAGAGTAGCCTGGAGAGGAAATTGATACCATTGGAGCGGAAATTGATAACATGTAGTTTCCTATTTATTGTTCCAGGTTTTTCCCCTTGTAAAATCCATCAAAAACTTGGCTGTCTTGCTTTGAATATTTATATCCTAAACCCAGTTCTGATTTTAATGTAGAACTATGATATTTCTAAAGACAAAAGGAGAGCCCTAACCTGTGTCAGATCCACCAACTACTTCTACTTCCAGTCCTCCCTGGTTTCTAAGAACCCTCCAGACTTACCATTTCCCTGCCATCTTGCTCGTCTAGCAACCCCAGCAGTACCACAACCCTCAAATCACACCCCTCTCATTCCAGAGTCTGCTAATTTCTGGTCACTGCCCCATCCAACCCCAAGCCTTTACCCACACCTACACCATCTAACATCCTTCCTGCATACAACCTGCCTCTTTTCCCAAACCCTGCCTGAACCTCTTCCCCACCACAGCATTTCCTGAAATCCTCCCTGCTCCTATCAATTCCCTGGCTTCACTGAGGTAGTAGGAGGAAGGAGGGTAAGGGCTTCGTGATGAATTCTGCCTTGGATTGCAAAAAGCTGATGAGACCTTTGGGGTGCTGAGATCTTAAAACCCTTCACATAAGGTGGATTGGACTGACAGCAGCTATAGACCGAATGAGCAGGGTGATTTAATGATGGAAAGAAGCCCCAAGACTGAGAGTCCTGGGATGTCTGTCCCCAACAGGAGTTGGTCCTCTCTTTTGTCGTTTACATTAAAATCAAACATGGGGTACAAATCCATACTGTCAGCTCTGATTTCTAAAGTGAAGGTTACAGGTTGCACTTTGTGAAACCGATGCCCATCAAGTTCAACAATAGCTCACTATCCTACCTGTATAGTAATTTATTTTTAAATCAACTTTTAGTGTACAAATGCTCTTGTTATGGCAGGTGCTTCCCTCCTCTTGAGGCTGCACGTACAGCAAGCAATGTGACTGATTGCACTGGTGTGATAGCACCATCTGGTGCTGCCGTGTGTGAAAGCATCAAAAGATTTTTCCTTACCTCAGAGCAAATTATATAAATATTTAAAGCCAAACAATGTGGTTTCAAACAATCCAGTCTCTCTCTGTCCATTGTTAGCGGCAGCTTTCCCCCTTAGCTTTGGGCAATTCCAATAACCTCGATTGGTTTCCACAGGTTTAAGTTGGCTTGCAAGTTAATCATGCTGTTAAGAACACCTCACAAGTGCAAACTTGGCTGAATTTGTACAAATTGTATACCTATGTACGTTAAGCCATATTGCAATAACTGCAGCAGGTAAAATGAAATAACAATAGCATGACCTGTGTAATCCCGATTCTTACGTTTGTAGCTCCAAAGCTGTTAATAATATGTAAAGTTAATTCTTGTGTGAACCTCATTTAAATAAAGCTAGCTTTACCACAAATGTTAATTGTCCATTGGTAGTAACTGGACAGGTGAGTGCTTAACCTTGCCTGTTTTCTCCATTAATCCAGGGCCTAGGTAAGCAATGCAACAAACAACTATAAAACAAATACAAAAGCTGCTTCTTATAACCGACAGCTAAAAAATACTGCACCCAAAACCACGCTAACGGTGCAAGGAGCATGCCTCCACATAAAGATACTACTTTGTTCCAGCATATTGCTTTGGCCTCTGAAACTCTCACTTGAGACTGTGACTTCTGGCTTGTGCTTAAAAGCTTGAAGCTTTCTCTAATCCAATGTACTGGGTTACCAAATTTGATTTTGTGTTTTTAAGGTAGATTTTCATTGATTTAATAAAATACAACTACAAATTTGTTCTAATGTGTGTATGTGGTGGGTTTTTTTTCAGATGCTTGGTGTAAATTATTTTCTGATGGTTGCTTCATCTTCAGTTACAATTTGCTCCTGACAATTCATTTGTTTTTGACTGACGTTCAGCTTTTGATGTGAATGAAAGGAACTAATTACAGAATTAAACTGTGATTTGGCTGTTAAGTTTCTATAAAATAGGCATACTTCAGAAGAAGTAATAAGAATAAAGTACTTCAGAAGACGGGGGGGAAAAAAAACCCTCCATTGAATTGAAGATAGGTAACAGTATTTAGTGAGCCAGAAGGAAAAATAAGTAAAATGTATGCCTTGCTGGTGTAACTGAAGTATTAAAAAAAAACAACAAAGCAACAACATGAACGTCCACAAAAAATTTGGCATAGAGTAGCATATTAAGGACTGTAGGCCCGTAACTGGTATCTTCTTGGTTCCCCCACTTCTGCTTAGCTGGGGTATGCTCCTCACAGCACTGAACATCTAGAGGTGCTTGTGATTTATGTTCACAGACCTTGGGACTTAAGACATGAAATTTTTCCAGCTGTCAATGTCCTATGGCTAAGGACATTCAGCAGCATTTGTATCTCAGAAGACTTGCATAGATTCACACCTGAACTCGTATTGTAAAGCTGCACATTTACCTTCCTGTCTCAGCTAAGATGCTAAATACAGTATCTGCAAATACT
Organism: Nyctibius grandis; assembly: GCF_013368605.1. Classification (NCBI taxonomy): domain Eukaryota; kingdom Metazoa; phylum Chordata; class Aves; order Nyctibiiformes; family Nyctibiidae; genus Nyctibius; species Nyctibius grandis. The sequence continues at coordinate 57,785,762 of NC_090658.1, forward strand.
TACCTGTACTCGTCACAGCAAATGCAAGGAAGTTGAAACACTGCAGGATGCCTGTCCCTCTTCTTGCTTTCATATTGCGTCAAGGGACTTGTACTACAGGCGGCTGAGCTCACTGCCCAGCTCTGGCATCTGGAGGTATAGATCAAACCAGTGTCTCCCACCAGACTTTGTGTTCAAGGCACACAGCCTCTGCCAGGCCCTTTGCAAGGTTTATGTGTTCATGCTAGCCTGTTAACTGGTTAACATGAAGTCCCTAAACAGGTATGAAAGTAGGGATTGGAGACCAAGCCTCTTGCATCCCAGGGAGGTTTGTGTGCTGTTTTTTCTGTTGTAAGGCTGTTTTATTTGCAATAGCTCAAGCATCCTGCCTATTAGCTCAAACTATGGAAGGGGATCTGGTTTTCCCATTCAGATCCAGAGCATATGGCAGGCAGCTGTGCTTGTTGAGGAACCTGCACATCTTGGATACAGCAAGTGCCTGGGGATGGGCAGGCAGCTTGCCAAAAGCAGAGAAGATTCCTGAGATGGTCTGTCTGGATGCTGAATGCTGGGTGTTTGTCATTCACACTGCCACATGGGAGGGGAGCAGGCCTGAGGAGGCTGATGGCTCTACAAGGAAGGAAGTGGTTTGGAATGAGGAGCAATGTGGAGCAGAAGGCCAATGGGATTGGCAGCACAGGATTTGGAGTCCTGATTTTGGGGAGATGGATGAGATGTGGTATAAGAGGGTGACTCTTAGCTCTCTGAACATTTTAAGATGCTGCTAACAAGATGGAAGCTTAGCCGCCACAATGCTAATATCTAATTTAGGGCTGATGTCATTTCTAGTTGGACACTAAATTTAGTCTTTACAAGTGTGAAAATGAAAGATAAGGGTGTAGTAAAGGCCCATGGCTGTTCTCCACCATCCTCTTGAAAAAATAGTATCAACTCTTTAAAACTGGAGGAACAGTTTTAAGTGTCTCCTGTTCTGCCTTGAAAATGGCATCTGTTTCCAGATGCTTGAAAAACCCACATGCCTCAGTCCTTGATGCTGGGACTGATGATACGATGAAATGAGGGAAGCAGAAGTCCAGTATGCGACGGGAGCTGCTTCCTGGGGATGGTCTCTGTGTAAAGTCCTGTGGCAGCTTGACCCTCTCCTCATAATCTAGCCTACTGGTATGTCCCTGTCCCTCCTAGAAAGGCAGCAGACTGAAAAAATAACCAGCAAGATGCCTTTTCCTCTAAGCAGCTAGACATGAAGGGAATTGTAAAAATTTGCAAGTAGTTTACAAGCCAGCTGCTGTCCTGAGAGACAGACACCCCAAGAAGCCTTTGGGAAGGAGCCCGAGAGCAATCCCTGCCTCCTCCCCGGTGCAACTGTCCCCTGCTCACAGTGTTCTGTGGCTCCTTGGCCTTGCAGTGCTACAGCTGCCTCTCCCCTGCTTGAGATATCTGTCTCTCTGATTGGTAAGCAGGTTCCTTGAGAACTTTTGAACTCATTTCTAGGAGATTTTCCACAGACAGTCCCAGGGTCGGCGTGACGTAGTCAGCGGTGCCTGTCATTTCCCACAGAAACGGTTGCATGAAGCAGAAAACCTGACACACAGCTGCCTGCACTAACACTTCTGCCTTTCACCTTTCCAGTGGCAGCCATGAGGCTCACAGACCAAAACACGGTGAGAGAGAGTTGATGCTCAGCTGATAATGTGAGAGTAGCCACCTGGGCAGGGCCAGGTAGTTCCAGGCCCAGATCCAAGGCAATCCAGGGTCCTGGGCTGCCTCCGCTCCATACTGCAGGAGGAGTGAGTGTGAGTTTTGCACGCTTGTGCATCTGGCCCCAGCTGCCAGCGCTTAGGATCGCCTCTTGGGTGTGCCGAGACCCTCTGGCAAGACATCAAGGGAGGAGGCAAACATGGGAGGAGGCTGACCTCAGGATTTGAATTTCACTTGCTTTTGTAGCTGAAGAGGTAGCTGAAAACAGTAAAGTTTTCAAGGTTGGTTCACTAAAGCAACAGAGGCTGGAGGCTTACTTACAGTTCTGAGGGAAGGCTGTGCATGGGGAAGACAGGGCAAGGGGGAAATGCCAGCCAAACTGTTTGAGATGCTGACTGGAAAGGTAGCCTTCCCACAGTCCCTGGTGGCAATGTGGGTGTTCATTCAGAGGAAACTTTTCTTAGCCCAAATATATTTGGTCTTTTTTTTTATCTCCCAGATGGTGCTTTCACTGTCATTTCATGAGAGCAACTAAGAATTACAAAGACAAATATGACCTGCTCATTATTCTGGAGCTGACACAAACTCTTCTAAATGAAAATATTTGCTGAACAATCCTGAAAATAGCATTATTCTCTTTGGCATAAGCCTCCCTGCTGAGGAAATGCTTTTATTGGATTTTTGCATAATCTATCTTGATCTTGCAATTGGATTCAGGCTCATACATCCTCTCTCCTCCCCACAGTAGAGCCAGTTCATGCCTCGCAGAGGCAGGGGAGGAATGTGCATCAGTATGAATGGTGTGGCAACAGTATATGTAACTTTAAAAAAACCTAGACAAACCCTTTAAGCCAGTATTGATACTGCTTGGTAGAAGTAGGCTCATACTCACTATGGCAGCATATTGACTATGTTGAAATCACTATTTTGTTTTCTTTCACTCATAACCAGTAGTTGCTCATAGAAAGAACAGATACAATACTTCTTTCTGTAATTATTTATTGATGTGTCTCAAGTCTCTGGACATTCCTGTTATTTATTAGTTATTTATTTTTCCAATAAAAGAGACATCACATTTTGGTTTACCTTACTTATTAAGAGCTTGTGTCACTGGGAAGCATCAAACCTTACAATCTAAGCAGTAGAGATGATTTTGCTTAAGACTTAAAAAACTCCTATTTTTAGTTGTGGCTAATGTACAGGAGCACAGTGATGATGTGCTATGGCAAACCAACCTTTTATACTTCTATATCATACTGTAGCAACAAGGAACCTTGGCACATCACTGAAAAATAATGTAATGCCTCTTGAATTTTGAGTTGTAAACTATGTAAGGTATTGATTAATTGTCCCCACTGAGTGGCAAGGTACAACAAGCAGGAAAGTGGCAGCGAGTGGTACTGACAACATGCAGGGAAGCAGAAGAGCACAGCTGGAGCACTGCAGGAGCAGAGACAAACATGCATCAAGTGATGTAAGATTGCTGTTACTGGAAACAGAGCTGTTTATTATGACAAACTTGGCATTAGAAGAAAACCAGAGAGGCTCCACAATCTGTTGCAAAAACAGAAAAAGATTGAAATGAGTTGAAAAAAGTGAGTGCTTTTATTGAACATTAATTTGAGACCTGTTTGCAGCAACACGAGAAAGTAAAACGGCTCCACCAGAGCAACCGGGAGAAGCAGGATGTCACGCAAAGAGAGAGCTTCTGGGGGCTGCACAGACAAGTGGGAAATGGAAGGGGAAAGGTGGGCTTTTGTTTCTTTATTCTCTACCTTTTGTCCTGTAGCCAGGAAATACGCTGTACTGGCTACGGAGCTTACGTTTCACGTACTGAACTTCTGTACTCTCTGTCCTCAAGCCAACTGCATTTTAACCCAATATGCTTTTCCAGAACCCAAGCCTGCTGTGACCATGGGCTGCTCCTCCAGACAGAAATGTTCTGAACCTCTCATTGCTATGTACAAACCCCCATCATTAAAAAAAAAAACACTCCCACCTCCCCAAAACTCCACACAAAACAAAACCGAAAAACCCCAACAAAATCAAAGAACAAAACCCCAAAACGAAGTGATTTCACTCTGTATATAGTGGAGAAAAAACTAACTTTATAACAAATAAAATCCATCAATAAATACTTAACTGCAGCAGATAAAGGCTTTATGGACATAGTGGCATCTCTGTGATGAAGTCCTTTTTAAAGAATATGTTCATACATAGATATGAACATTTGAATTAAGAATATCTTCACTTTAAAGATAAGTTCATCTCTTTAAAGTAACACTTAGCAATGAACCAAAGATGCTGCGAAGCTAGTGGTTTTCCTTTCTGCAGGAGGAGAGGGGTGTAAGAGTTTTTCAAATTTGCTAAAACCAAGAAATATGAAAGTGTCTGGACAACTAAGTATGATCTGTGAAGTGTAAAGTTCAGTGTAGCTCAGTTTTTCCCCTCATTACCTATTTTCTTAAGTAATAAAGGAAGACACCAAAACCATCTAACTGGCTCCTACTCTAGATATAGGACACACACCGAAGTTTAGAAGGTTATGTTTGAATTTTAAATGAGCTAGACTGAAATATTAATAATTCTTCAGCTAAGAAGAGCTTAAAATAGACTGCTGAATGAGCAGTGCTGAGGTCAGCCTGTTTTAATGTTCCAGTGAAAAATCTATGCTGCTTTTTGATTCTGTTGTGAACTCAAAATGTAACCAAACCATGCGAACAGAGTGTCCCTAAAAGGAGAAGACGCTCTGTTTTTTAAGCAGAGAAAGGTAAATAGAGGGAGTAGCAGCGCTGATGCTTGGAGAATTAACACTTCTCACCCCCCTCAGAAGGCAGCATGCCGGGCTGGAGGAGCAGCTGGACATTTGTGTGCTCTGTGTGTGTGTGTGTGTGTGTGTGTGTGTGCATACGTGTACACTCCCACTGGCAGGACATGCTCAGGCTCTGTCTCCTCTCTGGACCTGGGGACAGGGAACTGCAGCGGCTGCGCTCCCACTGAGGGACGGGTGGTGCTGAAGCCCAGTTACTTGCCCTCGGCCTTGCGCTCCCCTGGGCAGCTGGAACACAGTGTGCAGAGAAGTGCCAGGGCTTCCACCCCACTGAAGTTTCTCTGCCACCTGCTCCTCAGCTCGTGGCTCTCTCTCAGCAGTGCTGCCGACAGAGTGTGGCATGGGGGACATGAAACACCTCCTCGAGGCTCATTTCCCCTTCCCATCCTGTTCTCCTCACTCAGGGCCAGGGGTGACTATCACGCCTGAGCATCCCACGGGCTGCTCACTGAGGACGCTGTTCTTTGCTGCTCTCCAACACCTTCTTCTGCCTTCAGCATCTCTTCCTGCAGGAACTGGATGCTCAGACACAGAGAAAGGCTTCCCTTTCTCCACAGAGGCAAAAATTTCAAGAACAGTGATGGAACCTGGCGTTTAGGAAACTGTCTGCTCTGTCTCTCACCCTTCAGAACATCTATTCCCCTATATATTCCTATCTTTCTATCTATCATTACCTCAAGGTGCTTACAGTGGGAAATACATACACTCATCCAAGGCCCTCCCACAGGTCTTCCCATAGCACACAGTGACCTTGCCAAGATGCTGAGGAAAAGGGCATGTCAGTGGCAGTGAAAGTGTCACCTCCTGCCTTATGAATGGTTGAGTGACACCAAGGCACCAGCCTGGTCCCGGTCAGCCCTGCACAGCAGGTGTGACAGTAGAAGGAAATTTTTTTCTCATCAGTGAAGATGCAAAAAGGTCCTCCCTTGTGTGCCTGCTGCTGCAAGCCTCGGGGCTTCATGCTTTTGAGGGCTCTGCAGCCCTCTGTGCAAAGGGCTCCACTCCTGCAGGGGAAAACCTGCTGCACGGCAGGGCTGCGAGAGTCCTTCCTGCCCCCCTTGGGCTTTCCCGGGCAGCCCCTCGCTATAGGAGTGCTGTTACAGAAATGCTCTTTGGGGTGCGCAGTGCCTGCCCCTGTGAAGGGCTGCGGGACAGCCAGCCCGGACGCCTGGGTGATTGCACTGGTGTCACTGCACCATCTAGTGCTGCCTCCTGCAAACTCACCGCCGGCCCATCAGCCGAAAGGAGGCTCGACTGGGTTCTCACAAGTCGACACGGATTGCGCTCTTGGTGCGTGTGAAACCATACTGCCTGTTTCATAAACACCCCAAAAGCTGGAGAAATTGATGTGGCAAAGGCAGCAGCTTCTTGTAGCCGCTGTCTTCCCTGGTAGGTGAGCTTCCATCCAGCCTGGAGAGCGTTAAAGAGGAACAAGCATGGCACAGCGCTAGCTTGCACCAGTGATGTGTGTGCACAACACGCACATGCGGAATACTAAGCTGCTTCAGTGGGCTCTGAAGGGAAAATGCAGATTCAGCTCTAGATTGCTGCTGTACTCGGTGCCAGCCTGAATCAAGTCAGGAACCGATAAGGCAGCAGCAGAAATAAGGCCCAGACCTGCAGCGGCTGCTCGCTGGGCTCCTGCTCAGGTGCTGCCCCAAGGCACAGCTCCTGCGAAGGCGTGATGTGTGCGGGGAGCAGCATCATGTGGCTGCAGAAAGAGCGGCATGGACGCTGGATACCGAGGCCAGAGAGAGAGAAGGTCTGCTGTCTCTGCAGCCTTGCAGAAGTAACTGGTAGTTTCTGATAAGCCTGAAAGTCTTCAGAAGTAACTGCAACAAGCCATAGGAAAGGTGTAGACCAGACTTCCAAGCTGGAAGGCAGGATTATGCCAGCTTCCCCCAAAAAGTCTTTGGTAGTGGATCCACCAGCAGCCGGGCTGCTGAGGCTCTCCTGCTTCCTGGGGTGGTAGAGGGGACACCTGCAGCGTGACGGAGGAGGAAGGATGAGCACCCTCATCCTTAGCCAGGCAGCTCTTTTGCTCATAAGTGTGTGGGTTAGTGACTTTGTGAGCTAATGAGTGTGTGAATTGTTAAAGCAACGATTTAGAGAATTGACATTCTAGGCTAGTCAAGCCCTTGTTTGACTTTTACCTAAGAAGCTCGTGAAATAATCATAGAATCTTAGAATCATAGGATATCTCAAGTTGGAAGGGACCCGTAAGGATCAAAAAAACCTTGATTCACAGTGTAAGCTCCCCTGTGAATTTGAGAGACCCCCAACAAACTGTGACATTTTATTGGTGTCAGAAGTTGGATCTCTCTCTGATATGTTGGCAGGCACAACCGCTTCACCATGCCGATTGCAACTGGTTATGTGTGAGTCTAGAGAGTATACGTGTGTGTGTCACAATGAGGAATGAAAAACTAAACAGTGAGTGGCAACAAAACCTACCTCCCCCTGTAACAGCTACTAGATGCCAGCCTTACTGCCTGCCATGGCAGCCCGTGTGCAGGCTGCCTTGCTGAAAACCCCTGGTTCAGCTGAATGGGAAGCAGCAGCTCCTGTACTCCCAGGTGCCAGACAGTCCCTCAATTTCAATTGTAGGCGTCCATGGACAAGTCACTACCCACCCAGTGGCCAGAGCTAAATTAATTCTGTCTAATGGACCAACAGTCCACCCGACCTTACTCTTAGGTCCTTATGGTAGGTGCCTTTCAGGTACGGATTTATTGAAGGGTCAGTTATGGGTGGACCCATGGGGAAAAGAATAAACAAAGACAACCACCCACTTTACCATGCAGTTTGCCTCATATCGATGCACCCCTGTTAGCCTGTTACAAACAGATGATGCCTTAGCCCATAGCAAGCTTGTCAGCACCCCACATTGCAAGTTCCCTCCTGATGCCATCCATCACGTTACTGAAATGACAAGTCTCCTCCATGGCCTCAAAAGAAGCCTAATGGCAAGTGGCGACTAACAACAGATTATGGAGGCCTGTCTGTTGCTGCCAACCACTCACTGTGGCTGTTCCCAGTATAGCTGATATAGTAAATCTTAATTATGGATGGCAACTGTCAATGTGAAAGATATGGTTTTTACGATCCCAGCACCGGAGGCAGATAGGAGGAGGTTTGCTTTCATCTGGAAGGGACTTCACTATACACTTACTCACTTATCACAAGGCTTAAACCATTGTCCCACCATACGTGTAGCTCATGCTACATTGGCTAAAGAGCTGGAAATGTTAAAATTTCCACAAGAGGTCACTGTGGGGTCTGAAGAGGTGGCCACTGCGGGGAACCTGTAAACAGGCTACGGACACTTGCTACGACACAACCACAGTCAACTGGGGTAGATACCAGATGAACAAAAACAAGGGCCCAGTCACGAATTCATCTTTTGGGGAGTCAGATGGATAGGTGGGAGAAAAACAGCCCCCAATGAGGTGCTACAACAAACGCAGTGGTTACCCTTTCCCCAGAATAAGGAAGGAGTTATGTGCTGTGCTAGGGACTTTAGGATCTCAGAGGGCACATATTCCAGGTTTTAGTACTATAGCCTGACCACTCTATAACTTACTAAAGAAAAATGCAATCTGGGAATGAATCTGGGAATCATAAATATGTAAAGGGCAAGTGTCAAGAGGATGGAGCCAGGCTCTTCTCAGTGACATCCCTTGACAGGACAAGGGGCAATGGGTGCAAGCTGGAGCACAGGAGGTTCCACTTAAATTTGAGGAAAAACTTCTTTACTGTAAGGGTGACTGAACACTGGAACAGGCTGCCCAGAGAGGTTGTGGAGTCTCCTTCTCTGGAGACATTCAAAACCCGCCTGGACGCGTTCCTGTGTGATATGGTCTAGGCAATCCTGCCCCGGCAGGGGGATTGGACTAGATGATCTTTCGAGGTCCCTTCCAATCCCTAACATTCTGTGATTCTGTGATTCTGTGAATGTACCCCACAACATAACGAGGTCCCCAGAGCTGTTAAAGAAAACCATAAATGTGTATCAGTCACTGGGATCATCCACCCTACATGGCTCCTCTCACTACACATCCAGATAGGAGAGAAGGGATATTAGTGGGGACTAGAGCAATGGGGGCTGCCTGGATCCATGCAACACCCCATCACTTTGGGCTCCAAATCACAGCAGAATTTTGTGTAAGAATGCAGTCATATATAACAGTAAGACTACTATTAAACAATTATGAAAAGAAAACCTAATTTTGAATAGGAAAACAGAGAATGTCTTTGCAGGAGGAGCACGAAACTGGGCACTGGGGTCATCAGGAGGGCAAATACACTTCCCCTCTAGTAAAGCTTTTTGAAAATCCGAAAGATAATGAGTACTTCTTTCCAAGGTAAGCATGGAGTGCCTCACTCCCGAAGCTTTTTGCACTTCGGTGAAATCTGATTCAGAAAAGATCACAAAATCACAGAATCAACTAGGTTGGAAGAGACCTCTGCGATCATCGAGTCCAACCTTTGACCTAACAACACTATGTGAACTAGACCACGGCATTAAGTGCCACATCCAGTCTTTTCTTAAACACCTCCAGGGATGGTGACTCCACCACCTCCCTGGGCAGCCCATTCCAATGCCTAAAAACCCCTTCTGTGAAGGAATTTTTCCTAATGTCTAACCTGAACCTCCCCTGGTGCAGCTTGAGGCTACGTCCTCCCGCCCTGTTGCTAGTTGCCTGGGAGAAGAGGCCAACCCCCACCCTGCTACAACCTCCCTTCAGGTAGTTGTAGAAGAGTGATAAGGTCTCCCCTCAGCCTCCTTTTCTCCAGGCTAAACAATCCCAGTTCCCCCAGCCGCTCCTCATAGGACATACCCTCTAAACCCCTCACCAACTGTGTTGCCCTTCTCTGGACTCGCTCCAGCACCTCAGTGTCTTTCTTGAAGTGAGGGGCCCAGAACTGGACACAGTACTCGAGGTGTGGTCTCACCAGTGCCAAGTACAGGTGAACAATTACTTCCCTGGTCCTGCTGGCCACACTATTCCTGATACACGCCAGGATGCTGTTGGCCTTCTTGGCCACCTGGGCACACTGCTGGCTCATATTCAGCTGGCTGTCCACCAATACCCCCAGCTCCTTTTCCACCAGGCCGCTTTCCAACCATTCTTCCCTCAGCCTGTAGTGCTGTATGGGGTTGTTGTGGCCAAAGTGTAGGACCTGGCACTTGGCCTTGTTAAACTTCAGGCCATTGATCTCGGCCCATCTATCTAACCTGTCCAGATCCCTCTTCAGAGCTTTCCTACCCTCAGGCAGATCAACACTCCCACCCAACTTAGTGTCGTCCGCGAATTTACTGAGGGTGCACTCGATCCCCTCATCCAGATCATCAATAAAGATATTAAACAGGACTGGTCCCAGTACTGAGCCCTGGGGGACACCACTAGTGACCAGACGCCAACTGGATGCAGTACCGTTCACCACCACTCTCTGGGCCCGGCCATCCAGCCAGTTCTTAACCCAGCGAAGAGGGCACCTGTCCAAGCCGTGGGCTGCCAGCTCATCCAGGAGAATGCCGTGGGAGACAGTATCAAAGGCTTTGCTGAAGTCCAAGTATACTACATCCACAGCCTTTCCCTCATCCACCAGGCAGGTCACCTGGTCATAAAAAGAGATCAGGTTGGTCAGGCACGACCTGCCTTTCCTAAACCCATGCTGACCAGGCCTGATCCCCTGGTTGTCCTCTAGGTGCTGTGTAATCGCACTCAAGATGATCTGTTCCATGACCTTGCCAGGCACCGAGGTCAGGCTGACAGGCCTGTAGTTCCCAGGATCCTCCTTTCGGCCCTTCTTGTGGATGGGTGTTACATTGGCCAGCCTCCAGTCATCTGGGACCTCCCCGGTTAGCCGGGACTGATAATAAATAATGGAGAGCAGCTTAGCAAGCTCTTCCGCCAGCTTCCTCAGTACTCTTGGGTGGATACCGTCCGGTACCATAGACTTGTGAGCGTCTAAGTGGCACAACAAGTCACTAACTACTTCCTCTTGAATTATAGACGTTCTATTCTTCTCCCTGGCCCTGTCTACTGGCTCAGGGAGGCAGTTGCCCCCTGATGATAGATATAGTCTCTCCCTAGACTATTTACTGCACTCGCTTAACTGAGACCTTTGTTATCTCCATCTCTGAGAACTGCTTGGGAAAATAAGACGTTCTTGAGAGAGTAAGTTGTCATTAATAAAGCTTTTTTAATTGTCTTCTTTCCCTCAGATGTGCTAAGCATTCATGTGCCATTTGAAGAGATGCCAGTCTTAGAGAGCAACTGCCAAGGCTACGGCAGAGCCAGGAGCTTTATCTACGAGGATTAATTCAGGGATGCTAATAGTTGCTCTTTTGAAGACTTCACCTTTTTGTCACGGTCATTGAAAAGCAATGCCTCTAATGCTCAGTATAGCTACGCATGTGCTCCATGCAATGGTCTGCACAACTGCCCCAAGATCTTGGCAGATATCTCAACCCACTCCTCTCACAGGGGGAGCAGCAAGGACTCTCCCACCTCCTTGTCCCCTTGTGTATGAGGAAACAGGGACAGAAACAGGGGCATCTCCTGCACGTGCTCTCAGGTGAAAGGTAAACTGAAGCTGAAATTAGGGAAGAAAAGACAAAGAAAGAAGGGGAGAGAAACGCATTCTGTTCAGTGCTGCAATGCTTGAAATACTCGTTTGGTGTCATTCCAGCCTAAAAGGCAGCGCCTTGTGCCCGCACTCTCCACCAGTTGTTACACAGACTTTTTGCAGCCTCCCCCTTCCTTCTGCAGCTCCTTTGCAGCCCTACTCCAGTGAGAGGCTCCTGCTGTTTCTCTCCCAGTCCCAACCCTAATCCTAAACCTACACCCTATTTGCCAGTTGAGCCTTATCCAAAACCCCCAGCCCTGGCGCAAGGTGAAAAACCCTTGGGAGGGCAGACTGTGGCCCCTCAGTCACATTTAGATGACTTGTTCTGGGTTGTGGCTTTTCTGCATCAAAACTGCAGTCCAAGCGAGCGCTGGGGTTGTGGCCTTCTTGACAGGTCCAGGGTGGCTGGCTGCAGTGTAGGCCTTAGCCACAAACACCCCTGTCAGCTAGAGAGGCAGTGTCCTTCCTGGACCTAACTGTCTCTTCAGCAGGTGTTGGACTTGCTCAGGTTATTCCCTGCAGCCTCTCTTGGGTTTCTGAGTAGCTGGAGCAACTCGCCTGTGTAATCTCAATACATTTCTTACTGCAGGATGATATCAAGAAATGCACCCTCTTGGTCCTATCAGACACTGAAGAAGGATTTTGCCACTCACTTGGTAGCTTTTTTTAAAGACAAGATGAGGAACTGCCCTCTTCTATAGTGCCTCCAAGCTGACGCTTCTGCAAAACCGCCTGCTTCAATCAGAGCAATTCAACGCTATCCAGGAGACAGCTTAAATCCTGGAGCGTTAGTCTTTTGCAGATGACCTCTCTCCCTTATGATCAGTGGCAGAGACAACAGTGCTAAGTGCTGGTGGCATTGTATCCCTATTTCTTGGTCCTCAGAGCCATGTGTAATCGGGTTCCTGGATAGCAATAGGAAATAAATGTGCTCATTTCTCACATAAGAGTTACCACTGAGGTGTGGCACTGCACTGAGTACCGTTACCAGCAGCTACATGCCAGAGCAAATAAATCCTCTGGGCAGCAGCAGCTGCACTTGTTTGCTCTCACCATGCAAAACCTCAGCCCCTGTAAGTGCTCCGGAGGAGACCATCAGCAGGGTGTGGCCAGACGCAGAGTGAACCATCACCTCACCCTCCCTTTCAGGTGTATCAGAAGCAGGAAGATGTTTTATATGACATTGCAACACTAGGTGACTTTCTCATGGGTCTACCAAGGACTTGTGCTGATACACAAACACAGGTCTTGAAAACTTGTAATTCCTGTAGGACAACTTCTTTTTAGAGCAGAAAGCGACTCCTTTAAGGAGTAAGAGGATCCATCTCTTGCAGTTTCTGAAGGGGAAAAAGCATCAATACAATCATCAACTCCACGTTTTGAGTATGCTCTTCTCTTTAAGACACAGATACAAATCCCATGCTAAGAGATTTCTGACCCTCCATCTAATGAGAAGTGAAGGTGGTGCTCCCACTCTCCAGGCCAAGTATACTGCATTTGGTAGCACCTTCTCTTGCTAGGCTGGCAGGGACAAGGGGGAAGCACCAGCCCTAAGAGGAGCACTGTCATTCAAGTGCTACTACCCCTAGGCTGGCAGAGCAGAAACCATGTGTTCTCAATCCTGTCTGGGAGAGACATTCAAAGGCAGAAGCCCCTGCTTCCACTCTTGCTCTAAGATGGGGGCATGGTCCAACTGCATAGTGAAAACTGTTGTCCTTGCAAGCTGCCCAAGTGACACATCTATCTTGTGAAGTTATTGCGGAAACCTCTGCAATGTCAAAATCCTCTATAAACGTGAAATACCTCACTGTTACTTCTATTCCTTGTACGTTCCCAGAGGAAGCAGTTAACAGCATGTTAAAAAACCCCAAAACAAAACAAAAAACCAACCCCCACCCCAAAACAGGAAAGGTGGTGCCCTTAGAGGCACGGTCACAGTTTAGGTGGCTGCTTCCTGAGTAACTGCTTAGTTCTCTTTCTCTCCCTGCTCGGTTTGAGCTGTTGTCGCACCACACGCCGCGGCACCGCCCTGCACGCAGGCGGAGGCGGCTCCGGATCTCAGCCGGTTCCTTCGGCCGGTTTTTGCTTTTGTTTCGCGTGCAGGAGGTAGAGCTCAGGAAAGGCCGGTGACATGGCGGCCCTCCGCTCTGGGACACACCTTTACCCATGGGACTCCCCAGGGCAGCTCTGCCCCGGCCTCAGAGCCCTCTGGCCTGCGGCAAAGATGCGATAATGCCCCGGTCACTCCGGTTTCGAGTAAAACCGTGGTGTTACGAAACCAACCGGGAGGACTCCGCTCCCGCTGCCCGCGCCAGTAGCAGGTTCCGGGTGGGGCAGGCCCACGGGGCTCCTCAGACCCCCAGCACCGGGTGTGCCCGACCCTGCGCCCACACACGCCGCGACACCGGCACCAGGACGACACCCACGCGCGGCGGCGTGGGGCGGCACTAACGGCCCTCCGCCCCCAGCGCCACAGCCGCCCTCCCGGCCCGCGCATGCGCGGCGCCCCCGTCCCCTGCGCCCCCGCCGCGCTCGCGTGGTGCCGCGGGGCGGGGCGTTTACAGCCGCCCCAGGGAGCCGCTCGGCTGCCGTGGGCCCGGCCCGGCGGCCGCGGCCCGCATCGATGCCCGCGGTGGCCGCAGCGGCCCCACGCCCCGCCCGCCCGAAGTGCCGAGCGCCGCCGGACGCTGCCGAGCCGTGAGTGCCAGCCTGCGGCGGGCCGCGCCACCCAGTCCCGCGGCCTGCGGGCCCGCTGCTGCCCGTCACGCCTCGCTCGCTGCGGCAGTCCTCGCCGCCCTGCCCGGAGGAGGGGGGTCCCCGCCGCCCTGCCGGCTGAGGGGACGCGCCGCGTTAAGTTCCCGTTACGGCGGCTGAACTTGCACGCTCTGGCCTCTCGGCGCTGAAGTTCCGCGTGTGGGTCGCTGCTCTGTCTCCCCGGCTGTCGGTGCGCGACGTTACAGGGAGAAGGACCGTGTTCCACAAACCTCCTGTGTGACAGGGGAGTGGTGCGCAGCGACACTCACACCCTTCAAGTCATACCTGCGCTATGGTTTTTTTAAATGCAGATCGTACTACAGCTTTATTGAAAAATAATAGGTAGGGAAGGAAAACTTTGAACTTTATTAAACTCCGCAAACAAGGGTAAAGTTTCTCTGAAGGTTCTTTTTCAGTTCTTGTACACAAATCAGGTCTTGTTCTGGGTCTCTTTCCTGCATCAGTATTGCCAAAGATGTCTCAGGTATGCCTCAAAATGAGATTTTAAAAAAAAATTCTGCATAAGAACGCAGTCATATCAAAGAATAAGATTACTATTGAACAATTATGATTCAGTGTTCTGTGTACATGTCTGTGTGCGGTGGCCTGTGTGCCAGCAACTGGAGTGGTGGTTTGGTGATGGGGCATAACCTTCCTTTCCTCATCAGCGCATGCAAATCACATGCCTTGAGTGACTATTTCACTTCATGTCCTCCAAGTACTGCTGTTGGAGTGGAAGGACCTGACGCAGTGTGTGTGTAGCCCTCCCAGTTTTCCAGGCTTTACCCTTTTGTAGAGTAGCCAGGAATGACCTGCTCCTGCTGGGATGGGAAGCTCACACTGGCAGTTTAACAGCAGCACAGAGGCGGTGACCAGGGTCAGTGTTCAGGGCTGCCTGAAAGCATGCGCTTGTCCGCATCCAGGGCAGCACTTGCAGGAGCTGACGGTAACTATGCCACCACAAAATCGATGCAGTTTGGAGTCAACTCCTGTTGAGGGGAAATGGTCTTGGGTCAGTCCTGAATGGCAGATGCATCGGTATAATATATATATAAAAAGAATAAAATTTAATAATATTTAAAATGACATATTTTCTCATTAGTGAAGATGCATAAAGGTCCTCCCGTGTGTACCTCCTGCTCTGGGGCTTTGTGCTTTTGAGTGCTCTGCAGCCTCCTGTGCAAAGGGCTCCACTCTCTGGGGCAAGGCAGGGCTGCGAGAGTCCTTCCTGCCCCCCTTGGGCTTTCCCGGGCAGCCCCTCGCTATAGGAGTGCTTTTACAGAAATGCTCTTTGGGGTGCGCAGTGCCTGCCCCTGTGAAGGGCTGCGGGACAGCCAGCCCGGACGCCTGGGTGATTGCACTGGTGTCACTGCACCATCTAGTGCTGCCTCCTGCAAACTCACCGCCGGCCCATCAGCCGAAAGGAGGCTCGACTGGGTTCTCACAAGTCGACACGGATTGCGCTCTTGGTGCGTGTGAAACCATACTGCCTGTTTCATAAACACCCCAAAAGCTGGAGAAATTGATGTGGCAAAGGCAGCAGCTTCTTGTAGCCGCTGTCTTCCCTGGTAGGTGAGCTTCCATCCAGCCTGGAGAGCGTTAAAGAGGAACAAGCATGGCACAGCGCTAGCTTGCACCAGTGATGTGTGTGCACAACACGCACATGCGGAATACTAAGCTGCTTCAGTGGGCTCTGAAGGGAAAATGCAGATTCAGCTCTAGATTGCTGCTGTACTCGGTGCCAGCCTGAATCAAGTCAGGAACCGATAAGGCAGCAGCAGAAATAAGGCCCAGACCTTCAGCGGCTGCTCGCTGGGCTCCTGCTCAGGTGCTGCCCCAAGGCACAGCTCCTGCGAAGGCGTGATGTGTGCGGGGAGCAGCATCATGTGGCTGCAGAAAGAGCGGCATGGACGCTGGATACCGAGGCCAGAGAGAGAGAAGGTCTGCTGTCTCTGCAGCCTTGCAGAAGTAACTGGTAGTTTCTGATAAGCCTGAAAGTCTTCAGAAGTAACTGCAACAAGCCATAGGAAAGGTGTAGACCAGACTTCCAAGCTGGAAGGCAGGATTATGCCAGCTTCCCCCAAAAAGTCTTTGGTAGTGGATCCACCAGCAGCCGGGCTGCTGAGGCTCTCCTGCTTCCTGGGGTGGTAGAGGGGACACCTGCAGCGTGACGGAGGAGGAAGGATGAGCACCCTCATCCTTAGCCAGGCAGCTCTTTTGCTCATAAGTGTGTGGGTTAGTGACTTTGTGAGTTAAGGAGCATGTGAATTGCTGAAGCAACAATTTAGAGAATTGAGAATTTAGACTAGTCTGTCAAAAGGGGATTGAGCCCTTGTTTGATTTTTACCAAATAAGCTCATGACATAAAGATTGATTCACAGATTACCTTGCCCTGTGAATTTGAGTGACCCAAATGAACTGTGACAATCCAGCAAATAATTCACTGCTGAAACTGGATTTACGCAATACAGCAGTAACAAAATGGAAAATGCTTTAACCGTGTGGTTGAGAGATTAAGGAACAGGATTCAAGGAAACATGGATTTATCAGGAAGCTCCCTTAGACAGAGTAGGGGCTGCTCCAAAACCAGGCCTGACAGAGTCAGCAGCCTGGAGACAGGCTGTGGATCCATGCTGAGGCACGCTGGAGTGGCGGGGTACCTCCTCCGTGCTCTGCAGAGCAGCACACTAAGTGTACATTTGTGTTAACGTGCATTTTGTGGCTCTGCTGCTCTCTTCCCTGAGTAGATTTCATAAGCTTCCAGGGAAGCTTCACTTTAGGCCAAGGCAAGAGACATGGACTGACCATGAGGGAGTCCTGCTGTGGCCAGCTCCTTTGGCACAAGGGCTACAGTAGCGGCACTGCAAGGAGCGGCAGCAGTTACTGACAGCTGTGCAAAGACCACGCTGAGCTCTGCATCTTGGTATGCGTGATCTGTTCAAAAGCACCGATGCATAGACAGCACAGCAGCAAGGCTGTACTGCGGAGGAGTTGCGTTTCATGGTTTTGGCTAAATTTCATTAAAATATGTCCTTTTTAATGGCAGACTTGATAGAAGCCCATATTTAAGGCCAGTGAGTTTCTCTTCTAGAGATTCTTATGGATCATCTGGCAAATATATATTAACGAGGTGTGCTGCAAAAGACTGCTTGCTTCTTTCTGCATTTTGTTTTGGTATGAGTGGGATTTCATTATCCAGTGACAACATCAGGCATTTTTACAAACAAAAACAAATGAACAAAACAAGAGCTGTAGAAATGGAAACATACTGCCTCAGGCAGGGCAACAGCTGGGCTTTTTAAACAGACATCCTTTATCACCACTGGTAGTGTATCACCTAGATTTCATTGCAAAGGTATTCTGCTGTAACTAAGTGTAATATTTACAGTGTTGAAGTAGGAATGTTAAATGGAATTTGTTTTTTTTTTAAGTAGCCTAAATACTCCTAATCATTCATAGCTATGAAGTATCTTGCCACATGGAAACATTTGTCAACTTTTAGGAAGAAGTAAGAGTCAATGACAGACCTCCAAAATGAACTCTCCCTTAGTTATGTTTACTTTTTAAGGTGTGGAAATACAATCAGGGAAAAATTAACTTGGTTAAGAATGAATCAATTTGGTCTTCAGTTGCTTGAGCTGAAGAGAACTAAAGAACTATATTATTCTCCAAAAGGCAAAGTACTTAAAAAAGGCAATCCTGCTGTTAAGTGGATTGGGAAACACCATTGCAAGGGATTGTGATGCCACCGGGCACCATAGAACCTGCTCTTGTCTAACTAGGTTTCCTTTAATGAATGTAAAAAGTATTTGTAATGTCAAAGAAGTTATTTAAACCAAACAGAAAGAAATCTACTTTTTTTTTTCTTGTGACTGAAGCTATTATTTTATGGGCTTTGGAGCTGAAAAGCCAGCAAGCAGATTTTCTAAACATCAAGACAGCAACTTAAGGCACTGCAGTGTAAGCAGGAGCACAGTTTGAACAATTCAATGTTTATAACACTAGTATCTTCTAATAAATTCTCCTCCAGCAGAAGCAGAATGATTATCAGACCAGTAACCAAGAAGATACTTGATACAAAGTTGACAAAAAATATTGATTGCAGAGGACTGCAATCTTCCCTTTCAGAAGCGATAATAATCTGTTATTTCTATTGAGCATATAGATTTGTAGGGGTTTTGTACTTCTGAAGTCAAGGCAGAGGTGTCTTGTCAAATGACATGCCTGGGAAATTAACTTTGAAGTTACTCCGTTGGAAATATACTGGGGCTGAAGGTCCAGCGCACAGCCTTGAATGATGACAGATTTTCACTGATGATTCAGCAGTTCCTGCAAAGCTGTCTTCTTTCATTTGGTAGAAAATTCACAACTTCATCAGGTGAGCAACTGAATGAGTAATGAGCAACTTGGTCACAAACTTGAGTCAAAAGTTTAAAGATAAAGCCTGAAGTTATCTCTAACTGTAACTTAACGAAGATGCTTGAACAAAACTATAGTTGTGCTGTAATTACTCAAATTCTTGCTGCAGTTGTTAAAAACCAGAATATACTGTATAATCCATTGTAGAGGAACAAAACTTCTCAAGCAGTGAGCAGCAATGACTTAAGCATCGCTACGGAGCATCAGACAATAAAGGGTATTTAAAATAAACCATTATGATAGCTGAACACATATAAGAATAATCTCTTTATTGTGATTTTTCTTCTCTTTACCTGACAGTGTTATTTCGTAAGAATAAATATGAACAGGTGAAAGTATCTCTGCTGAGCCTGCAGTTTCATGTTTCTTGCAGCAACAGTGCTGTCATAACCAACCTCTTCCCCGGCTGCTTGTTCCCTGCCCTACACCACCCCTTCTTTCTGGGCAGTACACAGCTTGCGAGGCCACACTGCCCACCAGGTGAGGGACCTGCCCACGTGGGAGTCACTGCTTCCCACCCTCTTCACCCTGGATGTTGCCAGCAGCAACGTTGGCTTCAGTAAGCCGCCTCTGTGCTCATTTCTGTCCTCGCACAACTCGTGAGTCGTCTGAAGCCCTCTGCAGAGCTGAAATAGGGAACAGATTTGCCAGAACAATAGCATTTTTTAAGACTGGTTGTTTTTCAATGGAATCAGTTCACTTGAGCCCATTTGACATGTAACTGAGCAAATGTGTTCTCAAAACAGTGGAGAAGGGGAGGTGAGAGCAGGAATAAGGTGAGGACCCGGGGCTGCTGAGTGTCTCACAAAAAATGATGTGGCCACCTGTACCCTTCTGATAAAGCCAGCCACCTGGGGAGTTGAGCTAACTGTTGTACTCTGCACTGGAGCAGAGCTGGAGCTCTGAAAAAGAAGAGTAAGCAGTAACTAACAGCTGAGCTGGCAGCACCTTTAGCAGCTGTAGTAATTTTGGAAATGAACTTGTGACTGTCCCCTAAACCACAGCTACCTCAAAAGCCAACCTTACCCTGAATTAGGAAAGATTTCTTTTTTTTCCTGCTCTAAGAGCATTTCAGACTAAGTCAGATGAAATGAAAAACACATTTAAAGAAATTACATTGGTAAATGAAGATCCTAAAAAAGTTTTAGAATTGGCAACACTAAATAATTCTGTAAGATGTTACTTTTTTTATCTCAAAACACTTTTATACTTTGAAGTAAAATCAATTGATTTTAGATCTATTACTCTAACACAAGAGAGTTGATAAACTCAACACCACTGACAGTAAACTTTAGAATAATAGTCATGTTATAATAAAGTGGAAAAAACGAATACGTAATGACCCTTTGTGCCAAATCCACTGTTTCAAGCTTTAGTAAGCTATTTGTTCATCTGTATGACGGAGGTTTTAGTCTGATGATACACAGAATACACTGCTTGGCTTTTCAACCGATTCAGTAGGAGCTCTTTCAGGAAGATCGAAAACCAACAACCTTTCACCTTCAACTCAATAAATCGTATCTCATTTAGTTTTTTATTCAATGAAATGATGTATAAAAACTTACAAATCTGAGAACTTAACTATACACAAAAAGATGATATTCAGTTTAAACGTATACACAAAGAGCTGTGGTTTGTGACTTGCCCTCTCCTGTCCCTCCCGCCAAAACACACACTGTCTCCATTCATGATGGGGCGCTTATGCTGTCCTCTTACACCTTCTGTCGGCCCCGTAATTGCTTGGTGGGCTTCATGGCTGCTGTCAGTTTAGGTTTTTAGGCTACCAGCAAAAAATCTGGGCACCTACATAAAATAATAAGAATCAGCAACTTGATTTTTAACACAAAGATGCAGTGCTACCATCAGCAGTAACTAAAACTACAGAATTCACCCTGTCAGTTTTTGCAGACTTTGTCTTGGCTTTGAAAATAACGGGACTCTCACAGAGCAGAATTTGCCTGTCAGCACTACAGACTCACTTTAAAACAACCATGATCCCCTGTTGGTAGAACATCTCTGCACCACTTTTTCTTCCTCTTAACTCATGCCATTAGACCAAATGAAATCATGGACATTCCTTGCCTGGGTAAGGCAATAAAGCTTTTGTCTCTCCTTTCATCCAGAATGACTCAAACCTATTGCTAACAACACATGCATGTTCTGCACTAATGATGGTACAATGGTCACCAGTGTGCCACTTCCCTAGTTTCCTTTGTAGCGTGGGTAACAACACTTGCCTATTAGCTTCTCTTCAACAGGCCAATAAAAATGCACACAGCTCAGGACGTTTTAAATTTGATTAAAAATAACCTGTGCAATGACTAATTTTGTCAAACAACTAAAAGACTTTCTGGGCTGAATCTGCGAGTAGGTGGCCAGTTACTTAAAAAGGATGTGTGCATTTATTTACCTGTACCAAATATACACACAAACACTTTATATATATATATATATATCTTTATACATATACAGTATTTTATATATATATATATAAAGATTGCCATCACATTATTATTACAGCTACTTAAGTCAAAATTTGACTAAGTAACTACTTCGCTTGACTCAATGATGCTATCTGAAACAGATACCCAAAGGCATGCTTGAAGGAAAACATAAGGCTAAAAGAAACCCAACACCCTCAGCTCTTTTTAACTCACTGAACAGAGATTTTCACATTCATTGAGAAAAGTTCTGAGGGTTTTAAGTTATAACCTTAATCATCTTGCACATGGACTTCTAAAGAGCATGGTGTTTAATTTGCCAGATGTTCTCGAAATGCCTTTTACCAGGGAAACTAATATATATATATATATATTCTTTGCTTACCAAACTGATACTCTGTTTCTCATTACACTCATCATTGTATCTAAATACACTTTTAAGCAATCTAAATTTTGTTTAAAATCTATTAAATTTGGATTAACTAATACTATCAACATATAGTTAGCTGGATTATTTTTTTCAGGCATTCCTTTGTATTAAAATCAATTATGTTGTGGTTTGATGCAAGAGCTTTTTTGTTTGTTTTGGTGGGAGAGGCAAAATCCAATCTCCTAACGTGCCAGTACAGTTCTGGTTGCTGAAGACACAGGGTGGGAAGGAGGCTGGTGGAAAAGATGGCAGGGTAGGTGAGGTAAGAGGCAAGGGAGGAAAAAATTGATTTAATAAAAAATGAGTAAAGAAACTTTAAAAAATTGATATAGGTTTCACATTCAGTCTAACAACACTGCTTCCTGCTCCTTTTTGATGGAAGCTAGAACTGCATTATCAGTCTCTGTGGCTTCTGTGTCCCCACCACCTAGCAGAATGGAGCGATCTTCTTCTAGCGTAAAGACAGAGTTTTGATTTTGGCACGAATGTTTGACTACTTCATTGGGAGTTGAAAACGTTTTGTCACACAAGTTACATTTGTAGGGCTTGTTGGTCTGTACTAGCATGTTGTCCATTTGACTGCCTTCCTCAAAAGTACAGAGTTCCAGAGTCTGCTTGTCCACCATCGTGTACGTGTCCATGCTCTGGTTTAGGCACACGTGTCTGGCAGCCTGGTTAGCCCTACAAAAGCTTTTGTCGCAAGTGCTGCACTTGAAGGGCTTGCCAGTGTGTATGTACATATGCTCCCTCCAGTGGCTTTTCTGAATAAATTTGCGACCACAGATGGAACATTCGTATTTCCGTCTTTTTACTTCCCGCTCTTGATCTGCCTGCTCCAAGTTGTCTATGTCTGCGATATCGGAGGGGGGCGGTGTCTCTGACTGCTGCTGTCCATCAATTATTGGGGAGTCTGAGATCTGCTGCAGCTCGCTGTCGCTGATCATCCCTGCTTCAGGCACTTCCACAGCATCTTTATCAGCTGTGTTGTTACAGAGAGACAAAGAAATATTACTTTCTCCCTGCTGGCTAGAGGTGAAGGGAACTCCCGTGTGGATCTGCAGGTGCTCACGCAAACTACTTCGCAAATTGAACCGGCGACCGCAGAGGTGGCAGGCATAGTATTTTGGGAAGCTTCCGTTCCTTTTCATAATGCTTGGCTTGACATGTGCTATTGTGAGTGAGGCAGGCTGTTCATCTGAAGAAGATGCTTCCATGTTGGCCTCTTCTCCTGCAGGTGAATTATTACCAGCAGCAGATACCAGTTCTGGAGATAAGGAAGATGGCAATGGGTCAGAAGCAGACATGTTTGTCCGGGTCACTTGTGGCAGGGTTGTAGCTAACTGCGAGAGCTGCGAGCCTTCAGAAACCTGCTCTTGGTTCATCCGTGATGTCTGTGGCCTTGGTTCTCGCCCGAGTTTGTCAGTCGCTGATGTAACCTTAGTGGGATGTCTTATCTGGTGATCTGCAATCTGAATGCCATATAATGAAGATGCTAATGGAAAAACTTGATCCGGGTGAGAAAAAGTTCCCTGACTTGCAAGGCTGGCCTCTTGAATTAGTGGATATGCATGCAGAAACTTTATTCCCTGTTCTAGTCGAACTGGGTCAATGAGTTGCGGTGCCATCTTCCCAGTGTACATCAAATGCAAGAGATAACTGAAGATATCTGGCTGTATGTCAGTCGCTTTCAAACGGACACATTCACTGAAAGGTGAAACAAAATGATCAATAAGAGATAAGGAAAATCTTTTTTTACCAGATCCAGGTTATTCAAGCATTGATAAAAATCAGAGGCATCTACTTAAATTCAAAAGACAGAATATGCAATAAATATAGAGAAACGCTTTAACGTAAAAGAGCTAATCTTATTGGCCACTTGAAAAATGACATTTTTTTCCTCAGTAAAGGAACTGGCTTGAAAGACAAAGCTGTCCTATTGCAATCTGTGATTCTGTGATTCTGTGAATCTACACCTTTCTAAATTGCTGTCATGTTCTAGATTTGTCGTCACATATTAATATATTTTGTAAGTGGCAAAGATATTTTTCCTCTTTTTTTTTGGTTGGATTCAAACACGTCTGTACCTAAATTAAAACCTGCTAGCACTGGAGTCTAATTCACAGTCCATTAAACTTTTCTCAGTACTTAGCCCTGAAAACACCTAAAATTCAGCTGGCACTTGCCTGTTTGGCTTCTATGGCCTACCACTGTTTACAGCTACAGTTCTGCAAATGTGTGGTGCAAATGTGTGGTATCACATTGACTCAACTGCATGACGATCCAGAAACCATGCAGGACAGGGTGTGAATCCCCTGAGGATCTGATGCAACAGGTGTAGCCTGGGCACATCTAACCCATGGAGGCCAGGCTCCTTCCAAAGCAGAATGGCAGCTTCTTTCCTTGAACAGGGAGGAAGAAACAGTAGCACCAGTGCTACGCCTGGTCAGCCTAACAGTCCCTTGGTTAGAGTGCTCACTGAAGGGAGATGCTTTGGCTGTGATGCCCTCTTCAGCCTAACAGGACTGAAACCAACACCATCCTCCAGCTGAGAGCAGGCCCTATGCATCAACCTTTAGGATACTCTGGACTGAAACATCCACCACTCCTCTGGTTGAAGCCGGGTCTCTGTGCAGAAAGAGATGCAAGGTTCACAGAAGAAGAAAGAAAATCAGGAACATCTTGGTTAGGCCAGTTAGCTAACAGGAGAGGATCTGTGATTCTAATAGTTTTTCAGAGTTATTTGTAGCTCTTACATTAAACAAACATCAAATAAAAGACAGAAATCCAGAAATGGACATGGCTGTGCACTGCGGTCGGAATGCTCTAACCACAGTAGGCTACCAAGCTGAGGAGGAAATTACAGCCAATTCTTCCATTTCTTGAGGTGCACCCTTCTTGAGCTCACTTTCTGACTGCTTTTGAATTCAGCTAGATGACTCAAAAGTAAACTTTGCAATGCTCTCTTCCAGAGACGACTGTGTGCTCCCGACAGAGCATCAAGACTGATACAACTGCCCGCACTCCTGTCTCAGGAGTGCAAATGCATTTCTGTCCTTCAGGTTTACTTTTGACTAAGAACTCTTAGCCAAAGAGTTAAGAGTTTTACTCACTTAACATAAACTTCTTGAGATAGTTCAAATAATTGGGAAAAAGAAAGGACCAAAAAACCTGTAAAGCAGTCTTACGCTTCCATTATCTTTTCAATGCACTCCATGTAAGGCTGCCCGCAAAAAAAAAAAAAAAAGGAAGAAACACAAACTCCCTTATTTCCACCACTATGTAGTATTTTATTATTTAACTGACTTGGGTCAACTGTAAAAAAAAAAAAAAAAAAAGAAATACATTAACCTCTTTTATAAGTCCATTTCTCAAAGTCTCCTAGCAAAGACTTATTGGGTTGTATATAATGTTCAGGAAATGTCAAGAATAGTGCCAAGACAGAGTAGTGGATAGTGAGTGGGGGAAGGAAAGTGCAAGAGTGAAGAGAGGATCCTTTAAATATTCAATTCTAGGAATTCTATGGGTTTTTTTAAGGATAAAGAACTCATGCTAAATTATAACATTAGTGTTAATGAATCACAGTTCAACTTTAACATGTTTTAAACTGAGATTCTAGTTTGCAGATAAGACTGGATTCCATATTCCTTATGTCATAGCAAGAAGCAAAAAGAACATTTTCAGGTTTCAAAATGTTGCTAGACCTCCTTACCTGAGCTAACTGAACAACATTTAACCAGTGAACCTTTTTATAGTTACCTGGTTTGATGAACAAACAACATCTTGAAGTAGTTCGAGAAAGAAGCAAGGACCGATTTGTGTGCCTTGAAGTAGACATCACCAATGGCAACTGTGCAGTCACACAGGAAACCGAACTCTCTCTGAGCATTTAGTTGCTGCAGCAGAATAAGTCCATGGTTGGCCAAATCCATTTTTTTAGACTCTGAAAAGCAAATAACTTCCATGTAAAACTTAGCAGTAGATGCACGGGTGCAACAGGAGATGTCTCTTAACAGATATTTTCCTCTAATATCCATATATCATGCTTTAGTAACATCTCTTAATCCCAATCTACTGTATAAGTGATATCTTCCACATAGGCAAGGAGCTGTTTTCATGATGGGCAATGCGATTCACACGGTGCAAGTGATTTGCTGAGCCTTAAAGAGCAAAGCAGAGCCAGGACTAAAGGGTTCTGAAGAGGCACGGGGTGGGGAACTTGCATACAGAAACATAAATAGCTAAAGCAGAGGAAGAAATATTAATAAGCAGTAAAAACATCTATTTGTAATGGGACAAACGAAGTATTTTGTCTACCTCTTGTCCATTCAAACAGGAAAAATAAATCTCCCTTCTGGTATCAGTCACCCTCACCTAAGTGGGTGCGAAACACAAGAGCAGAACCCAATAAAAGGCAAGTTAGATAACTTTTATGTAAAAGATATATAGAGATACTGAAAATTCAGGTTAAAAGTATGTGTCCGTCCAGCTGAATCCAAACCCAACATTAAATAATTAAGCATTTCTGATGGTGATGCCCTCTCCTGGGAAATACCAGATACGCACCTGAGTCTTCCCAGGCTGAAACAATTCATTCATTCTAGGCATTGGCAAGCTCTCTGGACTATCAGAACAGGAGGGGCCAATCTTTTCACTCAACAACTATTTGTTTATTTATTGACATCAGCTACAACAGCATTTTGTAAGGAGCCTGTGTGCCGGAGTGCCTCATGCTTGCCTAGCAAATCCAGAAACCCGAGGGGCGAGAGGTGCAGTTCCATCCATCTCTGGCCGTCGCCACAAGGTAGAATAACTAACGGTGAAACGTGGCACCAACATGAGTCTCCCTAAACCAGGGCTTCCGCAGCCCCCCACCCTCCCTCCACTTCCTCGTACCAGCTGCTGGAGGCTGCCCTCAAAGAACTACCTAAAAGCTATAAAACTTCTTCTCAAGTATTTGGGGGCAGCCTTGGAAGCAAGAATTGATAACTTTGGGAAAAAAATAGCCAGGGAAACGCATCAGGGCAGTTGCGAATGGTTGGAAGGTTGAATGTATGGCTAGTAAGATCAACAAGTAGATATAAACTTAACCAAAACAAATAGAGCTTTGGGCAGAAAAAGTGAAAGTATGAAGTAATGTAGGTCTGTACGCAGCCACGTAAAACAGCAAGAGAAGTCAACAAAATACCTGGCCACATTATGCCCAGAACAGTGCAGATGCTCTATGAACAGAAAAGAAAGAGAAGGTGATACCAGGAGAGGTGGATCAGAAGCAGTAGATTTATAAGAAGTCTTGCGTTTTTTCCCTCCAAATTTAATAGGAAGTTATTGAAATTTTAGGTAAGGTGCAAACAGCTTGTTTCTTCTATACAGTAAGAGAATAAAAGTGTATGCCACTTATGCCAATATGTTTAGTCATTGGAGAGACAAGTATTTCTACTTGCTGGAGAGTGAAGAATGCCCTCGTATTTAAACCAATATCCAGGCTGTCCAAATGCTTTCCTTTGCATTCACGTGAGATCAGAACTTGTTTGAGTCGGGGTGTAAAGATAAACAAACACAATTTTAAGATACAGTTGATTATTTTCTTACAGTTAATAAGAGAAAAAAACCCAGGTTCCAACTCTCTTCAGGTCTACCCTCTCCACCCTAAATTACTGTTTGAATAATTATGTTTGTATAAACAATATGCTAAAATCCTCTCCCTCTCTCCAAAAGTGGTAATACTTGCTGTCAGCAATAACAAATGTCATGTTCATCATTATTTATCCTGCAAGGTGCTTCATGCAGGTAGACTTTGTGATGTTACAGAAAACACACTAGATTTTTTTTTGTAGCTTTAATTTAATTCTGTGCGTGCTACATTTTTTTAATTCATCAGTATGGAGTCTGGTTTGTACTTGGACAGCGAGGCTTGTCAGGCAGAGCAAGCCATCGATGCGAGGGAACTCCAAGCCAGAAAGGCATTCTTTCTACTTATTATCATCCTAAGTTTGTTTAGCTTATAGTGTCACCCTTATCCAAACAGCAGTCACTGTGGCAGCTGAAGCTGTTACCCATCATCAGACCTGAATTAATCTTTTCACAAAATGAACGGTGTTTGTACACGCGTGCAACACTACATTTTTGTGTGTATTTAAAAGCTATTTAAATGCTTTGAACTGCAAGCACTAGAAAAATTACACTCCAAGGAAATTACATGGCAGAGGAAAAGAGTAAGGGAAGTGCCTTGTGTCTCTTTTTATGCATGGAAGGGTATGTTACAGGAATGCATATATGCAGGAGTTTTACCCTTAGCTAAATAAAATGCTGTGATTAACACCAGCAAGGCCATATTTTAGTGCTGACCGATTAAACAACTGTGTAAAATATTTCTTGTGCCCCGAAACTCTACAGGGCCAGCCCTTCCATTGTACGGCTGACGGGCTGGCCTGGCTCGGCTTTATCACAACTTTTGAAATTACCTGATTTGCTCAACGGTGGGTGAAAAACCACGCGAGGCTGAGCCCTTTCGAACACGTACGTTTATTTCCGAGACCGCGAAGGGAAAAGCGGTGGGCGGGAGTCAAGGATGAGACCGAGAAAGCGCCGGTACCGCACCACGGAAGAGGAGACACAGGCCGAGGAGAAAGGCGCTGGGGGCGAGGAGGGAGACAAGCGAGCAGAGGCCGGCACTCGCTCGGGCGGGGGACGCCGGCCGCGCTGACAGGAAGCAGCCGCCGGCGCGGCCCAGCGCTTCCCGCCCTGCCCGCCCACACCTCGGCGGACACCGAGCCTCCCAGCGACCCCAGCTCGCTCCGGCGGCAGTGGGCACCGGCCCGGACCTGGCCGCTCACAAACGCGACCCCGGCAGCAACGGCAGCGCCTCGGCAGGGTCTGCACGTGTCCCCACCTCCCAGCGACGGGGGCGGCGGCCGGAGACCTGCGCTGGGGCCCTCAACGGCCCCGCCCGCCGCAGCGGGACCGCGCGCGCGCGCCGGCAGCGGGGTGGGGGGGAGGGAGGGAAGGGGCGCGCGCCGCTCGGGCGCTCCTGCGGCCTGCCGGCGCCGTAGCGCGCGGCGGGGGGGCGTGGTCTGCGGCCCGCCCTCTCCCCCGCCCCCTCCTCCCCGGAGCCACGCTCGGCCTCTGTGGCACAGGTGACGGCAGCCTCCCATTGGTCGCCGGGGCGGAAGGCCGGGTGGCCGCGCGCCGCTCTCACTGGCTGAGCCCCGCCCCTCCTCCCCTCTCTCCGCCCGCCCCCCCCCCCGCCCCCCCCCCCCCCGCGCACGCCACGCGCGCACGGCCTGACGGAGACGGCGCGAGACGCAGCGCGAGCGGAGCCGCCAGGGCGCGCGAGACGGGAACCGCCGCCGCCGCCGCCAGGGCTGCCCAGCCTGCCGAGGAGAGACAGGCGGGGCCGCCCCTCCCGCGCCGCGCGGCGCCCTCCTCCCCCGCCCTGCCCTGCGCCGGATGCCGCCGGAGCGGGGGGTGGCCGCACCGCTGCGGGCGGGCGGGCGCGCGGGCCCCAACTGGCCGCGACGAGCCCGGCGCCGGGCGACACCGGCCCCCCCCCGCCCCCTCCCTCCCCTCGGCGCGGGCCCATCCCCCCCGGGCTGTGTCCCGGATGGAGCCGCCCGGCCCGGCCCGGCGGGGGTTTGTCAGGAGACCAGGCGGCCCCGGCGGCGCCAGGCGCGGCCCTCCTCCTCTGCGCCCCCCTCGGCCCGCCGCGGCGCGGCTGGACCCCGCGGCCGGGCGCCCCTCGCACACAATGAGGTAGGGCCGAGCAGGCCCCGCCGCGCCCGCCGCCGCCGCCTCAGCCCGGGCCGCGGCCGGTGCTGCGGGGCCGGGCGCACGTGCGGGCGGCGCCGGGATCCCCCGCGGAGCGCGGCGCGGCCGGTGCTCACCTGGGGGGCGCTGGCCGCCGAGGCGCCTGGTGCCGCGCGGGCCGCCGCCGTCTCCGCGCCCAGCAGCAGCAACAACGGAGTCAGCGCGGCGGCGGCGGCGGCGGCGGCTTTTCCTGTCCGGTTACGTTAGGGTCACATGACCGAGAGCGGAGCACAGAGGCTGCAGCGAGGAGCCCCCGCCGGGGGGGAGGGGAGGCGGCGAGCGCTGTGGCGGCAGCAGCAGCAGCAGGAGCCACCCAGCCCCCGCCCGCCCCTCCCTCCCCAGCCCGCCGCGCGCAGCGCGGGCCGCACCGACGGGACCGGCCCCGCCACCGCCCTCCTCCCGGGCACCCCCCGGCCGAAAGCGTCCGCCCCCGGCGGAGCGGGGTGCGGGTCCTGCGACGGGCGCGCTGCCCCTTTAAAACTCCCGGGGGTGGGGGATGGTGCAGCCCCCCCAACCCCGCGCCGCGCCGCTCCGCTCTGCTCGCCGCCGGGCGGGGGCGGCCCTGCCGCTGCCAGAGCCCCTCCACCGCCCGGGCTGCGGAATAACGGGCCGGGCTGCTGCCGGCTCCCTGGCGGGCCCGGCTCGGGGCTGCAGCAGCGTGAGGGGACCGGAGGGGGCGGCGCTGCGGTGCGCTCCGCTCCCCTCGCCGCCTTCCCGGCGCCCTGCCGGCCTCGCCGCGGCGGCAGAGGCTGCCCGACGCCAGCGCGAGCGGTGCCGCCGAGGGCGCCCAGCCTCGACGCCGGGGGGCACCAGCTGGCTCCTGCCGGGCGGTGCTTGGCAGCCACGCGAGGCTCGGGGCGGCGGCAGCGCGGGGGAGAAGTGGCGGGCGCAGGTGCGTCCCTCCGCCTCCCGCCGAGCCAGCGGGGACCCGGGGATGGGGCAGGCGGGGACAACCCGGCGGCTGCAGGAGCGGAGCGGGGAACGAGCCGTCCCGGGGCTCTCGGTGTATGAGCGGGTGTCCTCGTCCGCGGCCTCCCGGCTTCTCCACAGGTGTCGGTTCCAGTACGGTCTTAGTTCGGGCGGGGGGCGGCAGGGCCCGGCCCTGCTGCCGTGGGGCTCTGGAGGGCCGGTCTCCGTGAGGCTGCCCCGGGGGCGCTGTGGTCGAACTGTCAGGTGCAAGGGCACAGGTTCACTTGTCAAAAAGAGCGACTCAGAGCACAAACGTGGAAAGCTTGGGGGTGCTTTTTGTCTGCTTAGGTGAGCAAGTTACTGGAACTGGATATTTTTAACTCGGCTTTTTAAGGGGGGAGACATAACAGCCTTCTGTAAAAATCAAATCTGCAACTTTGCTCAACGGCAGATCCGGTCGTGGTGGAGTGCGGAGGGAAGGCATCTGTAGCCAGGCCTCGTTTTATCCAAATCTAAGGCGTGCTATAGAATTCATGGGTGTGTATAAAACTGGACAAATAAATGCACCAACAGATGCTGCGATACATGAAAAAATTGTCGGTCTTGCAAAAGTTAGTAACTCAGAGTTTGTTAGTGTGGAGCAGGGAGGCTGTCTTCTTTTTCAAGAAATGGCAAGGTGAGCCCAACATCGGGCTTGAGCGTGATTTCCTCAAGTGGGAGAATCGGTCTGGGCATGGTCCGGACCTGCGCCTGGTTGTGACATCTGCTAACTGGAGCAGTGGTGTGGGCAAAACTGTTTTTGTAAAGAAACTTCGTTGTTGTTGAAAACCTTGTAGGAAGATATTTGGGCAGCAATAGTTAAAGAGGGTTCCTTTGCACCCCCTGCCCCGGGGGCCTGATCCTGCTATCGTGGTTCCTTAGGAACAGCATATGCCACAATGTTAAGGATTTGAATTAGGTCCAGATTATTCTTACCTTTTTTAAGGTCCTTACCTAAGCAAGCTTGTAGGGGGCTAGCTGTAGCTGGGATGATGTTTCCACAGACATTAAACAAGATGTGCTACGGAAAAAAAGGCCCAAACTCTTTTAATTTAGTGTCTTGACAGCAGGTGTGCTGGGAGGGGGAGGAGGAGTCTTGTATCTTGTCTGGTCTGTAGAGCAATGGATGATTGCAGTCATCCCGGGCCATTGTTATTTTTACAGGTTCTAAATTGATCAAGGACTAGACTGGTTTTATACGAGTCTGACTCTGCTGTCTCTCACTGAAGTTAATGGAAGTCTTGATAGACACAGCTTGAGTCTGTTTGCGTTGTATAGCTCGTGAATAATAGTTTATTTATCCAAATTAAGCTGCATTTGAAAACTAACTAGTTAAGTCCTAAAAAAAAACAACCCCCGAGCCCAACAACTTATTTTTAATTTTAGCAGAGCTGAAAGCTGATAGTCTGTTTGCTGCTGTTGCAGTATTTTGAATAAAGCAGCTGAACAGAACTGCATTTTTAGGACCTGCCTCAAGTACCTGTGATGTGCAGAACTACAAGGGATGCGTTTTCAATGGCTCTCTGAGTTCTGCTATATGAGCGCATGGCAAAAGTTTGGAGAGTGTATTTAACCAGTCTGCTTGGCAATTTTTTTCCCTTTACGTTTCACTTGCATTTCAGCTCTGCAAACTAAATACAAAGTAAAGAGAGTAGATGGATGTTTGAATTTAAGCCAGTTAGTAGTGGATGATTTGTCTCATTCGTGGAAGATGGTGAAAGTGATACAGTTTGTAATTAAATTGAGTGGGCTACTTAGGAAAACCAGCGTGTTTCTGGCAGATATCTGGCAGACTTTATGGCCTGTTTTTTCTCTTCTATGTTGCACTTGAATGCTTCTGTGTCGGTATTTGTGTAGGATTCTCCTCTGTGCTATCTCTGAAACTGGAGAAAAATTAACTTAGTTATGTGGTTTTTTTTATTAATAGCTCATAATTCAGCTTTAAAGCACATTTGTTTGGACTGCAATACTTTAATCCAGCAATAATGCAATTCTTAATTTAAAAGTATCCTGTCTGATTCAAGGTCCACTAGAATCTGTAGGAAGATTTCTGTGTTGAGTTTAATGCTGCTGAACTTCACACCGTCAGTGCTGACTTACACCTGAGATACATCATCAGTGTCGCAGGGAACCATAAGCAATTCATCTGTTGCATTTTGGACACCTGACTTAAGATGTGAATCCAAAATTTGACTTGATCTCATCTTTTGAGGTATTTTTTTTTTTAACAGTTACAACCCATGCAGCTGAAATTGTAATTAAAATTTATTATTGTCTCATTTAAGTGGTATTATTGTGCTTTTAGTTTTTGTATGCTGATTTTTTTTCCTGAGTTTCTTGAGGTACTTGTTTGGGATTTCTTTCCTAGTTTTATGACTTTTTGAAAGGACTGTTCAGACTGATTCAGATATTGCTACACACCTGAGAGCATTCTTAGTTGTGTTGCTGTTGAAGACAGGAGCAGTCCCTAGGTTTTTTGGTTTTGCTTTGGTCTGTGCGTATCCAAATTGAAGGCAGAATTTTGTCTGGTAAGATCATATTTTGCATTGTAAATGAGCATACTGCTGATGATTTAAGTGTTTATAGGATGACGACGGTGTCTGCTAATCTGAGGAAAGAATCACTTGAGCAATGGGAGGCACTTAATCCAGACCCAAGTCTTGTAAGCGTGTTTTTTCTGGTAGAGTTCAGTTGAAACCTGGGGTGGAACAGCAGATTTTTTTATTGTTAGAGTCAAAAGCTGAACAGCTCTAGTGATGTTAATCATGCTCAAACCACTGAGATTTTCAGTGAGTTTTCAAACTTCTCTGCATTTTTGAAAAATCAGAGAGCAGGGTCCCTGTTCTGAAGAGCTCTTTGCTTGCCGCTCTCTGCGGCACTGCTGACCCGCTCCCGCAGGACCACTGCTCTTGCCAGCTCTGCCGGAGCCGTGGGGAGCTGGGAGCTGCATGGCCCAGGAAATGGGCGAGAGCCCTTCCCTGAAGGTGTGGGGCACCGCTTCCACGCTGGTGCTACTGTAGTAAAATGTGAGTTTACATCAATGTTGTAAATTCATTTTATTAGCACAGCTGCCATTTCTAACACTTCTGCTTCTGGCTTATGTTGGTGAGAAGGCTCGGTGGGAAGCACGACAGCTGCACTAGCTTCTCACTAGACAAGTAAATATTGTACCTCTGACAGTCTCCAACCTTTTCATCCCGGGATATCCTCTCTCCCCGTTAGAATTTTTCACACATTCGGTCCAAATCTCGCTCGTCTTTCACATAGCGTTGGAAGCACAAAGCACGTAAAAGTGATCCCCAGGGAAAACCCTGACGTATGGGTACAGCCGCAGTTGTGGAACGGCTCTGCTTTTTCTCACCTTGGCTTCCGTGACACAGGGAGGCTGTTGGGGGACATTCGTGATAGGCGAGTGGTCAGCCCCCGAGCAGATCTGAGCTTTCACGTTTTTGTTGCGAATAGGTCTGGCTGTCCTAGAGGTGAAGGAGAAATATGGTGGGTAAGGCACTTTCTGTGTACGCTGTATAAGGTGAAAAATGAAGAAATAGAACTTTCCCATTCTGTAGGCTAAGCTGTTTTTCTGGTATCAATATGTTAATTAGGAATTGTTTCTACACTTAGTGAACAAAGCTTCATCCACAGCTAGTGGGCAGCTGCAATTTAGACCAGGGGAAAAGATAGTAATAATAATAAAAGTATCCTTTTGTTAGTACGTTTGTCATCTAAGGAAATGGTTTAACTGTATGTATGGAATTTTTCTTGTCAGGAGTCTCATCTCCATCAGGAGTTGTTGGTGTAACCGAACTGACACAGCTTCTGCAGTGTAGATGAGCTCTCTGTTTTCTGGCTTTGCCTTAGTCCCAGATGAGCCCGTTACACGGGCCCTGCCCACTTTTAACTGGAAAAGTTCAAATGCGACTATGCATTCTTGGCTGGAGGGACATTTTCAGTGGAGCATGACTATAAATACAAGATGTACTTGCATGTTTTGTTTTCCTCAGAAAAAAGGGTTCAAACTGCAACTGTAATGAGTGCATTTTTAAAGCCCATGCAGCTGAGGTATTCTGTAGAGAAAGATGCTCTAAGTGAAATAGTGTTGATACTATGTTCACATTACTATGTAATACTATTTAAATGGTGACCTTAAGCTCATGAGATACTTAATAACAGTTTTGAATAAATAGAGAGTTAGTCAGAATTGACTCAAGCTTAGTTAGGAAAGTGTTAAAAAGTATTTGGGGGAGCAATAGTAATTGGTGGTTACCATCGTTTAGTAGTCATATTTCACTGGTTTGAGAAATGTATTTCTTGAATGGCTGGAGCTTGAAGATGGACATAAACAGGCAAATGACTGAGCACTAACAGAGAGAAATAGTTATACTAGCCGTAGCTGCGGTGCCCTCAACAGCTCAAAATAGAGTGAAGGGAAAAAATGCTTGTCCTTGTTTTAAGTTTGTTTAATAAAGTTTGTTTAAAGAATCAGAAATGGGGGTGGTTGTCATGCTACGTGTGTGAAGAGAGGGGATTTTTTTGTTCTGTTTCCCCAGCGTGACCAAGTCTGTCCAATTCTTACTCTGTGAAAAACTTTGGAGGACCCCAAACTGTTGGAATTGCTTGGTTTTCTGAGATTCAGCCACCTGGGTTTTATGGGTAGTACAGAGTACACAGGTGATGTCAGGAAGTATGTCACTGGCAGGCACTTGGGGGATTAGGAGAAATAGACCACCTCGTACAGTGTATGGCTACAGCAAAGTGATTTTCCAAGGCTAACAAAGATCTTTGCTTTCCTGCTGATTGTAAAGAATTAAGAGTCTCTTAAAAATCCTTTTCTCAGCTGTGGCTATATACATTTCAAGACACTTTTCCCCCTCATAGATAGTTAAGACTGATATTTAAGCTTTCTTTTTTTTTTTGTTTCTCCCAAGATGACAAGTGTTTTGGGCAGTGGCTTTGGTTTTTAAAACCCATGCACATTGCTTACTGTATCTGAGTACCTCAGACTTCATGTTTCTTTTTGGTAGGTGTCACACTAGCATCATAAACCAGGCTGTAGCCAAGGATAACAAGACTCTTGGCAGATGTGAAATGCCATCCGGTGAAGGAAGGTAGTGCATCACAGATCAGTAGTTTCCAGCATGTGGACTTTTCTTGGACGGTATCTTGATGGTCTAGGGAAAGTGACTGAGAAAAGTAAATTGGCAAACTCAGTACACCAGTGCCTTTTGCAATTTCTAAATTGGTCTACACATGAAGGGTCCATAAATTGGAAGAGGTTCACCACAACCATTGTCACTACCAAGGACATAATGTGTGTCTTAATGTCTGGTAATTACTTTACAAGGCAACTTTGTTACTTAGCTATCAGTAAATAAACTCCTTTAGGTGGGTGCAAAGTATCTGGCTTGTTTCCCTGTTAGTGAAACTTTGAGCTGAAGTTTGTTCAGTTCCTAGCACTAAGGCAGGATAAGGAAGGAGAGACTTTCTTACACGTTTTAGCATTCTTGTCATTTTGTTTCAGGCAGGCGCTTGAAGTTGGCAAGAATGGCATCCTTCTCAGAGAAGCCGGTGTGTGCTGGCTGAACTGAACATAAGTTACGTCTGCAGAGAGATCTAGGGAGGTGTCACGGATATGCAGTGGCTCATCCAGCCCGCAGGGCTGATGGGCTGAACCACATGGCTGGGAACAGGGACTGACTCTGCAGCCAGTAGAGCTGTTACCCCACAGAAAGGGGACTGGAAGTCAGGAGTCCCCGACTCTCACCATTCTTTGCCGTTTTACAAATAGCTAGCCTTGTGACAACTTTCTAGCAGATCTGCTAAAGAAAATCATCTATAAGTTGTCCTTTACCTCATCTGATGGAAAAAAACCCACAGATAGAAGCAGTCTGTGCAGTTGGATGGTCTAACAAGGTTCCATATGAACAGAATTTTGCCATTCAGTCTTAATTTTGTTAAAAAGGTTAAAATTTTAGAGTTCTCGGTACACCAGGATTGCTGTTTTTTTCTTGTATATTCTGTACTTATTTCTACTGCATCTTCCCCCCTCGCCCCAGGTGACTCTTACTGGTTAGAATAGACCCATTTTGGTGAAGACTTGAACTGTGCAAACTGTGTAGTGAAAATTTTTCAGTTACACTATGAAGGTATGTGGTGGACGAAGCAGATGAAAGATGGGCGTGTTCTCACAGCTGAGGCAGTTTTGTGCTGCTTCTGGAACTGGAGTCTCATCTTGCCTCTGCCACAGAACTTCCCCCGGGTCAGGCTGTGCATATGCTCGCACAGGACCCCCATGGGATCTCCAGGTTCAAGCAGAAACAAAGATGAAAAATTGCAGGTGGGGAAAGTTTCCCAGGTGCTCTCTGGTCACAGGAGGGCTCCGCTCTCTGTATCGTGCTGTGAAAGCTCAAATGAGGTTCTTTATGTTCTTGAGCATAAGTATTACACTTACATGGGGGGAAAAAAGCCTATGTGTCTAAAGGGATGAAAAACATGCTAGAAAAATTACAATTAAAATGTAACCTAATTATCTGTTACTGGAATTAAGTGGTGCTTGGTAAGTTTTTCTACTGCATAAAGTATCTAATGTACTGTTTCTATAATAAGCCTGTGTAAGTCAGGAGATGGGTACTGAGGAGCCGTTCCGCAGTGTGCTCTAAGACTTTGTC
The DNA here is from genome assembly GCF_013368605.1 of Nyctibius grandis. Lineage (NCBI taxonomy): Eukaryota > Metazoa > Chordata > Aves > Nyctibiiformes > Nyctibiidae > Nyctibius > Nyctibius grandis. The sequence continues at coordinate 57,822,386 of NC_090658.1, forward strand.
ACCAAGCTGCTCTGCTGACCGATTCACTTCTGTGAGTGGGGCTGACAGTTCAGACCTTCTCAGCAGTTCAGAGCAGTGGTAGTTGAGCTGTTCCAGAATGAAGACCTCCAGGTATGACCTGTTCAGAGGAGAAAGCCTACTCTTAAGAGGCACTGCTGCTTCCTAAGAGGCTCCTGTGGCACTGGTAACGTAATTTATAGCAAAAGGATGGGTTTGTAGTCAGATGTTTTTCCTAGCTCTGCCTTGATTTATTCAACAGGAGTCTAATATTGCGCTTGGAAATACTGCTTTCAGGTGAAGAGAGAACATACATAATCGTATTTCTAGCCTCAATTTAGTCATCATGGCTTGTTAATGGTGCTTTGGGAGCTTTTAATGAAATTCTTAGGTTATGTTCCTGAGACTATTGCCTAACTAACTGCGCTAACCTGATTTTTGAAAAAGGTGATAAAATAGCCGTTGTGTAGTAGTTCCTGAAAACACGTTTAGAAAGAGAAGTTGCTGGGGAAAAAAAACCCCACCATCCTCTCGTGAGTGATAACATTCTGGAGACAGCAATCTACAGACCTGTAGACTAGGAAGAGATTAAAAAAAAAAAAAAGAAACTTTTACCTTGGAGGATAATTAAGACATCTTACCCTATGTTAATTCACACCTTGCAACTTGTACTGGTAAGAATCAGGTAGTAGGATAAGGTGGACAGTCTAGTAATAGAGAAATTTTGTGAACCTTACTTTAGTTTCTCATTCTGCCACAGCTTCCTGTGACCTCAGATAAAGTTCAGTTAGTTCCCCTTTCATATAAATACCTTCTAAATAAATGTATTCCCACACAAGTATGTAAATACTTTTTTGTGATGGGGTAGAACATAACATTAAATATACCTACCAGGTATATTAAAATCATGCCAGGTAACTTAAGGAGAACAAATAGTAGTGCTGTTTCCAAGCCTGGGACAGTGTCATGGCTATCCAAGGAGCTGGGGAAAACGAGGCGAAATTTCAGCATCAGTCAGAAATGCACAAAGTAGCTAAGTCCTCAGCATCTTTTTAACTGTCAAGGGGACAAGGCAGTAGAGTCCTTCACCAAATTAATGCAGTCAGCACGGAAGGGATCCATCCTTCTGTCCTTCCTTATTAAGGAGACAAAGCTAAATCTCTCCCTGCATCAGTCCTGCAGGCATCTGGGCCTATTCACAAGAGAACTTCCCTACAAATGTATCCTCCATATCTCAGCTTTACACTAGCACATCCATAGATTAAGACTTCTCTACCAGCAGTTGGGAATAATGTTCACAGACTGATTTGTTATTTCTTTTTATTTGAGTAGAAGATGTACATATCTGTAGAGACACGATTCCACTATTCTCCAGAAGCGTATGATAGACGGGAATTTTCTGGGCCATATGGTCTTTATGGTTTTGTCAGTTTTCTTCTTCCTGAGTTTATTGTGTCGTCAGAAAACTACCCTTGCAAGTTCAAACAGAACCTGTGGAACAGCAAACACATTGACGTGAGTTTTTATTTAATTTAATAATCCTTAAAACAGCTTACGCTGTAAACGAGATAATCTGAAAAATAACGAGCTGCAATTCAAAAGTTGCTTGTAAAGAGCTGAAGACTAATCCCCTTGTACTACAGTACATTAACAAAATAATCTGGATTCTCAAATTATGAACGGTGTAAACTGCACTTCTTACTACATTTTCAGTGTGATAGTGGAAAAAAACCACCAACCTCTATGGTGATGAGTATTACTATCATCCACTCGAGGCGTAGAGCATGCTTTTCATTTAGGTGATTTCGCATCAGGTCTGTCAGCTCCATGCAGTGCTGAAGCTTTTCATTCATTACCTGCAAGAGATTCCAAATACATGGCAAATCTGGATTCCATAAGTGGAATGACTTCACTAAATAAAGGAACACAATCCACAGAAGGGCTCACTGAACAGAACTAGAAAGGTGTTAATGCTCTTCTGCAAAAGAATAGAACAGAAAGTCCTGTAAGGCAACATGCACAAGCAACAGAAGTTCTGGTATCAATGAGTCTGTTATTTCAGTAGGTTCACAAAAATAATAGAAATTTAGATATGCATCTGCAGGTATTAAACTGCTGCTGGGTGATACCTACTCATGAAAACAGGCACAAGCAAAAGAAGGTGCAGCTTACTGGAATGCCTCGAAAGTAACTAAATATTTAAGGTTGCTGTACCACCAGAAGAGGTAGTTTTCATGCTGCTTATTCTGGTTCAGCAATAACGATTATGTCACCCTTCAATGAACTGACCTGAATGATCATGTCAGTAAGAAGACTGCTTCACATCTCATTTTTTTTTTTAACTTGTTTTCTTGCACACATTTCAGAACAAGAATTAGATCTCCTCTTCTTATAAGTATTTAAAGCCTAATTTAGTGGCTCAGGAGATATGCAATCCATTCATGTGAGGCAGGGTTCTTAACCTAAACTGGGTAAAAGATGCGAGTGGGTTACGAACACATGGAAAAAGGGATAGTGTACAGGATCCTATTGTTCTTTATTCAGTTTCTACAATTAAACCAGACATTCATGGAGCAGTCTAACCCTGCTGAGCCAAAGACAGCTGATCTGGGCGTGGAAAATTCTCACAACAGGAAGACACCTACCTTAACTCTGCGATTTATGTTGAGAAACTGGCAAGTCTTGTCATAAAGCTCCTCCAGTTTTTCTCTGTCCCAGTAGAAGTCAGGTGTTATTAGCAGGTCTGAACTCAGATTTATACGGTGTCTAAAAAGAATGGGTATGACAGTAGTTCAAACTTCTTTTTGGTGAATGTAGGAACAAATATTGACATAGTTAAAAGAAACAGGAAAATTTTCCTGTAATTTTAAGTAAAATATGAAAAGAGTCTCCTTTCATAATAAAAATACAATTGTAGTGATTGTTTAAAATCAGTCACATCTCCTGAAACTTATTCTGAGAATACTGTCCTGTGTAACATTTTTGAGCACAGAAGACTTTTGCCTTATGGCAACACTGCCTTCTCAACTTGTTACCTTCCTTACCTTTTGATACCTGCAAAGAAGTCCTTGACTATGCTAGTAGCTTGCTGAAAAAATACATGAATTCAAGTTACTGTGGAGCTCCTTAACATCTTGTTTCTATCTATCTCAGAACTCTTAAGTGTGACTGGTACTGCACGCTGGCTATGTGAGCATAGCACCTCTTTCAGAACCAAGCTATTGCCTCAACCATTATAAAGTCTGAGAGCTAAAATCTCCCACCTTCAACTACTGCTCACATAAATCTTTGGACACTTAGAACATCATTGTTCATTACTGAACTGTCCTTCAAGTAGGGATATAAAATCCAATGTTTAAAATAGGAATTGCTTTTTTAATTTATCTCTTTCTTCACTGATTTTGAGGTTTTTTTTTGTAAAAGAGAGTGTAATGCTCTGTATTCCCAACGGCCAATTCACTTGAGAGGGAAAAAACCTCCCATTAAATTCTTACAAGGTAGCAGTAGTTTCTGAGCAAGTGAAGGGAAGAAAACAACTCTCAGAAAAGTTTTACTAACTCCAGGCCATAGTTAATAGTTCTACCTACTCCTGTGCGTCCTCCTAGTATCCTTTGCATATGCTAGTATCTACTGTAATTAGTGGTTATAAGAGATGTGTTGCTGGACCTGGGGAGGGCAAAGGGTGTGGACTTTGGCCATTTACAATACGCTTCTTAATGCCCGTCTATAGTTGAGATTCCAGTGGTGAGATGGTGAGCCAGGGGGTCCTCTGATTAACTAACAGCACACACAGTCTCCAGCCAAAAGAAGGCTGGAAGAATTCCCTCCTACCCCACCCCGCTGTGTTTAGTGTGTATTCTGGTCTTTATATCATGCATAACTGAATTTTTAAGTTCTGTGTAATACAGTGTCTTGGGTGTAACCAAAAAAAGTTACCTTAATGCGAAGAGTTCTCCAATTTTCTGCATTACATCTGCATGAGACAGTTTCACCTTCCTTCGTGACTTCAGTATCTGCAAATTAAGAAGTTTTCCACTGCTTGATCAAGTAGCATGTACTAGAAGTTAAGAAGTCTGGAGTTCTACAGCCTGAAATATGTATATGTTAAAATCTGAATGCATATCATACTATTAACATTTGAGTTTTGTTTGCTTAGTGCCTTGCTTATCTAGCTTTGTAAGAGTATCACCATGCAACTTTCATCCAGGTTTTTCAATAAACCACTGAGTACGCCATCAGTATCAATACAAAGTCCTGGAGCATTTTCTGTGAATGATTTCCTGAACAAGAGATCATTTGTTTTTTCTTCCTACCATTGTTATTTTTAAGTCATGACAGTGTTCTTTTACCTTGCCACTACTTAGCCTTTTTATAGGCTTTTTCCTTACAACAAACAATGTGTTACCATTTATTTCCTTCATTAAAAAAAAAAAATAGATGATTTCTCTTTTGAACCCTACGAATCTCATTTTTATACACGACATCATACGGACTTTGTACTTTAAGTCTCATGAAAAACTGTGGTTTAAGTAATTCACTCAAACTCTTCATTATATTCAAGTTAAAGTACATTACTTTCAGCCCAAGCTGCCACACACTGTGTTTGGCCAGGTCTTTAAATGCTGCTTGTCCTGCTACGTGTACACATGTGACAGTGGCACAACACGGGAAACATTCCAATGCAGAACCCCACTCCCAGCCCTTTGAAGACTGAGGATTTCTTGTCTCAGCACTTTGCAGGTGTTCTGAGCTTCTCTGTGTTGATGGCTTTACCATCAAATGTGTTAAGCATTCCATTGCTTTTTCCATATCCTCAGCTGTATCTGGACTGATAATTTACAAAGCACGGGAGAAAAGAAGAGGAGAGGTACAGACAACATCTCACCTCGGGAATTGACTGGATAGATTCCACAAAGCTGTCCAATAGTGATTCCCAAATAGCCAGCTTTACTGCAACACAGAGGTGACAAAGCAGAACGCTGTGAGAGGTATATCTGCTTTCAAGTAATTGTGACTTTAAATCTGCCAACATGCTGCTTCAAGACACATTGATCCATACAAACGTTATTCATAGCAAGTTACCATTAGTATTATACAATCTATGTTCCTACATCTACAGACAAGCCTGGGTTGGCACTGACACAGCTCTGCATGCAGAACCACCTTGAGTGCAGCTCTCAGTTCAGATCCTGGAGAGTTTTTGCTTCAGCTCAAAAGTTGTGTGTTTAAGTGCTCTACTATATGTACGACGCCTTTGCAAACAACATTCCAAGGAGGCTGGAGATAATGAGTCAGGCTGACTTCATGTGGTGCCACTCAAGAGTCTCCACTGCATTTCTAGTGTCCCACAGCACTCTCATTCTCCATTTGCCCAGCATTTGATGCAGCATGCTCAGATCATGGAGAATTAGCTTGCATAGACACACCATGTGTACTTGTTGAAGCTAAATCCAAACTTAAGCAATCTCCCATTTTGTTTTTAGGTGAATATACTATTCACTGAGGATATAACTTCTCTTCTGTGGAAGCTGTTCAGCACAGGCAATGGCAACACAAATTCTACTATGCCTCAGGATTGAGCCTGGAAAGATGTTTCTACAAGAAGATGATGTAACTCAGGCCTTTGTTCTTTAGTCTGCAGGTTCCCAGACAAGAATGAAGTAGTAACAAATCAAAAATTAACCCTACTCACTCAGAAAAATTAGTCAGGGAAGATTTAATTGTCAAAACGAACTCTTTCGTGGTAGTAATCGATAGTATTATCTAGTCAGGACACTGAAAGTAAATCCAATGCTGAGCATTTTTCACATCTTTTGAATACACAGGCCTAATCCAAGTCAGTGACTTAAAAGACATTTAATTTAGCCCCTGAAAAAAAGCCAATAGGCATTTCAGCTATCACCAATTATTTGACAGAGCTTGGTTTCTGCTGTGTCATGTATTTGACTTGGACTAGACTTGCATCCTTTATTTTTATTGAACATTATTGAACTGTTTTCCTTTATGATGTGCATGTTTCACACTAACATAAATCGGTACCAATTATCTCCTGGGAACAAATTCCATTATATGTGTTATCACTCTTCCATGCAGTGGCTTTATGAATAGGAAAACTATAGAGAACTAAAGGCTTTTTTTCTCAATAGCTCTTCCTTCAACAGTCAAGAGCCATTTAGTTATGCTGTACTCCTTGATCAAATGGTGTATCACTTGTTCTGTTTCTTGATGTCCTTTGTGTTTAAAGGTACACTTCCCCAAATACTACACGAATCCTTTAATTTACTCTAAAAGCAGTAGGGATAGACAGACCAGATGTCCTTTAAAGGTCTTTTCAAGGACATCCTTACTGCTGCTCGCTTCTACTCCCACTTCCTGCCTCAGCTGAGGTCCAAAGCAGCAGAGATGTGTATTTCCTCAAGCAGCAGCACCACTGCTGAGCCTGACTTCCCAGTGCCTCCCACTGACTGCTGACAGAAGTACCGCCTATGGCACACGGCCACGGGTAGTAAGCCTGGAAAACATTACCTGTAACTCTGGTCCACACCTTTGACACTGGTACACCTCCCCAGCTGGGAATCACTTCTTTACCTGGCATCTACCTTTTTCTATTAGAGGAAATGGTGTCAGGATGAATTACCTAGGATTACTGACAGCTTTCTAATACTGGACTCTACACTCATTGCTATCCTAGAATAGTCTTCAAGGGTGGGGAATGGGATGCCCAGCAGAATGTGTGTCTTTTGCAAAGTGTTTCTTAATGTGCTTTGTTCATCTTCAAGATGATTTGCATTGCATGAGGTAATTCCAATTTAAAGAAAACAAGGTAAAAGCTCTGAAAATGAATCCTCCCACTGACGCACAGTTTGCCTAAACCAGACATCGAGTCTTGTCCAACATGTCACCGTACAAATCACACTTATAATGATATTTCATAAAATCTGTAGCATAGGCTGATATTACAAACAATATTAACTCACCAGAAAGACAAAGGGCATTTGAAAAGGCAAATTTCTGCAGAACAACTTCATCACTATCCAGCTCAGAATTTAACAAGATTTCTCCTTTATGAAGCTTTGACTGACCTCTGTTAAAACAGGATTGAAGCATCTTCATTGACTAAGCCACCAGCAAAGGCACATTTAAAGAACAATCAACAATGCAAGAAAGGCTGGTTGGTTATTTATATAAAACATGCCATATCTATATGGATATCATCCCCATCCTTGCATTTTACTCATGTTCAACCTGGCAATTACCAAAACAAATAACTGAAAATTAGTTCCTCAGTCTAAGACTAATATTATGACCGAATTTTCTAGGTTTAAATGAAACTGCACCAACCTATCATGGTAACTGCAGCACTACTATATACATACAGATAATTCAGAGTAAGCAGGACGCTCGCCTCTCTCCTGCTCTCTATCGCCTGTGTTATCCTTCTGTTTCTGTCTTCCTTTTCTTCTGTCACTTTTATCAACATCACTCCTTCCCTGCTGTGATGTTACTTTCCCTGAAACCTCTACTGCATAGGGGGCCAGCAGCAAAGAAAAGGGGGCAAGAGAGTCCTTCAATTTATCATGTCAGTCTCACTATGAAACTTGCATAAACACAGTGGAATATGTCAGGAATCACAAATTACACAACTGGATAGTACACGCAGTTTTCAAATGGCCAGAAAAAAACAAAAACCTGTCCTCTTATCAAGTTACCTTAAAGAAGCTAAACCTCATTAGCTCAGCTCCTAGTGTTATAGTGTCCTGTCTAGGAGCTGTTTTTTTGGTGCTGTTGGAAAATTACAGATAATTCTTATAATAATTTACATTAAGAAATATTTCTGTAGAGATCATTTGCTCCCCAAGATCAAAACACATTATTTAACAAGGCAAGACAACTTGCCGAGTTTATTGTTCCACAGTATTCAAGTGGTAACTTTCCTAGGAAGTGAAGTACGTGCAGAATTACCTAGAAGGCATTAAGGAAAGCTTATGCAGAAAATCCTCTTTAAGATCAGATTTGTCTCAATAATGCATATTTTTTTTTTCTATGAGGTACATAGTTTCTGTTTGGGATTGCTAAAGAACATGTTCAGTTGTGTGGGGATGGAGCTTCATAATTTACAAAATCTAGTGCATAACCAAGTCACAAAGGCCATTACTTGCAAGTTTAGCAGTTCAGCAAAATTTGTCAATTTAGGTTTACTCTTTTCTCCTTATTTTACTCATTTGAAAAAAAGTAAGGAAAAGTATATTTTTACTAGCTGCTTTTGCTTGGATTTGTTTTAGATGTCTATTAGCTTTTATATCAAGAGTGCCTGACGATACTTACTCTCCTATTCTGTAGTTCATCTCTTCGTTCTCCCAATGGACCAGTGCAACTTCATATGGCTGAATTTCATGCTGTTCTAGTACTCGCATGATATTCTTCATCTAAGAAAAAGACAATGCACACATAGGAACAGTTAACATGCAGTATACTATCACTCTACAAAGATCTAGCGTATAATAGGTTGATGAATTCAGCTTTCATGCTGAAGTTATTTAAATAACAATGAATAGGTGTGCTAAGTAATGAAGAGATTATTAACACAGTTTACTACTGAAGATATCCGTTATCTGTGTGGAAGGATTTGTGGCTATGAACAACTGCAAGGAATCTGTGAAGACTAAAATGTCATTTAATGTCTGCATATATAAAACAGGGTAAGGATTAACTACAGCAGCAGCAAAGACAATGCAGACATATTCAGTATTGTAACAATGAGCTGTGCAAGATTTTGGCAGATGTCTGACTGTGGGAATGAATCTTCAGGATAAGTACATCAGGTGGCTGTTTCTCCCAAAGTTACTAGTTTGCTGCTAAAATCAATAGTTTTGTCTCAGCTACCAGAGGCTGGGTTACACTACAGAAATCCTTTACCACTACAGAAACGTGTAAAAATGGTTTCAGCTGCCCACATTCAACCCTGTAAACAGTTAAATGTGCAATTTTCTTTGCAGAGGTAATCTCATTGTCATTTTATTCTCCAGCACACTAAAACCTGATACAGGAAGAAAGAATACTTTTCTCTCACAAAACTTTCTCCTCTGACGTATGACTTGGTATCCCTCATCCTTGTTCCTTTCTATGTGTTACGAGGCTCCCCTCATACAAATCATTCTGCAATTTGAACAAATTCTGAATTAAAAAAAGCACTCACCTACAGGTTTTTAAAAGGCATTTAGCTACACAACAGCCAATAAAAAAAAACAAACCAAAACACCACAATACACTTTTGATGCCTGAGTTCTTTTAAAGAGGTTAATTATCTACTAAGTCATACTTAAAAACACTCTCTTCAAAATAATAGATAATAGTTAATCTTTTACTGCAAAACTGTATGCTAGTAAATTGTTCATGAAGCGTATTCTCCAGCACTCTAAAAAAAATCTGTTGGATCATCTGCAAGAGGGATTTTCTTTGCAGTGCTAGCTTTCTTCATTGCTTTCAAGAATTTTGGTGATACTATCTATGTAAGACAGTAACATTTTTCACTAAAAACCCCCCAACCCTACAGCTGCAACTGCTTGTTTCATAATCCTGAATTTAATATTAGCATGATTACTACCTGCTATATATTCCAAGAATTGTGGTAAAAAAGGGTGTGAAAAATTATTTTCATTTTTTAAACAAGGAAGCATCTGTGGTTCGGCCAGTCAGCTCGGCCAGCCAGCTATGCCGTGTCCAGGGTCAGTTCAGCAATGCAAACCCCACTAGAACAATGCCAGAGTTAATAGCCAGTCCATGATGTAACATGCCAGACGTCAAGAGTGTGTTCACTTGGATCCAGGTGCTCTAGCTGGCTTTGTGAAGTCATTACTAATACAGTAATAATTATGCTGTTAATAGACTAACAGTCCCTTCCAGAACTACAACCAGCTCAGGCTTCCCAGGGCCAGTAGAGAGCAAGACTTAACAAAGCTTTACAGACCATAACTGATTCTGTGAAATTCGTATGTCTTGTAATATGTGTACTTGCAAAGTTCTTCCATTGCTCTGGATAATGAGAAATGGTATTTCAGTGGCAGCTTTCTTTTATCTATTCAGAGTAAGAAAAAGGCTTCCACTGACTGATTAGAGTTTCTTCTAGGCCCAGCCTAATTTTATAGACGGGCCTACCTGTGACACAGTTCATTTAATGAGATGTTCTGGATTCACTAAATGCAAACTCTTGCTATTACAGGCAACCATGTCACACAACTTCCTTTTAAAAAAACAGATGAAACTACACCTCAAAGCTAGCTTTGCTTTTTGCCCTTGCTGTTTTTGGTGGGGAAGCTGTTGCACAACCTCCCTGCTCAGGTGTTTGAAAACGGTATTTTACATTTTAAATTTCTATTCATGATCAGTGTGTAGTTATTGTTTCTTCTGTTAAGTGTCTGTTAGTTTAAAAGAGTTTTTCTTCTCCTAATAGTCATTCTGGAGTACTTTTAAAAAGCAATTTTGTCCATTCACAGTGATTCTCTACGTTCTGTTTTACTGAGTTACTTTCAGTTTCTGTTCTACAGACCAGTTTGGTGGTGTGTTTTTTTTGTTTCAGTTCATTAAAACGCGTGCATAAAAATACCTCCTGTATTTGAGCAAGTTGTTTGGAGGTTAAAACTTTGACTATGATTTCAATAAGCAGAAAGAGGCAGTTTTCCTCTTCTTTTATAAATAAAGCTAGCAAAGGACCAACTAAAGTTACTAGCACTGACAAGAAAAATGTGGTATCAAATTTTCAAAGGTACTTAAGCATGTACAACAAAACAAGATTTTTCAGAGTACCCCAGTTGGGTAGAGGTGCCCAACTCAAAAAAATCAACAGGAGTTAGTCAGCTAGTCTTCAGTAATACCTGTGAATCGGTAGCGCAGTTACAGCCATAGCATCCTAAGTGTGCTACAGGCAAGGTCTGAAGGGAGTACTAGTATCTTTTTGTAGGCCAGCTGATATACTGAAACCCCCCAAACCAGACAGGAAATCAGGAACATTTCAGGTCTGAAACAGAAAAAGTGAACTTGAATCTAGAAATTGTTCATGTCTGGAAACAACTGCTCTGTATTTTCATCTACCTTAATGAAAATCCTCCTGTGAACTTCTGTGCATCTCAATATCATCTATTTAATACACCATTTAATTTTACACACTCTGCCTACAGATAAGGTCAATAATTTTTCTCTTTGTATCTAGAATCCAGTTTTATTTAACCACAGTAATAAAAATCAATATATTAAAAAATATATACATATATTCATAAAAATAGATATGCCTGTGGCATACCCATCTTGGTCAGCAAAGAGCACCAAATCATCATAATGTGTATGTCGTGTCAATATCAACATATTTTAACAATTATACCAACCAATAAAAATCTTCCTTCAGGAAAATTGCTAACTGGTAGAAACACAAAACAGTATTAAAAAGTTGCTTACAAATTTTGTCTCTTTCAAAGTTATCCAAAAGTAAGTTTTGAATAGTTTTAACTTCAATGGCTCTAGAATGATCGTTTTCTTCTAACACATTTTCTGTTACATCAGTGCCTTTCAAACAACCATTCACAGGTTGATTTTTCTGATCTACTTCTTCAGGATGTAGAGCTGCAAGAATTTTCTTTTTGTCAGTCTCACTAGATTAAGGTTTCAGATTTTTGGCCTTAAGTAGAAAATGTTATCCACGTTGTATGCTACACCTCTATCTGCTCATTTTGTGCAGAAAGTCAAGTTTCAAAGGTGATATATCAGAAACCCACACACTTGAGGGCAGCAGCAGGCAAGCACCTGCACTCATTAGGAGAAGAATCAGTCCTTTTCCTTCATTGACAGATCCAAGCTACCAGACAAAGCCCAACCATGCTGGGCTTTGTGGGACTGACAAAACATTCGCATATGACGTTTTAACAAATGTTTTTCTTTACTTACACTTTTCTCTTCCACATTCCAAAACACAACAGCCCCTTCCCTGTGAATTCAAGAAAAAAGTGAGGTGTAATTATACTGTTTTAAATGTATTTCAATGCAATACTCAAATTGTATAGTGGCAATTTTTGTCATTGTGAATCAAGAAACTTAATACTATCTTCACAAAAACTACACAATAGTTGCTTTTAATCATAATTTAATGAAAAAAACATGAGAAGATAAGTTATTTTTTTAACCATTTAAATAATTCTGATTTTTTTAAAAATCATTCTGATTGGACAGTTATTCCTTGAGTTTCATGAGGTAATATGATGCAATGATCTAGCAAGCTGCACTACTTCTTTCATTGCTATTAATAATAACAATGTTTTAGGCATGATTTATAACTTACCTGAAGAAAAAAATCATGCCACGATCATCTTCTTTTGCAGATTTCTCAGTACCAATCACCAAAACGTTTGCAGCATCTGGTTTGAAATAAATGAAAAAATTGAAGAATTATTCACATTTCTAAACATGATAGCTAATAAGCATATAATTCCAGTTTAACAGTTACATGCTAACATGTCAGTCAGTCCCATATCTTATTTTTCGGACGGAAATGCTTGCCAGGAAACAATCACAACATCAAACTACACTGCTTCTCTGAAGTGTCACACTCTAGACAGACTCAGCCGCTATGTTGAACTTCACTGCAATCTTTAGTTAAGAAAATGCAACAGTTTTGAAGAACAAAAGACTTAAGGGAAACCTGATGCTGGGCAGAGTAAATAACCAGGAACAGAATACAGAAGTGGACATGCAATATGACTGAACTATGGAAGTCTGTCCACAGTTGCAGAGAAATTACCATTCAAATCTGCTTGCCCAGAAGATCTTTCTCTTTTCTATATAGTAAGGGACTAATCTGTACTCAAATTTTGCTGACTTTGCTTTGATAGTCAGAAACTTGAAAGAGTATATCCCCAAGATAGGAGAGGGTACGGTACATCTCCAGTCTTCAAAAGCGAGCAGGAGTGTGCTTTTAAAACAAATCTTCTGTCCACCATCATTTACCACACTTCTGATGTGCACTGCAGAACGCCGTCAGAGTACACAAACTGTACTTCTTTGCATTAAATTAACCTGAAAGAGGAGTTCCAAAAACGCACCTGTGGTACTCCACGCTAATGGGCATTTGTCACATCGGACCAGACTTTAGCTAGTGTAAGTAGAATGCCCCAAAACTTACAAAATCTGGATGCTGGGTTCTCAAAGCAGGGTTTTGGTTTTTTCCCTACAGGTCTGCTCCACTGTACTACTCACTAATGTAGATAAAGTTTTAGAAGTCCTGATGTGGTTTTGACAAAAAAAAAAAAGGTTACTTGCCAGCATGACTCACTTCGTTGCAGAACTAGTGGAAGCTAGATCAGCAAAACCCCCTACCTCTATTATAAAGTGAGACTCCACAAAGAAGAATCTGCAGGGCCTAACACCTAAGCCTTAAAAAGTTCAACCCCTTTGCAGAAAGATCGCAAGTCAAGGGACAAGGCATCAGATCCAGCCTGTGTATGAATTCCACTCTCTGCTTTAGTGCTCAAGCCATCGAGGCCAGGTAGAATAAGGCAGCAGAGAGATGACTAAGTATCGGATACACTTTTGCTAATACCTGAATTGAGACCACACAGCTGGTCTGTATGAACTCCTTTAAAGACTTTTCTTTCACTTGCTATTCCAGTTCAGAAACACAGGATTTGATGAATCACTAGAGCAAGTTTTGGGTGTGAAGTTCGAGTTCACCTTGGAAGAAACATTTGTCTGCATTTTCTCATTTGCCTTTTCAAATATCACCCTTATCTTTATTTATCCACTCCCGCCAAAACACAGGCAATTGAAGAGAATTTGGTCCACTGTGAATGAAGGTACAGGATCTCCCTCTAAAATGTTTTTGAAGAGGTCAAAACAAGATTAATGCTTAGGAAGAACACTCCAAAGCAACAAATCCACACAATAATTGCTGATTTAGATTTCTATGTGCTAATATTTTTTGATTTTCCAAGATTCAATGTTTGAGTTGGTAACCAACCATTGCTACATGCACAAGCCAACCACCATCAGATCTGCTGGCACAATCCAACATCCTTTCATTACTTCCTCCAAACTTTTGATAAACAGAATATCTATTGTGAAAAGTCAAAAACACACCACGAAGAAATGAAAGAACTTGCAAAATCCACACTCCCAGGGCAAAATACCAGCAACAGCAATATTTGCCTTACAATAATTCACAGTCATGCTGGGAATTGTACAAAGTTTCTATCCTGAAGCTGTGAAACCAGTGTTGGTTTTAATACAAAGAACTACAAAGGAACATGAAAACTATACTCTACAGCACCTTGTCTTTCCATGTTCACCTTTCTAAGCAAGATGATTATTAGTAAATGTTGTGTTTAAAAGAGACACACTGGAATATTATTTCACTTGGATTATTAAGTGTTTGAGAGGCAGCCAGATACTTGATAACCTCTACTGAAATGCCCATAAACACTATCTGTCATTCTCTTAGCTTCATTCAAAGAAAAAAAAAAAAAAGCATTCTACTGCCAACATACAAAAATCACAGCTGTTCTAGGGCATAAGGTTCCTTCAGCTATAAAAAGCTCCATTTGTTTTTCTCTAGTAGTATACTTCAGCTACTTCCAAGCCCTACTTACCCAAGTCTTCAGAGATACTTTGTATGGAAACCAGAACCAATTATTTTGCTGAAGCCTAGCTAAGTGAAGCATTCAAGAATTGCCAGGATATATTTGGCCCAATAAAAAAGTATCAACTGCATTCTCTTTACTAGAACTAAGCATTTATGTGTATATATTTTTCATTTCACTTCGTCAGCAAGACTCTCTCTTGCATGCCTTCCTCCCCAACCCTCAGTGATTCACATTAATACAAGTGTGGCTACAGAAATAAGAGGCAACACTTCAAATTACAAAATTGTTTGACAGCTGAAGCACTACGGTATCACATTACTGGAAGATTAATTAAAGAAAACTTTCAGAATTTTTTCAGTTAGCAAATTTCTATAGAAATTCTTTGTATCAGAAAATTTCCTAATTTATTTTTCCTGTATGCATCTAATTTTTCAATACTTTTAGTGTAATTGTAATTTTGGGAAAAATTATCAAAGGGTAACAGGAAGTGCTGGTTATATTGCTATTCTGAAAGGTTTAGTTGTGGGATTTTTAATCAAATAGAATTTTTAAGCACAGCAATATTTTTATAGGCAGTGTGATATATTCCAGGGTACTACCAGAATAAGAATACATGAAGTTACAAAAATTATATACCTCACCCATATTTCATTTCCCAAGGTATAACATTGCTTTTAATATGTTTCAAAAATCTACCTCTAGGCAAACTTGTTATTTCAACATATCCATGTGAAGTCAGGTCATGACACAGATTACCAAGATGATATTCATCTGCTGTTGCAAAGGCTGTGCACTGCATCAGATTCTGTGCCAAAGGAATAAAGATTTGAGTTAGGGAATGGCTGAAGAAAGATGTTCATAAGACAGTTGTTTGCCTCAAATTTATCATGAGTGACATTTTTCATTTATTCACTCTTTTCTACAATACCATTGCCATGCTGTACACCTGGTGTACAAATACTCATGAGATTACTTGTTCCCTGTTAAGTGGGAAAGCAAATCACAGACTGAGATCAAACCAGGTGACATTAGTTAAGTTGCACAAAAAAACCTTGTGACAGAGCCACAAAGTGAACCCTTCTTCCCTGAATGCCAAACAAATGTTTAACAGTAGAGCTACACTTGCTACTGCCCTCCCATCCTACAGCTTATGACATACTTGGCTGACCACCGAAATCAAAAGCAAGACACCCCCAATATCAGCTTTAAGGTCCATATTTTAAAGATAAATGGAATTCAACTATCCCAGACTGCTTATCAAACAGAAGCTCCAACCACAAACATCATGTTCTTCCCAGCACAAAGCTCACTGCCCAGGTAACCCCCATGGCACAAGCCACCACAGCACAGAAAGTCACAGATCTTCTGGGCCAGCTGTAGGTGCTGCAGATCTACAGTGTCCCCCCTGAACTGAATCTTGCACTAACAACATGGTCTCAACCAACACCTCAGTCAAACAGTATACAATGGCCAGAGTTTGTCTCAATATTCCACAATTATAAGTAACTAAAATGCCATATTGAAACAAATGACTGGAAAAATGGTACTGACTTGCAATGAGACTGACTCATGCATGGCAAAGAAATCAGAAAGTCATCTGTATAAAGATTTTCTTGATTAATCAAACAAGTCACAATAAACCGATTTACAAATTCTACTACTCATTTTAAGTGGATTTCTTTATTCTGATACCATGTATGTCCCATGATAATGTTTTTCAGTACAATGTAGTGGAAGATATCCAGAAAGCAATGCGTCTCATTGTGGATCAGTCACTTCCCAGCTTTTTGTAACTAATACAAATGGGGATGTAACTAACAACAAATGAACAGAAGAACTGTACTCATCTGCAAGCATTTATACCCACAATACACTTCAAGTTAAAATCCAGACTATATTCTCTCAGTGCTCCTACACTATCAAACAGCAAGGCTTAAAAAGGTGCTGTACTCACCAGTCATCAGAATCACGGCCACACATTTAAACCTTCTTTTCTTTTTTAATGTTAACATTCTGTTATCATTTCCAAAGCTTGGCTTACACATAATCTTAATTCAATGATCACTAACAGAAAATAAACTTTAAAAGTAACCACAATATTCAATGAGCAATGTTGTAGGCATATTTCCATGACTGTGCTACGAGGCTGAGTTAACGGTGGAGCGGAATTGTGTTTCCAGCTCCCTTGCTGCAGTACCTTTGAAAAGATGCATTATCACAATTTCATCTGTATAAATCCATTCTCAATCTCGAAACCGCCCATGCAAATTATGTACTTCAGATTCTTCCAGAAAGCTCTGGTTATCATAAGTACACATTCTCTGTCTTGAAACTCTTCTGTCAAGAGCTAAGGGAGCAAATTTATCTACTAGCTAGTATATAATCTGAAAATCTCTATCCTGCTCTATGCTTCCCATAGTTTATTACTTGTGCTATTGTTCATTTCAAGGCGGATGCACAAGAAGACAGACTTTCCGTCTTACTGCTGCAATTTTGGTTTCAAGGACTTCACATTTAGTTGGAACCAGAAGTTTGCTGCTAAGACTACATGCCTGAAATAGCATTTTGGATATGCACTAGTTTGGTTGGTTTTTTTACAATGTTGTGTTTCACTTAAATTTTTAATAAAATCTTGTTTGATGGGAAACATTTGAATTGGGGGTAATTTGAGATTAAGACACCTAAAATATACGTGTCCACAGGCTCTCTAGATGTCTAAGCTCCCATGATAGTTGGTGGAGATATAGCCAAAAAGTCTATACTCTGATGAGCAATTCAGCTAATCCTAAAATAGACGTGTTAACTGGCTGGTCAACATTAATCCCCTGCTTTCTGCTATGTCACTTTCACCTGCAAACTTCAAAATAACAGAATACAAGATCTGTACTAGTGCTAGAAAGAAACTCCAGCTACTCACCACCCTCCTCCTTTCTGCCTACAGCTGGGGCTTCATTGAGATTCTATTCAGAAAACCACAACAGCTATTTGAGTAGCCATCCTAAGTACCTCAACAACTCATTTTCTATATCATTACACCCCCAACAACTGCACAGGCTCATGGAACTGTAATTCTCCCTAGCCCATCCCTTCCATTTCAAGCATACAAACATTTTTAAGAAAGAAAACCCGTAGGATGAACTTAAATCCTCACATCACCATAGGAATCAGTCTTTACCTTAAGGGTAGTAAATACTACATCTTTACTTGATGTTCAAGCTTTTTCTAGACTACAAGGCTACAGCATTAAAAATTAGCTCAGAGGCTTTTCATGCCATCAGACTTTATGAGATTAACTAAACTGAGTAGTGTTACTACTCACTGGTGGACTGACTAAACCAGTTAACTGCTTTCAAGTAACTCCTCCATCGTCCTGAAAAACTGGTCTTTCGACCCTTTATCACTGCTGGTGCTCAGCACTCTGCCTGTAAACAGCACATGAAAATGAAAGCTGGGGAAGGGTGGGAAGGACCTCGTTCACAGACTGTTCTGCAAAAGAAAGGTGTCAGCTGTCAGGCCCTTCCATACTCAAAACACCAGAGATCCTCGGGGTTCATCTGACTGAAAACCTTAGGAGTGGGCCTAGAGGTGGCGTCTGAAGAGCAGACGGGGAAGGAGAAGATGCAGCAGCCTGCCCCTTGGTAACTGCCCTGGCAATAGGGCCTGCGTTACTGGAGGGCTCTTGGTGACCTTAACACGTGCACAGGAAGGCAAGATCAGCTTTTTCGTAACACCAGGATTTAGGGAAAACTGACAGCGTGCTGAAAAAAACCTCAAGGGTTCTCCATTTGCTCTGTTAGTCATCTTGCAGAAATCAGCTACATCTTTAAGTTATTTCTCTATACTACATATCTATAAGGAAATAAACAAAGAGGTAAAAAACACAATTCTTATTCCAAAATACCATCAGCCTGCAGTCAAGGTGACAGCCTGTCCGCACCCCTGTAGATGGGTCTATATATATGACAAAATCACATGGGGTTTATCCAAAAATAGCAAATGTTTTTGTTAGGTCTGAGTTTATGTGATTTCTGGCACAGCATTTTGCCATGTGGAAGCTCCCTCAGAAAGTATATTATTATTTCAGTATATCAGGCAGGATTTTCTCCAATGGAAGAAAGTCAAAATAGCAGTGCATATTACTTGCATACATATATATGAAAAAGTCAAACAAAGAAACTGTTTGCATTTGATGATGCCATTTAAAAGCCTCAAGAATCAAAAAAAAAAAAAAGTCACTTCACCCAAAAACAAAAAGAAGCAACCTCTGAATGTAATGTCATAGCATGAATAACAAGCTTGAAACATTACATGGTGTTTCAGGACTAATATTCTTCACTTTCTTTTTTCAAAGCAACAGGAAAATACAAGTGGGAACTACATTGTCTATAATGGAGTCTTTATGTTACATTAAAGCATACTCCTGCTTGTCATACAAAATATTAAACAGAAGCTTTGATGATGAGAAGGCAGCCATTAAAACTGCAGTTTCTGTGCTCACATTCAGCACACATCATGCAATGTGGAAGCTATTTCTGAAAGCACAATACTTGTTTCAGTCTCGCCTATAACTCTATTTTATTAACAATACCCTGGAACTCAGTTGTTGTTATAGCTTGAGGAGAACAGTAACACTTCTGACACCAGGATTTTCCTTGGAAATCTTATATTCAAGCATGCTCGAGGTCTGCCTTGGCTAGTATTGAGGCTTGCAAAGAACTACCTTAAGGAGAAACAGCCACAAGTGTTCACTGTTCCACTTAATCATATCTCATTTTACCCAAAACAGTTTGTTGCTGCAATTACTCTGTAGACTTAGGAGTCTGGAGATCAAGGTGCTATTTCTACACATGGAATAATCTTCCTCAAGTAACACAGGCTACATGCACCTCCGTTTCCCATCTGAAACTTAATCTGGATATAAACTTTATACTATTTACTTTCATCTTGATTTCTGTTTGAGTGAGACCTTAAAAACTGGGTAGAATTGGACAAGCAAGGATACCTAAGGAAAGTTAAATTTTTCTGAAAGCTAGACTTTGTTTCTCAATATTAAATGTGATTTGAGAGCACTGGTTAAAATGATTTTTAATGGATTTAATCTTTCCGCTTTAATAACCACTTATCTTCCCTCCACTTTTGTTTACACATTGCTAGTAAATCTCCATTTTATCTTCAAAATACCAGACACACTAGTTGCTATCAAGCTTGTTTCTGTTTGCAGAGTTCCAACACTAGAGTAAATAATGAAATCCTTCTCACCAAATAAACATGTTAATTTCATAAAAATGTTAATCTAAACCAAAATCTGAATCTAAATTAAATTGATGAAGTTCCCTTAATGTTACGCAGACTGTAAATTTTATACCTTACCTCCATGTCTGACAGTAGAGGCTGGTTAGTTCTGGATGGCTGCTTGGTCCTTGATGCCTTTGGTGGCCTCTTAACAGGCTGGTTACCGTGTTTTGGAATAATTTTACCAGCTGATACAACCGAGTAAAATCTTGATGATATGTTCCAAAGCTTTATAATACGCTCTGTATTGAGCTTGTAGTTTTCTGTCATCACCACACCAAAATGTTTCCAGGATGAAAAAACAACCTCCCCACTCTGATAACAAACATTTTTTCCCAAAACCGGTACATTTCCTTGGAGCAACTGCCAATTCTTGACTTGCACACATTGACTTGTCACACAAGGGGAAGCAGTTTTCAGAGCATACAAATTCCAAGACTTTGCTGTTCTGTGAGTTGTTCTGTCAACTTCATTATCCAGCTTTAATAGCAGACGTCCAGTTTTATTAAAGCTTTCTTGTTGGCATACTGTTGTTAAAGAGTGGAAAGATCTAGTCTGGAGGCGCAGAAGTTTCAGTCTCATTGCTTCCCTCAGAACTGTATTTAAAACAAACAAACAAAATCATCCATCAACCCTTTGGAAAGAAATAATATTATTTTCCCCTTATCTAAAAGGTGACCCATATTCCTTTTACATGTGTTAGTACTTCTAAGCAAATAAACGTTGTTGGGATTAAACAGCTTTTTTTCCATGCTATGGAAATACTCTAATTAAGATCAAAACACATTATTGAGCTGTGTGCTTGCAACACACCGTGAAAAAGTAGAATTGGTTGCTATGTCAACATGTAAGCAGTCATCTTTTCCTCTGTTGCTCATTCTGTGTAGCAGTCTGCACTCTCAGTAACCCCACTGACGAAATTACTCATGAACAAGCACACACCTTAAAGAGGACATCAGACTCTGTGAATGATTATTTTATACATAATAAAACCAACGATTACTACGGGCTTGTATGGGAATGTCACCTACAGAATACACACACTGATCAGCATCAACTCAAACTGCGGTATCGCAAACAGGCAAGCATGGACCCAGCTCCATTCATCTGTCACAAGCAGAGTAAGAGCCGAGTCAATCAGGTTACCGTCTTGATCCTGCGAGCACACACTGGTGCAACAGGGACCCCAAAGCCTGCTTACAGATCTACCTGTGCTGACAGAAATGCGACAGTGCCCTTATTCTGTTACTCCAGACTAAGAGCAAGCTTATTATATTTATGCGACATATCAGCTAATCAAATAAAGTTTAAAAGCATTCACAGACAGGAGACTGAATACTTCAGTGGGTGTGTTTCGCTTGCTGGAAAATTGCAGTGTCAAGTCCCTGCCCCCATCTGCTTTTATTAACCAAAACATTTCCCTCGTGACACAAAATCCACCTTCAGCAAGTTGTTAAGAAAAAAGTCATTAAGTTGTATAGTTTGAAAAAACTGCCAATTTCAGAATATTTTTCAAAAACTGTGTAAAGAAGGATCTTCAACACCACGCATACATTTAACGTAATAGTTCAAATAAGCATTTTCTTGTGAGAACAAATCATTGTGTGCTGACTGGAATGAGCCCTCCATTCCGACAGGGATGCCTAGATGCCAGTACAATACACACACAACTTGAAAAAAACTAAAATCGAACCTCACCCTGACATAACTTAATGGAAGGGGAGCACACTAATTCTGGTGAGAGGCATACAATTCCACAAAAAAAAAAAGTACATAAACCACCTTTAGGCTACCACAGAATAAGTAATTGATATTGGGCATAATTTTATATGCTCTTCACTTGTAGCTTTTTGCCCAATTTATAAGCCTGTTATTTGCATACTTATTAGAATAATCTAATTATTAAACTTGTCCTGTATTTAAAAACTGGCCCAGAAGACTCTGCCCAGGACAAGGCACATTTACCTTTTTAAAGCCCTGTTGCCTCTGGGTAATCAAGAGCTGAAAAAACCAGCAACTACAACCCGAGATGGTTGAGAGCCAGGGCAAAGGGTAGCGCAGGGTAACTAGCGGAAAGAAGACTCGCAAATCCCAGGTAAATCCGTACTTTCCGAGCCAACAAAACCTTGTGTTGAATCACAGCGATCCCAGGGGTGATTTTTCAACTGTACGGGCTTACAGCAAGTTACAAGGAAGCAGGGATCGCACAGACTAAACTCCATCGAGGAGCCACAAGGCCAGATTTGTAGCAGCAGAGGCGCCCAGCCAGGGAGCGCGGAACAGAGCAACCCGAGAAACGAGCGGGATGTAGAGCCGCCACCACGAGACAGCGGGAGCCATCTCCGAACAGCACAAACCCGCACTTCAGCTTCCAACGTCTCTTTGATACAAGACACACTTTATTCACGCCCGTTGCCGTTCCAGCCGGGACCCCAAGCTTACTGCGGCAGAGCCAGCAAGATGTACGAACAAACCCAGCCGGCTCTGCCGGCGGACATAGCAGCCCTGCCCTGCCCGGTCCCTCCAGGTGCTGCGAGCCGCGCAGCGGCGAGGCGCACGGGCCTCATCCGGCTGCCCCCGGGCCCCGCCATCAGGAGCCCCTGCTCTCCTACGCCTCACTGCTGGCACACTCTGCCCCGGCCCGGCCCCTCCTCTCCCCTGAGGGAAACCGTGGCAGCGACAGCCCCGCCCCCACCCCCGGCAGCGCCCCCGGAGCGCGGGGGAGCGGAGCGGCCCTGCTCCCATTGGCTGCATGCCGGGGTGGGCGGGAAGCAGGCCACCAGGGAGCCAATCGGAATGAGAAGCGCCCCGCCTCCGCAGGAAGAGCGAGGCCAGCACCTCCCCCACCCGAGGCGGCAGCCCAGGCGCTTGGGCCCCGCCCCGCCTCGCGGCGGCGTGCGGCTGACGGGCGCCCCTGGCGGGCGCGGGAAGCCACCACCGCCAGGCCCAGCGTCACCGCTGTTCCGTAACGCTCGGCTCCCGCCGCAGCTGCGCCACCGCTGAGGAGCGCTTGGCAGGGGAGCGGCTAGCGGGCTGCGGCGCCGCAGTACCTGAGTACGAGGGGGAGGCAGGGAAGCGGCCCGGCAGCCCTCCTGCTCCGGCGGCGGCAGGGACACCCCGGGGGCGGAGGAAGGGATGGGGCACGAAACCAGTCCTCTCCCTTCCGCGGGCTGGGCTCTTCCTCACCCCTAAAACTGTCTCCCCTCGCTCGGCCTGCGGCCGTGCCCGCGGGGCCCTCCCACTCGCTGCAGGACCAGAGCCGGCCGGGAGGGCGGACGAGGCCGCCCCGGCTCGCCCACGTCCTCGCGCAGGCGCAGCGGCAGGCCCAGCCCGCAGGCCCGGCCCGCCGCCCCCCGCCGGTGCTGGGGGTCCCGGCAGGGGCTACACAGCCCCCTCCGCCAGCACAAGCTCCAGGCAGCTCCCACCGGCGGCGGGGAGCCGCCAAGGACAGCCGCCCCGCCCCTCCCCGTGGCGCACCGCCCGCCGCCGCCGCCGCGGGAGGGGCCAGGCGGTTCCCGCCGCGCGCCAGCACTGACCTGGAGAAGGGGGCGAGCCGCTCTCCGCCGCACGAGCCGTGGCCCCGCCCACCGCCCGCCGAGCTCCGCCAGGGCGCGCGGACCGCCAGGCCCCGCCCGCGCGCCCGTCGCCGTGCCGCGCGGCGGGTGCTCCTGACTCACCAATAACGTCCGGCTGCCTCGCCCCACTTCCGGGGGTGGCCCGCCGGCTCGCGGGGGCGGGGCAAGATGGCGGCGGTAACGGCGCTCCCGGTCTCCCTCTCGGGCAGGTTTAAGGGGTCCGTCACGGCCTGGCGCGCTCGTTACCAGCAGCGGAGCGGGGGGCAGGAGGGAGCTAAGGGGCAGGCTGGTGCCTACCGGCCTGGGCGCGGCTGCTGTCGGGCGTCGGGCCGCTCGGTCGGGCCCCTAGCTGTGGGCGCTGGGCGGGGCCGGGCGGGGGGCCGGCTCTCGGCCTTACTTGTGCGGGCAGGGGCAGCGTCGCGCCGTGGACGGGCCCGCATGGCTGGGGGCCGCGTCGCCGCGGGGCGGTGCTGTGGGCGCTGTGGGCGCTGTGGGCGCTGTGGTGCCGGCTCCGCGCCGACCGCCGCCGCCGGAGGGGCGGGCGCCTCTCTGGGCCGGCGTTTCCTCGCCTCGTCCCCGCTTACGTCTGCGGCTGTCGCTGCTCGTCACTGACCGGGCATCGGTCTGGGGAGGGGTCTGAGTTGTGTTTCTGTTTTTCCTCGGTGTCTGTGGGTTCGCTGTGCAGTGGTGGGTAACCGTTCAGCTCTGAGT
This sequence comes from Nyctibius grandis, assembly GCF_013368605.1. Lineage (NCBI taxonomy): Eukaryota > Metazoa > Chordata > Aves > Nyctibiiformes > Nyctibiidae > Nyctibius > Nyctibius grandis. Next base: position 57,846,582 of record NC_090658.1, read on the forward strand.
CCCTGCGAGCGGCGCTCCGACTCGCCAGACAGAAACCGTCGAATAAAAACTGTTCTTAAAGCTCTCTGTAGGGCTGGTCACGTTTTGCTCGTGGTCCTTCTCATGTATGAACAGCGTTTGAGGAAAATGTGAATCAAGTATATAGTGGAGAGCAAGTGGTGTGCATTTTCTTGTTGATACAAGATACACTTAAACTTCAAACAAATCTCTATGCTTTTAACTTTAAATTTCCTTGACTTTACATCTGGATAACTCAGCAATTAGAGAATGCACTTGGGCCTAGAATTAACTGCAGTTTGGGCTGTTCTGGCAGGGCCGGTCACTTAGCGTTTTCTTCCCTGAAAAGACTGCTGTTTATCATTTCCTTCAGAAGTAGACCTAAGAACCTGACCAATTTGAGACTTTTTTGTTTGGTTGGTCTTTATTGGTGTCCCCTGCTTTAAAGGTGCATAAACTTACTTTTAAGACCTTACATTTATTTTAAAAAATAGAAGATATTTCATCACTTCTTCTCAATAACAAAATTTTGATCCTCTCCTTTTTAGATCCTTTGCATATTTTACAATTAAAGACAGGCTGCCCCAGATCCTCACAAGAGTTATTGATACTCTGCATCGACATAAAAATGAATTTTTTGAAGAACATGGTGAGGTAAGAGTAAGGTCTCTTTCTGCCTCAGATTTTTTTCCCCCTAACCTGTGGGACCCCCTCTCTGCCTTGTTTTTACTGGTTTCTTACTGCAGTCATTACTTGTCTGTCTGAATCTTTTTTGTCTTTTTTTTTTTATTATCTCTTTCTTCTAGCTATTTTTAATTAATTTTGTAACTCACCTTTCTGTTTAACCTTTTTCTGATCTATCTGTTCTGCAACTGCTTCAGTATCTCAAGTCCCTGTGTTGATGCAGTGTTTAATAGACTAGCATCTTGTGAAGATGACAGTGTTTCAATACTTTGTTCCCCTCTAACAAGCAAAAAGTCCAATCTGAAAAGAAGTCCCACGAGCGATTAATTTTAGGATGTTAGGTGGAAAATGAGCTTCATTCACCAAAATGTGTTTGATTGAATCAAGCTCTGATTTGTTGGGACTCATATTTGGCAATTAAAACTTATCACTTCTTTCATGAAAAATTGATCTGTGTCTCTACAGGAATAAGTGTTCAGAATAGGAACTTTTGTTCTCCACTTATTTCAGAAGGGTGTTGAAGCAGAGAAGAGAGCAATATCTTTCCTCTCCAAACTGCGGAATGAACTGCAAACAGACAAACCAGTGACCCCTTTAGAAGATGAGCTGCCTGATGCTGCACTGTGGAACCAATACCTAGACTACCAACGAAATTTATCAAATGGAAATGGAGAACCGAGTTGGTTTCAGTCCCCTTGGCTATATGTAGAGTGTTATATGTATCGAAGAATTCATGCGGCATTAGCACAGAAGTAAGTATTTACTAGCTTGGTATATAACTCTGCAAAACATTATTCTTTCCTGTTTTTATTTTAGGAGAAAGGAAGGCAGCTGGGGAGTAAGATGAAGGAAAATCTTAAGCTTTTGTCTTATTCCTTTTCTCTCGTCTCACACTTCAGATTTAAAATTAATACTTTTCTTCTTCCATGTGGCAGAATTTGAAGCTTACTAGGGTTTTTTTATGCTTCAGTTTCTGTGACTTGGTCTACACGAAACCTCTTAAGCTTGACTGTATAGTTTGACCTTCTTGCAGACTAATGTGTATTGAGATCTAAAAGTTATTTAGCATTTCTAAAAGGCTTGTTAGTCTAGAATTATCTTTTAAGACATATGTTAGCCTAAATTACAGAATGTGAGAGCCACTAATCTGTTGGGCATTCTAACTTATTTTGCTGCTCAAAGTCTGTAGTTACCATTTGAGAACTGTTTCTTACAGCAGTAGACCCAGCTTACGCAGCCCTCGTTCGTTCTATGCCATCTTCTTAGTTACAGCAGTGTTTGCAGACCATATGTTGCATCAAACTTTGGGAGCTGATACGGGTTAAAAATAACTTGGCAGGAAAAACTTGTTGTGCTGGTACCATGGAGGGGTGCCAGTACAATGTAATGGGGTAGGAATGAGCGTGTAAGTACCCACTGCTGCCAAAAAAAAATTGAAAGCTCCATGTGTCCTGGATTTGCCCTTAGCATTAGAGACGCAAACACAGTAATGGGGCTCTGTTTCTACTGGTATATTGCGTAACTTGAACTCTTATAGCAAAACCTTCAAATATGAAATGGATCTGCTGGATTGCAGTTAAAAAACTGAGCAGATACTTTTTATTAGTAACCTTTAAGTTTCTTGATCTCCATTATTTAGCTGCTCTTAAGCATATGCTTGGATGGAGGTTCAATCGTTTGTCAAAGGGTGTACATGCAAATATGTCTCTTATAATAGATGAATCTATATTTCTTATATATTACAAGAACTGAATTGTTTTGTCATATTTGTCATGTAAATTTTCTAAAGTCCTAGTTAAAAACTTTCATAAGAATAACTTCATATCACTGTAAGAGACTTCAGTATGGGAAGTACACTTCAGCACACACAAACACACAAAATTGGGCTGGCAGTTCAGTACGTTAGTTCACTTGTATGTTACAGTTCTAATTCTTCATGTCTGAAGACTGCAGTTCAAAATTGTCACTGCGTGTGCAGTTCCCAGAATTGTTGTGACTGAACACTTGTTCACTTTCAGAATGTATTGCTAGAAGTATAAAGATGTCTTGTACACTGTTTCAGTGAGATGTGATATCAGGCTGTTATTGACATGTGTGAAAATCTAGTATGACAAATGAGAGGTGGAAAATCTAACTAGGGCCCATAGTACAGCCTAAAAAAGCTGAGCTTCGAGCTTGCACTTTCAGGTGCAGTGTTTCATGTGCTGTCATGGAAAGTGTGGCAAGTATGTTAACATATTTGTTCTCCTTCTATTTTTAGCCCACCTATTGACAACTTTGATGTATTTAAGGAAGGAAAGGCTCAAAATTTCTTTGAATCCCAAGACGCTATTATTGCCGTATGCACTTACTTTCAGGAACTTCTTAAAAACATCAAAGATCTAGATGAAAAGCAACTTCAGGAGGAACTTTTTAAGCTGTTGCAGGTAAACTAGTAGTGCTTAACCTAAGAATTTAAAATATCTCTCCTATGTAACAAACAAAAACTTGAGGTTATAAAGAATCTGAACTTCGTATGGAAATTAAAATATAGCTCTTTTGTTTGTATAAATGTGATCAAATCCTGACAGCCATACTGTATTGCTGCTACTCTGGAAATATTTACATTTTGTTTACTTGTATTAAATGTGACATTTTCATTATACTGCTGGTCTTCATTGTGTATTTGAAAACCCAGCTTATTCTCCCTCAAAACCAGTATCTCTAAAACATTTTGAGTCAAGTTCCAGATGGCCTTTTTGTTATTTAACTATAAAATTTTCAAACAGTTCATTTTATTGACACTCTAAAAATTTTTAGACTTCTTTGGAAAAAAAGTTGTAAGTCAGTCTGGGCCAGAAGTGGTTTAAAAGCTTTATAACTGCATTATTCTTGGAAAATAATGCCTTTGGATAGAATACGGAATATCACAGGATTACAAATAAGTCCATTAGCTGGCAACAGTGCACACTAAGTATTTGATGAATCTTTATAAAGACCTCATTAGTGTGTACTTAAAATACAAGTTCTTACTTGGCTGCATGTAATAAAAAATAAACCTGCTTTTATGACTCCTTTTTCTGTGTTCCCACTGATATTTTCTGGAATTACAGTGTGGAGAATATTTGTTTTTTAAGCTTTGTGATCAGCATATTTATGTTGATGTAAATCTTCCATCTTTGTCACTTCTGATGCCTGCATAAATACAGAGCATTGTTTGGTGTCTGCCACAAAATCTTGTCTATATTAAGATTTCGGTACCAGAAGTTGAATTTTATTAAAGCTTGGAGGAAAACGTGGAGTTAGAGCGTTCATGTCCCTAAAACAAACAAAATCTTCAGTGTGTGTGACGTTTAGAATGTAACTACAGTGAGACTTAGCAAATGTGGTTTTTTTTTTCCTTCTAGGTGTCATTGTGGGGCAACAAGTGTGACCTTTCTTTTTCAGCTGGTGAAGACAGCTCTCAGAAATCTAGTCCTTTACAATCCCTGGAAAACATGATACCTTACATGTTAGTGAATGATATGGAAAAACTTTGGTCGGTACTTGTAAATGCCAAGAAAAGAAAAACAGAAAAAAGTAATGTTAGAGTTGACATAATCCTGGATAATGCCGGATTTGAACTTGTAAGTGATCTTGTGTTGGCAGACTTCCTGTTATCGTCAAAGCTAGCTGATGAAGTCCATTTTCATGGAAAAAGTATTCCATGGTATGTGTCAGATACCACAAAGCATGATTTTAACTGGACTATTAAACAACTGCAGTCAGCTAATCATATGTGGATGTCTAGATGTGGGATAAACTGGGAGGGCAATTTGAAAAAGGGAGTTTGGGTTTACTGTGATCACATGTTTTGGACTTTGCCTCATGACTTTTCCAGTATGGCTGAAGTTGCTCCTGACTTGTATGCTGATCTACAGAAGTCAAGCTTGCTTCTTTTCAAAGGTGATCTAAACTACAGAAAATTAACAGGAGATAAAAAATGGGAATATACTGTTCCATTTCATCAAGCCTTGAACAAGTTTCATCCTGCGCCTCTCTGTAGTTTGAGAACACTGAAATCTGACACTCAGGTTGGCCTAAAACCTGGACAAGGTGAACAAATTCAGGCTTCTGAACCTGAATGGATGGTAAGTGGAAAATACGGGGTAGTTCAGTTTGCTGCTCTCTAGTTAAAGGGTTCCTAATATTCTGAAAGAGAGATTCAGTCTGAGTTTTAACTACTTTCTCTGTTCTGTGCTTGGCTTCAGCAAAGATTCTTTTTTTGTTTGTTTGCACTTTTTTCTCCCAAGTGATTTGTTGGTTTTGTTCCACAAAAGACTTCAATGTTGTGCAAAAGTTTACAAACTGTCTTTGTATACATAAATCAGTCTACATTGCAATGTATTTTGTTTTCCTAATGTCCAGTGTCAGCAGATGTTTAAGGTGAACATTTAATTGTCCATAATACTTTTTTCTTCATCAGTGGGTATGACAGTTTGTGGCCAACAAGTGAAATATCTGCTTCAGAAACCATTTCCCCAGTCCCACATTAGTGTGTATTTATTTATTTCAGGATAATTTGTGCTCCCCATGCCATGCATTGCATGAAAGTTAATATTTTAGAGAATGCACGTATTAATTCCAGATAGATTCTTTGCAATCCATCGCAGGATCATATGTTCAAACTGTTGAAGATTGAGTTGACTTCTACCAAGATTTTATTACACAAATTGTTTTTTACTTGTGTCTTGTGTCTGTGGACAAATAACTTCTGATGTTTTGAATATAGTTCGCTGTACATTAAGAAAAGAGTTCTTGGGTGATACCTTGTGAATATTTAGAATTTGAAAATGAAATTTTAATTTTAAAATACAAGTGGATGTTACTAGCCAGTTTGCCTGTAGGAGGGGAGTTGTCCCACCTGGCAGGAAGATTAGTGGGAGAAAGGACAATCTCATTTTAAGAATATGGAAGATGCTGTTTATCTAAGAACCTCTACCAAAAAAAAAGCACACAAAAAGAATCCCAAAACCAACCAACCCAACCAGTTACATTAATTGGATTTTAGATTTAATACAGATTTGAACTTAAAGGTATCCTGTCGGCAGTGTTTGTGGTTCAAGTACTGCTGCATCTTTCCATTGTGATAATTCTCTCTATTTGTCAAATGTGTCTGGTTTTTTTAAGAAGGATGCCATAATTTTCACGGGGAATATACAACCCAGTTACACTGAGAAGTATATGCTAGAGAAGCATACGCCATACAGGTTGCTGCTGATTGGAGTTGTTGGATGCCCATTTCTTCTTTTCTACCCTGCTCTCAAATTACTCAGAATTTTTGGGTCAATTTAGGGATATTTTAGTGGTTTTTCAGAGTGAAGTGAGATGGAAGTGGAAATGCATTACCCATTAATAAAGGAAAAATTAAAAATAGATTCTATCAAGTCTTAAAGTACTTTTATGGTTTGAAATAGGACATTTGATAGGGGACTGATGTAATAGCAATGATAACCACAGATTTGTTAGAAAATGGTGGCAAAATTACCCATAGAGTCTGACTGGGTTCTGCTCTTGTCTAGAGCTGCTGAAATGGGGTGAACTTGCCCCTGGTAGCCAAGGTGGTGATGTTATAGAGGATGGGAGAAGATAGTAGAGAAACTTCCTTTTCCATTTTACATACTTCTTACACAGTGAAAAGGAGGGCACAGAAGTGCTCTCATTTGAGTATGTTCTGGAAGTGGTGCTCTGACAAGGGAATTAGAATGACTGTGTGGTAGAAAGTGGATTTGGAAAGACTTTTGAGCTTACAGTTAACCTAAGACAAGGGTAAGCTTTGGCAGGCCTAAAGAAGTGGGAGGGAGAAGATGGGGCAGTATTTTGTGCCTATTTCAGGCTTTGAAAATGAAGCTGGATTCCCCTTCTGGTCAGTGAAATCACTGGCAAAGTAGTGGAGAGGATCAGCTGCTGCTTATTGTGCTCATAAAATAAAATCTATACAGTGGACAAATATGCTCCAACTGCTGATGACTTTGATTATTTGTGTTTGTGTTCTTCTTATATCTGAAAGTATGTTAATATTTTAAAGTCGCAGGGTCAAGTATTCAAAAATTAAGATGCTAGGAGTTTCAAGAGGCAATGTGATATCGTAGGTAGGGTTCTAGTTTTGAGACCTGGGTTTACTGTTCTCATCTCCTTTGTATCTCTGGCTTAGTACTCGTAAAGGATGAATTCATGGTCATCCTTAGGCACCTCATTGAACTGCATAAATTAGAAATCCAGTCGAGAGCTGAAGGTCAGACTGCTGAAGGTCTCTGACTGGAGAGAGCTCAGGGCGACTCCAGCTTTGGTGCTTTGACCAAATATAAATGACATGAGAAATCTGGGCACTGGAACCTCAGTTTCTTATCTCTGACAATGCTGTTAACTTGTTTCAAATGCACTTTGAAGCAACAACTTTGGGTCAAGAACAGAGGGATGGAAGTTGTGGAATATGTGCGATGAAAGCTTCCTGCCATGTTCAAAGAGACAAAATGATTAGGGGAAGAAATTTGCTTGTGGACAGATTGTTTGTAAGGTGCTGACTTAATTTGCTGGAGAAGTTTAAAAGTGTGGAATAGACAAGAAGAGAAAGGATTATTTCACTGCTGAGGCCACCGTTGAAGAATAGGTTTGCGTCTTACACAATCCTTACAGCTGCTGAGGATCTTGGTTTCATTTTTCACTGGTTGTTAATCTGTCTCTGTGTGCCCAGGTTGCTTTCAAGCTGTTACTTCTGGGAACTCACAATGCAGATCAGTGGAAATTAATATTCTGAAGTTATAATAAATAGAATCCTACAAAATGCTAAATCACTTAAGAGATGCAGCAGTATTTGGTCAGTATTACTGAATCATCTCATTGGAGATTGTTGCATTAATGTTTGTAAGGAAGTAGGGTGGTGATTGCGTGAGTACTTTAAGACATGTAATGCTTAGATTAGCATTTGAATGCTAATGTAAGACATGATGTCATGCTGAAAAAAAAAAAAGAAATTTCTGTTCTCCAGTTTAAGTGAGCACTTTTCATCTTTTGCCTCTCGCAGAGAAGTTCATATGGTAATATACAGTGTGACTACAGAGTTACGTGAGGAATGCACAGCTGTAACTTCCAAATACTTAATTGCTTGACTTCTGTAGCTGTAATTGCAAAGTGCTATCAATCGACAGAACTGAATATGCAGCATACTTTTCTGTTTGTTGGTTGGCTATATTTTTGTAAAATTTCAGTTGATTCTATGAAAAAAAAAATGGTGCTGTAATGCCAGTGGTGTATTCTCCCATGCCACAAAGAAGTAGTGAAGACAGATACTCCGGTGAGGCACTGTGCTCTGCTGTTGGGTTAGCTACAGTTTAGTTGAAAATGGGAAATGGTTTTGTAGCTATTCAGTGTTAATTACTTTTGTATTACAGCTTCTTGAAATGGCAGCATGTGCCTACTGCAGTTAGATGGAGTTTACTGTTTTATAAGACATGCTTTGTGTTGAATTAGTAGCATGTGCTATAATGTAGCATATTTTTTTTTCTTGAGTATTCAAGAAAGTTGCTTCTGTACACGTGTTACAACTGATTGCCCAAAATGCTTGTACGGCATAACTCAGGAGCTACTAATTGTATACCCAAATTCTTGAGATTTTCATTTCCTGTGCTATTTGAATATTTATAGCAAAAATAAGGGCATTTTCAGTAATTCTGAGGACCACCACAGACCAACATCTTTTGACTTCTATTTTTTTATTCTACCGTTTGAGCAACTGTATTTGAAAATCAGTTTTTGAGAGATAGTGATGACTTCCATTTGTGATGAAACAGGAGGAAAAACAATGTTGCAGGCACAGTGAAAGCCAGTGCACACATCTGTCTGAATACTTGATATACAATATTTCTGTATGTATGTGAGCCTTGTTAAAATAAATTCTTGTGGAAAATAAGTTGGTTGTATGACTGGAAACTGTTGCAAGAATATTGAAATAAATTATATAATTTTGTGCAAAAGTCAAACGTCATTACACTATTTCAATGGCTGGGAAAGCCAACTTAAAATGATTCAGGTCTTAGTTCCTGGAGTGTTTTTCCTCTGAAAGAGATTTTATACAAAAAGCTGTAGAGCTTATTTATCCAATGAGGTTTTGAAAGATAGAGATGCAAGAGAGGATTATCATAAAATGTTCCTCTTCCCTAATACTTCCCTGTCTTGATAAAGTTTCTGCCTTGTTACTATACCAATATTCTTGTTCAAATCTCAAAACCTTAAAAAGCATTGAGAATCTCTCAAAATGTATCTGGTAATTCCCTATTAAGACTGGTGCAGCTGGTGGAGTTGTTACCAGGATCACTTCCCAAACTGATAGGCATGCCATGTGTTCTCAGCCAAAATGGAAATATTTTAGTTTTACACTTGCTGTAACTAAAATATTTCCAAATCACTTTGTTTTACACACCTTTCTGATATCCCATAAACTGTGACTATTGCTGTTGAAATAGTTCCGTTAGCGTTCATACTGTATTTGCATTCATGGTTGAACTACTTAACTACTTGTTCCAGGTGAAGCATATTTATCTCTTGTACTCTGCCAGAAAGCACAGGAAAAATGTTCATTCTGTTGCATGAAAATTACCACATGAACTGTTTTTAATGTACAAAAAAATTAAATTATATCTAAAATACAAAATCCAAAATGGAATTTTGTACAGAACTGTTAGTTTTTTTCATTAAGCAGTTTGTGTGCTTGCAAGCCTTCTGTTTACCCAAAATTAGAGAACAAAAGTTTAGGATGATTTTTATTTAATGCAAAAATATAAGGTTCAAAATCACCTGAGACTTACCTAAGGATTTTAAAATAAAACTGTGAAAATGTGCTGTTAAAACGGTCCTTTTATTTCTTTTCAATATGGCAATGGCAGAAAGCATGTGGGGAAAAACTTCCTATACCATGGACTGTTTATGTTTTCTTGTTTGGTTGGGGTTTTTTTTTCCTAAAACAAGTTTGTCGAAACTTCTATGAATTTTTATTCTAGCTGATAGAAATATATCTCTATTTCTATTAGCCCTGGAAATAAAAAGGCCACTTAAATAAATTTATATAGATGAATTAATCCACATTCTGTCTCAGCTTTACAGTTGTGAATTCTGCAGATATATTGTGAGAAGGGATTTTATTTACACTTCTTGAGGTTTGGCTCATTTGGCTTTGTTTTCACTGGGAAAGAAATATAAAGTGTCATATTATGTTTATATACAATGAATAAACATATTCAGTACTTGTATGCAGCTTTTGTTTTGTCACTTTTCAGTAAGCTAAATAATCATAGTCTTTCAAACTTCCTGTGAATAAATTTTCATGCTTGTAGGAATTTCTTTTACCTTTCTTGGGATTTCACTTACTTCTTCCAAGTCTTTAATGAAGTAAAAGATTAAGAGCTGAGCAGACTAAGGTAAGATATATCAAGGTATATATTACGGGCTTTTTTGTTTCCTTTCTTAATGCTAACTAATTGATTACTATCATGGTAAGGCTGATGCTTTCTAAATTACTGTAATTGGTAAAGGGCCTGATGATGCAGTTAGTTGCGTCTTTCAATGTGCAGTTCACCCTGAGTTTTGTCTACAGTTGTGGTATTTTTCTCAGGGATTAATTTTAAAGGAGGACTTGGTTGTTACCAAATGTGGAGATACCATGCCTGACAGCTAGGCAAAAGGATGATGGAGTAGAGGCAGAAGGCATCCAGGCCTCCTGTTTTGTGTATGGAAGTGGCTGTACAGAAACCCTGTGTATTCGGTGCAGTGCTGCTTAATGCTGACATGAGGCGCAGAAGCATCTCCAAGCTCTCCCCCCTGAAGTTCAGGCACCTGCAGAGAAAGTCTTTCTGCCCCCTTTCTTGTTTAACATAGAGTACTGTGCTGGAGGTAATCACGTAGAGTTTCCTTGAAACAGTTGAGCAAGGCTCAATCTTTAAAATGCCTGTGTATATGAAAACAACGCAGCAGAGAAGGGCCTGCAGACTGGTAAATCCATGCTTTCCTTCAGTGGTGGTGTGTATAGCAAAGTTGTTCAGGAACCTGAGAACTGGCTTTTAACAACCATTTGTGGCCTGGAAGAGGTTTCAGCTCTTGTCTTCCACTTCCCAAGGAAATGTCTTGGCTGTCCTAGATCAGGAAATAGTTCTGGTCCTAGATGGCTTATATACATATATAATTGTTATTTTGCTCTAGGATCCATGTTTGTAAAATACAAAACAATTCTGGAAAATGGGTTAGGGTCCAGGAGTGCTCCCTCAAGCTGGCTGAAGGATTCCTTCATCTGCTCTTCCTTCTGTCGAGTGACTCTTGTGTTATCTGCATAATGCCCCTATTTGAACCCAGGGAGTATGTGTGCCCATGGCCTAAGGTTAGGGAATTAGGAGACAAAGTTCAAACTCCTCCAGGCAGAGAAGGGCCTACAACTTGTTGCAAGGGCCCTACTATCTTTACATGAACAAAAAGTATCCCCATTTCTCTGTAACTGGCTGTGTTCTTGATTTCAGGCAACCTGGAATTAGAGGTACACTTGAATGCCTTTGGGATGTGTTGGATATGCAGCTCTGACTGCATCAGTGGCGTTAGGTTTGGCCCTTAGAAGTTTTGCTGCTACTTTTCTAAATTGTGATGGAGCATTAGCAGGAGCTAGCTGCCCAGTGCAAATCAGGGAGTTTTCATACACATGCAGAAACCTAAGTAAGTTCCACATACAGAGAATTTCCAAAATAACTGCATGAATTTTAATTAAACTTTCAAAGACTTTATATCTTGGTTTAAGTTTCCCAAACTGAAAATGACCTAATACATCAGCAGCAGCTTTCAAAGAAGAAATTCTTAGATTATCAAAGCGAGTAATTTCTTATAAATTGTCCTTTTTTTTTTTTTTTTTTACCATACTTGTGTTTCGATGGCTGCAAATATCACTTAATGGATTTTTTTGCCTTGTCTTTCTTTTAAGATTGTGCACTTACTGCTGATGTCTTGAGCTGGAAAGCAGCTATGCAAAGTGTTTTCTTCTGTGTCCTGTCTCTCCTATGTCTCCATGCATAGACAGACAGAGATATGCAGTCTGTGCGTAAAATATTTTTAACCAAATATTTGCTTACATGGACATTATCTTGGTGCTCTTCTTGTTTCTCCGTCACTAAAACACAGCTTGTATTTTTCATATCATGCTTTACATACAAGCAAAAAAGTTCAACTGTAATTTCCAAAACTTCAGAGTATATTCTTTGTGGAGTGTAATTACAGTGTTTGTTACACCATGAAGCTTTGCATTTTCCTTATTGTTGTCTGCTTTGTGTTTCAGAATTAACTTTTTGTTTTCAGTCCATGGTTATTCTGCTGTTACAAGATAAGGCATCTAGTAATGCTATCATAAACATGTTTGGTTACTGTTTTGTCATCCAAAGATACTTAATATCTGCTCATGGGCAGGCTAAACTGTTTTGTTGACACATAGGAGATCTTAAGGAAGACCTCTCCAGAAGTTATTTCTTTTTCCCTGATGGTTCTGAGAAATGACTTGCTCAAACCTGAAATATGGGGGGGGAATCATGCTTCAACAGATCCTGTGTTAAAATCTCACTTCTTTCACAAGTCTGATTAGTTCCCCCATATGCATATTGCATTTTTACAACCCCGCTTTGTCCCAGTGAGGGGAGTCCAGGGTTGTAAAACCAGTTGGTGTATTTCCTTCAGAAGATTTACTGACCCCACAAGATTTCTCCATCAGTTTAGCTGAGCTGTCCAAATTCACATGGGATGAGGACAGCGTTAAACTCAGTGTTTCAGGGGAAAAACAGGACTCCCATTTTGGTTAGGCAGAGGAACAGCTAGACTTAACAGGCTTGTTAATCCTTAAGCTTGCCCACCATCAGATTTACAACAGTAACTGGTATCAGACACAATTTACACACACACACATCTTAATCATGTTAGTGATGTTGTCTTTCCACTTTCCCATATAAGCCTATTTTTCCTGATAATATAATTGCATTAATACCTTTTCCACCTTGGAAGTCTGTAAATGTGTTATGAAATTACTTCCATCGAGGCAGTATCTCCCTTTGTTAACTGAAGTTGTATTTTCAAGCGTATGTTTAGGATCTCTGCATCAAATCATCTGTCACTGGTTGTGAGCCAGACTTCTGTGTCAGCTAACAAAAAAGAAATGGGAATAAGTCCTGTTTTGATTTCATCATCATTTTATGAAGTAGGTAAGCTGAGGATAAGGCACTCCTCGAGAAAACTCTCTCTACTACAGGATGTGATACTAGTGATTTGGGGGATGGGGTGGGTGGCAAAGGAGGATCGCAGCTCGGTGTTGGGACTTGCTGTGCTTCTGGAGTTGATGCCTTTTGGAAGGCAAGCAAATGAGAACCTTGGCAAGTCGTGCCCATGACTTTCATGCCAAGTATTTGTAAAAATGTGGCTGGTTTAGTTATCTGGCTAAATTTGTAGATAATTTGTAGATAAAAGGTTTAACCCCAGCCAGCAGCTAAGCACCACCCACTCCTCCCTGGTGGGATGCAGGAGAGCATCAGAAGGGTAAAAGTGAGAAAACTCATAGGCTGAGATACAGATGGTTTAATAAATAAAGCAAAAGCCGTGCATACAAGCAAAGCAAAACAAGGAATTCATTCACTAATTCCCACGGGCAGGCAGGTGTTCAGCCATCTCCAGGATAGCAGGGCTCCATCACATGTGATGGTTACTTGGGAAGACAAACGCCATCACTGTGAACGTCCCCCCCTTCTTCTTCCCCCCAGCTTTATATGCTGAGCATGACGTCATATGGTGTGGAATATCCCTTTGGTCAGTTGGGGTCAGCTGTCCCAGCTGTGTCCCCTCCCAGCTTCTTGTGCACCCCCAGCCTACTTGCTGGTGGGGTGGTGTGAGGAGCAGAAAAGGCCTTGACTCTCTGTCAGTATTGCTCACCAATAACGAAAACATCTCTGTATTATCAACACTGTTTTCAGCACAAATCCAAAACACAGCCCCATACCAGCTACTGTGAAGAAAATTAACTCTGTCCCAGCTCAAACCAGCACAATAATGAAGTCCTGTGGACTAATTTTCGCCTGAATCCCTTTTGCAGAAATACATCTCATCTTCATTTTTAATGTTGCTAGTGTACAATTCTGTTCTACCTCAGCTCTATCTGCTTTTAGATAATGAGTGTCTGAAATGCGTATATGCATTCAGGAAATCATTTGGAATTCGTGTGCATGCAAAACACAAATACTTCACCTTCTCAATATGGTGTTGATGTCAATGGCTTGAGGTTAAAAACAAAACTTTTTTATAGTGTTGGTAAAAAAGAAAATTCTATTTTCAAAACTGATATCAAACGTTTTGATTCAGTCTTTTAATCAATTGTTATGATGTATTTTTTAAATTACAAGATCTGTGAACAGTAGAATTAATGAAGCGAAACTTTCTTTTCCCTCTAGATTCTGTCTCATGGGTACCTGAAGACGTGTAGTTCCCCTCACTTCCTGATGGGTCATTTGGAAAAAAAAACACCAAACACCAAAAAAAAACAACAACAAACAAACTTCAGTACAGATTGTAATAATACACAGAAGTGTACTGCAGGCTTTCTGTACAGTTGGGGCATCTCAGTATTCATTCTGTGCTTGGCTGCCTGTGTTTCACTATATTTGCAGGAATTAAGCATCTTTCTGACTTAACCTCTGTCAGATTTGGTTGAGATTTGTCAAGGACTTGGAAAAAAAATTGTTAAAGAAGTATATGTCTGCATGTATTTTCTCTAACACAACACAAAGAATCTCATTCATGAAAATGACTCCTTGAAATTATTTTTAACTAAAAATCCTGAAGCAACCCTTCCGAAGTCATTATTTCCAGCCCCTGTTAAAGAAACATGGAGTCCTTTTGAGGACTCTACCTGTAGTCTTCAGCAAACAAGCCTAAAGTATTTTAAAGCGTTAGCATCCTGTAATAAGATACTTAGTCAGATGGCTTGAAGAGTGGGTATTGCAGCCCCTCAAACTGCCCCATCCTTTTTCAGTGCTATATGAAATTTCTGGTTTTCTTAATCCTTTTTTTTCCTTGCCCCTTTTGTGGTTACTCTTGCTACAGTTCATCACATTCAGCACTTTTGGAAAGCCAAATAACTTTATAGATCTCCAGTAAGATACGGCTGTATGAGCATTCTCTCCCCATCACCAAGGGTGTAGAAGTGGCTGAAGTATAGCTCTTGAACCAGCCGTGGCACTGCAGGACTAGCGATGGGGAAATGCACTCAAGCACATGCTTAAGAAAGTTAGAACAAAGTTTCACGATCATTTAATCCTGCATCTGTGTGCTGCTCTGGTAAGGGCACAGATTAGGCTGTAGTCAGGTGCTGGACAAATCTAGGATGATATTTTTGTCCAAATTTGCAGAGGACATTAAAACTTGTGCCAGATTTATGCTGGCTTTATGTAAGATGGCCAGGACAAATCTAACCTGTCAAAAATACTTAATAGATTTGAATTGCAGAATGAGTTTGCACTGGATCAGCGTTTTGCACCATGCAGCAGTAGCAGCTTTGATCGAGTACTGCAAGTCCCGTGTTTGAAAATATAAAAACTTTTGTTTGGGCTCCCTAGCCAGCAGCACAGTGAGGTACCTCACATAATAGAACAGTAATAGACATAGAAGAGTCAAAAAAAAAGGTCAGGAACATTATCCTCATAAAACTTAAGACTCTGTGTTAGTCGAGATTTGTATCACTCTTGGATAAACTTTGGCTTGGGAACTGAATGGAACTAAACTGGGAACTAGGCATTGCCTGGGCATTTCTCTCGGAGCCATATAGAGGCAGCCTGGGCACACAGTTCCCCTCTGGCCAAGCTGTCTGCTCTTCTCTGGCCCCTTTCTCACCTGGTTCCTTCCTTTTATGAGTTTAGCACCACACAACCAGGGTCCTCCGTCCCAGGCAGCAGCCCCTGATATCAGGGGGTGTCTCCCTTCAGAGACACCTGCAGCACATGCCGCTCGCAACTCCCTTCTCTGCAGCCCCTGTCCGCTCTGTCCGCGCTGGATAATTTTGATTCAGAAATGCCTTACTGGTTTCACTCCTCTACTACAGCAACAGTAAGAGCATTTGTGTAGACAGTCCTCAAGAACAACGGTTTTTGTAATACGTTTTTATACCCTCTATGCCACCCCGTGTTGCTGTTAGCTCACCCTTTGCGCATGAGGACGAAGGGGAAATGTGCCACCAGGGAGCTGTCGTTACCTCACGCACCTACGGCGGTTGTGTCTTTCCCCAGACGCTCCCCCGAGATGGAGGCGGGTTGTTCCCACCGCTCCTGCTGCCTGTGCCTCAGCCCCGTGCGGGTCTCCATTTCCCTGATCTGTTCCCAGCACTGCTTCCTTGCAGTTGAGCGATTTTTCTCCTTTCCTTTATGAGTTTAGTGGCAGATTCCAGCCGAGGTATGGCATTGCCTATCTCTGCGCTTTAGCAATGTAGCATTTTAAACGTGGTGATGACCACACTGGCACCCCTCTGCTTGGGCAGGAGGACTTCTCTGGCCTCGGCAGCAGCAGTGAGATGGCATCAGGTACACAGACAGGAGGCCAAAAACCCAAATCAGTACTACCCCTAGCTTTTCCATTTTCTTCTCTGGAAAACATGAATAAGTCAGTGTTCTTACGAAAGGTGAGATAATTTTTGACTTCTGAGTAAGTACAGAAATGGTACAAGATCCCGCCATCCCCAGGGGCGCTGGGATAAGCCCATTTAGGCAGTTCACAGGGTCTCCACAGCAAACGATGTGCAGCACCGGTACACGTGAGGGTTTAATTTTTTTTAATGCTAGCTGCAGTTCCTCTCTTGCCGTTTGGAGGGGAGGCAAGGAGAAGGAGGGTCCCCTTTCGGCTGGAGGTATTTTAGCTGTAATCAAGGCAGGCTGCTTTCCCCGGGCTGCGGGAGGTGCTCGTTTCACAGGCTCTCGCAGGAGAGAAGGAAACCCTGCCTGAGTAGGAGTATGCTGCTGTTCAAATTTCACCCGCTCTGCTGGCCTCTGTTTGGACTTTTTTGAGGAAAATTTTGAGGTAGTTTTCTCAGGTGTATAAAGTTTTGTTGTGTACTGTCTATCTGAAGTGGAAAAATACTTCTGTGAGCATTCCTTTGTAAAGACGGTTCACTTTCAGGCACCGAGTACTGGCCCCCCCTTCCCTAAGCAGGGGACCCCATTGCGACGCCCACGCAGGGAGCCCCGCGGCCTGCGCGCCGGGGCCCGCCCCGGCCCCGCCGCCTGGACAGCGCAGGGCGCAGGCCGCACCGCCCGCCTCGCGTTGCCGGGGGTACGGCGGCACCGCGGCGGCCGCCATGAGCGGGGCCAGGGCCGGCAGCGCTGGGCCCCGCGCGGCCTCCGCCGCCCCTCGGCGGGCTGACAGGGGCAGCAGCGCGGCGGCGGAGGTACCGCGGCACTGGGGAGCGGCCCGGCCCTGCGGCCCGCCTGCGGGGGCGGCGGTGGCGGCTTCTGCGGGCGGGAGGCTGCGGCCCGCCCGGCACGGCGTTCCCGGGGGAGAGCGAGGGGGAAGGCAGCCCGAGCGCGGAGGAGGGGGGCGGCCTCGGCGGCTGGGCCTGGCGGGCTGCCGTCGGCTGGGGCGGGCGCTGCAAGGCGCCCGCGGGCTCCCGTGAGAGCCCCCGGGGCTGGCGCGCCCCGCCGGCCGGCACTGGGCAAAGCTGGGCGGTGACAGGGGGGCGGTGGGGAACTCCGGAAGGGTGGAGAGGCTGGGTTTGTTATGTGTTTTTTTTTGCAGTTCCCCTATTAGAGAATAAAGACCCGATTTTGGGAAAATCCTCCCCCTGCCACCCCCGGTCTCCACTAGCTTTCTGTCGGCTGTTTCTGTAGAGGGTGACTGACACTGAGGCTGCCGGTAAACCCCCCTTGAAAGCTATCTTTTAAATTTAAATTTAATTTCGCCTTTTTTTTAAAAAACCCAACTTCTGCAGCTGGAGAGCTGTACGCGGCGGTAGACATGCACTTCAGTTGTAGCTCAGCGAACTTCAGCTGATCGTTATAGCTTATCTTCACAAATTCAAGGACGAAAGCTTTTTCTTATTAAGGGTTGGAGAAGGGAGTATCTTTCATGGAGTAGGAATGTATAGTTATCTAAGAATTTCTTCTTTGCATTTCTTCTTCCTTTGAAACTGGTTTGCTGGCTTTGATGTGAATTTAAAGGAGACACTCGAGGATATTGCTTAGAAAGATCAAACTCGTTTGTGCTACAGATATAGTAGAAAACTTGTAACAGTTTCATTATTTGACTCACTATTGCAAAGGATAAACAATTTATTAGTGTGTGAACAGCTCAGTATCTCCTTAATAGTTGAACATCAATTTTGTAGTTATGCTATATTGTTCTGAAACAAAAAATACAGAATTTTGGTAGTTAGTCATGGCAAAATCGATGGCCGTTATGTTAAATATGACAGTTTTGACCTGATTACAAAGTTTTCGTTAGCACTGCTTAGTTACAGAGTTGACAGTAACCCACTCCACATCCTACAGACCTGAAATCAAAGAGTTTTTGGATGTTACTTTTGTGACTCAGAAGCACATTAAAAACTGTGTATTTATAAAATGTGGGTTACCAATTGCAAATCAAACTACAGCACTAATCAGTCTAAATTGTGTATATATCCACACACTTAAATATATCTAAACTACTTGCCTTTCATTGACTGTAGTAAAGTATAGTAGGCACTGTAGGAAAATGACAAGAGTGTTGGCATTGCATGATGGTCTGTTTTTAAATCTCTCATTTAAGCTATTCTCTTACAAAAGTCTTTTAACTCTATTTAGCACTGATAAAGTAAAAACAGTAGAACAAGAAGTGGTTTGCAAAAATCCCTGCATATGCACTTAATTTTGTCACCTTTTTCTCTTAAATTTTGTCTTAGCAATTACCATTTTATTATTTTGAGACTAAACAGAGCAGCTCTTTCTCGTTATTCATTTTGGAACAGCTGTGAGACAAAGAGTTGAAGAGATCCAAATTCCTCAATTTAGCCATACAGGCCAAGGATGAGGTAAAACAAAAAACATATTAAGTGGTATTTAACAGTAGGTGATGTGTCTCTGTAATTGCCTTGAGATGACTACCGTCTTTCATCATATTAAATGCATTTATTATGTTTAGATGCAAAATCACCTCATCCTAGCAGGAAAATGAAAGATGAAAAAGCTTTAACTGCTGCTTGTAGTAGTAGAGGGTAAGACTAAAGTTTTGTTGTGAAGCTTTCATTTGGCTCCATTAATCAAGCTTGAAATTGGCATCTTCACTGGGTGAACAACACCAGAGAGTGATTTTTATCTTTCAGTAATACCTTTCGATGATTACTGCAAAGGGAGGAGGGTAGAACTAAGCAGTACCCTTCTGAAAAGAATTTAGAAAATCTCTTTGTTAATTTATTTGAGCTGTTGGGAATACTTTACTTAGTTTTACATGTTTCTGGAACAGTACATTAATGCGTAAAAACTCCACAGGTGTATAACAGCAACAAAAAAAGAACTTTTCAGAACTGCACGCACAAACTGCAAGCAGTGAGTTAGGCCTAGTTATGGGCAGAAATGAGAGAGGGGAAAGAGGGCTTCACCGAGTGGGAAGTGATCAAAAGTAATTGGGTATTTCTGGCGTTTTATAATGTGGAAGAGAAACTGACGAAACTGAAATGGTTTTGAAATGTTACTTGCAAGTTTTGAAATTGCTGTTATCAGCATTGTTATGAATACAAACCTTTTGAGACCTCTTAGTGCAAATTGGGCAAAGTATAGCTAGAAGGAAGCCAACCTTACCCAAAATATACATACAAGATGGTTAATTTGTGAACAGTTTTGGGTTTTTGGTTCTGTTTTGCTTTTTTTCCTAAATGCCTCTGAATCGTCTTAGTCTGTTTTCACATGAGTTAACAAAATCTGACTTACTGTATAACAGTGGCTTACCCTCCTCACACTCATTGCTGTGTGTAGCTGCTGTGGCTATTCTGAAACAATGTGTGTGCTGGCTGGCTGGCTGGCTGCTGCTACCAGGCAAAATCTGCAATAGCCAAGGGCTACCTGCCTTCCTCCATTTGACTCAGAAATGAATCTCTAAAAACTGTCCAGTGCCTGATTTTCATGTAACTTGTAATTATTTATATAAAGATTTGCTTTTTGTCCTGCAGATCTTATGAGAAGAATGATATTCTAAAACCTGTCTGTCTTTATCCTAGGATAGATTATTTTGCAAAATAAAATAAAAAATTAATATTCCCTGCATGCTGAAGTAGAATTTTCTTTTCTTTTAAAAATCAATTTATACAGGACAGTTTTGAAAATGGCCTTTTTAGAACACGTTTTGATTGTTTAATCAGAAAATTAAGCTAGTTAGCTTCTGGATGGCAACAAACTTATTATTAACTTTCTAGCTGTAGTTAAAATAGTTACAATCAAAACATAATGTTTAAGCTCCCTTTTCCAGCAGTTCAGCCCATACAAAATGAATTCCTCTTCACCCTCATTGTCTTCAAGGGCACCTCAGCCTCCCATGGATCCAATAGCAGGTTTGAGGACTAATGTTTCCTTGTGATTTCTTAGGGAGATAAATTCTGCGTGGAAATTTTTCAACTGCATGTTTTTCCCAGTACTTCATGCTGGATGTCATCTTCGTTCTGGTTGCAGCAAATACTGATGACCAACTGTGCTACTGCACTGTATTTTCAGAAATTAGAATGATTTTTAGGCACATATACGTCCATGAATATTATTTTGTCTTAGGAAGAAATATTACAGATCCAGGATATCGCATTTTGTTTGTTTTCAGCATATGACCTGTTATGACACTGGGATTTACAGAAATTATTGAATGGCTCACTGAGTCCAACCAATGAACTAAGTCCTGTACAAATGTGTAGGTAAAAAGTGCCCACTCGTTACCTTAAAATCTGAGCAGAAAAAAAGATACAGTTAGAACGGTTAAGATCGATAATGCGCTTATTGCTCAGACTTTTTTTTTTAGTTTATCAGTGTAGAAGAGATGCAGAATAAAAGGAGAGGTGAAATAAAAACTTGGAGCACATGAAAAGCAGTGGCAAAAGGAAGCGATCACTGCACAAAGCCTGACTGTGCAGCTGAACCAGTGAATGTAACACAGAGAAGTCAAAGCTAAGATGCCTGTTTTAGTTAGATGTGGGTTTGAATATTGTGGAGGCTGGCAAAGCTCCGAGGCTACTAGAGAAACTTTCCCATGCATTGCTGCTTTTATGCCCTACTTCCCTGACAGTAACCTATGACATAGTTTAGTGAAGCAGGGCTGTGAAAAATGAGTGTCATATGTTATTGTATTACAAAATCTATGCAATTTTCAACCTCTTTTTTTCCCCCTTCCTTCTCCCCTCCCCCCCACTCTGTAGAAGCAAGGGAAGAACGAGTTGACAAAGGTTTGTGAGTATTTATTCTTGGTATGCCAACCCCAATGTGCATTGGCACTTTGGAAACAAGAAGAAGAAATCCCTGCCCTGGCTAGTGTCGATCTGCTATGGGCAAGAGGCAAGGGGAAGACTGTATTGGCAGGTCACTCAGGGTAGTGTTCAATACTTACTTTACCAAGTGCTTTTGGTTTCAATAGAGATTTTTTAATATATTTTGGGAAAGGGGTGGGGGGGGCGTGGCAACGGTAGCAGCGTTTGCCAGGGTTGAAATCAGGGGTTGTTTAGCCTGGAGAAGAGGAGGCTCAGAGGTGACCTTATTGCAGTCTACAACTACCTGAAGGGAGGTTGTAGTGAAGTGGGAGTTAGCCTCTTCTCCCGGGCAACTAGCGATAGGACAAGAGGACACAGCCTCAAGCTTCGCCAGGGGAGGTTCAGGTTGGACATTAGGAAGAATTTCTTTTCAGAAAGGGTTATTAGATATTGGAATGGGCTGCCCAGGGAGGTGGTGGAGTCACCATCTCTGGATGTGTTTAAGAAAAGACTGGACATGGCACTTAGTGCCATGGTCTAGTTGACAGGGTGGTGTCAGGGCAACGGTTGGACTCGATGATCCCTGAGGTCTCTTCCAACCTGGTTGATTCTGTGTGATTCTGTGATTCTGTGTGAAGTGTAGCAGGCAAGTGTTTTCTTAATAAAAGAAAAGCTGACAAAAGCAGAATGGAAGTGAGCGACTTGAGCAGTTGGTGGATTTCAAAGTGTATGGAGATGTATAAAGCTGTTGAACGTTCTTGAAGTTCTGTTGATTTTGAATCAGGTGAAGTTTGGCAGCTACAGGCCAGATTCCAGGGAGGGGGAGGTGGTTATTTGGTAAAACATGAAAACAAAAACCCCCACAGTAACAACAGTGACTCTATTTTGTTGATCTTCTAAAGAACGCCTATTGCTAATAAAGCCAAAGGTCCAAGTAGTTGTTACTCTTAATTATTGTAAATATAAGTTTAGCTTCTGTTTAGCATTTGAAGTGAAATGAAAACTTCATTTTCTTGCAGATAAGTGGAAAGGGATCAAACCAGTTTACAATGTGAATGAGAGCAACACCCCAAATGCAGACTATTTAGAGCTGATTGAGGGATAATATATTAAGGCTTCTCCTGTCTACTGCCTTTTATTCCTTTAAACTTTTATTCGTTCTGTTCTCTTAGCAGTAATCAGTACAAACTACACAGAAGTCATGAGACATGACAAATCTGAATTTTTCCAGAGATACAAAAGTACCACATCACCATTATAAATTTTACCCCTATAGTAGAGTCATGCCCAATTAATTGCATTGTTATAGGTATGATTAATGATCAGACTTGTGAATAGCTTCTGGCTAAACATAGAAAACTATTTACTTAAATATTAAAGCATGCACATTCCCTGTCAAAACTGTGATAATTATACGAACTTTCCTAGTGTGGTGTCACCATGTATGATTACCTTCCTGTTTGTTAAGGCACTGGAGGATGCAGAGATGTGCTTCTGTAAGTCTCACTAAAACTGTAAATGAGTAAAATGGTAATTCCCATTGACTTTTGCACCTGCCTTCATTTAAACCTCTTTTAAATCCTTCTGGATGTGTGTCTGCATCTTTTAAGTGCTCATCGTTTTAAAATCTAGATTTGTGTAAAAAATGTAGGTTTCAGAAGTTACAGCTGTAAAGGGTTTTCTTTTGTTGATTATTGCTGCTGAACAGGGGTCTTCTTTCTTCAGCTATGCTCCGAAATGTTTTTATTTCGTCAGTTTTGAGATGTATTCTTTCTGTAGAGTCAGAAGTGGTTGTGTTTGTTTAGGGAGGAAAAAGAAAACATACCTCAATACAGTAATATAAATGTAATATCATATATAAATAACATACACAGTGTTACTGTTTGCAGGCTCCAGCCATGGTTTTGGAGCCTCAGTGTATTGCAGAACAAAACAAAACCCTCTACATCAAAGAATTTCATGCGGTTGTACAATGTGAAACAAGTGGAATAAAGCAAAAAGGAAGACAAAGTAGCAAAGGGACGGCACATGCCTTCCTTTACTCCCTCAGAATGGTGATAAAATGTTGAGAAAATTAGCAGCCCTTTTATCTCAGAGATTGTGTGCTATGTTGTACATGGCCGTGAGCTGTACTACATGTATCAGTCTGGCTTGATGAGAGTGGCAACTCCTTTGTGAAAGAGCACAGCTGAGTGTCTTTGAGGGATATTAATGTGATTAAACTTGATGGATCTAATCCAGTGTGTACTAGTGCATTGAAGAAAGATTAAAGAAAAGAGTTGACAATATTACAGAAACTAATCCTAGGTAATTTATCTTCTGCAACAGTCCAAACTAGTAGTTTTGCCTTATTCCCCAGGGATTTCTGTGTGCATTTCTTGGTAGAGGCTTATTTTGCTAGATGTTCACCTGTTTAGGAAGCTGTTCATTTATTTCTACTTAGAATGGGTAGGAGCTGAATTTGTAATTTATCTTGGCCTGGAAACTAATGCTGACGTAGAGGAGTATGAAGTGAAGACATCTTCTCTCTGTCTCCAGTGGAATACCTTGTTTCAACAGCAGTCATTAGTGGGGGAGATTTGCGTTTTGTAATGTGTGCCTAAATGCACTAAGATTGCAGTTTTGTTTGTCCTTTGTGGTAGCTGATAGAATAAAAATCTCATGTTCTCTCCTCTGCCACGCATGCTCCCAGCATCACCTTAACACAACCTTGTTCTGAAGATGTTCAGTTTCTTCATTTTGTAGTCACTATCGATTGAAAAAAACATTCTGTCTAGTGAAACTGCTATCAGGGCCTCAGATCTGAATTTTCATATTGAAAGATTTAAGTAACAAAGGCAAAGAAATCCACTGCATTTCTGCTCTACTGTAGAAGAGCAGAACAACACAAAAATGAGAAAGCTTGCTATAAATAGTCTAAAAGGCACAGCTAAAAGAGTTGTACAAGTGATGTGAAGGAGTCTGTGCTAGCACAGAGCCAGGGCTTGCCATCTGTCAGAAGGGCTTGGAAAAGGATGAAAGGAAGTCAGTATGATGATTGCTGGGGATGCATCGTTCAGAAAGCTGAAGTTATGTTCAAAAGTTCAAAGGGACATTCAGCCTTGGCTGGTTAGAAGTAAAAGCACAAATGGGCAAGCCAAAAAGTGACTTCGAGGAGCAGGTAGAAGTGTCTGTGTAGGCATGAACTCTTCAACCTGATAGAGAGACTGTGGAGATGAGATATGATAGAAATCTGCAAAATTGTGAGTGGCACAGTGAAGATTGGTTCCCATTGCTTTTTTTCATCATTTCTTCCAAAACAAAAATGAGGGGGTGTGCAATGTAACTGAAGTCTAAAACCTAAAGTGGTTCTTTGCATAAGAGACACTTGAGGGATCCCTTTGGGTCGAAGTTTACGTGGGTTGAAGGAGTGACTGGATAAGTTTGTAGAAGAGAGACCTTTTGAATGTTGCTAAATACATTGAAACTGTAGGAAACAACTGGAGCTGAAAATAGTGGGAGGCCATGGGATTTTTGAGGGGGAATATTTCACGTGCTGATATACTTAACCCTGATGTTGATGGCTGAACTTGCAGGTGAAAGTGGTGACTGGTAGAAAAGTGACTGTTTATCTTATTTTCCAGTAAGGGTCAGTTACTCTGGGAATAATATATTTGGAATAGATGCCCTTGAGCAGCTTAATCAAACAAAAGAGCACTGAAGCAAAAATGTTCAAAAAATGCGATGTCTAATGGTTTTGTTTTTATGCTGTCTTCCCAGGAATCTCATGATCACGTTCTTTTGGATATTCCTGTCACTAGAGAGCAGATGAATCACTATCGAGCTGCAGCTGAAACTGCTCGAAGTGAACTTGCAGCACTTTTGGCGAAGTATGATTGTTCCCAGTCAGAGGTACATTTAAAAATACTTCCAAATCCTTCTCCAAACCTGAGGATTCTCAACAGTCACTTTCTGCAGCGAATAGACAGATTGCAGAAGGTCCAAAACTTCTTGCTTTTGATACAGAACTTTTGTTTCTAACATAGCCTTTCCATGCGCTTTTTACTCTGCTTGCTTCTGTGTTCAAGAACTGATTATGAGCTTATATTTGAAAGATTTGAAGCAGTCTAGCTTTTGATCATCATCATCATCATCATGCAATCTTTTTTAATTAAACCTGAACATTAATATGTCTAAAATGTGGTTGTGTAAAAGTTCTGATAGGTGTCCTCCTGTTGCTGATGAGTTAAGACATAACTGCCCAGCCTCACCTACTCTTCCACTTTATTCAATTTACAGTTCCCCAGATTTGCTTTGCTTTCATCACCAGTGAAGTTGTGATGGAGCTAATGAGGTTGATTGTAACTAGAGAGGCTGAAGAACACGCACGCATCCTTTTCTGCTGTCCCTGCTGTGGGAATAGTGGTTCTTAGGAGAGAGGATTTATTAGAGGATAATTTTTAGAGTGTCTGTATTTTCATACTGTTTTTTAACATATGACTGAGTAAGATTTATTTGATCCAATTCAGCAATGCGAGCAGTGGTTAGTTTTAAAATGGAGTCAAATTTGTCTTTAGGAGACATGAAGTGCTTACATTTATTTACATACATAGATTTAGGTTTATATATTCATAGATACATAAAGTTTGACAGAAACTTGTGAACATTTATCTAACTAGTACTTTAAACATCTGTACATTTTACAAATGTGTAGTTCTATTGCACATTGTAAAGTACTTTGCAATATGCTTGCCTATCACATGAATATTAAAAAAGGCTCTATCAATGAAATAAGATTTCTTTAATTGTGGAGAGCTGAATGTAGGAAACTGCAAGAACATGTAATATTGTATGAGAATGAATTGTTAATGCAGTATCCAGTCGGAACTACAGGGGTGAGTGTCCATTGTCTAAGCTTGAATTTGACCAATTGATCCTGAAATTACTGCAGAGGTCCCCTGCATTTAATGGCTATCCAGGATCAGTACTTTAAATTTCAATTCTAAAAAACCATACAGAATCTCATGTTCTCATAGAAAGAATTTATTACTGGAAATGTTCAACAGCTTTATTGCCAGCATGACTGACTGATTTATAGATTCTTTCAGCACTGTGCTTGCAAAAGCGAAAGCACAGTCAAGAAAGCAGCTGTTCATGCTCTTGTTAATAAAGACCTTCATGACCCAGCTGAGGTCAGAGCCCTTTTCTTCTGAGTGCTCTGTTAAACTCATGCTATGGGATTATTCTTTCTTTTTCTGCTGTTGGAACTGACCACAAAGACAATGGACAGACAGAAAAAATATCACATTTTGTAGATGGGGAGTTGAACCACAGAGAAATTTTAAGGTTGTGAACGTTTTAAGCTACCATAGCTTGGTCCAGCTGCCAAACAAAGCAATCCTATTGTTCCTTCAGCTGCGCATTTCCTTCCCCACACTGCCCCATCCCTTGGGTTGGCACAGATACATGTGTAGTTTTACAGTGCACAGTGATGTGGGGAACTGATGCAATTGAAAAATAAAGCCTCTCCTTCTGGGTTGTTTTGTAGCCGGATCAGTTTCCCAATCTTATTTCACCTCGTAGCCATGTAAGTGCTTCTACTAGCACAAAGAAGAGGGTGGAGTATGGAAATGAAGCCTGTGAGCCTGAGAGAAGGCAGAGCTGCTTTTCTCAAGATCAGTGCTGCTTTATGTCAGTTCCAGTGTCTGATAAACCAGTGCCTGCAGGTGAAGCATAAGCTCATCAGACTGTGCTGCTGCTTCAAGAGTGATCCTCCTACCTGACTCCTCAGTGTTAGCCTTTTGTCTGTGACATGGCCAGCTCCCCTTCCTCCTCCTCCTCTGTAGAAAGTGAATTCTTTTCTGTCAGCTGCATTAGTTAAGTTGTTTATGGAGGAGTCGGACAAATACCAGAGCTGGCGTGAGGGAGAGGACAGGCTTGTGTGGTTGGGAGCAGGAGAAGCAGGACCTCTCTTTTCCAAGACAGTCGCTGTTTAGTTGGCTCACTGACCTGCTGGAATTTTTCTGAGTGTCTTGGGTTTGGTCACACTGTAAGCCTCTGGCAGAGCCGTGAATTTCTTGACGCCCTGAATTGCAGCTTAATGTCTTAAATATCTATTGCCTTAAAATGTTTGTCACAAGTTAAAAGCCCTAGCAAGCATCACAAAGAGCAGTTGATGTGGCCTAATTATTTGCCTGTTACTTTTATGAAGTAGGAGATAAATGCTTCGGACTGTATCTTGCTGCCTATAGTTGGAATTCTCAGGAAAGCTGGAACATGCTTTAACACTTCTTGTGACAAAAAATCCACTTTAAATTACTTGATCCTTTAACAAAATAAAACACACTGAAATTTCATGTGCCTGATGTGTCTGCCTCAAGCTCAGTCTTCTAGGGAAGGTTGTAGCAGAAATACTTCAATGGTAAATGGTATTTTAATAAAAAGAGAGAGGAGAAAGTAAAGAAAAACAACTGAACTCCATGAACTGTTGGGAAGCTTTAGCATCATCTCTGGAACAGGTCCTTGGCTTTTGATGGTGATGTCTCCCCTCTCACCCTTTCTTAAAAGGCTCTTGCTGTTTCTGTGTAAATCCAGCTACATTTGATTGGATTATCAGACCAAAAAGTAACTATTTGCATAAACTGAGAAGAGGTTGCCTACACCACAACTCTCCAAAAATTTATTTGCCTGTGAAGATGGTGCAAATCATCAAAAGGCTGCACCCTCATACAACAGGGTACTTTGCTGTTACAACTTCCCAAAGCTATAGATCTGTGGAACTGTGCACCAGAATTGGAAGCAGGGAGGAGGTAGGCAAAAAAGAGGGAACAGTGATGTTAATGACTGTTTTGTAATGCAGATGCATAAGGGAGGTGAGTTAAGGCTGTGCAGCAGAACTTAAGGTGGGCTTTTCCTAAACTCTGAATTTGTAAATATATTTATCTTCCTGTAAGATATTATCTTGAAAAGTTGTATTGTACTACACAACAACAGCTTTTGGTTTTACAAACCCCTTTCTTCCATTGCTTTTTCCTAGTTATATGAAAATAATGTTGCACCCCTCTGATCAGTCTCGTAGTGACAGAAGACTGGGTCTTTTGTTGCAAAATGTGTTTTTGTCACATTACTAAACTTGTAGTGCAGTCACATATTTCAGCCTGGGAAAAATGATTCTTCCTTTTTTTTAACGAGTTTTTTTCCTTTTCTGTCTATAGCTTCTTGAACTGAGGTCCAGAATGGTCTCTAAAGAAGCCTCTTTTCAAGAGCTGAAGGCTGAAGCTGAAAGCTACAAGGAAAACAATGCTAGACAGATGTCTCGCCTCCTGTCTTTGCAAACCCGAATTCAGGAGATGGAGGAAGAGGCATGTGTGCTCACCACTTCTAAAAACCAGGCTGAGCTGATAGCGCAGGCGTCATTCAAGGAAAACTGGGAGCTGAAGGAGAAGCTTCATGAGCAAAATGCCAAACTTAAGTAAGATTCATGTGACATGAGAAACAATTTTTGTTTGGCATGACAGAATGGTGCAGTTGTCTATGCAGAAAAATATGTTGGTGGACAGACTTTATTGCAGATCTGAATTCTGTTTCAGTGCCTTGCACAACCATTGTACCTGAGTGTGTAGAAGGTACTGAAATTTGAATTTTGGTTTGAGTTGTTAGCCCATAAATGGGGTTTTGAGGATTTTGTCCTTCTGAGGAGAAATGGTGATATGAGTCAACTTGGTGTAACCTCATCGTTTACAAAAATGAGCACAGAGGGCTGTTTGAATGCAGTTGAAAAAATACGTATGGTTTCCTCATTCAGTTATTACCATGTATGGCACTGAGGTTAACTTTGTGTCTTTCATAGCACGCTTCTGATGGGCAGTACTTGTAACTACTGTCAAGTGCCCTGGTCTGTCCTTATCACGTGGCGTCTTTTGCAGACATTTACCTGTCACTTGACACACTGCATGGGCTGTGCAGTGCTGCACCACTCCGGTCTGTTTTACCCTCTTCTGTGTCACAGCTGGAACCAGAACAGTATCAAATGATCTTTTTCCTTAGTGTAAAGCTATCTGTTAGGAGCAGTGTAATAAAGAAAATATGGTATAATTCCTAGTTAGTAGCATCCTGAAGGGAGCATGTTAATGTTTGTTTAATGTTTGTTCAGCTTTCAGTAATGTTAGCTTTGTCTGACTTTTCTTCTGCTTTCTTCTGGACATTGCTGAATGGATTTTTTTTTTTGGTGGTGTTTTTTTTTTTATGCATATACTGATTGCATAAAACTTTAAATAAAAGATAATACCCTCAACTATACTGTTAGCATAGTGTGTCAGAGCACTGATCTGTCAGTTCTGCTTAACTGCTAATATTTCAGATCTGTGGGATGGAGACTGATAGCAATGTTGATCACAGAACTGATTGGTGTGAAAATATTCTGAACTCTAAAATTCCCAAATCGGTGTCAGTCATATTATATTAATAGACACCTTATAGACTTTTATAATGGATTTTTTTTCCACCATCACAAGGCTAATACCCATGTCTCTCTCAATATTGTCTAGTTAAGAGCAAAGTGAGTGTTCACCGGATGTCTGTATTTCCCAAATCAGTATTTTGCACAGCTCTTCCAGGCTTTGTGTGTTAGAAGTGGATAATTAAGTTCTTTTAAAATCTAAAGAAATCCATTGCAGTGCACTTGTCTATTACCAGCTGATTCGCTAAAAGCCCTGACTGGAGAGTGCTGATGTTCGCCAAAGATTTTAGATATGATCCCAATATAAGTGAGGAGGTAGTTAAGCCAAGAAGTGTATTATGCATCCTAGCAACACGGAAAACATCACAGTGTCTGAGATAATGGTGGTTAAGATTCTTTAAAATGCTACTTCTAGGGGAAAAAAGAAAAGAAAAAAAAGGAAGAAAAACCTCGTATTGAGTTTGCCTGACTCACTGGGAGGAAACTGCCAAAATACTGTGTATCATACTAGTCTATCGTTACAGGGATATGATCAATTTTACGTGGCATAAATCTGTACTGTAACTCCCAGTGCGGTCCTGGCTGCTGACACTTGTGTCAGCACTTGAGTTTGTGTTGCTGCATGGTGATTGGGACCAGGGGACTGCTCCAAGTGAGAGGTGAGCAAAATAAAAAGCTTAATTTCCAGCTCTACCAGGCCCACGTCTGGTTCGTTGAGCACCTGGAGTATACCACTGAAGTGCTGGCAAAAGGGAAGGGACAAATGGAGGGTGAGTCTGCTTTTTTGTAAGAAGAAAATATGTTGGATTGTTCATGAATCTACAGTGTATTCTTTCAAAGATTTTTCTCATCCACAGCTGATGGTCACATGTGCCATCTAATACTAGTCAATGTGTTGACTTAATGAACTTTAGTCGCTCAATCTGGCCACCTTAGTAGCACATGGCACATGACTAGACCTGATTAGGTATTCAGGAAAGATTTTCACTGAAAACCACTAATAAAAAGGAAGAGAAAGCCAATAGGCATGAAATGCACATTTACATTCTATGCATACGGATATCGTAAAAGTTGTTTAATGAATTCTGTGATTGGTTTCTAAGATCTATACCTCTCCTATTGAAATGGTGCTTTTCTGCTCAACAGGTCTATTGCCAAGGTATTTTTAGAGCCTGAACTGTGAAAAGCTTTTTTTTTTTTCCTTTTTCCTCCCCTTCTCTTTGCTCATTAGTTCTGAAGAGCTAGCAAAGCTGTGAAAGAGCTGTGTTCTACTTTTTTGTACCTGATTGCCTGTTTTCTAGGTGCTCACACCTTTTTGGCCCTACTGGAGGTAATTAGGTTATTCGTAGAGTTGTCAAGTATGTGCTTTGAACTTCAGATTGTTTATTTTTAGAAGCAGGCATGGTTCTGTGTGTGTGTGCCTCGATTTTTTTTCAGAGCCACAGAACAGTTTGCGGGATTGGTGGTCAATCTCATACAATGTTCTAACATATAGGCTTGCATGTGTGGCATGTCTGGAGTCTCATACCTTTTAACTTCTGACATATCCTCCTCAGGACAGCAGTTTAGTGACCATCTCACAGCTTAGTTTTGCTGGGGCTATAGAGGAGAGGAAGGTGCCTGGCGGTGAGAAAGCTCTGAGGCACTTGCTTTCTGAGGGCCAGAGTGTGCTGCAGAAGGCAGAGCTCTTCTGGCTCACGGTATGTGCCGCGCAGTTTTACATGGAACTATCCTCATCCTGTCCAGAGCAGTAATTAATGTTTTCCATTCCTCTATTATTCTTCCACTTTCTTCCACTTTGCAGCATTGACAACTGTGCTGATCTCCCTCCTAAAGCAACATCTTAAATTTTTTTCATGGACCATCTCTTTTGCTTAGTGATTTATAACTCTTTAATGTCCTGTGTTCACACTCACTATGTGTTTCCTATAGGAGTCTCATGCTGCTTTTTGATTATGGAGTGATGCTCTGTTGCCTGTTTGATTGCCATCCTAGAGAGGAAGAAATCAGAAATGGGAATGAATGAGTCCAGAAATGGCTAGCATGCCCACCTTGAAAACTGAGAATAGTGATTTGCTCTGATAAGCAAATGAGTTTAAATAAAATATTTGCTCTAGACAGCTGTTTGGTGATACCTCATATCTCGTTTTATTCTAGTTTACAAATCTTTGTGAAAAACTTGCTTTAGAAAGTACCTCGTTTCTCAACTGGAAGCTCAATAGTTTTGTCTCTTGTACTATATTTTTACCATTAAGTACCTCTCTCATTGCTGTTACCTGAGAGGTATTAGAGTTGATCTTTAGATTACACTAATGGTCATTTTGAGCTTTGCTTGGTTGGCTATTTTTGTTCATCAGTTTCTTTGTAGTTTTTCTAGAGTGATGCTCAGCATTGCAGCATTGTGAGCAAGATTTAGATGTACGTTTGCTACCTACACAGACGGTGGCTATGCTTGTTTGCTGGGCTTGTCTTTGTCCCTGGCAATGGGAAGGATGTAACCACATTTATGCCAATGAGTTAAACTAACTCTGTTATTGGCTATCTGTTCATATAGAGCATTGACAAACCAGTACCTGCTGTTAAGGCTGACAACAGATGTTTCATGTGGGATATGTGTCTGCATGATAGGCACCTTTTGAGAGTGATAAAATTGATGACAATAAACTGCTTTTTCTTCATACTTTTGTGGTAGTCCCTTGATATTTTCTTTTTTAATGGATCCCTTTAGCCTGAATCCAGTCTGCACTTTTTTTCCCCCTCTTTGCCTCTATGTCCTGTGTTCATGGGTAGTGTAACGCTGCAGAAGACACTATGTACAGCAAAGTAGTGTCTCCCATCTCTATTTGCTTCTGCTGGTAAACTTCCCTTCACAGGTACTCTGGTTGTCCTATGCTTCTGTAAGTCTGCAGGGGCTTCTCTTTCCCTGGAGTTTGTTGATCAGCACTGTCAGTTTCATTAGAGAGAGGGGGAAGGTGAAGTGCTTTTAGCATATTTTTACTGTAATTTGATCGCTCTCTTCTCCCTTACTTATTCTAAGCTTTTGCTCGCAGCCTCCATTTCTAGTATCTTGAGGGCACTGTGTATTGGTGTTACCTGGTTCTTGCATTTTATTGAAATCTTGTGCTGCGAATGAGGTTGGGATCATAGAGGATTCTTTGAAGTGCTAATCAAAAGCAAAGATGAAGAAATGTTTACACATAAGGCAACAACAAAAGTTATATGTATTAAATAATAGATATAGAGAATTATATGTAACTTTAAAAACTCATTTTGTGGCATACAGAAGCTAGCAGTAATCTTGGGGTAAAGTCTTCTGCCTAGAATTCTGTTTCAGGGAACATTCATCCTGATATGTGTATTTTGTTTCTGTCTGATTAGTAAATATTTGAATGAGTGTGAAGAAAGCATGACTCAAGCTTCTAAAATCAGCAGAAAGTATGAAGAGCTCCTTATGCAGCTTTCCGGATTCTTGGACACAGACATCAGAGAAAAAGAGAAACCACAGGAACATTTAGTGTCAAAGGTGATTTTGTAGGCAAGGGTTTCTGTATAGAGATTTAATAGAAGATATTTGGTTTTCAAAGAAATAAAGCAAGTGATGAAGACAGGAATCTTTGTGTTAAATAATGATTTGCAGACATAGCTCTCATACAAGATGGATTTATTTTTGTTTTGGGATGATTTTCAAAGGTGCTGAACACTGATAGACCTCAGTGAACTCAGTCTGGTCTTATCTGCGTAAATATTTTGTCAACCTGTAGTTCCTAAGTATAACCCTGATTAGACACTTGGTGGAAAACTTTCCTGAAATCACTAACACCAGGAGTCACTAGGTGACATGTAAACTGTACACTAGATCTTAACACTTCTCTTGAACCGACATACCATTAAGTAGAAACATCTGAAATGGCATACCCTAAAACAACCTTAACTATGCCCTGTAACAAAATGCTATAAATCAGTGTGGTGTTTTTGAAACCTAATCATAAAACTTTATTATTTCTTTTCAGAATATTTCTGAAGTTCCAAAAGCTAAGCTTCCATTTAGGAAAGGAAAATTGTTCATAGACTCTTTTAACCTTTATCGATGATACTGAAGGGCAATTTATACTAATTTTATGCATTTTTTTCATATTCTGTCTAGTCTTTGCTACCACTATTTTTCTTCACTTGGGAGCATACTAGGTACTTTGGGAAATTTTGTTTCATTATATTAGTATTTTTATAAGAGTTCTGGCTATAAGGAATACTTAATTTATTAAGAATATCTAGGTATGTATCACAGTGATTTCTTACAGTCCTTGCCCTCATAACATTGCAAGTACATTGAAATTGTGATAGATGCTCTAACAAAACTTGGCTAATTGTCGTTAGAGGCAAAGGTGTTTGTATTAAGCTATAACTCTTACATCCTTTAAGTTAAGGAAATAACCGGAGTTTGAAAAAAAAATATGTTGATGTCTTTTTTTAACAATGTAGTAATAAATCTAGTTGGGAAATCTAATTTCTGCTGAAAACAGTGTGCATTAGGAAAACTTAGCAACTCATTTTTCTGTTTGGGGTCATGGCATGTCTATTTACCTTCTTTTCCACATTATGGTTTTATTTAAGACAGAATTGATCTGGCTTAATCTTAATAAACGTCTTGCCAGTAGGAGTCAGGGTACATTTTTTTTACCTTATGCACTCTTTGAAGTGCCCACACTCATCTGTTCCACTTCTTGGAAATAGTGTAATGAACCAAAACAGCCCTAGAGTCCTTCTGGAAATGACTCCTTTTTCCAAGGTGTCTGCTGCTCAGAACAGCAGTGCACCAGGTATTTGGCCCTGCCCTTGAATATGCTTATGAAATAGCTGTTACTAACTCAAATCTCCCCATGCCTAAAAAGTTTCAAGCATAAAATGCAGCTTTCAGTTTCTTGTTCCAAATGAGACACACAAATCTTAACAAGCCAAACTGAAATGGTCTGGTTTTTATATGAGGTTAGTTATGTGATCTGTTTTCATTTTCTGAGCCGCTTCATATGAAGTGCAGATATGCAGCCACAGTAGCTCTCTACCTGTTTAATAGATCATGGAAGTTGTGTGAGAGTAAATCTGAACTACATTACACTAAGGTGTGGTGTTTCTGGTGGAAATATGGTTCTCATTTTAATTGTCTTTCTACTCTTTAGAAAGGAATAGTAGAGTGCAATTATAAATCTGACCTAGAGGTCACCAGAAACACCGTGTCTTTATTGGGATGATTAGGAGCAGACGTACTAGAATGAATATATGTCATTGTTAAGTGCTTTAAAATAGTTCCTAATATTTGAATTATTTCTCTAGGTCTCTGAAATATCTAAAGAAAATCTGACATTGAAAGACCAGGTTGCTGCTCTTCAAGAAGCTATCAATATCCATGAGATGGAGTCCAAAGCTAGTAGAGAAACTATCATGAGGCTTGTTTCAGAAGTGACCAAGGAGCAGAAAAAGGCAGCAGGATACTATCAAGACATGGAGAAACTTAGTAAGGTACATAATTGCATGATGTATATGTTTGTCTAGTTTTCAAATGTTTTCTTGAAATTTCAAATTAATTTTCAATAGGAGTTGTATGAGAAAAAATGCTTCTGAAAGACTTCTGGTGATTAGGGTCTTTCCTAAAAAGGCCATTTTCTAAGGTTATTCTCAACTTTTTGAAAGCTTGAGAATATATGGAGATTAAACAATAATATAGTGTAAAATAGGTCTGATTTAGATGTGATGTCTTCTGATGATGCTTACAAATTTACATTTTTACTTCCTTCGTATTGTTGTAGCCTTTGCTGTACTTGCACAAACAGTAAATAAACAAATGTTTTTTAAAGCAGTGTAAACATATAGAGTTAATGAGTATATCTGAGGCACAAGCATGGAACAATGAAAAAATACTCTTTTAAATAATCTTTATGTGATATTACAAGTTTTCTGAGAATTCTGCTCAGTTTCTTTAAAAATTCTAATGAGAAATTGAAAGGAATTGGTAGGACACTATTTTATTCTTTCTCTTTCTCTTAACGAACTGGAAGTAAAGTGTCTTAGCTTCCAGACACCCTAGATTATCTTGTTCCACTGCATTATGAACTTGTATTTCGTAGCTGTAAATATTTGGTTGACTCATACCCACAAAGTTGTAAGCAGTAGGATGGCTCTTGCAGGAAAGCACTGTTTTGCTGTGGGGAACTCATAGAGGAAATCTGTGCAGCAGGGATGATGCTGAAATGAGAAATGTAAGTTAAGTTGTAAGTCAAGTATTTACCAAATTCACCTAGATATGATTTGGAAAGGAAAAGGATATGATTTAAGGATTTAATTGCTCCAGGAGAACTCACCATTAAGAGTTTTTGTACATTGCAAAAGATGGATGAACAAAGTGAGCTTCTGTAGCAGTTTTGCTTATTACTTTGTACTTTGAATGATAACTGTGGAAAGGGAGCAGTTTATTTCAACCATAATGAAAATTTCCCACAGGTGCTAGAGCAGTGTGGTTAAAGCTGATGGCCAGAACTTAAGAAAAAACAAGAAGAAACTTAGACTGCTGAATATGTAGCTGAGCTGTGTGTGACTGAGATTGTAGAAATTTTTAACATAAAGGCAACCTTGTGCAAGTAAGTTCACAAATGTAATACAACATTTCCCCTACCCACCTGGCATTACTTTTTTCCTGAACAGAAGACCACCATCATACACTTTAAAGGATAAATTGTTCTGATTTGGTGGTAGGCAAAATAATTAGGAGATGAGAAATAACTGACAGTGTGCTCTGGAGAAGAAAGAATTTGTTGTGGGGAAGATAAATGTTAGGTACAACACAGGTCATAAATTTTACTTACTGCTGAAAATACTTGTTACCAAGCTGTGTAAAATCTTCTAAGACTCAAATGGGACTGAAAGCAAGCCTGTACCAAAAACTTCAACAAGTCCTTTTTGAGAACATTCTGTTCTTGTACTTCACGTGAAACACAGGAATGTGAGTAAGGGCAGGGTGTAGGTTGCTCACTAAGTAAGCCACAGTCAGGAGATGTTTTACACCAAGATGAAGGCTTCATTTGTGACTTGTTTTGCAAGTTTGCTCTGACTGCCAGAACATCTCCAAAGTTGAACTAGTTGTATGGAAAATATTTTCCTATGATTACTGTGCATATGCCAAATACATAATTTATTTAACCCATTTTACAGAAATGTCTTGCTAAATTATTACCATTGCCTTTCAAATGAAGTGTGTGCCATCAGGGCTTATCTAGAGGCTGCAGAATCCTCCAGTGCTGTTTTGGTTTAGCTACTTAAATTTGCAGATTCTGAGTAAATCTGTTGAGAAGGTTTTGTGTTCACAAAAACATATTAAGAAATTCAGTATTGAAAAAATGAGTAAAAAACCAAAAAATGCTTTAAATCCATATATCTAAAGGAGGATGTATGGCATTCCCTGTTCCCCTGATGGGTGTCTTATTAGGTTACAGGAAGGGCATCAGTGCTATAAAGTTGGTTTGACTTTGTCATATACTTTGCTGTGCAGTTTAAATAAGCACGCGAAACAGAGTTGCACATGTTGTGATGTGTTTCGCTGTGAAGGTGAAAAGCAAAAATCGATGCTCTTCCTGTGCCAGAAGACACACACACATGGCAGTGTGTTCCTGGACTGTTTTCTGAGCTTTAATTAATGGAATTGCCTGTAGCAGAGTTTACGCAGCACAGACTGAGTACAAGTGATTCTTGCCAGTGTTTGCCTGAAGCTCCCACCTCTCTGAATCATTGCCAGTTTTTCTTGCTAGGTAGTTCTTCACTCCCGCTCCTTGGGATTTCTCTGAACTCCCTCTCTTGACCAGGTGCCTGCCTCTATATCCGAGGAGGAGGCAGCTATCTAATGATCAATTAAACAGATTGTAGATTCTGAAATTTTTGATTGGGAAAATGAAAGCCAGGTTGGTTATGTTCAAGCAATATTTTAGCAGGTTAGTATGTGAGAGTAATTAAAAATGTTCTTCAGTATTTTTGATACTTGAGTATTTGTTGCAGTTAGCTGGCTTTCATTTAAGCAGCATTAGCAAGTGGACAATAATTATATCTACTCCCCTCTTAGCCTCACTGCATCACAACATCAAACAGCAAACAACAGAAACTAATATAATCTCAAAACTAATATAAGTACCAACAGCAAGCCATCAAACTTTTTTTTGTTGTAATGTATTGCTTTTCTTTCAGGATTCTGAACTTCTCATGTTTCTGACCAAATATCACAAGAGCTTGCCCCAGGAATTCTGTAAATATTGTGCATACCTTTATTCTGGCAGTGCTGGATATCAAATTTGCATTTGATGGCAAATAACTTTTAAATGCTGCCCAGATTTCTAGACTGAGAATCAGAAGACCTGTTCTTTCTTTCTGTATGCCCAGACAGTGATTGATTATGGTAATCATAATTACAGAATGATTACATTCTTTGAGAATGTCTGTAGGACTTTATAAAATGTCTTATTTGCTCTAACCAAATTTCTGTCTAGTATTTAATAAATTCCTATACAGTATTTATTTAAGGTATAAAAGAAGATGCATATATTCTTCCAGATGAATTTGACTTCGTACAGCATTGCCATTGATGAACCACAAGAACTAGTAAACTGGCTTGTTTTGTTTCATGTCTTTGCTGATGATTCAACCTGGAAATATTTGTGTTCTCCTCTGAAGTGTTAATTTAAACATTTGTTTTGCAAAGATGTGTGCCATGCAATGTCTTTAAAGAACATATTTGAAATGTAATAAAGCAATTTTAATTAATACAAATATATCTGCATGTACTAGTGATGCAAAATTAACCATGAAACGCTCTTCAGTACTGACTTGTATTAAATTATATTATTAATGAATAAAATTTATCCAAGTAGCATCTAATCAGTATAAATTTATTCAAATCAAGAGATTGTATGAAAACATAGTTAATTAAAATATAAACTAATTATTTAAGGAAATTGAGTAAACTTGAGAAACATGCATACATTTTGAATATACCCAAACACTTTGATTGTAGGAGACACAACCAAGTGATTTTAGGTTTTTCTTGTTCCAATAGATAAATAATGAGTTTCTCAGTTACAGCCTGGATTTTTTTTTTTTGTTTATGAGATCTCATTAAGAAAATACATACTAGGGACAGGTTTCAGCAGGCATCACAAATATTTCCAGGTTGAATCATCAGAGAAGACAGGAGATAAGAGCAAGCTAGTTTAGAGTCCTTGTGGTATAACAGTGGTAACTGCAGATGTGGCTAGTGTAAGAGTTCATCTGGATGATACCTGCATTCTCTTTCATACCTTATTATTACTGTTAATGTAATGTGGGTTTTTTTTTGTATATCTATGTATGGTTGACTTAGTATGTTGAAACCCTGATGCTGATTGAGGTGCCAGTATTAATAATGATAAGTTCAAATATCCCTTCTCTGGTCTAAAAACCCTCTCAAATTATTTAACATAGATACTCTGCTCTTCAAAATAGATAAAAGCCCAAAAGCCCAAAGTTTCCTCTGGAAGGGTAACAAGGGCATCAGCTAACACATGGCTGCTCCAAGAAATAAAATGGAGGAGATGGACTTGTGGTTGTGGCAGGGGTTGTAGAGTGATAGATGCTAGTGAAGGATGGCAATTATGTAGGAATCTGCTATGTCAGGCCAAATAACTGTTGTCTAAGCTGTGAGAGTGGCTGGTGGCTGGTGTGTGGGCAAGCATGCAGAAATACTTTTGGCCATATATCCTCTGAGCTTCCATTAGTCTGGGACTTCCTGATTCAAAGGCGTTAACAGCTGGTGCTGCTACTATATGATACAGTACGAATGTTTCACATAAAATCTCATGAAAGCCCTTTAGAAAATGGCCCTGTCATTATTAGTGAATTTTGACCAAAAAAATCAGTGATTCCTCCAGTTCTGTACGTGGGACAGCTATATTGCCAATGTCCAGATAAGGCTCTGGACACTGTATCTGTCGCTGTTAAAGGTCTGAACTCTCTGGGAAAAGCCTCAGCTCTCTCCTGAGCTTTCAAGACTGTATCCACCTTCTTAGAGTGTTGTATTTCTCTTTAGCTCATTTGAAGTGAAAAACTTGCATTTCATTTATTTGCTAAATGTTTTGCTTTTCCTATAGCAAATCTTTGGTTTCACGTTTTCATAAATTCTGGATTGCACTTACTATATTTTAAAGTTCTAATTATTTTTAAATCTGAGGAAAAAAAACCAGTGTCTTTACAGTCAGCATAACAATGTGACTATTACTAAAAGTGCCTTTGGATTTCTTTTGTTCTATAAACAAACAGTGGGATCTTGACTCCATAGAAGTCAATGAAACTTTTGTCACCAGTTTAAGTGGGCTTGGGATTTCCCGTAGAACACGTTAGGTGCAAAGCTGATATCAAGAAAGAAAACAGCTTTCAGAAGAGTAATTTCTCTTTTAGTTTTTCTGTGAAAATTATAACTTTGTTTGACATTTTAAAAAATTGCACGCACGCAGTGCACACAATCAATACAATGCATTTTAATAACAGAACTTAAATATCATTCTGTGATTGTAATTTTGATGGATAACTAAGGAAGAGCTCTAGAGGCTTGCCTAGTTGATAAACTCTTCTATGAAAAGCTTTACAACACTTAACATTGAATCAGGAGAGAATGAGATCCTCAGCTGCATCTTTTGTGCAGCTGCCCGCTGCTTTAGCCACAGCTGAGATAATTCATAGGGTTCAGGAGGAGTATGTCCATGTAGTTTGTCCATAGGGCTGCTGGGTAATACAGACCGTGTGATTAGGTGCCTGTGGCCTACATGCAGTCTGTAGGGAAACCTCTCCATTTTAACCTGAACAGCAAATGATGATTCAGTTTCCCTTCCCATGAGAAATTGTTTTAGGAGCTACTCCGAGTGTAGGAACAGTGAAAGTCAGAAATGAATGCTGTTGGTTCCTGAAAGATTGTTAATTAAAATCTCATAGCTCTTCAGAGGGCTCAGTGGAAAGGGAAACCTTCATGCCATCCTCTCTTCTGCAGGTGTTTTGTGGGAAGACCTTTGCAGAGCTTCTGAAACTAAACATTGTCAAACTTGTAAGCACCTGGGCTTGATTCCAACATGTAAACAAACAAGAAAATGTGGTTGGATACTTTTTATCATTGGAAACACACAGATTTTAAAAATTCCTGTAAATAAAAATAGATCTGCTCAGCAGCTTAAAATTGAACAAAGCCATTCATTCCTACGACCAAAAATTTCAGTACAAAAAGAGAATTTTTGTACCTTCTTTGCTTGTGTGGGTTTTTTTGTGTTTTGTGTGGTTTTTTTTTCCCTTTAGAAGTTCAAATGAAAGCTGGTGCTGGAGATGAAAATCAGAATTATCATAACCTCACCTGTAAAGCCACAATAATGACTTTTATAATAGGGTGTGGCATATTTCTGTAATGTCATATATGTAAAATAATTAGAGAAAAACCATTTTCAAAGCCTGTTTTAATCTGTTGGATTACATGAAAATAAAGGTTTTCATTTTTGCAGTATATGGTTAGGTAAATGAGCAATTAAATTTGTGTTTACTTACAACCATAATAAAATGCTACAGCACTTTTGGGATGTGGTTCTGTTGTGTTTTCTCTAAATTCTGCTTGGCTGTGCTGGTTGGTGGTTTTTTTTCATTGTTGTTGGTTTTGGGTGGGGTTTTTTTGTGTGTTTTTAGGTTGTAGGGTGTTTTTTTTTCCTTTAGGAAGGGAGAACTAGAGGAGGTAATTCATAGCGCTGGAAAACTGAGTTTGAATGCCTGAATCACTTTGGAGTACATAGTGTTCACCCAGATGTTCTAAAGAACATCAGAGTTGAAATAGATTAATTATTATTTATAGTATAGAATCTGAGACTTAAAACTGCCTAGAAATAGTAAATAATTTGACTTGTAACCACTTTTTAAAAAAGGATTATTGGATAAAATGGCAGACCAACAGACCTTATATGTGTATAGGACATGCTAGTTGAAATCTTGAGAAATTTGAAAGAATACAGTATATTAAGGAAGAGTTATCACAGTTTTTAAAAAATGCATTGTAGATATTGAGATAACAGAGTGAGGATATGTATTATTACTTAAAAGTTCTTATCCCTTCTTGTTTCCTCTTTCGTTTGTCTGCCTCTAATGGGATCATATCTCCCTCACTTTGTTTTGCGGTGTTAAATGCAGCTCTTTCAGCTGTTGCTTATAAAAGAGTTCCTCTCTTTCTCTGCTTAAAAGATGGAAGTAATTTTCCTCACCTGTTACAACGTGAATGCATTCTCTGTTAACACAGCTGACTTAATACGGACCACGTGGTTTCTCACGAGGGAGGCCTTGCCAGTGTCGTATGCAATGGTCTGGGTACTCTTACGTCTTCTCTAGTATACTGCAGGTAGGGTGCCAGCAGATGAGCGTAGGTAGAACATGTCCCATCCTGAGCGAGTAACTTTAAGTACAGCACTATGCCATATGAGCCCTTTTGCTCTGGTCTCAGTTAGTTTAAGAACCTTTGGTGCTGCTTTCTATGTCCACAGGTGAGCACGGCCATGGCAGATCTGCCACACCTCTTGCCACAATGGCAGATCTGCCACAATGTCTAACAGTCATTGACACCATCTACCCTGGGGAAATCCACCTAACATCTAATTCTATTTTCTTCAAACATCAATTTCCATAATTATTCCTGTATTCAAAATTTGTTGTGTGTCACTGTTGGGCAGCTTTTTTGACCCTACAAGCTGCATACCGAAACCTTCATATAGTTCAGAGCCATGGGACATTAGCCACAAACACTGAGGAATGAAAGAGAAAACACGAGCTGTTGTGGTTCCATCCTTTCAGTCTTCTGGGAGTGGAAATTGTTTTATCTGCTTCCACCAATCACTTAGGCTCTTAGAGGTTTGCATCTAGTTGGGATACCAACTTTACCTGTCGCAGTCCCTACATTTCTGGATACTGTTCAATGTTCAGGCTGACCTTGTTGAAGGTAGCCAGTGTAAATGTTCTCCATTCAAGAGAGATTTCAGGGAAGATTGATCAGAATCTTAATGTTTTGAGTTTTAAGACTTTTTGTTCTGTAAATTGCTTGGTGGTTTTTTTTGTTTGGTTGTTTTTTTGTTTGGTTGTTTTTTTGTTTGTTTGGTTTTTTTTTAAATATTTGGGCATCAACAGGCTTGCAGTTCCTTATTTTATACCTTGATCTTTTGATTCAACTGTGTTTGCTTGCAGATGTTCACAATTTGAAACAAGACTGTAATTAGGTAAGCTCCCTGGTACTGGCAAACTACTTTTGCACTGCATCCCTGAAAGAAAAAATGCACACTGCTGAAAACTGTAATCGAAATAAACCACTCTCTATTCTTTGCTGTAATTACCATAATGTAATTCTCAGCACAGGTGGGAATTTTCTATTAATAGAACTTGTTTAGAATAAAAAAGAGAAAATGGCAAGGAATCATGCCAACATTTGTTTCCAAGAGAGTTCTACAATTACTTTGGAAAGGGGTAGTAACAAATAATTTCCTAAATGACAGTGTTTGTTTCCATTTATGTGTTTGCATGTTTGCCTTTTTGAAGCTATTTAAAAATTTTAGTATTTTTAGTATCATATGTTTATATTTTATTTCCAAGGGTGCCTCCCAAACTCCTTTTTTGTCCATCCTCACTGCTGATCTACATAAATACTCCCAGATTTACTACTTGATTGGCATGTATTCCATTAATACAAATGACTTACTGTGCTACACAGCAAGCATATGTAGACCCTGAAGACCCCCGAGTGGTCACCATATTCACAGCTGCTCTGGGAACAATTCTTTAACTCCAATGCACACGATCTTAGTTCATATCAATCCACTTACTGAGCCTCTACTAAACACCTGAAACTTCAGAGAAATTCAATCACTCTCTGTAAATATGCTGTCCTCTGGCATAATTTTGTGTCTTGTGTGAAGTAATATTCTTTCCCATTTGTTTCTATCAATCAGATAATAACCTGACGAATGAAGACTTAGTCTTTGCTATACTTTTAGTTGTTTTTACTGCAAATTTTATTCTTGAGTATAATGTGTAAGCACTCTTAATGTTAGCATTGTGGGGAAAGGAAGGAGGTTCACAAGATGACTGAATGAGAAAGAAAAATAACCCATCTAAACATAAAGAAAAAAATAATCTATCATCATTCGCTTTTGCCTCGTGGGTCAGGATACACAGTTATGTTTGCTATGCCCTGTTGGGTCAATATTTTATATACAACTGCTATAGATATATACGTACTGGCTATTTTTCCTTCTTTCCAAACCGGATATTGATTCATTGGAAGGTAAAGGGAAAATAACTTTTAAAAGCTCTGAGCTTAGAAGGGGAGGATTATGGGTGTCAGGGACTGAATGAGAACCATGACAAAATGCCGAAGACATCTGAGGATGTTCCTGAGCAGTAAATCCTACGGGCTATTTACCAGGTAGCCTTATCTTACAGTACCCTGTCTCCATACCAAAGACAACATTGTCTTTGAGTGTGTTACTTCTGAAATGAAAGGGACTGACTTCTTTAAAAAAAAAAGTTACAAGGATACTGGATAGAACTGCCATCTCATTAGTCCTTCCCCAGTCATGCTTCTGCACACTGGTAGCCCAGATGAGCAGGAGATGGGGGCAGTTGTAGGCTCTGTGGAAGGACACAGCTCTTCTTCTGTTCTTCAGGAAAATTTGACTTTATGGTAATAAGGATTTTGCTTTCTTCAGAAGTTGACATAGCTCAGAATAATGCCCTTTTTTTTTTGAAAATTTTTCTGGGTATTTCACAATCTAAGGAGCTCTTCTTTGAGGTGAAACTGGTAATTGATCATTGGCACCTTCTTTTTTTGCTGTCTTAACGTCATAATCTTTTTTTGTTTGGCCTCTCACTCCCCATTTCTGTGTGTAAATAATCTCAGGAATTTTTGTCACATCCAGGTAAGCTGATCTCAGGGATCACCTCTGATTCTGCTCTTATCATTATGTTCAAAGAGTTTGTGTGTATTTTTTTGGTCAGCCCTGAAGTGGTCAGACAGTTGGACTAGATGATCGTTGTAGGTCCCTTCCAACTGAAATAGTCTATTCTATTATATGCTTTCCCCTCCAAGGTGTGGTCTTTGGCTTTATTTGTGTTACATCTTGTTCACCATTTGTTTTCTAAGTCATATTATCTGAATG
Source organism: Nyctibius grandis (assembly GCF_013368605.1). Taxonomy (NCBI): domain Eukaryota; kingdom Metazoa; phylum Chordata; class Aves; order Nyctibiiformes; family Nyctibiidae; genus Nyctibius; species Nyctibius grandis. Next base: position 57,891,409 of record NC_090658.1, read on the forward strand.
AGAAAATAAGATAGCAATAGTTTTACAATAAAAAATTATTTTGTGTTTACCCGCAGATTTTATTGATGTATTAATTCTTGCAGGCCACTGCGAGGTTAGTCTATAGTGGGATTACAGCAGGTTTGGGTTTTCAACAATTTCAGTGGGAGTTCTCCTACAAAGCCCTGATGTTGAGCTCATATGAGCAATATGGTTCCTGATTTCTCTATCTGCAGTACCTGCCTCTGAGTTATTCCTTGCTTTGTGTGTGGAGGGGAGAGGTTATACCAAAAATGTTAAAAGCCTGCTTTAATCTTTCATGTATTTTAGGATCTTGACAGGGCTATTATAGGGAGACAGAGTTTGGAGATGGAGATCAGAAACCTCCAAGATAAACTGACTGCTAATCAGAAAGCTTTGGATGTCTCAAAGAGGGAACTGCACAATCTGAAGAAATCTTCCAGTGAGCTGGATGGAAGCTTGAAGAGCAGCGAAGAGGAGGCCAGGACTGCTCAGAGCTCTTTAGTGGCTTTTAAAGAGCAAATTGCTACCCTACTCAGCAGTGGATCTGCAACAGTTAAACCTTCCGAGAAAGCAATTTTGGAGAGGATCAAAGAAATAAATTGCAAAGAGAAGAGTAAAGAAATAGTAAGTCAGCAACTACTGCACTCGCCCAATGTGTATATTTATTCTCTTTGGACACTTTTTCTTTTTATTCATCTGTTAGAGTGTTGCTTCCTTCTGCTTAGGTTTTGAAATTACAGAAACCTTTAATTTTATTGTCTTGATTTGAGACAGTAAGTGAAAAGCATCTATGTTTTATATAAGTAGGAAGAGGTCAGAAATTAAATTAATAATAGGTGCTGTTAACAAGACAAGACATGGAATGGTCTTTCAGTTAAGACATTGAAATTTGGTTTCAGTGCCACATAGCAGACATCAAAAGTGGCTGCGTGGTCACTATGATTTATTGGAGCAAGTGAACAAATCTGGATTTGCTGCAACAGTGGCTTCAAGGACCGACCCGTTTCTCAAAGCAGACATAATTAATGAGTTGCCCCAGGCAACTTCTTTCCCTCCAATCCTCAAAACCTGCGCCTAAAAGAAAAAAGTATTTTTACACTTACAGTTAAACATTGTTGAAACCGTAACTGTTCGCCATCCAGGAGAAAGGCAATAGGAAGGCAGCTGGGTGTTCGAATGCTCTGACTTGAGGTGTTCTGGCTGGTAGTGTTTGCAAAGGTGTGTTTGCATGTACAGATAGAGAAGGGACAGCTCAGGAGGAAGGCGAGCCAGTCTGACCAATGTCAGTATCCCAACACTGCACTGAAGGTTCTTACTTGCTTACAGGGGCATATATTAATTTTGTCAGCGAGGACTATTTAATTAAAAGTCACACACTAAATCAAAAGCTGTTTTCACTGAGCCACTGAAAGACCAACTTTTGTGTCCTTGCCAGATTTTAAGATTCTAGCATCTCCTGCTGATGTGATAGTTTTTTATGTTAGTAAATGGTTTTGTATTCTGTCCAAGATTGGAAATAGCTCTTGAAAATATCCCTGTGCATTTTGATAGAATATTTTGTTAAAAAATACAAAATGGCTCCCCTATACCTTAGTCTGAGGGTTTGTATGCCAAATTTCAATGAAAACAAGCTTTGTGAAAATTATCAACATCTGAAAATGATCTGCTGAATTGGAAGTGTGGCAGCAAGTTTTTAATATAGAAGTTCTTTACAGTTTTGCTATATGTTATTGAGTACTGCTTCCATAAGCAAAATGCTTTCAAATAGAAACAGAATGAGAATTTCATGTGCACGTATGTTTGTACTATTTGATGTTTTGGCATACAGTACACTCTGAGGTGTTGATTATTTTGAGAACTGCTGAGAAAGGGAAATTTAAGTTGACTGGTAGCTATTGAGTAAAAAGGTTTTGCTCCTGGGAATGCTTGCAGGTGACCTGCTGCTTTTGTAAGATTCAGTTGTGGCTAAGTCCATTTGCGTACTACATTGAGCTGCTGTTAGCCTCTGTGGATATACTACAGTACATGCACAGTGCGTGCTACTTAGTTCTTATTGTTCCTGATCTTATTCCTTAATACTAGCTTTACAGGCTGGGTTGCCCACTTGATCATACTGACTTAGGGCTGACCAAGAAAACCCCAACCAACTAGAATGTGAGAAATTATTAGGAAAAAAATGGAGAAGAAAAAGAAAACCATAATTATGCCACTGTATAAATCCATGGCTGCTGCATTCTGAGTAGCACACACAGTTATGATAATTTCAATCAAAAAAAAAGGGCCTTCAAAAAGTACTGGGAAGGGCCATGAGAGTGTCTAGAGGCTTCTATGCAAGGAAAGACTCAACAGACAAGAACTTTTCATCTTGGGATGGTGAGTGCAATGCAGTAAAGCAAAAAAATACAGGTTGTAAGCACCATCATAAGAGATGTGGCAGCACTAATGTTCTTCAGATGGTAGGGACCTTAAAAACAATTTGTACTAGGTGCACAGATGTGTGTGTGCATATATGGGTATGTAGAAAACAGTGGAAGTTTAAGATAGCATCTTACTAAACTACAACAGTGTAGCTTATTGATTGTAAAGATAATACTAAGATGATGAGAATATATAGTTGTTATGTTGGAAAAGAGGAAAAAAAATTGCCAGTATGATGTGAATGACCTTATAACTTCATCTTACACGATGCTTTTTTGCACTCATCCTGCGTCCACCCTGTGCCTGTCTCTTGTGACTTTTGGGCTGTTGAGGGAAATGCTCTACCAACTACATAGCTGTAGACTGCTTTTTGATCTGGTGTGCTGTGGGGCTGGGCCTGGTGTTTGCACGTGCCCTCTTCTTAGCACAAGAAAAAATAAAAGCTTAGCACAAGGGAAAAATAAAGTTCAGGAATATTTTACTGAGCATTATTTACTTGCAGCAGGGATGAACTCTACTGTCCCCAAGGTAGGAGCTGCCCTGGAAATGAGTATTTGCAACTTCTTGTAACACAGGAAATAAAAGGTCTTTGTTTGAAATTATCTGGTAGCCACATTAAAACAAAAAGCAGGAAGTGTTTTTTTTTCAGACTGGTTGATCAAGCTGCACAGGTCGTTGGCACAGGAAATTGTGGAGGTCAGAACTGCAGGACCAAAAATGCAGCCTTCATAAGTCATTGGATACAGGCATGGGAGGGTAATAATGGTGCAACTCTTTTAGGAAATCCCTAAGTTGCTGATTGTCCCTAAGCCAAAGATGAAATTTACTCCAGGATGCTCTGACAGGTTCATGGTTTTGTGGTCTCACCTTCTGCGGTGTAATCCCTCACTTTTTCATGCTCACGGACCTCTGCAGCCTGTAAAAGCCCCACGCAGCTGGGCTGGGTGCAGAGCTGCTCTGCAGCCTGATGAAGGGGCTCTGGGTTCTGTGGCAGCAGCCTGTCTCTGTGGGCACAAGTTACTGAAAGCTTTTTTTTTTCCTGCTGAGTGATATGTGATGCAGAAAAACATAAAATGTGTGTGTGGGTTCTTGCTGGTTTATTATTGTTTAGTGTTTTCTACCACTGTACGAGCAGCAGTAATTTCTCAGTGTTTTTTAGGTGGCTTGGGTATGAACTATTGTTTGTATTTAATTGCCGTCTAAGTTGGAAACCTTTCTGTGCCATTAAAGTCAATGGGAGTTTTGTGTGCTTATTGTTCATTTTATTAACAGGAGGCAAGCAGATGCTTAAAATGAAGAGACTGCTTGGAGTTGAGTGTCTGAACACTGAGTTACAAATGCAACGTTGTTAATTATGTAATCAAATAATTATATATGACAGTAAGAAGAGGAGAGAGGGAAAGCAGGAAGCAAGCAACTTATTGGATAGAACTGTCTGTCAGTATTTGGCAGCAGTGTAATCAGATGCTTTCAAGCAATTAATTTATAAGTAATTTACAACTTAAAATCCATTACATTATATGTAGGTGCTGCAAGCTTAACAGTGTAGAGCTTGTTTACAGAATTGTTAGTCTAGTTCCTTGTTATGAGATTTTATCCTTTTAGCCTTGGGCTTTGGCTAGATTACAGAAATTATTATTTTTGTTTTTAGCAAAATCTTTTAGTTAAACACTCTTTAACAGTTAACAGTTGGGAAGCACTCCTCTGAGACTTAGTTATCCATATCTACATTCTCACCTACATGCTGCATGTATTTTCTAAATCACTCATCTCTTTTTTTCCACTCAGCTCCTTGATAGACTAGTGATTTTATTGGTTTATTTCAAAGAATGTTAGTTGACTGGCAGGTACTGCTGATTTGCTAACATCTTTGGAAAGTTTATGTCTAAATTAGTTTGTACTAATTTTTTATAGCTATTAGCCCCTTTTAGTCGGTTGACTCATCTTAAATACGGTTTCTGCTGTTCACTTTTGGGTGTCTCACGTGTCACCACTTCTGTCACTTTCTCCTGGTGGTTACAGCAGATTTTTCTCTTTTTGTCTTTTTAAATGTATTTTAAAGACAGATGTTTTACCCTCTTTTTAATAATTTTAGGATGCATCTTTCATATCTTTCTAACATTTCCACACCCACCTAACCCCATATGTTTTGTTGGTTTGCTTGCCCCATAGATGGTATCACAGCTTGAAACCCAAATAACTGAATTGACTGAAGCTTTGGAAAATCAGACCAGATTGTACCAAGAAGTTCTGGAGATGAGCAGGAAAGCTGAAAAAAGTTCTGAGACTTTCCAGCATCAACTGAAACACTTGGAAGAGGAATTACTGTCTGTAGATCTGATGCAAGATGGTTTGAAGCTTGAGAAACAAAAAGTAGTTGCATGCATTGTTCTCTTTTGCATAAAAGTCACTAGAGACAAAGATACAGCTAATTGCATTGCACTGATCAACTGGACTATTACTCACAGTACCCCAAGTAATGAGAATTAGCAAAGTCAGGCATCATGTAGGGAGTAGTAATATCTTTTCTTTGGCCAACAATTTTAGTTGGAAAAAGTAGCTGTTAGTGAGTTCAAAGTCCATTTAATGTGGAAAAAAAAGCAGATTAAAAGAAGTTTCTGTAAATACGTCCTTCAAGGATTCTCTGATCTCAAATCTTTCTCTGACCTCCTCATCTTTCTCTAATATATCACCTGGTCTGCAGTCTTTCAAGATCTTGCAGTCCTTGATTCTTTTATAACCTTAGACCATCAAGGCTACCAGGATTTTTTTTTTTATTAATTGTATGAATGAACACACTGTTAGTCTATAACACATCTGCATAGTAAGAGTTTGAAAAATGACATCGTACCTGGAAAGCTAAACCAGCCATCCAATACAGCTAAGACAGAGAAAGTGTAGCATGTTACCAGGCCAAGATCAATGCTTAGAAAACTGAATTTACAAAGAATCAACAAGTTTGGTGCTGTTTTGCATTAGTCTATGATACAATAACTTTTATGAAAGAAGCATCCACCACATTGGGAGCAAACCAGAAAATGGAGCTGTTCCTTCCCCTCTGCTTCCTCTGTGAAGAACATGTGGCCCTAGTTTCTTAATTTCTCTCTAGATTTTGCTGCAATAAAGAGATTTTTGTTGTGATTTTTTCTGTTAATGTACAACTTTAGTGCTTGCTGCTGCTGCTGTTTTTAACCTTTTGAACCAGAAGCATCATGAAACAAAAAGAGATTCTTGCTATATTTTATCATCTTGGGCTCAAGCAACAGTTATAGAACTAATTTGTTGTTTGTTTTTTTTTTTCTTTGTGGTTTCTTTGCAAAGATTATGACCTGCAGCAGAAGTAAGAGAAAATAAAGGCAAACGTAGTTCTTAGTGAGGAGGAGAACTCTGCATTTTGCAAGAGTGGCTAATTGAGACCAGGGAACTAATGCAATTTTTAAAGAGCTAGCAGGACAGAAGAAGGAAAAAACAGATTAAATAATATTTGATATCTGTGTGCGTTCACATCAGTAAACCAGATGGACATGCATTTAAAATAATCTTTAAAGCAATTTGTAACCCAGTAGCTTATCTCTAAAACTTGCTGTTCCAAAGAAGGGCAAAAGACTGACCATGTTAACATTCCTGTGTCTCTTCAGACTACATCAGATCTCACCCATGGCATCCTTGGTACCAGTTTTATCTGTTTTAGACCTCACAGCAGTGAGCAATCACAGCACTTGTAATTAGTTGGGATGTAGCTGTCCTTTCTAACTTCTCCCTGCTAATGCATGGTCATGTAAAGCAGCAGAGCCACAGAGGGGAACTGGAGTCAGAAGCAGACACACATACCTAATGCTCCTCTTACTGCAGAGATGCAAAAAACAATCTGGTCTTTCTAAGAAGATAAATACAGTAGGTCCAGGGATTTATGAACAAAATTAATGTTGACTATAAAAGGACAAATGGAGAATTTGCGATTGTGTCAGGAGTGTGTACTACAAACATTCCCTTTCAGTACATTATTTCTTGTGGATAGTGGACTTGGCTATGTATAGTTGGTTGCCGGTGTAGGGGGCATTGCTTTTAAATTGTACTTCAGGACTTTTAATGAAGTTTTATTATCCTTTTACTCACTCTTTCACATCTTATCTTAGTATCTGAGATTTCTGGAGCAACTTAATGAGAAGATGAAGCTGGGTAGCCTAGCAGCAGAGGTTGGATTTGATATGAATGTGGATGCGATTCTAGCCCGTGTAGACCAGTTAGTGAAACTGGAAGGTGATGCAGTGATTGAAAACAAGACTATGGCATATAGCCTAAGAAGGAAGGTAGGCAAAAAAGACATACAGTTACTGTTTGTTTCAAAAATAAACATTGCTAGGGCTATATTTCTATGGTGGCTTGCTAGAGGCAGCAGATTGGAGCTTTGTATATGTACAAGATGTCCATTACAGAAAAAGAAGACAGTAAATGTTCACAAACTGTGCAAACAGACTGCATATTAAAACAACTAAAACCACCAGTCAGTTAAATACATGATACTGCGTTTCACAACTTCTTCAATAAATGTATAAAGTTATGCATATTTATATGTGTATATATGTCTACTTTTTAATACACATTTATAATATACTTCTGTGAACAGCTACTGTAGATATTTAAATCTAAAAGGATCTGCTGGGAAGGGGGGCATCTTACACAAACTTCTCTAGAAACTAGTAGGACGTTGGTTGTACTTCATCAAGAATTTCAACTTTTCCAGCAAAGAACTGTGCTCCTTTAGGAGCATATCTGTTCAAATCTGGTCAGACACCCTCCGCCATTCTGTTATGACAGAGTGAAATCTTCTTGGTTTAGGCTTATCAGAACAGTTTAGAGCTTAGAGTAGGTCTGTTTAAGGTTTAAAACAACACTATTTTTTCTGGAAGCAACTGCCTCTCTGGCAGGGAGTATAGTACGTATGTTAATACTCCTCAGATATTCCAGAGTAAAGCCTAGCAGCTCAGCTCGGGTAAACTGAAAACAGGTAGCTCCCTGAGCACCAAAATTAGAAAACTAATCTGCTGGACCTGGTATTGGAGCAGTGGATGAAAGCTCTCTTATTTCTGTATGTTGGTGGTTCTTTCACACCAGCCTTAATGAACTGATTAAAGATGGAAATACCTTAAACTACCATCACTGAAACCACTGTCTCCTTAGCAAATCTCTCTTACCTCTTGCATTTGACTAGTGCCTTATGTTTCAATCTCTGATGTCTCTCAAGTATATATGCTCAAACAGGGTGCAGTCTATATGTAAATTCATTCTAAAATGTAGTGCACAAATTCAGGGATGGAGAGGTACAATGAGTTTATAAAGAGGTGTCAAGTTCGTGTATATATGTTTATACTGCTTTACAGAGTTCTCAGGAGAGGAATAGGAGTTCAGGTTAAATATGCAACATGGGGATTTAATTTGCAAAACGGTCTGTGTAGTACTATTGTCTTTCACATATATTTTTTCAAATATTGTTGTGTTTGGAAAACTAGTTGAAGACTCAGAAAGAAAAACTTGAAAGCAAAGCGCTGCACATGAACCTTCTGCGGCAGAAAATAACCCAGCTGGAAGAAGAGAAGCAAGTAAGGACTGCCTTAGCTGTGGAGAGGGATGAGGCCAATCTCACTGTCAGAAAGTTACATAAGATGATAGAGAGGTTACAGAGGCAGCTTGATCTGGCAAGGGAAACGAATACTGATCTCAAAGCCAAGCTGTCTGAAACCAATGAACTTAAGGTGAGTTAGAAGGTTACATTTGTGCTTCTATCCCTTCTTCTATTCCAGTTGAATACAGCTGGAGTTCATTTACAATAGATGTGTTCGTAGAGAACTGCTCAAATCCATTTGTGTGGGGAAAACAAATACAATATTACATTGTTTTGGGTATTTTGCAATTTGTCTTGATATACTGTGTAGCGTCTATAAAGCACAATGTAAGTTTTCAGGCTGACGTAAGAAAAATGTGATACATGCATCCCTTTCTTTCCTGTCGATATGGCTGTAATCTTATATTTTCCCATACATTGCTCACAGAAGATCTGCTCTGCTAGGTATGGGGGGAAAAGGGTTTTTCTGCATAAAACAGGCAAGATGCTAAATTTTTATTCTTCCTGTATTTTATTATATTGCAGCAGTAATAAATTACCTGCTTTAACTCAGGTGAAAACAAGTAGTTTATAGTCATTGATAGCTTGCCACAGCTGGAAGAAAGGAAGATTGATTTTATGCAAGTTTGTGTCTTGTGGCTGATGGAGTGAAATAGATAAGTATTTGCATGTTCCAACTAAAGGATTTTTACCAGCAAAACATTTTGCAACTCATTTTCATACTATTTTTCCAGGGGCTAGCAGAGAGTGAACTCTCTCTGTGGGTTTTTGTCTGTCCAGTTACCTCTCTTCACAAAACCTGCAGAGAATTAACTGTCTTTGAAACAAACCCCTTTTGTTAATTGAGTTGAAAGTGGCCAGTCTTCTTTAGCAACTTTTCAGTTCACAGGTACATGTGATTTCACCAGGAACCCAGAAGAAACCCCATAAAAGCACTTACTCATGATTACTCCTGATTACCTTTATTATTTGTTTGTGTTAGACGAAAAAGTGTGACAAATGTAACATTACATTGTTTGTTATTGCAGATCAAAACTTTGGAGCAGAACAGAACAATAGAAGAACTCAATAAGTCTCAAGGCAAATTGGAAAGAATGAAAGAAAAGGCTGAGAAACAACTTACCTTTGTCAAATCGGAACTTCTTTTAAAGGAGCGTAAAGCTACTGAAGATAAAGAAAAAACCAAAAATATGGTAGAAGCAGTTACCAGTGAGATGAAGGTGCTTAAAACAACCTTTGCAGAATTAGCAAAAAGAGAAAGACAGGTAAGTGTATGGGTATTTGGCCAGTGCTAGCTGTCACTTAGAATATAAGAATGTGGTATCAGTGGAGCACCTGTCCAGCTGTGCTGAAAACATTTGTGAACTTTATTAAACAAGGAAGTGTTCGCTTGTGAGCTAGCATGGCAGTTGTGATTCTGAGAGGCAAAGCTATTCTTCAAGTTATACACGTAAGAGAATGAATAATAAATACAGGCATTGTTTTCTTTGTTCATTGCAAAATAGTATATCACCTTGTGGAGAAGTGTGAAAATGCTTTAAAATCCTAGTATCTTTTTAAGGTATGTTTTTCCATATATCTTAGCTATAAAACTTACTTGCGTGTTACCGTGTATAGGCCATAAATTCAAAGAATGTTGGAAAAGATCAGAAAACTGAAAAAAAAAACCAAACCCACCACCCAAAACAAACCAGACTTAATACTGAATGTAACTATTTTGGATCAATTTGTGACATATAAATTTGTTCAGGTAAGAAAAATTTTTGTGGTAACTCATCTTGGGGAGGGTATAAGGAGTTTGTGGGAAACACATTAGTAAATGTGTTCCATTCCAATTTCAAAGAATTGTGAAGTATGTATGTAATCCCCTACATATTGTGTTTTGTAGCATTATAGATGGCATAATTATTGAAAGACAATGCGACACTTATTTAAAGCAGACAATGTGTCATTTTAAATTCCTTATTCCAACCACTTAGAATTTGTTAGTTTTTCCAGCTGAAAGTTTTGTGCTCTATGTTTGCCTTTGGATGAAATTTTAAGAATGCTATTTCAAAAAATGAGTCTAGAAAAATATGGTTTTGCTCACATGGAGAAAAAAACAACAGCCTGGGAATCTTTCTTCCTGGAAAGCTTTAGCATTATTTTGGTTTATAATGAAGGTTAGAAATTTGGCAGGAAAATTTAATTTCTTCATAGGTCTCGTGAGGAAACAAAGCATCTTGCACACAAAGGAAGGTATGTATTATATTCAGGAACTTATTCCATGGTGTCATGCATTGAGTACTTGCTAAAAACACACAAATGTTGAATTTTACTGTCTGAACCTAAGGCATTTCAAGCCATTTGTATACTGTTGCAGTGTTGTTTGACAAATTTGAAGAACATGGGAAAAGTAAGGTAACTGGGCTACAAAGTGCAGAATGCTCAAGCACAGCATAGCACTAGTTCTCAGGCTTTCTGTGTTAGTGAAAGAAAAATGTCAACTTATAATTCACCAGCATCCACAATCATCTGCATCACAGGAACATTTCAGACACCTGCAGGTGGAACTATACTGCTAAACTGGGAGCAAAGCTGTTTGAAAAACTGACACCTGGTACTTGTGCAGTGCTGATGAGTAGTAATGTCATTTTGAGAATATGAGAGTTGCCACTAATATTCATAGTATACTCTCCTCTATCTTAACAGTTTACTTAGATAAAATCTGTCCTTAAAATAAAGCTACTGTTGCTAAATCAGATAATTTGTTCTAAACTCTCCCTCTCTCACTAATTAACACATGAATTTTTTTTCCTGCTTCTCCCGAACCATTACCCAAGGAGAATTTCTTCCTTATCCCCAAGCTAGTGTAGTTCTTCACCTGCTTTGAACTTGCTCATTCTTCCTTCTTGAGGAAGCTAAACAATACCAGACTTCTCTCATTCTCTGTAGAAGGTAGAGAATGCAGATATTAAATACATCTCTGAGCACGTGTGTGTATATTTAATCTAAATACAAGCACAGCCATGACATCTGTGTGTGTATGCATGTTAAGAAAACCACTAGAAACTGAAAGTGCTGTTACCTGATGGAGTTGTTGTGTCCAGGTTGACTGCTTGTATATGTATTTGTATGTTCTTTTCAGGTATACTCTGCTTTCCATTGATATCAGTGCATCAAATTTAATTTGATTGCATTTGGTACATGGTTGTAGTGCAATTTGGTTTATTCACAATTGCTGTAATTATATTGAACAGCTTGCAATAGCAGAGATATGAGAGCAAGAAACTTGGCGCAAAGCACAGGCCCGAATGTGTTCCCAGGGGATCAGTTGGGTTTGACGTACAGACGTCTTGGGGGATTTAATTCATCCAAAGACTGGATCTTTGCAGAGGGCTGCCTTGATCTTTTAACATAAATCTGTATGGAAACAAATTCCAGCTCTGCTGCCTGCTTGTTCTGTCTGTGATCGAGATGTTTAAAAAAATTTTTAGCTTCTGCTAAATTGTACTTGCCTAGCACACTGACAGAGCCCCCCATCACTGACCTCCTGATTTGCTGCTGAAGAGAATATATGGGAACTTGGGGGTTTTTGGTGTTACATTGTTCCAGCGTTTCATCCAAGACATTGCACTGCCTTGGTAAGACAGATAGCTGGGACTGAATTCTCAGATCCTTCTGCCCTGTACTGTCTTGGTTTCCATATTTGTTTTTCTGAACTGATGTCAGCTCCTTAGGGTTTGTACTGGAATGAAACAAACTGTCTTTGGCAAAGGCTTGGAAATGAGTCCTTGTTTTCAGGGTTTTTGCAGCTTGCCTCACAGATGTTATAGCTGCTTTAGAGTTTTGCACAGTATTGTTGGGGATGGACACATATTTCAGGAGTGAGTTTATCTCCTCCTTACCATTGGCTGTCAGCATGATTCGTGGAGCGAGGATGCTGCCACACCAGAGCGCAAGTCTGGCTTCTTGATGGTTTTGATGTTTCTGTCACTTTTTGAGTCTCTCTCATGCTTGGGAATGGGGATCTTGACATTCAAGTAGATAGCAAGACAAACATATTTCCTCAAATAGGAACATTTACTACTTTTAATTGTGTGTTGATCATAAGGGGTATTAAGGCATTGGTCATTTGGGCTGTGTAATGCATTATCTGTTGAAGAGGCATTGAAGTTTGACTTACAATGATCTGTATTGTGAGTTGAGAAGAGTAGATCAGCATTCATGTTCATCTGATCTTAGGTTTTTAATCTAGTTGCTGATGGGGTCACTAGTAATGACAATTACTTGTGGATATCTGTCCATTTGGAACTTCAGAGAGATGGCTGGTTTCTTTAAATATTTTGCCAAATATCCTTCCTGTGATATATTTTCATCAGCTATGCACAGAAGAAAAAAAAACATTTCCCAGGCTGCATCTTGAACTTTGGCTGCACCCTGATTCCAAGTCAAAGTCAGACCGCAGGATGTGCCAAACCTCCACCTTTCTTCTAACTTCCTCCTTTCTGCTGTGGTTTCCACAAGAAAGTGCAGGGTGGATGGGACCTGTGGCAGGCAATGGTCAGGAGCTTGAGGTCAGGACCAGCACTTTAGCCTATGCTGTGGGATGTGCCTACTAGAGTTTCCAGTTGTCTGTATAGTTTGCAGTCATCTAGGGTCAAATACAACTCTTCTTCCCATCTTTTCCTCAGTCTTCACTGTTGAGTCAGCAGCGAAGACGTGCCTGTGAAGGATACTAAAGAACACTTGAAACCATGTTTTGTGTTCAAGATCCTTAGCACCTCAGCTGTTTACTTGTTTTGTTATTTGAGGTACACCTCAAAAGACTGTTTCCCTCCTCTCCATCTCTCTGTATTGAGCAACAGCAGAAATTCCTATATTTTGCACAGTTAATACAAATTCTTGTGTTTGTACGTATGGATATATACATATATGTTTTTCCAGGCATCTCCTTTGCTTGATATTTAATTTATCAGTAATTCCTTTCTGTTTGCTCTTCTAGCTGGCAGATTTCCGAGAAGTGGTCTCACGGATACTGGGCCTCAACATTGCCAGCCTGGCTCTTCCTGACTATGAAATCATTACGCGTCTCGAAGGGTTGATCCACTCTCATCAGCACCACTACTTCCCCTGTGTCTGCCTCAAAGACATGGCAAGGGCACCAGAGGAACACTCGCAAAGAAACATACAGCTTCTTCACTGAAACACACGTTTCATAAGGAGACAGAACAAAGTAAAATTTTCTTTTGTGCCTTCCTTCCTGCTAGACATGCATAGAAAACAGATATTTATTTCTTTTTCCTGCTCTACAGATACTGACTTGGGCTGATTTGTAGTGTTTCAGTAGGGAGACTGAGCTGAATGGATAGAGTAAAGCCAGTGGCCTAGAGGTAGCAAACAGAAAATCCATGGGCAGCATAATACTTCAGTTATGAAAATAGTAGACAATATGTGAACAATGTATAGCCCTCCAGTTTCAGGGGAATGCAGAGGCATTGAAGGCATGGGCCACCCGAGATCAGTTCACAGTTTTGGGAAGTACTTGCTAATGAATGTCAGCTTTAGTGACATTCCTTGTGCTTCACCTCTGGGTCACAGGGATGAAATAAAGTGGGGGTTGTCCCACTGCTGTTCCTCTTGCAAAATGGGACCTCTCTCTGCATTTTTATGCAAAAGGACTTTAGCTTCAAGACGGTTAGCTGGAAGTTAGAGGACTATCACAATTTTGGAACAAGGGATTTTTTTCTTCTCTTGTTTTCCTTAGTTTGCTCTTGTGCCAAATCTAGAAGTTATGCTTTTTCAGCAAAGTCTCTTTCACAGGGTCCAGTCATGTGCCTGGTGTAGATATATTTGGTAAAATTGCATGTTGCCCTTGGTCATGATGCCTTGAAATTTTTTCTTGTAGCTGCTGTATTCCTTGGGCAATTAATCCATAGGCCAAATAAATGGCAGTTCTTCTGAGTTAATAAAAGTTATTTTAAAATGCTTATCCACTACAGAAAATAGCTGAATTATTAAAGTCTTTATTCTCAGAAGCAATGATGAGGTGTCCAGAATTATCTCTTATTCATAAAAGCTGCTTGTCTATCACCCTTTCTGAGCGTTATTAAACTTCATGATTTCTAAAAGCAATTTGAAAATAAATATCTTTTAATAGCACACTCAGATATGATTCTGTGTTTTTACTTGTCTCTTCCAATTGTATATTTTATATGGGTGTGTAGAACAGTAAAGACGACTTACCTATTTATGTCTGTCCATTGTGGACTTTCTACAGTATCTCAGGAAATGATAACCCACTTTCTAAAACTGAGCACACTATTTTAAGAAAAATGAGACTTTTTCAAGTAAGTGTGGTAATATTGGTATCTGGCTAGGGACTCAAAGCACTATAGCTTGCTTTTATTTCACTTGTCTGAAGAATCGTTTCTCAGTGGCTTGTGAGTAAAAAAAGCAAAAAATACCCAAGCTTTTGCAAAATTAGTCATTTGAGGAGACAAGGTAAATCATATATTCTTATGCTCCTGTGGCTACCTGGATTAAAATACATTTCCTTTCTTGTTTTATAATGTAACATTGTTTTTCAGGTAAAGTGTAAGAAATGGAAAAAAAGGAAAAAGTTGAATTATATAGACTAAATTTTAGGAAAGCACCACAATTTCAAAGTAAAATAAAAGATTGAAATGTAGATATTTTTAGGCAGGATATGTTGGTTGGGAATTTAGAGGGTGGAAAAGGATGTAGTAATTTTCTAATTCTTCGTGAGAGAATACAAGTAATTTCTCCTTGTGTTTTCCTGGTTCTATAGGCACTTCTTTCTTCTTCTTCTTGAGTTATAAGTAAACAACAAAACCTCGTTTCTTCATCCACATTAATAAATATTATACAAAGCATATTTTACCATATTTTCCAGGTTAAATAAACTGGATTACAAAATTAGGTCCACTCAGCCCAGATAATACATTCATAATTTCAATAGTCTCTGAGAGTGCCAATCATAAAGTAAGTATGCATATTAGGCCATATTTAATGGTTAAGTGAGATGTTTTCCTAATGTTTGCAAAGACTTAAAATCTCCTGCCATGCTCAGCAGTCCTGTATCCTATTGCCCCATGACCAGCCATGGCACCAGCAGTGAAGTTCCAGCCCCACAGAAGCCACTAGCAAAGTTCTCCTAATCACTTCAGAGGAGACAGGTTTTCACATGAAGTTGGTAGCAAAGTCTGATTACTGACTTGTGTGTTAAGACAATAGAAAGTAGAGTAAGGGTTTTCTAATGCCTTTTTACATTTTTTTTAAATATTGATGCTAATGTTCATCAAAGAATATGACCTTTTAGCTGACTCTTAATCCCTGTATTTGCTTTTGTTTTGAAAGAGTACTGACATTTTTGTTCACCTAGCCAAAGCAAATAACAAAAAAATAAATAAAGAAGTAGTTTGACACGAACAAAGTTCAGGTAATTTTTGACCCATGTAATTTAATTAACCCCTGAGCAAAGTTTAAACTGACTTGCAATCTTTTTTTAGGTTTGTTTCATTCAGCATTGAACTTGGTCTTCCTTTTGGAAAAAAACCAAACCAAAACCCTCAAACAAAAAACAGGTTTATGAATGTTTTCAACATTTGTTTCAAATGTTTTCTTCTTTTTTTTTTAAACCAAGATGCATTCAACACTGGACAGCTTGGATAGAAATCTCTTAAAAGTATGTATTAAGGCTGTGTCAGCAGACACCCCTCTTGCAGTAGATCATTATTTTTATTGGGTTTGTATTAATAAAAGGTATGGGATTTGAGATCGCTATCTGTTCTTATTGCTTCTTTATTGTGGTAAAGGATTCTTGATTTACTGAGAGAATACATATTAAAAAGACAATTGTATTATGTGTGAAGTCACAGATTGGTACAGTTACGGGGCTAGATGTTTGTTTTTTTTCAAATAGTAGCTGAACCAACTCCAATGAAGACAACTTTGTTATTTCAGATTGGCAGGGATAAAAAGGCAAAACTCAACAAATTAAAATGTTGCAATTGCAGATATTGAAATGAAACAATGTACATGCCACAAATACTATACTAATAAAATCATGATGCAAACAAAAAAATTAGTGTTATAAAATTATAAGTGTATTAAAATATATTAAACTGAATTTTTTCTATACAACATATTGTTGATAATACATTCTTCAAAACTCAGGAATTCATGCAGTAGAACGATGATTCCTCAAATAAATTGAGTGCAAAAGCACTTAAAATGCTCTGCTGAATTAGAATTAGGAAGCATAAAGACAGATCACATTAAATTACTCTTCAACTTATGTTGCTCTGGAGATTATTATTATTGTGTAAAGCAGTTTGCTTACTTTCTCTGCATTTTCCTTCTGTGGATGATGTGTGCATCATCCACATTTTCCTAGGGCTGTTTGGATACTGGATTATTTTGCATATTATGACGGAGCAGAGGAGGGGAAATATGGATGATCAAAATCATAACAGATTTTAAATTTAAAAAAGCAGGTGGGGAATCAGGAACATTTCTAGAGAAAAAGACTCCTGGATCATGTATTCTCCCATATTTTTTCATATGAAATAGAATTATTTTTTTAAGACTGCAGATGCTGACCATTTCTCTTGATCATCAAAAAAGAAAAAAGGAAGGAATGGAACAAAATTAAGTTCTCTATGAATTTAGAGGAAAGGGATTTCTGATATTACTGAAGCAGAGAAAATAATATTAGTTAACTATGTGGAAAATACAAAAAATGGTAGTTTGCCAGAATAGAAATTGGAAAGAATACAAACATAATCATTTTCAAATGGAAGATTTCAAATTCCTTTGTTCTTCTGTCAAAACAAGTAAGAATCTTCTATGGCAATGCTTTTCTTTCTGGAAGAAAAGGAGGGTGAGTTTATTACAATGTACTCATAATTACTCAGGAATAACTGAGTTGGAAATGAAAGATCTACAAAACAAGACAGTTTGCCTGAACAAAATAGATGACTTTTCTGACAGTTTTAAAGTCAGCTAATGAGCCATGAGACAAAGAAGAACACTTATTTCAGAAGGCAATAAATGAAACAGTTGAGATATGTTTTCTCATTTTTTTTCACTTCGATTGCTTACACTTTGGTAAGTAGAAGAAACAAGAAAAAGAAGATTACAGCGTGAGCAAATGGGGGGCAAACTGTTGTCTTCCAAATGGTTCCAGGTAGAGAAACCAACTGTCAGATGGTCTTTGGTAACGCTGGGAGTGGGACTGGAGAGCAGGAAGTATAACCAAGCTGGAAGCTGAATAGGATTAGGCCACTGGATATGTATACGTAACCCCTCTCCTGTGAGGAAAGGCCATTCTATGATTCTGTGTTTACAAAATGATGATATGGGCTTTTTTTTCGAAATTGAATGTTCGTGTGTTGGGTGGGGAAGATGTGTGCTTGATCACAAACCAAACATTCAATTTACTACTAATATGATTTTTAAATAGGCAATTGAATGTAATTTAATCTGAAAAAAAGTACCTTGATCTACAAAATATTCTTGTTACCACACCTTAGTAGTGACAAATGCTATTTAGGGTGCTGATTAAGAGGCCTGAATTAATTCCAAAAGAATAAGCTTAGCTTCCCCTTCCAAAATCAAGGCACTGCCTGCCGGGGCAAATCGTTCCTGCCAGGCAGTGCAGCCAACCTCTGCCCGTGCTGTGCAAGCAGGCACGTGGGCAGCAAAGCCCACCGCCAAGGGCTGCCTGGGTCTGGGCAGCCTGGCTGGGTGTGCTCATGCTGGTGTGTGCCGTCTGTCTCCCCATCGGCTGCCAAGTGCCCTTCTCAGCCCTGACCCTGGCCAGCTGGGGTGTTGTACTGCTCGTCAGGCTGTGTGCTGGGAGCTCTGATTACAAAACAAATACGTGGTGGTAGCTGTGGGATGCTGGAAGACCTTCCCCGGCGTTGCTATGAAGGCAGCAACATGCCAGCAGAGCTGACTCAGCCCTTTCCCCTCCTGGTCATGTTTTTGTACTGTGAGGAAGAGCACGACCACAGCAGCTCTGCGGGCTGTGGCAGGGCGTTAAGTAGAGCCTTGGAAA
The DNA here is from genome assembly GCF_013368605.1 of Nyctibius grandis. Taxonomy (NCBI): domain Eukaryota; kingdom Metazoa; phylum Chordata; class Aves; order Nyctibiiformes; family Nyctibiidae; genus Nyctibius; species Nyctibius grandis. The sequence goes on from NC_090658.1 coordinate 57,909,516, forward strand.
TGGAGTTGTAAATCTGGGCAGACCAAAAAGCCACCTCTGGTCATGACAGGGAGCATCTGCAGTCTGTAACCTGCACTTTTGTCAGAACTGGTGACCAGGCTCCTCTTGGGCTCAAGCTAGCACAGCGAAGAAGTAAGAAGCACGAAGACAAACATTTCAAAGCATTTCTTCTGTGTATCCTTCATACTGCTGTAACAGTGCTAAAGGATGCAGTATACATCGATATGGGCAGCCACTCTGGCTGGCTTCTTGCTCTTAGGGGTGGTCAGAGACTCACAATTAACGTGACAGGCGTCCCAAAGGACAAGCAGAAATATAGTACTGGAAGGCAATTCTCAGACCGTTCTTTGAAGTAATTTGTTATTTTTCCTTAGCCTCCACATGCTCTGTTAAATTTGCTGTCATTAACAATGTCTTTCTCACCTTGATCTTCCACAGATCACTTACCTGCAGCAAAATCTCTGTGGCCAGCCCCGTTCTTCATCCAGTGAGGTTTCAAGTCTGTCCCCTGCAGTGAGCCCCAGTGTCAGCCGGGTTCTGTTGGGCTGCTGGGGAAATCTGTCCACGCTCTTGCTCCGCTGCCGCTTTCTGTCCCTCGGCCCTGGCAGCCTCCTGCAGCGCTATGCACCGCGCCTCTAGCCAGGCTGTGGTTGGACCTTTGCAGCATTGTGTGGAGTTCAGACACCAAGACACAGCTCACTTTCTTGTGTGAGACTGCAGAGTGTTTTAGACTGCTGCAGACACTTGAAGATGCTTCATACCCCTTTTAGGTGGCTTTCTGGAGCTGCTGGGATGGGGGCAGTAAGTATGCTCTCGTGTGGGAAGGAGAAAGAGCAGTAAGGTTTTGGTCAACCTAAAGGTTGTCCTATGAACTAGCAAGCGTAAGTCAGGCATATGGCCACAGGGGTACAGATACGTACTGCTGGTTTGTGGTAAGGGAGGTGGAGCTGCAAGAAGAAGAAGGAATAATACAAGGGTAAAATGATGGCAGCAGACAAACCAGAGGTGCAGGTGCAGATGTTTGTGAAGCAGACTGAAATAATTTTTATATCAGAAGTACTATGACTGTCAGCATAGATGAAGGAATCCTGCAGGTTATGGCATAGAAGTCCCTTAGAGCTTTCCTTGGAGATCAGTCCAAGACAGGCTGCACAGAAAAGTGCTAGACTAGTGCTGAGATTATCACAATAATATCAATGTGTAATCATTTTGATATTGTTTGTTATTACAGAAATTTAGAATAATACTTCTATGGTGTCACTTCAGCATGACACTGCTAGCTAGGTCTGGCTGCCTTTGAGAACATAGATTGAGAACAGTTGAACAGAGGATAGGCAACAGTGTTGGGGAGTGTCCAGCAGGAATGTAGAAGTAATGTGGCTCATGTAACATTTAGGGATCCAAATCTGAGCATGTGTTGATGACATTTAGCTGCCTGAGGGTTTGTGGAAGGAGGTGGGGACAGAGAGTGTTTGAGATCTATCTCACAAATTTACGGAGCTAAAATGGATTTATTCAAGTGGCTAAAAATATGCTTGAAGATTACTTCCCTTTTTTACTATTAGCAACTACTCATCTCAACAGTTCAAGATAGCAGGCCATGGAGAGCATAGCAATCAAAAAGGAATAAATATTTGAAAAAGTAACCAGTAAACAGAGATGGATCTAGACTAATGACCTAAACAGAAAATAACGTAATGGATTCAGAGTTGTGCAGAATAATTCTCTGTTGATAAATCTTAACTGCCAGGCTTTATAAACTTCTGACTTGTAGATGAGCTTCAGTATAGAAACAAGAGGAGCTAGTTGCCCTTGGAAATCTGCGTGTGGTGTAGCGGGTAAAAGGCAAGCTGGAGCAGGAGAAGGGCTGACAAAGTGCCCAAGGACTGCTGCCCAGCTGGTTTTCGAATCAAGGTAGGTAAGCTTCCTTTCAGTCTCACAAAGCTCTACGAATGGCCATGCCTGTGCCAGCAAGTGACAGAGATCCAAAATCCCTCCTGTTAGGATAACAATTTTTTACAACAGCTTTTTTATTCTTAAGCAGTGTGCTTTCAAATACTTCTAATATAGTTCTTTAAAGGATGTTGTATTTCTCCAAAAAATGTTCCCTCTGTTGTTTTCCTAAGAAGTTCTTGACTGGTTTGGGAGTTCAGTTTATATATGTGTCTGTAGCACTAGTGTCATTGCCTGTAATGCAATGTGATCCTTTGCTTTTATTTACAGGAGGAGTGAAGTCTTCCATTCCAGCTGACAGAATTTATTTGTTTGAAAATTCAAGCCAAATTGATTCAGTCATTCCTAAGAACAAGACTAATGGAAAACCCATAATTTGCCTATATCCATAAATAAAAATCTGGCAATTTGGAGCAATTCAGGCCAGAGTAAAAAATCACCTTCTTTATAATGAGCATTCCTGGCTGCTCTGGGCCAGAGCAAAGGTTGACATATCTCTCTGCTCCCAGCTCTTTTCACTAGAGACAAGAGGGAATGGAAGGAGTGGTCTGGCTCAAAGCCACGAGGGAAAAGAGGCAGACTCGGGAAGGAGCTAGTTATGGCAGGTTTCATGAGGAAGGGAAGAGAAAGGAAGTTTCATGGGAGAGAGAGTTTAAAGTGTGCTGAGGGGTAAAAATAAATAGAGGTGTGAGTAGCTGGGTAGGGATGCAGGGACGAGCGTTTGGGAGAGCTGAAGCTTGGGAAGTGAACAGCGGGCAGTGGTGAGGCTGGGAGCAGTTTGGAGCTTCCTAGTCATAGACCAGGATGAAGGACAGGGGGGAAGCCAAGGGAGGAGGGACTGAAGCTGAGAGTGTTGGGTGCAGTAAGGGGAAAACCCAGGAACAGTATGAGAAAATCAGCACTGACGTGTCTGAATAAAGGAGGAAGAGTGGGAGGAAGCAAGGTGACATAGGATGGAAAAAAACTACACAAAACAGTGTTTTGTTGTGCAGGGACTCTTGCTTTGTGTGCATCACTGCAGTCACTACAAGTGCCTTCTAGCAGTAGTGCATGCTGCCGACTTCTCTGGCAAGTGCTGCTTGCTTCCCTGTCCGCTTCTCACAGGGACTGTCTTGAGCCAAATCTGTTTGCACGAGCAGCACTACTGCCAGCATTTCACACCAGCAGGAGACTAAACGTGCAGTCTTTGTGAAGTTCTTCCACTGCATTTACATACATACATTCTGCATATCGGTAGGGCTTTAATATCTGGGTTTTGGAGGTGCAGAGAAGCCAGAATGGCTGTTAAAGATCAGTTGGTGAATATCCTCTGAAACTCTTCAGGGACGCAAATTGAGTTTGAAAACCAGATACAACGAAAACTAAAATAAACTGCCTCCTGCATCTGGCAGACTTCAGCAATACCGTCAAAGTGGGGGAGAGAAAGTATGAAGAAGAAATTGTCTGGAAAAACAAGTTTTTGAAACGTGGCAATCCCTAAGAGAGAAATAATTCTATTTCTCTTACCTAGTGCTTTTCACCTCCTTGCTTACTATAATGGCAACAGCTGTTTCATTTTGAGAAAGTGAGAAATTGATGGGAAATCCCTCCCACTTCTCACCGCCATGGTCAGAAGCCTTTCACCCTTTAAAACTCAACAGGTCGCTAAGCCATCGTTTCACCTGGTGGTTGCAGGGTGCTGGGGTTTGACTCTCCCCAGCCAGGCTTCTGGTCCCTGCCTGCCCTCCACTGCTTAGCCCTTGCAGGAGATGAGTGTCCCAAGGACAGCTAAAATACTGATTAACCTATTTGGAAATCTGCAAAATATTCAGAAGGTGGCTTTTTCCATGAAAAAAGAGTTTTCATGAAGAAAAGTCACTTTTCCCCACTGGAAGAATTCCCGATCCTTCCCGTTCCAGTGGTGGGAGAAGGTGGGGAGAAGCAAGAGCTTAAAGACGTCACCTTTGGCTTGTGGCCAGTGTCTCAATGAGTTCGCCCAGCTTCAGCTGGATGAAACACTTCATCGATGGATCTCTGTTCAGTACATTATTAAACCCAGAAGACTGGAGGAAGTGCAGCTTTGGACAGCAGACAGAGAAATTTGTTTTATAGTTTCTAAATGAAATGGGATTTTACAAGTCTTTTCTATGTGTATTCAATGAAAGATAATTATAATTATACCACCACAAAGACTCTACTCAACAAAACAAACTAGTAAATTTAACAAATTAATGCTTCTTACAGGAAGAAAAAATTGCTGGTGATTACCACATGTCCTTAACAGCGTGAATGGTGCAGTTCACACAACATAAAATTACTGTTTGTGATACTGTTTTGAAACGGAAAATTTCATGTATTGTTCCATTTTACAAATTGCAGTGCTATAGTAACTAGATATTTCCTCTTTGCCACCCCAAATCCTGCAAGTTTTCCAGATATTTAGTTACAACATGTTTTTGACTTAGCACTTTTATAAATCAGATTCTGCAAAAATCTGTGAATATCAGAATTATTTTACAATTTAGAATATGTAAGAATATGGGTTTTTTAACCTACTTTGGCCTTTATCTCTGTCATAGTTAAACCCCCAAAATACATTTGCATGCTATTTTTTTGCCAGAGAAAAATGTATTTTTTTTTATAGCAGGAGAACATTCCTTTCTGCTCTATGGTCCAAGGCTCCAGCTCCAGAAAGGTTAAGCACTGAAGTTTTTATTCTCTGTTTAAAAGGAAGGTAATTACAGTTGCCCACCCACCTTTAGAAAGTTCTTTAAAATTTTTGATGAAGCGCTAGACTATTATGATTTTATATTTGGTTACATATAAGACTCCCTATAATTTGTTGAATTTTTTCTTTAGAAAAATTTGGAAATACCGTTCTATGTTATTTGCTTTTAGTTTTGCTTTTAGCTTGCAATAAAATGTAATGACATTTATTTCTAAGATGGATTGTAATTTTCACATCCCCGAAATTGCAGTCTTTTAATGTTAAAAGAATTCTTGCTTAAGCTATTCTGAAAAGTCTCTTATAGATGACCACATACTTTCAGTGGAAAATTGGGCTACCTTGGAGAATAAATTTCTGAACACAGTACACTTTAAATAAATATTTCACAAATGAGACTATGCTTGTCTTAGAGTTGTAGTCAGAGGTTAACACTTCCTTTGGTTTTACCACTCTGCTATTTCTCAGCTAGGCACACATTAGTGATCTTGTTATTCAATGTTAAACAGAAAAAGTCTTCTCATTATAATATTAATATTTTTTATAAAAATAAGAGTGAAAAATTGCAGGAGCGACGCAACTGTCCAAGCCTCTGCAATTCCCTCTTGTGCTTTGGGAAGCTGGAATTGTGTTCCTGGAGAAGAATAAAGGTTTACAAGGGACTTGGGTGTGACACCTGCCAATGTTTTCCTTTTAACCGCCTTGATGACTTTTTGAGAACCTGCTGGGAAAGCAACTCTCTAACTAATGAAAGACGTGGTAACGTACTACCTTCGTTGGTGCCTGTCCTACAGACCTTAAGTGTAGGTTTAACACCATTGCCTATATGTAAACTAACATTGTAAATAAAATGTCAGAGTACAAAAATACTATGATGTGATGAACAGAAAATACATACTGTGCTGTCCACCAAATAATAGCCATATTGATGAGGATAACAAAATAATGCTGACTTATTTCTAATAAAAACATTTCTTTGCAAATGTTTTAACAATAACTTACTAATAGCTACAAGTATAATTAAACTATAACAAATTGCAGCAAAAGAAATAATTAATAATTACTTACATTTATTAATTATTATTAATAAGACTATGCTCTGACATAGTACTTTCTATGACGGGATCTCAAAGTGCTTGACAAAGGACTGCTGGCCCATTGTTTTTGTCTTTGCAGACAGAGGAACTGCAACAAAGTGACGTAACTTGCTGAAAAATGCAGCAAAGCACAAGACGAATGGATCGCTGTAGCCTCTGATTCTGTCCTTCTGCTGAGCTGCACATCTCTGCAGCATCTGGACCTGATCCTTCGCTGCTTTTCCTGGGCCCCTTTTTCAGCTTCATTTCCTGACATGAAGTTACTACAGAGCACAAGTCTTCCTACAGCACGATAGAACCTCCACTTTAACAATGGCTAAAGGTACAACATCTTTGCTTCACTGAAACAAGATGCATTCCTTGATGAAACATATGAAGAACAGTTCAACTCAAATGCAGTCTGAATGCCATCACTTAAACTCCAGTCTATTTGGTAGACCATGTAGAAAGGGGATTGGAATTATTTACGAATATGGTTTAGCAATTTTAATACTGCTTTCACTCTCCCTTGTAAAATATCTGAATAGCATTGTCACAAATATTTGTAAGTAATCCTAGAGCAGAGGGTGTTTATCAACATCAGTAGGCTCAGAGGAATTACAAATAGAAACAGGAGATATGAGAAAATCCAGTTTATAAAAAAAAATGGTGTTTATTCTTCTAAGAGAAGAAAACTGAAACAGGATTCACAGTTAGTGAAAAGAGGTACTTTGTCACAGGCAAGAAATTGGAGACCAAATGATAGAGAAATATAATTTCTAAAAAAAGCAAATAGGTATTGGTGAGTTCCAGACCATGTAAAAAGTGACTCTGTAAGCATTGGTAAGTCTAAAGAATCTGCAAAACATCTGAAATGAGTACAAGTTTATATAAGGAGTTCTCAGATGAATGTTAGGAAAAAAATTACAAGCATTCTTAAATCCGAAAATAGTCTTCCGAAAAATTTGTAAAGCTTCATATTTACATGCAGAAACGCCCTTAAAGGGAATGGAAGCAAGTTTACATTTCATAGTGGAGTTTACAAGCCACGTCCAGCAAAGAAGTGGTTAATTCAGGCAGCAATTAATGACCAGATGATAATGGGCCAAGTAGACATGTATAAAAGAACTAGAATAGGAGAGTGAGGGAGTAAAAGCTAAATGCATTAGAAGAGATGAAAGGCAAGGGGACTTGACCTTCAAAGAGGAGGGAAAGATGCTCTGGGATGTAAGGAGGGCAGCGTGGGTCGGGCAGAGCAGATGAGCCTTGCTGGGGCAGCGCCTTGCTCCCACGCCAGGCAGTGGCCACTCCGGCAGCCAGTGCTGCTGCACAACACGCTGGCAATAAAGAGAAAATTCCCCTATGTGGGACAGTCTTAGCTGGAGCAACCTGCGTATAATCTACATTAGGGGACTTTGAATTTGTAATTAAGAGTAATCAAAATATCAAAATCCCAGATCTTCTTATTACCACAGAATACATTTGGTTTTGTCCCACCTGGAAGCTTACCATAATTTTCCATCTGAGCATGTTGGTTTTCACAATTCCACATGAAAAACAACATAAATGTAATATATCAGCTCTGATAAAAGATGCAAAAGGCTCAACATGTTAAATTTAAAGAAGGAGTTACATTTTTCACCCCAAAATATATCTATGAAAAGAAGAGTTGTAAAAGCCCCAAAGTATCAGCAAGCAGGAGGTAAGTGCATATTGATTCCTCTATTAAGCGCTGTGGGATGGGTGAGAATGGTTGTCCTGAGGGATCAGGACACTGGTGGCATAGAGATGTGCAACGAGGGAATGGGACCAGGCTGCGAAGTGATAAAGTGGTGCTGGTGTAGAAGATCCACCCACATTACTGAAGAGTCCATATGGATATAAGGTATATTGCTTATATACATCCAGTCACATGATGGTCATTGTTTGTTTTCTAATACATAAACATTTCCAGTCATGAGACTGTGGTGTGTGCTTATCAAATAGGATAAGGTGATGCTTGCCATATCTAACTCAGTTACAGTCAATTCACATATAAAATCAATTATGTGGTGTTTTATTATTCTTGGACTCCAGATAAAATGCCTGCCTGAAATGAATGACATTTTTCAGTAATTTGTGGCACCTTAAAATGCTTTCCTCTCACTGAAGGCAATTCGTTTAGTAACGGTCAATTCTTGTTTCTCTTTAAAAGACTCTTAGCAGAGGAATGGTAACAGCTTGCAAAAAGATTGGTAAAGAGCATACTGGTAGGCAGAAAAGGACAGGCTTGTTTACCAAAATGGTCATTAGGCTGGAAAAATCTGTCGCATGAACTCGTGGTAGTGGCTGTGATCAGGATGTGACAGGACTATCAGTGGGGCAGATGTGTACATGCCTGGAGAGAATCTGATCATTCATCACAAGAAAGGGACTAAAGTAGATGGATTTCAGGTTTTTTCCACCCAGAAATACATAATTATGTATCAGAGATCTGTCTAAGGTTGGTAATATTTTCAACAATATAACTAGCTATAGCAGTATTTTGCCGTATTGTTTCTATCCTCAGCTTTGCAGTTAGAAGCCATAGTTCAGTGTTTTACTTATGGTTATTTTTAAAGTCTTACCCATAGCAGAGTAACACTTCAGCTTTTTAAAGAGCCACAAAACAAGCTGACAAATTAAAAATGAGGAAATTATATTATAGCAATAAGTTAAATACTTTGGCTATTGTGGGATTTCTTATTTAACTGCTTCTAAGTGTTCTTTCCTCTACTCAGAAGTCTAGGTAGTCCAAAATAAGTGAAATACGAAATCCCTTAAATTTCAAGTGCAGTTTCCTTAACATATTACATTGTGTATATACTTGTACGTTTTAGTTTCTTACTAAATACTAGCAGGAAACTAAAATGGGTACTTACTGCAGATGTCATATTTTACTAGCTGGACTAGTGTGAAGAGCTATGGTGAAACAGGAAAACATACTAATAATGTTACAAATAATGTAGGAAGATGAATGCCAGTGCATGATACAATTTAGGAGTTGGCTGTGTAGGAAAAAGCCTGAGAAATCTTTTGCCTGATATATTCTCACAGATGATGCACACATTTGTGGGAATTTTCAACTCAAATAAACCAGCAAACAGGTACAAAGTCAGCATGATGCTATTATTTAGGAAGTAGGCAGCAGCTGTCAGTGACACAACGCAAATTCAGAACAACTGACGGGAAAATATTGACTGTATAAATAAAGAACAGACAAAAGAATTGGAAGACAAAAAGCTACCGATGCAGTAGCTGTCACGCAGCAAGACTTGGAGGCTGCTGCCTAACAGTCTCGTGTCATACTCCCGAGGATGCTCCGTCGGTGCTTCAAAAGATTGCCAAACTAGTTCAATGAGTTGGTCACTACCGCAGAACTACCGGATTGACATATTTTACATGATATGTCAACTAGCTGCTTTTTCCAATGCCATTTGGTTTAGATCATCTATCAGATGCAAAGAAGCGAGTCCAGCATCGTTAGCCAGCCGTGGCTGGCCACTTAGTGCATGTACCTCTGGAAAGAGCCACACCTTGAAGGGCTGAAGGCATTCAATTCCAGGGGAATCAGAATTTGCCCTGTTAAGGCCAGGTGAGTTTAACCTGATGAAAACATCAATCTATGTTATGTATCAATGAAATTTAATGAAATTTAATGAAATATAACAAGGGCAAGTGTAGAGTCCTGCATCTGGGCAAGAACAACCCCATGTACCAGTACAAGTTGGGGACAGACCTGTTGGAGAGCAGTGTAGGGGAAAGGGACTTGGGGGTCCTAGTGGACAGCAGGATGACCGTAAGCCAGCAATGTGCCCAAGAAGGCCAATGGCATCCTGGGGTGTATTAGAAGGGGTGTGGTTAGTAGGTCGAGAGAGGTTCTCCTCCCCCTCTACTCTGCCCTGGTGAGGCCGCATCTGGAATATTGTGTCCAGTTCTGGGCCCCTCCGTTCAAGAAGGACAGGGAACTGCTAGAGAGAGTCCAGCACAGTGCCACGAAGATGATTAAGGGAGTGGAACATCTCCTTTATGAGGAGAGGCTGAGGGAGCTGGGTCTCTTTAGCTTAAAGAAGAGGAGACTGAGGGGTGACCTCATTAATGTTTATAAATATGTAAAGGGCAAGTGTCGTGAGGATGGAGCCAGGCTCTTCTCAGTGACATCCCTTGACAGGACAAGGGGCAATGGGTGCAAGCTGGAACACAGGAGGTTCCACTTAAATATGAGGAAAAACTTCTTTACTGTGAGGGTGACTGAACACTGGAACAGGCTGCCCAGAGAGGTTGTGGAGTCTCCTTCTCTGGAGACATTCAAAACCCGCCTGGACGCGTTCCTGTGTGATACGATCTAGGTAATCCTGCTCTGGCAGAGGGATTGGACTAGATGATCTTTTGAGGTCCCTTCCAATCCCTAACATTCTGTGATTCTGTGATCAATGTAGATATAGGAAAGAGTTCGGTTGTGGAGTCTTGTTCCCTGTGCTGAGAAAATTTGGGCATTAATAAGAATAGCCCAGTTATTAGCAGAGTAGAAATTTGCTTTAAGTAGCCTGCATTTTTTTAGTCACTGTTGGAAATGCCCATAGCACTAGGTTTTGTTTATAGCTTTGGTATAAGTTTTCTGAACGTAATTATTGATTTAAATTGACTTTAATTTTATTGCTAGTGATTTAGCTAAATACCAAGATAAATAAACTTGATTCTAGCAACAACAACAACAAAAAGGTATTGAACTGAAATAAGGCCTGATATTCTGTTAACCAATTACCATTTTTATTGTGGGGCCAAGAAATACACATTTACCTTTAACAGAATGACCGACCAGATCGCTGTCAGACAGCCAATCTGATAAAGGTCAGCTATTGAAAATCCAGTCTGTCAGTACACAAACTAAGTGACCTGGGCAGTCATAAGTTCATTTGTTCTTTTGAAAGGAAAATACACTATTTGCATAGATGCATCTGTTGCACATCAATTACAAAACCTTTAACGAAATTTTATGGTGGAAATATTAATATCAGCTTTTCTAGTGATACTTCTCATTCATCGGGGGATCTTTGGGTATCTTGACAGCCACAAACTTGGTTTAAATAAAATGATGTTTTAATCCCTTTAAAATGTTATTTACTTTTACTTTAGTCAAACAACTCTTACCAACATTAAAACTGACTGAATAAAACTGACGGGTGAAAAAGAGGAATATGGAGAATACTCCTAAGATAGGCAACTATTTTATGTAGAGATTTACATTTCAGATTGTAGAATAAAGCTTTAACTGCTTTTTGTTTACCTAAATTTGTAAATATTTTGAGCTGTTTTAACTCTCTGTAGAGAGTTGGCCTAGAAAACATAGTTGTGTGACCTGCCGCGGCAGAGCCGATCGATATTCTGTTGTGGCTGGTGCTGACTAAAGAAAAGGGCCAGTGCTGAGTGCCACAGACAGGGGACAGTTGTAGAGTAAGTTTCCTATGCAAGGAGGTTTGCACAGGAATATCTTATCAGTACAAAGAAATTTCCTCATGTTCTTGGTTAGGAGTTGATTTATTTATCATGGTCTTGCTTATAACCCTTTTAAGAAAAGAATTTAAAAAATGTCATCATTTAAATGTGATTGCCTGTGATACAATCAGCTGGACACATGTTTAACTCCAGAGTCAGCTTGAATGGTTGCATCACCACGCTGATCTAAATTTGTCCATGCCATGTCCACCCTGAGGGAGTATTTTGTGTCTGTTGCAGCATTCTTCACGTCAGGGAACACGTAGTACTTCAAAATGTACGGAGCTCTTGTTTTTGTAGAAGTTTCAGGAACCCACAACTCCCAGTAAAACTATCATGCAAACTAGACGTTCTGTCTTAGTAGCGTGGAGTGTTGTCTTTTACAAACCCTGGACTTCACTCCTGTTTTTCTGTTTCATGGCCCCCGTATCTTTTGCGCGTATGCTCTGAGCAGTTTTAAAAGGTGTTTTCCATAGCTGACCTACACTTCAGTATAGTTAGATATGTTAGTCTTCAACCAGAGTGCAGTTGTTGAACTACAGAAACAATCTAAAAAAGGTTAGAAAGAAGAAACGGGAAAAACATATTGCTATACCGTGATTGTCTTTGTACTGCCTACTTGGAGAACATATATATATATATGTGAAACTGTAAAGCAGGGAGATTCAAGAAGGACAGGGAACTGCTAGAGAGAGTCCAGCGCAGAGCCACGAAGATGATTAAGGGAGTGGAACATCTCCTTTATGAGGAGAGGCTGAGGGAGCTGGGTCTCTTTAGCTTGGAGAAGAGGAGACTGAGAGGTGACCTCATTAATGTTTATAAATATGTAAAGGGCAAGTGTCAAGAGGATGGAGCCAGGCTCTTCTCAGTGACATCCCTTGACAGGACAAGGGGCAATGGGTGCAAGCTGGAACACAGGAGGTTCCACTTAAATATGAGGAAAAACTTCTTTACTGTGAGGGTGACTGAACACTGGAACAGGCTGCCCAGAGAGGTTGTGGAGTCTCCTTCTCTGGAGACATTCAAAACCCGCCTGGACGTGTTCCTGTGTGATATGATCTAGGCAATCCTGCCCCGGCAGGGGGATTGGACTAGATGATCTTTTGAGGTCCCTTCCAATCCCTAACATTCTGTGATTCTGTGTGATTCTGTGAGATTGTTTATCAGCTGCCTGCATGGCATAGTCACGTTTGAAATGAGTCAGGTCCGAATACACTTACCAATGATGTACAAAACCAATCAGTTTGGGAAAGATAGAAGAGTTTGATAAATGTGGCTGTCAGCTGTGACTCGGGGCAGGGCATGAAAATTTTTGAAAATATTTGAGAAATGTGGTTTGAGGACTTTCCTACATTTTGAGGAAAATGAAGGTCATGCACAGTGAGGATGTGAAATCAACATACAATTGAAAGCATGCAGCAATTCTTTATGATTTGGGTTGGTTTGAATTGTGTGAACACAATTTCTGAGTCGGAAAAGTCCAGGAGAAGAATAACTGCTTAGACAACAGAACCAGAAGAAATGGGATGATACTAAAATTGGAAAATGTGTTTTGTATATTGAAACAGTTCAGAACAATAAGGAGTCTGACAAGTCCTGAAAATACTTCTCCAAGAAATGGATGGTTTTTAAGATGGCTTTAGAAGGGATTACACAGTAGAGAGAAATCTGAGGTGAGAAAATTTCTGAGGAAAAGAAGGCTATAGTTTTAAATTCATTTTGATGCTATGAAACTGAACCAGTTGGATAAAAGATATGAAACACTTGTAACTATCTGATCCAAAAAATCTGTTCTAAAAAAATTGGCCTGTGCTGTCTTGCTTTTTTTCATTGTGTTTATACATAAAAATATAAATATTTTTCTGTGTCCTTTTGTGCATCTAATGCAAAGGCCTCAACTTGTATACGTCAAAGTGTTTTCTCTTAATTTCCGTAAGGTTATCCTGGGTGACACCAGCCAAATAGGAGGCCATAATTAATAGTTCTCTTTAAAGAACTCTTTCTCATCTTTGTTCTGCATCACCTAACGTGCACTTATTTTATGTCTCAGTTCTGCCTATTATAAAAATAAATGTAGATTATGCTTTCTTAAGTTAAGTTGAGGCTGTGACAGTGAGAAATTATTCAGGGATCTTCAGATGCCTGGTTTGTGGGCCTTAGCCCACCCAGTAGCTTCAGGTATCTGTTTTTTGAAGCTTTTGGATGATACAAGTGTGCTCTTTGTGGAAAGGCTTGGCACAGGAAGAAATTAAACTACAGATTTGCAACAATAAATTTTGGGTGGTGACCCTAATCTAAATAGTTTTCAGGAAAGAGTGAAAAAATCGATGAAGATATACGTTAGTTTTTCTTCCTCACCCCCTTCTGAACTTGTGTTGAGAAGATATCAGATAATATTATTATGAGACGGAATAGCTATTTCTTCCTCTTTACCCTTTTCACAGATCTAAATCTAAAGAAAATTTTTCTTTTTTTTTTAATAAGGTAAGAAGGAACCAGAGTAAGGAATTAAAAATGTGACTTCAAAAACTTTGTAAAAGGGACATTTACTAGGTCATTTGGGCCAAGAGGAATGTCTTGATAACAGAAAAGTTTATCAATGTATTAGTGCAACAGAAATGTTTCTATTAATTGTAGAGCTATTTTTGTTCCACGCTAAAGCATTTCTTCTCCACAGCAGTTTTTCCTTGAAACAGTGAAAGGTTTGAGGCATCCATTTTTATGAACTGATTTGACAGTTGTCGTCTCTAATAGCTACATATGTTGCTCAGGAGGAGCAAAATGAACTAGCAGACAGCAGAGAAGGCAGAAGCAAATCAGATTTTAAAAGTCTACATCAATTCTGATCTCATTTGCACTTTGCAATGCAGGTGTCAAACTCTATTTCTTAACAAGTATCTTTTAAAACCAGACTGTGCTCCTTTAAATTCCTAATATAAGAGTTGTGGTACTTTTCTGCTTCACAGACCTTCTCTTTCTTAGAAGCAAACTTAAATTGCTTCAGGAAACAGGAGGTAGAAATGGAAACACCATGTGACAGTGGGGAAAGACCCCACTGGTGGATGAGAGCTCATCCTTTCCAGGGTCATTTTGCAGAAAACCCGTATTTCTTAGTGTTGGGATGGCAAGGGGTGACAATAAATATATGTTTTCCAGGGGCATAGTAATTGTCTTAAACTGTTTCAGTCCAACTCTGCCAGCCACTGTATGTTCACTCTCAGTAATATTTTTGTTTAACCCAAATAACTAAAAGAACCTCCTTGTATGAAACTGTTTCTACACATGAAGATTTATAGTGCTGGGAATAAAAATAATCATCTGGACTTTATTAAGATTTTCCTGGCAAGTAATTAATGTTGAAAGCATGTTTTGCTACAGCATCTCCAATAGCAGCAGTGGTAAGTGAGTTAAAAGCAACTAGTATTATAGAAATAGGTCTACATGTCCTCTTAAAGTGTCTGCTAGTTTTTCCAGCCCTCAGCAAATGGTGGTGCTAGTACCTTATTTTTCATTCACTGTGTTTCCTCATTTCATGGTCATATCAGCCTCTTGGTGACTGCCAATGAGCGGATCCCATCATAGCTGAAAATTCAGGAACATGTGCAAAGAAGCTACCCAAATGGGCAAGAAATTTGAATATTCTCTCTCCTGGCTTTTTGCTTTAAAATGAGAAGACTGCAGTTATGAATCTGACCAAGTAGGTAATTAATTTTTAAAAATTGTTTCTCTTTTGATTCATATCTGTTGTGACTTAATTGCATGTCTATGTTTATATGTACAGTAAGTCAGTGTATGTTTTTCTGTGCTGCACCTATTGTGCATTTGTGTTCTAGACTGTGAGAGCAGGACTCTGTCTCAGCCTGCTTTTGGGAAAATCGGCTTCTGGAGCAATAATCAGTAAGATGTAGGGTGCCCTTTTCCCAAAGCAGCAATGACAGCTTATCTACTGTACTTGAAGCAAAATACATTGTGTACAGCTCCCTGTGAAGTTCCACGTTGTAGAAATACAGAAATACCCATTGGCATCATAACAGTCTTTTACATTGTGCACTGGGTTGGGGAAGTACCTATGGGATAACCTTACCCTTAGTAATACCTAATAACTATTGTTTGGATACAAAGTGTGTTTTTTGAGTATATCAGAAAATATCTGTCAGCTACAGATTTAGGTTTGGAGAAATTTCCAGAAATTGCTGGTGACTTAGAACATTTAATGTAGCAACAAGTGTACAACTACTGTTAATTTCGCCCACTGAAAATCACAAGCTGGAAAAGCCGTTACGAGTTGTTTTGAGAGCTTCTCGTTTTATCATCAGCTTGAAATTGTGCTTCTGGCTGTTAGTCACTGGGCTGCCAAAATTCAAGTGGCTTGAAGTGTGAGAGCTACTGGATCTGCAGGGCAATAACGGGAAGGAGGTTATTTTATGGCTGATCTCCCTGCATATGTAGTGTGTTTCCCTATGATAAAGTGGTTATATCAGCCCCACCTATTATTAAAGTTGCCTGACATTTTCCATTATGGACTTTGTTTTCAGATGCTTATAATGTAGTCAAACTATAACTGTCTGCATTGAAATCTGACTTTTCCTTATGCTGGGGTGCATGACTGATGCAAATCCTTTGGGAAAATTCTAGCTGAAATGCTTCATGTAGAAAAGAATAAAAATTAGTTCTCCAATTTTTTTTTTAAGTGAGACTAGAGAAATTGTTTTGCACAGTGAAGATAATGTCTTCTTTGTCGAACTCTAAACATAACTGTGGGATCTTTGATCTGCAGGTCATCGTTTCATGATCTCATTAGTGGGAGGAGAGTCAGCATAGGCTGTGTATTAATGTAGAAAATGTGGACCCCAATGGATTTTTTCATGTATACTGTGTGGGCTGCCAAAGGTATTTTCAAGTCTTGCTTGGCCCTCATTAAAGGAAACTTTCTTGCCTGAGTGCATCTGTGCTTTATGAGTGAAGACTTGACACTTGGAAGAGAAGTGGCCATTGGCTAAAGGACAGCTTTTATCTCTGTGAAATCAGCCTAAATCTGGCAAAGCTGTAAGCTCGTTAAAGAACGCATAATTCAAAAACGCTCATGCTTACTAGATGTTTTCAGCCTTATTCCCTAAAGTTTATCTCTGTGTGCCCAGGCTGGGACAGTGCAGGGCTGAGCAGACCTCTCCTGTAACTGAAGTTCCTGGAGTGTTGCTGGCTGTGCTGGCTCTGGACATCACTCTAAAGACCAGGAGCTCTTCCGCTGCATTGTCTACATTTTATAAAATTATAATATACCATTATAAAATTGTATTGCCTATGTATTACAAAATTATAAAATTGAAAAGAATAATGGAGGAGAGACTGACCTTGGGCCAGGGACCATGTCAAGAGACTGGGACAAGGGATCTGGTTGTAGAAGACCATGAAATACAGGGACTGGAGGCTTATGGGGCCGTGGAAACTGGGTATTGGGGTTACTATGCTGGGTAAAAAGAACAGGATTTAGCAGTCAGGATCGGCTGGGCAAAGAGATTAAGGTAAAGAATGGGGAAGGGAGTTAAGGTGTAGATAGCCAGAGGCTATTTTACATGGTTTGAAGAGAAGAAATGGGGCTGGTGGGGCTGTATAGCCTAAGCAGGTGTTTCCTGAGGGAGGGACGGGAAAGGTGAGAAATATGTTCTACTACAATGTCTGTGAGAAGATGAACTCTGATCAGAAGACTAAGCAGAAAAGACTAAAACCAGCTAAGAAAGGAAAAATGGGAAGAGTTATGTGTGAGGAAGCACCAGCCAAAGAAAAGCTGTAAGAGGAGGGACAGAAGATGGTCTTGTGGTGGATCCATAGTTCTTAGCTCTTCACATGAATTGAGAATGTCAGAAAGCAGCACATAATTGAAGTTTTGACAAAGGAAGGATATTAGTCTGTTTTTCAAAACAAAAAAACCCTGTATACAACATCTATTTTAAATGCATTAACAATTCTGCAGTGTCAGAAACTCAGAATGAGTAGATTCCAGAGACAAAATATCCCGTCCATCCTTAATTTTGGACTTGTTTATTTACATCCTGAAAATATCTCCCTTTGCCTAACACATGCACAAAATCAAGGGGTTGAATAGTCTGTGAAAGTTCATGTCTCAGTTCTTTTAATGTTATTGTAAGGCCAACAGCAAAGGATTTTAATAACTATATCACACTGGCTGGTACTTTCACTAGAGAATCACCAAATAGGACACATACTTAAAACAGGTGGAGGGGAGAAGGTGATATAAAGCCTCTTGTTCTGACCTAAATAGTATGTAAAATTTTAGAAAAAATTATGAACGAAATAATTTTTAAAAATGAGCTATTCATCTGGAACCAAGAGAAAAATGAAATTGATGTCAAGATGTATGCAGCAAAGTGGCAACGCAAATGTACAAACAGAAACAATAAAGAAAACTGGTTTTACCTTTGATATTCCTTTACTTTGAATGCCTGACTTTGCAACCCTAATAATGGTCTTTTAATTCTTGCCCTGGAGAAAATTAGTTGGTTTTCTCCACATGACTGTCCAGCAACGTTATAGTGTGCATGCAGAGTGGAAGACAGTGGATAGCACCCAAGCATGGAACTGGCAGTCACTAAACTGCCCCTGTAGACACTACCTGAGAGTGTGTAAAAGCTGTGTATACCTACCATGTGAATTAGAATTACTACCATGATGTCTGATGAGTACTTTTTAACCACAAGATCAGTATTTAATTAAACCATGTTAAAATATGGTGCCTTTTTTTTTTCCTCACAATATTGGCAGGTGTGCATATAGTTTTATTTTGCTTCATGAATCTGCTTGGAAGAACGAAACGTTTTGTGTATCTAATTTTTTGCAAGTGTTTACCAAGATCTTTGTTCTTGTTGTTTCTTATAAAGTTGTTTGCACCTCTTTCTGTTAGAAGATTTTGCCTACTTAATGAGTAGAAAATGAGCTGCCTGGTGGAACAAAATACTCACATATTATAATATTCTTTACCTGATGCTGGCAGCTTACAACCAAAGGAGAAGTTTCGTGCTTTTAAATTAAAGCACCTAACTTGGATGTCTGTTAGGAATGGGGTCTGGCTGTCTGCTCAATGGAAAGTGTTTAGTTTGTAGTTTAGGACCCATCTCTTTTAACTAATTATATAGGAAGCTGGAACGAGACACGTGTACCAAGAATAGAGTTACATTGTCAAATTAATGTTCACCAGTGTGATATCTTTCGGTAGTCATCTGCTAGTGTCTAGTGACACAGTCTTGTTCACACTTATCATTGCAGAGCTGTCATGAGAAGGTTTTAACGATGAGCCTTGTTTTCATTAGATGCAGCAGCCAGTGCTCATATAGTTCTGCTTGTGAAATCAGAGAAAATTCTGCCACAAGCAAATGTAAGATGTGTGATTTTATAATTTATGAAGAAGTGGAATGGTTATAATTTTGGAGAATATGCTGAAGATTGAGTTCCCATTAGGTCATGGTAATTGTAATGGTAAGTAGAGAGAAACAACCCCCCAAATGTATGTTTTAATTGGAAACAAAGTTGCAATTATGCCTATTCCTAAAAGCAAATTCTGTTTGCATTGTGCTGAGAGCCCCTTGATGCACTTAGCAATTTGGAAATTTTGAATTCAGAATAAGAGCTTCAATTATGTTATTTCTCCACTTTGTATGCCCTAGACAGACAGAATCAGCAAAAAGTGAACAGACAAGATTTAATTTTTTCAAACCAAGTAACATACAAATAAAACCATATGACTACGAACAATAGCCCTTGTGTCCTGTTCCTGCTATTTGCAGGTCCATATATTGGTCCTTTGGCTAGCTACCAGAACTCATAAGATGCTTTTAGGCAGCTGTGTCCTATTAAAGCCACATGTTACATCAATAAGAAACTATAGAAGTGCAGAGCTGACAGGAATTTTAGATCACTTACTTATCTCCATAGACGGGGAAAGGATCAAGCATGCCACCCTGGAAGATATTAAAAGCCTTCAAGGGAGGAGATTCCAGATCTCTTTAGACAGACTATTTTGGCATTTCCCTCCTCAGACTGTTAGACAGCTCTTTGTAATATCCAGTCTAAGTTATTTTGCAAATTTACTTTCTCATGGTGGACATTGTAAGCTATTGATTACTGTCCTTTTATAGTGCTTTATTACTTATTGTAAGATCATTGTCATACCTGTTTCCAGCCTCCACTTCTTCAGAGAAAAGAAATCCAATTAGTACAGTCTTTTTAATCTTTTCATCACCTTTTCTGTTTCAATCCTCTAATACTGTTACAATCCTCTGTGTTCTGATTTGTTTACATTTTTCTTGAAACTGCATGAAATTAATTCTTCATCTGAGGATACATCAGTGATAAATACAGCAAATTAATGGCTCCTATGGATACATGGGATGCTTTGACTGCCTAGCCAAATATTCTGCATCTTGTGTTTGTGTATTTGATTTGATTACATTCTGTAACTTAGTACTTCATAGTTTAGTTTTCCTTAATGGAAAATTAATATAGAACATAGAAATTAATATCTGCCCCTTGGCTATGGTCTAAACAAAAGGAACTGTAGAACAGACAGGTCTGACTATTGAAAAAATAATTTTTTGTTAACAGTGTTTTTGTTAAAAAACAGAATTATGCACCTGCAGGGCAGAACTTTGTTAACATTGTCTCTTAAGAGTCACAAATTTCTCAGTTTTGTTCATGCTATGAGATAAAATGGGGAACAAATAAGTAGGTTAAGACTTATCACCCTTAAAATAGATGAATTAGGGGGTATTTGATAGAAATCTGCAAAGCTGTGAGTGGCATTGACTGTTTATCTTTTCTTTCAGTACACCAAAGCAAACAGAAGCCAGGTTCAAAACAAACAGAAGATTTGTATTTTTTTTATGCAGCAGTTGATAGACTTTGGAATTTCAAAGCATGTCATGGATAATTCACAGGTGTGATAATTTACATATATTCAAGGGCAAGTCGATAAGTATGTGGAAAAGATCATGTACAGGGTTAGTAAGTGGATAAACCAAGGTCAGTAAATGGATAGACCGGAACTATTTCAGGGAATGCCCTGAGATGAGAATAGCTGGGGGGTAGTAATGTGCTCAGAGGTATCATACATGCTTGTTCCCTGAGCATCTGCTTCTGATCAGTGCTGGAGATGAGACACTAGAAGAAAGGGACCCTCTGTCTGAACCAGTGGACCAATTCCAGTGCTGTCATGCTACCAGGAACCAAGGCAGTTTCCTAACAGCATTGCCTATTCACCAGATGTTTGAAAGTGACTTCTTTTCTTTTCACTTGAGAGGAGAAATATTATCTCCCTTGCAGTGGCACCTCCGTATATGATTTAACCAGCCTCTCTTTTAGCCTTCTTTCAGGAGATATTCCAGAGTGAAAGTGTTTGGGCAAACTATGAGTGGCATGGAATGAAATAAAATATATTAAATACCATTGTGATTTAGTGGAATAGGAAAGAAAATGGTCCCTCCTTCAGAAATAGAGTTACTATTGTGGTTTAAGAGGTAACAAGAAATATACACTAAAAATGAAGAGAAACTGAAGAGGATAAAACCCCAAATATATCAGTTCATTCTGTGCAAGCTTTATTCAAATGAAGGACAGCATTTCAGAATTAGGTGTAACTGTGATATACATATCACACATGTAGGTCCTAATCTGTTCTCCCAAATTTTCTCTGCAAAATACAGATACGATGACAAGAGAAGGGAAGGGAAGGGAAGGGAAGGGAAGGGAAGGGAAGGGAAGGGAAGGGAAGGGAAGGGAAGGGAAGGGAAGGGAAGGGAAGGGAAGGGAAGGGAGATTCTGTTTGAATCAGAAAACTTAGAAAGATTCAAAACTGAAAAGAAAAATTAAATTAATGTTTCTCTCTTCACTAGTTAATATCCTTTATAATCTGACAAGTGGCTGTATCTTTGTGTATAAATCACGTGTTGAAAAGTAAAAACTATGTTAAGATAAACTCTATAAATGAAAGCTCAGAATTGAAACTAGCTTCTAAAAAAACCCACAAAAACCCCCTTTACCTAGCAAATCATGTCTGGATGGTGCACCAATGGAAGACGTTAAATTTGCAGCGAGGTCGATGGCATGCAGCATTACCAAAAAGAGACATCTGTGTTTCAGACCTTGGAAAACAGATAGCACTTTAAAGCATTTGTCTGTGCTCGTTAAGCTTGTTCATGGGTATGGAGGAGTTGCATACAAAGATGCTTTAAAAAAATCCAGAGAAAATAATTTTTGTGTCAGTGAAAACTCAGAGAGGGCAGTAAATCATTCAAAGGAGCAGCCTTTTTTCTGTCTGGCATAAAGGGCTAACAGGTTGGGCCTGTCACACAGCACAAGGTAGAATATTCATACAGAATTTGTGGAAAAGAGTGTATTTTTAAATTCAGGACAGAAGGTAGAGCTCAGGATGGCTATTTCTCGGCAATCAGATAAGAGGAAGATTGTTCCTGTTTATATGGAGGTTGTGGGAGCTTTCAAATATAGAACACAAGGTCCTACAAACGGCAAAGCTGCTCTATAGAGTTTGAGTGCAAGTTATGTTTTAATCCTGCCTATAACAGAATTCAAACTATTTAAATTCATAATAAAAAGACGTTCCTAGGCCACTGTTCAGTTAAGGAGTAATGTAGTGCTGTTTTGAACAAAACAAAAAGTTAAGAGATGAAAAGCTATTTTGAGATGGTTTTCAGTATCTTCAGGCATATTTTCCATGGGTTTGACTGTTTTTAAGTGTCTGACCTGCTCAAGAGTTGGAAATCCCAGGACATTAGCTGATGACTACTTTGGAAGACTCCTTCAGAGTCAGGACTATTTCATTAATTCATAAGGGTTATTCCTACCTTTTCCTTTTAGTTTCACCCCATCCTTTATATTTATGCTTCTTTTCATGATGATATATTTTCTTCTTCCTTAGTACCTTTCAAATTTCTGAAGACCACTGAAGTGGTATTAAACATCACTTAGCCAAAACAGATTTTGTGACTTTTTATCTATCCTTGTAGGTCACCCATGCCGGCACCTTCTTGTTTTTTTTAATTCCACTGGGGACTTTTCCTTGTCAGCAGCTTTATGGCAAAAAGGATTTCCCCAAATTCATATAATATCTCGATGTCCCGAAGCCCTTAAGAGAATACTGTCCCATTGCAGATGTCTGCAATATAATGCAGCATTTCTTCAGTTTGTTGCTATGTGTTTCAAAAGATTGAATCCTTCCCTCTGTAAGCTCACAGTTCATTAGAGGAGCAATGCTTGAGCTGGACAGAAGGCAGCTCAGACCATGCAGTGAAAGCATCTCTTTACTATCTGCCTCTTGATTTAGCAATTCTTGGGTTAGCTAAGTTCTTATAGATGCCACAGTAACATGGGCTTTCAGTGGACATTATTCAGCTGATCCAAAAAATGTATTCTCAACAAGGTATTCCCATCGTGCCTCAGTGGCCAGTTTCTCCCTCCTCCCATCCCTCCACGTGCCAGGGCACCCTGTGCAGGGTGCAGCCAGTGCTGTCAGGCACATGCTGTCCTCTCTAGAGGTAGTACAGGATGCTCTCATGTTCTTTTCTTTTTCTTTTTTCACTTCCTCCTCTATTGTTTTCTACTGAGAACATTGACAGAGTTTGTGATGAGCAGGTGGTAACCGTGGACAAGCTGGGCTGAATCATCTCTAAATCAAAGGAGAATGGAAGGTGGCTGGAGAACTCAAGATATTTTTGACAGCAAGAAGTTAGTATGTCAAGAGGTTAGTGCATGGCTCGTGGGTCTGGGGAGGAACACCATTATGCAGCGGGAAAACTTCAGCATGCGATCGAGTTATGTCCATTCACATAGAGTTTAAAGAAAAATGTTTCTTTTACAAGGCTGGAAGGGCATTAATGCAATAATTAAACAAGTATGCTGTCTTCTACATCTTGTGGATGTTAAGACGTGTCTTAAATCTTACCCTGTTCTTTCCAAATATTAAATGGTCATAACAATGTAACTATAGGTAACTTCACTGAATTTTGCAATGTTGCTATCCAGGACAGCTGGAATAGATTTTTAAGTTATGATTTTTACAATATATCAAATGCCTTTCTTACTGTCACATGGTAATTCACTCCTTTCACTAATTATATAATTGCTTTTTTGGAAAGAGTCATGGACTTCTGGCAAGCTTTTTCTTCTATAATTTAATACTGTTTGATTCACACAAACCTATTGCTAGCCAGTAAATATTTTTTTAGTATTTGTTCCATTTCTTGTTTAGCAGTAAAGATAAATTTACAGGAAGATTACCAGAAACAGTCTCTTGCCTTTTTTTTTGGAAAGGAGTCCTTTATTTCTTTTTATCCTTTCTTCCAGTATCTCCCTAGATATTAATAACTTTTTGAAAAGATTGGCAGCTCTTCTCTACAAGATAATTGCAGCATTTGCTGTGGGGATCATTGTCTGCACTCATGTACAGTTGTTATAAAATTTCCACTTAACTCCTACTTTCCAGCAGGCCTTTCTGTCTAATTGTACAACCAGAGAACCAAAGAGTCTGTAGTCGTGGGGAAAAGAGTGGTCCTGAGCTCTTGGGGAAGCTGAGATCCAGGGTGAGTTTTGGGATTGATGCAGCCGATTACTGCAGTCTCAGTTGCTGTGCTGGGTGCTGGGTAGAAGGTCATTATTCTCGAGGTTGTAGCTAAAAGGCCAGAAGCATATGTAAGTGTATTCATGCTGTTCAGACGAGGTGAGTTGAATAGTAAGCTTGGCTATGATAGTGGACTCTCTCATACCAGGTGCTTAAGTATGGCTGGTGGCAGAAGTTACGCAGAGTGGTTTGAACCTTTTCAAAGTCATTATTTTATGGGATAAAGCCCTCTCTTCAGCCACAGTTGAAAATTCTTTGTTGTTACCAGTTATGCAAGCACGTCATTCTGCTTTTTCTGCTAAGCTGTTCTTTCCTTCCTCATTATCAATTCTATCATCTTCAATTACATTTGGAAAGCAAACAAAAAAAATGTCCTTAAATCAGGTTTTCCCCTGAAGTCTTCAACTTTTTTTAGCACTTCTCTGCACTTTCGTCTCCATGCAATTAATTATTTCCTCTTTGTCACTATTTTCTAGTGCTCCTGGGAGAAGTGAAAGGAAGGGGAGGAGCAGAGAACAAGCACTGTTTTTTTTCCCCCCAGCTCTTTCGCCTTTCCGCTTAATCTGAAATCCTGGCACACTTCTCCCAGTTGCTCAACCATTAGCTCGAAGTAAACAGAATTCTTTTAATCGTTTTCATTCTTCTTCCTCTTCCTCTTCCTGGTCCCTGTGTCATGTCTACTTTTTTTGATCACAGAGGGGAAAACTCTTATCCTTCATGTTGCTCAGGCCTGGGTGACAGCTTTGGTTTGGACATTTCTGCTGATGCTAACTCTGAATCACTAATTAAAATTAAATCCTCTAACTAAAATTAAATTAAAATTATTAAAAAATAATTGAGTAAATTTACATTAATCTCTAATCTTATCCAGGTTCTTGTACTAGACAGTACTGCACACTTACTAGATTTTCAAGCAGATGATGTTTTGTGCTTTCTCCCCACTGAGGTCATCCCTCCCATGCAGGAGTTCCTTGTTCCCAGTGAAATCCAGAAAAGCACTCAGCTACAGTGCTTTGGGATCTGCCTTGAAATGCCCTCTCCTCTGGGACGTTAACCCAAACGTGACAGCAAGCAAGTGCTGACTTGCTGTCTGTGTGGTACAGGAATGAGAAGACAAAGATTCTGGTAGGCATCATGGGTGCAAGGGGTCTGGGTTGTCTCCCTTGCTGAGGGGGCAGGATGAACCAGGAACAGCCTCTGCCCTTGGTAAAGCTGGGGGTGAGGAGTGGCAGAGGGCTGGCAGGATTTGGGAATGCTGGTCAGGGAGGAGCGGGCAGACATATAGGCCCTGGAGGCAGAGGACAAGGACTTACTGGGTGTGCTTTGCCCCCTCATGGAGGGGGAAAGAGGCAGTTCAGATCAGGAGAGATGTGCAAGTGAAGACTGGCCAATTCTTCAGGCTGCTGATTCTGGAGAAAAATTGAGCAAGGGTATGGGTTGGAAGGAAACACAAAGACAGTATTGGAAAGGTGAGGAAGAGCAAGTGGACTAAAGACTTGAGGACTGCAATTTGGGAACGAACTTGAGATGGGATGCTATGCGGTGGAAGGACTGGAAGAAGGATAGGACCTCTGGCAAGTGGCAGACATGGAGAGTGTGCTCTGTGGTGAGCTGCCTCAGGATTTGATTGCTGGTTACACAATATGGGGACTTTGTTAATTAAAAAAAAGTCAGAGTCATGTGATTACATTATGTTCCTCTTTTAAGATGAGCTTCTGTTCTTCACAAATGCAAAGAAAAGTTAGAAAATTTTGCCCAAAAGGTAAGAAAAAGTGAAGATAAGTTAAAAAAAACCCCAACACCTTCAAACCCAGGCCATACCTTTTTTGAAATGAGACATGACTTTTGGATATTTAGGATTGGCAGTCATGTAGAATGACAGTTCTGGGGGAAAAACTCACAAAGATTGGGAACATGGAAGAATGAGGAGTTTGTTTTAAGGTAAGAATTGTGCTTAAAGGGAAGGAAACAAGGCATAAGGACAGAATGACATCATCTAACTCTGCTTGCTGAGTTGCACTCATCTTGCTCTTCATTGAACTCTTTGGCCTGTCTGACATATAAACTATGGTAGTATTGGAGAAAGATGACTACTACACAAATTAAGATTTCAAAGTCAGTATTTCTGAATTCTGTATGAGTTAGATTATAAGGCTGGGCAGCTTGCTGATCTGTAGAGTAATAGTTTGTCTAAATAAAGAAGTCAGGAGCTCTGAGTTTATGTCCCCGTAACTGCAGCCTGCCTGAACTCTATACCTGACTTTAACCTGTAAGGTCACACTGAAAAAAAATTCACATGAGGGTTAACTTAACAGTTCCCTTTTCCCGTTTTTCTCAGTTTTCCTGTGAGTTTAATTTTTTAGGCTTTTCCTGCCTTTTAGGTAGAATTCAACCATAGATTTCAGTGCAGACCTGCAAGGGCAAAAGTGAATCCCACTGCTTGTTTTGTCAGTGCCAGAGCCCTGCAAAGGTGGGTGGCTGCCGCAGCCACCCACCCACAAGGAAGGGAATACCTGAGTGGGCAGAGGCTATTGCTGGAGAAAGACCTTGCAGCTGGTGCTGACTAGCCTCACCTGGTATTTTGGCAGCCAAGGAGCAGCAAGGCTGGTTATTTAGGGTTCTACATCAGCCTTTCTCTCTCTTTGCCTTACCCTTTCCTTTCCTCTCCCTGCATTTCTGCCCACGCACTTACCCTGCCTCTTGTAGAGCTCACTTGCCTGTGTTTCTGAGAAGCCTTCAGGCAATTTTGTAACAGGGTTACGTGCGAAAAGCAGGTAACTGAATTTGAGAAAAAGAGATTTAAATGAAAGGGCAAAGTTATGGTTGAAGTGGCATGGCATCAAAGGATTCACTACCTCTGACAGATTCCCGTGTAAGGATAAGTGTGTCAGGGTTGCTGTTGATTGAATAAATTTGCCTGAGTTGTGCTTCATTGGATCAGTTTATCACTCAGCAGCCTGGTGGGACTGCTGCATGGGCAGAGATATATAACAAACCTGGAGCAAGGTGGCTGCTATTTTCATGTAGTGTGAATTAACCTATTAGTATTTAATAAGCTTAATACACTTTTTCCCCCTCCTTCAACTCACCTTTATTTCAAACACAGAAGGACAAACGAAGAACAAGGATTGCTTCTTTTCCATCAGCAATGACTACTTAGGGCACAAGATTCAAGGAATGTTGGCTTGCATGTTAAAGAAGTATTCATTGCTTCATTGCAGTGGCTGCTTCCTACCACTTAAAGGGTGCACAGTCCCACAAATTTAGAAATCGGTTTGCATTGTCCTTGTAAATTTGTCAGTACGTTCCTTTTTATTTTTTTTTTAAGTCTCAAAATAATTGTTTTCTAATTCATATTTTTATGGAATCTGAAAATGAGAAGATGCTAATTTTTTTTTCAAAAAAAGAGCAATATTAAAAAATAAAAGCACTTCCTTTTCTTACATCCTGTTTTATATATACGTAGGTGTCAGATTTTTTTTCCCATTGTTAATAGAAAAAATGGTTTAAAGATGTATTAAAATATAGAGTGCTTTTAAGGATAAATTTGCTGATACCTTCTGCCAAATTGTTCTGTAAATTAGGACTGAGAACAGGACAGAAGACCTTTGTTTTATTTATCTTTCTTTTACCTCTGTTAGGTTTTGGCTGTTTGGCAGATTTTTTCAATAGTGTGTTTACTGAAAATACAGGGTGTTAAGCTAGAGCTAAGAGGGAAATCCTTGAGTTTCTGTTCTTTTTCCTCTAATAACCTTTCCTGAAGACATACATCTATTCTGCTTGTGGTTTACAGAAGCTACATGTGGCTCAGGAAGCCTCTGTAGGTGAAAACAGCTGGAGATTGGCCAAATATGGTGAGAAATGCCATGGGTGCTTACCTGTTCCTACTCTTCCTTAGATGGCTGCTTATGGATGGTGCTGGAGACTTGCTACTGGCAGTGGTCTGACCCAGCATGGCATGCCCTATCTACTGCCTGATGGCCTTTATTTCTTGGAATATGGAGGACAGGGTTTGCTCTACAGCACTGCTTCTGGAGGTGACTCAGGTGTGAGGGTGACCGTAATGGCACGTCCCTGGTGTCCAACTGGAAACCCACTTTCTTGAGAATCAGACACTAAGGGGTGTGTGTGAGAGTCACAGGTTGCTGTTGAAAACTCAGCCTCCCCAGGAACAGCCAAAGGGCCCAGGTGGGTGAGGTGTCCATCCTGGTGGGTGTCCTGGCTGCTGCATCCTTCCTGCCCTGACTGTAAGGGCAGAAGAGCTGGTAGCACTACCAGTAATGGTGGAAAAGACGTAAAAGAGCTTGGAGGCTCCCATACAACCCATAAGCAGGTAAATAAATGTTTTACAAATGCCTATAGTTCTGTGACAATCAAAATAGTTAAATCCAAAATTTTTTTCTGCTTCATGTTGAAGGCTATGTTGTTGGCTCTGTCAGAGGTTGTGCTGTCTATTGGTGTACTTATTTTGATCAAATTATTTTGGAGCCTCAAACTATTGTTAATTTTAAACAGATCCTATTCTCTAAATATTGATCCCATAGAGGCTAAGTTAAATAATGATAACAGTAATAGAAATTCCTTTTGACCTAACTGTTGACATTAATGACTAAGGACAATTTCCTTTTCCTAAATATGCAATCCGAGTCTAATGTGCTTTACTACTAATGTGCTGCTGTATTTCTGGAGTAATTTGTGTTTATTTTCTAACTCTGCAGGACAGGCAACTTCTGCAAGGATCATCTTGTTGCTGTACATTGTTCCGGGTTAACTGCATGCGTGTTGGACAGTGTGCATGTAGTATGAAATGCTTAATTCTGTGCCTGATTTGCAGTGACATTGTACCTAGAATTAGGCAGCTTGTACATTTAGAGAGGGATGAAATTCATGGCAAAAAAGCCTATTGTGCTTCTCAAAAAATATTTGGAAAATTCATTGCAGTTCCACTATTTTTTCTCCAGTTAAAATTAAAACATGCAAAAAGCATTATGAAAAATCACTAACTTTCTCTTTTGTTTTTTCATGATAAAATATTTTGATGTTTTCATAGAAAATCAGCTTTCATTTTGAAATGTCTTTAATGATATTTAACAGTAAATACTTTCCTTTTTCAAATATTTGACAGTAGCCACTTTCTTTCTGTCAACAAAACATTTTTAACAATCCATTGATGGTTTCTTCTTGCACCCTAACGTTTTCAGCATTTCCATGTGGTGGCCATATTTAAATGAAAAGTTGGAAGAATGAGGGCAGAAGAGAGAAGGGACGTTACTTTTGCTTTTCTCTGAATTTCTCCTACCAAACATGTAGTCCATACCTTTTCCATCTCTCTTCCCTCTTCTCTATCCTTTTTTCACAGAATCACAGAATCACAGAATCACAGAATGTTAGGGATTGGAAGGGACCTCAAAAGATCATCTAGTCCAATCCCCCTGCCGGAGCAGGATTGCCTAGATCATATCACACAGGAACGCGTCCAGGCGGGTTTTGAATGTCTCCAGAGAAGGAGACTCCACAACCTCTCTGGGCAGCCTGTTCCAGTGTTCAGTCACCCTCACAGTAAAGAAGTTTTTCCTCATATTTATGTGGAACCTCCTGTGTTCCAGCTTGCACCCATTGCCCCTTGTCCTGTCAAGGGATGTCACTGAGAAGAGCCTGGCTCCATCCTCATGACACTTGCCCTTTACATATTTAGAAACATTAATGAGGTCCCCCCCTCAGTCTCCTCTTCTTTAAGCTAAAGAGACCCAGCTCCCTCAGCCTCTCCTCATAAGGGAGATGTTCCACTCCCTTAATCATCTTCGTGGCTCTGTGCTGGACTCTCTCTAGCAGTTCCCTGTCCTTCTTGAACGGAGGGGCCCAGAACTGGACACAATATTCCAGATGCGGCCTCACCAGGGCAGAGTAGAGGGGGAGGAGAACCTCTCTTGACCTGCTAACCACACCACTTCTAATACACCCCAGGATGCCATTGGCCTTCTTGGCCACAAGGGCACACTGCTGGCTCATGGTCATCCTGCTGTCCACTAGGACCCCCAGGTCCCTTTCCCCTACGCTGCTCTCCAACAGCTCTGCCCCCAACTTGTACTGGTACATGGGGTTGTTCTTGCCCAGATGCAGGACTCTACATTTGCCCTTATTATATTTCATTAAATTACTCCCCGCCCAACTCTCCAGCCTGTCTAGGTCTCTCTGGATGGCAGCACAGCCTTATGGTGTGTCAGCCACTCCTCCCAGTTTTGTGTCATCAGCGAACTTGCTGACAGTGCACTCTATTCCCTCATCCAAGTCATTAATGAATATATTGAATAGTACTGGTCCCAGTACCAACCCTTGAGGGACTCCGCTAGACACAGACCTCCAACTAGACTCAGTCCCATTGACCACCACTCTCTGGCTTCTTTCCTTCAGCCAGTTCACAATCCACCTCACCACCCGATCATCCAGACCACACTTCCCCAGTTTAGCTGCGAGGATGCTGTGGGAGACTATGTCAAACGCTTTACTGAAATCGAGATAGACCACATCCACAGCTTTACCATCATCTATCCACCGGGTTACGTCCTCATAAAAGGCTATCAAGTTGGTTGAGCATGACTTCCCCTTGGTGAAGCCATGCTGAGTGCCCCTAATGATCCCCCTATCCTTGATGTGCCTAGAGACAGCACCAAGGACAAGTTGTTCACTTTTTGTTCACTTCCATCCCACACCAAATCATAAAAAGAAATAATTATGCGGATGGGTCTGTTTTCCCTTTACTTCACTAAGCCTTTTTCAAGAAGTAGCTACAAAATTGAAACTAACTCTGTTATTAAATTGTGCTTCTAATATAAAAGGGCAGGTAATCAGATGTGATCATGAGTTTCAACTGAAAAATACTTGTGTTAACGACAAACCTTGTTTTTCCCTTACTAATTCAGTGGCTAGTGTGGGTTAGTATCCTATTGTTTAACTGGGAATTCTGATGCCTAGTCTAATTAAGATTTGTTATTATATCTCTAATAATTTTTTATAATTTTCTTATCACTTCACAAACCTTTCATCTTTTAGTCTATAATTTCCTCTATTTGATCCCTAGGAACAGATGACTTTTCTATTTTTTTCTTCCTTTCTTGTTAGAAAATTAGAGGAAAAATATATTTGTTCATTGTATTGTGTTATGATAGCC
This sequence comes from Nyctibius grandis, assembly GCF_013368605.1. Taxonomy (NCBI): domain Eukaryota; kingdom Metazoa; phylum Chordata; class Aves; order Nyctibiiformes; family Nyctibiidae; genus Nyctibius; species Nyctibius grandis. The sequence goes on from NC_090658.1 coordinate 57,940,574, forward strand.
AAAAAATATGTACTTTAATCATGATAAATAGGCGTTCAAGTTTTGCCTGTTGTGTCTGAGGAAGACATTTTTTAAGGTAAAATATTATGATCCAAGCTCCAGCAGTGATATCCTTTGCATATTCTTTGCAAATTGGCTTTGCTTATGATATCTGATAGATCTTAGAAAATAGTATAGTCACATACATTGGATTTTCCTTGGGTGTCTTTCTGTAAACCTCATTAAGTTCTTCACTAAAGACGAATACTCTGTGTGAGTGAGTAGCTTGCTTAGGATGCTTCTGTACTGTACAGAAAATTGGGATATATGCTGATGTATCTGAACTAACTTTAAACTGCTGGACCATGTGCAGCCATGGTAGCACGTAGCCTACTTGGAATTACATATCTAGTGTATAACCAGACCCCAAAGCAGATTTTGTAATTTTGCTGAATATCTTACACTTCCATCAACACCTGAACCTGAACAGTACTATTTTGAGCAGGTCTACACAGCTATACTGACCATCAGGAAAACAGCGTTGCACAGGTAATAATATAGAAAACATAAAGACTGCCAGAAAGCAGAAGCTTTTTGATACATCCCTGTGAAAATTTATCTATTCCTTTGCTTCTCTCTTTACATTTTATCTTCTTCCAAGGTTTTTTGCTTATACATGTTCTCCAGCTGTACATATGCACCTGTAATATCTGTGTTCTTTAACGTCTGCCAATTCCTTTATTGTATCTACCAGTGAATATCTGAAAAATGTTCTTTTGATTAGAGATGGTCCATATGAACATGGAGGTATTGAAACAGCTGGAAAGGCCTCAACTTATCACTAGTCTGTCACTCATAACAACATCTGTCTTTGGCAGGAGGTAAACAATACAGGTTTGAGCTTCATGACTTCAGACAGTTCCTAATACTAGAAAGAGAGATGTACACAAAGATGGTAGAGAATTTAATGAAGGTGGAACATCTTTGTCTAAAATTTTAAACTGGTCTCTTTTCCTGCAACAGTGTGCAGTTTTTTATTAACACATTTTCTAAATTTTTTAAAAATATCTTTTAAAAATGGAGGAATTCCCTGTGAAATCACATATTTTGAGTGAATGTTAATGAAGCCCTAACTCTGTTCTGTAATGTGTTTCCAGTGTAACATTTTGCTTGCTCAGCTTTGTAGACTTTCTCTCCTGTATCCCTTCTGAAGATTGTATGTTTATGACTGTATGAAAAAAAAATCTATTTAATCTGTGCCTGACAGTATACTCAGATTTTGAAGTACTAAAAAATCACAAACATTTAATATCTAACTGCGTAGGCCTTTGGGATTTTTCCATTAGTGATAAAGTGATTTCTAGGTTCACTGAATCAAATAGGACTGTATTTCCTGGAATATCAGTTTAACTAGGAAAAGTTTTCACAGTTGATGCCTAATCAAGTTTCTGTGGAAGATTATGAAGTTGATCCTGGTTTGAATTAAAGTCTTGGCACTAAGGAAAAAAAATACCCTGTAGCTGGACACTTCAGAAGTGAAATCCATACCATGTAAATCATGCTGACTCACCTACTTCAGATACCTTTGCTAAAACCAATACATATTTCTGATTTGCTATTAGGCACCCACAGTCTTAGTGTTAGAGGACAGAAAAAAAATGTATAAAGAGCTTCTGGGTACTCTTGAGGCCATTACAAAGCCTAATGAAGGAGAAGGGAATCTGTCCACTGACTTGAATAGATTTTGTCTCTCTTAATGCTCAACAGCTGTAACAAGGAAATTAATTTGTTTAACCTTTTGATTTAAACAATATCTAATATTATCTTTCTAGGAATTAATTTGTTCGTATAAATCCTGACCTTTCTTGAACAGATGGTGATAATGATGACAATGAGATTGTTATTGAATGACATATGGGAAATATGAGGCCCAAATAATATATTTAATTGCTGGTGATCAAGCAAGAACCTAATCTGATCACAAGGATGTTTTATTTGAATAAAACTGTTGCAACCTGAAGTTTTCTGTAAAAGTTTCAATGCTCTTGGCTGCAACTAGGGTATTAGATATGTAGTTGCTTGGTGCATGCTCTTTTGATAATATTTTTCTAAACATACATTTTTGGTGTTTTATTAAAGGCTAAATTCTAGTTGTACAGAGTCTAAATTGATTAGTAATATTAGGCGACAAAAAAGAAATAGATAAGGACCTTTCTTATTAAAGAGACTGAATTTGCACGAGTTACTACCGCAAAATATCTCATGGACTTGCATTGTAACAAAATAACCCAAAGTTAAAGTCTCAGTTACATTTAAAGCACTTATGGCATATGCATCTTTTTTACTTTGTTTAATTTATTTAAATTAAAAAATAACCAGGTATCAATCTTCAAAAATAATATGAATTTAGATCTCTAGTCTTTGCGCGATTTGGTGGAATAGATTGTAGCTGTGACACACTGATGGCTGATGCAGCCAGCAGTGGATAATTCTATATAAGCTGACATTTTCCAGCTTTTTGCTATTTCTCTTAGCAGAAATAACGACTGCATAAAACTGGCTTGTCTATTGAGAATGCTAACTGAAAGATGGTGGCAAAGCTATTGTCTTTGATGTATGGAGTATTATTATGTATGTAAACAGATTAAGAAATGCCTCTTATTTCCATTCTCTTCTTACCTACAGCACAAAATTACTCAATTTATGTTTGTGTTTCTATTAGAGATTGTTTTATCTGGTAGGGATGAGAATTTAGAATGAATTTTAAACAAGGAGAAAAGAGTCTTTAGTACAAGCAGTCATCCCTAGAGTAGGAGGGCTAGCTTTTATTATTCGATTAGAACAGATTGGATAATTTTTTTTTCCAATTTTTTACAGTCTTTTAGATTTATATCGTTACTTGGTATCTTCAATCATAGAAGATCACAAAATGGGTTTATATCACAAAACCACAGAATCACAGAATGTTAGGGATTGGAAGGGACCTTGAAAGATCATCTAGTCCAATCCCCCTGCCAGAGCAGGTTTACCTAGATCATGTCACACAGGAATGCGTCCAGGTAGGTTTTGAATGTCTCCAGAGAAGGAGACTCCACAACCTCTCTGGGCAGCCTGTTCCAGTGTTCAGTTACTCTCACTGTAAAGAAGTTTTTCCTCATAGTTATGTGGAGCCTCCTGTGTTCCAGCTTGCACCCGTTGCCCCTTGTCCTGTCAAGGGATGTCACTGAGAAGAGCCTGGCTCCATCCTCATGACACTTGCCCTTTACATATTTAGAAACATTAATGAGGTCACCTCTCAGTCTCCTCTTCTCTAAGCTAAAGAGACCCAGCTCCCTCAGCCTCTCCTCATAAGGGAGATGTTCCACTCCCTTAATCATCTTCGTGGCTCTGCGCTGGACTCTCTCTAGCAGTTCCCTGTCCTTCTTGAACGGAGGGGCCCAGAACTGGACACAATACTCCAGATGCGGCCTCACTAGGGCAGAGTAGAGGGGGAGGAGAACCTCTCTTGACCTGCTAACCACACCACTTCTAATACACCCCAGGATGCCATTGGCCTTCTTGGCCACAAGGGCACACTGCTGGCTCATGGTCATCCTGCTGTCCACTAGGACCCCCAGGTCCCTTTCCCCTACGCTGCTCTCCAACAGCTCTGCCCCCAACTTGTACTGGTACATGGGGTTGTTCTTGCCCAGATGCAGGACTCTACATTTGCCCTTATTATATTTCATTAAATTACTCCCCGCCCAACTCTCCAGCCTGTCTAGGTCTCTCTGGATGGCAGCACAGCCTTATGGTGTGTCAGCCACTCCTCCCAGTTTTGTGTCATCAGCAAACTTGCTGACAGTGCACTCTATTCCCTCATCCAAGTCATTAATGAATATATTGAATAGTACTGGTAAATATTTTACATGAGGATGGCATTTTCCAGGAGAACAGTTTGCATGAGTAATGTATGCATGTTAGTGTTTAGATCAGATGTATCACCAGATACTAGTAAATTTACAGAGATTTGTGTGGTGAATTTAAAGAAATTAGGGGGGCCACCTGTTACAGAGGATTATCTTCAGGCTCTTAAAGGCCAATTTTAGCACTAGGATTACTATAGTTCATTCAAATGGCTATGAAGTACAATTATGCACAGGAGAGATCAAAAAAGAGTGACATAATTTACTCCTGTTTGTATGTTAGTTAAAACTAAAATGTATAGTAGTTCTTTGCCTTTTTTTTGAAATAAACAGCTCTAAGTGCATAAGGAAGGATGACCATGTTATTAATCTCTGTCTGTACATTTGTACTGAAATTCTCCACTAATGTTAAGAAAAACTGTCCCTTTAGGATGTATGGGAACTTGGTGACAGCAGTAAGATTTAAATTTTTTGGGAGTGGTGAAGAAAACTTTTTTGAGGATGTGTTAGTATTGTGAATAGAAAGGGGTCCAAATACTGTGTTTAAAAATGGATGTGGAATAACCTGCTGGCCCTGCTATTTTCCTTGTTAAGTATTCTATTAATTTATGAAGAGACTCTCTCAGAAAATTAGTTCAATCTGATCATACCTCTGGGAATAAGTGAGCCCACAGCTTGAAAAAAATGGCTTGGTTTCTTCTGGCTCAAGCATTAAGCTACCTACCAAGAAGGTAAAACAGGGATACGTGTTTCTAGCAATTTAAATTGGTAAAACTGTTCCACACCCTACTTTTAACAGTATTCTTTAACTATCTATGAGTTGATTTTTTTTTTTTTTAAATCAGAATGTACTATGAGGGCAGGTCAACATTTTAATGTTTATCCTTGTTATACTTTCAGTAGAAATTTTATAAATAATAGATGTATATTGGACAGTATTTGAGTAAATAAATTGAGTATTGAAATGCAGTATTTGTCAAATTGCTCATTTGATGAATGCCTATTTAAGCAACGCACTACTGTGTATATAACTCAGTGTTAAGAAAAATGGGGGAAGCAGGCATGCAGAATAACACAGACCTGATGCCCTGGTTCCAGCTGTGTAAATAGATGTTCTACTCTGTTCCAAGTATTGCTCACTCTGTATTAAGCTCCAGGATTTACTGACACTCTTTCTGTTTTTACCTAAGGCTCTTGACTCTGTCTGGTAGATGGTGTACTTCCTCCTTGCCATGCTTTTTCCCCACAAGGGTGCATTTCTTTCCCTATTTCGGAGTTCCTCTAGCCATTTGATTCACTGCCTGCCTGTAGCTTTGTTTTCCGTATGATTACATTTCCATCCTGTCGAGCTATAACAGGAATACTGGAATATTGTAGCATTGCCCCCACTCAGTGTGTTTGGCAGCTTTCACAATTTCAAACTGAAAAACGAAATGTGGGGAAAATAGGACACAAAACATACAAAATAAGCTATGTGATCAGCCCCAGACGGGTTGCTGAGATGATTTGCAGTATGTTTGGGACGTACAGTGAGAATGGGCTGCCCAGGGAGGTGGTGGAGTCACCATCTCTGGATGTGTTTAAGAAAAGACTGGACGTGGCACTTAGTGCCATGGTCTAGTTGACAGGGTGGTGTCAGGGCAACGGTTGGACTAGATGATCCCTGAGGTCTCTTCCAACCTGGTTGATTCTGTGATTCTGTGAATGCTCTGAGAAAGGTATTACCACTTATCTAGGCCTGTTACTAAGAACAGGGAAGATATGAAGAGCCTTTTTACGCTACCAAGTTTATATGGACTAGTATGTCACTTTGTGAAAAATACAGTGTAAGTATTGGGATATCCTGTAGAATAAAATAGATCTTGGCTTTGTAATATTAAATACCTCTCTTGATTGAAGATATTCTTAATTATGTATATGTTTTGATGCACATGTACAATTTTTTGAGGAAATTTAATCTGAGATTTTGCTATTAAGAAAAATTACTTTTGTGTTTTTTTTAATGAAAGGAGAATAATTTGGTTTCTTGACTCCTCCTCATATTACTTCCATTTTTCTTGCACAGTGGGAGTCTGCTATGCGGGATTTTGCCTTGCATTCTCTACTCTGTGTTTATCTAAAAGCCCTTGTGAGCAATTTGCACTGAAAGGGTGGGCATTTCAATATTTTGCCTTATAATTGCCAGATGAGGGTGATTGCATTTAAGGACTAGAACCAGAAATTATTACCTGCCCTTGTCCTGTTAAGACACGCAGCATAAGACAAGCAGATCTTTTCTCCTTGATCATGGTCTCCTTCATACTGCTGTTGCATCTTTCAATAAAGCCACATTCTACAATAACTGTCCCGACGTGCACTAAAAACAAGGAAATGCTTGACATTTTATAGAACGCAAAACTATAATAATCTAATTTCAAATAAACTAGTAAATGGTGAAAAAGTTAACTGTTACAAAAGGTAACATGTATTCCCTGTAGTCCAAACAACAATATTTTGCTGGAACATATTTTGTGTAAGCTTTACAAAACTGGAAGAGCTGCTCTTCCAACTGGAATAATTAAACAGCAACCTTGGAATTGGACTATATTTTATCATTGTGTAGAACTTGCATTTGGTCACTAATTCATCTGTTCAGCTTTTGCCTCGGATTCTTTGAATCTTCTCTTTATTTATAATTGCAGATTTATGGTGCATGTTTTACTAGTGTATAGGTCTGCAACCATATTTTTTGCTTGTCAAAGAACTGAAAGCTATCTTCCATAAGTGTTTACAGCTCTCCCAATTATCTTAAGAGCACATGCTTTTAAAAAAATTGCTTCCTCTCTAGAGACAAACTACTAAAAACCTTAGCCTGAAGATTAAAATGGTTTCAGCGGTGGAAGTTTATTTTTGAACAGTAATAGATTTATTTTTACATTTAATATATCTTATTTTCTTTTGAGGTCTGGTAATCTGTTGAGATTTATTAGAGCAGTTACCAGGTTTACTTACGTACGGACGTGGACTGAGATTTATAGCAGAAAACATTTCCCTTGTGTTGAAAAGGTGGCCGATGCTGGGCTGCAAGGTTCAAGGCATTGCCCATTTTTCAGTACAGGCTACGTTCCCATCTAAATTTATCACCTTTTGCTGCTAAGGGCGTGTTATTGTGCCCGCAATATATGTTTTCTTGCAAATGTGCTTCTGGTTCAGCTTCCTTGCTCCTGAGACTTTTTCTATTTTGGTTCCCTGTGTCACGTGACGCCCCCCGGCCAGTGAGAGCCCCGCAGAGGGAATGGCAACAGCCTGCTGGGATCACTGTAAGTCAGAAAAAACTCTTGGTTTTTTGCAGTTTCTGTCCCTCACACTAAATTTTAAATGCTGCTTTTATCCCAAACCGTTGCTGGGCACACCTAGTGATACCTATGGAAACGCTTAGAAGTTAGTTTTTTTTGTTTTGATTTATTTTTTACTCTTTCTAACGTTACTTTTTCTTACTATGTTCCTTTTTTCCTGTGTCCTACAGTGTAGTTGAGAAGCCTGAAAAAGAAACAGAAAACAAACCACATGTATTTCAAGTGTTGCCTAAAGTACGTTTTAAGTTTAATAAGGAATATTTCAGGTGTAGTAATGCTTTGTTTAACATGTGGACGCTGTCAAAAATCCTACGCTGCAGTTGAGAAAGAATGATGTGACCTCCCCTTAGCCAAAATCGATCATTTAGGTGGAAGGACAATAGTAAACAAAATGATCTGAAATCACATGCTGGTGCCTTTGCCAATTGACTGAGACATAATGGTGAAAGGACTTAATTCAGTTAAAGAATAGTCATGTACGCACGGCAGTGTCTCATTTTTCCGGTATGAATGAAGTGAAATACAGTATTTTGATCTCAGCTGATGTGGAGCCATACTTATACTACATGATATTGAAATTGTGCATTTGGTGAGATTTGTTATTTTATCGTAGAGGCTCTTCCTGGTGCAAAGTGAGAGTCTTGTCGTTCTGTTTTTTAAGACAGTCTCTAGATTCAGTGTGCAAAATTTACCTGGTAATTACTACTGAGTACTGATTTTGCCTAATTTAACTATACTTTTTTTTCTTGGATAAATATGATTTTCCAAAAATCCTTCTCCCCCATCATAAGATATAGGTATGTTTTACTTCTTTTCTTTTTAATTGGTTTTGGGGTTTTTGTTTTGATTTGGTTTGGTTTACATTTTCTTTCTTCTAAATTACATGTGCTTTCTTTGGTGTTTACTTTTAAGTTAAAAAGGCTGATTTTAAATTTGGATCCCTAAGCGATATATATTGATATCATATAAAAGTTTGAGAACAAGTGTTTGTGAAAAAGACGTAATGAAATAAGCTGGAATTGCCTGATTTCCCTCTATGGCCTGCAGCCTGGACCCCGTATTGCATCACTTGGAGGTGCAGAAGCCATTTACCACACATTTCTTTATTTTCTGTGTGTTGCTGATCTATACCCTAATGACCAGGCATTAGATGAAAGAACTGTTTGAAATCTTTCTCATTTTTTTTTCCTAAAAATCATTGTGAACAGAGAAATTTCACTTAAAGATTACACTGAAGTACAAAGAGCAGTGGAGAGGTATGTTAGTCTTTCAGTGCAGTTCCTCTCCTCATCATAGGCAGTGAAAGAAAATTATGTCACAAATTCTGTGTTGAGTGAATTGCTGCAGTGTCAGAAGTGCAACAGCATCTGTCTGTAAATATCTGCTCAGAAACTGAAAACAATTAGAAAAAACCCATCCTTATTATGCAAACTGGATAAAACTTAGGAGCTAATCTTACAGACATTTGTTTAGAAGTTTGCATTGCTGGGTTTGTTGATAAAGCATTGCATGAGCAGGAGAGAAGAGTGTTTATAACACTTTAAAAAAAGATATGTATGTTTATTAGATGATAAAGCAAGTTCTAATCCAGTGTTGCGTATTTGCCCTTGTTTCGTGAGTTTGCACTGTTCCGACATGCATATGATGGGAATTTTGAGACCTTGCCTCAGAGCTAGATTCCCTGATGCTTCCCACAACTTAATGCTAAGGCTTGCGAACGTGAGTCCCCAGCTTAAGAAATGTGCCAATTCCTGTGGTAACCAGAGAAATTGCAATTGGTAAAACACAAGGTAAATTAGAGGATTTGTGTTATCACTTCTTTTTGTATTTTTTTTGCCTACTGCTTTATTTACTTAACTTTATTTGTCTTTGCTTCTGAAAAGCAACATAAGAAAACATTAAAAAAAATCTGAAGGGGGGAAAAAAAGAAGCTTTTTTTTTTACTGTGAGGGCAGCCAAACAGTGGCACAGGTTGCCTAGAGAGGTTGTGCAGTCTCTGTCCTTGGAGATATTCAGCACCCAACTGGACACAGCCCCAAGCGACCAGCTGTGGGTGACCCTGCTTGAGCAGGGGGGTTGCGCTATGTGAGGGGGACCCTGAGGTCCTTCCCAGCTGCAGCAATCCGGTGAGTCTCTGAGAATTTCCCCCTGCAATTTGGAGAGGTAGACAGCACTCTTACTTTGGGGGGAGATCAGAAGTCACGTGTGGATTTTAATCTTAGACTGTCACTCTCATATTTTAGAGCTTGTCGTTTCGCTGCCTCAGTTTAGACGTTAATCATTCATTTGGAGTGATGGCTGTGCGTGTCTTGCTGGCACTGCCTAATGCATGCCACCTGAAATGTCACTGACAACTAGCGGCAGCGGATGGTGAGAAGGGTTTCTCTTTCACCTCTTCCTCACAGCTATCCAAAGTTACTTCTGGCAGCAATTTCTTGTCCCGTGTCTTTTTTGTGTTGCTTCGTCAGGTACCACAGTGTAGCACAGTGGTGGGGGGAGACACTGATAGAAATAGAATGAGAAAATTAAGAGTAAAATTAATGAGAGTATTGTGGGAAAAGCATAAGTAGAAAGTGAAGGCACAGAGCCAATGTGGATTGGGTTCCTACATGTTGTCTTGCTACTCTACTCGAATCTCACTGTGAAATCTCCAGAAGCTGAGGAAGGGGTACAGGAGCTTGCAAAGACCATGCCAGGGTATGTAGAAAGAAGGGAGGAAGAAGCAAGCCTCGTGGGAGCCCTTGGAAGCTACAGAAAAAAGTGAAGACCCAGACTCCAATGTACATGGAGTTGTACTCTACAGGCCTGATGAGTGGTGCAGGGAAACATGAGATCACCTGGTAGTAAGTGAAAGTACAAAAAATAGTGAAAAGCGAAAAGAAAAGATTAAAAAGATTTTTATATATATATAAACATAAAATGCACTTGCCAAACACTGAAGTGTAGAGAGTTCATTTAATGCCTTTCACACTACCATATGAATATAAATTTTAAATAAAAATGGAAAAAGGTAATGACTTGACTTGTGCTTAGGAAAGATGATTTTAAATCTTTCTGCCATAATGCTGTAAGTGATGATTTTGCTCAAATATTGTTTATCTAATGAGACATGAATACTTGTCCTGAAAGCTATTGCTGGCATGAAACCAAACCGGTATGACTGTGACTAAATTCATACAGGAGCTGGAAATGTAGGCAGGTTCAGCCTTCCAGGGGAGGGGTAAGCTAGGACATGTCCCTGTTTGTAAGTGGCACAGTGAGTTGGCTGCAGGAGGTGAAGGCTTGGTAGGAAGGATTACGTTCAGCGAGTCAGAAGGTCATTTCCATTTCTGGCTAAATAGTGTAGTTGGAATTTAAATATTTTTTCCTGAAGAAGACACAGTTTAAGAATATGACCATATATTTTCTCACAAAGTTGTTTTTTGTTTTTTTTTTTCTCCTTTTTGGAGGGCCATACTGCAGATGAATGAGGAAGAAATTTATGCAATGCTTTGTTGTAGATGGAGATCAGCATTTGACTTTGCAAGAGTAAAATAATCTTCTTTATTAATTTTAGGAAAAAACTTCACATTCCAAGAAGCCAGTAGCTGTAGTAGATCAGTCTGTCAGGATTCAGCTGATGCTAGGTAACTAGTCTGAGAAAGAAGATAAAACTGGAGGAAAAGATTTTAAAATAATTACCTGATATTAAACGATTTGCTAGCTGTACAAGATATATTTATTTCTTCTGCTTTTTTGGTGGCTAGCATTTGTGTATTACAGCTTTTGGAATTTGCAGATGTCACTGATGTAAAAAAAGCCCTTTTTCACATTGAGTGCTAAAATGAATTTAATTTATAATTTCTCAGTCCTGTAATTTGGGTTTTCTCTGAGATTTGTTTTTTCTTTTTAAATCATTTGTGTTGTTACCATCACTTACTGCAGAAGGTAGATTAGCAGACAAAAGGACAGAATTTTGTCAGTTCACCATTTAAATATGTTCTAGAGTCTAAATGATAAAACTTGGTTAATTTTTTAAAGCAAAAATAATCTTTGGTTTTGAAAATATAATTTTGTGGAATTTTTCTGTATTTTTATTAATGTGCAAACAGAATTAATAGTTTTAGTGCAAAGTCCTACAGGTAATAAAAATACCATTTATCTTGTGTTTGATTATCTTAAAAATGGAATTGTTAAAGGAGAATAATCTACAAAGAAATAAGTCGAGTTATGCAGCTATGTTTCAAATATTTTGTTTTTTAAGAGTCCGATTACATTTCTATATAGATCTACTAGTTTGTGTCTACTCAGTTCTAAATAGGTTTCATTCACAGTTTTTACTGCTTTCAATAACACAGCAGTTACAGGTTAGATCTGCCAAGATAGCTTGTGGACTGTTGTAATGTCTATTCAGTCTTTGTATCACTTATGACAGCTAAACATAAGCACCGTAAAGCCAAAATTGATCTCATTTGAATTTTGGTAATTTTTTCAAAGCACTTGGTTTGAAGTCCAAACCAACAGAGAACTAAAATCTTCTTCAAATTTTATTTGTTCTCCGAAAGCTTGTGGACAACATTAGTGTAACTGCTTATAGTTTTGCCTTGTATGTTCTTTCAGTGGAGGTGAGATAAACTGGTTGAGTCTTTACAAGTAAGATCATTGAGATTTTGTTTTGCAATGATACAGTAGGAAGCATTTCATAGCCAGGTCTTATTTTATTGGCATCATCAATTTTGAGGTAATGGACTTGAATGATATTTGTGGGCTCATCTTGCTATATTGTTATAAATCAACAACCTGCTTGTTCATTCCAAAATACCATTAATCTCAGACTATACTGCTGCCCAATGTGCAAATATATCCACAACTGGTGCCAAGCTGTGTCCCCATCACCCTAAGAAATCATTCAATTTCTGCTTGTATTGACTTCCTCCAGCTCTGTCTGAAGGGCACTTTCTGTACAGGCATTGATAGCTTGCCTGGACACTTTTGGATATGAAAGCAACCCTGAAGTCTTGATTTCATGTGGTTATTAGAGAGCTGATGGCGCATTTCACAAGAGTAAGGAGTGATAATATTTCTGTCCCAGCCAATCTGATTGTTCTGTTTTGTCAGCCTAAACTCTTCCTGGGCACATTTCTTGTGGATTTGCTTTTTGTCCTAATCTGTTATATATGTTGCTATGTCCTGCTGAGCAGCTGCTTTGCACCAAACATGACTGCATTTCAATGATGTTCCTGTGTATGTCGGTATACTAGACACACAAGAGCTTGCACTTGCATACACATGCACACACTTTAAAGCAGGACATCAAAGGCACCACTTAAATGAAATTTTGTAATTTTATGACATATGAATCTTCTGAGTTCATAATTGTTTCCTTAACACCTCGTTTTCTTGGGTAGTCTTCCTCTTAACAAAGCATTTGCTGTTGTTCACTGGCACTGTTTTTTATGCAAAGTGTGCATCACAAACAATGAAAATGTAAATTTAGAAAAAAAGGAAGGTTGGCACATATGTAACAGAAGAAGATTACTTTCATACTTCCTTTTGGAGTTTTGACAAAGAGCTGTCTTTTTTAAAAAATATTGATTTGTTTTCTTCCTTTATTTCTTTTCTCTTGAAACCTAGCAACACGAGGGATACACCTGTAGAAATGCCTTTAAAAATAAAACAGAAAAAGCTAGAGAAAGCTGAGTCAACAGAGACTCAAGACACTTTAAGAATTAGATGATGAGTCAGTTATGATTTTTTTTTTTTTTTTTTTTAATGGAGGAAAAAGCACAAGCAACTAATCTTTCTTCCCTTAGGGATTAAACTGAGTCAAGTAAGACAAACAATTCAGCAAATTTGATCTTTGATAACTTAAATGATTGCAATCTAGACAAAACACTGGACAACTAATTATGTTCAAGGCAAAATTTTTGTGCTTGCAAAATGTATACATTATGAAGTGAACCCATATCAAATGCTTGGTGTTTTACAACCCTTCAATCCAACCTGTTGCCATTGTAAAATAACCAGAGTCTTCTAGTTCTAGTAAATGCTGCGCTAGTTTAGATCCTCCCACTTGAGTCTCAGTGTTGGGGTAAGACCATGGCTATTGTGCCCTGGTCTCCTGGTACAGCCTTTCCGACAGACTTCCAGCCATTGGTGTCCATCCCTGTAAATGTCTGGCAGCACTGTAGTGGGACAGTGAGAGCCTGCTGTCCCAGGTGGCATATAGTGCCAGACACATGGCTTGAGACTGCCCAAAGAACCAGTCTTGTGTTCAGACCCTAATGTTCCCATGAGGGGCTGGGGTGTGTTTGGTACACCTTTGGAGCAGAGATTTCAATTTAGTTTACCCCTAAAGGAATCCATTTTATGCACACCTCAGCTGCTCTGCAAACCAAGCCAACACAAGATTGGGGGAAATAACTTCAAAATCTCTTTGTTGCTGTGAGCAAAACCAATAACATAGCCTATTTTTAATTAAATATTTGCCTTCTCTGTGCTAGCTAACTAACCTATAACTAAATTTCTCAGCATTGTATCTGCTCCGGCAAGTCAAAAACTACTTGCAAAAGACTGGACCTTCATATGAGCCCCTCTATTTCTACACTTAAAACTACTTCTGCTGTCATAGAAATGTAATCAAAGGGAAAAGCAGACATTTTGGATAAAAGTGCAACATCTTTTCTCTCTCAAAAATCCTTTAAATCTAATTATGTCTTTAGTGATAGAAGTCTTGTGCACATGACTGAGTTACTGCTAATTACCTCCAAGGCTTCTTGCATGCAAAGCACCTCACCTCTGTTTATCTAAAAAGAAGCAGAAACATACCATGTCATTAAGCAGAAACTTATTTCCTCATAGGTAATGAGCTAGGACTTATTTCTGCACAGACACAGGTCATTTGCCCAGAGAAGCTGTGTATGCCCCCTCCCTGGAAGTGTTCAAGGCTAGGCTGGATGGGGCTTTGAGCAACCTGGTTTAGCGGAAAGGTGTCCCTGCCCGTGGCAGGGGGGATTGGAACTAGATGATCTTTAAGGTCCCTTCCAACCCAAACCATTCTATGATTCTGTGATAGTTCATCTGCTTCATGCTGGTAAGTTTTTGCTTTAGTTTCATTTATTGAATCCAGCCTAAGTTGGGCAGCTAACCCGGTACTGAGCTGTCATAGCAACCAGATTGTATAATTTGTTCACAGTGCTTATCCACATTTATCTTAAAGCCCGGTTAGTCCGTTTTTCCTCTTGTGGACAGGCTGATCTAGAGGTTCACCTCTCTGGCAGCTGAGAAGCTTGTAGTTTCTGTACTGAATTTGTTTGTAGTGCCAGCTTGCTTTCTTTGGCTTAAATACCTTTTATGTCTTGATGTTTATGCCTAATGTAGTATTTATAGAGAGTGGTCAGATTTCCTCTCACCTTTGTTTTTTTTTTAGTCTAAATAAGCCAAAGTTTTATCCATCACTTGTTTAATATACTCTTCACCCTTCAGATCTTTATTGAATTCCAGCTGCCATTTCATCACTTACTCACTTTATGTTGTGAAATCCTTTTCCAACTCATTGCAGTTGGCCCTCACGCGTACTGCCTTAGCATAGTATCATCAGCAAACTTAGTTATATCACTATTCACCCTCTTTTCCACGTCTCATTAAAATATTAAATAACAGAGGCACTAATAGAAAGGCTTCCCTTGTGACCTTCCATTGAAAAAAGCCTAACCATTAGTATCTGCTTTTGTGTCCTAGACAATTATTTAGCCCCTGTCTGTGGCATCTCAGTTTCTCCGAGAGCTCTTGGAGACAGAGCTTGTTGAATTACTTATAGAAATCCAATTAAATTAATTTCTTTTCATATTTGTATTGACTCCAGAACAAAAATCCTTTTAGAGAAGCTCCCATGATGACACTTCTCCAAATATTGTATTTATGGATACTCTAATTGTGTTCCTTTTAGCAGTTCCTGTTAAATTACCAAGTAGAGATGTCTGGCCACCTGTTCTCAACTACCTTAAGTTTATCTCTTCTTCCTTTCCCAGATCCTTTTAAGACTTGACATCCCATTTTGTCTTTTCGCTGTCCTTGATACTGAGAATTCACCCTTGAATTCCTTTAAAACTCACCAGCTGGTCCTGGTGACTTATTATTCTCTTTGTGGATTTTTCTGTATCCTCTTTTACTGACACTTTAACTTTCAGCCAGATCCTTCAATGACACCCCCTTAAGAAAAGCTCTGTTATTTGAATTTTTCTTAAGTTGTCTGCTATGAGCATGGATGCAAAAACTTCATTTAGCTTTTCTGTTCTATCTGTTTTTTTCTCTCAGTGCTCCTTTTACATCTTTATGTTTCAGACCTCGAGACACTCTGGCAAGCTTCCTGATCTTGATGTACTTAAAAGAAAAAAACAAACACAAAAACCCCCTTGCAAGTTCTTTCTCAAACCCTTTTGGCTTGTCTTGTTGCATTTTTACATTTAGTCTGCCAGGGTTTTATTTTCTCTTTTATGGTTCTCATTAAGACACCAACTTCAGTTTTTTGAAGAGCTGCTTCAAATAACATCTTACACTGTTAGTCAGCTGTGTTGGTTTTCCATATGTTTGCTCTGCATCACTCAATGTATTCTGTGTACTACCTACAGACATTTTGCTCTTCTATTTGTCCACTTCTTAGTTCCTTTATAGCAACCTCTTTGTTTCTATGCAATTCCTATTTTTCCGATCAAGCAGTGTTTTAGGGGATTTGTTGGCTTGTTCCTACATAGATGCTTAATTTAAGAACTTTGACTGTTATTACAAATTGGCTCTTGATAGCAAAATTCCTATATACTGGGCCCTGTCAAATTAATATTTTCTTATCTCGTGGGTTATGTGTTTAGCTGCTCCCTGAAGCATTCATTAATACTGTCTAAAGGTTTTGTTTGGCAGTCATGCACAAACTTGATATTTATTTGATTGTATAGCAACATTTTCTGTCTACCAACATAGTTTGTCTTGTCTCTGAGGTTTTTAAAATATATAGCCAGTCACCAGCTACAGTGTAGTTGGAGAAATCAGGAATAGTAAAAGCATACTGGGTGTTCCCTTTCATGTTCCTCTCAGTGCAAGTTTGTTTTAATTTTCTAGCTTTTTAAGAGTACCATCAGTGAGTTTTCCCTCTTCCCCCTTTTCCCTCATAAAATAGTGTCATGCAGCTGAGTATCTTCCTCTACTAAGGATGTTTTTTGACAGCTACATTTTATTTCTTGCTGTTCACTCTAAATGTATCTTAAGTTGTGCTGTATCATGCATGTCCTGGACTATATTCTTTTTAACACGTTATGTTCTAAAATATGCCAGCTAAATATGCCCTAGTGACACTATTAATAACTGGTAGGTTATTAACTCAGATGTCTTTCTTTTCTGAAAAACCTTCAGTCTGACAATATCTTTTTGATTTGTGTGGTGCCCAAGTTACTGAATTTGATATGCTGGGATGGTGATTCTGCATATTTGAAGAATGTGTACTCAAAATAAAAAGAGCTCACCTTTTTCCTCTTGCACTCACAGCCATCTGAAGGAGCTGGAAACGCCTCAGCGGGGATAGGCAGCGCTGAGCAGTGCTGTTTAGGTTTTTCACATCATTGTGTGCTGCAGTCCATCCCAAACAAGTTGTTCTTCTCTTGGCTCTGATTGCTCTTGGTATCTGGATACTGTGAGGATTTGCAAGGAGGACCTTGGGGAACACACCTCTCTGCTGTAGCATTTGCCTTATGGATAATTCCCACAGTATGAGCACAGAGCTTTTACAGTCCTGTTTTCATAGCTTGCATGGCTGAAAAGATCTACTCTGACCATCTTGGCTGACTTGCTGTGTAGCACAACCTATAGGACCTCTCTGAAATATTTTCTTTTTGAAATTATAAATAGTTTAGGAAAGAAACCCTTTGCTTCATTTTAAGACTACTTCAAATAGGTCTGGACAACCACAGAGTAGTTTTCCAAGGGGTAATTATCTGTACTGTTAAAAAGTGCTGTTCATTTCTGGCCTTTATATGTGTTATCCCAGTAGATGGTGTGTCAGTGACAAATAGAGGCAAATGTGACTCTTCTTGCTATTCCATCCTTCCCTACTGAGCTATATTACAGGAGGATTACTTTAACCCTCTGGGCACAGGGTAATATTGTCAGCTCCTGTACAGCTGCCTGCTGGTACTCCAACTCTTCAGTTGCTTCTCCTCAGGACAAAGCACCATGTCTAGCAAATGGCTTGCATTTTTCCCCCCTAGACATATGCTTTTATATTTAGCTATAACGGAAAATATTTTTTTATATAACAACATATATATAAGGTTATAAACCAATCCATATTCTTTTTCATCCTTAAAAATAGTATTTTTTTATTTATTCTTCTTCCAAATATTGTGTTTTTCTGCACATCTGGTTAGTAACGCTATTATTCTTGCATTCATGACACTGAGGAAAATCCAAAATAATATAGCTGCCACACCCAACCTGTGAACTGCAGTAGGACATGCTTGGCTGTTGATGTTTCTCCATTCACAGCTGCATTTTTTAAAGTCTAATAAACAATGTTCTTTCATTTTATTGAATGACAATTTGTTTTGTTTAATACTTTTACCTTAATCAAATAGTCAGACTGCTGTATCAAATGCTTATATTTCACAATGTTATTGCTTGCATCACCCAAATATCTTGAATTAATAGTTGTTTAATTAGTTTGAGATAAATGACTGTACACTTATACAACCTTATTGGTTAATATTATTATATTAGTCTCTAATTCTTAATTAAAACCCTGATTTATCTTGAGAGTAGAATCAGATATTTTGCCCAAGTTAATTGGATCATCCTGTTTATGTCTTTAAAATTCCAGTATAGCACTAGCTTTTTTTCCCTGAGTCTTACAAATTTACAGTGTTTCAGGATTTATTGAATATCATAGTTCATGTGCAGAGAAGTCATTGGCCAGCTCTTGTAAGTCTTCTAGCAGACATACTAGCTAAAAAATGTGATGTCAGTAACTGAAGCTTAAAATTCTTGTGAATTGTTACGAGGATGGAAAGTGACACAGCATCATCTGGCTTCTCGGACAAAACCAGAACAATTTGCTGATTGCTGCTGTGGTTTTTTGCATTACTGTTATTGAGAATACCAATGTTTCATTCTAAGAATTTTCTGATGCCAATATTAGGATTCCCTTTTGTTCCCTAAATATTTTAGAAAACTGCCTTCCTTACCTAAACTGTTGCCTTCTTTTTGTGTCCCTTTGTTTCAGTTATTAATTTTCTAGAATTCCTGAAATGCTGTCTTGTATCTGTTTTCATTTTACAAATA
Source organism: Nyctibius grandis (assembly GCF_013368605.1). NCBI lineage: Eukaryota > Metazoa > Chordata > Aves > Nyctibiiformes > Nyctibiidae > Nyctibius > Nyctibius grandis. Next base: position 57,959,097 of record NC_090658.1, read on the forward strand.
TCTTCTCTGCACATATTTAAGCTTGCAATTATAGTTTGAGAATCTCAAGTTTTATTACCCCATGCTAATATTAAATTTATATTTTTTCACTTATTGTTCACCTTCTAAGCCAAATTTGATCTATTTTCCTTTTTCTTTTTTGAACCACCGTATTTTGTTGAATTATAGGTTTTCCTAACAGCTAGTAAAGTATGCTTAAAAAGTTTTCAAATGCTATTCATATTTTCTAGGCAAATTCTTGCTCTCAACTGATTTTAATCCTTGTTTCTTTTATATCTGTGAAACTGGGCCTTTAAAATTAGGAACGGGTTCTGTGTGTATATATATGGAATTGATTTGGACTTGATGGTATTTACACATTATTGCAGTCAAATTGTTATCTGTTGCATCAATGTGGTTGTAAACTTTTTTTGCTAAATAACTATCTCTTCTTCTTTTGTCAAATGATATGTCATTCTTCTGTGTCGGATCCAGCAATTTTTATTTGAGAAATTACTGTATGATTTTTTGGGCTATCCAAAGAAGCTTTAATAATGAAAACTCATAAGAAAGCCCCCTGTGACAAGGATGGCTCACATTCTGTGTTTAGTTTCACTCTAGTCTTCCGCTGGGCCTTTTTCTTCTTTCTTGAGATATTATTGCTCTTTGATTTGTTACTTTTCTTTCCTTGATTGTTAATTCCTCTGTTTTGTAAAATATATCATTAACTTTATTTGCAGTGTGCATCATATATTTAGTAACATACTTGAAGTTAACATAAGAGCTTTTCTGGATCTAGGCCCTAGTCTCTGTTGCTTTCTTTTTTATGACTGCTTTTATCTTGCCTTTCACTTTCTTATCACCCATTCTTTTTATATTATTTCCTTACCTTGTCTGCACATCCCACATCTCTCATGCAATTTCCTTTTTTGGTTTCTCTGCTCCCCAGCCCTCCTTTTTCAGCTTTTTCTACCTCTCTCCGCAGTTTATGGCTCTGAAGAATGAGTTACATTATCAAAGTTACTACTCTTGGCACTGTATTCATTTACAGTGTCATATTAGAATTAAAACAGCCTACTTTGAGAAAATAGCTGTTTTTTTAAAGTGATATGTACATCTAGAAATATTAGGAATGCAGTCATTAAGATTAATTTTTTTTTATTTCTTGTTCTTATTTCTAGTATAACTTTTGGGTTATAATATTGGAATTAAGAAAACTCTGTGGATACAGTGATTGATAATGTTTTCGTCATCTTTTCTCTTTCCCTTAATGGAATCGTTGATGTTGCTATCCTAAAAAAAGCAGTCAGTGGGGACATGAAGAAATACTACAGGTGAAATGAAGAGCTAATACAAAATACATTCACTGTTCTGCATTGTCAGAGTTCATAGAGTCTTGCAAAATCATTGAGACTCATAAACTTTAAGCCATGAACCTTACCCCCGTCTGGTAAATGAGAACATTGACATTATTTCCTACTTGATGACAGCTTATTTTCCTTCTGTTTCTCCTTATCTTCTTCCTCTTTTCCCTCTTGCTCCCCCATCCCTTCTTCTTCCTTGTAAGAGCTGTTCTGTTCGTACTAGAATGACTGTTAAATTGAAATAGCAAAATAAGTCACCTCTCTAAGTGGCCTGCTAACTTCAGAGGATGTTAGCCTGTTCTGGGAGTGATTAATTTAAATAAAATAGTTGCAAAAGAACATGGTGGTTTGGTTTCAGCATTTTTCTTCACTTTTTCTTGGCAACCAGAACAGGAAAGTTGATTTTCCGTTCTGTTGATGGTATGTATTTGAACCAACAACTTGATTGTATTAGTTGATCCAGATGTTTCAGCCTGTGAGGTAAAGAACCACACCCCCCCCGTCTGTGTTATGTTTTGTTTTGGTTTTGACTTGTAGGTCAGTTTATAAGGTAATGTGATGAACGGCCTAAACAAGACACACGGGTCTCCTCCATGCCAGTGAAGGATTTCTTGCAGTCTGCTGGCAAGCCCACCCTTTCTGCAGAATGTAACATAGCAAATGCTTGTAAAGAAAACTTGAAGTGACATTGCCTGTCTTTGTAGCCTTCTTTGTCCTGGAAGCAGGGGGCAATGAAGGAAGAATTCACCACTGGCTCAGCTGAACTGCTCCTAATGCTGGTGTAAAGATGCCCTGGTGGGATGCGCTCTGGCTCGGCTTAGGCTGGAAGGCTTATTCAGCTTTGCTGTTACAAGTTGTAATGCACAGGCTGAAGCATTTAGTTGTATGTTTCCATACTATTTCTCTTCAACATAAGGTTGAGGTTACCACTTGATGCCTGGTTCAGGAGGAAACAACTTTTAGTCCCTTTGCTGACGAACTTTCTACTTGCTGACAGTTACCACTTTTTTTCCTCTTGCTCATTTCCTTCTCATTATCACTATCTGTTTTATTTTTTGCTCTCTTTCTTCTTTCCTCCAGGCTTTAGCCTCAGCACTGTCCCTCCATTCTCTCTGCACCTTCTCAGATGGTGACACTGCTGACTAAGACTTCACTGTCTGCCCTGTGTGGTAGCTCCCTGCACGCATGCTGTTCCCTGATTCCTTCATGGATGGCCCTCGCTCATCTCAACAACAGGGTCTGCTGAAGGCAGAGACTGTTTGGAGGTCTGCCTAGCCTGCAGCTACCAGCTCCATCACCCCTGCAACTGATGTGAGTGGCAGGAAGATTTGCACATGTTGCTTTGAGCAGGGAGGAGAAGCATAGCCAGAACAGTGAAATGTTCAAACGGCTCAGATATTGAAGAAGTATCTGACTTTTTTCTCAGTCTTGAATGGAATAGGAAACTTTGATTAATTTCATGGTTCAAAGGTGGTTTTGGTTGCAAAAGTGTTTTCAGATAGTACAATGAAGTCAAAAGAAAAATTCAGCTAAATTTAACAGCCTTCAATTTCTGCAGCTGATTCTCACTTCAAAGTAAGTCAAACTGCCACAAAATCTGTGTGAAAGAAGTGAATCACAAAGCTGCAATTTTTGTAATTACCTTTGAAGTAAATTTTTTTTTTCTTTGGAGAACAGATGCTTTCTTCTCTGAGTCTGAACAAGTATTATGAAAGACTTAGGCTTCAATCTATAATGAATATATTCATATATACATATACATGTATATATAGGTGTGTGTATATGTATTTAAATATTCCTCTCTATAATGAATATGCCATTAGCACAGAGTCAATGTCATATATCAAGAAGTTCATTTCGGGGAGACGCTGCTTGGCGCTTCGTCCCCTGCTGTCCCCCCAACATCTTTCCTTTCAGACCTGAAAGTATATTTTACTTTGGCTCTGAAAAGTATTGCTATATTCAAATTATCATGTTTCTCAAATATGCATTCAGTGTAGATTTCTGTGTGTTTTACTTAGGTTATTAAAGGGTTGCCCTGGCACCTTTCAGTATAGCTTGTCCTGCAAAGTCATATGAGTTAGGCAAACAGTAAAGACAGTTGTGTTCATGCAAATGTGAGCTTTTTCAGATTTTTTTTTGTATGGGCAGAGAAGAGGGTTTCATATTTTACCTGAATTACTTTTTAAATTCCATAGTAACTTGGTTCTTGTAAAGGTGATTGGAAGCTGAATGTTGTTAGGTATAAAAAGCAGAAGTATTTATAAAATCTGGCAAGAGAGACACATGCTGTCTTTATATATTCCTTACTTTTAAGTGAGCCTGCCACAGCTGGAAAATTGGAAATACTGAGAATACAAAAGTGGAGAAATGGAAGAAACAACCTTCTCACTATGGAGACTAGAGGAAGTATTTCAACAAGGGAACAAAATAAAAGTTGTGTTTCCAAAGGAATACCAAAGCATCACTCCAAGTTTACAGAGAACAAATATTAGTAAAAAAGAGGACCTCAATCTAGAGTGATCTGGGCAGTTTGGTTAGTTTAGTTCAAACAAACAATTCATGTTTTATTTTGGCCACTTGTAGGGTGATTGGTCTGGAAACAAACACTGCACACTGTGCTTGTCCTGACGTGTTGTGGACGTGCCCACATTAATAAGTAGTGCAGCAGCATAGCAAGAGGCCCAGAAAGCAAGATAACTGGTACTGGGGAACCTCACCTCCACACTGGATGTGCTTCACGGGATTTCAATTTTGAAAGGCTGTTGTCTGGTGCTGTGGACTAAACCAACCCTTAAGTTGTAGGAAAGCTCCAGGAGAACATCTGGCTTAGTTTCAACCAAAGGCAATCAGCCTTGTAAATGATGGTGGTTTATTAATTTCTGTATATGAATAATAGTTTCATAACAGAAATCTCCTTGAGATAGCAGGTGAAAATATATTAAGGTCAGAAGCTTGGAAAAAAGGTGCAAATATTTAAGAAGCGGATACTTAACCATTCAAAAAGACACAATTCTCTAAGTAATTTTCAACACAGAGATTATCTTTTAGAAAATCCATTAAGATACACAAGTCATTTTACTAGATTATAATTTATGAAAGTGAGCAGTGCATGGGAAGAAGACCAATTGCCTGACTGCAGTACAGGACTCTGAAGTGAATTTTCCTGAGTCCATTTCAAATGCACAAGTTGTGCCTAGGTCTTGTTCTTTACTACTCCTGACCCATTTCCCCCTCACTCTAATTCTGGCTCTGCTGATAATTTCTTGTGTGACTCCTGGGAGCCTTCCCCATTGCCATTTCTTACTTAGGCAGGGGTAACACTAGATGGCTGTCATAAGCCTTTAATTAACGAGTATCGCCAGATTTTTTGAAATCTTCATGCTGGTAGTGCTATAGTAATGTGAAATCTTGTCTGAGTATTAGTGGGCACCGCTGTTCTATTCACAGACACATCCTTGAATGTTTTAAAGTTATGTCTTCAGTTTATTTTTGTCTTTAAAAGGCTGTCTACTTTTTAAAAGATTTCTAGTTGTTTGGAAAACAAAATCTGTATCAAACTCCTCCTCAGATGAAAGCACCCTCTATACACCTTGTGAATTTTTTTATTTCTGGCCATGCTTGCTTGTTTTTTTTTCCTTCCTTTCTTCTCTTGCCTGTTCACTTGTCTGGGTACCCTTAGCAACATCTTTTACTGATGGAAAAATAGCAATGCTTTCTGTAGTCTCACTGTGATTGAATCAGAAACAGAGTTTACTTGACAAAGCATTTAGGTTTTCAGTCCCGCAGTTCCTTCCATTATCCCAAACATTTAATATTGTGTATAAGGGAGATCTACAGATTCTTAATTTGTCTTTTTCATAGTTGTTATTGCGACCTTACCTGGAATTGAGAAGTAGAAAAATAGTCAACTGTACGTAGCAGGATCTCTGTCTCTGGATTGGATGAAGAAAGTCTTCCCTCTTATGTTTTGTATAATTGCATATTATGGATCGCAATCTGCAGAGAAATCACTTTGCAGAGTTCCTCTGTAGAAACAAAAGTGTCACACAATGAAAATTCAGTGTTCTCCTTTTGTTCCTGAGGAATTCTCTGTAAGAATTGCAGTCTCAGTTTTTGCATCAACTCCCTTAATTCTGGAGGCCAGGGGGTGCTATCGGTATATGCATTGTGTTCTGTGTAGGCTTCGCAGTCAATATAGAGGGCTCATGAAACCTGTTCGTATTTTTTTATTTTCTTGCTGTTCTGAATTCTGAATGTTTAATTTCTTAAAGAAATTATTTCAATGGCAAAGAGGGTGTGTATGTGTGCATGCCCTGATTTGGCTTTAGGCAGGTCCTTGGATTTCTAGTGCAATTTGTATGTATACGCATCTTATCTGAGTGAGGGAATAGTTAAATGGTGCTCAGGCCTGGGAGTGCCTGAGCTGTATACAATGATGAACTGTATACAGGGGCCCTGGAGATAGAGGATAAAAAGAAGGCAGAGTTACTGAATGCCTTCTTTGCCTCTGTCTATACAGCTGGAGGCTGTCCTGAGGAGCCCCGGACCCCTGAGGCCCCAGAAGAAGTCAGGATAGAGGAGGAATCTGTCTTGGTTGATGAGGGCTGGGTCAGGGACCAATTAAGCAACCTGGACGTCCATAAATCCATGGGCCCTGATGGGATGCAGCCGCGGGTGCTGAGGGAGCTGGCGGAAGTCATTGCTAGGCCACTCTCCATCATCTTTGCTAAGTCGTGGGCAACGGGAGAGGTGCTTGAGGACTGGAGGAAAGCGAATGTCACTCCAGTCTTCAAAAAGGGCAAGAAGGAGGACCCAGGGAACTAGAGACCGGTCAGCCTCACCTCCATCCCCGGAAAGGTGATGGAACAACTTGTTCTTGGTGCTGTCTCTAGGCACATCAAGGATAGGGGGATCATTAGGGGCACTCAACATGGCTTCACCAAGGGGAAGTCATGCTTAACCAACTTGATAGCCTTTTATGAGGACATAACCCGGTGGATAGATGATGGTAAAGCTGTGGATGTGGTCTATCTTGATTTCAGTAAAGTGTTTGACACTGTGTCCCACAGCATCCTCGCAGCTAAACTGAGCAAGTGTGGTCTGGATGATCGGGTAGTGAGGTGGATTGTGAACTGGCTGAAGGAAAGAAGCCAGAGAGTGGTGGTCAATGGGACAGAGTCCAGTTGGAGGCCTGTGTCTAGCGGAGTCCCTCAAGGGTCGGTACTGGGACCAGTTCTATTCAATATATTCATTAATGACTTGGATGAGGGAATAGCGTGCACTGTCAGCAAGTTCGCTGATGACACAAAACTGGGAGGAGTGGCTGACACACCGGAAGGCTGTGCTGCCATTCAGAGAGACCTAGACAGTCTGGAGAGTTGGGCGGGGAGAAACTTAATGAAATATAATAAGGGCAAGTGTAGAGTCCTGCATCTGGGCAAGAACAACCCCATGTACCAGTACAAGTTGGGGACAGACCTGTTGGAGACCAGCGTAGGGGAAAGGGACCTGGGGGTCCTAGTGGACAGCAGGATGACCATGAGCCAGCAGTGTGCCCTTGTGGCCAAGAAGGCCAATGGCATCCTGGGGTATATTAGAAGGGGTGTGGTTAGCAGGTCGAGAGAGGTTCTCCTCCCCCTCTACTCTTCCCTGGTGAGGCCGCATCTGGAATATTGTGTCCAGTTCTGGGCCCCTCCGTTCAGGAAGGACAGGGAACTGCTAGAGAGAGTCCAGCGCAGAGCCACGAAGATGATTAAGGGAGTGGAACATCTCCCTTATGAGGAGAGGCTGAGGGAGCTGGATCTCTTTAGCTTAGAGAAGAGGAGACTGAGGGGTGACCTCATTAATGTTTATAAATACGTAAAGGGCAAGTGTCATGAGGATGGAGCCAGGCTCTTCTCAGTGACATCCCTTGACAGGACAAGGGGCAATGGGTGCAAGCTGGAACACAGGAGGTTCCACTTAAATATGAGGAAAAACTTCTTTACGGTGAGGGTGACCGAACACTGGAACAGGCTGCCCAGAGAGGTTGTGGAGTCTCCTTCTCTGGAGACATTCAAAACCCACCTGGACTTGTTCCTGTGTGATATAGTCTAGGTAATCCTGCTCCGGCAGGGGGATTGGACTAGATGATCTTTCGAGGTCCCTTCCAATCCCTAACATTCTGTGATTCTGTGATTCTGTATACAAATGATTTCTTTTGTTAAGGGGAGAGAACTTGTGGCATGGAATGAAATGGGAGAGAAATATTTTGTTTCCCAGATAAAACCCACATATATAAATGTGTCAATAAAAAAATATATACTTATGTCTGTTTTTACACAGTTTTCACAGTGGGGAGATTTTGAAAAAATAATTTCATTAATCACATCTTTAGTATTTGAAAAAAATTTTAATACATTTAAATATTAGGCAAGACTAAATTGTTTGAATTACATATTCTCAAAAGCAGTTTAGTTAATCAAACACCCGTTATTCCTTTTCTCCTAATCATTCAGATGTGTGTAAAAAGCAAGGAAGTGTATGAGTCTAATCAGTTTTTCATAAACTGATAATATAGTGTACATGAATGTTCATGTAGGCTGAGTGCAAAGGAGACATCAGTAAATTCACACAGAGCATATCATATCTGTTTTTGTTCGTGTATTAGAGTCTCTGATGAACTAATAATTGATTAGACAGATGGTTTGTAGATAGTGAGTCCTGGGCCAAGTTTTTTTCAACAACACAATGTTTTCCCAGAAGTGGTTATTTGAGACTGCAGAAATTAAATCCTGGACTTCTAGGTTTTAAATACCTTTTTATCATAATTTCTGATTGCCTGTTGTAATATGCTACATTGTTTTACTGACTGTTGGAAAGCAATACATCTCATTTGAAAAGGCAGCCATTAAAATAATTTCTTTATTTCCCACTGCCAACAGTGAAGGATTAAATGCATATATCATTCCTGTCTTCAAGATAGCACACATGGGCATGTTCTGCAGACATGTATAACGTCTGCTAGCTTTGTGTGTATACAGTTATGCGTGTATGTGTAGCTACATTCACCACCACAATTTAACTGTCTTTAGTCAATGCAAATTACTGCTTATAGATCCTCTGTTAGACAGAATATATTATTCATATTATATCCAAAATAATTTTTCTTTGAAGGGTCAACTTTAAGTCACCACCAGAGTACCTAAAAGCTAATGTCTTCTGTTATTGGTTACCATATGTATCTGAACACAGTACAAATGCAGTACTTCCCTGGAGAAGCGAACAGCATCATCTGGGTATCTTAGTGTTTTGAAGGCACTTTTTTAATCCTGATTTGACCTAGGAAGAGAAGAAGGAGACTAGACAGAGTAGTTTGAAATAAATTATTGGTGACTGTAGTTTTTTTCAACTGCAAGTCAAGAGGAAGTTTTGAATCAATTTTTAAAAGAATAGTGTGTTTCTTGTGGTTATTCTATGAATATTGCTTGCCTTCCTCTCTCTTCTTTCCATTTATTTTTGGAATGCTGTTTTGTGTGAGAAAAAGGAAAGATTTTTATTTTGTCATCCAATTTGATATTTAATAGCAGATAGCACAACACTCCTTAGTGTGTCAGACAATGTCTTTTGGCACATGTTCCAGCATGTTGCCTGGGAAACAACGTGTTTTCTTCATTGACATTAAAGTATTGTCTCAGCTATGAAACTGTATTTTAGGAAATGAAAAGCAAACTATGCATATATGCTTATACTTGGTGCCTTACTGTTAATGAGAAAGATGCTTTTAATTACTTTTTCAGTGTAGTGTTCACCAGATAAATACTGAACATCAAAGGAAAAATATGAAGGTTGCAAAATTTGTAAGAACTGCTATTTCATTCTTAATTCAGCTTCATTGTGTATACATATTATATGATAGAACTGTAATTACATGATTGCATGATATTTCTTATAAAAATCTCTTCTTCAGGCACAAAATACAAGATACGTAACTGATGAACAACTATTCCATGTTTCATCATCATTGTGTAAAGTATGGTAAAGTCCTTATTTTAAATGCTGCTAAGAAAATATTATGGAGACTTAATTTCCTTATAAGTCTTTTGGTGGTTTAATATAAGACACCATTTCAAAATCACTGAGGCCAAGAAGGCAGTATTATTTCTATTTTAGAGATCATGGATGGGTTAAAAAGTGGATTAGTACGATTTCGAGACTTTCAAGACCTTATTTTTCTCAGGACTTAGCATTATAAAGCACTTTAAATATTCTGTCTAAACCTGAGACATGAGTGGCAGTTTTAAGTTCTCGCTTCCTCTGTAAGACAGACATGGTTTCTTAGGCTAAGATGAAGACGTTGCTGGAAATAGTTTAGATATGATTAAAAACCCCTTCTTTGCCTGTGTTTTCAATACTGATTTATGACACAGGCAGGATAGCTGAAAAGAGTAAGTGTGTGGACATGAAAATGAGTAAACAAAGGTGAAATTAAAACTTACAGTTGAGTGTATTTCAATTAGGATGATGAAATAATTTGAGAGAAACTATTCTTCAGATTCCAAACCTGATATTTTTGTCATCTATCAAGTTGTAAATACTTTGATTATATATTGGCAAAGACAGTATCTGTTATTTGAAAAGGAAAATCATTAGTGGTTAACTGCAGTCTGACTTCAGTTATATGCTAAGCTTTAGACCACATTTTGAAGGAAAAACAGATTTAAAACTAGGTGGTAAAGAGAAAACGAATTAAAATGAAACACTGATCTGCCAAAAGTTGATTGTGCCACATTTCTTTGATAACAAATTGTGCCACATTTCTTTGATAATAAAATTTTCCAGACAAAGAAAATCCAATCTGTTTGACCAACAGTAATTACAGAATCACAGAATCACAGAATCAACCAGGTTGGAAGAGACCTCTGGGATCATCGAGTCCAACCGTTGCCCTGACACCACTATGTCAACTAGACCATGGCACTAAGAGCCATGTCCAGTCTTTTCTTAAACACATCCAGAGATGGTGACTCCACCACCTCCCTGGGCAGCCCATTCCAATGTCTAATAACCCTTTCTGAAAAGAAATTCTTCCTAATGTCTAACCTGAACCTCCCCTGGCGAAGCTTGAGGCTGTGTCCTCTTGTCCTATTGCTAGCTGCCCGGGAGAAGAGGCCAACTCCCACTTCACTACAACCTCCCTTCAGGTAGTTGTAGACTGCAATAAGGTCACCTCTGAGCCTCCTCTTCTCCAGGCTAAACAACCCCAGCTCCCTCTTTTCCGATGTGTATACTCTTAGAAACTTCTTGTTAGTGACATCATCCTATTGCTGCATGCTTGAGATTTTACTACAGTTCACAAAGAATTATGATAATTTAGGAAAGAGAAGAAGCTGGCAAAGGGCCTGAAGGATAAAGGGAAAGCTTGCTACTTAGGCAAACAAGGTCAGAAAAACACCTACAGAGAGAAAATTGAATTACATCACCAAAAGCTAACTTAATTCCTATTTAACTTTTCCTATTTCGTTAATTAATCTTGATCCATTTAAAATATAGAAATAAAAATACAACTCTCTTTCTTTTGATACAGTTTAGTAACCTAATAGTGACTTGTCAAGTTTCTTCCCAATATTACCAGTACTGCCTACAGTCAATTCATGTTAGCGCTTCAATACCTCCTGATGTACAGTGACTGTCTTCTTTTTTCGTGACTCTTAGATATCATATGTGAAAATAATTTGCCCAAGCTTCTTTCTGAATTCCAGTCAGTTATACAACTAGGTATTCTGCATTAATAGACAGAAGGATGGATATATTTTTAGCTCCATTTCCACCACTATGTCTTACTCATGGTTGGAAAGCAACGCAAATGACTTGTGTGCATTCCTGGTTTTAGGGTAATCTGTAGGACTCTCTGAGCAGCGGAGAGAAATCCATGTGGGTTCATCTTGTTAGAATCTGTGAGATAATGGAAAGTTTGTTGTGTATTGCTGGGTGCCCCAAGGAGTTATACCCTGGAATGGGTATCTGTGGTCTGTCATTTTTGTCAATCCAGTCCCTCTTTGTTTTCATTTAACTGACGCAGTTACTTCCTGTTTTCCAGGGAGAAGGTATAACTCTCCTACTAACTCTTCTCCTTTACTCTCTTCCTCCTTTTTTATTGTGGGTGAAGAACATACTGTTGAACGCTTGGGAAAAAAATAATTTGGAAGACAGAGTTATCAGACATAGGAAGAGAAATTTAGGACAGAGACTAGGTGAGAGAAAAGTAAAATACATCTTGGGTCAGCATGGACATTTTAAAAGATGTCCAGACATCATGGTAATGAATATAATATAAAAGCTCATTTAGATAAGTCCAAAAGGACAAAGAGGTGTGGATTTTGCAGAAGCTTTTGTGGGCTAGATCAGCCCTTTTTGTTGTGAGGTGTTTGTGCTCATGTCCCATGCTGTGTTCACGGCTGAGCAGACCCCAGTTTGGATCTGCGTATGTCCTTTTAGATGTATAAAGGGAACTTTTATGACTGGTTGCCATTTTGTTATTCTGTGCTCAAGGGCTCATATAGCTATGTATTGTTATGCCCCTGATTTCACTTCTCTTAACTTAGCACTTGCCCTTGTTTAATTTTAGTCATAGTGTTCAGTGCTGTTTGCAAACATGAAGCAGTTATGTCTCCTGTCCTCTTGGATGTGAGAAAGTCATTATGACCGTGGGTCACTTTGGGCTGCCTGTCACCTGTAGCTGTGGAAATGAGTTACTGTAATCAAGACTCGGCTTAGCTGGGCCCTCAGAAATCGAGTCTGTATTGAGCGATACTTTTGCTTTTGTGACATTTTTTCTGCCCTTCATGATTGCATGCAAGATTTGCAAAACGTTTTAGCTCCTGGTAATAATCACTTGGAAGTAGTTTGCAGCTTTTCAAGGTTTCCAGAAGAATTTCTTTACACTTTACAGAAGACTCTCTTTAGGAAATGGCTCAGGACATTGTGCGAACGTGTCTGGTTTCTACAAAATAAGAAGCTAGAGGGAAGACTCTTACTGTGCTCTGAGGAGAACAGTGGTTACAAGGGTATAGCTGCAAGACTGAATTATGTGGATGATACAGAGACCTTATGGCATGTTTCCCTCTAGTTTGAGATGTCTCTGCTTTTGATAAACTAGTTAAAATACATCGTATAGGCTTGCTAATTCTTGCCCATATGCTTGGCTTTTGAAAAATGCTATTCTGCTATGTGTTTTCGTCAAAGGATGTAGAGCATTTCTAAGCTGGCAACTCTTGCCCATATACTTGGCTTTTTAAAAACACTGTCCTCCTATGTGTTTTCATCAGTGGATGTAGAACATTTCTGAGTTACTTTTCTCACATATGGAAGATGCAGCCTGCTTATACCTTGCTGTCCTATAATCCATGAGATCAAAGACATTTGATTTCATCTCTGAAACAGAAGTTAAGTAGTATATTAGGCTAAGCAAACAGTTTGATTCAAATGAACTCCAGGAACAAAAGAATGGCTGCACTGGGTCAGATCAAATGTTTATGTAGCACAATGTCCTGTCTCCAGCAGTGGTAAAAGTGGATCCATATTTAAGGATATAAGCATAGAATCAATTTATGATAATGCTTCCTCAGGAATACTCCTCCAGCATTTTGCAGCTCAGAGGCTTCCTGAGTTAGTGACAGTACCTTTCTTTTCCAATGTATTACTAGCAGTGTGAATAAGGGGTGGTCTGGAAGATGATTAGGGTAATGAAAAGCTGGATGCCAAGTTTTAATGACTTGTAGTCAAGGAACATAGAAGATGGTAGAACTGCCTAATTTTGAAATGAAAGAAAAGATGTCAGTACTCTCTGCAGCCTAAAACATAGTTGCAAGAGAAACAAGTTGTGCTACCAGACTAGACCTAGCTTCATGATATCATTCTTAAAACAATCTGAAATACTAGAGCTTTGTGAATAAGAATAACAGTATTGTTGTGGAAAGGGTGCTATATGCTGATATCTGCGAGTGGAGTACATGTTTTTTATTTATTTGTGTTTTTTTCGTCCTGCCTTAAAGAACCACACTCATGAACTGTGAGAATTAAGATGGCATCTCATTTCACAGGAGAGAAGTTCCAGGGTCTCCCATGGCAATTTCTACCTGAGAGACCTTATTTGTCACAGGCCAGTGAGGCTAGTACACTTGTGCCAATTATCTTTCTCTTAAGAGCCATGGATGGCCACCCTATTTCTTTCTAACCCATAAGGTCCACATTTCTGAACAACTGTTATTATACTGTGCTCCAAAATTCAGAGGTTTATTTTCATTAAAGTGGCAGTTTCAAAATGGTGTTCACTGGTAAAAAACACTCTTCCAAGTGATATTACACATGATATTAATTCAGCATTGTCATTGGACAGAAGTATCTGCCAAAACCCACTGAGAGTGTTGAGTGAGAAAAAAGCATAGGCTTCAGTCAATTTCGGACCAACAGTAATCTAATGCAGAAAACATAAAGCTTTCTGATTTCATTGCTCACTCAACAGCTCTGAACCTGTACAAATTCTTACTCTTTATTCCTTTTTTTCATCTCAGACTCTTGGCACGTATCCAAATACATTGACTGACTACCTTTCTCTATGAAGTCTATGTTTTTACGCTTGTTAATGTTTGCTTTCTCTTTTGGAAGCACTGAAAAAGGGTACATTGTATAATGTATTCACTGAGGTTTTTTTACATCAAATTTGCTGTTGCTTCAGACCAATATTCTTAGAGGTTGAAATTTATTTATTCTGTATGTAGGAGGTTCCTTTTACAGACCAGACTTGTGGTTAACAAGTGGTTATCTATCACTTAGCCCCTCCCTCTGTCCAAATGAAGGTTAACAGCCATTGTCGTTAGAATATACAGCTAGCAGAGCCATAGCAATTAGAGTTTGATAGCTCAGTCCTGAAATGTCTTCTCAAATTTTATAAAAATTTCTGTCCTTTTATTGATTTTAAAATACATCTTTAAGACATTCAGATTTCCTGAAGTAGACTGTGATAAGAATATCCTAAAATTAAATACTCCAAGACAGCTTTTCCAGTGGTGAAATAAAAGGTAAGCACACGTAATTTACATCTACCTATTCCGAATTTGGACAGCTGCCCATTTTCCTATACAAAATAGCTCAGTTTATTTATTTTTTTAATTTATAACCCTACTGTTCCAGGGCATACGACTTTCTGCTTCATTACTTTCCTACAGTGGATCACCCAGAGAACATTCTACTATATTGTATTTTCTGCAAATTTGTCTACAGTAGGAAGTCTAACTGAAATAGTTGTTGTCATCTTTGGTTATTTCATTAAAGCGTTTTAATGGGTGATCTTTCCCACTTAATTCCTCTCCATCCTGGTAAAATTACCTTATTCTGATTTGTCTTAAATAACATGGGATATTATCTTGGAACAACTGTTCCACAGTTATTCTGAGTGGATAATTAAATGTGTTGGAGGGGTTTTTTGGTTGGTTTTTGTTTTGTTTTGTTTTTTTTTTTCCCCAAAATTTGTATTTCAAATGGTGCTGATTATGATGTATTTTCGGAGTGCCAGCTTTTATCTGCTGCTGTTATAATTCCTCCCTTCTGCAGTTTTTCTAGGGCATGTTCTTTTTCTAGTTCAAATGGACTACTTTTATAACCAAGATTGTTAGCTCCAGAGTTGTTTCCTAGTTTTCATTTTTAAGGTCTTAAAAAGTTCTAATGTAGGTTTGAAGCCAAACTACTACTGTCTTCAAAGGGATCAGAATGAATCAGCTTAAAGCAACGTGTTGTTTCAGATGTGCTTTCCATTGTCAACATTGACTTTTGCCGCTAGTCATAATGCTCTGTCGTAAATGCTGATTGCAGTGGCATTTTAGCAGTGATACACTACTTTGTCTGCTGAAAGCATTAATTCTGGGAAATTTTTTACATTTCAATTATTTGTCTCCTAGTCATTGAGGTATAATTGTGAAAATAATGCTTTAGTATTGTCTTCAAAGTGAAAACCTGCAAACCCTTCAGAGATTTAGTGAGTTAAGCCAGGAAAGGAGTATGATAATCAATTTGATTATCGAAGTGACTCATAAACTAGTAGAGGCAAACATATTTGTGGAGATGTTTGTTCAACCTGATTGCTGTTTTTATCCCCTTTTCAGTAGCCTTTAATTAGCATTCAAGAAAATTTTCATTCATCTAGATGTTTCGGAGTAGCAGCAGTACTCCTCCATGTAAATTTGTTTATTTGTATTGGCTTGTACAATGATCCATCTGCTCCAAGGTAAATAAGCCCTTAGGTTGTTCTCATATTGTATTTGTGGACCACACCAATGAACTAACTCAAAGTTAGCCCTCTCTGGAGTGGCTGATTACATCCATACTACATAGTGCTGGGACTCATGTCACCCATGTGGCACTGAGGCACAATTCTTAATATAGCTTATGTCCTGGATAATGAGAGAGTTGTATCAGTGTACCTGAGTGATAAGATGTGCGTTTTTCTGCCTGGTTGCAGCTGAAGAAGATGCAAGTCCTTCTGGGTTTGGGGGAATAGAGCTGCTCTGGAAGGGGAAAACTAAACTGAATATGTATTCATATTGTCTGTCTAAAGGGAACCCTACAACAAATGGAACTGTCAGCTGTGCTTGTGTTTCCTGGGAAACTCAGCAGAATTTGCAGTCCTTGCCCTGAGCTCGTTGGATCTCTCCGGCAGCGATCCCAGGAATGAGCGTAGAAGTACGGCACTGTAGCCAGTCAGGGAAAGCAGGACCTTAAGTGTGAATCATAGAGTGAACCAAGCGAATATTGTATTTGCGCATTTATTATAATCTTATTCTGTGTCTCAGGAAACAATGCATCTGGAAAGAGCATTGAGGGAACCAAGAAACCATGAGCTGCCTGTACAATATTGTGACAAAAGAGCTAATGTAATCCTTGGATGTTGAAACAGGGAAACAGCATGAAGGACTGAGAAGAGTGCTCTGAGTATACTAGCACAGAAAATACTGTTTCATTTGTCTATGATTTTAGAAGGATGTTGAAAAGTTGAAAAACAGAGACAAAAATTACTTGAAATCTGGGAAGTCTAAGAGAGTGTGGGATCTCGGTTTTATCAAAGTTTTAAACCTTGATAACAGCTTTAAAGAATTTTCACAGAAGCTTAAGCACATGCTTAAAGATTTTGCTGAACTGTGTTCATAGTCATTACACAGTAGCAATACATCTTTCTTTTTTTCTGCACGCCTTCTTGTATTAATCAATCAGATAACCATCTTTACAGGACTTAATTTACTCTTGTGGATATGAATATTCCAACCAATATCCAAACAGGGTAAGAGAGGAAGAGAGAACAGATGGAGCTTAAACAGTACAGCCAGATTTTAATTAGCACCTTTGAGTAACAACAATGCTACTAAATTATAATGAACTAGAAATGGATTTGATCTTGCAAGAGGTATATTTTGTTGATGAAGTGGTATGGTTCTGTCTACACAGTTTTCTAAATATTCCTTTTTTGTTCCCAAAGTACTGTTGCTGCTGGTATCCTTAGACACATTAGGGAAGGCAAGTGTCCAGCATTTTTGATGTTGAATCACTCCTTCCAGCTAGGATTGTAGAAAATGTTATCTGAAATGGTTGCAGAGCTATTGAACTGCGCAGTGGCTCCCAATGTGGCTGAATGCTGTGGCAATGGACTGATGTCAGTGATTTGCAGATCTTTACAATTTCTTTTTTTATATTCAGAAAAGTCAATTATGATTAATAATTTAAAATTGTGACTGGGATATAGGCAAAAGATATTTTGTAAAAATTGCCAAACCATAAAGTGTTATTTTGAACTCAGTACTTTTTTTTCTTTTTTCCACTTGTGCATCCAGAATAATGAATATTGTATATGGTAGTTTGCCCGGGGCTCTTTCAATATACCAGAAGGGTTTCTGTATGGAAAATGACTGCTGTTGCTAAGTAGCCACAAGAAGAAAACTGCACAATTGGAAAATATGTCTTAGGGGAAAATATTTTTTACTTCTGTATTAAACCACTTAGAGTGGCTCTCAGACTATTTTGACTAATCGTACCGCTTCTCAATGCAGTTTCATATGGTTCAGCTGCAGATCCTCCAGTGAAATGTTGAGACAGATGACTGGAGTATAGTACAGTATTATCTTCTGCTATGCTTTCATCTCTGTTTAACAGGAAGCATTTCCATTGATATTTACCACCTTTGAGTAGCAAAGATAAGATTGCACAGTTGGCTGGAATCAATTGAATAGTTTTTACTTTTCAAAAGTTGCCTTATTTCAGCTCTAGATTTCTTAGTTTTGTCAGAAGTTCAGACCTGTAAAATTACATTGTATGTAGTGGTGGCCTTTCAGTCATACACTTTCTTGATGGATGATATTCAATGAGGAAACGTACACAGTTAAATCAAGAAACTAGAAACCATTATCTCTTCTAGGTTTCACCCTGCTCTGTTACTAAATTGGTATGCATTGGACAAACCCTGCAACTTCCCTGTGTTGCATAAGGAAAAATATTCCTGACATTCCATGTTTATAAACAGTTCTGAAAACACTGTTTAGTGTTAGCGTATAAATTGCACAGTGAGATTGGGTGGGGTATTACACACTTACAGGATGTATACGAGATTGGGAGATAGATAGGGAAGTGAAAAATTTTGGATGTGTCAGGCACAAAAGCGTCATGGCTGAATGGTTTTTGTGAATTACTGCAGCATACAAAGAACAAGGCTTACGAGGAGTGGCTGAGGGAACTGGGGTTGTTTAGTCTAGAGGAAAGGAGGCTGAGGGGAGACCTTATGGCTCTCTACAACTACCTGAAAGGAGATTGTAGTGAGGTGGATGTTGGTCTCTTCTCCCAAGTGACAAATGATAGGATGAGAGGAAACAGTCTCAAGTTGCACCAGGCAGGGTTTAGATTGGATATTAGGAAAAATTTCTTCACTGAAAGAGTTATCAAATATTGGAACAGGCTGCCCAGGGAAGTGGTTGAGTCACCATCCCTGGAGATATTTAAAAGGCGAGTAGATGTGGTGCTTAGGGATACTGTTTAGTGGTGGACTTGGTAGTGTTAGGGATGGTTGGACTTGATGATCTTGAAGGTCCTTTCCAACCAAAATGATTCTATGATTCTATACTTTAACGATGATAAGTAAACAAACTAGCGGCAAGCTAGCCATTGTTTTTCATGGTTTATAACACTGGAGCACTGCTCTTATGACATATCAACCAAGGTCTGCAATTACATGCTGAAATATAAAACTAAACAAAGCTCTGAGTGATGTGGCAGATTCACTTGAGAATTCCATTGTTTTTATCACTCACCAAAATATTAAAGTTATCCTGGTAGATTAAGCATAAAAATAACCACTAGTTGAAAATTTGTCGGGAAGTTAGTCATTAGTGAGGATAAATATTCTGGTGAAAAATAGTGTCTGTTTTTTAGCTGGAACACCGTAATTCATGTAAATGTGTAATACCTTAACTACACTATCCAGAAAATATAATAACACTTTGTTATTGCCTTCCTATGTTTTGAACGGAAGAGTTGCATGTGTTAGTATCATTGTCATCTAGGACCATAATGAGAATGTGGAAACTTTGTTTCTTTGACCTCATGCTTAGATGTGTGTTCAAGGAAGGATGAGTCCAGAAAGGGTTGTCAGAAGTATAAATCTTGTTTTGTATCTCATGATTTTGATCTAGTGATCTAATGAACATTTTTCCAGACTCTCCTTCACAGACAGAAACTCTGCCTTAATGCTGGCAAGGGATAGCTACATGCCTTGTCCCCAGCAGGTTTCTAAACCTGCTTTTCTCTCTTGGTGCTGTGGGTTCTCCATAGCATGTATACTTTGCATAAAGCTGTTTGAGCTCAAATAGACCCCAAGATAAATCATTAGTCTTCCTGTCGTTTTGAGGTTGGATATTACAGTGCTCATCTAAGACTTATTTTGTGAGATTTATATGAAAGCAGACTTTGAATAAAGCACAAATAGTTCTGGGAGCAGGACCAAAATGCAAAATTTCCTTTTCCCCAGGAAATTTTTAACCACAAGGCTGCAGTCTTGCTTCTACTCATACTTTCATCACTTAAAAATAAAATAAAATAAGCCACTAACTTTTGTTATGCTTTCTTTCAGTGTTTTGCAATATGTGTTAGACATACATAGAGCACTCCTTCCAAATTGTCCATAGAGAATTTTAATGCTGTTCTGCCTCTTTTTCATATTCCAGCCTGTCTTAGTCATGAAACTGGGCACCCAGCTGCTAAGGGAGGACAGCTTCAGTGCTGTGCCAAAGGAGAAAAGCAATCATATCTAGGACTTTCAGATAAAGCAGGGAGATGTTTAATGACTTCAGGTTCCTCCAAGGGTCTTCAGAGTTGGTTTGACAGGTCTTTCTGGATGTCAGTTTTGGATTTAATGAAGAGAATGGATAGGGACTGAGTGTTAAACAGTTTTTTGAAAAAGAAAATGACCCCCAGACCACACATTGAACCTTCAAGAAACCAGGTTCAGAACAAGCAAAAGAAGGTAATTTCCCATGCAGGAGGGATTTGTGAGATTCCTTGACAAAGATTGTTACAGATGCAGTTTGTACAGGTTGAAGAGAGAATGAAAACGACTTGAAAGATAGTTCCATTGAGGACTGTTGTATAGATAACTGGATTAGGATCAGCAAATCCTGTGAGCAGAAAATAGAAGCTAGGAGAATATATAGGAGAAATATCACATATACTTGTCCTGTTCTTCCTCTTCGCTGAGCATCCATTTATAGCAGCTATTGCTGAAGATGGTATTACAGGGCTATAGGGATCCTGGGTCTGAACTGATGTGGCTGTTCTTAGATATTTTGCATCTCCTCCAGTCCACTTCCAGTCACCTCAACCCATTCTGTTTCTAGCTAGTCATGCTCCTGCAATTAGTTCTGCAGACCCATTTAGACAACATTACTGAGTAAAGGTTTCAAAGTTAGGTACCAGTTTTCAACTAGTCAGTGTGCTACCTTTGTATATCTGATAATCACATTCCTTCATATACTGAATTCAAACCATATAAGGTTAGTAGATCTGAGCCTCCTCGGTGTCCTCTAATATTAACACTTGTGTTCATTTTGGACAACTAGTAGAGTGATTAAAATGTCTTGTAGTTTGGTTTGAGTAGCATATCTTTCAGTCAGTTGTGGACGATCAGTAAGTCTCCAAAGGAAATATGAATCAATGTGAATAATTTAATGCAAAACATTGACAGCAGCCTGGAAAAGGAAAATTAATACTTCTATTCTGACTTTGATAAATGAAATGGAAAGACCACAGAAGATAACTCTATACCAAATTTCAATTTGAACACTATGAAAATTTGCAATTTTTAAAGTAAGATGTGTTGATAATACAAGAAGAAAACAGATTCCATTTGAAAAGGTAGTAAAGGATATATCTATTTCAGAAATGGAAATATTTTTGAAAATAGTTAAGTGTTACTTTTTTTTTTAAAAAAAAAAGTTCGATATGTACTATGATCAATTCGTGTTTTGGAAACCTGTCTTTAGTTGATATAGGGTGGGAGTTAAATACAAAGAATGTATTTTAAATTTATTCGGCATTCCATATAGGAAGCGGTAATAGGGCACATACTAGAAGACAGACCTTAATGCCAACTGGAAGCACAAACTACATTGCCTGTGTCAGTTTCTGAATGCAATAGGCTGCACTTCACCTGAAAGTACAAACATGAAAGATACATGTAACAAAAGATAAAGGAAAGACTTTTATCACTCTGGTACAGAGATTTCTAAGGTGAGTGAACTTCTATAATAAATAACCCTTTTGCCTCTCTTTATGGGCAAATTTATACTGGCAAATTATTCTGACTTATCTTTTGCTGTTTTTTTTTTAAGCATAAAAAAGGCATGACTAGAAAGTTTATAGCTTTTTTCCCCCCAAACAGACCTCTCCGAGGTATACACACATATATATGTATAGATATGAGCCATTGTGCTACTACTGAGCCATTGTGCTACTACTGATATACACCTATACACACAGACATATACTATATATATACATACATACCTATATACACACATACATTGTACATGTATGTATATATATGTCTATCAATAGAAGCACAATGGCCTATGAGATGTAACTGCCAGTTGCCCACTCGTAACTGCTCTAGAGATCATAGGTCTCCACTAACTACTTGGTTATATATGCCAGCCTCATGTCGTGTCTTGGGTATCCTAGAGTAACCCAAATGACATGAAATGGCTATATTTAGGCAACCGAATGGCGCTCAAAAGGACTGTTCTTGAGTGTTATGTATGGCAGATTGTTAACTACATGGATTGTATGGTATTTTTTCATGGGTCTGAAGGAACTTCTGTAGTCCCAAAACAAGGACTACTTACTTGACCTGGTATTATACCAAGGGAAGGATACAATTTTGAAGTTTTTGCAGGAATATTTGGAAGTCAGTAAAACAGAGGTAATGCAGATTGGCTTAACTATTCCCCTCAGCAATGTGGATGAAGCCACCCATGCAGGCTGGCCCTGCTCACTTTTTTCTTCAGACTTCTTGTCAGTAGAAGACACTGACGTAACAAAGCAAAAAAAGTTTGTAGATTCAGAAGTCTAGCTTTTGTGTTGTAAGCTGATCCAGGATTTTGAAGAAAATAAAAATAAGAGTTTGTAAACACTTAGATATGGAAATTTAAGAGTATTGAACAACATTTTAACATTTTCAAAGTTCTTGATGTGTTACACACATAAAAGTTGTTTTGTGATGTTTTGTAACTGTTTGCATCTAAAAATGCTGACTTCTTGTGATTTCCCTTAAAATATGGGTTATTAATTAGTTTTTCTATTGGCATAATATGTAATTACCTAGTGATAGACTGTAAATGTAGCAAGATCTGACTATGTAGCTAGAATTAAAAAATGGAATTCTTGTGGAATGCAAAGATTTTGGAAAGCAAATGAGATGATGCAGTGACAGGCATTCCTAGCCACTTAGCTGCAGATAAGCATCTTTCTGTTCATTTGAAGAGATGATAACTTTGGTAGTGTTTGCAAGCCTTCAGCTACTGGAAGATGATCAGACCTCAATTTTGATCAAAATTAATGTTCCTTCCATTTCTGCCTTGAAGGCAGCAACCTCTTCTTCTGGAGGCTGGTTTCTGTGATGCTACGTGTGCTTCCAGCTCTTTGAGGTGAGATTATAGTATCTGAAGTTTCACACTGGGATTGTTCAAGGCTGGTCTCTTCTTATTGCTTCTTTCCGAGTTATGTTTTTAAGCAACATGAGCCTATGAAACTTTACTTGAGAAAATACTTCTCGCTTCACGTTTGTTGTGCTGTAGTTTCAATCAAGGAGGACATGCTGATGGAGCTGCTTTGGCTTAGGAGAAGGGAAGATAGTGATAGGCAGCTCTTAAGTAACTTAGCTAAAATATGAAGTAAATGGCTCAACTGCTTGGATCTCGTGCTCTCATATCTGTCCTGTGTAGGCCAGATGTATTGACTTGCAAACCCTACTGCAAGATGAGCATGTTTGGGGCTCTATAGACAGGCTGAAAAAAATAGTGTGTGAGAAGTCTTTGGCTATTTTCAGGATTTTTGTTGAGTGTTAACTGACATTCAGGCCTTGTTTTATTTATTACCATGTTTGTAGCTAAAAATATTTTTAAGCACTCAGCTCCATGTTCATGTTTTCTAACATATTTAGGTAGAAATAAATAAAATACTATAGAATCTTTTCTTAAAATATGATGCCTTTTGAGAAGAAGCCTGTTTTATTTTTGCCAAATATAATTTTAAACTTGCTGCATCTATTGAAGTCAGAGAGCATGAAGAGCAAATGGATACATTTTATTGCTGCTCTGTAAAATGAACAAGTTTATCTAGAATGTGTTTAAAATGGTAAAGTTATTCAGTTTTCCTTCATAGTCTTCCATCCATGAGAGCGAAAGAAGTCAAACATTCTTGGATAGAGGTGTTGTAGCATATTCCTTGCCACTACTGACAATATATGGGAGATTAAAAGCAATGACAGTTTATTCCTTCAAAGCAAAAAAACTGAGCACTTCAAAAAATAAAAATCATTCAGCTTTGCTGGAGTTCAGACACTGCTGTTACTGTATCTTTTATGGTCTTTTTTTTGCTTAGATTCACAGAATGTAAGCAATCAGTGAGAGATTCTTGTCACAAAGTCAACTGTTAATTCTGTCAGTGAGGCTCTGTAACAGCATTTGCTTCTCTGTTTCCTCAGAATCAACATTTCAAAGCAGAAATAGGGTGAAGTAATACTACCTAGCAGTGAATTTTTTTTTTTAATAATAAGGGCCATATTATTTTAACATAGCATTGTTGAAAATTTATTCATGGATAATTCTATTAATTTTACAGGGATTATTTATTCATTGATTTAACTGAGGACAGTCATGCTCATCATGCAAATTTTTCAGTTACTTCTGAAGTTTAGATAAAGTCCATTCAGTTTTATCAAGGGCAGTTTTATGTGGTTTGGATAGCTCAGATAAAATAAGCAGCCATCTGCATTCAGCACACATTTCCGTTTTGTCACATAGCAGATGTAGATTTTTAATAGCGCTTTTATTTTTCATATGAAAGTATGTTTCATGTTATATGATCATGAACAATGAACAGTAAGTTAATATTACTAAATGGGGAAGAGTGGGTTGAACTGCCTCGGAAAATAAGCTGTGTCTAAAGTAATGAAACAAGAGTTTCCACTGCTAAAATTATATGCTGGAAATTTTTGGACCATGGATCCCACACAGTGAAGTTGGAGATATCTTTACAAGTCATCAGTATTCAACATATATTGTATATTTTTGTATATTGCCCAAAATACAACCTGACAACCATTGCAGTCTCTAAGCACACATAGCATCTACACTTGGCTTAAAACTGCTGTAATATTGTTAAGCACAGTCAAACTACATAATATGAATGAATTTAACTCATGTCTCGTGTCTAAAACTGATAAAACTGATTTATGGTATAAGCTCAAGAAAAACACCTTCTTAAGTAAATTCCAGGTACTTGCCCTAAAATCCTTGGTCTCAGTAAATATGTTTCAGAACCACACACAGATGTTCAGTGGATCAGTCCTCTCAAAATGGTTCACTGAAACATTTGTAAAGGAATACTAACTAATTTTCATCCAAACTAGAACTGTGAATATTGTAGGGTAAAATTTTGCATGGAAAGAGTAACTTTTACATCTGCTTCCAAATGATTTATTGATGTATACTATGTGTCAGGACCCTGACTACATAAGAAAAGAAATTCTAGCAGTTTTTTATATCTGAAGATTGAAATGCGGGGATTTTTGTTGGGGTACATTTTAGTGCACAAGCTCTTATTTAGGTAGAATGCTATGTAATATTCTGTTATTTGCAATACTAAAATACACTGCAGTGATTGCTGGTAAAAGTATAGAAGTGGTCATCAGTGAGTAGTTATTGGTGTTATACATATGCTTTCTGAGTGGTGCAGATTTTGCAGTCTGGAGTTCTACAGCAGCTTTGGAGCTCTTTTGATTAACGAGCAGTGACCATATGATGGTGAAAGCAAAAGACAAGTATTTTGTCTTTCAGTAGCAGATGAAGACTTTCTATGATAGTATGATAATGAATATTCTGTAATTGTGATCTACTCATATTCAATCTTTGTCTGAAAAACAGAAATATAAGGCATACAAGAATTGGCTTGCTATATCAGAGCAAAGTGTTGATGTCTGTCGCCATAGGTATTTTGCCTCGCACAGCCTTTTAAATCCTGAGTGTGGAAGCTACATTTAGCTGAAAAAAATCTGTCTTAATATTTTTAATATGGATGGAAGCTTTTGATCTTTCTGTCACTCAACCTGTGATTTTAGTTATTGAAATTGACGGTATATTTTATTCACTTTTAAAAACTGAATAGTATATCTAGTTCAAATATTTCTCTTCTAGTAAAAATTCATGACTCAGTGTCACTGTGGAATTGAGTCAAAATAATTTTGGTAGTATTATGTTTATTATTCTTTGTGAACACTTGCTAATTAAAAAATATTTAGAATATTCCTCTTAAAAGTAGTTTATCTTGCTGTTTGTCTTTTGCATAGAATGTGGAAAAAACTGAACATCCTCATAAAAAACTTGTGAAAAAACAAAATACTTCTTGATCTTAATCAGGGACCATTTTTTCTTTTGCAAACATTGAATCTTTAGAAGAAACAAAATTATTTGTTAAGGACAACATTGTATAATGTAGATAATAGAAAATAAATAAGCCATGTAGTAAGCATATGTAATCCATGGTGTATTTGATTCAATTTCATTATGACCAATGTGATGTGTGGTGGACAATGTCCCTTTGTCAGTGTGCATCCTTTCTGTTTTGGCTTGTTTCTCTTTGAGTACACTTTTAAATTAATCTTAGGGCTAGCTGCTGGCTGAACCAAGGTGGTCTCCCTCTTCACTCTGCCATGTGGTCCTGCAGCTTCTCCTGATTGGCTCAAGAGCTGTACCCGCATGATACTTGCCTTTCAGAAAACAACCAGAGCTTTTTGCTAATGTCAGTCTCCAGACTGGAAGTATGGAAAGAGACAGGAATGCAAAAGACAGGAGAAGAGATATCACCATTTTTGTCAACAGTTCACTGCTAAAATCACTTGAGCTGTGTTGCAAAACTATTCTTTTTAAAACCCTGACAAGCACGAAAGATTGACTTTCCAGGCTGGCTTTCAGGAAGTTGAATTCCTGAACACTGAAAATGTTAAGGGATGTGTTTCCTCTGTGCCTTGCAAAACACTCCCATGACCATTTCGGGTCAGAAGTGCCAGCGGACTCACTGTGCATGCTCAAGTCATGCTGAGCCACTGGGAGCAGACATGCCCAGACTTTACAGTCCACATTGCTCTTGAACTTTGGCACCTAACAAGCAGAGTTGCAAACCAATCTTTTCAATCAAACTTAAAATCCAGGGGTTTTAGCTATAACGTAAATCAAAATACACCAAGATTATTCCAAGACAGCTGGACCAATTGTCCTGGAACAGCTTGCATCTGGCCTAATAGTGTTCCACAAAGTGGTGGATGGATGCAAAGTAAATACTAAGAATGATCCTGTAATTTTTAAACGGCTCAAACAAGCTCACTAATAGTTTGAAGCAGTGTTGTTTGGCATGTGCCAAACTTATCCCAGGAATATTGCAACAGTTACTAGTACAATTGCAGAGAGTCCTGCAGGTATGTCGTATTTTCACTAGAATGCAAGCAGCAGGAGAAGCAGAAGGAATTTCATCTACCTGTAGCTTACTAAAGGCAGTACTTCCCTGAGGAAGGCACTTTCAGCATCTTCATTGTCACTTCTTCATTGCTCAGCCACCTCTGAGGGTGGCTGACACTGGTCTCTGCATGCTAACCTCCTCGTAGGGGTTCCAGCCTTCCTGTGCCATTTGCAATGTCACCACGTTGGTTCTGGGCTGTAATGTGTCACCACTCCGGATAGCTCTAATGATGCCAGGACTATCTGTACTCAGGGGGAGGAGAATCAATACAGTGGAGAGTCTACACTACCAAGCATTTTTATTTCATGTCAAGGGGCCTTTCTAAGTATACCTATCCTGTCTGAAGAAGTGTGGTAGAAAGAATCATGCAATATTAATGCCTGATTAGTTCATATATTGCAACAGTACAGAGACAATAACTTGGTATACAAAGCATATAATCATATTAGCATTATGCTGTTTGTGAGACGGGGTTAATCATCTGGAGCATGGCACCGCCTAGCAACAGTCTGTCTTCACATTCCAGATGCTGAGACATGCAAAGATGGGCTTGGGGAGTCGATGCGTCAGTTGGTCCCTGCAGAGTACAGATCTGCCCTTTCTTTCTGTTGTGTTGCACATTGTGACACATTGCTGAGGTTTTGAGTATGCCAAGATCTCATTTAGGATTATTAGGAATAACCGCTATCCCTTGAGTTACACAATAAGAACTTAAATTTCTTGATATCTCTCCAATGGCAAAAATATTATTTAAAAAATCTTGAATTAATTTACAACAGGTGTAGAAATCTGTGATAGCCAACTGGTTGCAGCTTTTAAAAGGTTTGGCAGCTGTAAACTAACTACCTTGGAAAAATGGCAACTAGTTAATTATAACTCTGATTTTCCTTATATTAGTTTCAAATAAAACTTCAAATATCAATATTCTTATATTAGACGTCTCTAATGTCAATGATTGCTGTTCATTCTTTCTGTTTTTCTAATTACATTACTAATATAGCTAATAATTTCTGTGGCTTGTAGACCATTGTGGTAAATGAGTATGTGGAACTGTGGATTTCATACACCCTTAAGAATAGGAAACCTATTGCTCTCATGGGTTTCTGAACTTATAGGAGAGCCTGTATTGCAAAAGAACCATTGCATGAAATTATTGACTGCTCTGTTTCAGGAAGACCGCCATCTTGTTGCACAAAACAATGAAAATGGTAGAAGAACAAATAAAGATAGGGGAATGCTGAAATAATAAATAACTTTGACCTTTTTTTTTTTTTTTTTTGTCTGTCTGCTGGCATCCAGTTACTTTCTTTGATCTTCCCTGCCTTAAACAAGCTAATATCTGCCAAGGAGAGCGCAAACTGTTACTGAATCACTAAGGTCCTATTTGTTCCGCTCGACAGATGACAATGCATTTTTGTCTTTCTGCAGAAGCATAGAAGCAACTTTGAAAGCTTTCACCAACCAGAAGCCTAGTTTTTTTCCTACCGTGCTTTTCCTTTTTTTTGGGTGGGTTTTGTTTCTCATCTCCTTGAGACAGAGTGTACCGCAGATGATTGTGACACCATTTTCTGTTTGATACTGGTTAGACACCACTGAAGTTGTGTGATTTTTTTTGTTGCTCATTACTGTTGTGGCAAGAACTGAAGTCTTCAGCAGCTGTAACATATATTGGTGCTTCGGTTACATTATGGCTAGTTTGTGAGTGTCCTTTGCAATTGCCTACTTTGTAACTCCTGGATTTTTTGAACAATTGCTGTTAGTGCTAATTCTTTAGCTCTGTATAGGTTTCTTGCATGTGCAGTTGTTGAATTGTTTGCTAGCTTGATCAAAAGATTTTATTTTTTGAGTTTAGAAAACAGACTTCAGTTTTATTAAACAATGCTACCTCATAATGGAAAGCTAGCTGAGATACAATTATCAGGTCTATTTGAATTTTGTGAAGAAATGGAGAAACTCTTTCTTTAAGGGTGTTGTCTTCAGTCACTAGTATAAGCCTGGATATTTAAATCTGAGCTATTAAGTACACATTCTTTGTTCTATGCATACATTGTACTTAGCACAACAAGAACCTAATTTCTGATGGTGATCTTAGGTGCTCCTGAGTACAAATAACAATCACTGTAGAACTGAGTGTTTTGCATTGTTTTTTGGTTCAAATTCCATTGGCCATGCTTGTAGGCTTAAGTTAGTTTTAAAATCGGAACTTCTCCTCTGAGTAAGGAGTATACATTGTATCATAGAAACAGAATTTTGGAAAAGCTTGCAAGTTATTCCCAAAGAATGAGATATGACCTCTGTGGCTGTTAATTTTGGACTTCTCTGATGGTTGGAGATGTATGTGTGTGTGAGGATCAGAGTCTTAGGCCCTGATCCAGCAAAGCACTTAACTCATTTTTAAATTAGCTCATCATGATCAGTTCCACTGGAGACAGTGATAGCACAACCTTATTTAGGTCTATATATTTAATACAATCCCTATAATTTTTTTTCAAATAAAAAATGTAAAAGTAATAAGATAAATGTCCTATAAGGATTCATTTCAAGATCTTCCTGGTCCTGCATGTCTTCACTATAACTGTTACGGAAGAAGCTACTAATTAGCTCCAAAAAGTATCTTTTAATAGAGATGGTACATTTCAGCTACTTAAATGGAATCATATCTTCTGAGGAAACCTCTTACTGAGACTTCTCTTCTAGAAGGGCTGATTTTTGTTAGAATTAAGAAATATTTTGTTAACTGGTGACTGAGAATTTTAAAAAGTACACCAGAACAGAAGACACAGCTCCCAGTTACAAAGGCCCGATGAATTATTAACTCACAACATCTTTCGCTACAACATCTACCACACTTTTTCTATCTATCTAGAATATTGAATTTGCTGTTTCACTTGGGGATCTGCACAGGATGACTGCAGCCTGTACTTTCCCTGCTGAACATGATCATTTTTAATGAACTTTTGCTGTCTGGGTGCTTTTCTACAGTATGTGCCAGATGGATGACCACTGGCAGCAATGAGCCACTCAGATGGGGCTGTAGTTGTTGCTGGACCGGTGGTGGCAATAATGAGCCAGTTCTTGAGATCAAGGAGAGAATACAGAAAATGCTATAGCAACACTGGTTAGTTCAACAACTGATTACCCCTTGTGGACTTTTCCTTTTGGACTTGAGGTTTGTGAGAATAGTCCCAGAGGTAAATTTGACACCACCTTCCTTGTGTGACACTGGCAACAGACCAATGGCTCTGTGATAATCTCTAATGGATAGAGGGAAATTAAGGTACACAAAAGGGCTTGATGTGCTGGCTGCAGGTTATTCACAGGTACATGTAGCCATGCTTGCAATAGCAGAGAAGATCGATTGACAATGATTAGTGGAGTAACTAAATCAAATCCTATTCTCTGAAGATGCCCAGAAAATGAGGGCTTCTTCTACCAGCAGCTGAAGCCAGATACTCCTCGTAGACAAGAAAAGGATGCTGAAGCACCAAGACTTTTCCAAGCCATTTGGGTGAAGTTTTATCATGGCCTCATGGTTGCATAACTTCTTGAGGTGTTAGGGTTAGCCTTACCACAAGGACCTTTCAATTGGAGGATCAGCTTCTGGGAAGGAAATGTGAATGTATGAGGTGTTAAAACCAAACGTAGTATATTTGAATACCATTACTGGAGAGAAATTAATTCGAATAATTCATTTGAATACCATCACTGGAGTGAAGAAATTAGGTCATGCCATAAGATTGATTCTACACTGTCTTCTGGTTTGGGGTTAGCGTCTACCTTCTAAACACTTGGACACTCTGGTCACTTTACTGTACATGTCTCTGCATCATATGTATATGTGGAAAACATGACAGAGGTAACTAGACCCATGGAATAACACTTCAGATGAGTCTTTTGATGAAGACAGTCATTCCAGCAAAGAGGGCAGCTGGTTTTGTTTTGGGGAAGCCACAAAAGATG
Organism: Nyctibius grandis; assembly: GCF_013368605.1. Taxonomy (NCBI): domain Eukaryota; kingdom Metazoa; phylum Chordata; class Aves; order Nyctibiiformes; family Nyctibiidae; genus Nyctibius; species Nyctibius grandis. Next base: position 57,989,702 of record NC_090658.1, read on the forward strand.
GCTGTCTGCTTACCACCTCAGTCTGGTGGGTATTCAAACACATGTGCTGCCATTGACTACTGAAACAGGTAGGTTCAGTACTGGGACAATGGGCCAGCGAAGGTATTTTAGATAAGGATGGAGCAGTTTACAGAAATGCTGAGAAGGTACAGTGAGGTCAATAGATTTTTTTTTTCCCTCCTAACTCAGATTATGACACGGGAACTGAGATTCTAATACATTCATCAGGCCAGTGAGTAAATGAATTGAGGGGAAGGTGAATTTGCCCATGGAGCTTCCTTAATTCTTATCTAATATAGGGAAAATAGCAGACCAATTAAAAAGACAGATGTCTTGATGAAAGAGCCAGCAGAAGGGTTGAAACCATCAAATGGGATCTTGAAATCAGGCATCTGTGGAGAATGGGGAAGAGACCATCATCAAAGTAATAAATATCTTCCGAGTATTTTGTTGCAGATCTGTGTATTAGATGCACAGAATCATAGAATAAATGGGAAGGGATGTCAAGATGTCATACTAGTCCAAACCCCTGCTCAAAGAATGTATTTTTAGATCAGCGTTCCTCAGGGACTTGTCCAATTGAGTCTCAAACTCAAAGTTGAGTCTCATCCTCAAAGGACAGGTAGTTCCCAGCATCTCTGGATAGCTGTTCCAGTATTTGACCATTCTCATGGTAAAAAATTTATATGTAATATCTAGTCAGAATTTCCCATAGTCTAACTTGTGTCCTGTTGCCTCTTGGAATGTTACGCGCACCTCCAAGAAAAGTCTGGCTCTCTATTTTCTGCCTTCTCTGATCAGGTGGTTGTAGTTAGCAATAAGGTCTCCACGAGCCTTTTTTCCTACAGTTTGAGCAGGCCCTGCTGCCTGAGGTTGTCCTTGTATATCCTGACCCACCTGGGGCCTCTGGACTTGCTTCTTGTACTGGTAGACCCAAAAGGGAGTAAGGGTAACAGAAGTCCTGCATTGAAAGGCCTAATTTGAGCCATCTTCTTTAAGAGTAGAGATTATAAAATGTCAAGCACTTGTGTTTCTCTTTAGTTCTTCATTGTTAGCAAATGTGTCTTTTGAAAATACAAAATAGAGTTGAACATGTTTTAGGTAACAGTTGCAGTGTAACTTGAAACTACAGCAAGAGGATACGAAAAAGTAGTCTTACAGTGTGGTATTTGAGAGGAGAGAGCTGAGAGAGTTTACCTGAGGAGAACGTCATCATGCATATTTTGCATGCCCATGGATGCACTTGCACAGAGCACTCGCACGCACATGTTTAGACCTGAAGTGTAAGAGGCTTTGTTGCTCAGTACACAGTCAAGCATTTGGCAGGAAAATAAGTCTTGAGAAATAATACTGCAAGTGAGGCCAATTAATTATGAAATATGACTGATTAGCAAATGGAGCTGACATCCACTAAGCAAACCTGCTGAAACAATAGAAGACCCTGGGGAAGGGATGAGGGCAAAGGCAGAGGGAAGAAAAATGTTTGCATGTGTTGCACATGTTCTGCCATTCTTTCGCTGTCAAAAAGGTGATTTTATGTTTAATCCTGATATCTGGAAGACCTTTTTTTTACACATAGATTCATGTATTACTAACGTTTAATTTGTTCTGTGTAGTTCAACAGAGGTACAACCTATCTTTTAAGTGATCTGAAGAACTGAGTTATACTATGTGTTATACTAATGATAGTTCATCAGTTTAAAGGTTTAGTCTTCTGTAGGGATGGCATACTGGGGTGTGTGCCAGTTAGCCTGAAATCACCCCAGGGTACTTCAAGGTTAAACTAAATAAAGCATTTACAACTGTGGAATACAGGTATCACAGTTACTAATTTATAATGGTGTTTGAGAGGCTGCTTCATTCTGTCTTCCAGTTAAGACATACGCTTAACCCATGCCTAAAGGGTCATTTCTTGTGCAAAGTTTATGTGATCAGGTTGGGGAAGCAGGCTTGCTTTTATACGCAGTCTTTTTTAGGGGTTTCCTAAGAGTTCATTCAGATACAAATCTCTCCCTCTACCCACACCATTCCCACATCACTCCTCCAAGATATCCTACTCCTAGATTTAAGGACTTTGTTTCAGCACTTGTTTCCTCAAATAAGCTGTACAACAGTTGTCTTAACTGGCTGTGCAATGTTGGAATTTTGTGCTCAGCATTCATGCCTCAAATCTCATAAACAAAACCTGTCAGTTTTGCTAATATCGCCACATGAATGGGATTAAGCATGTATCTCATTTCTGACTAATTTTGGGAGCCCAGACATGGTAATATTTGATCATTTTTTGCTTCACCCTTAAGCCGATCACCCTTAAGATGCTTCACCCTTAAGCCAATCTCAATAGATACAAAGCTGTCTTCCTTCTGAAGACTTTTGAAATTTTCTTGCTAGGCTGTTTTCAGAATGCTAACTCGTGGTGATCAGTCACTCCATTCAATTTGTCTTTGATATAACCACAATAAATGAATATGAACATGGGATACTAAGCTCCAGTTTTTCATTTCAGAGCTCATTTTTGGGTTTAGATGAAGCTAGTTCCATGAGAAATGGTCTGTTAAGGTGTTGTGTTTGTGATTAAGCAGGGAATGTTGCTTAATGTTAAATCACAGTATTGTTGCTTTTCTACCAGTGAACATCTTTGTTCACAAGTGGTTAACATTTTGTGTAGGAAAGCAGAGAAATGTCTTTTTTTCTTCCCTTTTTCTGCCTCTGAGAAAGCATATGCTAACTCTTTGAAACATCAGTATTTGCTAATATCTTTTGAGTTTGTCCAGAGTACTCAGGTATTTTGGCCCATTTTATGTAACTAGTAAGTCATTTATGCTGTATGAGTTGGGCACAATTATTTAGTCTTATCATCTCCCATCTTTCATAGGTACAAAAAACTGAAGAAATGCACAAGCTAGTTATATTACAGCATGTCTTCTACTTGTTTAGGAAAGGTATATTTCTACATGTTGTATTTTAATGCCCAATTGAAAAGGCAGATGGTGCCCCATTTTGGTGTCAGGAAATACAGTCTGTACATCTGGAGACTGAAATTCACTATTATAATTGACACAATAATCTGCATTTAAGCCCAGACTCTTACGCTACCCCAGAAGAGTAATGAAAGGGGAAAATTTTCTGTATCTATACTAGTCTGGACAGTAGCATGTCATTTACTATTTTGGGAAGTTTTGTGCCCCTTCTAGTCAGGATTAGTATCTAAGAGAGGGGAGAGCAGGCTCAGTCAGGAGAGACATTTTAGAAGTCTCAACTCTTAATACTTGCAATTTTTCAAGGGTTGAAATGTTGGCCAAATGTGGATGGAAGTTTCAAGAGGAATAGCAAAAGAGAGTTTGTGACACGTAGTTTCAGCTCCCTGCCAGATTCAAAGTTCTGCTCCAAACCCCTCATTTGCTACAGCAAAAAAGGTTTTCTTGTTTCAAAACAGGGTTTCTAGAAATCTTTAAGGAGGGAAAAGCAAAAAATGTCTTTCCAATTGGATCAGATACTTTGAAATTATTCTCTGAGCTCATCACTGACATGTAAAAATTTCCACCTGAATGGCTAAAATCTGATAATATCATAAATAGCTGTAAGCAAAGTCTTAAATTTAAAGCATCAGAATACTTTACCAAAAAGCTATGCTGACATCCCAGCCTAATTTTCCTCTTGATTACAAAGATAATTTCAAAGTATGTGATAGATCTTCTCACACAAAACAAGGTGTGAGGTAAAACAAGGTTGTATTTAAAATGTTATAAATTAACAAATGTATGTGTGAATAATTGTATTCCACAGTTCCCTGTTTGGAATAAGAACAATTTGAACAAATGTCCCCAAATTCTTTACTTACATTGACAAGTGAAAGCAGAATCTCCTCTTTTGACCAGTAAAACCAACTTAAAGCAATAAATTTAGAATTAAAAATCCTGGCTCCAGCTTTTTCATGCCCATGGTTGGTTTTTGGTAAGTTATTTGGGGGTGGGGTAAAAAAAGGTATACATCTTCGTACTAACTTATAAAAAAATTAATGTTAAAAACGCACCAATAACAGCGTGAAACACTTTATCTCTACTAAGAGCCTAAGGAATTTTTAAGCATACCTCTTGCTTTGCTAGTGGTATCAAGGGTTTTACGTTTTTTTTTTTTTTTCAGAGAAGATTTATAAATCAGTGGGGTAGATGGTGCTGTTCTCCAGCTGCCTATCTTGAGGAGTTTCCTCACTGGACTAAACACAACATAATTTCTCTGTAATGTTACAGTGGAATCTTGAAAAAAACATAATGATTCCCCCTGTTATGTGCAATAGATTCTTCTTTAATTGCAGCAGCTAAAAAAAGCTTCTATCTTTATAGCTGTGGAACCAAAGCGGTGAAGTTTATGGTCTCTTACTGTCAGCAGGTTTATGGAAAATTTATAGTATATGTTCTCAGTTCTGAGTTCACCATTTTTTGTTGGAATATTTACTAAAACTAGTGCTGAAAAAAGCCCATTATAAGATTAGGAGTTTTGCTATCTTTAATGATTCCTATAATTTGAATAGTCTTTGCGTAGTGTTTTTGCTTTCATCTCCTTTTCCCTCAAACTGCTATTTTATCTTGTTCAGAATCAAGGATCTGTTCAGACTGTTTCTTCCTCCTTCTCTTTTTCTTTTTTTTTTTTTCCTTCCTATGAGCTGAACTTTTTTTGTTACCATTCCCTGACTGGCTTTCGGGACTTTGAGTTAATAGAAAATTACTGATAGTACTGGAAATCACAAACCTTCTTTTGGTTATTTAGATAAGGTAATGTTTTCTATAATTATTGTTATCTATACTTTTCCTTTTTCTGTTTCTGAGTCCATTTTGCTGGTGCCGCATTTTTTGCAATCAGTGGAAGGAGGATACTTTTTTTTTTTTTAAGCTATGTTAAAATTTTGGAGTGAAAATATGTTCATGTTGTCTGTTATGGTAAGAATCCTGAATTTGATTTAGTACCGTCCTGTTTGCAGCTAGTAAGGGTGTTGGACTGATGGTCCAGCTGAGCCAAACTTCAGAGAAAAAAGAAATGTAAAAACTAGAAGCAAACTGTTAAGCAATGAATTGAAATGAACAGAATTCACCTTTAGAAACATATCTAAATGTTCTTCAGCTGTAAATTATGTTAATTTAACCAGAGAGCCACAGAAAGGGGATTTAGTTTAATGTTACTACATTTGGTATTTTATTAGTGTAATTTAGAGTAAATTCCTCACTCTGGAAATCTGAGTTGGGCCCTAGAACTCTGGCATAATCTAGAAAAGCAATATAGAAATGTTGAGATTTTTAAAAAGGGGAACACAGGATTTAATCAGTCACTTCCATTCATTTAATCAATCCATTTCTCATTTCCGTGAGAAGGATAGTGTCTATATCCTCACTGTTTCAGAGTTCCATCCCTTGACTCAGTCTCACTATAAAATCACTGTGTATGAAGAAGCAGTTTCTGCTTTGCCCTTCCTTGTCAACAATGTCTGTAGTGATCTTCAGTCACAGTGGACTGTCCCCTTCTGCTTCTTCAGTATTCATTAATTGCTACTCTTGCCTTTCCTTCCTGTTTTTTTCACTATTTTAACATATGCTTACATATCACGTATCCATAAATCTAGGTGGATCAAAACCAGCATTAATTTTATTTGTATATTCCCAGAAGTCAGAAATTATAGCAAAAAAACTCCTACACCTGATATAAATTTAGCAAATCTTCAGACTTTGTAGAACCAATTTCCCTCTATTTTTTATGAGTGTCTGAGGAAGACTGGGATAGGCAACTTTCTCCTGTAGTATGTGATTGGTAACTCCAAAACAATATTAGGCCTCTATTAAGGTGAGAGAAATACGTAGGGCAGCTTGGTTGCAGTTGAATACACGTAAGTGAAGCAATTACCAAATCCGAAAAGGTAGATTTCCCATTGACCTAAGTATTTTTTGAACACTTCTGTCTAGCACTGGAAATGAAGATGCTGGCCAGCCAATTAATGTTTTAATTTACCCTCTGTCGTTACTACATGTGATTTTTAAAAAAATATGCAGTGAATGAGGCAAGCCCTTCTGTATGAGATCTGCATATTTTAAAGGCCTACATGAAGGGGGATCACAGATGTAGTGAAGTTTTTGCATAGACTTCTTCTCTGTTGGTAAAAAGTACCAAATAGTATTGCTGTATCCTGCACATATTTCCATATTGTGCTCATAACATGTAAAACCTGACATATAATAGATCAAGTGATTAAACTGGATGGTGGAGTAGGTCCTGGCGTTTAAGACCAAAGAACAGGTTTTAGAAACTTAGGTCTCATTTTTCTGTGGGGCGAGCCCACAAGAGGACGCATCTAACACCATCTCTAAAGCAGGGTGAACTTGCAACATGTGTTAATTTGGAGCAAGCGGGATAGTCATCACCATGCAGGATAAGAAAAATAACCCCCTCTGATAATCTGTTGCATTTCACAGCTTTTTTTGTATCTAAAAATTCCACATATTGTATGCAGAATCAAAAATTGATTTTATGCAGTGTACACAAATAAAAAATTCACCTTCTTCCTGGGATTGGGCTTGACTCACCCTGCCTCACCCTTGCCCTTTCTTGCTCTCTCGCTCTTCTTCCACAGAAAAAGTGAGCCAAACGTTACAGGATGCTATCACAGGGATTCCCAGCCAGTCCCTAAGATCTTGTTGGTGGCACTCACATTTTTTCTTCCGAGATGCATACCAGGTTGTGTGCTGCAGGGATACTGCAGCTATCTATTGCTGAGCCCTTTTAGGAGGCAGGACTGTAACTTTCCACACTGGCTTGTGGAAAGCTGCTCATAGGGTCCCTAGTTTAAATGGTACGGAGCTTTTACTTAACCCTACAGTGTGTTTTAATGCTGTTTGCACATGGTGGAAGTTTTAAGTATTTGTATCCCTGAAAACACAAACCCTCACAAAATAATTCATGAGGTTTTTAAAAACTGCATGTAAGGAGCACTGAGGTTGCACAGGATGCACTCAAAAGTCAACTCTCTGTGTGCACACTATATCTTCCATATTCTGCACAGCTATTATACTGGAGCATTTTATTGCATGTCAATATACTAATTCTAAAACAATGTACATGTTGTATAATGCTTTAAGTAAGAATTTAAAGTCTATTTTGTAGCACGCAATAGAAGTGGGTACTTCTTGTGGCAGGCAGATTCACATTAATTTTCATATTATGCAGTTTGATGCGAGATAATGCTTTTTTCTGTGTATTACTGAAGCACGGAATGAAATCTATAAGAATGACTGACCTTAAACTCATAACTGCCATTCATTTCAGTCTGTGTAGCCCAGCAGACTGGCTGCTGAGAGCTATGCTTGCTTGCTGTTTTGTGAGCCTCTGCCGATGCACGTTCTCCCACTCTATGCAAACATGCACACAGTCTCCTTTTTTTCTCTCACACTGTCTGACATATTTTCAGAATAACTCTTCTAAGACTTTCTGAACTGCTGGGTATGATTGTCTGATTATTATTTTTTTAACTGGGAACATGTTCAGCCCAGTGTTATTTAAACAAGCTTATCTCTTTGATCAAAGTCTACAATCTGAAATTTGAACAGGGTAGGAAGGGTGACGCGGTGGGTTGAGGAAATCTATCAAGTACCTATTTAGGTGTGTGCTGCTGTCTCAGCTGTGTGCCTGCGGAGGTACAAATGTGTATTGCTTCAGAATAATCTTGCTAATATAAATACTTTGGCTATTTTAGTAGAAGTGTCTGAAAGGACAGTATTATTACTAAAATAAAACATTTCTTAGTAAACTTTTCTTGAAGCTATTAGTGACCTGCATATTCAATTTTTCAGTTTCTTGGGTTTTTTGAAGACTGAGCTGAGTAACTGTGCAGTTGTGTCAGTATAGCATAGACTTTGCTAGTATTCAAAACATAACTGGAGTCCATATATTAGTGCATTTAGGGCTGGCATTAACCTATTTCACTGACCTGAACCACAGACCACAGCAATAAAGCTAGAGAGCTTGAACAGTTTCTGGAGGTTTTCATTTAGCTGGTTCAGGAGAACTGGTTTCTGCAAAGTTAAAACTATATGGAATGAGATTGGCAAGATGAAGCATGCATACCATACCTTTTCATTATGTTCTCTCTCTTCCTTTTTTTTTTTTCCTAAATATAACTTTGAGAGGCATTTCAGTTTATTTTAAAGCCGATCCCATTTGATTATTTTAGATTACTCGATTTTCTAGTCTGATTTCAAAATTCAAGTTTGCTGAGCTTTTGTTCACAGGACTAGGAAAAAGAATTTCCTGTATTCAGGTCACGTGTCATGCAATCAAATAATTTTTTCCTAACTTTTAGGATCTTCCTGTGGCAAAGTCTGAACGATGCTTTGTTTCATCATCATTTTTACAGCCTAAAAAGCAGACAGAAATTTCTAGGCTAATCTAAAGTTTTTCCTTGCTTTTTAATGTTGTTATTACACTCTAGTAACTTCAAGTTGCTATTACTGATGAAAGTATATTATAAACCTTTTCTTCTACATTGATATCATACACCCTTTAACTTTGTTAGCTAGTTTTATTGACTGAGGCTCGTTACGCACACACACACACACAGACAGATGCATGCACGCGCTTGCACACACACACATTCTGCTTTGCCCTATCTCAGTTACAGCATAGTCCTACCCAGGGTCATTACAATGTACACATTACATATTTCTAGCAAACATGAAAATGAATCAAACGGGAGGAGAGATAAGCACAGATAGATTGGAGCCTGCTGAGGAAATAAAAGGCAGTAATCTGCCTGACCACTGGACTACTCTTCCTGGCTGGATTTAAGTGTTCTTTCCCGTTAGTTGCTGCGGAGCGCTGGCTACCCTGAAGTGAAAAATTAAATGACTAGTAAGAATGAAGTAACATTTAGCGGGACAATTATTTGGTATAACTCCAAAACTAATTGTTTCTGAAGTGATGTTTAAACCAACGTCGGCACAAGAGAGCTCCTGGCTCACGGCCAGCACCTTGTAATGCATATTAGCGCAGATGAGGAGTTCCTAAAAGTTAGAGAGAAGGAGAGGGAGGGAGCGAGAGAGAGAATGCGCGTTTTCAGTGCTCGCTCCGTATTTGTTTGTATCCTCCTCCTTGCTGAGATTACAGGAATACCTGTGTCGTGCTCCTTTATTATGATTTCTGCTGAGCCTCAGAATAGATTCTGGTATTTTTTTTATGGTGGACTGCCAGCTGCCGATCTCGCTGTTGACAGTAAAAGCAAGATATGTTCCTTGCTCACTGCCATTAGCACTGACCATGACCCTTCACACCAAAACCTCTGGAGTTACCCTGCTGCACCAGATTCAAGGCACTGAACTGGAGACACTGAGCAGACCTCAGCTGAAGATTCCCCTGGAAAGATCGCTCAGCGACATGTACGTGGAGAGCAACAAGACAGGAGTTTTTAACTACCCAGAAGGGGCCACTTATGATTTTGGTACTACGGCTCCAGTGTACGGCTCTACTACTCTCAGTTATGCCCCTCTTCTGAATCTTTTGGGTCCAGCAGTCTGGCAGGATTTCACTCACTGAACAATGTCCCACCAAGCCCAGTGGTGTTCTTGCAAACGGCGCCCCAGCTCTCACCCTTCATCCATCATCACACCCAACAGGTACCCTATTACCTTGAAAACGAACAGGGCAGCTTTGGGATGAGGGAAGCTGCTCCTCCAGCCTTCTACAGGTAAATGCTACAGATAATTTTTCGTTCTTCTTTACGCAGATGAACTGAGAAAATTAGAATGGGGAAATCTGTATGCTCTAATCTTTTCTTTTTGTGTAAAGGACCATGTGATTTAATTGAATCATCCACGATATCTAGACCATAAAAAATACTGTAAAATAAAACAAAACTGTAATTAACAGCACACTGTGACTGTAAACTGTAGATTTTGAAAACTGTACATAAATGAGAAACAAATTGGATAATGAGTGTAAATGTTTCCTGGGAAAACATGAAATCATAATTGATTAAAGAACGGCAAATGACCTCCCTGTTGTAATATATTAGAATTACTGTCAGAAGTATACTAAAGGACTTCTACCGTCACACATTTCTGAGTGTGAGTGCTTGTTTGTTCAGCTCTTAGCTGGTAGTAAGAGTGTTTTTCTCCTCTGGCTTCCTTACAGTGTGAGAAGTGGCTTATATAGGAAGTAGTTCAGAAGCACAATATCCTTCCTAATCAAACAGTTAGAGCTGACTCAGTGACAGTATTTCAGTCAGTAACCACCTTCATGAGCTATCCTAAGAGCTGTGTACATATTAACTTACATTTTTTATTGGATACATTTTCATTAATATATATTAACCATAAATCTATCATGCTGCATTTCAAAATATAAGATTTTTGTGTTTTTTTGTATTTTTATCCCTCAATAGAAAGTTTGTTTGTGGTTTTTTTTTGTCTGGAATAGGAAGATAAAATATCTTTGAATACTTTGGGGTGGAATAATTATCCTTGGTTTAAATATTTATTGTCAGTTGTGACAACGTTTATGTAATTTCTGAAGTAAGTGGTAGAAATTGATAGAACTGTAGCTTCCAAGAAAATATAGCCAAACACAGCAATACCCACACTGTTAATGTTTGTGCAGTGTTAATAGCATAGTTTTGCATCAGCTTATTATATTGGGCTTCAGTGAATCAAAGTGAACAGTTAGATGTATTTTTTTTCTTCCTAAACTCTGTCTGTATCTGTTTATTTGGGAGATACAGGTGAGTTTGCTAGGAATGGAATGACTCTGAAAAAATAAAAGCAAGTTATTCTTTCACTGACAAGGGCCAGACTCTGCCAGACTTTATTTAGCACAATATAACATGTTGCTGTGAACAGCAACATATGTTCTTAAAGACAGTCTACTCAGCCTGATTAAGAATCTGGTCCAAAAAACCAGATGATGATTGCACTTTTCATAAATGATTAATCAGTTTTGAGGAGCAGATGGAATAAAGACTGGTGAAATGGTAGATAACGGTTAAGTCAGACTGTCCAACACAGTGATCTGTTAACTGAATTGGTTCAAACAAAATGCATTTTAGTGCAGCCAAATACAGTACCTCCAGGAAGAGTGAATACATGTCAGAGCAGAAAGATCTTGTATGTTTACCAGTGACTTGAGAGTGAAACTGCACTTTGTGCTAGATTAAAGGCTTTTTTTCACATGAATGGCCAGTGCAAACCTATAGTGAAAAGTGTGTAAGTGACCTTAGAAATGTAAACAGTGGAATAGTGAGTTTGTGAAGTTGAGATGCACAGGCAGAAAATGTACTATGGTCAGGATGTTTTAGTTCAGGAGGAATCAAAACCGAGAATCACCTGGAAATAGAAAATCAACTGTGGAAATAATGTTTTTTTTTATTTTTAAACAGTGAATTGAGGTGAGGCACTTCAAAATAAAATTAATGTACTTGTTTAGTTTAGCTACTGGAGTAAACATGTATGGCTAGTGCTGGATTCCCTATTTCCTGACATTTCTGATCAAGGATGGGCGTCTCCCATGGAGATGTGTTTTAGATATTAATGGGGCTTAATGCAGAAGTAATTATGTGAATTTATGATCTTGGATATGCAGGTTGTTAATTTGCATACAGTGTTATACAAATGATTCAATAGCCCCTTCCAGCCATAACTCTGTAAAATGCATCTTACGTGGTAATAAGAAATGTGTTTCAAAGTGCTTGCTATGATTATCCTTTGTTAATAGGCACAGTAGTGTTGGAATGAAATTAATACAAGCATTGCTTTTTTTTCTTTTAAGATTTGCAAGATTGTGTTTACAAAGTTATCCTCACAACATTAAACATTAGGTCTTTATTCTTGTGTTTTGGCACAAATCCAATCATCAATAGTCTGTTAAAAATAATTTCAATAGGTGCTTAATGTCTGGGAAAAAATTAAATATCTAATTATGGGGTTTAAAAACAAGTTCTTGAAAAAATATAGTTATGCATGAATTTCCAATTCGCTTTATTCATTTGGCTAATCTCATCAGTTTTAACTGGATTATGGGAGAAAGAGCATGGGGCAGTGTAATCTGTCAATGAATAAATTAATGCTGGAGATGAGAAGATGTCTATCTACCAAAATGGTGAGTTTCTGGAACAACCTACCAGTGGGAGTGGTAAAGACAAAAATTCTCAGACTGAAAGCCCCAACAAAATTTAAAATGGATTGTGATCAGTTTACGATATGACTGCCTGCTTCTATAAGTAAAGTAATCTAAGACCCAGAAAGACTCCTCTGCAATTCTTATTTACATTTCTGTGTAACAGAATTGTGCTGTTTTGCTTGTAAGACTAAAATACTTTCATTGCATCATCCTATTATACTATGGATTTGAGATGCAAATAAAGCATTCTGTGATGCAAGTGGCTAGGACAATAAATAATCATTCTAGGTTGGAGCTGAAATTGTATTCTGTTAATGCTTGTATAAAATGTTAATGATCTTCAGTCACAAAACTCAAAATGTGAGAAGGAAAACTTCTAATATGTCTTTTGATTTTGTTAATAAGCATTCAAAATTGTGCTGACTATAGACACGTATGTAGCTACATATGTGTTAATTCTGAAGTTATGTTTTATTTCTTTTAAATTGTGTTTCCTTTTCCAAAAGGCTTTGTATCTTATGGCAGGATAACAACAGACCTCTATATCTAGCTGAAGAACATAACAATACATATAGAAAAGAACGATTTTGTAAAGTATACAAAAAATATACCAATCTCCTCCTTTGTGGAGTTTCTAAATCATGGGACATCAAAATTTGAGAAAAGAGAAGGGGCTTAATTAATTCAAATTGTGCTGTCTCTGACATGGCCCCTTTTATGTCTGACCTTGTGGCTGTTTTTATACGGAGCCAAACTAAAATACCTTTCCCTTATCTTACAGTGTCAGTATCTTCCAGTAAGAGGGAGAAGGCATAGCGTTAGTTATGTTTTTAATTCTCTTCAAATGTTACATATATTTTATTTTCTCGCTCACTTTTATAGTAGATTTTTTTATTAAATGCTGACTAGTAGTTTATTATTACAGGAAATCCTGTACTCATGGATATTATGGTAAACTAATTGAAAAGTTTCTTTTGTTCTTAACTATTAAGTTTGAGTTCTGGCCATTTCTGGTTATTTCCTTGTGATTTTTGGCAGGTTTTTTTTCATTCAGGGAAAAACCCAGAAGCATTTCAGTCACTAATTTACCTCAGTAAATTCCTATGAGCAACAGCAAAGATGAATCCTTTTTGTTCTGCCAGTGTGTGATGTTCCAGTGTCACCCCACTGATGAGTTTGCACTTCTCAGATCTGAAGTGAAATCGTGCCTGTATTTCAGGCTCTATGTAGCCTGCACTTAGTGCTGCTTCCAAATTTGGCCAAAACCCATGTAAAAATGGACTGCATCTACCAGCTCTCTGATGGTGGAGTTGTCTGTCAGTCTGTGGTGAGTGTTAGAGGCAGGGCAAATCAGTGTACAAACAGAAACATCAAAAGAAAAATCCTCCATTGCTCCCTCACTTTTAGTGGCTGGTTTGTGAGTATCTTCCAGTACTCCCGGCTCTGGGTTTAGGTTAATATAACAAAGTGTTTGTTTAGCTTTAGTCCCAATTATCATACTGAAATTGTCACTGAAACATTTTAAACCTGGTGTCCCAATCAATACGATCACAGCTTTCATTTTTAATGCTTTCTAAAACTGAGAAAGATTACAAATGTAGATCGATCCCTCTTCTGCTGAAATTCATAAATCCATCAGTTCCAAAACCAGTTACTTAACATAATATGTACTTTTTTTACCTCGTCTGATTCATCATGAATCTTTCTAGCTGTTCATGTTGAGTTCTAAACAAAGAAGATTTTTCCAAGTTTTAAAATTAAAAGAATGTTACAAAAATCAAAGATAATATTTCTTTTTTTTTTTAATGTAGTATAAGGTATTCCATAACATGAAGTAGTACTATGTAATGTAGTGTTTTGTTTTGTTTTTTTTTTCGTTGTTTATTTTCCTCTAAAGCATCAATCTGTTCTGAGGTCCTCTCTTGAACAGTTCAAGAGTTTAGGCAGTTTCTTGAACAGTCGGAGTGTTCCTGTTTTCAGAGCTTGTACTGATATCCCTACAATTTTACAGCACTAGATGACTGTAGTGAAAGAGACAGGAAAACATGGAGTTATCCTATCTCACGGAAATGTTGTAAAGATAAACCTGTTAAGTGTTCTGAGATACTTATGCATTATAGTTATGAGGGACTTGTACAAACCAACTTTGCTGTTTCTGCAGGTCTTCTTAGAGAATGTGCTGATGTGGATCCTGCTGCAAGTGTGCTTGCACCACAAAGTCACCAACCCCTATTGCTGAGGAGCACATGTTCTGTGCCTCCTTGTGCCCCTGAATAAGGCCAGGCAGCGGTGGAAAGGGGTAAAGGAGCTGTTATGCTTCCTCATTTTCCTCCTTTCTGCCAAGGCAGGGAGATGGATCTCACCTGCTCTCTCTGAGCTTACTTTTCCAAGTTTTCTTCTTATTGAAAGAAAACTTTCTTCACTTCTTTAGCAGATGTATTTTTTCGTAAACCACAGAGCCAGGAAGTGCCCCACATATCAAGTTCTTTCCATGTGGGTTTAAAATTTATGGCTAAAACCCATGGTTGTTCAGGCAGCCTGTGTGGATGAGTTTCATCTGATTAAATTTAGACACCAGGTCTTTATTCAGTTTTCCACTCCTTAGGCATCTGGTGCCATTTGAGAAGCCATAAGGTCAGATGGATCTAGTGGATATGACACAGGGCCTACTGTGTGGCTATATGTTTTTGGAGTAGGAGGTGAGTGTCAGTGAGGGTCATCACCTAGAACACCTCAAATAGTACGCGGCATGGACAACAGCATCAAACCTTCATGTGAACTCCCTTCTTAGTCTGTGGAGACACAGAGAGAAAGAGGCACTGTGAACACACACATTATCTCTTTCTAAGGTACCTGAATAAAATAGATCAGGTGCATTAGGCTCTAAAAGTGCAAGTTTCTTTTTCTATACTATGAAAGATGACTAAAGTGACTCATTCTGGTACAGATATCTACTGGATGAAGATGGATGACCAGTGATGTCCAAAGTTATGTGAAATTAATCCCACCTGTACGTCTCCTGTTTCTAAAGAGTCAAAGTGGTCACCATCTGTATTGTCCCTTCATATAGACACTGCAATATGTCCCTCGAGAGAAAGACTGTGAATTGACTCTGTGTCATCGGCCTTGATCACTCTTGCTCTGAGGCTATTGAAACAACAAACACTGCTGCATATCTCCTCTGATAGGGAAAGCATTAGTTGCTGGCACCAGTTACTTCAGTAATTGCAAAGTGAACATCAAATGCCAGCATTTTTTATTAAACCAACAAGAAAGGCTGACCAGAGCTAAGGCATAGCTCCAAACAAACACAGAGAAGAGTCCTGCAACTGAAGTGCATCCACTTCTTACAAATTGAGATTTTGTTAATTTTGGTAATCAGATATTGTTGACAATGAAACACTGAAACTAAACATGAGCTCCCTGGTCTGTCTGCAGGGAGTTTTCTGTTATCTATTCAGGCATCAGAATGGAGATTAGAGAGGAGATGCTGTCCTTCAACATTCTCATTTAAAGTGCTGC
Organism: Nyctibius grandis; assembly: GCF_013368605.1. Taxonomy (NCBI): domain Eukaryota; kingdom Metazoa; phylum Chordata; class Aves; order Nyctibiiformes; family Nyctibiidae; genus Nyctibius; species Nyctibius grandis. Next base: position 58,005,371 of record NC_090658.1, read on the forward strand.
TTTCATTGCACTCATTATGGAGGCTATTTGTAAAATTTGCTGCACAGAGAGAAGTCACATCTGAGGTTGTACACTATTCCTATGTATTTGAGTGGCCTTTCCAGTGAACTGCAAAAGGTCGTAATTTACCACAGCTAATTAAGAACCCTGATCAATGTGACACTGGGCAAGGCAAGGCATTTCTGCTTTTCTGCCAAGCTCAGATTCCAGTTGCTGGGAGGGTTCTTACATCGTCTAACTCAAGATATTTCTTCTTCTGATGCAAGACTATGAACACGTGAGATACTACTTGCCAGATTTAACCTACCACATACTTACAGTGATACCTATTAGAGACAGGAAGTTCATAAATCTACAGGCTAATCTTCTTCCTTGACAAGATATTGGTAATAATATTGGATTCAGGAGTGATCTGGGCATTTTATTTTAACTTTTTACTAGAAAAAGGAAATATGGTCCTCAGGAAACATGGAGCATACATATAACCGTCCTAAGCATAAATCGTATTTGACAGATGTAAGTAACAATTGCAGTGGTCTTCCAACCATTGCAGTGACAGTCTTAACTAAGGACACAACAGCCCGCATCTATATGAATAAGAAAAGATGCCTCCATTTTCCTGAGTGCATGGAAGCCATTAGTAAAAGTAAAAAAATAACAGTAAACGTTGAAAGTCAGAAGTAACTAAGAGGACTTCTTAAACAAGCAGTTGGTGACTAACTGTGAACAGCCCTGCGTGTAACCACTTCATGTCCAGTGGGTGGAATTTCAGTCTACAATGACTGTTCAAGAGTGCAGTCCATCCCGAACCAGACAGCATGGGTGGAATATATTGGATTCTGTTTCCATGTGCTGCTGTCTCACGATGCTGCCAACTGTCAAAACCTACCTCCCCAGACATGGGTAGCAGCATCTGTGCACAGTAACTGTTGAATGCTACAGGGGAGAGCCTTTGTCTCCCTTTGAGAATGATACACCAGTGAGCATCTAGGCAGCACTAGGCTGCATTTAATGCCCATGCATTTCACTTCCCATTCATAAGCTATGCAAGTAAGCAGTGTATTTTTCCATCTTCATCATCATATCCAAATAAAGAAACTGATTTTAACTGATTTTCTAGGGAAAAGCTGTATTTCTCCTTTGAAGATTTTTTCAGTGTTTCATCAGTCTGTGGTGCAAATGTCCAATTCGGTTGCTACTTCTAGTCTTCCCTCCCTCTTATTTTATTACTTGCCATCGTGCAGAAACACTGCTTTGATCACCACAGCCTACTTCAGTACTGTTCTGTGCTGCAAGATATGACTATGAAAAACTTTCTAGGTTGCTACAAATAGGGCGTCAAAGCTAGCAAGAAAGAGGAAGGGAAATTTACTGCAACACAGGAAAATTCTCACCTCATGCTAAATAAAAATGGGTAGGAAGATGCTGTGCAGAAAACAGCAGCTGCAGAAGAAGATGTGGCATAAAATTTAAGCCTCAAATCTTAAATCACAAGACTGTGAAACTCATAATATGCTTTCCAGATAGCCTCCATTGCAGTTTTTACATATAGCCCTGTTAAAATTGGAATATATAATGCCTACTGCTTTCTTTCTCTTTGCCTTTTTCTTTTGATTTTTTTTTACATTAAATATTCAAGTTTTTAGAAACTTACTTTTTTTTTCTTCTTCAAGTTGATCTGTAAGCAGATGGAAGCTTAGAAGATGCTAACTCTAAAAATAATCATTTAATTTTACTGTTGAAGGCAAGTACTATAATATCTGATCTTTGGAAAAAATAAAAAGTCACATAATACCTTGTCATCTGTGTTTTCAGTTTATAAAGATAGTAAGCATTCTTAAAACATTTGTTTTGCTGAGCTATCTTGATCAAGAAGTATCTAGTTATTATTCAGTAACTTGTATCAGCTGGTGTCTAAAGGAAATTAATTCAAATAAGTGTTCCCTTCTTTGGTTATTAGTTACAACTTGATCTTGACAGAAAGATCCCTGTTTCAAATTACATATCACAGAATCCTTGTATCCAGGAAACTGTAGTGGTGGCAAAGAATACTATGGCTGAGAGTGTGCGCCAAATCTAGATATCTTTGGGGAGCTAATATGTCAAAGAACAACTTCGTCTGTTTGCTTCTATTCTGCAGTAAAATGATACTCCTCCTTCAGCCAAACCGAGAAACAGAAGCAAGGAAAAACGTGTATGTTGCCAACATATGAGCCACCGTAGCACATTTATTGCCTTGCAATAGTTTTGCGTAGTTTGGATTATTTAGAACATAAGGGTTGAAAAGTATTTATAGCATTGTCTTGTCATGCAATGAGAAATATAATCCTAATTTTCATCTGCAAAGGTATCAGTAAGAGAAAAAGCATGCAAATCCTGGAAATGGTTCAGCAGAACATCAAAAATCTGAGAGCATTCTAATAAAGCTCATGGAGAAAGGTGGTGAGATAGAAACCCATATAAAATAACAGCTGAAAGCTTTAATGGCAACAGTATCACAACCAGTACAATTGTAAGAGGCATGTATTAAGAATATCTGCCAGGCATATTGCAGTTTAAGAAGTCAAACCGCTAAAGCAGGTTACACATCAATAAGTTAAATTACTATTTCTTCTTGATCCAAGCAATACAAAGTCCAGACAAAGTGGAAATAAGTCTGATTCTGCAGAGAAATTTTTAAACACTCCAGAGCAAAACTCTGCTTTACTTACAGACAGTTCTAGTAATGTTACTTATTAATTAGTCTGCCTAGGTTCTTCTCTTTTTTGGTTAGTTATGTTGTCCAGCTTTGGCTCGTATTTTCAGTGTTAGATGATTGTCTCAGGTAAATTTTTTTTAACATTTTGACAAAAAAAGTCTCAACTTTCTAGGAATCATGAAGGGGAAAGAAAATTTTGCTATACTCATGAAAAAAAATCCCTTTTTCATCAGACAGCCTAGACACCATTCTATTATAGATATAGGTCTGATACTTGTTAGTGTGGAGATGCTGTCAAATCAGGTTTATTTTTGTTTGATTTTCCCCAGAAAACCTACTCAAATTTAAGCTACAAACTCTTGAAGCATCTCAATATTCACAGTGGGAATTTGCATTTGGTAGCTAAATTACATGAAATTTCATGTCTCATGCATGCTCCATCCTCTTTCAGTGATTGTATATTGACTTGATTGCAAAAGCATCCTTCTCTGACAAAACCTGTGAGGTTGCTTCATCATACAGCTACATAGCTTTCGAACAGGACTTTCTCTGCAATTATTACTGTGGGTTGAGGCAAGTTTGAAGGGACCTCTGAAGGTTATCTGGTCAACATCCTGCTCAAAGTAGGGCTAACTTCAAAGTTAAACCAGGTTGCTCAGGCCCTTATCCAGTTGAGTTTTCTAGATACTCAGGAATGGAGACTTCACATCCACACAGGACAATCTGTTACAGTGCTGAACCACTCTTGCTGAGAAAAACTTTTTTTTAATATATAATCACAATCTTCTTTGCCCAAAGTTGTCAGATGTCTCTCATCCTTTCACTGTGTGCCTCCAAGAAGAGTCTGGCTCTGTCTCCTTTAAAGTCTCCCATTATGTAGGTGAAGACAGCAATAAAATCCCACCTTAGCCTTCTCTTCAGAAGACCAAACGAATTTAGTTCTCTCAGCATCTCCTGATATGTCATTTGTTTCAGTCCCCTCCTCATCTTGGTGGCTGTCCACTGGACTTGCAAGTGTCAAGGAGAGAGGAACAAGCTTTGCTCTCAGCCTCCTGTCTATGTTTATATTAGTACAGCCCAGGATGTGTTTGGCTTTCCTTGCTGCCAGGGCACACTGCTGACTCCACCAGCACCCACAGGTTATTCTATGCAGAGCTGCTTTCCAGCCCCATCTGTATTTCTGCAGGAGGTTATTCCATCCCAGGTGCATGGCTCTGAATTTTCCAGTGTTGAACTTAATGAGATTCCTGTTAGGCCATTTCTCCAGCCTGTTGAGGTCCCTCTGATTGGCACCTTTGCTTTGCAGCATACCCACCACTCTGCGTGCTCCCTCCCCACAGTTTGGTATCGGTCATTAACTTGCTAGGGTTGTAATTTCTCCCTTCATCCCTGTTGTTAATGAAATCTTCACCTCAGTACTGATTGCACAGGAATGCTACTGGTACCTGGTCAAATTTGAACTGCTGATAAAAACTGGTTAAGACTAACAATCCAGTCATTTTTCCACCCACCTTATAGTTCATCTGTGCAGCCCGTATCTCACTACAGTGTGAATGAGAAAAATCGTCTCTCTTCTGCCCTTAGTGTCCTTCTGCTTCATCTGTGTTAGTTCTAAAGAGTTTGGCAAAAGTTACTCCAGCAAAATGCAGTAAAAAACTAAGCTTGCAAGGTGGGAAGATGGGATGAAGAGTAAATAAAGGTGGTCTCACTGAAGAACAGAATGGGGCCAGTGAAGAAATCTGGTGGGTCTGGTAAGGTAGAAACCTTGAATCTCTGATGATGTGCTGTAGCAGGCTGTTGTGACCTGGCAGACAGAACATGGATGAAGAAAAGAGAGAGTGCTCTAGTAGGAGAAAGTAGATATTTTATAAGAATCTGGAAGAGTTTGGAGTGGACCAGAAAACTAAAGTTGAAGGAGAACCTCCAGAAGATGACTGAGCTGGAGATAAAGAGTGGAATTTACAGGTACTCAGAGACTGAGACTTGAACTGTGTCTGTGAAGTGCCCAACTGTTATAATGAAGAGCGCTATTGAAAATCACATGTGGAAAATCAACAAGACTGTTTTCAGAGCAGGCTTGAATAAGAAAGAAGATGAGGCTACATATGAGCAAGGGTGAAAACATCCAAAATATTGAGTAGGTGCTCTGTCAGTGAGTATGATTTTGTAAACTAACAATGGTATAGTAAACACAGTATCTGAAATGGAACAAAAGAGGTTTACAGGCTTGTTAAATACAAATACCCAGCATTTTTATTGGAAAAAATACAGTTCAGTCCTTATATGGAATTGTATGTTCAGCTACCTTACGTTTTCTTATTTCATAGGTAGATAAGGGATGACTGCAGAGAAGCAAGGATTTAATGCACCAGTTTTTAATGTTCTCTAATTTGCTTCTGACATGAACTCTGAGATATGACCCTCAGTTCATTGTGTTCCTGACTTAAGATGAAGGATTTTGCTGGTTTTGTTTCAGCAAAGCACTGAAGATGTTACTCTTCAGAGGGAGAGATGTGTTTCAGTACAAAAATCAGTACGTAAGCAAATATTAAATGTTGTCTGTACCCCCTTTTTTTTTTTTTCAAAAGCATTTAAGAAAATTACCTAGGCCAAGACTGCCTTTTCAAGATCTAAAATGTCGCTGTATGGTTAACATCAGCTTTTTAATTATTTATTAAATGGCAGCATTAGGTATTAATAGCTTCAAGCTGTTTTCATGTATGACCCATTTTCTGACTCATGCATGCCTTTTTTCCTCTACCTCTGTAATTCACTTTATTGTCAATAAATGTGGATCTGTCAGGAAATGGCAAGCAACATGAAAGCTGCGTTGCCTAAGAGCCTGGCCCTGCTTCTGTGCTGTCCCTCCAGGATGTTCCAGAACTAAAATCCAGGAAAGCAGAGCAAAATGAGTTGTCTTGTTTATTACAGGGGACATACGGTAAGAAATAAATGAGAACAGGTCTCCAACAGCTCCACTTCATGACTTCTGATGAGAGCCGTGTTTAAGTCACGTAGCAGCCAAAAATGATTGGAGTCTGGAGGCGGTCTTTGTAGGGTAGATTTGATGCTAGTTTACTTGAGGAGAGTCTCCTCATCCCAGAGAAATTCCTCAGGTCGGTGTCTGCTGACTACTTGATCCTTTTCTGATGACATCAAGGGGAAAAATTTAAAAAATAAGGGTTAGGTCTGTGTCCTATGGCCAGTTCTGAATCCCAGATTCAAAATCAGGGTTTTCATTGCAAATTTATCTCTCTAAGTGTGAGAGATATTCAAGACTGTTTTTGTGAGAACAGACTCCTTAAAACGTGTAATGCTAGACATAAGTTAGTCCAGCTAAAATATGCCAACTAGAAATAAAAAAAGAAATATGGATCTAATGGAAAGGAAGTAAAGTATTTCAGTGCTTTATAAATCCAAAATCACTAGCTTTACTGTACACTTCAGTCATCTCAGCATAGTCGAGGAATTGTTTAGTCAAGTTTTATTTACTGCATACTGTGAATCGTTACATGGGAATCATTACAGAAATGTTTAAAACAGGTATTTCTGCAACTGGGAAATGAATGGAGTGTTCTGTCCAGGTTTTTGATCTGTGTTTGGCTCTGCAATAAAATTGTCGTGGAGAATAATTAACTGAAGAGCTACTTTTATTCCTTAGATTCCTGTTGTTACTATCTGCACTCTCAAGCTATTTTCTTTGCCTGTTTAATCCTTGGATGTTCTGAGGACATGAGTTGCTATGTTTCTACCATTAGACATGTGCACAGCTGCTCTATAGAAGGAATGAGTCTCGTACAAGATGATGCAGTAAAAATATAATTTATACTTGCAGTCAGAGGTTCTGAGATAAGTTTGAAGTTCGGTACAGATTCAGATACACAGAAGATCAGATATTAATCCTCATATTGTTAGCTGAAGTCTGATACTGAACTGAATTATCACCCCACTAGAGAAGAGTAATTCCTATTGAAAACGATTTTGCATAGATCTAATCTATAAGCCCATTTTCTTACCAAAGAAATTTGTAATGATGAGAGTATACCTCATCCATAACAAAAGATTGAAACATTATGATTCATTACTTTAGCAAGGCTACCTTATTACATCCTTGTAGTTACTACAGAGTATTTTTGAGGGGAACTGATGGATTTAAAAGGAGAAATAAAGTATTGCATTAGGAATCTTGCTGCTAAACTTGAAATTACCATTTTATTTCCGAAGTAGTAACAATTTTTAAGCTCTTAGGACAAAACTTGAGCCAGTTCAATTTCTTGTCTGAGAATATGCCCTTTTGCGTTTTGCATCTGCACATATATACCAAGGGGTTTAGCTGAATTCCATCTAACGAGTTCAGAAAAATATCTCTTGTCTCCCTGAACAAAACAGAACCCAAAGCATTTATTAGAAGGTGTTTTGAATATGAACAAAATATAAACCAAAACCTACTTGCAGGTACGTATTCATGCATTGTAAGTTCAACTAAAAATTGATACCTGTTGTGTTTGGTGGATTTCTGTGGGTCTGCAGAGCTGCATCATATCAGGGGTGGGATGCTTTGTGTGGCAGTTCCCACTGGAATTTGTGGAGGAGTGCTGAGGCTCAAGAATGAAGACACACGACATCTTCAGTCAGAATCTCTGCACTGTTGGCTTATCTTTCCATTTTACATATTACACTTTCCAAGGTAACCTGAATGAAACTGGTTTTTGATTCTGGATTTTGCCACAGACTGTTGTTGGTTAGAATTATTTAGCTTTGTGGTCTGTAAATCTACATAAACATGTATGTGAAATCAAGTGACTATGGTTTCAAGCTTGGATATCTAATGCTACATGCCTGAATTAAAAAATAAGTACCTGAGATGATAGATGAAGCCATATGAAGAAACATAGTACAATTTTATAACTGTTATTAACATTTCAGAATATTTTTATTAAGGTTAGAACAAAATTAAAACCAAACTCAGAAGTAAATCACAGAACAGAGGCCTTTGGACAATAATTCAAATACTGACCTATTTGTCTTATAGAATACTTCTGATATACTTTTGTATTCATGGTCTGTTTATTTTGGTCATATTTATACCACAGTAAGCCTAGATGAGCGCTTAGTGTTGTATCCTAACCTTCTGCTCATTCAGATAATTTTCTGAAAGAGTAATGTCTGAAATAGAGTGTTGGAAACTTATGGGACCATTTTGGTGCGAAGAAATGAAAAATCTTTTAGGTTGTGTTCAAGAAAGTTGAGTCATAGCTGCTGGCTCCAGCTCAGTCCTAACTCCATGAGGGGCTGAGTGGCTGCAACTGGATCCTGTTGGCCTTCCCAGAGCAGAGGTGAGGAGGGATGTGCTGTGGTCAGCTGTTAGCCTCAGCTCCACTGAGCTGCTACTTCCCTGTCGAGCCTTGGGCTGGACCATGGTGGGTTAACAGGTTTGCTGTGCCAAGTGCAACACCCACTTCCAACATTCAGCTGTATGCAACAGAGAATGTTTTGGCTAGAAATGAGTAAATAGGTGTTTTTTTTCTACCATAGGTAGCCATTAAAGAATATTATGCAACAAACAGAAGTTGACACCTAGGTGGTTTCTTTTTTTGCTTTCATTTATAAGAAGCGTGCATATCTGGAAAAGAAAAAAAGGTAAGAATCAGCAGGGGTTCCTTGTGTCTAGTACACTGGTATTATGTGTGTCCCATGTGAACAGGTAATGATATGTTTTTAAATGTCATGACAGAACTGCGGCTGCAGTGTCCATAATACTGTACATTTAATTCTGCGTGAATTTGTCTAATAGACTTTTTCCTTCCTTTGTAATTTATAGGGCAGGGAGCAATTGCTGTCTATCAACCATAAAAAGTGAGAAGATTAATGAGGTGCTATATTGTGGCACCTCTGAAGCATTTGAGCTTATTCTCTGTTGCTGTGAGGAATAAGAAATGACACAAATAGATGACATGGATTTGCCAAAACAAAATGCAACTTCTTAATGTCTTGAAACAAAATTGTCACCAACACAAAAGGCAAGTGCATGGATTTCTCACAGACCTAATTTCTCACACATTGTTGCATGAGTTACCCCAAAAATATGTCAACAAGCAATTTTGCAAACACTTATTGTGTGCAGTTGGCTACATGAATGTATTTCTTATCTTTCATGAGCCATGTTCTCTTTGCTTACTGTTGATTGCATAGTCAGCATATAACAATTTATCTGTGGACATTATCTGAATGAATAATTATCTACTTTGGGATAATTTAGATAATGTAGATTTGTAATTCTTACTATTTACTATTTGGTTAGTACTGGTGATTGAGACACCTGCACATGAAGAAAGACAGAAAGATCTGCCGTCTACAAGCAGGAAAGAGAAGATACAGAGGAATGAGGAAAAGAACACAGTTCAGTTTTTCAATCTGCTATTTTAATACTTTATACCATTGTAATGTAACCATTAGTCTGATCAGCTGAAAGCTGCCACTGAAAGAGTTGTTCCCCTGTCACATTTCTGGTCACAATTCCTGTGGCTGCATTAGTAAGCCAATGTGACCACACAGTTGGGATCGTTCCTTCTTCACCCTGCATTTTCTGACCTCCTCCCGTGCCTCAAGTCTTGTGACTGTTTGTTGAAGCTCATTAATTTGCTACTCTGAACCTAAGTGTCTATGGCCAGAAATGAAGGAAGAGCAAGACTACCCAGTCTGGCAGCAGTTTGCAGTTACTACTTCTTGGACATAAACAAAAATGACAGCCTTTACAGCCTTTAACACTAAATTTTCAGAAGTGACATCTAGGGGTTACTTAGAGAGGTGTTGAACACTTATGGCCCTCCTTGAAGGGAAGGAGAGCTGTAGGATCTAAGATATTTAAGATCAGTTTGAAAATCAGTTTGGCAGGGATGTCTCAAATTGTACACTTTATATAGCAATCTGTTCAGGTTCCATTTCTTATTAATTTTACTTTCTATTTCCTACACTTTCAACTATATTTTTAGCATATGTAACTTTCTGTTTCTGGAGATCCTCTATGACAAATGTAATAGATAAATTATATTTTATTTCACTATGTGTCAACATAGCCTGGCCTTATAAAGCTAGCACACACCTAACAACTAGGCTACATGGCATTGCCAGACTTCACTGCTCTATTTCAAGCTCTAACATGTCTGTCACATGGTCTACTGTTCATTAATATTCAAAGAATGAATTGGCACGCAAAGTGGAATTCAGCACTTTCCAGAGGACAAGTATGAGTCACGTACCTCAGCTGGAGCAATGTTTCCCTACAAACTACCCTGATTTTGTGAGGCATCATATTTCTTTGCATCCGTCTTGCCTCTGTTTTGACTGAACAGACAAATTAAAGCATGCTACTTTGAGGTCTGCATCTGGAGTCTCCTTCTCTGGAGATATTCAAAACCTGCCTGGACATGACCCTGTGCGGCATGCTCTAGGGGAACCTGCTTTGGCAGGGGGTTGGACTAGATGATCTCCAGAGGTCTAGCAGCCCAACTCTGCAGGTGAAATGCAACCCTTCTTGAATGCAATGACTGGTCTATATGGCGTGTTTTCAGACCGGCTATTTGTTTGCCTTCTGTCATGCTTTTGTCACCTGTCCTTTGATTGGAAAGACTCAGCCATGTGCTTTTGTCCCATCTGTTACACTTGTTACACTTTTAAGCATATGACTTTCAAGACATATTTGAATTTCTGGAGTGCATATTGCTTGTACACGGGCATCAGCTAGGACTGGTGCCTCTGTCTTTTCAGCTGTCAAGCGTCACATCACAACATGCAGTGTACTAGTCTTGGGCTGGCTTGGACTGCTGCTGATACTGCAGGCTAACTGGGGCCTGCAAAGAAGTTAATCTACTTGATTCCTGGGATTCTGCGGGTCCCATGTACTAGTAGTTTGGTTTGATGAAACTGGCTTAAGCACAAATGGGTCCATAAGTTTAGGAACTTTTTTTCCTTTCACTGGGCCCTAGGCTGTGCACTGTTAGTCCAAGGTTTTGTTCCTAGGGTTTACTGTTTTGGGGCAAGAACAAGGAGCTATGGATAAACCACATTTTCTGGGGCAAGCAGACAAGTATTTTTACATGCAGGTGTCAGATTTTCCCAAGTGCCTGGTTCTTTTCCTGCTGCCCTTGTCATGTCTTTGGGCTTGGTACCTCTGCCTGTATTCTTACTAGCAGCTGACATAGAGTGACTTGTAGATTGCCTGGGTGGTAAACTCTTTGGGAAAAGATTTTTGTCTCTTCTCTGTGCTTTACGTCAGTTGGTTCAAGAGGTCTGCATGCACTTCGATGAGCTTAAAAGCACTACTTTATGTAGTCTTTTATTTCTCCAGGGTTTATTTTCCTGGGGCCTAGAGCCCTCTGATTTCTCTGATGGGATCATATGTGGCTGTACCAGTGTTTTGTTTCAAAAGCTCATTTCCAGATGCAGTGTACCCCTCAAAGTTACATTTTCAGTTTAAAATGTCATTTTAAAGAAAAATAGCCATTTGCAATGAGATAGGTTTAGACTGGAATTTTTGAAACAATGTTATCTAAATTGTAATGTTGTGTTATACAGTCTGCATTCCTATATAACATAGGTTTTGAGGTTGGTGTAAAGGAGAACATGTATATCTTTCAAGCATTTTTCTTTCAAAATGTCTTGTTTAATGTTGGTCATTGAAAGATTTTCCTAGAAATTTAATGAAGCTTTGGGTAACTGGTTACACTGCAGTCTTAATGTGTACATCTGAAATATTTGGAAAGAGGGCTTGCCCAGGAATAAAAGGAACACATGAGCCCATAAAAGTCCTATAAAGGCACGGTGAAGGAAGATTTATGACTGATTCCTGTATTTTTGCTGGCATTTACCTTTGAAATAAATAGTCTGGAGGTAAGTGTAAGAATCTGACAGTACTTCCTGAAACACCCTTTTCCAATCTATTGAGTGCATTTAACCTTTTCCTTTCAAATGGTGGGGTTGTGCTAGTTTATCTGAACATCAGAAAAGAAAAAAAACAGCCTAGTGACTGAGTAATTCTGAAGGAAGTTCGCTAGGAATAATGAAACCTGGAGAAAATGCTTCTGGATGTGTTATATTCTTATATGAAAGGCTGAAATTTGGCTTTTTCACAAAAGCCATATTTTAATTTTAAGACATGTAAGAAATGCAGTGGTACAACTTCTCAGCTTAGTCTTTGAGGCTTAGCATAACTTTAACAGAGACAAGGGTGATGATATTTCTAAAAGTGTGAAAGCTGTAGACGATATACACCAGAGGTTGTCAGCTGAACCTGGCCTTTTGTTTTTTTCATGCTTCCAGCTTTTCAAACATATTTTATTCTTCAGATTATTTACACTAAAGTGAGATGTCCTGTGTCCATGCTTCCAGAATGTTTGTCTGCCATGCTCTCCACTTTGACACACTTGTGGGCACAGCTGATGGCCACACTCAGGCCCCTGTTGCTTCTGTCCCCGGAGCCACACAGCCACACACGAACTCAGTATGGCTGCCAGAAAATCATATCTATGCAGTGCCCAGAGGCAGTTTATCTGTCAACAGCTTTTTCATCAAATTTGGCACGCTTTTAGACCGCAGATTAAACTTTTTCCTCAGATTACATGACTCTTCATACACCAGAGTCTGTGGGATTGCCTAACTGAATGAGAGATGTGGTGTCAGAGACAGATAATGCCCAGGCAAAACTGTGCCTGGCAGGAGGTAGAAATGGGCAGAGAAACCCTAAGCAAGTTGGCTCGCCATTATTTTGGATCCTGGGGAATTGAATCAAAATATTTATTTCACTGGTGTTTTTCCTTAAAGAGTAGAAGGATCATCCAGTGATCAGGGATTCAAAAGATACATCAAAACAATAATTTGCAGGGATTTTACTCCAAAGATAAAATAGTACCATTAATTTTTAAATAAGCAAATGGTATCTGCCAGATGTTAAAAGCAGCAGACATCTGTAAATGGGCCACTTGAAATGTAAGTATGTAAGAGAACGTTTTTCTAGTGCTGCTTACCACAACAGAACCTGAAACATTAAATATTTCTCAAATTTTCTAAGAGTCGGTGCAGTGCCCAGCCTTTCGGAAGGAGAAATCTAATGCACAAGTACAATAACAGGGGAATTTCTAAGAAGGGAAAAGGACTGCTGAATGAAAAATTATCTAAGGGGTAGAGACATCATAAGCTAAATAAAAGTCAACAGAGAAATCTTTTGCAGAAAAGGCAAATTTTATTCTGAGAACAGAAAAACAGGTCAATATGCTGTTTTAGGAGAGACTGGCAAGGCCTCTGTCAGAGTTTTATGTCCACTAAGGGGCAAGCAAAGTCCTTACGAGCACAGCAAGAGGATGAGAGAATTAAAGAGGAGACTCTGGAAGGAAGACTGAAGGCTGACAGGTGGCATAGCAGGAACCTTACAAAAGAAAATATGTACTAAGAGAGCAGTGGCTGAATTGTTTTCTGGGCTAACTGGAAATCACAGAATCACAGAATCAACTAGGTTGGAAGAGACCTCTGGGATCATCAAGTCCAACCTTTGACCTAACACCACTGTGTCAACTAGACCATGGCACTAAGTGCCACGTCCAGTCTTAAATACCTCCAGGGATGGTGACTCCACCACCTCCCTGGGTAGCCCATTCCAATGCCTAATAACCCCTTCTGTGAAGAATTTTTTCCTAATGTCTAACCTGAACCTGCCCTGGCACAGCTTGAGGCTATGTCCTCTAGTCCTGTCAAATAGCTGAGGACAAATGAGCTTAATTTCCAGCAGAGAGCACTTGGGCTGGACATTAGGTAGTGAAACAGCAAACAGTCCACATAGAGAGGCTTAATCATTGGAAATGTTGTAAGGGCAAGTTAAAATGAGTACCTGTGGGGCAAGTCTAGATATATAGTCTTTTAAGTGATACTCTGTCCCTGCTTAACTGAATGTTAGTATATAGTGATTGCAGAGTATGCAATTTCTGTAGGTCTGCTTATGCCACTTTCACATCGAGACTGCAGGGCAGTTTGACTACTGGTAGCGTTAGCAGCAACTTCTGCACCAAGTTATCCCTGCAGAACTGTCTTGCTGGATGTGTCTGTAGATTCTTTTTGCTTACTATATACATGTTTATTTCACTGTAAATGTGTATTGCATGAAAAAAAATGTTTTGGTGTCAAAACTTTCTGCCAAAACTTTTTAAAATTGGGATTTCTGCAAAATGAAAATCCCACAGAAAATAATTTTTCCTTCAAAATTAAAAAAGAGGAATTTTCTTGTCTGAACTTTTTTTTTTCAGAAACTAGATTTCTGTGCTGATTCAATAGTCTTCAAAATATTAATGAGAGGACAATGTTTTTTCTTATTTCAGAAGTGAAATTCTGGCAAGAAATATTATGGCATTTATCACATATTATGGCTTGCATGTCATCTCTCAGTTGGTTCTCCAAAAATGTGTTTCTGGCCCTCATTTTATCCCATGGGCAGTGTCCTGGCACACAGAACCTCAGGGCTCCAATGGGAGTGGTTACTGTGATGAGGGCTTGCCTTATAAGAGGTGCATTCTCAGTCCAGAGGAGAAAAGGCAGAGACATGAATCATATAATCAAGGCCCAATATGTAAATTAAATGTCATGGTTTTAAAAGTATTATAAAGAAAGTTTTGTGAGTTTGTTTTTTTTTTTAAAACCTTTATATATTTTAATTCTGTTTGGACTGGCTTGAAACATCATAGTTTTTCTTGTTGATAGTTCATAGCACTTATAATGAGATACTCACCACAGAATTTCAGAAATTTTAAGTTCAACATTGGTAAAAAATATATAATTTTATGATTAACGAGTTATATGTGGTCAACAAATGGCAATCCTAAGGTCCCTCAATCCTTCTTTAGTTACAAATCTCAATATGTGCTTGTGGAACTTTTGGGGCAGGTCAAAGGAAAGTAGGGTTGTATATTAAGATTAACAGGAGCTAAGTAATCATGGCAGACTGGGTTACAAGGGTACAGAGAGAGGCAGAAGAGTGGAACCTTCCTGCCCAGGACACAGGGAAAATAAGTAGTGATGGAGGGAGAAGGAGAGCTTTGGATGAGGAGAGTCTGGGCATGGGAGAAATAGCCAGGCCGAGTCAGGCCAGCCACTGGAGCAGAGGAGAGTTTGTCCTTTCCGGACAGGGTGACTGAGACTGAAAGGAAAAGCCCAAAGGTGGAGGTAAGTGTAATAATGGGACAAGAGGAGCTGGGTGGGTCAAGTGAGAGTACTTGGCAAAGAGCAGCTCTGGAAGGACAGAGCAGACATTCCCACTGAACTAGTGGCAGCAACCTCTGTGTATTCACTAGCTTTTACTTCTTCTCCTCCTTAACTGGAGTAGAATAAAGGACTTGTAGTGTCACTACTTACAGCTGTTAGGAGGTATCATTCACATCCTCTGCTGCTCGGGAATAAGAATGATCTCCTGCCATCGCCTGCTACGTTAAGGCAAGTGAGAGGTGCACCAACATGTCCCAGTCCTGCTGTCTGTGACTGTAAATATGAGGCAGAAGGGTAACTTTTTTGTTTTTCTAGATGCCCTCTTTAGAACGTAAGAAGCTACATGCAGAAAAAATGTTATTTGCAAACTTGTATTTTTAATAAGCCCAAATTAAGGTGACGTGTAAATTTTATTTGGTCCCATGTGCCTTTGTGTTTATTATTATAATAATTATTTTCATAATTATGAGATAATCATAAGTGGACTACTGTTTCAATATATGAAAAGGATCAACTCTGGAATGTGTCATGCTCATATAGTAAAATATGTCACTCTGTAAATTCTCTACTAAATTCTTATGAAGACTGATAACTAAAAAAAGGAATGAGGCAAAAATTTCAAGAAGAGTTATGTGAAGGCAGTTGATTGCTGGCCTGAAGAACCAAATACTCTGTCTAATTCTGTCACAAATGCTTGTGTGAAGTTCAGAAATCTTTTAAATCAAACTCCTCACAAGTAGTCTTGTATTGTGTTGTAATTTTCTTTGTGCTGAATGGAAGCCCTACAGTCTGATGGATGTAAGTGTTGAGCATTCACCCTTGCAATTGCAGACAAGGGAGTAGCAGTCTGAACATTCAAAATGCTATTTAATGGTGAGTACTTAAAAAACTCAGGTTTCACATGACATAGTATATACTTTTGACCTTAATCTCTCTCAGCCTCATTTTTTTATCCTTTGAACTCGCAAGAGTATTGGAAAAACACATTCATTAACACCTGTCAGCCGCTAAAATGCTATAGTGGCATGGAAATACTGGAAGGAAATTAATTCTGATGTTATAGCTGAATTTGGATAGTGTACTGATAGTAAGGCACCAGACACTGAACGGTCAGGAAAAAAAAAAAAACAAAGGGAGAATAGCTGCTCATTTAATAAATTATTTTTATTCTGTGCACTGATGAGCTCTTGCCCTGTGAAAAGTATGGTCATATAATTAAAGATAACATACATATGGACAGGAGGGATAAATGAAGGTTTCAGTTGCATTTGCAAGGTGCAGTTCATCCATATGTTATATTTAAAGTCTTAATCTTCTTTTAAAGTATATTTATATCAAGCATGTGTGTGGGTGTTTCTGTGTTCACCTTATGTGCAGAAAGAAATTATTAACCTTTTGTGCATAAGAAAAAAAAACAGAAAATTGCCATTGCTTCAGAACTGTTTGAATTCTGGGCTACTCTGTGAGGTACAGCTACATCACCACTCTTCACTTAAGACTAATGAAAATTACCCTGTAAGTGAGTTGTAGTTTAGATTCTAGCAGCACCGAGAAAGAGAATGAAAGAGAACCCATTTCATAGAATCACAGAATCACAGAATCACAGAATGTTAGGGATTGGAAGGGACCTCGAAAGATCATCTAGTCCAATCCCTCTGCCGGAGCAGGATTGCCTAGACCATATCACACAGGAACGTGTCCAGGCGGGTTTTGAATGTCTCCAGAGAAGGAGACTCCACAACCTCTCTGGGCAGCCTGTTCCAGTGTTCAGTCACCCTCACCGTAAAGAAGTTTTTCCTCATATTTAAGTGGAACCTCCTGTGTTCCAGCTTGCACCCATTGCCCCTTGTCCTGTCAAGGGATGTCACTGAGAAGAGCCTGGCTCCATCCTCATGACACTTGCCCTTTACATATTTATAAACATTAATGAGGTCACCCCTCAGTCTCCTCTTCTCTAAGCTAAAGAGACCCAGCTCCCTCAGCCTCTCCTCATAAGGGAGATGTTCCACTCCCTTAATCATCTTCGTGGCTCTGCGCTGGACTCTCTCTAGCAGTTCCCTGTGCTTCTTGAACGGAGGGGCCCAGAACTGGACACAATATTCCAGATGTGGCCTCACCAGGGCAGAGTAGAGGGGGAGGAGAACCTCTCTTGACCTGCTAACCACACCCCTTCTAATACACCCCAGGATGCCCTTGGCCTTCTTGGCCACAAGGGCACACTGCTGGCTCATGGTCATCCTGCTGTCCACTAGGACCCCCAGGTCCCTTTCCCCTACGCTGGTCTCCAACAGGTCTGTCCCCAACTTGTACTGGTACATGGGGTTATTCTTGCCCAGATGCAGGACTCTACACTTGCCCTTGTTATATTTCATTAAATTTCTCCCCGCCCAACTGTCCAGATCTCTCTGAATGGCAGCACAGCCTTCCGGTGTGTCAGCCACTCCTCCCAGTTTTGTGTCATCAGCGAACTTGCTGACAGCGCACTCTAATCCCTCATCCCAAGTCATTAATGAATATATTGAATAGCACTGGTCCCAGTACCAACCCTTGAGGGGACTCCGCTAGACACAGGCCTCCAACTGGACTCTGTCCCATTGACCACCACTCTCTGGCTTCTTTCCTTCAGCCAGTTCACAATCCACCTCACCACCCCGATCATCCAGACCACACTTCCTCAGTTTAGCTGCGAGGATGGCTGTGGGAGACCGTGTCAAACGCTTTACTGAAATCGAGATAGACCACATCCACAGCTTTACCATCATCTATCCACCGGGTAACATCCTCATAAAAGGCTATCAAGTTGGTTGAGCATGACTTCCCCTTGGTGAAGCCATGTTGAGTGCCCCTAATGATCCCCCTATCCTTGATGTGCCTAGAGACAGCACCAAGAACAAGTTGTTCCATCACCTTTCCGGGGATGGAGGTGAGGCTGACCGGTCTATAGTTACCCGGGTCCTCCTTCTTGCCCTTTTTTGAAGACTGGAGTGACATTTGCTTTCCTCCAGTCCTCAGGCACCTCTCCTGTTGCCCACGACTTAGCAAAGATGATGGAGAGTGGCCTAGAATTATTCTCAGTGGCCTAGAATATTTCTCAGTATTTATTCCAAAGATTTTTTTGTATCAGTTTAGATTTCAGCCCCGTTGAACTGACAAATATATTGAGCTCTCCTCTTTTAAACCCACCCCCACCGCCCTGCCATCCCCAAGAAAATCTTCCACATTTTTCAGAAAGTTGGGCAAACTTCTACATTATCAAGGGGATCAGCTACAAAATGATTAGCTCACATTTATGAAGCACAGAAAACTGATCCCAGGAGTGGAAGCATGGGAGAGGGCAATATTGAAAACACCAAATTTATGTATTAAGCATGTGAATGAGGAGCCTGGGCTCCCTTCCCCTCTGGGTTCAATAGAAGTTCCAGGAAACGTGGATCTGCACATAGACACACCTCTCTAGACTTTAATCCAGTCTGCAAAATATTAGTGACAGATCTGAGAAAAAAAAAAAATTTGTCAAAAATGGAATTTTAAGGGGCTGAAAGGATGTGCAAATTTATACTTACTTTAGCAAATAGCTTTAGAGGAGATTTTTTTCTTCACACATGGCATGGATTAATTTTGGCATATCCAAATGTAGTATTTCAATCGCTCATTTTAAAATTAACCAGAGATACAGATGAAGGAAGATGATAAAACTAATGCCAAAGGAAATGTTTAATTTCACATTGAATAAGAAGTTTTGATGACCTAAGAAGATATGCTTTTGTTTTCACATTGACAGAGCGTGTCCTCAACACTACCATTTCTTGGTCAATATTGAGGTATTTTTCCTAAGTTTTACTTTAGTTACCAAATAAAACTGTATTTTATTCTAGTTCTGAAGAAAACATTCCAGTGTCTTCTGACTATAAAATACAGTTTCTGAAACATTGTGAAATACTGTCAATATTTTAAGATTATTTTATTATTCAACTTTCCTATAACTTAATTTCTTTTTATTTTTTTCCTTAAATTTCTCTCCTGTTAGTTTTCTTTTTTTTTTCTTTTTCCTGCACCGAAGTCTGTACCGTTTTCAGTTGGTTTCCTTGACATTTTTTTTTCTTAGCTGGCCTTCACATTTATCTTCTGTTATTTTTAACATAGTTCTTCATACTGTCTCTCCTCGTTCCTTTATGTCAATTTTTTCTTCACCTCATCCGTTCACTACACTAGCTTAGAGTCTTTTACACAGGTAGTCCTGTTTAGGTGTCCCTGCGCTCACCCTGAAGGAGAAGAGGAGTTATGAGCCAAATCCATGAAACGAATTAGATGAAACGACCAGAGGAACATTTCACCAGCATGAAGGTCTCCTCCCACATTGCTGTCACAGGCGGCTGTGCAGCTCTGCTCTGGTGGCCTCCCTGGTCACATTCTGTATTCCCCCTTGTGGAAAGACTTGTGAAAGCACAGGGAGAGGTGCTAGGCCGTGGGAGAGGGAGGAAAAGGGGCTGGCCATACAGTCCATATAGAGATCTGAATTACAGGCAGTTCCTTCTCCTCCTACAGATTATTTTCACCCAGGAGTGTCAAACTTCCACAGCTATGTTTATCCATATAGAAATTGTAGATGAACTTAAATGTCACATTTAGTGAGGCAGGCACTAAGCTGGAAGGGACATCATCATTGTCTAAGGGAAATGCTTATTACTCTCATTTTTGATGCAGTAGCCAGAGACATTAACTTGCTGACGATCAGGGAATAAACAGGATGGCGGGGCAAGAAAGGCCTGCATGTATATTAGTTACCTAAGCAAGGCCAGGGCATGTGTGCAAACACCAGCATGACAGCTCTCAGTGCTTAATAGCTTCACACTCCCAGGCATGGTTTGGCCTGGCTGAACAATCCTCTCCTAGGGCATGGTTCAGGCAGATGCTATGCAAGGGTCCTTCTCCCTTGGTAGTATAGAGAAAACCATCCTGTTTTGGGGAGCAAGAGAGTTTAGCTGTGTGAGTGAAACGTGCTCAGAGCCATGGATTGGTAATCACTTGCAATCAGGCCCCAGGGTGAGCCCCAGCTGATCTTCATCACTGGCAGAGGATCAGCCATGGAGTGATGCCAGCTTCTGGTTCTGTTGCAGGAACCCACCCTCACTGCTGTAGCCCATCTTGTGCCAATGCTGGTTCGGCATGGGGACACCTCCTGAGGTCCCATCTAGCCTAAAATACCCTGTTATTCTGTCCGTTTGATATACAACTCCATGTAAGAGTCTCTCTCTCTCCATCGTCAAGTGGTATTTAGCTTAATTACAACCCTAGGCATTTTGGGATATTTGTTTTAAGCCAACATTTTCATTTGGATGGCATATGATTTTTTTTCAGATTCACTGGAGCTACTTTCTGAGAGTACATTTTTGAGGCGCTTAATGTTCTTGGCAATTTCCTGTTTGTTTGTATACTTAGTCATTCCTTTTGCAGTACTTCTCCTTGAGATGCCTTTTAAGTATTTTCAAGCACTTAATCCTGTTCAAATAATCTTTCATAGATATTTTGCCCCATATGGAAATTCACATTCTAAGAGCAAGTTAATTAATTTCTTATTGAATAGTAGAATGGTGTTATAATAAGTTCAATGTGTGGAAAAACATTTGTGCTAGACCTTGACTACATTTGAAATGGCCATTGGTTTTGAGGCTTTTTACACTGGGAGATTCCATCCATTCTGGTAAGAAAGATTTAGCAGCTGCAGATTAAAGTTTCTTGTATGAAAGTAAATTCAGAAAAATAGAATTTCTCAAGGTGTCTTCTTTAACTGCTTAAATAAATTTTCTCTTAAGCCCTCCTACCTATGAAAACCTTACACTTCAGATAAGGTTGGGATTGTGAATAAATTGGGCCTTTCTTCACTGTTGGGTGGACTGTGTATTGTGGGTTATCCTAAATTCATCCTGCCTGCCAGTCAGATTACCGTGATGTAAAAAAACTGAGTTCACATTATAAAACTGTAATTCCCTCATGTACACATTCTTTTTACCTTACAGTCAACATGGGATTAATGATCTCTTGGCTGATTCAGGGTTGCAGGTGATGAGTGAATGTTTAAAGCAGAGTTGTCTTGTTTGCTAACACATTTATTGAAGAACAGACGCAGTGCAACCTAGGTGGAAAAACATGAGAGTGTGGAAGACAAGTTTGTTCTGCTCTGTAGGTTCCAAAACACTTTCAATTTATGTCTGCTGTGTTATTACATTTGCAAACGAGCAGTAAATTCTGAGTTTTTTTTTCTTTCTAATCTAATCTTTCTAATTGCGCTGTTTTGGTGGAGGCCTTGGAGGGAGGGCTTTATCTAGGGTTTTCTTTCTTTTTGATTTGTGTTTCTCTTTGGTAAACATAGTTAACAAGAACGTTTGGTCTTTTTTTTTTTTGTTATTGTTTTCATAGATTACAAAGGAAATTGTTGAAAAGGTTCTACTACTGTATTTTGGGAACAGTGATCTTGCCAAAGTTATTAAAGTTGCGTTAGGTTGTTGCACTATGTTCTCCAGAAGGCTAACCCTTGAAACCTAGCTGAAAACTGGATGAAGAGCAGACTGTTATTTTTTGTCAGGACACAGCATCAGTGGTCTGTGATGTGCACTAACTAGCAGCTGATTTCTGGATGAAATTTGAGATGTTATTTTAATTTAGCAAGCTCTGTGTTATTGGGATGCTCTTTTCTCAAAAAGATTTCCTTCTCTTCTCCCCTAGCAAGTACTAGAGTTTATTTATTACCAGCTTTCTTTTCCATTGTATAAAAGGAAAGTGGTGGCAGGATGTTGTTTCTGGGGAGGATGGGGCTAGGGGTATTTTAGTGTGCTTCCCACTGTGGTTCACAAGAGCCTGAATGTGATGACTCTGCAAGGCCAGTTTGCAAAGCCTTGCCCAAGGGGTGCTTGAGTGGCACTCATTTTGGGGGTGGGCGTGGGAAGCCAGCAAGGCCATCTTTGGATTCATTTTGCTTTGTGAAGGTCAGTGTTAACAGATTTATAGTGCTCTTTCAATTTAACAAGTTTGTGTGTAGGAAGGCAGTGGAGGTCTAAGACAAATACGAAACGCATGGGCATTAGGGGCAGGTGTGAGCCAGTAATGTGGCTTTGCTCCCCTGTCTGTCTGTGACCCCTTGTGCCACGGATCCTGCGTGTGCTTACAGGGAGCATGCTGTCTCATTCCTCCTGCTTGCAGCCTCCCTCCGAACAAGTGGCCCTCGTTCAGTGACAGGATGGACAGAATCTGTGGGACAGAGTCCCCGCAAGAGGCATGGCAAAATATGTCTGTCTTTACGGCATCTTCCTTGTTAGTGTTTATGCATCTTTTTTTTCTTTTGAGCATAAATTTTTCAAGAAATTTTCATTTATTGAAATTTTCAATTATATTTGGTTTTTTTTGTTATTAACAGGCCAAGCTCTGATAACAGGCGCCACAGCATCCGGGAAAGGATGTCCAGTACCAACGAGAAAGGGAGCCTGTCCATGGAGTCCACCAAGGAGACCCGGTACTGTGCTGTGTGCAACGACTACGCCTCAGGCTACCATTATGGGGTCTGGTCTTGTGAGGGCTGCAAAGCTTTTTTCAAAAGGAGTATACAAGGTAATAAACTGTTTAAGTGAATCATCTTTACTCTTTACTCTTGAGAAAACTGTGAAGCTACTTGAGATTGCAGCCTGAATCCAGGACAATGACATTTATTGAGTTTTCATTATCAGCTGCTGTGCTTTCCCATATATTTTTATCTCTGTATTTGGTGAATGATTCTAGCAGGTATATAATATGTTGTTATTTAGTCCAAGATTAATGAGGGGAAAAAAAGCTTCTCTATGTTGTCCTTGGTTCAGGTATGTCTGACCATGGAGGTAGTGAGAAATCTAATTTAAAAATCTGTATTGGATCAAGATGACCACTTTTTCAGGCTGTGTATATCTCTTCTCTGTGATTAAGCTCTTATCCAGAACTTTTTTTTTTTTGAGAATTCCCTGTCAGTTGAAGATTAATTAAGGTTGACTGATTTATTAATCTTAATTTAGTGCTCCATTAGCAAGGTCTTTCAATCCAAATCTCAACTCCTTGAAGATGTGAGATGTCTTTCGAGAACGAATATCGGAAATGAATGTTTCCCTGATGAAATAACATCTGTATCTGTCAGCAAAACAGGGCTTTGAACTCTACATAGATTGGTTTAGTTCACAGTCTTGTCATGGCTAAAAGTATACTGTGCAGGTGTCCAGTGGAGTAAAGGGCATCTAACGGAAACAGTGTTAATGACTGTGACCGAGATAATTGTTATTTCAATACAGGTACTGTTCAGTATCTAAGTCGTGAAATTCTGTCCTTGTATTCGAACTGAACTAAGAAAGAAGAAATGAATCTGACTGTTTCATTGAGTTTCATGGTTCTATGTCAACACTTGAGTGGTTTTGCCCTAGCTTCCATGTGGATAAATGTTGTGGTCCTCCACAACGGATCTGTTATCTATTTGTGCTACAGTACATGCTAATTAGTAAATTTAGTTCTTGCTATATTTATATACTTATCATAATTTTTAAGTAGGTAAGCTTTCAAAATTTAAAACTTAATTTTGAAAGCTTAAAATGCCTTTCTCGATCTTTAAGTCATGTTTGCTCTAATTTAAGCCCATTGCTTCTTGCCCTATCCCTTGCTGGCGTGAAGAAGGCTTATTACAACAACCTTTTACATAGTTGAAGACTGTTATCATATCTTTCCTCAGTCTTTTTTTTAGACTAAACAAACCCACTTCTTTCAGTAGAACATGCTTTCTAGACTTCTGATCCCGTTTGTTAAACTCCTCTGTACTTTCTCCAGTTGATCCACCTCTTTTGTGGTTAACAGCTATCATAAAAATGACATCCAGTAATATCAAGAAAGTAATTCAAGAATATGAGTGCTTATGAGAGAATTATCACTTGATCACAGATGGTATGAAAAGTAATCTAAAGGACTTTTAAAGTCATACATACCCAGTCTTGATCAGCTAAGGGATTTTTTGAATTTCCTACTGGATCTAGAAGAGATCTCTACCTTAGCAATTACATATTCTTGTTGGACATGTGTCCAATTTATCAAAACGATAGTAATTTTTAGATTGAGAATACACGAGAAAACATGTCATTTACCTTGCAGATGGTAAAAATTTTAAATAGGTTGTGATCTGATATCTAGGAAGGAATACTACTAACGGGTAGATGTATGTGTAGAAGAATATGTGGACTAAATATTATTATATCTGCATTGTATATATGGTATGCATTCCTAAAAAAAGGACAAAAATTTCCTGGGAATCATATGATTAAACTGTATTGAGATACACAGGACTTGTTTGTATAAACAAAAGTAACACAGAATGCTTTCAACAAAGATTTTTGTTGCTGTTTATAGTGTGTCTTTCTTTAAATGCAAGATGACCATGCTACTTTTGTGCTTTGTTGTCCTGTATTTCTCAATACATATATAGATGCAGAGATAGCTGGTCATTTTTATACTTCTCACCAGCCATTTCACCGGAGAATTGCTATAGTGAAGTTTGATGTTCTTAATAAACTATAGTCAAACATTCTGTATGGTTCTTAATAGAACCACAGGAAAAAGTGAGTACAGACATGAACAATGAATAAGCTGTATGGGGTAATCAATTTCCTCCCTGTGTATCTGTCATTCTCAGTGATATCTGAGGTATCTACGCTTACTTGCATAAGTATATACTTAAATTTTGTGAAAACTTGCATCTGCATTAGACCTTACCTGAGGTGGAGGTAGCTAGCTTCATTTTTATCCAAGGGAGCTGAAATGGTTGTGGAAATATTTTGTGCCTTTTAAATGCTAAGTTGTTTTTCTTTGCTGTAAAACAGTTAAAGCTTAAAAGGCAACCTGAATTTGTAACTATTTCTCAATATGTGCAACTGCTCAATTTTGTTTAAACAACAGATGGTTAGTGGAAAATCTCAGCTGCCTCCTGAAACTGCCCATGTCAGTCTATTTTGTTAGTTTATGTCCCAAAACTGATTTGGGACCTTGTTTTGAGAAAACTCTGTGCTGACTGATATTAAGGTATAACGTTTCACGGCAGAGAAAAATCATATGACACCAAGAACACTGTGTTGCTTGGTGATAGAAGAGTGCTTTATTCTTTGCCCAGCATATGTAGCCTTCAGGAGTGTACTTGGTCAACTGACTTGAACCCAGAAGCAGAACAAGCAGTCACATCACAGCACACTGTACTTCTCTGCTAAAATATTTATGGATATTAAGACCAAGAAGGGCCATTAGATCATTAAGTCTGGTCTTGTCTCAGTATAAACTTTATATGCTATCCATGTACAAAGCCTGATAACTCAATGGAGGTAAATATTTCAGAAGATGCCCAGCCTTCATCTGTGGGTTCAAGAGCTTTCTTACAATGATTGCTTATTCTAATGATTTTTCCTCCAATCTGCTAAAAAATTACCTTTTTATTTTGAATTACTTTGGCTTTTACATCACATCCATGAACCAGACTTAGTATCTAGTATCTCTCTCCTGTGGGAAGTTCTTATAACTTAAGTTGTTACAAGCATATCACCTTGATATCCTAAGTGAACTAAAATGTCTCTGTTTCCTGCTGTATATCTTTCAATCTTCTGAGCCCTTTGTCTTTGCACCTTTTCTGATCCTGCTACACCCGTAATAGCCTCTTTAAAATTTGGATGTCAGAATAAGATGAAGTATTTCAACATCAGCCTTACAAATGCCATTTACAAATTAAAAATCCCCTTGTGACTCACACATTCTTTCCCCCTCCTTCTAATGCTCTAATACTTGTTTTTTGGATAGGCACCAAAGGGTGCAGGACAGGAAGGAATCACTCTTACCATCTCTAACAAGCACCCAACAAATGCCTACATACGTGTGGCTGAGAACTCCTAGTGGGAGCACAAGGGATTCAGAACAAATGAGGGATAACTCCTTACACTGGAGGACATCTTGATCTCAGAATTGCTGAAGTATTTTAGAAATCCCCGGTTCTATTTCCCTGCCTCCTTCATATGCTCTTCTGATGTTTTTCAGGTGCACCTTCTCTGCCTTTTCTCACAGCTGTATACTCAGATAAAAATCCGGGATATTTCACAAACATTCAGTTAAGAATTACTGCATGATGAGAGGCAGTACCAGTCCAGCAAGAACAGGTTGGCACCTGAGAATGGATGAATAGCCATGCTGAGGGATTCCAGAGGCCTGCCATTAACGTCTTGATCATAGAGATATAGTGGTCTCCAAAGCGCAGGAATTCTAGAAGCTGGGAAGTATTTCAGTTGTGTGGCTTGAACATGGATTTTATTTAACAGTTATGCCTTCTGACCATCAAGTAGGAGAGTTTTGGCAGTAGAGTTTGAGTGTTATCAATTGTTTTAATTTCACAGCGATAGAGCTGTACTTTGTTGAAAGTATGTAGTTCAAACTTCAATGCTAGGAGGGGTGGTAATATATACAAATTTTCATCTGAGTTGAAGAGAATTTCACTGGTAAAAAATGCCTTAGAAGTAGGTGTTTACGTAATACTGCAGTGTAGCAATTGCAATATTCTCAATTTGGGACGTTTTTGAGATCTTCCCTTTAACTTTCCATTGTTGTCTTCTGTTTTCATGGTATTTTTGTAATCTGTTTGATAATAGCTACAAATGCTGCACAGATCCTGCAGCCAAGAAGACAGAAACTCCCTAACAAGACTTCTCGTACACTGATTCTATGAGTTGTCAGCAGAAAGAGCAAGACTACAAAACATGAACCTAAGTGAAATTAGCAGAGGTAATCACAACTGATAGACAGGGGGCCGCAGACTGGTATCTAGTCTCAGCGTGGAAAACACACGGTTCCAGTTTGAGAGGCAGGTGACTGTTGGAAGTTCGAAGGCTAGAAAATGTGTGTTTGGAAAGTCCACCAGGGTTTAGACATCATTGGGACTGCTCTAACAGCCTGTGGTCAGACAGGTTCTTCTGAAACTTCTTTTGATTATTTTTGTGTTTTTATTAGTTTTTCTCTAGAGCCCTTTGAGTTAAACACACACTCTGATTGTTGTCCCCTAATGTGCATTTTTAATATCAGCAGTCTAATTGATGGTGATCTTGTTTCAGAAACTTGGGTGTTATTGAAAGACAAGAGTCAGTACCTGTTTTTTTCTTAGTAAGGCAATTTTGAATGTGGTACTTTTCCATTGAGTTTTAAGTGCTGCGTTCAGCATGGATGTGGCAGTGACTTAAGATGTTTGCATCCAAGATGCTGCCATATTTTTCATGGTCTAAGCAAATCACAGGGCTGCAGTGGACCTTGAGCCCTAGTCTATCTTTCTGTCCTGTAATAGGATCAACCATTGCCAATTCCTTACATATGTTTATTGAACTGCTTCTTAAAAACCTGTAGCCTGATCCAATGTTTTATTCTCCTTATCTTTGAAGGCTGCTATGAAATTTGAATCTTCCTTCCCGCAGGTTAAGCTCATAATTTATTTTCCTGTCTATCATGCCACAGAAAATAAATTGTTCTCTTTCCTTCTGCAATAGCCTTTAAAGCACAGAAGATTGCTATGACACTTTAAAAAAAAATATTCTGTTTTACCTAACCTGAAGAAACACAGTTTATTTAACCTTTTCTCATAGGTTTTGTTTTCTAGACTTCTAATCTTCTAGTTGCTCTACTTTGGAGATTCTCCACTTTGTCCTGTTTTCTTTTTTTCCTGAACCATGATTTCCTTCTTTATGATGCTTTATGAGTACTGAACAGAGCAATAGGATTACCTTACAAGCCCCGCCAGTGGTATTTGTCTGTATCCATCACACTAATGTTTGCCTTATTTACAAAAACATGACACTGTTCACTCATAATAAGTGTGTGATGCAGAATAAACTCAAGCATACTTTTCTAGAGAAGAAACCACTTATTTCCCATCTTGTTTTATGCATCTGATTATTCCTATTTTAATGTAGTGATTTGTACTGGTCCTTACTTTAGCACTGTTTTTTCCCATGTGCTATCTCCAGTTTGCCAAGATTATTTAGAATTCTTATCCTGTAGACTCCTGCCATTTATTTCAAATTTATTTCTGTCTGACTAGTGGAGTAGTCTGGCCTTTTCTCTATTCTTCTAACACATGTAAATGTCATCTACAAATGAATAACATTTAATAAAATAAATAGTCCAGTCCATTATCCATCAGTGAGAAAAATACTGTACAGAATGGGATCCGGGACAGACACTACGGAGCCTCATTGAATATCAGCTTCCATTGTAATAGTGAACTCTGATAGTTCTTCCCTGAGACCAGTTTTCTGAAATCATCTAAACTATATTGTCCTAGCTGATATATGAAATGTCACCTCAGGCAATGTTGAAAGCCTTTCTGAAGCTGGGTGACACACTTTACCAGAAAGTATAGAACACTCGCTGATTGTTATCTGATTTTACAAATAGTCACTGGTTCTTCCTCTGCCAAGTCCAAAGCTTTTACCACCTCCTAGACAAAATTCCTAGCCCTTAGAAGCTGTACTTAATGTATCCTGTATTACTAGCTTTAATGGTGTTTTACTTCCTCTGGAATATGATTGTTGTGCCATATCAAGAACAAAAAAACTCAAACAGTATTTTGTGTTGCAAGTATTTAATGAATATTTCATTTAGAAACTCACATTACTCCTACCTCAGGACTGATCCTGTCAGAAGTTCAAAACACTCACATGGCAGGGGTGGGAGGAAGAGCTTTACATTTACAAATTACAAGAGAAAATGTTTCTTTGTCCAGCAGGAAGGTGCTTAACTGTTCCACTTGGTTTTATAGAGTGTGAAGAGAAATATGTTTTTGTAACCTCATTTAACTCAGGTGGGTTTATTGATTTAAACTGGCTCCATAAGTTTCACTCCTGTGAATTTTCAGACTTTCTGTAGGTTAAGTTGTCCTTTGCAGTCACTTTTGAAAAGTGGAAATCAAACTAGAGAGATCTGTGTAAGATGACTAAAATGATAAATGTACTGAAAGCGCATGAAGTGATCTTTTACATAGTTTATTTCCAAAAGGAGACTATTAACAAACTTTATTGAAGTATGTGTACTAGTTTGGAGTTACTGTAAAAGAACTAACATGGCAATTAACTGCTGGCATAATTTAGTAAAAGATGAAGAAAACTTACTGTGCTTAGAAATGCCCATGTCCACTGCACACTCTGTGCAGTGAGATTCTCGCCCCCCTCTCCCCCCCGCCCAGGAAAATACAAATACCAGCACTTCATTTACAGGGGTACTGTAAGGATAAATACATTACAGCTCCTTGCAAACATTACGATACCAGGAACCACTCAGGTACCAAAGATCCAAATACAAAATAAGACTAGCTAAGCCTATTCAATAGGTCCTATTACAATTCAAAACCTGATGTTGTACCTGGAATAAAAATAGAGTTATATGCGTTTTCTTGTTGCTACAATTGATTGGATTTTAAGTGCACAAGAGTAATTTGCAATATTTTAACTTTTTGGCCTCTTTATATTAGTTGTGGGAGTTTTCTGTAGTAGAATTCCACCCCTTCCCATTTTAGCTCAAATAAACTGGGAAGCTAAAAATACAAGAGATTTCATTCAAAGTCTATGGGAATAAGATGGCCACGGCTTGCCTACGACTCTCTCTGAAAATGCTTTTTTTCTCTGGAGGGATCATATTGAGATGGTTGTGAGTAATACATTGTGGGAGTTTTTCCTTTAACACAGCTGTTAGTTTAATCATGTGCCAAGGATTTAAAACAATAGTGATTTATCAGATAGGGAAACAGAAACTAGATGTCATGCTCCTTGCCAGATTTTGTAGAGATTGGGATCTGGACCGGCATCTTTTTTTATTTGTCATGAGGAAAAAATATACTTCCTTTTTTGTTACCTTGTCTAAAATTAAAAAAGATGGAATGGAATTGGGGTAGAAGTAGACTTTGCACATGGTATCACAATCCTGAAATAGTAGATGGAACACAGATTGAAATTTTAGGACTAAGGCCAATAATAAAAACTTTGAAATTATCTGTTGGAGTAGAAAATATAATTTTATAACTTCCTGTTAGCTGAAACAGTATCTGGAAAGGTTAAAGGAAAGGTCAGTGTCACAATCATTTGGCTTGAATTAACTGCTCAGGTGAACAATGCTATACATACTTGAAGGCAAGAAGATTCCACTAGAAGGTGAACACAATGTGGGAGCTACCTGACACAGCTGAAGGGCATAATACAGAGTATATTGATTTTAAGCTTTCCTTCTTTCTCATTCCTCAGTGGTTCTGTGATCTTTCTTTCCGAGGTACACGCAGAAGGAGGAGTTCCTCACTGGATGCAAAGGAAGTATGTGTTACAATCTTCTAGGCCCTTTTCCTTACTGTCACATGTAGTAACACCTTGCTAGTTTAAAAACAGAAAATGATTAATTTTCTCAGCAGTGCTGGGTAGTTGCTAAGAGAACTCAAGATCCAAATCCAAAGACCTTGTCTGAGGGTAATTAAGCTATGAATTTGAGTGTCTGTGCTTATAAAGGAATTAGACATAACCTTCTGTTCTTCTGTGAAACCTGTTAGGAAAGAGTGAGATTTTAAAATCAATCAGTGCAGTTTTATTGGGGCACTTCAACGTAAAATTGGTATAACTTTATTCTACACTCAACATTTGTTCATACTGGGCCAGCATATGCAATGTCCAGGTGCTGTTTTTTTTTTTACTGTTTATGAAAACTTTCCACTTGCTGCCGAGGCTATTCTTTCCAAGGTTTTGCTTTTCGTCTGCAGTCTTCCCACTCATCACTTGCTTGGCACATTAAGGTGTGGATAAAGTCTACACTCTAGCCTTCCCTTCACCTACATGTATGAAATTCTGCTAATTTCACTGTCAGAATAAGATCATAGAAGGACCTGGTGCTTTCACAGGTAACGGCTAATCTGGTAGATCCCTTATGCAGACAGATAAAGACTAGCTTAAGAAATGTGTGGCATGAGGATTGAAAATAAAAGAATGATTAAAGGAAAACCACATATTAGTAAAAGGATAATAATTATTATTGACTTTGTTTGGAATGAATGATGAGTCAATTCAATTACATCAGCTTAGGTGTCGTACAAAATTCACCTGACAAAAATGTTCCTTCGTTGGCTTTATAGAATTGTCATTAACCATTCTTAAGCTGGGATGTCGACGTGTCGTTTTCTTTAGTTCGTTTTCTTATCAACTTTTGTACTGCTTAAACTAATCATTCCCTCAGGCTAATCTTGATGGTTATTGGAATATAATATGGCAACTGTTTACACATTTAAGAAAAAACAATATTTATGTGTTATATTAATTACTATTGATATATTAATATTACCCCAGTTTTCATCCTTGCTGGTCAAGGACAAAATGAAAGCTGCAATTTAGTGAAACACTCAAGCAGGTACTTAACTTTAACCACATATACTGTGCTGGGACTACTTGCTAGAAGTACACAGTTACTTAAATGTTCTGCTGAATGTAGTAACACTTAACTTGAAAGAAATATGGAGTGTTTTGCTGGCTGAAGCCCTCACAGGTAAATCATTCACCCACTCCGGTTCAAGCATGTGCTGCTGTGGCATACACCACAGCTATCTTGAGAACCCTTAGATTGACAATGGTGAGCCTCTGGACATAAATACTAGCCACGACTCATGGTGATGAGAGAAAGTCAGACTGTACATGCAGTAAGAAAAAGCTCTGATAATGACAGGCTGGGTTAGAATAAATTCAAAATCATCCTAATTTCAGCCATTATCTTGTTGACACTTAGAGTCCTCATCCTCCCCCCCTCCATTGCTGGTCATTACCATACAGATTGTCACATCTAAAATTAGTACTTTCAGAAAAGTGCCAGATCTTTGCATCCTGTTCTGGAAAGACCTTAGCATATAATAAAGTGCTATAAAAATACTTAATATTATTTGTACTGTTTTAAAATGTACAATGTGTGAGATATCATAAGAAAAACAGACCTCCCCTCCTCAAGCTCCTCCAATAGTTCCCTTAAACTCTTCCTTTGTAGCTCATGACAGTGCAAGTCATACATATGAGGGGATTAAAAGTAGGGGCTCTACCCTATTAAACTCACTGCCTTTAATTTTGTCCAGGTTATCTGATTGTTTAAAAAAAAAAAAAAAAAAAGACCACAGAGTCCAAGTGATATGTGCTTCCCTTTAAGAGTATCAGTGATCACTGAAGATATTTCTTCCTCTCATTATTCCTGTGATACCAACTGTCCAAATGGCCTAATTAACCTCTATTCTAGCATGTATTACTCTGGATACAATGATAGCGAACTGCAGGGCAGCTGGGCACCTGTTGATGTGTCCCACTTTCACCTTGATGATTCCCACCAGTGAGGAATCCCTTCTAATGAGTCAGATTGTTCAGAATTAGCTTTGCTGAGAGATGACCTTTGAGGATAAAATAAAAGGTAGAATAGTTAAAAGACAGTTCACTTTACAGCAGAGTTTTTGAGTTATACTATCTCACTTCAGAATAAAACTTGACTCTGTGTGTTACCTATTCCTTAATTGTGTTCTTCTACCTTTTCCCCTTCCATGCTACCCCAAGTTAGACTGCCCTAGTCTCCGTCTGTGCCTTGAAAAGGAAACTTCCTCACTTCCTGTGACTGAATACTTGAAATCAGATGGTATTGTGGAGAAGCAGGAAAGGTTCATTCCTTCCTTCTTCCCTTTGTTTCTTCTTCCCTGATTAATTTGATAATAATTTCTACTATATACTCTAATTATCAAACACTTTCTTCTGGTTGCTTACATCTTTCCAGTCTCCTGAAGGCATGTTGGTTAAACTAAACCAAAAATTCTGAGAAATATTAAATGCATTATCTTCTTCCTAGGTTTACAGCAAGTATGAAGCCTAAACAATGACATTACTATGGCACTTGTAATCTGAAGAAGTACGCCCCTCACACACAGATCTTTCTTTTTTTTGCATTCAATATTTTCCAGGTTTTGTTCTGTGAAATCTGTCAAGCACTTTGAAAAAAGAGTGGATTGTCTAAGGTGCAGGTCATGTGCATGAAAACAGACTAATTATGCTAACCTTTAAAGCGTATATTTAAGATAAAACTTTTCAACGTAAAAATATGATAATATTAATCATGTTAATTTCAGTAGGGACTGTAGCTTTATCACAAATAGAAATATTTTATGTACTATTCTACAAACCGAATGCTTATTCCCAAATGCTTGCAGTTTGCATGAGGAAATCTAGGTTCAGAGCAAAAGAAAAGGTTATCACTCACATAAGTATCACCCACATAAGCACTGTGAAAAAGGATGGCTGCCCTGCTGATATTGACTCCAGTTGATTTTTGATTTTTGCATACAGTCACTTTTTTTTTTTTTGAGAGTTGAACCTTATGAGCATCAGCCAGTCCAGCAAAGGCGGTAAGCATGTGCTCATCTTTGACCTGAGTGGGAACATGTACCTGCTTATTTTACAGAGAACTAAAGGGTGTTCTGATATTATTGCTGAATTCAGAGGCCTGTGCTTGACCTCCTTCTGAAATTTACCTTTTAACTTCACTAGGAAGAAGATCAGATACCCTGTCAAAGACTTTCTTTGTTTTTAAAAAGAGTAATTAAAGTTTTCTGTCTTTCTCTCATGCGGTTTCAAAGCTCAGCTTATAAAACAAGGCTGGCGAATGAGGTCAGGTGCTACGATCTTTTGCTGCTGTTGAGTGTGACCTAATGAAAGTGCATTTTCTTAAGAACATGGCTTCCCTGTTTGCTTCTCTTTCCTGTAGATATTGCATTTTTGTATGATTGAGGCTGTTTCTTTCTGAACTCAATTTTTTTTTTACCTTACATGTGAAATGTTTTGAATCAGCTACAGAACAGTCTGTATCTTACCAGAGGAACTGAAAATTAAAATGGTCTTTCATGCTAAGGTTGAGCTAGTGTTTCTGTTCTACCTCAGTCCTGGAGCGAAGCCTTTGGATTCAGATTTTACCAGTATTATACTGTTCTGTCAAGTACAGCTAAAAAATAATAATTCTGTCTATTTGAGACAGCCTGTAGTCAGCAGTCACCATATTAACAAGTTTACAGTTTGGCTTCTTATTTTGATTGGATCCCAGTTATGTAGCATTAGAGAGCAGATGTTCCTGGTGTAATCTGATAGTAATTTCTACTCTGTTTTCTAATTTTTAGTCAAGGATAGATGATTTGATGAGACCAAGGCCTCTGTCAAACCTCCACCCTACTCTACCTCAAGATGATCCCTTGACCTGAGAGAAAGAACAAACAGTTCTGCAGTAAAATTGCTTCGTTGTGTGCTGTACCTTAGTTCTGTTTAGATGAATGCAGAGCACAAATGAGATCAGTTTGGATATTTTTTGTTCTTGCTAAACTTTGTCTATAGTTGGAAAATAATTTTATAGCAGGTTTAAGTACACATTTTTTAAGAAAAAATTGGAATAAAGGCTTGTTGGCAGTAACAAATTATAGTATGCTGAAAATGTTTGTGATGAGAATTGAGATGTAGAGGGTAATAAATGAGGAAGTGGAGCTCTGAAGGAAAAGGTACTGGTACCAAATATGGTTGCAGCATATGGTAATTTAAGAATTTGTCATGACAAAATATTTTTGCATATATCGGTAAACATGCAGTTGGAATTAGAGACTGATTTATCTCTGAGATACAATTAATTAGTGGTTGCTGCTTCTATTTTATGTTGTTTGTTTCTTAACTGCCCCAGATTGTGGTAGACATCAAAAAATGTTCTGTGCATAGGCCTTTTTAATTCTCTAACCTCTAACCATTTTGTGCAGTCTGGTCGTTAAACATCAACACAGGCACATAGACCAGATGACATTGTATTTCTTACGCTAAGAGCAAGGAAGTCAAGGGACTTTTTCATATTAATCTATCTTCTTTTGTGACTGCTTTAATTATTCATTATTTTAATTATTCTACAGAATTTGTAATTTGTGTTTTTAATAGTACTTTTAAAGGACTTGTGAATAAATGTATTGTGAATAGATGTTAGTTTCACTATTCGTATCAATACTTTTATAATACGTTATGATGGTAAGCCTACCTTCTTCCCAAGATTTTAGATGCTGTACTAAATACTCAATGAAGAATAAGAGAGTATTATAGGCAGTTTTGTTATGTCTGTGAATAACTCTGTCCTTACTTTCCCTCTGGTTTTACAGGGCACAATGACTACATGTGTCCTGCTACTAACCAGTGCACCATCGACAAGAACAGAAGAAAGAGCTGCCAGGCTTGCCGACTAAGAAAATGCTATGAAGTGGGAATGATGAAAGGTGGTATGTACACAGCAATCAACAAAACCTCAGCATTGGTGTCTGCCTTCCTGTCTTTTAACTTCATTGGACGGCTGATATGGTTCCTAAAGGAGGAAGCAACTAATTTTATTGAGCTGAAGTATATTAAATCAAAGAGCAGTTAAACTAAAAATAAAAAAACCTACCAAATACCATGTTATTATTCTTGCCCAAATTTGCATCAAAATTAATAGGAACATTGATTTTGATTGGGTTAGGATTCTTCTGTTAATATTTTAATTCATTATTTTTTGGTCTCATGGTAAACTCCAGATCATGATGAATGAAACTTAACCCAAGATTTTGTAGCATTTTGCAGTTCAGTATGAAAAGCAATGGTAGCCTCAGATCAGCCCATATTCATTAAAATAAACTTCTGAATATGTAATACTTGTTCTGTGAATTCTGGAAAGGAAAGTAAATTCTCTGTTCCAGTAGTGTACACATATTTTATATGTGAATTAATTTAACACAACAATATTAAAGGCTCACTTATTTTATAAAAACTGAGATAAATGCCACTTTCTTGGAACATAAGTGTGTAATAATGATGTCAGAGAAGAAGAATCAGGCACTGAATTCTTAGGTTGAAGTGGAATACTGCTAATTTATTTTATTTATATACACAGTGTTTAACTTTTGGAGGCAAAATTAGAAATATATGACAATACTGAACAATTGCTACCTTGTATTCTTAGATGGAAGAGACCTTTTGTAACATAGTTTTGGATCGATCGTGATACTCGCCTTTCTCCTCTGTGTTACAGTACCTTATGTTTGTCAAAAGCAGACAGAAGTTAGCTATTTTTAATCCTTTTGAAAAAGCCAAGTTCCTAAGAATTAAGAATATTTAAGAACAGGAAACCATAAAGCTTCGTATTTGCTCTAAAACAGAAGAAAACCTTGTTGTAGCCTACTAAAAATTTTGGATTGCTTTTATTAATGAAGAGTAATCACTAGCTTTATTGAAACCTATTTCTATAGGAAAATTTAGCAAAATACTAAATACTCAGAAGAGAAAGGATCAGAACCCATGTCTTAGGTCTGAAAGGAGCTGATTGTTAAATTACGGATTGGTTCTCACTTTCTCTGGCACACCTAGTGTTTACTTATTCCACAAAAAAACTGGGGCAAGAGAGAGGAGTAGCTCATCATGTTTATCCTTCGCATGACAAAGGATAGTTTATAATTCCGTCTGTGTGGTCAGGGTAGGCCAAGTCTGGCAATCTTGGGAGAAAAAGTAAAGGAAAACTAGACAGTTGTTGTTGCACTTTGGGGTTGAATCTACATTTTTCTCAACTCAAGGATTAGGCAAGATCTGAGACTGATTTTGTTAATCTCAGTTTTGGGACGCAAGCAGGGGGAAGGTCTAATCTCTTTTTAGTTCTAATACTTAAGACAGTAGCTGATTTTTTTCCTAAAATTTACTTTATGGATCCAGAGTTTTTTTGTTTCTGTCTTAACATCCTGGTGTATATGGCTAGAACTCTTTAAAGTAAAATGTATATAATTAGTATCACAGCTATGGTCCAGAGAAGTTAAAGTTTCAGATAAGGCAAAGTAAAATCAGAAAATCCCGTACATAAATTTGGCATGCAGCTTTATCTCTGACCCTTGTACATATGACAGGTCACAGTTAAGATATATCATTATGTTTTATGTTGATGATATTACGTCTTTCATTTGGCACATTTCCATCCATTTACACTGATATGTATTTAATTAACGATCCACTGTATCAGTTTGATGTTTTTCATATCTCTTCTCTAAGATACATATTGTAATAGGTTTTTCACTGTTCCATACATAATTGTTTCAATTACATAAAAATTGCACAGAATTCTCAACTAGCATTCTGTAGATTAAAGAAGTCTGAAAAAAGACTGCAATTTTGTCCAAATTTTCTTTCGAATACAGGTGTTCTGGAATTTTTGTTTCATACAGTGGCCCTCACTTGAGTAAAGTCCTGTGGATTTTGTCCTTTCCTTTTACAATGCTGTAAGATTTCTATAGTCACTACAGCAGCCGGCAGTACACAAATAGTGTTGTGTTTTTTTGGTGCTTTTTTTGTTTGTTTTTTTTTAAACTAACCTCACAATTTACAAACAAGGAGATCAGGTGCATAAATTCTGCCTGCTCCTGTAGGACCACTAATAACCCACTGAAGTCCATCACTGGTTCACAGTCAAGAGTTTAAGAATATTTATTTTATGAAGTCAGGGAAAAATTTATCGAGATCCCTCAGTTGCAGGTTATAAATCTGGTATGCCTGTGGATGAAGTATTCAAGAAAGATGAAGTTAATGTAGGATAAAGTAAAGCATTCAAGGTTCTGCTGGAGTCATTACTGATCCCGTATTGTCCATTTAGCTGTGAGAGAAAGAAATCCTCTTCTTCAGATAGTACTTGGTAACTGTCACATTTCTCTCAGGTGAAGATAATGGTTAAGTGAATATTCTCGGTATGCCAACTCGTTAACTGTTAAAATGTTAACTTTTAAACAATTTTAAGTATTTTTGGTTGTTTTCTTGTTTTCCCTGAGGAGATCTCTTAAGCTTTTCTGTTTTAATAGATCCCTTATAATACTTTTCTTCAACACACTTGAATCGTGTAGTGCTGTGGTTAACTCAAGGTCCACATTTTTCTCTATAATTCATAGATCTCTTGATTGAATATTTTAATTTAAATAATCTCCTTTTGTTCATACTGAAGTATTTGCCTTGTTTAGAGGCATTAATTCTATCATACATTTGAAAAATATTCACTTCTATATCTATCTCCACAATTTTCTTATGATGAGATACCTTTTAGACACAGTGGAAAACAGCTGTAATCTTTCTTTTATCTAAATGTAATTTCAATCTTCCTTCTGCACTGAATTAGCTGAGTTTTCTTAATAAATTGGCAAAGCTGATAACTTGTGACTTTTAGCTGTCATTTAACATCTGAGTAATAACATTGATTATTGAATTTCAGTAAATATGGGGGAAGCTAGATAAAATCTTGATTAAATATCTCTGGTTAGTTTTAAACATAGGTTATAAGCTATAGTTGCTGATGTTTTTCTTATAGAAGGTCACTTAACACAGCATAAAAAAGTTCATATATATTATTTGTAATAGAGTGGACACAACTGAAATGCGTTTTTGGGGCTTCATTCAGAAAAAATACAGGCTTCAAGTGGCTCTTGAGCTATGCTGTAGGAACATTTATTTATGAGTTTCTGTGGAAATTTTATTGTTTCTTCGTCCCACTGTTCTTTCATCTTTTAAGAACTTCTTTCAGTACTGAAGAGTTATTTTCTTTTTCTCCTTTTATATTTGCAAGTGTTTTCTTCTGCATCTGTAACTGTGCTTCTTCAAGAGACAGTTAGACTGACAGAATCTCTGCTGATCTAGTCAGCATCTGAGGCAGAGTTTATAGCAGTTATATTTTGTCCAAAGGCTTCACTCTCTCTTTCTGGATAAACCAAAAAGACCTTAAAGTTATATGTTACTATTTAGTCTGTGCACCCTGGTTTGTATGTTGTTTGTATGTGAGGATAAAGCGGTCACATGGAATAAGCTTCTCGTCGTGTCCCTCTTTCTTCTGGTTGGGTAGAGGGAAGAATAGCCTTGGTTTTGTTTATGATCCACTGATGCTTTCTTGAAGATTGTTTCTGTTCTGGTTTGGAGAAGTGTGTTCCAGCTTACTATTTCATGCGATGGGGGGTCCCAGCTTCCAAATGGAGTTTTTACAGCAGTTGCAGTCCTGAAGCTCCAACCATACTGATGGTCCAGGTGATCACTGCTCCAATACAGATCTAGTTTTCCACTTCTTAATCGTTTTAATGGCTTTCTGATGACTTGGCTCTGAAGGACCTCATTCTCTGAAATCAAAAACACCTTATTTTTATTGTTATTTTTTTAATTATTTTTATAGTGTGGTAAATGAATGGAGATTTCTAGTTACTAGCATGCTACATTCTTCCCCTCCTTTCACATGTGACAAGGCAGATCTAACATCAAGTGGTATGTGGGATCAGAGCAACAGAGTGCTAGTGGAACCAGTGGCTATGGCAAAAATTTTGCCATGTAAAATGCTAGACCCTTAATGAAAAAACAGTTATTTGCCTGGTAGTCCATTTTTAGCCATCCTGAGACCTATAGAATTCTGTCAGTTTTCAAATGCTTATGTCTTCCCAGCCTCAAGTTGTATGAAATGTGCCAATCAAGGATTTGAGCACGCATGTGCTAGATCCAGATGGTGACCACATGGGAATTCAGTCTGGTTCAGTGTGACAAAGTTGCTGAATTTTAAGACAAATTTTTGCACGGAAAAGAAAAAAACATTTGGCAAATTTGCCATCCTCTCAGAGAAGAACCTTGCTGATTTTTGTCTTTAAATGGAAAGAGCTATGCTTCCTTGCTGAATGCTAGTTTTGTTCATGTTAAAATGCTGAAGAGTTATTAAAATAATTCTCAAAAGCAGAGGTAAATCAATGTCTGATGCAACAGAAAGTCTGGAAGGGCTCCAGACTTCCTGGCTTTCCTTGTAGTTATCTTTTAATGAAATATTATATTAAGAAGAAATTAGTGAATGAAGGAAAATGGATTAACAATGTGAAAATATTTTGGTTTGTCTGAGGAGAACCTTTATGATTTTATTAAACATATTGTTCTGTACTCAGTCAAATAACTGTGTAGGTGGGGCCTGATAAATGTATGAGGAAACGTACATTTTTAAGGTGTAATTGATGGGCTGAAAGCATATACTCAAGCAGCATTTGAAGCAAAGTTTTGTGGGTTTAGAACACCCTCCTGGAAAATGAGATAGAATTGAAACCAGACTTTTTAATGAAATGTTTCTTTTCCCCCTTCATACACATGCAAAGTGGATTCTTGCCATTGAATTGTCCCAAAATATAGTATTCCACTGTTCTGCCCCCAAATTAAGAAAGAGAGACCATTGTTATGAACACTTTTGCCAAAAATACTTTATCTTCCTATTCCACTTCACAGAATGATCTGGAAACTCCAGGAGGTCTCCTGTTGGGCCACCTTCTCAAAGCAGGTTCAACACCGAATTTAGACAAGGTTGTTTAAGACCTTTTACAGTCAGATGGAAATGGGACAACCTGTCTTATGCTTGTTTATATGCTATAGCTAGTTATATAAAAGAAATGTTAATACCGCATAATTTTTGTTGTTTTACTCTTGAACACTTGTTTGAGATTGTAAAGCTAATTATATCTGTATATTTGCTTTTTGGCCTTTACACACTTAAAAATTCCTAATTAGGAATTATCTTAGTCATGATATTACTTGGGAATACATATAGCAGTGAGACAGTCCCCGTTTAAATTGCTGATTATTTTTAAATGACGTCTAGGATCCCTGCTGTGTCTCCAGCTCGGTCTCCCACTTGTTCATACTACAGGTACCTCAGGGTGTTACTGTGAATTCACTGGTTTTGAGCAAGCCTGTGCAGGTCAGAACAGCTAGTGTCTTCTCCTTGCTAAGCTCGAGAAATACCTAGAGTACTAGAGCTTCTGGTTCTTCACTTGGTTAGACATTTACAGTTCAATTCTAGCACTATCAGTCCTGATATATAAGGCCAAATAGCTTCCATACCCTAATTAATTTGATTTCTAAAATGTAGCAGTTACATTTTCTCGCTGTCTTTGAGAATTATACTAATGGACTCATACTCCTAAAACTACTTGGCTTTTCCAAATCATGGTTGATGTACGGTTTCTGTAATGTCTTTATTGTGACCTCTGAAATTTCTATGGCTTCACTGTAAATATTTCCTAGAAATGGGGTTGTTTCCATACTTACTGTAGCCACAACTTAGTATGATTTGTGTAGGAGTGTTGGCACTGAAAGGGATTCAGCTGAATGATGGATTAATTGAACTTCTCTTGCTTCTCTTCTACATGTCCTCTGATGCTCTTTAAAACATCATATGCTATCAATGCCAAAGATTGAATGCCAAAATACAGATTAGGATGAATTATGTTTTGCACCTTCATCTGTAATTACTAGATTGTTTGTGCTCAAACTATGAGTTATGAATAATCGTTAGAGACCCCAAACTACATTTGCCTGCTTGTTAACAGAATTTTTTGTCACTAGGTCTTTAAAAACTTTAAATGGAAGACCAGTTTTATGATCTGTATTGTAGCTGATTGATAGGAATGCAGGGGTACTGCGATATGTAATGTGACTTGGGCATTGAGCAAACTGGTGGCAGAGACAGGAGTTGAACCAGAATATCTGAATGTAAGCCCTGGGCCCTGCATCCCCCCACTGTGGCTTCTCCCTCCCTCTCTCTCTCTCTCTTTTAATAGAAGGTAGTCCTGATTATAGAGGAGAAAAAAACACCCCAGAGAAAAAAAAATTAAACAGCTTTTCAAAAAGCCCCACATAAACAGACATACAGCATTATGTCTGTATACTATACTTCTCAGGAGTAGAAAAAATTGCAACATTCAGGTGCACAGACCAAACCCGAATCTGTTATTTATCTATGCTACTGAGTGTCTAGATATCCTTGTCAGAAAGCAGGCTATTAAGCACCGTCACTTGAGGCAGGCCTGTTCAAGATTAGACATTAAATTCTGACTTTTTTAGAAGATTTCAGACAATGTTTCTCATTTAAAGTAATTGTCAACTCACCTGGGTTTTCAGAACAATTTACATTTCTGTTTGATTTTCTAAAAGAGAAATGGGTGTGAAATAAAGGGGCTGATTGTCTGAATCACATTCAAATTAAGTAATTTATTAAGCCTATAAAATTTGAATTTGGAAAGTGGTGCTACTTTCATGTGACCAAATAATGTATTTATGTAGAGAGAACCAAGCAGAAAAGCTCTCAAAATCTCAAAGTTCTCAAAAACACCTTGGAAGGGCCATCATGCTGAGATACATTACAACATTAGGACCTACATTGCAGTCATACCTTTAGCGATCTCCATCTGTTATAAATCTATCAAGAATATAATTATATTCCTGACCTCTACTTATGTACAACAGCTACAGTGACCTTATGCTTTAGAGGAAGCTGTAGGATTTTATTTTATTGCCGATGAAGCATTAAAAAACTATTGAATTCAGCAGAGGTGTGCCTAATGAGGTCTATCTGCAAATCAAAATTACTGTAAGAGGTCCTTAGGAGACAGTTACCTTGCTGGCATCCACCTTTTAGACTCTAAAGTGCTTCGATGACACTCAGGTTTGTGCCCATAAGGGAACTGTTGGCTTGTTCACACTGTTTTCCTTTTGCAATCACTTACTTTTGCCAACGGCAGCAACAACACAAAAATGAGTCTGGACTGAGTCCCAGAGTCTCCAGCGGTTTAGTAAATTGCTCCTGTATTAGGATATTTGAGAGAGTATTCTGGATTTCCAGCCTCTTCAACTCTCGCTTCTGTTTCAGAAAGGTTCCCCTACTCCCCGTATAAAGGGTTTCCAGCATAGAAAAATCTGGTTTCTTCCTTTGTGAACTCTGGTGTAAGGGATTCATGTGGCTTCACTATCATGGCCTATTCTCTACATGCTCCTTTAATACTCTGATCATCAACCGGGCTATAGACTCTCTGGCTTTCTGAAGGACATCTTTATATTTATAATCTCTTTTACTTACCATGTATGTTTAGTCTTTTATTCTCAAGCAGGGTTTATTTTACAAAACACCAGGTATTCCTTCTCTCTGGCAATTTTCAGCATAATTCTGATGAGATAGATCAGTCTTGAAGAGTAACGTAATTGTTTAGAAGAGAAGGTGTTTCCAAGCACTTTTAAATTACTCATTTGACAAACTGACAAAATTATAGGCTGGTAATGCTGCAAGGCTGTGCATGTATACAGAAGTGTCAAATGTCTCTTATCATCTGGGGTCTGCTGATGAGGAGCAGAGCAGGACAAAGAGCCTCAGGTTCAAAGGTTGCTCCAAACTGGGAGGTTAGCTGGAAAACTATTTACCGATCACTGTTTCCAAAACCAATCATAGATCCATCTTTTTATTGTCCTCTTAGAAAAAAACAAAAGTCATTCCTTTTCCTTCCTGACGTGTTTTTTTTTCCCTTCAGAGTGTGGCCACAAACTGTTGATTGCTACAGGGGGTTTCAGCACCAT
This sequence comes from Nyctibius grandis, assembly GCF_013368605.1. Taxonomy (NCBI): domain Eukaryota; kingdom Metazoa; phylum Chordata; class Aves; order Nyctibiiformes; family Nyctibiidae; genus Nyctibius; species Nyctibius grandis. The sequence goes on from NC_090658.1 coordinate 58,048,799, forward strand.
TCCCACGCCATCCTCACACTCACTATCCCCACTCTGACTTTTTTCCCCTGATTTATTTATGAGCCAAATATCTTAATTTTGTAATCCTGTTTAAGCTAGGTGTTGCAGTCTTTTCCTGTGCATAAGACTGTCCTTTCCCATAATGTTTCCACCTGCCCTGTTCTGAACCTGTTCCTCCTAGGAGCCGCAGCAACTCTGTTGCTGAAATGGAAAGAAAGCAGTAAAAGGAAAACTCTGCATTACAGGAAGCCTCAAATAGGGAAGAAAATCTTCAAAGCTAAAAACTCATTTCTGAGCAAGCAGTTTTTAAGTAGGATCTTCTTCCCTCATTTAAAAGTTACTTATTTTGCAAAATAATTCCAGTAAGACATGAAACAATACTGATATGAATGAGAAGCTATTGCTTATATGCTGGCTGCCTAGAAACTGAACTCTGGTTCTCCAGTTCTGACACTTAGCTTGCCTTTACGTTTTGAGTTGTCAGGTTTCCAAATCTACTTTGCTTCCACTAGGGAAATGCTTGAAATGCCATCTGTCAAGTGTCAATGCCGTCTGTCAAGTGTAAAGTGGAGGTTAATTTGTAGACCACTGACTATTGCAAGGATTTGCAGAGTACTGCCCATGTACCATTAGTGGTACAGCTCAAAGTTATGTGCCAATGACTTTTGAGCAGTAATTGCATTTTTCTGCCCATGGTTGGGGCAGTGACTGACATTACCACCACCTGAGTGAACTGAGTGTGGGAACCGTAGGTTGGCTAGGCACTGGTAGTAATGGAAAGACAGTAAACGGTAGTGAAACATTTTCTATGTGGTTTATGGGGTTTCTAAGCAGTTAGGGGACAAAAAACCCCCAGATATTGTGATAGAGATTATTTCTGTCTATGATTTGAAATATTCTGACTAATTAATATTTAGTCCAACAGCATGCTGCTTCTCTAATGGTGTTTTGTCAAAAAGGGGGCACAGGATTTAACAGTCCATGGATTTGTTATTTCCCTGGGCTTACCCTCTAAACCTGATATCTTCTGGTAACCTAAAGAAGTAGAGAATCTAAAATGCAATTGGAGTGAATATAAGTTTTCATTGCAGCAGTAGAAAACTACTGTGCCATTACCCAAATTGTGACTGTATGTAAACACTAATATTAAAACCATATTTCTGTTATTTTGTTAAAAAGCCTTTCTATTGTCACTGAATCAGAATGTGGAAGCCAAGACTGTATCTACAGATAACGTGGTTGTTTGCATGCATCAGGGCTAGCACATGCTAGAAAAAGAAAACTTTTTGTGTGCCTAGTTTTAGATTGAAATTTTTGTTAAGTAATACACATGTGCATACCAACATGAGATGAGTAAGGTTTACCAATGGTGGCTGAGGTGTTTCTTTTAATTTTCGTGCTTGCTCACTGTGTAATTTTGTCTTCGTACATTGATTTTAACATTTTGGATTTTGGAGAAGTTAAAATCATTATGAATAAAAGAGCCCTGAGATCTTCAACTGAAAGATATGAAAATATGTTCTAATAACAGAGTACGTGAGATCTCATAGCTTTATCATGGCTACAACCTATGACCAGTTACATTTTTTCCTACTCATATGGTGTTTATGATGATATATGTTATGACAATTACAAAAGCTACTAAAAGCAGGATTTTACTGTAGATCAGTGAAAAATGATATTAATTTTACTGTAGATCATATGAAAAAAAAGCCCCGAACAAACAATATGCCCCTATCTGTGTTTCTATAAAGAGAGACAAGTGACTAGTTCTTGCTGTCAAGGCATTGCCCATGAAAGGAGGTAAGGATTAGAAAGTTATTCTTTTAGTACTTTAAAAATCTGTAGTGCAGTATAAACTCAGCAAGTGCAAGGCAAGGATGCAGTTAAAATTTTTGGAGGGAAAAGGCACATGGATATACTGACTGCTATATCCTAAAGCAAGTATTTTATGAAGACAGACTTATTTGTTTCAGTCATTGCCTAAAAAGAAAAGATAATACCATGTCTTCCTTCTGAATCAAGAAAGATATAGCAGAAAAAAAAAGATATTAGTAATTAACCTGAATGGAGTACATCACCTCTGCAAGTGCATAAAGTGGTGAAAAATTATGCAGGCAGCAATTTGAATTACTTCCCAATCCAGTAATTATGTCCTGGTTATTGAATATATTCTAGAAGCATTAATTAATCCTGTTCCCCACATTAGCTCAGTTGTCTTTCCCCCTTCAGATCTCCATCAATTCTCTTTCTAGCTGTTTCTGTTTTTCTTCTATCTGTTCTGCTTTTCCTGTGAATTCTTAGGTGCTACAACCCTAACTTCCAGGGCTAGAAGGAGAAGTGGCAGAGCAGTTCCTTGAAAGCTGGGTGTTAAAATATGGAAGAGTAGCAAAGAAAAGTTTTTCTTCTTCACCCTCATTCTCCTGCAAATATCAGCTCCTGAGGTGGAGTGAGAGCTCTCACCAGTAATCTTTCTTTTCCCAAATATTCCCTCAGGAGGCAAAACTAAATCTTACTTAATTATACACATAGAAAGCATATGTAATAATAAGTAAAATTCTTTGTTTACAAAACGTGAAATAAACCCTTCTATTTCCAATAGACGTTATATAGCAGTTTCTAGGATAAAATGTCTCATCCCACTGTATGGACTTGGAATTCTGAAGTCAAATGTGCTGCCACTTCTGGTTGTGCAGCATGTGCTTCCTGCACCCATCTTGGAGAGATTGCTGTGCTTTCGCATGTTTATTGACAGAGTTAAAAAAAGAAATTACTTCAGAAGTCAACATATTTTTATGGTCCAGCTAAACAATGATAATGAACTTCTAGATTTCTTGAAAGAAGGTGGTGATTTTAAATTACCTTAATTTCATGTTGCTGTAAGGTTCTTCTAAGATAAACAGCATTGGAATAAGCCAGTTTTACTGAATGGGATATTCTGAGAAAAATACCACAGGTGCAACATCCTTATCACTTATTGCACGACAAGAGAGATATTGTTCCTGCCTAAATTCACAATTTGTGTAATTACATTCTGCCTATTTACATTTTTCTATAAAATAAAACTGTTATGTCCTCTCCCAAACTAGACCAGGTGACTTGTGTGACAAGCAATGACAGCTACAATTAAATTGATGGAAAATCAATTTCTGTGTATGGTATGTACAGTCATGACATATATTATTAAAGTATATTAATGGTTGATTAAAGTTGCAAAGTGAAATTCTCAAATGTTAGAAAATACAGAAATTATCGGTGTAACCTATATTGAACCACCTTATGGTATGATCTTATTAATATCCTTTGCCCTCCAGAAAATTGCAAAACTTTGTTTTTGTTGCCACTGTTAAATATGTACCATGGTACTAGTAACTGATTTTGCAGACTGTTTGCAAGGTGAAGCACAGAGATATATTTGAAACAGACACTTATAAAAGTCCAAAGTTTTTTAGGTTGCAGACATGGCTCAGGGCTGACTTCTCACCTTTTCTAAGGTGATCCAGGAGATCACAGATCAAGGGGAGTTTGTGTTCATGAGGCTGGGCTCCACATGTAAAGTGCCTGGAGCCTTCTCAATGATTGATGACCACTGATACAGATAGTCAAAAAAACAATTTGATGAAAATCTGTATACTAAAACCCATTTAGAGGACTACACATCTGTCGACTTTTGGGTACATCTCATTCCAAAAATATTGGGGAATGTTTTTTTTTTCTGCATTTGCAGGTGAACAAGATAAGGTTAAACAGACAGTTCACCTGAGAGTTTTAATCTTCAAAGAAAGGTACTATTTGTAGAAAATAACTTTACTGTAGTTTTTTGCTTGGAGCTATTGGAAAGCTGTTTGGAACTCCAGCAAAACTGAAATGGACCATGAATTGATGGGTTAATAAATAGGTTGAGAGTGAATAAGCTTTACAATGACAGGCAGATGCAGTTTCCATATTAATACCCACCCCTCGTGAACAAGCAGAGTGAATGTTGTGTGTATGGGGGAAAGAGAAGATGAAGGTCTTTTGCATTTTTTTTTTTTCTTGTTAATGAAAATAGCACAATAAGTATTCCAGATAGCAGGTGGGTGATGCAAACAAGACAAAAAGCAATAGCTGGTGTGTTTAGGATTTTCAGTTGTTGACTGTTTCAGTTTTATCAAGTAACCAGGAGTTTTCAGTCTTAGTGCCAAGAAAAGTTCATTGGGTTTTATCAAATCTGTTCCCATTTATTGCAAGTACTAAGCATTCTTTTATTTGACACATATTCCTACAAAATTTCTAACAATAAAGGAACTGGAGAATATTGTATAAAGCAGTTCATAGGAAATACTTTTAAGTAGAACAGAATTTGAGGTTACAGACATATCTTTAAATTTAAAATGCATAATTCTATGTTTCACACAGAGCAAAGCAAATTTTATTTTATTTGTTATCCTTCTCTTCTTCCTCTAAATGTTATTGAATATTTTACATAATACTGAAGATATAAAGGTGAAGTTTTGTTCTTAGCAGTAGGTAGGAAGAAGCTGGCTGTTGGATGTCTGAGATTCAATATTCACCCAATACATTCCTAATTTAGGAATTTCTTTTTTAACAATCTGGAATTTATATTTGTTTTGTTTTAATCATGTGTTGGAAATCACTAGTGGAGTTTTTCATTTGGTTAACATTGCCTCCATGGTCCATATGCAATTTTATTGCTGATCAAATTCTAGGGACTGGAGTATGTAACTACTCAGCAGTTTTGAAACCTGCCTCCGTATCTAAAAGGCTGACTGAATTTACATATGAAGCTTTATAAAACCACCTTTGAAAATCTTGGCTCTTGCGGCTTTAAAACTCCAGTGGAAATTGTTTTAGAGCTTTTGCAAGATACATAGTACTTCCATTTTTGGTAGAATATTGCTTTTCATAACATTTGGCAATTCAGGTTACTTTATTGGCTGAACTGTGGAATCAAAATTAATGTGTTCATATATTTAAAAAAACCTTATAGAATCATTGCACTTTCAGCAATGAAATTGTAGCTTGATAGAGTTGGGTTTTTTTTGAATTAGTGACTATGAATCACTATTATCTCTTTTTACCAGAGATAAAATTCAATTAAGCTGAAGGAGATTTGGAGGCACTTGCATTTCTCAGAGACATACTCACTTATACTTGGTCCAAGTAAAGGAATAATAAAATCACTATGTTGCTTGTCCATCTAGGGGTTACATGAAGAGTTAGTAGTAATTTCTATAAATCTCTGATGAGTATGATGTTTATACAGATTCAAAGATCTTTCTGTCTGTGATCATAAAAGCTGTCAATGTGATGCAGAAGGAATGCATACTCTTACAGACTTTTTTTTTCAGATCTTGTCTATGCAAAATCCAGTATAGGCTGACTATGTTTGAGTGGTTGGTTGTTTTTTTTTAATTTCTGAAGTAAAAATGTAAAAAGAAATTGGTGTGGGGCATCTCCTTCAAACTGGTTGTGTTCAACTTTGCTCAATGCACCACTTTTTTTCAAGATGAAGAAGAGTCAATGGGAAGCTTGCAGAAGTATTGAAAATAACACTATTGAAAATAAAACTATTTAGAATCTAGTTGATTTGTAAGCAGCTAAATGGGCTTACATTTGCCACCCGCCCTCTGTTATGTCAAATTCTCATCACATCCTTGTTTTACTTAAGAAGGCAGGCCTGGCATAACTAAAAAGCAAACCCCAGAAAATCCTTTGTGATCTTCCAGTAATCTATGCCATGGAGATTTAAGGCAAAAATGCCCTATTTGTGTTTATTAACCCTTAATGGATTCTTTCCTCCATCAAATTTGGCCTACAGCTTTCTAACGTATGCCAACTTCTAATTTATTCACACTCTCAGCTTTATTTCTGCATGGTGTGAAAGAGAACCTCTTCTTGTCTGTCCTGAACCTTGCATGGGGTAGTTTCATTTTATACCATCTTGTATTAGAAGAGAAGCATCATTGTTCGTACCTTATTAATCTTCTGTTACTCCTGATTTTGTAGTCTTGTATCTGGCCTGCAGGCCAAGCAGACCTAGTCAATTTATCTGTTTCTTGGACCAACCATTTTTCAAACTTTAGAACATCTTACTTGTCTTTCTCTTATCCCTTTTTCATTTCTTTTATGTCTCTTTTTTAAAATGGGAAGAACAGAACTGCACACGGTGTTCATTATAGTGTGCCTCATGTGTTAATAAAATCTCTGATTTATGAAGATGCTCTGTACTCCCTTCCTCTCCTAGTAATTTCTAGCCTTCTATTTACTTTCTAAACTAACTTATCTGATGTTTTTATAGTATTATTCTAACCCCAAGATCTTGTTTCTGAATTATGTCTGTTCTGAGTCCATCTATTTATGAGTATGTTGAACAATACAGGCCCCAAGGATACTTTTAACTTTTCAAAAGGAAATTGCTAGATGAGGAGCTGTAGAATTTGGGATGTGAGAAAGTTAACAAATGCTTTACTGTGTATGAACTATGTGGTTTTGTTCACATTATTATGTCTGCATGTTTCACAGGGTAATTTTAATTCAAAAACTTTACATTGATATAAAGCTTACAACAAAAATATCTCTTACAGATAGAGCATGTGTGCTTTTGGTTATTGCAATGAAGTAAGCTACCAATGAGAATAACTCTAGGATGACGTTTTGACAAAATAAGTCTTGCATTTTTTCTTAATAGCAAGAATCTCCCCCTCCTCTCCTAAATAGAAACAGTTTAGCAGTAGGAAGAATTGGTATTGCTGTTTGAAAAATGGGAGCAGAAATGCACTTGAAACTTTTGTCTTACAACTAGTTTAACGAATGGGAAAACGTAGAGAGGTTAAGTAGTAGGAGTGATGAAAGATTTATTGAACTTGCTTTATCTGGAAAGATTAATAGAATAGAATCAGAAGGCCTACTAGGTTTTGAATGAATTAGATGTAAAGTGCTTAATCTTCAAGTACTAATTCAGTGAAAATATCACCATATTCAAAGAAACAGGCGAACAGATCTAAAGATCCTCTCTGTTCTTTTGAGACTGGGAAAAGACAGCTGCTGATACGATCCAACATTTATATGAAGGAATACTGGATGTGAGATGAAGATGTTGCTAACAAAGACTGCAAATCTAAAGGTTTAAATTTCTGTGGTGTGCAAAAAGCTGAGCAAACATTGTGTTTCTCACTTCCCCATCCACCAGAAAGACCTGTATTGTTCGCTTGCAAGTGCCAGCAGTTCTCAAAGCTGTTTGGTTTTTTTTGTTTGTTTGTTTGCTTTTTTAATTGTTCTCTCTTCTCTGTTTCTTGACTAGTTTGCCTCCTCCTTCTTTATAGATACTTCTTCTTTTGATTTCCAAACTGAGACTAGTGCTGCTTTTCCACATTGCATGAGAACTCCAGAATAAGCCCCATCATAAGCTGCCTTCTCCTCATAGCTCAGTTCCTTGTGTGCTTTCCTTAGTACTTGCTTGTCCCTTGCCCCCATTTGATGATTGATTTAAGTTTTTAACTCAGCCTCAAAAAGCCTGTGCCTCCTCCACTCAGAGCCAGACTTAATCTTCCCTTTATGGTTGGAGTCTATGTGGGCTTTATCGTTATATTTTCTTGTAACCTTTCCACAAAGATAGATTTTTTTTTGACTGTAAGGTCTTAGGTTGTTCTAATTGGTATGGCTGACTTGATAATATCCCAAGGTTCAGGGTCATACAGCGCTAAGCACATTGCAGAAATGTGCAGTAATGACAAAGATGGTTTCTGTTGCTGTTATTACAGCCTTTTGACAATAGGTCTCCCACATTAGATTCTGAGGTTGCAATTATCTTTCCTTTTCTTGCTTCTGTTTATCTTACATGGCAGTCTTTATTGCAGTATAAGCTCATCTTATAATGGGAAATTTTTTGGATGGTTTTTATGTAATTATGAAGATCACAGGCTCAGTAGGATGATGTTTAGTTAAAATAATTGGTGAACTTGAGCAAAACTTCCTTGGATAGTTTTTGAGAGCTACTTCTGTGATACATCTGGCCCACCCAGGTCATTAAGTTGCCATTGATCTTTTATAGAATAGTTGTCTGCCCCTTTTGTGTGGCTAAGGCAGCTATACAGTGTCACTAGTATAAGTCCTGTATAAGCCCAACTGATCTGAATTTTAGGAAGGAGTGCACTATTCCTGACACTATACTTTTAAAAATAGTTTTTCTCTCCAACTACTGATGTAAGATTCCATATATAGGAAGAAGTCTTCAGAAAATAAACCAAGAATTAATGCTACCTGGGTATATCAACAGCAGCTTTTGGTTGGCTGAACATATGTTAAAGGAAAGGAGTTCATTATGTTCTTGTGTGTCTCTAGGAATCCGGAAAGACCGCAGAGGTGGGCGAATGATGAAACAAAAACGACAAAGAGAGGAGCAGGATTCCAGGAATGGGGAGGCTTCTTCTACGGAGCTGCGAGCTCCCACCCTTTGGACAAGTCCACTGGTGGTTAAACATAACAAGAAGAACAGTCCAGCCCTGTCCCTGACAGCAGAACAAATGGTCAGCGCCTTGCTGGAAGCTGAGCCACCCATAGTTTATTCTGAATATGACCCAAATAGACCATTCAACGAAGCCTCTATGATGACCCTGTTGACCAACCTTGCAGACAGAGAATTAGTGCACATGATCAACTGGGCAAAGAGAGTTCCAGGTAAGGAAAAAAAGCCCCCGTGGGCTATAAAAGCCTCTACATGACAAACCACTAGAAAAAAAGACATACTGGTTTTCACACTACGTATTCTAATTTCAATCAAATTGTTCACTTAAGTATAAATACATAAAAAACCCACAAGTTTTCTGTTATATTGGTTGATAAAAATCTACAGTGCAATATAAGTGACTTTTGAAGAAAGATTTACTCAAGAAAAGATATTTCCCCACACTATAGAATGTTGGACAGTTTTTTGATTGCAAATCCTTTTTTTTTGAATAAAAACCAGCAAAATTAAAGGTAAAACCAGTTTACTAAAACTCAAATCTAATCAATTTGATCTAATCAAATTATGTTAATTATTTAGATCCCTTCTGAAAAAAGGGTTACTCTCCTGTCTGTAAGGTAAGCCATAAATTCAACATCACTACTGAGCCCATAAGTATTATTTATTTAATTGCCAGTTCATCTTTTTGACCATGAATTATGAATCTTTCATGAGTTTTGGGTCTGAAAAACAGAGCCAGAATAGCAATTTTTGTATGGAATTTTTTTTCCTACCGGAACTAGATGTTTTTTATCTTTATCATTTTGGTGGATCATGGTTGCTGAGCTATGACCCCTCTTTTCTGGAAGGGAATTACAGAATTGTGGGAAGTTTTCGTTGAATGTATGTTACACATTCATTCATGTGATTTAATTAATTTATATAAATGAAGCGAGAGAGCAGTTTTGTAATTAAAGTTCATCATCTTTTAAAATTTCAGTCTACAAGATACTTTTCATAATCATAGAATCATAGAATGTTAGGGGTTGGAAGGGACCTCTGGAGATCATCGAGTCCAACCTGCCTGTCAGAGCAGGACCAATCTAGGGCAGGTTACACAGGAATGCATCCAGACAGGTCTTGAAAGTCCCCAGAGAAGGAGACTCCACAACCTCTCTGGAAAGGTTGTTCCAGTGTTCTGTAATCCTTACAGTAAAGAAGTTCTTCCTCATGTTGAGGTTGAACTTCCTGTGCTCTAGCTTGCGTCTATTGCCCCTTGTCCTATCACAGGGCACAAGTGAAAAGAGGTTGCCCCTTTCCTCTTGACACCCAGCCCTCATATATTTATACACATTAATCAGATCCCCTCCCAGTCTTCTCTTCTCCAGACTAAAAAGCCCCAGGTCTCTCAACCTTTCCTCATAAGGCAGGTGTTCCAGTCCCTTAATCATCCTCGTAGCCCTCCGTTGGACTCTCTCCAGTAGATCTCTGTCCCTCTTGAACTGGGGAGCCCAGAACTGAACGCAATACTCCAGGTGAGGTCTCACCAGGGTAGAGTAGAGGGGGTTAACATTTAAATATTTATTAGAAATTTATTGCACATGATGTACTTCTAGCTTTGTAAAAATACTGGCATACACGGTAATTTATACTTTATAATTCACTGGGATTCTAATCTCTTAAGTTTTTACTGTAGCCATTTATTTCATTAAAATTATATAGCTGCTTTATGAAGGGATGTTAGAGTACACTACCACAGCTCTCACTCACATAGTGCATTACCTCAACAGCATTACACCCGGGTTATGCCATTTTTCTGTTTTCCTTCATTTAAACTTGGCAAGACTTTTCCTGGTAAATCAATAACCCATAAAATCTGAGTCTTTTCCAGTCCTCATGGGTTCCCTTTTTACCACTTTTCACATGTCACTTTGTGGGCTCCAGCTATGATCAATGAGAACCTGTGTGTGTTTAATTTCTCATCGTATCTTATAAGAAATCACCTGAGAATTTTATTTTTGACCAAGTCACGGTGATTAAGGCCTGATCCACAGTCTGTTCAAGTCAAGTGGGGGTTCTCCTGTTAATTTAGGTTTGCTTTGGATCATGCCTTTACAAAATGCTTTTGAAAAATGAACATATGTCCATAGTGTTGAAGTTATTCACTAGCAGAACAGCTAAATTCAAATGACTTTTCTACTGATTTTAGAGATATAATTAGTCTAAAAGTCTGTTAAGATCCATTAATGTACATTCAGCATGAATATACCACATTCTAAATTCATTATGTTGTCCAACTGGAAACATTTGTCTTCTATGACATTTGATTTTGATAGTTAATATAATTAATGAAAATGTGTTCTGATACAAAGCAACACTGTTGGGGAACTCAGATCTGTTTTTTATTCAGAAATCTCTCTAAAACTGCTTGTCACGGGATGATTACATCTGGTGAAGATCAAAAAACTGCCTGTTTTACCAAATACACCCTTTATTTCCTAAGCAACCTTCTGAAATTGGAAAATCAAATGTATAAGGTTATCAACTATTTGTGTATATTCAATGTATTTTACATTTAAATAAATGTGCCTGTTATTTGCCAAAATAGCTCCCAGGAGAAACTAAGCCAAATGACTCTATGCATGCATTAATAAGTACTCTAACAAGAGAGGTTTGATATAAAACTGGTGAACTTTGGTTAAAAAAAATGAAAAAATCCCTTCCAAGTCATAATTTGATCTATTAGGCACTGTACAAACAATCACGCCAAAGGAAAGTCCTAAAGCAGGAGAGGTAGAATATGAATAGTTTGGGGATTCTGAAAGTGCTGGACACCTAGCTGGTTCTTGGTGTTGTGGCTTGGAGGACAATATGCATGACCAAAAGCAGAAATTAAAGTTAAAATTGATTTAAAGGAATTCAGGCACAATTGTTTACCTACCTCTAAAACTGGGCCCTCTGAGAGTAGGAATTTTGGAGCTAGGTGCTTAAATCTTTTTTTTTTTGGATCTCTCATTTTTTCCCTAGAAAAGGTTGAGTGTTCTTAGTTGCTGATATTAAATCTTAGAAGTACTGATCACCTTTCAAAGATAGAGCCTTTGCTTGGACTGTTTACCTAAGTTTCCTTCTGCTGGAATGTACTGGCAATAAAAGTGCATTAAGAGAAATTTATTTGGCAATATAAGTCGTATTTTCACCTCCACAGTATGTTGCATTTGAATACTCCATTATTATTAGGATTTATGCAATATTGCTTAATTAGAGAGGACTTTCATATACTCTAGGCATAAACAGAGGAACTGAATAACTTTTTTCTGTTAGTTGAAGTATTTTATGCAACAACATTGTGCGATTCCATTCAGTTATTTTCTCAGCCAATTTACTAAGGTTTCAAGGTTCAGAATCAAGGGTAAAAACATCTTTTTCTAAAAAGCAAATGTACTTTTTGCCAGTAGAAAAGTTGCAGGAAACAGCCTCTCCTATGCACAGCTCTCAAGCCTTGGAAGCCATCGCTGAATGCAGGCACTTAGCTGATGGAAAGCAAGGACCAAAGTCAATACGAGTGGCTGGGTTGAAAGCATATTTGTTGAGGAAGGAAGAAATTGATATTAACAGAGCAGAAATGCAGTGAAGATACAGCTTACGAACAAATGTAAGTCATTTCAGGGACATATTTGGAATTTATTTTGCTGTGTACGCTTTAAAGAAGAGAGAGTGTGTCAAAGCAACTATAAAGACATTGTTTTGGTCAGACAGTCTTTCTGATGACATAAATAGGTGGGCATGGAAGAAGAAACAGCTCATTAGAAGATATACTGGATAGGAGTGAATCTATTCTACAAAAAGGAGTAGTTAAAATTAATTTATGATGGACTGTGTAGTGTAATGTAGGCAGAGATCTGTTATAAAGACATGATGAGGACAATCTCCAAAATGAGATGAGTTTGCAGACACGCCCTGATTGGGAAGGCAAGAACTGGTCTAAATCTTTATGGCAACTTCTTCAGTGTTAGTTCAAACTTGCTTAAAATGACTCTGCAGTCTTGTCGGTGTTAACAGATTGCTGGGGAAAAGAGAACTTGTGGTAGTTTCTTGTGCATAACCTTAAAAAATGATCTTCATTATTTAAGTATAACATGATTGTTAACTGAGGTCATAACAAAGTTCTCCCATGATAATGCAATTCATAATATGCCAAGTGCATAAAAGCTAGTTTTAATTTTCCTTTGAAACGTTGGCTACTGATACAAGTGGGTTTGCCAGATTACATGAACAAAAATCTTGTAGCATGTCCTATGACATATACAAAAAATTCAGGATGCCTCACAGGCACTGGTCTTTACGTAACCTAATGGGGATTTTGGCATAAGTCCTCCCAGATGGCCTCTGTAAGACACCAGTGGTGCCTTCTGATTACCCCACCCAGCTGCAATAGCAAGCAGCTCCACATAAGGCGGGTGCAAACAGATCATGATGGGCTAGACTTTACATACACATGTAAACTGAGCCTTTTACAATTTAATTGGGTCAAATCACTAAAAATCACATGTAGGCAAGGTATCAGTAGAGCAGATGAATAAACGTTCTGCTCATTTCTGAAGCACATATTCCTGAACGACATGGCTTTCTATTTTCTTCTGGGTTTACATAACAACTTGGGGATACATTACCACCTTCAGTCTCATAGAATGAGGATTTTAGTTTAGTGAATTTTCATCATGGTCTTTGATGCAATGAGCAAAACCATTACTTTGCTTTTCTACAGAAATGCTGATATGTCAAAGGAATTAACTTACTGTATTTCATTATTCATTTACTGTGTATATAATTTGATATCTATATTTGGAGTACTGTATACTCTAAAGGAAGCTGGTATTTTCAATGTAATGGTCAGTAATTTTTTTGTGCAGAATCTCTTGAGATGGTAAGAGACATTATCAGCTTATACAGTGAGCTCATGGTAAAGAGTATAGCTTTAAGGAAAACTTGTTGCATGGGCGAAATCTTTGGCAGTGCTGCTACAATCCCGTATAACTATTTACTACAAGTACAGTAGCTGTACAACTTAATAGCCCTAAAACGGTATGCTGGGCATACAAGCTTTGAAGTTTTGAGATGATTCACGGTGCCGTACTTATTTTATGGCTTCATGAACCGAGGAGATAAACATTTTGGCACTGCTTTTTTTTTTATTTCAAAGCCACAGAAGCTGCTATTTTCTTAAGATATTGTTTTCCTATTTGACCTTCTAAACTGCTCTGTTTGTTAAATTGGGAACAGTGTGTAAAGAGGCCAACAATAGCCACAATTTTACACTGCACTTCAGTGACATCAAACCTTGGAAAAAAAAAGTCAGCTTGCAGTGGAAGGAAAGAAGTCTTGCGCAAGAGTGGTCTGTGTTAATAGTGCTAGAGGTCTTTAGGTGCAGGACAGTTTACAGAGCTTCTAAGTGTAGCGATCCTTCTGGCAATAATTTACACTTAGCTTAAAAAAAGGAATGACTTGCAATTCCTATAATAATTTTTAATAAACCTTCCAAAATATCTGCTTTATAGTCTCTTCTCCTTTGACTAATGGGCTTGCTGTGGAGATTTGTAAAATGTTATTGAAAAAAACCACCCCTCTGCTTATCTGTTTAATCTATTGAAATGATGCTCTAACCACTCCCTTGATTTCTTAGGGGAAAAACAGAGGAAGCAAATAGATCTGTAAGCAAAAGAGAAATTATAACAAGCATCTGGTCTCACTTTACAGCTGCTTTTTGCTAATCTAATTTCTGTGAAGTTTCAATTCATTACCGTGAGCGTAAGAGATAAGACTCAATCCTTATAGTGGAATAAGGTAATAACTTACCATTTGAATTTGAACATTAGACTGAGAGGTATCATGCAATAGAATGATTATGCAGGGCAGAAGAGTTAATATTGTTGAATATTAAATAAATCTTTCCATCCCTCTGTTTTCTTAGTCTGGGAAGCATCTTTAGTCTTTCACATCTATATTGTGTAAAACCAAACAAGCCCCACTTCCCCCAGCTTCTGGGTTGCTGTATGAGACAAACCCACTCTCACAAGTAGCTTTTATTTTAATTATCTATAGAATTGTCTTTTAGTGCTTTTGAAACACAATGAGGTGTATTTTCTCCTGTAGAGAAATTTACATGAGAGAAAAGGACCAGACCATGTGGCACAATGCTTTGATATTGAGAGACTGAGGGGAAGATACTTATTCTAAAGGACAAGGAGATGACTGCCAGAGTTATATACACTGGGAGCTTGTGTCAGACAGGGAGAAGCCAAAGCTGAGAAGGAACAATTCAGCAGCAATGCTTGGAAAGGAACATAAACTTTGGCTTCAGGTATCTACAGGAACAAAAATACAGGCAGTGCTTTCACTAGTTGAAGACTGGAAGAAATTGATAGCAGGAGAAAAAAGGATCCAGGGTCTTAATAACAACTGTGACATTGGAAATTTAAGAGGTATCCTAATGCAATGGTTTTCAAACTCTAGGGAGTCCCTAGAGTTAGGCGTATAGAAGGGGAAATCACTGTATCACGACTAGCGTTAGCAAGCTGACCAGCATCAGGGAGACTCCAACTGGAAGAAATAGTATGGAGCATATGCAAGGGGACCAGAGGAAGAAGTTACTGGGAATCAGTCAGATGAGCCAACAGTAAGTTCAGCAGCTCAGTCCTGGGCCTCTTACTCATTCCTAGGGGTCCTGCTGGAGGACAGTAATTTGTTCAGGGTCTTTTGAAAGCAGAAGGGTCTGGTTGTTGCTTGTTCCCCCTGTCACAGGAAGAGCCTTGGGATGTTGTCTACTCACTATCCATGTCCCATTTCCTCTTCCAAGCCTGAGTCTTTGAGCTTCATGCCCCACTCTTTCCCCAGGAGTTTCCTGGCAGTGGGGATTACAAGAATATATTCAAATTGGGCCACTTCATTTGTATAAACTTTCAATCAAGGGAAACAAATTTAGGAAAGGAAAAATCGTTAGAGAACATCTTTGAATCTTTCTTTAGAGAACCTTTGAATGAGCTCAGCAGTATATCCTTGAAGGTTTTCTAATACATATCTTGCAATATTTCATATTTTTTTTGTTTATTTTTACTAGATTTTTTTACAAACTCCTAAAGCTAATTCTGTAGCTTTCCAGATTTTATTTCTTTGTCCAGAAGAAGAAAGAGATTCTCAAGTCAGGTGTTGATGCTGTTATGTGAGTTCATCTGCTTGTATTCCTTTTACCAACATTACGTGTAAAGTAAAGCTCTGCTTCATATGTGAGGTGATATTTCATTCAAAAGCATGATAATATCAGTAATTCTTTCTATATTACAAAAATCCAATGTTAGAGTAATTCATAGGAAGTGCTATACTGTCCTCTCGTTCACAGTGGTAGTACTTTGTGTAGAGGGGTGACTGCCAAAAGCTATTGAATCAAGCATGTTATCCAACCTTCTAGGCCTCCTTGAATTTAGGAGAGCTGTAATAAGATACAAGTTTATAAAGAAATACAGAATGAAAGTGACTGTGTTTTACTTGTGTTGCATAATTGTAGTTGCTTTCTGTGCACAGGACCAAAAAATACTGGTGGCCTTTCTTTGAAGTAAATGAGTTTCTGTTAAGATGGAGGTGAGGATGTGCTTTTTTCTTGTTTTCAGATAAAGTGTGTTTCAATATATTTAGAAAAAAGGAAATGTAGCTAACAACATTCGTAATCACATTTGTCCAATAAGTCAATAACAGTTGGAACCTCAATATTTCTTTGTAAACGCTATAATATTTTTTTTTCCCAGAGGTGTCTTAGTACCTTTCTTTGTCTGTGGAAGTGAATAGTTTGAAAAACAGTTAATACAGGCATTTAAAGACGTCTATTTATTAGCTCAGCACAATGATTATGTTCTGCTCTAGGTGATTTTTTTAAAAAACAGGCTGCTTTAGAGTCGTGAACCTCAGCTACATCTCTCCATCTAAACATCCCTGAAAGGAGTATGTGCTGAAATTTAAATTTAAATCTGAAGACAATCTTAGCCTGTAAATCTCTGTTTCTACAAGTATGCACATATCCAAATACATTTATTAAAATTGTGGAACTGCTCCACATATGTAAAGTTCCTTATGAACACAGTGGTTTTAAAATCAAAGCCCAAAGTGCTGTTACAAGTCTGACTCTGCTGAGAACTTTCCATAGTAAGAAATATTTGAATTCCAAAGTTCTGAATTTTGGTGCTTCCCAACAAGCTGTCTCAAAGAACAAATATCTTAAGCAACCATATAAGTAATCTTGTTTCCCTGTTTGTCATATAGTGGCAAATGAGAAATAACACCCAACGGGTAAGAAGGAGGTAACATTCTTTTATCAAGAACTACTTCCATATTGGAGTTCGTTGGCATTCAATAACATACAAATTCATTTTAATAATAAATGTCTGAAGATGTAATTCTATTGGTCTTGGCAAACAAAGAGACAAAAATGAGCATCCATAGTAATAATTTTTATGGTTTTAGCCAAAACTTAAGGTAATTAAATACTTAAACTGTAATATTTTATTTCTAAAAGAAATGATCCTTTTATAAAAACATTTCCTGCTATTTTTCTTTAGTTGATAAGTAATTTACACTCTTGGATGAACATATCTGTCTTAGAGTCTTCAGTTATGTTGAACCCTGGAGCTTTCCAAGAAACGCTCGTTAATTTCCACTCTAAGTAAACAGTAAGTAATGATCCCTCCTGATTTATTTATTTCTTAAATAATTTACAAAAAGAATATGCAATTGTTGGAAAGCACTGATGCGATATGTATGTGCATGCACACATACCCATTGTTCCCTGTTCACGTAATTCACATAAATTGTCCCTTTTTACTTGATGTTTAATAACTTCAGCCTAATCCTTTTGCATTCTCTCCAGTACTACATCTCTGAGCACAATCAGCTGTAATTCCAGTTTAGAGGTTATTTTAGTATCATCTGTATTAGTTTTCTGTTCAAGTGAGTCATTCACTAAAATCTCACATTTATGAGTTTTTAAGATACATAGAAATAATTAAGAAAGATTTATTGCAGACATTTTCTGGATAGGCTCTTACCCTGTCTGTGTCACTGCAGTGGTGCATTATATGACACATCTGTTACGTAGCTCATTTATTTTCTTAGATTATCTCTCCAGGAAATGAACTATGTGTATAAAGAGTGCATTGTTTTGTCTGTGTGTTAGTTATGGACTGCTGCAAATTTAAGCTAGTGAAAGCAAGTTAAAGCATATCCTACAGTGGAATGGGGAATGAGAAATCTACAATTGCCTTGTTCCTCCCGGATTTTGTTCTCAGCTAAGAGTCCATAAGAAAATATTGCCTTCTTTCTTCCTCATGGGAAGTTCTGTTCCTTCTAAGAAACATAGCTGTCTACCACGGTCCTCAGCAGGTCCTCAGCAGGGAGATGGAGATGAATTATTTATCACTGCAGTTAGACTCTAGGTCTAGACCTAAAGCTTCTTAAGCTTCTTGAAAAGAGGATTCCTGGAAACAGGAGGGAGGAATCGAGATCTTGACTTTAGCTCAGTGCCCTTCTTTTTTTCCCCACCCGAGAGGGGAACTGCTAAGGATGCTGGGGGTTACCCAGCGATTCTCCTGGGTATCTGGTACTCTTTGTGAGCAGGCTGACCTCAGAAAAAGAAAATGCATGTTGGCAGAAATTTCAGTCATTTTTGTCTTTTCAGCTTGAGATTTTTGATTTAGAGTTTTTTCAGTTAATCCAGTCGGAAGTCATGAGACCCATAATCAAGGTTAATACATAGACAAGGGGAAAAGTACCGTTCAAAATCTCAGTTAGACCCTAGATAAAATGTGTTGTGTTCTCTGTTAAATTACATTCTGGAGCATTTGCGGTGATTTAGAAAATTAAAATTCAAGAATTTCATTTTACTTGATTCAATAAGATAGGGAATGTGGCATTCTAGTTAATTAGAAATTTTTCAGAGATATTAAATCTTATTAATAGCTTAATAATGACCATCTTTTGCAACAGCTGCTGTCCCTCAGAAAACATGGCTGCAAATACAGAAGTGGTTGAATGGACTGCTGCAAGTGAGCCAAGTGTTTACTAAAACATTGAACAGTCTCTAACGGGGTCTGTTCATTGTATTAGAAACAACTGACCAGAATAAAGATAAAATTGTAATATTGCCATACTAATATAAATTAGTATGGCATGTGTCACCTATTTGAGAAATCTCCTTTGATTGCTACAAAGGTAGTATTTCTTATGAGTTTCACATACATTTGTAGGACGTACTCTGTAGTTTCACAAGTATTTCTTCCAGTTGTAACACCGGCTAGAGTGGCTCCTACCTTCTGCTTCCCCCTGGGTTGGGGCGGCTGGCCAAGTAGTGGGATTGATCTGAGTTAAAAACAAACCTTTTTTTGTGTGTGTGTTTTGGGTTGCCTATAACTTGTGTGAGTTCCCCAGTCAAGTTCACTGCAAAATAGTTGAGCCAGTTGAAATGTGAGGGTAACAGTATACTCGGAATGAACAGGCAAGTATTAATATAAGGGTGCTAGAAAGAAATATTCATGTATCTGTACTGTCAATAGTAACATACAGCTCTAACTCAAGACTTTTTATAATTTAATTTCTCTTTATTCCTACTTCAACAGAGAGGTCTTTTCCAATCTCTCCTACACAAAACGCAAGAATCTTCTAGTTACTGGCACCATTTACAACCTTCATCCTGTTTGCTGAAGTAGATGAATTAGATGTTGTATAGCTTCTACTTTGCATATTTCTGCTTCAACTGCAATATGTTCTGTAATACTATGCCAGAGCTGTGAGGGGTTGGACGGAAGAGGAAGCATGGTAATTTCCCCCTCACTCAGGATGCATCCTAGTTCATAGAGGGTCTTTAGTTTGCTCCCACCCCTGTGGTACAAGAGACTTCACTTCCCAGGAGGCAAAGACTGGCTGTTCATTTACCTGTTCTGTTTGGAAGATAGAGGAACCCTGGGGCTTTCTTTTTGCTGAGTTACCTTGTGGTTGGTTGCGTATTCTAGTGCGTATTTTTAGCAAGTTGTTCTTCTGTCTTTGTCTTCCAGGAAGACAGCAAATTCTTCTGGAAGTTCTTTGGGCCAAGTTTGCACTGTACAGGTAGTAGTCGCCTGAAGCAACAAAAGCATGTGGTAGAAGTTTTGGAATCAGCAGCTGATTTTTATTCTTCTTCTGCAGGGTGGGATTTTGCAAGATCTGTGGAAAAGGAAAGCTCTATTATATTTTATTCAGTGATGGTGAAACGAACCACTGGTATTAATTGGTTAATGTCTCACACATTTTAAAAGCAGTATGTGTAGGCAGGTTTTCAGCTGACAGAGAAGAGCTGCCCAAGAAAACCTAGCATATTTATCAATGCTACAAGGACTTCATTTTTTTCCCCACTTGATATTCATATGAACACAGCTATGGAGAATCATTGACTCTGATATGAATATCAAATACACTTTCCCCCCCCCCCATGTATACGTGTAGGGTTATGTTCTTTAACACCGGCCTTTTGGGAAGAATGTTGCTTTATCACTGGGAAACACTAATTCTGCTCCTCCTTGTGCCAGTGTCTCCCTGTGTTAGTTTTGTGTAACTTTCTTATAATGTGCCACAGTGTATCCATCCCTAAATTGCTATCTCAGGACTTCATCTGCTGCATGGGAAAGCTATGAAGCATGCTAAATATCCCTGCTGTGAAACAAACCCCCTCTAATTTGAAGGTTCTTAGGCTACAGGTATAAATATGAATTAAATCTGCTATTTTTTTATAATGTTCAGTATGCTCCTGTGTTATGCATTGCCAGTATGCCTCACCAGTATGCCTCTCTTCCCAAAAATGTGGCTTGTATCTTGCAGAAGTTTTACATTCTCCTTTATCCAGGTGTTATGCAAAACTATCCTGAGAAGTGATCTTTGATACCGCTAAGTACGTCTAAGGAAAAAGTAATTATAACTCAGTCTGAAATAATGTAGTATATTAAAACATGTAATTTATGTGAAATCAATTACATTGCTCAGCTCTCTTTCTTTATTTTTGTACCTTTGCTCCGCTCTACGCATTTTTTTCTTGAAGGGGCCACTTCTAATCAAGTGTTTGAGAAAGATCCTGACATTTGAATGAGTCACAGCCAGACAACATAAATACATCTCCCTCACTGTCTTATTTCAGCAGACAGTTCAGTCAGTGTGCTCTTTTCTTTAAACTCTAGATGAGGCTTTTTGTGCCTTCTTTATCAGTAGTAGGGCTTCTGAGAGATTTTGGTAAAACTCCATCACTGCAGTCTGATGAATTCAGATCTGCTCTTCTTCAGCTGACAGTGAATAATTGTTACCAGCCTGCCTAGGAGATATGCTATTTACAAGTAATATCGTGGAGTAACTTTTAAGTGCTGATTTCAAGTAGGTGGGAGACAGAGGTATCAGCTTGTCAGAAACTGCTCTGAAATGATTCAATAATGGGATGCCAGTAGTAGTTCAGTATAATGCTGATGAGCTTGTTTCCCCCTTCTTAATAAGCTGCCAGCTTGCCATTGTGTCTCTTGGCTTCCAAGTCTCTGAGCAGATTGATAATACTTGATGTTTATAGGGGTAGGACTATATTTAAGTGTGTTTGTAGATGTTTATAAAAATACATGAACTGTAGAAGTATATAACAAGAACCCAAGAACCTTCTGCATATCATCAAATGTGGGCAACATCATTTGTGTAGCAATCAGATATTTGCTGCCTCAGGGCTCCTACACCAAAGAGTTCTTCTGCTTCTGAGGATAGGAGCCTTCAGCCTGAAAAAGTCTTCTATATATGAACCAAATTGTGCCTTGAGGGTCAGTATGGTGATGATATCCATAAAATGGTCTCCTAGTCTATGTCTGAACTGTGTGAAGTGGCTCTGTCTCCTGATCCAAGCTAAAGATTTTATTCTTATCCATGAGTAGTCTGTCAAACTCACATTCCGTATGCAGGTGAAAGAAAAAAGAAAAATTAAATAAGTCCAATTTTCTCTGTAAATGAGAAAGATGACAACTACCATGTCTTTACCAGTTTGAAAAAAAAAAAATCAAATTATAATTCCAGGGGAAACTTGCTGGATTCTGTGTTACACATTTTTCTGCTAATCTTTAATTTCTGCTATTGTATTTATTAGAAGATATTACTTTTTTTTTTTATGTAACAGAATTCCATGCAACTTTCCAGTCCTGACAAAGGATGACAAATAGGGTTTATAGGTCCAGTTACTTCGGTTGAGCTTGTACACTGTTCCAAACCTTTTCCAGATGTCTCCATCACAGTTGTGTGAATAACTAATTTATTTGTTTCGTGGCAGATCCAAACTATAAAAAAGAATCATTTTCACTTAACACAAAATGATATTTTTGGACTTTTTTGCTAGATAATAAATTTTTCAGGTGAAATGAAACATTTTATTCAATATGAAAGAATAGACTTCATTCAGATTTTAAATATTTTGTCACCTGTTTAAAATGAAATTACAACAATTTTGGAAGAAAGGGTCCTAGATTTCCAAGAAGTTTAGGTACCTTTCACAATACTGAGTAGGAATAGGTGCCTGGTGGAGTGCTGAAAACTAAGATGAGGTAGCTGAGAGGGACACTCTGTTCCTTGACAGAAACCAGCCTGGTTTTATTTGTTTATTTTCATTTTATGAAATCTGACATGTTCTCCAGAGTGTTTTAAACTCATCAGTCTGTCACTTTCCAATGTAAAATGCTCTGTCAGAGTGCTTCCAACCAGCTCTAGCTTCAGCATGTGTCTCAGCAGGCAGTATAGTAGCTTGAGTACAAGGCGGTGGTTCTCCAAGTGCAACACTCGTGTTTTGTACGTACGTCTGAGCCTGGTCTATGCAACATGCAACAGTTTCCTGAGGTTGCCTGAGGCTTTGCTGATGCTGAAATGTGCCTTGAATTTGCTATCCATTGAAGGAGAGTGTGCAAGAAAAGGGGCTTAAGTGAATGATGTGTTTTCTGGAAACATGCTGCTTGCTAACTTACTAGGTTTCCCTGGACAAGAAAATGAATACAAATGGCCAGCTGCATTCCAGTGTCTTGCTTTCCCTGTAATGTATTCCTTTGCTCTGTCGTATGATGACACTCCCACACAGCTGCTAAAATGCTCTTGTTGTTGTAGTGGTTAAAGGAAATTGCTGCAATTAATTTTGCTGTCTTTCTTCTCTTTGATGTATCATTACAATTTCTTGGATAATTTTACAGAGATTGGGTTCTGTTCAAAACCAGTCATGTAGGGGTGAAAAGAATAGGAGGGAAAATAAACATTTGAGCCTTATTTATATATGCTCGTATTTCTGCTTTGGTGTAGGTATCAGCCAATGTAATGAACATGAAACAATACATATACATACATAGTTTCTGTTACTCACATACAAGTGCAATAGGCAAAAATAAGACCTCTCCAAAAGTGAACAATCTGAAGAAATAAAATGGATGCAGGTGCCTTAGTCAAGCTACTTTTATTTCCTAATGACTATAAAGAATGACCAGACCATGAACTCTGAGGTTATGCTTCATTTCTTGGGTACGGCACATTATGTTCTGAGCAATTTCTATTTGTAGTCTTGAAGCAGTTTTAATCTTCAAGTTCACTACAGACTTGACAGTTTTTCCCTCTTTTCCTTGGGCTGCAAAATAATTCTCTTTTCTGCTAGTTCCAGATGCTGGTGCAGTGAATGTTCTTTGGTTCAGTGGTGAGTACAGTAGATCCTGGGATGGAATAGACTGTGGAGCAGAAAGCTTAGTGCTTTGTTCACTGGATTTTATGAATGAGGAAGGGGAGAGGGTAGCCTTCGCAATTTCATCATGTGAAAATTGTTGTAGTCAAAAACAGTATTAAATTCAGAAGTGACATTTCGCAAGCTTTCAGATATGGGTGGAGATATAAACTGAAATGGTGAAACTTTAATTCTTAAAGACTTAAACAAAACTATAGGAAATAATCAAAAGTATAAAACCAGGATTTTAGGGACATTCAGAAAGAACAGGGTTAGTAATAATTAATTTCAGCTTCTAATCCCTTCAATAAATACATAATGTTAGTTTCGATGAGTGGCTGAAGCTGTTCATTGTTTGTGTTACCTTGCAGAGGTAATTTTATCTCTTTTCCAAAATGTTCTTGATTGTGTTATGATGACCTTCAGGTCTTTCATGTAACTCTTGTAATTAATGAAGCAAAAAGGATAAAAAATGAAACAATGGAGATATTTTTATACCCTAACATTTGTGGAAAAAATGAAGTGCAGAGAAGTAGAAGGAGCTGCCTGTGGCAGAGTAGGTCTCCAGGCTCACTTTTACTGAGTGTTGTTCACTTGCCACCCCGATCCTGCCACCCATATGGCTGTCAGACTGTGTGACATATCTGCATTGCCTTTGTCCACCCTGAGGTTTTTCAGAGCCCTCTTCCTCTAGCAAGGTCCGTCTCCCAGGGCTGCAGCGAAGGCCAGGTGTGCGATGCTGCCCAAACCAGCTCTGAGCAGGCTGCAGAGCCCCGCGGGAAACACCACCTCCCTGCTCTCGCTGACGATGTTAAAGTACTGCCCCGTCCAAAGTGCCTTTGCCAACTCAGGTGCTTAGGAAAATAGTAAAAGGGTGTAGTAAAAGCATGTAGGTGCACTCTGTAAAAGAGGAAAACAACTGGGAAATCTCACAGGTTGATCTTTGGTTTTAAAATTCTCCCCTGATAATTGTGTATTGAAGCGACCATTTGAAACCTCACAGGGGTATGCTGGGGTCCTTTAACAAGCTGTGAAACTGTCTACTTCAGTCTCTTTCCTTTCCCCCCCTCCAGTGACTATATGTTTGCTTAAAAACTTAATGAGTGATTGCTTAAAGAGACCTTTTGCCTCAAATGATTTTTCTCGACAGCCACAAAATCATCACTTATTTACATTCGATTTAGGTTGTGATTGGAGCACAGCCTGGTACTTTAGTAAGACGGTCAAAGAAATGCTGAAAACCTCATGGTCTCTTGAACGCAGCTGAACATACAAAAAAATCCAAGTCATGCTGGACATGACCTCAAGTCTTGGGGCAGATTTACACAATGTGTAAACCATCTGAGGGGGTTGGTGCTCCCTAGCTGCCTGTCACTCACCTTTCACGCTCCTCATTCTTGCCGGGTTATTTCATCAGTTGGCTGAACGCTTAAACCAGCAGAACAGACCAGGAGAGTAGCAGCCTGGGTGGGGCGGGGAGGGCGAGGAGGGGGAAGAATGAAGTGGAGAGGGCAGCTTGTATTTATGAGTGTGTCATTTGAGTTCATAAAAGTCAAGAAAGAATGCATAACCAGCCCCACAAATGATTTTAGCTGGATCTGCTTTTGATGAAAAACATTTTGCATAGCAGTGACCTCTTGCAAAAATGACAAATTAAAAAAAAAAACCCTCGAAACTACTTGCAACTGGCCTGAGCACTGGTATAAATTTAGCATAACATAATTAACCATTGCAGAGATAAGAAAGAAAAGATGTATTGCTTCATACTGTGTATTTTAGTCAGCAGCTAATAAATTTTGCATAGAATCCTTCTTCACCTGTGCAGGAAAATATTCACAGGACACCCTTCAAAAGAAAAGCCTTCACATGCAGCTGAAGGTCTGCCTCACTCTTAAAATCACTGGGAATGGCTGCTGTGGTCCTGTTCTCAGTATGCAGACAGTGCCCTGTGCATTTTATTTGCAAGCCTGAAGTCCCTGAGAAATAGCACAGCTCTCAGTGGTAAAAAAACCATGAAGTAGCATCTTACTGTTGTCAAAGTGTAGCCTGAGTCTCAGCTGTCTGGATTACAGTCCAGGGATGAATGATAATTAACATGCTTTAAATAACTGCTATAGTTATATATATACAGTTATATATAATAACTGCTACAGTGCTGCAGGGATTTGTCGTGTAATAATGAACATTGCTTTTTGTTATCATTTGAAGTGCTTGTTTTTTGTACAGAAAATAGATATATGTATCCCTTGATTTATAAAAACAGTATGATAAACTTTCACTAGCAAACTGGCAGGCAGCCTTCACTTGCAATAATCTTATACGGTAGTAGTTGTTGTTGTTATAATTATTATAATTGGTAAGATTTGTTGTTATTTTAATAACTTTCAAAACTGTTTGTTTAGGGGGGAAAGAGAGTTTAGGCCTAGGATTATTTTTACATAGGCAGTTACCTTGCCTAGATTAGTGAGTGTTTTAAAACCAATTAAGCATGCTTGTTTAGTTCCCTGCACCCAGGTTTTCTGTCCACACTAAACAGTTTCCCCCTCCAATTCTCACTTGGTAAGGCTTTCTTTCCTTTTTCTTTTTGAGAAAAGTTAAGTTGCTTCTGGCTTTTTTAACCTTTTTACTGATTTACAAGAAACAGAGCTTGCACTTGAGTTCAAGGAGATTTTTGTGGTTGAAAGGACTAGAGACTGTGTTGAGAGCCTGCCATACCTCTGTCCTAATCCTGCCTCCTCCTGGATGAGGCACTTAACCTCTTTGAGTTCTACCTATAAAATACATTTAATAATACTTAATGGCTTTACTGCCCTTTGAAAATGTAAAGTGCTATGTGAGTGCCGATTACTTTTATTATGTTCCCTGATGGAAGCCCTCAATGTATTTGTGTTAACTGGTACTGCTAATGCACTTTCTGGAATAATCTTTTGTTAACAAAAAGTGAAACAGTTGCAAAATAAAAACTGTGTTTTAGTGAAGGCAGACACAGTGACGCATGAAGGAAAGTCAGGACATGAAAGCACTTAGCTTCACTGGGTATATCTGTGCTGTGTGTCAGCCGTGGGCTTGAGCTACAACGCAACCCAGCTTGACTTCTCTCCAAGCTGCATCCATGCCAGGGAGAGCATAGCGAGGAAGAAACCTCGAGCTTTGGACACACAGCCTGACCATCCACCAGCATAGGACGATTTTCCCAGGCAATCAAGTTCTGCAGAATAATTGGCTCAGGCTGCTGTTCAGTGAGAACTCACTGTCCCCAAAACTCACAGGAACACTCCAAAGCTAGAGGCTGGCTCCCAGGCTGGGTGTTCCCACAGCCCCAGTGGGCCAGTGCGTGGTCCATCTCCCCAGGAGCAGTGCCAGACAAGCTTGTGCTGTGCTGTGGACTTCTGACATTGCTCTCGGGTAAGACAGCAGTATTTCATAAAAATGTGGTAAGGGTTTGTCAGGAGAAGAGAATGTATGTCTGACCAGCAGCAATTATCTGTCACTAACCCTGAAGTGTTTCCATGGCCCTAAATCCAGATTGTGCTTGGTGTGAAGTATTGACTTTGAGTAGATCAGCTTCCACTTGGCTAAGTTTGTACTTGCTTTGACATAGGAAATTTGAAACAGGAGAGTATTTATTAGGTCTGATGTATGCGGGGTACATTTGGAGAGATTCCTGTCCTGAACAAGACAATCCTGGTTATTTGGACCAGGAATGGCCTCAGGAACTTTTTAGTCTCCTCATCCTGAAAAGATATGGACTGGACGGGTCTGAAAAAGTAAGCAATTTTTGTGCAAGCAGAGAGCATTGAGTGAAGTTGTGATAACTTTACACATTCCTGGAAAACAGTTGAAATGGGTCTCATTTACCTGAGAAGTGCATTTTGCAATTGTCATGGTGCAGCTTTTAGGTGGAAGCAGAAAAGACCATCTCCTACAAATGGGATGTGAAATAAAAGTGACAAATGTGACATCCTTGCAGCATCCTGCTCTGGGGACAGCATCAGGTGGGGAGTTTGGCTGGGGCAGCACACCTGTCAAACTGTAAAGCAGGTGTCCTAAGGCCAGCTCAGGGAGCACAGAAATCCTCCCGCAGAGGAGAAGAGCAAAAGGTTGCTTGATCTTGACTTTCAGTATGAATATAGACCGTGAAAGCAGGGTCTCATGGTCCTTCTGACTTTTTGGGTTTTGCCCAAAACCCCCAACATCCCTAACTCATACGATGTTTATGTCTGTAAATTGTAATTGTTATTTTTCAGAAAGAGGTTTTGAACCATTAAAGCTGAAAATGGCAAATGTGAAGTAAAATTTTTAAAAGGAATTAACAGTAATTAAGAGCAGATGCTGTTCTCTCTGATCTCATCTCATTTCATTTCTGACAGACTGTTTAGGCTTAGAGGAGACAGTGTATAAGTTTGGATTGGTATTCTGCTATGTTATAATTATACAGGCAGTGAAAATAGAGAATTCTGAAAGTGCAGACAAAGTATTTAGAGGCTCTAACAATTGTACCACTTGGTCTGTGTTTGCCTTTCAGACTTTCCTTCCTGGAACTCGGCAAATTGGAGTCAATTTTTTTCTGACCCCACTTACAGAAAAAAACAGTAATGATGTACCTTTAAAAAAAATTGAAATAACGAGACAACATTTTTTAGCAAAATATTTGGATTGAAAATATTGGGTTTTAGAGATTTTTGTTTTTCAGTCTTCAAAATAGGTCTTGATTTAAAATGCTGGAGTTGTGTAAACAATTAAACCAATATGTCCATATCATACTTCAGGTGCCCTCAGGAGGGAGAACATAATAAAAGTTTCTTATAATTTTGGTCTGAAGATCTGTGGAAAGAAGTAGGAATAAGTAGCGTTATAGAAATAGCTGCGTGAACATTGAGATTAATGGAAAACAGTGTTTGTGATTCTCTGGTTCACTTTTCCTTGGACTCTGTTTTGTCCTGCTGTTGTGTACAGACAAGGCTATAGTCAAGGTGCAAGTTTTAGCCACTTCTTAGCTTTTAGCTGCCTCTTTGCTAAGAGGTTTCAGACCTCAGCCTTAAGGATTGAAGAGGCTGAGTGATCATGCAAGTTCAGACCAAAATGTCATCTTATGTGCCAGACAGTGTAGATGCAGTCTCACCTCTCTACTTGAAGTGGAGAGGCTGGGCACCAAGCTGCTGGCACTATTGCAAGCACAGATTGCTATAATCGATCAAACAATGGTGACTGAGATATTGGTCCTCCAATGTGCTTTATGTTAGGAGAAACAGATGCTGTTTTTCCTCTTCCTGGCTGTTTCGTGAGAACAGAACTTGCTGTAGGAATTATTTTTCTGTTTGTCTTTTTCATCTACTTAGATATTTTTGTCTATATAAACCTCTCTTTCTTCAGTTGCTTTATTGAATGGTTGCTAGCTATTAGGTTGCAGCACGCACTACTACTTTCCTGCTGTCTTTGCCAACCTAATTAGTGTTTTGTTCCAAATGTGGCCTATTACATGACCGTTGCATAGCTGAGATACTGTCTTGAGTTGTAAATAAAAGCCTTTTTCTGTGGTTGTTGCCACTTTTCAAAACACTGTGTTAAGATAGGAAAAATAGTGGTTGGTCTGTGCAAATTTAAGACACAAGTTGTAGGAATGTTCTGATTTCCCATAGCATTTTTGGACAGTATAACATCCTATATTTTTTGTTATAGGAGATATAAAAATTCCTGTTGCTATCAATTTAAAGACTTTTCAGACAAGTAGGCAGGACATTTAGGAAAGAGATAACCTTTGGAGTTCAATAGTTAGGCCTATGTTGTTCAGCATATTCATAAGTTAGCTGGAAAAAAAAGCCTGAATAATGGTGATAAAAATTGTGGATGATGCTGACTAAGGTGATGAAGACAAGGGCAGACTGAAGAACTGTGCAGCCCTAGTCTCACTGTCTCTGAAAGAATATAGTTGAACTGGAAAATGCTCTGAGAAGGACAAGATGAGTTCAAAGGTGAACAGGCTAACTTTCACGTGAGGAGCGACAGAATATACTAAACATGTTTGGAAAAGAGAAGATTAGCAGAGATGGTGACGTAGGGAATGATGACATCCTTCAATAAAATAATTACATGCATCAAATGAAAGTAAGAGGTTTTTTTTTTCCCAGAACAACAGGAGATTATTATTTTCCTAGTGTCAAATTCTTACTGGAGAGTACTATTTCCAGAGTATATAAAAAATGTGAAGTGGATTAAATGCCTAGGTGGGTTCAAAAAGCATCTGGACAAACTTGGAGGACAAAATGTTAAGGGACATTAAGCACAAAAAGACCATCTTTGGCTCTGGAAGTCCCTGAGCAGCATACCACTGGAGCCTGAAAAAACTTTCTGTAGAAGCATGTTTGTCGTGCTGTATGTTTGGCCATAAGCATCTGGTATCAATTGCTATTGTAAATGGAATACTTTGCTAGATGGACGTTTGCTCTTGCTTCAAAAACTTTTATGCTGCTTTTGCTTTACTTTCCTTGAAAGCACCTGGAGACAGAGTCATTCTTTATGGCACAATGTTGTTTATTGTTTTGCAAAAATCAGCTGAAAGTTAAGTTTCAGGTACCCATCATGGTAATTAAGACATATGGTATAAACATATAGGTAGGATTACAGTTGGATCGGATGAAAAAAGAAGATTGCTTTATCATTTGTTGTGGGAAGAGGAATAGTATGGACACC
The DNA here is from genome assembly GCF_013368605.1 of Nyctibius grandis. Classification (NCBI taxonomy): domain Eukaryota; kingdom Metazoa; phylum Chordata; class Aves; order Nyctibiiformes; family Nyctibiidae; genus Nyctibius; species Nyctibius grandis. The sequence goes on from NC_090658.1 coordinate 58,078,711, forward strand.
TTGTAGTTATGTCTTAAGATTATTAGTAGAAGCTGCAAAATGATGACAATTAAATGATCCCCAAATGATAGTAAGTACCCACTGGTACTGTTAATTTATCTGTATGTGTAAAAGGAATTGTCCAGCCATGGCTTTCATTCTGTAAGTGTCTTTCTTCTGCCAAGCTTATGATACATGAATGAATTAATGGCAGTCTAGCTCTTATGGGTTTTGGCCACACGAGGATTTTGATATGTCTCATAAGGTCATGCAATTGGTCAGTCTGGTATATGGAGTCAGATATAGGTTATATCCATAAGCTGCAATTAATTAATTTATCAACAGTGAAGTGAAGGTCTTTCTTTTTCCTTAAAGCCAGTAACAAAAAATTTGGAATTAAAAAATACTTTTTCTGTCAAAACTTGCCAGCATTAAAAAATACTGATATTTGAGAATGCAGTGCACATCTACACATAATTTTAGTGACATTAAAGTGCAGCATGCTCTGAGTGATGAAGTGACTAATGATTTATTCATCATTTAATTTAACCTTCTGTAACATTGTTCTGAATTAGCTTTCTTGAACAAGAGTATGTCTTAAAAATAATAATTAAATCTTGATTAACGTTTCTAATGATATCAAATTCATGGAACCTTAGTATGTTGCTTAGATAATACTTTTGTTGTTAACAATGGCCCCTCATCTATAGTCTGGCTTGGTGCAAGTATAGCTTCCAGCATGGGCTTCTGTATGCTATGCCATTACCTTTTGTAATGCTGTTCTCTTTTTCTTTAGATATTTATGCGTTCAGTCCTTTAACCCCTTTAATCTACTTAGCTTCAGAAAGAGTAACTAAATTCCTCTTATTCCTCACTAGAGGGCACGTTTTTTCAATGCTTTTATTCATTTTGACGTTTCTCTCTCATTCTGTCCAACTTCTTATCCTGCTTGAAGAATGGTTACTAGATTCAGGTAACACAGAGGTAATTTAACTTCCTTACTCACTCAGAGTTTCTGTGTTTTTTTATAAAGTTCGTTATCTTTATTAGATGCAGCTTCCCACTGGAAACTCAAATTTGGCTGATTTTTCTCCATCATGTCGAAGCCCTCTGCATAGCTGCCACTGTTTGTATTTTGTATATATGCCTAATGTTCTTGGTTTGAAACTTATGTCTTTATATATCTTATGATGAAGCTAGTGAGTGATTTAGATTCCTCACATTATCAACCTGCTTCTTTGCATTATTTCCCACATGCCATCATGACATCTGAATAATGATTTCTGTTTTTTTCCATGTCATCATTAAAAAAATTGTCTAGGGTACAGAAGTAAGCTGTATGGTGTTCCTCTAGAAATACTTCAGTTCATTTCAGTTCGTTACACTTTTGCCATTACATACCGAGATGTGTAATTTAAAATATATTAATTCAGTTAATCTGTTGCATGTTTTTGTGAAATCAAATGTCTCGTAGAAGTCTGTTTCATCAAAACTATTATTTTTATCAACTAAACTTATAATGTCACTTAAAAAGCCATCAAGTTAATTTGATAAGGTTTTTATGAATTACAGTTGATGTGTAGTTTTATATTACAGACTTTTAAACCTGTATTAATCCAGGTTTGTGTTAGTCATTTTGTTATAGAACCCAAAGTAGATGTCAGGCTGACAGATTATTTAATGCTTTAAACTATGGACTTACAATCAGTTTTCTTTTTCATCCTAGTTTTTTGAAAATTCCTTAGCTTCACTGAAATCAGAGTTAATATTCCAGATAGCCATAATATTGTTGGCCAATCCTTTTAGTACTTTTTAATGCAAAGTATTCATGTTCAGGTATTTTAAAAGTTGTTGGCATTGTCGGGCAGTGTATTTTTATTCTCAGAGCATGTTAGCAAAATATCCCTCCTCTACAATACCAGTGAAGTAATTTATTAGCTCTCTTTTTGACTTTATCTCTTTAGTTTTTGTGCAGATTACTTAGGCTCGGTGCAATCAGAAATTTCATATGGGGTGACGGGGAAAAATAGAGCTAATAAAAAGATAGGGCTTAAAAGGGGTTTGAGAATAGGTGTAGTAAAAATAAAGACAAACACAGTGTGGAGAACAAAGCAAATTTTGACATCCAGAATATTGTAGAATGAGCAGAGTTTTACAGGAAAGTGAATTGCCACAGTTGTAACAAGCTCAGTTTTTCTACAACAATCAAAACAATCCTCTGTAGCATAGTTTGCAGCCACATGAAATGATGGCAATATAACTGACTTGTAATGCATTGATTGCAAACTTCAGACACCACATGGGGACTTGTATCCCTGCGTTGCTGTGGTACTCTTCAAGCATGGATAAAACCACTATATTATTATATGTTGTGATACTTAATAGGAAGCATGGTGTTTATTATTTGTTCTCTATACATCGACAGCAGTTTCTTTCTGCCAATTTAATTCTTGAGTGCTGTAATCAATGCTTTGTTTTAAGAATGTTGCTCTTTTAAGTTTCAGCTCTATTGTTTCAGGCTGTTTGAGTGACTCAGGCAAATGCCATTCCATCAGTCTGTGAAGTCTGAAAGTCATTTTGCATTTGGTAATAGAGGAAAAATACAGGAAAAGACAACACTTTTTTTTTCAATAGTTACCTCTTTCATAAAAATAGCAGGTAATGTAACTGTCTAAATTCACTCCTAATGATTGATAGATGAGTTTAATTTCAAACATGTCAAATTTTTTTCCTTTTTTAAAAGATTCTTTATGAATAGACTGATTAGCTCTCAGACATTTTCATTAAAAATAATTGTATCACCGACTATTTTGCAGAACATGACAATACTTTGTACGTTATTGTGAACTATATTTTGTTCCTTCTCCTCCTTTTTGTTATTTAATAAATATATTTCATAATGTAATATTTAACTTTAAAAATATGTGCCTTTTTTTTTTAATCAAGACAGTACTTGAGAGTATGTCAAGTATAGTACTCAAAACTGACTCAGTATATACCTCTAGTGAGGACACAACATAGAAGCAAAATCACTGTCCTTTACTGGGCTGGTAAGGTAGTTTACTCTGTAACTTGTATTCTGAAGATTAATATGAATAAATTACAACTGAAAAAAATTATTGTGAAGTTCAATAATGTGTTTCACACGTAACACTGAGTAAAAGACAAATAAGATCTGATTCAAGGGAACTTCTATACATTTCATTTTAGCAAGTTCATGCTAATTTCAAAGCATAACTTACACTAAGATCTAACAACTTGCATTATGCAATCTCCTCTTCACTTATATCTTTGGATTGAAAGTAACACTCCTGAAAAGTGAGAATCTCAAACAGAGAATGATATTAATTTGTTCCATGAAATGAACACTGGAATGACCGCTGTCATTATGCTTTCATGTCTACCTTCACTGTTATTCCTTCATATTCATGTTTTAGTATTACTATAAACAATTTTGCATTTATTGTTTCTAGGATTGGTTAAATACAGAGTAAGAGAGGTCACTTCCTTCCTCCAGGTGCTATAGTCCAATAGAAATACAAGCAAGTGGCTCATCAGTGAATTCTGATTGGGCAGTGATCAGCATTTACTTGCTAGTTTATTTGAAATGCTGTATTGGGCCCTCTTCCACACAGGTATGGCACTTGCAGCACGGTGAATTGTTCACGAGTCTGTAGAACAGCATTGCCCCAGGAAAAGTGGTCTGGGATTAGCTGATTACAGTTATAATTTCATTTTATAAGAGGCATTTTTCCATTCTCCCTCCAGCATGACCCAGGCAGTATGGCACTGGAGCAGACGGCTGCCCCTTTCTGCAGTGTGCACCTGACTTCCCAGGCCACTAGCAACAGGCGTGGGGATGGATATGCTCACCTGGCTCTTGCCCTGCTCTTGGGGCAGGGCGCAGCCAGGACACAATCAGGGAGCTAGAAAGAGCTGACTGTTCTGTAGGATGGAGCCATGGTGGACCTAATAATAGACAAAACTCAGCCTGAAATGTAAAGAGGACAAATGTCTGTTTTACTGATTTTTTTTTTTGGTTATCCTGCTCCAATGCACTTTTTAACCTGATTCTCTGAATAATGTTGTTCCACTTACAAACCTGGAGTGTTTTTACTGTCTCCTATTTATTCTTTCAGGATTTGTGGATTTAACACTCCATGATCAGGTCCATCTGCTGGAATGTGCCTGGTTAGAGATACTGATGATTGGCTTAGTCTGGCGCTCCATGGAACACCCAGGAAAGCTTTTATTTGCACCTAACCTATTACTGGACAGGTCAGTCTGCATGTTGCTGTGAATTATTTAAGTGAATGTATTTCTACTGCAATCAGATTAATTTTTAGCTTGTAGTCATGTCACTAATACTACAATTTCACAGTACGTCACAAATTAAACAGGGGTATAATAGGCGGGACTGGAAAAGGAACTCTAAAAAACCTAGAAATACTCTGGAATGTGATGCTGGTCATTTATTAGACAAGTAACACAAGTGAAAGTCACCTGCTGCTGGAAGTTCTTTCTTTCAAAGGCAGCAGAAAATTCCTCTTATAATCTGTATGGTTTGTTGCAAAATTAAATTAAATTAAAATTAAATACTGAACAATAATCACTTAAGATAATTATTTCTGCTTACCTAAAATCCTCCTAGTTAGTCTTAGTTAGAATTGGTTTATCCAAGCAGCCAGGCAAAATTTTGGAAGAAAATCCTGGTAAATTCTCTTATTTGCAGAGAATACGTTAAAGTTTGTTTCTTTTTTCTCCTGAAAACTGGAGTCAAATATGTAAAAGACATACCTGCTTGCTGCCTTAAGCCTTTTTTAGTCAGTCTTGCTAATATGCTGTAGGTGTTTCTAAGTGAGAGAGAAAAATGTGCATTTCTGCCATACGATATCCTGGATTCTAGATGGCAGTTTTCACAAATAAAAGCAGGAAGACTGACAGATTTTTAAAAGCTATTCTATTTATCTTAACACAAACTCAAGTTCTCTTTTCTCCCAGTCATGAAAAATTTCAGCCTTGGGAAAGAGTGTTAAAAGAGAACAACCAGAGAGCAGAGGTTGTGGCAAATGACTGTGGCAAATCCAGAAACAGTTGGTTAAAGAGTTATCCTAACTCTTGGTAGTCTCCTTTTGCTGAAGACTACTGCCCGCATAGCAGAGTTGGCAGGAGAAAGCTTATGTGTGCACACTGGTCACTTCAGTGCAGAGTTTGGCATCTTGGTGTAAATTCAAGGTGGAGGAAGAGCTGAGCTGAGGATCTAGAGTATGTGGTGAGACAGCTAAGAGCTGGGCATGCTTCTGATCTCTTCCCGTAGCTGCAGGGGCAGTGAGCTACAGCAGAGGGATAGCAACAAAAAGTCAAGGGCAGTGCCTTCAGCTACTGCAACAATTAGCTGGGTGAATGAATTGAAACTCTTATTAGCAGAAAAATGTCTTTTGAGTAGCTTGCTCTGTCAAATGTGGGGTACTGAGTTTTCATGTTTGCATTTGTGCAGTGTTATTCCTTTGATTCCCCTCCCCATTGGTTTACTTTTCCTATTTTAGTAAAATATAAATGATAATGCCTAACAGTATAAAATATAATATTTCCTACGAATAGAGAAGTATTTATTGCCTTAGGAAAAAACCTATTCCACTTGTGTAAGCACATGATCTGTGAGCTATGGAACTAGATACAAATAAAACACCTTCTCATTTTGTGTACAGAAAATATCTGCTTGCCTAAATGTAAGTATAGTCTTGTCCTTGTTTCACTGGGGTTTGGTTTCAGTTTGTGGTCAGCCATAGTGATCAAGGCCCTTAGAAGTTAAATCCAGGGCAGCTGACCCTGGCTGGCCCACAGGTGTGTTCTATATCATTAACATTAAGCTCACTATAAAAGAGAGGATTTGCTGGGAAGAAGTGGGGGGTTTTTCTTGCTTCTTCTTCATGTTCATTGTTGTGGTTCCTGGAGCAACTTGCTAGTGATTTGTAGATGAGCATATTTTTGTCTGTTTTGTGTTGTCATTTATATTGATTTTCTTGATTTCATTAAATCTGGTTAACTTCATCCCATGAGTCTCCCTCTCTTTTTCCCAATTCCCTTCCTCATTTGGGGAAGGGACACTGGGTGAGAGAAAAACTACTATTGTTTAGCCCTGGGTGTGGGCTAAATGAAGACAAGTCTTCTCAGGAAAACAATTTTAAAATAATTTCTTAGTGCACATAAGAAGTAAAATTTACTACTGTAGGAAAGTAAGTATAGCATATTATTGAAAACTGCTATAAATTGCAGTATAGCTTCCAAAGGCCAACCCATCTATTCCACATTCCATAATACAGGTTGTGAGAAAAAATTGAAAACTGAAGAGCAGAGCCAGAGCACCATTTTTTCCTCCTCTTAGCTAAGAAAAACAGCTAGTAAACACTTGAAACTCTGGTCTACCTCAAATAAAAATCCCCATGCTCTGAATGAAATGGAATCTGAGCTGTTGATTCACAGAATTTAAACAACACTGCTGGATTACAGAAAACAATTGCATGCAACTGGAACCACATATTACTTCAGGGCTCAAAAATCAATTAATTCATAATCAAAATAGGCTCTTCATTTTCTGACTTTCAAACAAGACTGTTTCTAAAAATGTAGTTCTATTATATGTCTTCATTTTCAAATAATAAGAAACATTTCTAAGGCATTGTATGCTTGCCTCATTCTACTTGGTAGGGATATTTGCTCAAACTAAAATAATAAATTACTTGAGTCTGGGGACCTCTGATATGCTAATTAATTAACTAACTGTTGATTTACTAGTTAATTAGTGCTAACAATAGTTTGATGTGCTAATTTGATTCATGCAAGTTGCCTTTTGAGAATGTTATAGGGCAAAAGTATACTGTTTGTCAGATTCGAGAGGGCAGGGCAGAGACTGATTCAAAGCCTGTTTAACTCAATGGAGTCCTTCCACTGCATCAGGTATTTGTGCAAATATCACAAGAGTGCAAAAATTGTTTGGTGCATTATTGTTGTTGATCTAGATAATGAAATCATCTGATTGAATGGCTAAAATAATGGAAAAGATGGATGCTGTAGTACAGTTTCCTTTCATCTGTTCTCTCCTTACCCTTCAGCATGTTCTTTACAGGATATTCCTTTTCAATGTTTTCATCCACACCATTCTGTCCTGAATGCCCATCACACTTCCCCTGTTACCTGATCTATGGTTTACATAGCATAGCATTTACAAATATTAATTTAGCTACTGTCTATAATCCAGAGTCACCAACTACAGATGGTAAAACCTAGATCTGTCTCTAACCTGTGTTTTTCTGGACTTAGTGCAAATTCAGTGTTGTTAACATGGAGATTTACCACATTTTGCGTATACTCGCTCTGATCATTCTGTGGCAGACATCCTCTCTGATTTGCACATCCCTTTCATTTTTCACATTCAGGCTTCTGTCTCTAACAGATTCTTTCCATCTAGAATGTTGGACATAAATGGTTGTTTGTATACATTTGTACATAAAGCTCAGAATCACAGAATCACAGAATCACAGAATGTTAGGGATTGGAAGGGACCTCTGGAGATCATCGAGTCCAATCCCCCTGCCGGAGCAGGATTGCCTAGACCATATCACACAGGAACGCGTCCAGGCGGGTTTTGAATGCTTCATTAGTGACCTGCTGCTCTTATTTATTTCAAAGGGAAAAAGCTCATAGACAACAAGTATATTTAAATTTACACTTCAAAATAAATTTGAATAACAATTGTGTATTTCATTTTCATCCCATCTTTAATAGCAATAGATTCTGTCCTGGAAGCCCAGCTCAAACAATCATCCTGTCGTCAGGATGTCATCTACTTACCTGATAGAGCTGCATGATCAACTTGTAGAGTTAAGGAATTTGTTGAAATAATTACATTTCTCTTTCATCTTTTACTTTATTGTTGGATTTTGAGATGTATTAGTACATTGTAGACCCCAGAGAATGAAAAAATAATGTTACAAGAGATGGAATTATACATCTTAAAACAATGCAAAAGGAATCACTTCTATTTATTGTAAGTCAGTCTTTACTGTGCTTTGGAGCAAAATTCAAAGACTACCTGATTTTGTAATTCAAACAACCTAAATGTAAATCAGGAGGACCCTGCCAGAGTTTGGGGCGGTGCTGGGTAATGCTCAAAGTGATGAACTCCTCTTTAAAAAAAAAAAAAAATGGAAAGAGAAAAACCCCTTTCATTATGATCTTACCAATTTTCAGCTTTTAGAAAAAGAGGTTCCCTGGGTGGGTTTGTAGGCACAGAACAGAAGTTTTCAGAGAGAATGAAATAATTTCTGGATTCAAGATAGCCCTACACAAATTCTAAGATTTCTTGTTCATCTAGTCACTCTGACCTTGGAAGCTCAGGCCCCAGTTCTAGGTCATGTTGAATCATGACACTGATCTTTCCAAAATCAAACTTTCTTTGCATTTCTGATATGAAGAGAATTTTGAAATATTTTTGGCTTTAAGGTGATTCAGACTGAATGTAAATTAAACTCAAAGCGCCTTCCTGTCAACCAGTATAACATTTTTCAGCCAATTATTGTAACTTTATTATTCCCAGATGGAGAGCATTTGCAATAATTTTCTAATCTAAGTGTCATCAAATGTGACAAAAAATAATCAGTTTTCTTAGAATTATTATAGCAGCATTTTAGAGACTTTTCCTATCTGACATATTTGTGGATCCATTTCACATCATCTTTTACCAAGGAAAAAATAACTTAAAAGGTACCTAGTAGTTAATTGTCTGTATGTTTCAGACCTGATTCACCACTGATGAAATGTATAGTGTACTCTTACTTTATCTGCCTACGTAGATGACCCTCTGTTGATCTAGTCAGGAAAGATGCTTATTCATGACTATATGGGTCTGAGAGCAAGGGTCAAGGGCATGGGAGCCCAGGTGGTCAATCCACTGGGATGGCTGAGTAGAATGGGAGGAAGAGCGAAGAGATCCTGCAGGTCAACAGCTGGTTGCATAGCTGGTGTCAACAACAGGGATTCAACTTTTATGAACATGAGACCTGCTCCGAGGATAGAGGATGGTTAGGAAGAGATGGGATCCACCTCATCAAGTAGGGCAAAAACACAATTGCCACAGGCTGGCCAACCTGGTGATGGAGCCTTAAACCAGGAATGACAATGGAGGGAGATGATGACCCACAATCAAGTGAGGAAGGTGGTAGATTGGGCTGGTAATAGAAGGGTTCAGAGTGATGTGGACAGGAGAGATGATGTAATCAACACAACGGAGTAGTAGGAGACCCTCCTAAGTGTGTGTATGCATGCAAATACAGAAGTGCCTACAGGACAGCAATATGGGGGAAGCTCCATAAATTTTCTGGGAAATCCACACAACTGGGTGCTTTCTGAGCCACATGTTGCCTCTTGGAAAAGAAGGCTGATAGCCTCCTGGGCTGCATTAGGAAAAGTATTACCAGCAGCTAAACGTAGGTGATTCTTCCTCACTGCTCAGCCCTGCTGAGACAAATCTGGAGTGCTGTGTCCAGTTCTGAGCTCCCCAGTACAAGATAGACATATACATACTGGAGTGAGTCCAGTGAAGGGCCACAAAGATGATTAATAAACTGGAGCATCTCTCATACAAGGAGAGGCTAAGAAGACTCGGATCTGATTGATGTGTATAAATACTTGATGGGAGCAGGGGGGTAGTAAAGAAGACAGAGCAAGATTCTTCTCAGTCACAGGACAAGACATTGTGAAGTTTCCATCCTTGGAGATACTGAAAACTCAACGAGATATGGTCCTGAGCAACCTGCTGTAGGCGGCCTTGCCCTTAGCAGGGGCATTGAACTAGATGATCTCCAGACAGCCTTCTCAACTTCAGCAGTTCTGGTATTCTGTGACTAACTGTAGGTGAAAACCACTTTAAACTAGATTTTTGTTTCTTTTTTAATTTATAAATGTGTCACTCCATATTTATTGCAAATATTCGTCAATGATGCCTTTTAAATCTTGGACTTACTTTAAAACTTTTGAACATATTTTAGCCAGAAATTGATCCAAACCTCTATTCTGATAAGCTTATATCAAAAAAAGAAACAAAGGCTCTTAATAGTACACTCCAGGAACAGCAAGATGTAACATCAGCCATTGACTGTAGTCTATAACGTTCTTCAGGGTGCGTCATTTGAAAGCCAGTGTTCAGGGAGAAATGGGATTAGTAAAAGATGTCGCTACTTCTGAATTACTTTGCTATCACCTTTAATAATAAAGGCTCATGAACAAGTTGATTTAAAAAAAAAAAACACAGAAAACAACACAACAGAACCACTACAGAACAAGCCTTATATCTAATTTCTGTCTTTCTGAAGCTCTCACATTCATGCCCACCTACCACATACTGGTCAATTTGTGTGACAGTACAAGCCTAATTGCTGTGATCAAAAAAGCCATTTTTTTTAAAGAAAAATGCTATTTAACCTCATCAGTACTGACACATAACAATAAATAAGCTAGGCATTTCTCTTCATCAGCAGGCCTTGCATTTGATACTGTGGTTTAATTTAGTCCTGGTACTCTCCACTTTTCTCTTTGCCTCCTGTTCTTTGGAGATTGCTGTTTTGTTCTAGAGCTTCGGGGGCTAATTTTTTTTCACATTTTATTTTTTTCCTGCTTACTTTTTCCCTAGTCTTTTCTACAATCTCCAGAGTTACTGGTTAAACGCAGGATGGTCTGAAGTAAAATTTCACTGCTGATAATTTCCTCATCCTTTATTGTTAAAGCATAGTGTTGTAGAAAAGGGGGAATCCTCAGTTAGTTAAGTAGCCCTCCAATGCCAGTCTGGCAGTATTTAAGGCACCCCAATGGATGTTCTTGATTTGGTCTTAAAACTTTGGAGCTGGATCTTTCCTGACACCCCGCTTCCTTAAGATGTTTTAATGCATCACTTTATATATGAGTAGAAACTGTTTATCCATGTCTTTTAATAGAACTAATGTATATAGAACACATTAATGTCTATAAAAACCGTCTCATCTTGAAGACATGCACCACCTATGCATAAAACCTGCAATAATATTCTAATGGATAGAACATTAAAAAATGTTAAAATATTTTGACAATTCTTTAGTGCTTCAGAAATAGCACGGAAGACCACACTGCTCTTTTATCTATATCATGATTCTGCTCTGTCTGTTATCTGTTCCCAGGCTTCCCGCATTTCCTCTCATATTTGACTTTATTTTAACATCTCTCATTTGGTGTGTGAATTAGCTGCTACTTTTGGTTCAGAGCTAGCTCAAAGAGCAACAACCAAAAGAGACATCAGAAAAGATAGTAAACCTCAAAGGATGGTGGGCTGGTAATTTTGTCAGTACCGGAACAGGTAGGAATTGCCTATTTGAGCTTCAGGCTCAATCCTAATTGTCACTTTCTTGCTATAGAAGAGAGAGAGAGGTGTGCTGGGTGAAAACTGCTGCTGTGCATGGGCAATCACTTTTTTCAACCTGTTTTGGGGAAGTGATGATGCCAACAGCAGTAACTCAAAGGGAGGGTTATGTGAAAAGTTATAAACATAACCACCCAGCTCAGTGGAAGAAAAGAGAGCCTTGCTCTTAGAGGTCCCTTCTGCTCCTGCCTTTTCCTCCCTCAAAATTATGTCTGGAACTGATATTTCAGTTTTATTTCTTAGTTGGCAAATGTCTATTTCAAGAAAGTCTTGACGGGAAAAAAACTTGATTCCATGTTGAACTGTGCTAATTCCAGTCCAATACTTCTTCAATTGCCCAGCTGTGAGTGATTCTCAGACTGTGATTCACACATGGACACTAATGGCACATATTTTTGAGTAAGTAGCCAAAAACGTTGCATTTGTTTAAACAACAAGAAATAATTACTGCAGCAGTGCTGTAAATCAGCTGAAAGAGATTTTAGTGAACAACACCCACCCCCTCAAAAAAAAGCAAAAAAAAAAGCAAAATTAATACTTGAAGGTAACTTTCTGAAAAATGTACATGCTCTCACTTTAGGTTTCCTCCCTCTGAATTTGTGTCCTTGCCGCTGAACAGATAGACATTCTTCTTTGCCTATGCCATGACTGAATAAATTAATGAATAAGAAATAAATCCTAACCAAATATAATAGAAGTATGAGAATGAGATGTAAGGAGGATAAAACACCAAGAAGATATACATTCAGAATGAATAGACTCTGATGAATAGAAAAGATTGTACTCCTTCCAAACCTTTTTCCAAAATACAATCCAAGCTTAAACTGATGAAGAGATTTTGAAGTATGAGAAAGATGGGTTAACTTTTAAATTTTATTTTTCTTCTCCATTTTATACTCTGTGTCAGATTTATGCATAAACTGAAGCCAAAGGGCTGTAATACGGTGATGGCTTTTCTTTTTTTTACCACTGCATTAATACATCAAACCTTATTTGTATGATATAAGGATTGCTTTTATTCTTTACTCAGGTGCTGGCTACATGTTTGGATTCTTGGTTAAAAAGCTCAACAATAAATCCTTGCTTCTAATGGTACCCTCTGAAACAAAACTCTTTCAGGAACTTCTCTAAAAATTTCATTTAGAAACAAAAATTTTGGTTGCAGATCATTTTGTCCAACCTGTTTCTTGAAGCAAAACCATTGCCAACACCAGCTTAGGCCAGCTGTGACTTTGTCTAGCTTTGTCTTGAAAGTCTCTAAGGATGGAGAACACACAGCCTCTCTGAGTGCCTGTTTCAGGGTTGTACCACCCTCCTACAATCCAGCCTGAACCTTCCAAGCTGCAGCTTGCAGCAGTTAGCTGCCTTTTGATTTTACATTCACCGCTCCTGAGAAGACCTTGGTTATACCCTTTTTGTAATGCCCCTTGAAGCAATTGTAGACTGCAGTTTTGTCTGTCCCCTCCCCTATATACTTTGCTTCCTTCTCACCAGACTGAACAGATCGAATCACTCAACCTCTCCTTGTAGCCCATGCGCTGCATGCCTTTGATCATCTCCACATCTTCTTGAGCTGAGGAGCCTGAAACTGGGCACAGGCACAGCCTCAGCAGGACCAAGTAGAGGTGGGGGGGAAAATAATTTCTCTTGTTCTTCTGGCCACATTCTTTCTGACATAATTTTCATGCAGTTTGCCTTATCCACAAAGAGAGAATGCTGTTGGCTTGCATTTTATTTGGTTTCCATTTTCCAGGAGGGCTGCTGCTCAGCCCAGTGTTTTTCCAACCTGTACTGATGCATGGGCTTAATTGGCCCTGAGTGCAAAATTTTGTACTTTTCCTTGTTGAACTTTGTGAGCTTTCTGTTGGTTCACTTCTCCAGGGTCCTTCTAGCACTGAGGTTGTGCTACGTGGTGGATCAACCTCCCTCCAGCCTGTATTTAGTATCATCCACAAATTTGAAGATGAACTTTTTATCATCATCCAGATTATTGATAAATATATTGAACAGTATTGGCTCCAGCATGAACCCCCTGGAGTACTTATTACTTACCACAAACTAGGTGTTGAGCCATTACTGCTACACTTTGAGTCTGGTGATCCAGCCTATTTCATAGAATCATAGAATAGAATGCGTTGGGTTGGAAGGGACCTTAAAGATCATCTAGTTCCAAACCCCCTGCCATGGGCAGGGACACCTTTCCACTAGATCACGTAGGGACACTAGACCATGGACAGGGATCACCTTTCCACTCATGTCTGCTCAGTTTGTATTTCCCTGGCTTACAGATAAGAATGCTGTAAACCAAAAGCCTTACTACAGCTGAATTACATTGCACCCACCACCTTCTCTTTGATCATTTAACTAATTGTTTCATCATAGAGCCAATCAGGCTGGACAAGCACAATCTGGTTTCCTGGATCCTCCTTGATTTTGTCAAAGTTGAGTTAGCCTTCTACTATTTATCAGGGACTTCTTTCAATCTCCATGATTTTTTCTAAGTGAGAGATAGTAGCCTAAAGAATACATTGACCAACAATTTCAGCACCCTGAAATTAACCCCCTTTGACTTCAAAGATTGGAATTACTCTTCAGAGTAATTACTAATTCTCTAAGTAACTCCCTAACCTGTCAATATGCTTCTGTCACCTTTGCCAGTGAAACCTGACATGCAAAAAAAAGAAAAGCTGTTGAGTGTTTCAGTCTTCCATGTAGTCAGTCACCAGGTTTTCTCTCTCCCATTTGTCAACTCTTCTTTCTTGCTGAAATTCTGTTTGTTGCTGCCATACTTGTAAAATCCCTTCTTGTTACCTTCTGTGTCCCTCAGTAGTTTTAGGCATAAATGCTCAAACAGTGCTTTGGTACTCCTTTGCTGCCTGCTTTTATTTCTATTTATTTCTTATATGTTCTTTTGCCTTTTAGTTCATTAAAGAGCTCTTTGCTTAGCCAAGTGAATCTTCTGTTTAAATACCTGATCTTCCTCTGCGATGGGATGGGCTTGTTCCTGAGCTTTCAATAAGTTTTCCTTAAAATATCGTCTAGTTCCCTTGACACTTTCCCCCATCATGTTTCCATGAATATTCTGCCTAGCAATTTGCTAAATAAACTGCAGTCTGTTCTTCTGAAACCCAGAGTCATAGTTCCATTGTTTGCAGTCCCAGCCTACCTCTGGATCCTGAGCTCAGTCACATCTCATGGTTGCTGCAGCCAAATTTCCCATCTGTGGCCACATTCACCAGAAATTTCTCATTGTTTGTGAGGAGTGGGTCAATAGAGCATTGCCCTTGGTTGGCCACTGTGCTGTTCGTGTTGGGAAGTTATCACCAACACAGTCCAGAAACTCCCTGCATTACTTGCACAATGCTATGATGACCTTCCAGCCAATGATTGCAGTCTATCCATGTAGAAATCCTACACAAGAATGTAGACCAGTGATTGGAAGACTTCTATGAGTTATTTATAGAAAGACTTATCTACTTTATTCTCTTGATCAGACAGTTTGTAACAATCCCCTCCCCCCAGTCATCAGTGTTAATTTCTCCTCTGACCTATACACAGAGTCCCCTGACATATGGGGTTCTGTTTTTTTATGGTCTGTGCAAAGTCTCCCTTTATGCAGAGCTGAAGTTCTTCCCACCTTCTTCCATACTTGTCCTTCCTAATCAAGTTGTACCCATCCATGACCATTCTCCAATCATATGTGCTATCTGATCTGATATGTGCACTATCCCACCAAGCCTCTGTGTTTCCAGTTTCATCACAGCCATCTGACTGTGTACAGACTTCCAACTCTCCTTCTGTATTAGAGCAGAGCACAGGCATTTGAGCTAAGTCTGTGAATACCCTCCCTTCTAACTGGTGATGTGAAAGTTGTCCCTGCAGCTTTCTCTCAATCATACCTCCCATGTTTCTTAACTTACCTTTAGGCTTAGGAACACATCCTGTGACAAGCCTTGTCTAGAGGCTTCCACACCAAGTTACTAAGTCCATTTGTAAAGTTGATCTTCTGTTTCCTAGTCTGGTGGATCCCATCTGTTCTTGGCAGTCCCTTGAAGTCTCCTTGAAGTACCACGACCAAAGAAGCCAGAGAGATAACAAACACACAGTCAGGTTTTGGTTTGATGGGTGTATCTGTTCCTACCTGGGCTTTTCCCTTTGAATGGAAAGGTTGATGAGAACATCCCCTGAGTCCCTGTTCCCCTCACCTAAACACCCTTCACTGTTAATGTTTACTTGTCTGTCACTTGATCCTGTGTTTCTATAAAAGACATTCCTGATATCTAGGGTTTTTCCAAGACTTAAGTAAAATCTAGGTTCTTATTCCTATGTACAGGGTTCAAGGAGGAGAGGATTGAGTTAGTAAAAGCAGACTAATTAATTCATGAATCTCTTAAGAAGTCTTGTCACATACAAGTCCCTGGGATGGGCTGCATCCAAGAGTGTTGGATGATGTAATTGTGAGGCTGTTCTCTATCATCTTTGAAAGGCTGTGGAGACAAGGAGAGGACCTTAATTACTGGAGAAAGGCATATATTGTACCCATCTCCAAAAGAGAAAAGAAAGGCAGCCTGGGAACTACAGGTTGGCCAGTCAGCATCACTTCTATCATGAGGAAAATCATAGAGCAAATTCTCTTGGAAGTTGTTTATGTGAATAGGAAGGAGAAGATGATGAGTGTGAATTAGCACAGGTTTAGGGTATATTGTGCTTGACCAAACTGATTGCCTTCTGTGATGATTAGGTCTCTTGTTAATGGTTCACACTACCTTGATATTAGTTACAGCTGGAGTTCCTCAGGGGTCTATCCTAGGACATGTCCTGTTAAATGTCTTTGTCAATGAGACCTGGAGAAGGAGATGGAGTGCACTGTCTTCAAATCTGCAGTTGACATCAAAGTAGGGGGTGCAGCTGACATACTAGAGGGCAGAGCTGCCAAGCAGATGGACCTAGACAGGATGGAGGAATGGGCTGACAGGAACCTCATGAAATTCAGCCAGGAGAAATGCAAAGTCCTGCACCTCTGATGGACTTAATCCACTGTCACTGTTCAAGCTGGTGGTCTAACTAGCTGGGGAACAGCTCTGCTGGAAAGGACCTGAGGTGCTGGTGAACAGCAATCTGTGCATGCTCCAGTACTGCACCATGGCAGCAACGAAGGCCAACAGTATCCAGGGCTGTTATCAGTGGTAGAGTAGGCAGTAGAGCAAGGGAAGTGATTATTCTGCTTTTATTTGGCATTCATTAGACCATATTGGGAATTTGCACCCCTCATTACAGGAAAGATGTTAATAAACTTCAGTACACCTAGTGGAGAGCCACCAAAGTGGGCACACATGCCTTGTGGTTGAGAGAAGTGTATTTGTTCAGCCTGGAGAAGAGATGGCTTTTGAGCGTGCGTAACCTAAAATCTACAAGGTTATCAAGGCTCTTTATTAAGATGCCTGATGGGAGACTGAGAAACAGGAGTCATAAATTGAAGCAGAGGAGATTCTGACTGGATATAGAGAAGAAAAAAAACATGATGATGAAAATAATTAAGCTGAGACAGGTTGTGCAGTCTCCATCCTTGGATGTTTTCAAGACCAGACTTGCATAAAGCCTTGAGTGAGCTGACCCTACTTTGAGTGGGAGGTTGGACTAAAGACATCCTGAGTTGTCTTCCAGCCTGGATGATGCTGTGATTCTGTAAACTTACTAAAGTTAATGCACATAGTACTTTTATGCAGTGACTTAAGTCCTTTAATTCACATGCCTTAACTTTCCCAAACACTTCCCAATAGCCAAGTATTAAGAATTCTTCTGAGAATACACTGACACTTTGCAGTAAACAAACTTGTTTTGTTTTGTTTTCAGTAAGCTGAGAGTACACAAAGACAACAACATGATGGTGGGATAAGGATAATTTTCAAGTCTATTGCTTAACTTGCCCTCCAGGAAAGTTATCTAGGTCTTCCTAGATAGGCCTTCGTATCAACTGGACATATAGCTGTGAAGATGTGATAATACTATCAGCTTATGTTAGAAAGTTAGAAGGCAATTCAGGACAACTGGAGATTCCAGTTGTCCTGGAACAAAAACAGGTAGTTTTTGTTGGTTAACAAAATCAGTGTTGTAGCCTAGAAAATAAAAGCATTTGATTAGAAGCCTGCATTTCAAAGATACTAAGCTCCTGCAGTTCCCACTGATTTCAGTGGAGCTGGATCTGCTGCCTAACTGAAAATAAAGCAGAAATTTCTAAATTGTTGCTTGCACACATGAATGCCTAAAGCTAGGTATATAGCTTCATCTAAATTACTTATAGTCTACCGAAAGAGGTACTCTTCTTTTCCTTATGGAGTAGCCTAGTATTTCACACATAGCAGATAGCAAAGCAAATGAGATTAGGAAATATTTAGAATGTCTTAAATTCACATCATTTTTATTTATAATCTACCATATGAGTTCAGTTGGTGGGAAATAGACACACATGGAGATACAGGCACATAGACTAAGTGTTGCAGGACTAGAGATTTGTGTCCAGAGGTTCTACTTGTCAGCAAGAGAATATTGATTGAAATATTGAACTTGTAAACTTCAGTCCATTTGAAATATTGAACTCGTAAACTTCAGTCCATTAAACTATTTTTGTAAAAAGTATCTGGAAATAATACTTACTTGCTATCAAAATGTCTTTTCCACCTTATGAGTTGCCATAAGGCATTTTAAGAGGTCTCATTTAAAAATAACTTATTATTTCTTTTTAAATGGTGGTCTTGGCTGTGAAAATTTTGCAATTTGTTCAGACTGTGTAATATTTTGAATTGTTTTGAGTACTGTCTGATAGTAGTTTGATGGATTTTAGGAAGCAAATAAATATCTTAGTCAGACATTAAGATGTGGGGGTCTTTTTAATATGGGTCATTTGCCATATGATACACTGGAACTTTTCCTTTCTGCATAATCCTGAAATTCTAAATTCTTAAACTAACCTTTACTGGGGCATTGTTTAAATTAATGTAAAACTATTAGAGATTTTTAGTCCTCTGAAACTGTGCTTAACTCTATATATGCAAGGTTAATCTTTCCCTAGTTATAGGCAAAAATATTGCATCAGAAGCAGTGGAACTTGTCCCACTGTAAAAATGCATGTGTTTTCCTTCCATAGTATTTAAATTTTAGCACGCAAAATGGATTTTGAGGCAATAGTAATTGTTTGTATTCTCATGCCTTAAGTGCCTGATTTTCATTTGTTTCTTTTTTTTTTTTATTTGACAGTGATGCTATTAAATATTGCTTTGTCTTTATTTTATTGATATCCAAATAGAGGAGGAATATACTTGAACGCAACCAGTTCAGCTTTTCAGCTTTATTCTGCCTAAGCAGGATTCATCAGGGCGGAAGATGGTCATTGCTGAAGAGCTCTCCACATCCAGCACTGAGCAGTGTAACTGACTGGTCATCAAATAACTAAAAACTCCCTGTCTGAGTTCAGACTCAGTCTTCAGACAAAAGAGACAGAACTGTGAATTTCAGTAAAGCCATGTTCAGATATACTGTGCTGAGATCAGACCTTTTAGTTCAGCTCATCAATCAAGGCATTGTTAATGAGGGTGCAAAAGGCATCACACGCTTTACATGGAACACAGCATCGATTCTGCCTGCCTGCTAATCTTAACACTTAGACCTTTGTCCACAACCTTTTACACTGCACTTGTTACCATAGTCTGTGGGAACCTAATACGTGAAATTATCAATGTTGTGGGTCATACCTGAAAAGCTGCTGTAGTTTAAACCAGCATTTCTTCAGTGAAATTTTTAAGAAGCAGAAAAGGCCGTAACTGTTGCATTGCCAAATGTTGCAGCTTGTGACCAGGTGCCCACCCTGCAATGGAAATCACAGTTCTGAACTAAGTGCTAGTGAAATGTGTGGGGAGAATTAGGCACTTCTCAGGAGTGCTCAGTGTGCAGCTGCCTGGTAGCCCATAGGGACCTAAGGTGAGAAGAAGCAACCCATGCTCCTTATTAGACACGCCTTTCTACTATTTCCAGTCCCAAGACTGGATCATCTCCTTCTCACAGAAAAGTCAGAGAATGTGTGCTGTTGTAACAGTGATTGGAAAACTTGTTCGGGATCCCATATTTTCAAACGTTACTGTATTTTAACCAACACCCAACTGGCTGTTTTAAGGGAGTATCTCTCACTTTGTTTTCTTGGTATTGTCCTGCTTTGTTTAAATACCTCTGAAAGCAGATGAAATAGCTTCTGTCACATGCCATAGTCACCGGCTCATAGGCACTGCTGTGGGGTAAGGGAGATGTAGATTTAAGTTCAAGTACCAAATTAAGCTGAATAGCGATTTGAACCTGAAAGGAGATTGGTGCACAAGTGCTCACAGATATCCCCTCTCATTCTTTGACTCAGTTTTAGGTTTAGAAAAGATTGAGAAGTACAAAGAATATTCTCAGGCTGTAGTCAAAAAGGAAGGTGACTGCTTTATCTGAGGGCCTGGTGTGGGTCTAGACATTAGCTATAGGGTCTCAACAGCACAGCGGTATGAAGACTGAGGCAGGCGTATCTGATGGTTCTCAGCATTGCTTTTGTTGCAATGAGATTAGGAGATAATCTGTGTTCACATTACAAATTATGGTGGAAAAGTCATCTGATCATTTGAAATTTCCTTTGCATTTTCCTGTAGCAATGATCTTCAAAATTTTGTTCATAAAAGTTGTATCTAAAAAATAGTATATTTTCAATCAGCAGATCTGATCACTCATTAAGTCTTACATGTTAAAATTTCACTCAGGAAGTCCTAATAAAAGTAAAAGTAGGTAGTTTTTGGTAAAACGTAGCAATGTAAATGCTCTAAAATTCCATGACCAGAAAATCTGCAGACTAAACTTTCATTAAAACTAAATACAATCTGCATTAATTCTTGAACTGAAGGCTGTGTGTGCAAGATGAAAATTAATGACTGAGAATACCTGGTACAGTGAGCAGAGGGAGGTGGTTAATTGCCATTACTAATGAACATTTTGAGATTTCTCAAACTTTAGCTTTGTTTAATGCTGTAATGTAAAAAGAGATCTGGTTTGTGAAGTGAAGTGGTAGTTTTAATCAGACTCAGCCATAAAGACAAGACTTTGGTCTCATAAGCCCTTCCTGAGCTCATGAATAAGCTTGTTATTTAAGGAGGTATTGTGCTGGTATAAGAAAAATGGGAGAAGTGTGTTGGAACATAACAGATTTCAAGGCCAGGTAGAAACAAGCACAAAAAGTTAGGGAGGAAGAAATGCAAAGAATTAGGACTATTTCAGTTACAGGAAAAAAAAAAAAAAAAGAAAGAGAAAACAAAGTTAACATAAGCAGAACACAAAAGAAAGAAATTCAAATGTAGTTTTAAACAAAACTTGTCCTCCATGTAAAGGTTTGGTTGACTCAATCTCTCATATTCCACCACAGTAATGCTTCTTGGTGATGAGTTTATGAAATTAGGATTTTGGGGGGGAATATAGTATTTAATTATTTATCCATTTTATGTGGGATACTGGGAACTATGCTTTTGTAAACACATGTACACCAAATGAACGTCAAGTAGGAAGTCACATGGTAGGTACTGAATTGATGAAATCAAATTGGAGGGGAATGATCCAGGGGGATGAAAAGCACATGCTGCCACCAGGTTAAAGCTGTGAACATCTCCCCCTTGATGGTATTCACACAGGAATCAAGGGAAATGTGTAGAGGGCATGGTGGAAATCTTCGACATGCTGCTGGCTACTGCTGCTCGGTTTCGCATGATGAACCTCCAAGGGGAGGAATTTGTGTGCCTTAAGTCCATCATCCTGCTCAATTCTGGTAAGTGGTGTGCTTTGCTGTCACTTGGGTAATTGTGGTTGCTTCTGCATGTGATTGAATCCTGCTTGTTGTCGCTAATGACGTTTTCATTTTGAGACAGCAGCAATCAAAAGCGGGCTGTCAACATAGATGCAGGCAGAGCCACCAGGCAGGGATGGAAGTGGGCAAACCTGTTCAGTGGTGTAGACGGGACCCAGCAAATTAATGCAGTAAGTAGCTGATACAATATGCACAGCTGATGTGAAGGGAGATCAGAGCAGTATTTTGAACTAGGTGCTGGCAGGTCTTGTTAGAGCTCTGATTACAAGACACCGAAGTAGCTGCAGCTACACTTAGGGCACCCAAAGGCAATGCCTAGTTTTAAATCTACACCTTCCATTTTTAGTGATGGCAAAATAAAGGGAAATAATGGCAAAAATGTGCCTGAGTTTATAATGGTTTAGTTTATATTAAAATACAGGCATATAAAACTGAGGTAATCACCTTCCACTTCCTTTATAGTTGATGAAATAAATATTTTTGGGCTGTAAATCTCATTTTGTAGTACACTTCAAAAACAGGTGACTAGATAACAAGTGTAGGTATAGATATAAATATGTAAGGTTAGCTGGCTTGAATTCTGCATGAGATGATTGAAATAAGCAAATTCAAGTTGAGGTATGTGACAGAAAATTACTGTTGCACACCAGATTACCCTTTTCTCTTTGAAATGAGAAAAAACTCCAGGCAATTTATTTTTAAATACATAAATGAGGCCCATAGTGTTCTCACAGAAACTATAGAGGTATAAAATAATAATGTAGGCACCAAAGTCAAAATTTTAGACTCAATTCTCTGCTAAGTTGTTACTTAATGACTAAAGATGACAGAGTTTCCTAACTCTGAGGATCTACCCACTTGTTCTCCCCTTTTCCTGTTGGGTTTGAACTCGTAGATGGCATCGACATCTAGACAAAACACATGTGGAGGGCTGTATGTCCTTTTTACCCAGTGGTCTAACAGATCACTTTCCCAAGTAGTATGAGAAATAAATTCAGGTAATTCCCACCAAAGGCTAACTCTAAGCACAGCAGACTTCTTTATTGATCAGGCACTTCTTCCTATACGGAAACTTGGACCTGGTCTACTAAAAAAAAAAATTCAAGCAAAATTATATATTTGTACAATCAAATATAAAAGATTTCATTTATGTTCTGTGAGATTAATAAATGTGGTTCAGGTTTTGTTGTGATTGTCACCAATTACCAAAAAGTGACATCTGAGACAAGCAGCTGGCATATTAGGAATGAAGGGCTTTTGTTTTTATCTTGGATGCCAGGGTGTGGCAATTGTAATTAGTTTGACATTTTATTTTCCTTTTATTGTCCTGATAATTATAACAGAATATTTGCTAGAGTTAAATGTTCTTCCTGAAAAGTGATGCTCCTCCAGACTTCTAGCTAATATGTTCAAATGTAATTATACTCTTAAATAAATATAGAATATGTAATTGTTTTATAGAAATATTGAATTAAAATTAGAAAATAAAACAGAATCAGATGTTTGAATAAGACACATTAGATGTTCATGTCTTGAATGTGAAGACTTCAAGCCATCCTGTTGACAGTTTTTGTCCCACTGCTGTATTTAATATTGATCCAGAAAACTAGATTTGTCATATAGACAAAGCTCGGACAGACCACCAGCTATCCTTCATAGAGCACATCTCACTTTGTTAATGAGATTTTTTCTTTCAAGATTCCCCTAAGGAAAAATTGTAAAAAAAAAAAAAATATACCAAGTGAAGTCAGTGATAATCAGAGGCAAATTTCCTTCTGCACTTGAGAGATGGGACCACTGAGTGAGGCTGGGAGATATTAGATCTTCATTCCTTCAAGGTTCATATTTGGCAGGTTCGAATCAGTGATGCTGTGAGTGGTAGAAGGTCAGAGTTGATCTGATGATCTGATTTTGGGTGTCATGGTTTTTTGGGGTTTTTTTTACATTAAATGAAAATTTGTAGCTGCTCAGAAGTCTGGCATTTTTACAAGAGTCTTGACAGTGAACAGATCAGAGAGCATGGTTCAGGTTGAGCTGTTACAGGCTCATGATGAAAGCAGTTTATACCTTATGCAGAGCGCCATGTACTATTCTGGCTTGCATACTGCACTTATTGCAGTATATCTGAGTACACTGTAAACTGAATGCGTATGTATATATAACAACAGAATGTATGTCTGTATTGCTTGTAATTGCCTTTATGAATAAAGGTAATTAATTTTGCATTTCAGTCTTTCCATTCCTATAACCAACTAAATTTATAACTACTTGAAGTCTTAACTACTAGGTGGTGGGTATGTGGACACGAGTTTCTGACTGTCAGATCCTTTAGATGCCCAAATTAGGAGGCTAGACTGCATTACAGAGATAAGTAGCATAATTTGGGGTATGTGTAATAGTTCTGTGTTGTTCAGCATAGATACTCCAAAATGTCTTCTGGAGATGCTTTTCTTCACAGAATATAGCCAATCTCCTTAGGTAAAGTGTGGACAAACAGGAAATATGTGCTCTGAAGCACATAGTGTACATGATGTATGAGGAGATGCTGACAGAGATGGGTTTGTTCATCCTGGAAAAGGGAAGGTTAATGGAGGGTCTAACTGCAGTCCTCAAATAGCTGATGAACATGTTATGGAGAAGCCAGGGCCTGACTCTTCTCAGAGGTGCAAGAGGAAAGGACAAGCTGCAATGGAGACAAACCACAGCAAGGGATATCCTGACTAGATGAACAGGAAAAAAAAAAATCTTCCCAGTGAGAGGTTAAGCACTGGAACAAGTTGGCTGGAAAGATGGTAGGATCTCCATCCTCAGAGATACTTAAAACTCAGCTGGGCAAAGCTCTGGGCAGCTTGACCTAACCCTGAAGTTACCGCTATTTGAGCAGGATGTTAAACTAGATGACCTCCAAGCTTCCCTTAACCTGATTTTTTCTATGATGCACATGTAAATATAGACAAATCTACTAAAGAAACAGCGGATAAACACACAATGAATTTTTGGCCCTTATGCCGTCTGTATTGCATATGCATACGATTAAATTTCTCAAAATGATTTGAAGTGGACTAATTAAACAAATTGGACTAAATATGCTACATTTCATATTTAAAAGCAGTCTGCATTTACATTCTAAATCTTTGCGTGGATTTAATTCACAAAGTGTCCACAAACTTTTCTTTAGTAAATCCTTGGACATCTGTTAGCCTCTTCACATGAGCTAGTGCTGTTTAGTGCTTTTGCTGGACATCTATTTTCTCTTTTTTTTTTTCAACATCTTTCAAGGCTGTTTAATATCTTTACACTCCTTTTCCGTGTGGTCTTGGGCAAAACGCAAGCGAATTTCTTTTCGTTTCACTCAGTGCTTGTGGAAAAGATGGAAGGTTTTGTTTATACAGCAAAATACACGTTTACGCTACTTCCAAATTTTTCCTGAGATATCAAGGCGACAGCATGTCTGTAACAACAAGGACAGCATTGTCTCTAGGTAAATAACAAACCAGAAGGTGCCCCTCTAAAGCTGCAGCAATAAATCTTTTGACTAAAAAGCAAAATTGTATTTTTGAAAAACACATTCAGTTCACTAATAAAGGGCTGTTTCTTAACACTGGAAAATAAGTATTAGAAACATGAAGGGGCAACATGGTGCCAAATGTTTTACTTTTGAGTGTATCTGAAGAGAGGAGTGGTGCTATGTGGCAAAGCAACAGGCTTTCATTTTGGAGACGAAGATGTAGCTCATGTCTGCCTTAGCAGCTGATTTACCTAATTATTTAGCTGGTCAGTCCACAGAGATGGAAAGATTTAGCTGATTTTATGCATTCTGTAGGCCTTCTGATACATCATTCCATGTCACTGTTTGTTATTCTTCTGATTTTTCCAGCTCCTGTTAAATTGTGTTTTTTATTTATTTCTTTATTTTGGCGGCTGGATGATTACATGAGTGCATGGTACAGAGCTGAATTAGCTCACAGCTCAGCCTGGCTTGCTACGGACCCAGAGCAATGGGGCACGGTGGAAGGGAAAGAAGAGCCTTGATTATTGTTTTGTGAGCCTGAACTCTAAATGTAAAGATATTTTAAACTGGGGTTTATTGTGACAGAAAAGATGCAGAGAGTGTTCTCCTCTACACTAGTATGCAAAAATATATCACTATATATAGTGACACATATAAAATTATATCACTGTATGCCAACAGCTGGCACGGTAACACTGCAGTCCCCGAGGGACTCTGCTCTGTGCATAGCTTTGTGTTATGGGCACAGATCAACAGGCTTTACTTGTTTGCAGGGTGGTGCTTTCTCTGTTCTTGCTCCTATTATGCTTTACAATACTGACCTACCGAAAGCTGGAAAACAACCCTGTAGCTATTCAATTTAGGCTTGCTTTCAGCTTCAGAGCTCGGAAAGACCCTTGAGACTGCTAAATCTGACTTTGCTAAGATAATTTTCTGCGCTCTTATTCTGAAATTCTGCTTGTGTGTGTATGTGTGTGATGGATAGCTGTCATTTCTTTTGGGGGTATTTCTGGTCATTGGCCTAGGGCAGGAGCAATCATCAGGGGGGCAGAAAGAAAAACCAAACATCATTTTTCTTGGCAGTTATTGATTGGCAATTGCCTGAAGTCTCTACATTTTTGGGGGAGCGCTTTTTTGATTTATACTTTTTAATAGCTTCTGGACTAGACCTAGGTGAGAAAAAATTCCTCCTAACAGATTTTGCTTTTGTGGGTTTCAAAGTTATGAAACTAAGGCGTATTGCTACAAGGGCATAATAGCATCCTCTGGCTGAGGCAAGCTGCTTTGAAGGCACAGTGGGTTTATGAGACTAATGTTTCCTTCTAATGGACTGTGTTTTGTCAGTAATATTTAAGAATCTTGTCCCTAGAGGTACCTGCTAAGCTATAAAACCTGGTATTGTCAGTAGGCATATGTGAGTGTGGTTAAGAGTCCAGCTGAGAAAAGCCCCAGGAGATGTTTCTCTTTGGTGAATTCATTTCAGTAAAAATAATAATAATCATAAAAAGCTTTGTGAGAAAGCAGACCATTGTGCTATCTATCTATATCAAATTTGAAGCAATATTCATTACCAAAATTAAAAGCTCTGACTGACGGTTTTCAGAAAATATGCTGTGTTTGAGTTATGCTTTTGGGTTTTTAAAGTGGTCTCTCTCTCTCTCCCTCGCTGTCTCTCTTAGAATGTCACTCACTCTGACATTCACAAACACGAATTTGTATTCTTTTTTAGTACAGAAGACCCAAAGTCATAAAACCTATTCACAGGTTACAGTAGGTGTAGGTGTGAAGACCTTGAAGTACCAAGATGATGTGAGGAGGTGAGGTATGCCAAGAAGATGGTAAAAAAAAATCTCAATTTCTCTGACCACTCAGATACATGGCAAAATATTTTTATCTTCAAATTTGATGGTATAGCCTGCAACTACAAACAAGCTAGAGTATACACGTCTGTGTATGTGTGTGTGTTCGTGTGTGTGTGTCTGTCTTAATATCAGTAACTGCATTGCACATTGTGCTATATATGATGCTTTAAAGAAAAGCAAAATGAAAAGTAATTCCAGAAACCAATTTTTTCCAAGGACAAATTCCAGATTTCTTCTTGCCTCTGTGAGCTGATGCAGAAGGGCTAAAGCACAGGATTTGTCAAGTACATTATAGACACAGGGCAATGAACACACCATGTTCAAGCCGGTTGGATTGTATTACCGTACATACATCTTAAACTTTTGCTGCCTCAGGACTGGATTATAGTAATACGACCTGTTTAGAGTTATTGACTTAATCCAGAAGATTAAAAAGCTGGTGCCCAATGCAGCAGCCGCCTTTTGGGAGCACGGTGCTGTTGCAGCCTGATTCACGTTGTCTGTTTGTTGTCGTCCAGAACAAATTGAAGATAAAAACATGCAAAATAGTTTAGAATTTTCCGTTTAGAAAGCTGATGTGCTTCATGCACCCAAGAATTACTACTGGCGGAAGATCTTATGTCTGGGTTAGAGTATTTTATAGGAAACGTGGAGGGGCTGTTGGAAGGGGAGTCTGAAGGTGTTTTGATCTCTGGAAAAATTTCCTTCTGGTCCAAATATTCAGGCTGCTCACTTTCAGCAGTAAGCAATGTAAGATGGCTAAATTTACACAGGTTGCCTTGGACATGGTTTTTAAAGGAAAGTTGGGTTTGCAGATGAAGGAGTGCACCTTTCAAGTCTCTTGCTTGGTTGGGAGCGCTTTGTTGAGATGAGTGTGTGTAAACAAACCCTGATTTTGTTTACATGTTTTGTGTTAACGTTATTATTCAGTTCTAGATTGACTAGCAAATCGCCAAAAATCAAACATTAAACATCAGAGAAAATGGCAAAAACTGCTGAAGGCCTGGGCTAGTCAGTAAGTACTGCAGAGCTCTCAAAGGGCAACAGCATCTCCTCAAGGTTGCGGAGCTGAGTGACTGAGAGAAGAGTGCAGCCCGTGGGTAGGCCTAGCTGCAGGCTGCAAATGTCACCTGCCACCTGACTCAGACCTTGGATGGACCTAGGTGGGGTAGACCCATCATCTTCCTGCTCCTGCTTTGCCCACAGTGACCAAATCCAAGCTCCAGGTCCATTCAAACCAGTGACCTAGCTGGCAAGCAGGAGGGTTTGCACACAGTCAGCTCCCAAGGTTTAACACAGCCAAAGAGGCCAGCCACGAGGCATACCTTGGGGAAGTCTGACTCCATCAAAGTAATTTTTGTCTGTGGTTTGTTTGTTTTCTTTCTCCTTCCTACTCCAGGTGTGTACACTTTTCTTTCCAGCACCTTGAAATCTCTGGAAGAGAGAGACTACATTCATCGCGTTTTGGACAAAATCACAGACACTCTGATACACTTAATGGCTAAGTCGGGTCTTTCTCTGCAGCAGCAACACAGACGGTTGGCTCAGCTTCTCCTCATCCTCTCTCACATCAGGCACATGAGGTGAGAGCAAGCATGCAGTCAGCCCTCCTGTACTGGTCCCGTGCAAGGGAGGTTTCACAAATGCACACACACACTTTTCCTTCATGGGTGGGAGTGCAATCTGTGTGTAGAGCTGTTGTTACAAAAAAAAAAATGCATATGCCTACTTTCCATAAAGATATATGGAACATGTGTGCAAAACAGTACGTTGGATTATGGTGTGAAAGGAGTAAACGTTTTCCCCATTTGTTTCTTCTGGTTTTCTTTTCCTTTGCTTCTTTCGATAGTGCTGTAAGTAGTATCTACTTTTAATGTTATGTGCATTTTGTGTTCTGTTTGAAAAGTACCAAGTAGAATACTACCGTAGCAGTAGCCCAGTTCTGCAAACTTTAGTCTCCTATAAGATTTAATAAAACTATCACTTTTATGCAGGCACTTTTCACAAGTGGCTTGATTGCATATCACTTTAGAAAAGAGATTAGGATCATTATGTGCATTTTATGGGTGAGGACAAATGCAGATCTACTGAATCCCAATCTAGAGGACTGTGCCCTTTGCTAATTAGAGGTGAGGTGTCTGAAGCACTCTGTTAGTAGTCACAGCAACGGTTGTCCCAAACGTAATTACCTCTTAAGGTAGCTGCTCAGTGGCTGGAGTGTTAACATGACAAGCCTGTACAAAGATACAGTATAGATTTTATTTTTATGAAAGGACAAGAGATGTTGTTATGCAGGTTTTATTTTTCATTATTTCAGTTAATAAAATTAAAATTAAGGTAAGCACCACATCATAGTTGAAACATTCAGATTTTACCTCCTGGGCTGATATACAGGTGTTCAGGAAAAGTCAAGGGGTGTGTGCATGTGGTTTTTTCACTTGTGTCTTTTTGTGGAGTTTCTTTGTCTTCGTGTTAATCAACTTTTTTTTTTTTCCTTAAGAAGAATTTATACAATCAAGGAAGTTCCAGATGCACAGTGAAGTTAATTATTGTTTCCATAGTTTTGTGAATGGATGCTATTACAAGTGATCATCTGCTAACAAATTGGCTGAGGTTATTTCTAGGAAAAAAATCTGATATTTTGTTTTGTTACAGGAAAGCCAAGATTAATCCCATCCACTTAGTCACTGTGCCTAGATTAGGAGTCCATGTGCTCTAGGCTACCTCTTAGCCAAAGGAGAGCAAAAGAGCTCCCTTTAGAAGGCAATTTGCTCATGGGCAGTCTGAAACATTCTTTGAAGATGCCGTCTTCTGCTAACTGTAGCAGGAGTGTACAGCAACTGCACTGTTAAGTTAGTTGTTTTGTACACGATAGAATTTGTATGAACCTAACAAATGTTACTAGATGATAGTTTTTTTCCCCATAGCACATTTGGAAAGTAACCATTGTTTCGTTACAACCCACAGCAACAAAGGAATGGAGCACCTGTACAATATGAAGTGTAAAAACGTAGTTCCACTCTATGATCTCTTGCTGGAGATGCTGGATGCTCATCGACTACATGCCCCAGCAGCCAGGAGTGCTGCACCAATGGAAGAGGAGAACAGAAGCCAGCTGACAACTGCAACAGCTTCATCTCATTCCTTGCCGTCTTTTTATATAAACAGCAAAGAAGAGGAGAATATGCAGAATACAATATAAACAAAAGTCAGCATATATAATGGTATGAGAAAACCAGCAGCGCACTACCTAGCTCATGCTTCATTTTGTCCATAGTGCCACCTATGTAACACTCCAATGACAACAGTCACCTGCATTTTTCCATTTGTGTGTTTGTCAAGCACTTGCCTAAATTGATTGCTTATCCTAAATGGAAGACATTTTATTGCTATGGACAGCCAGCAAGGATTGTCAGGCTAACCTGATCCAAAATTTGCAGTGTTGTTATTTAATTTTGTATGTAAATTGGGTAAATCCTAATCTAAACGAAATGTTCATTTTATTATATATTATTAGGCCATACCACCCATGCGTATCAGTGTCTTCATGAGTGGTAGCCTTTGTTGATATCCACCCTAAATTCTGAGCTCACTTAATCCTTTACTTGACTGAAACTTTGAAGCAGTTTGGTAGAGATTTTGGAAGACTTTTTTTGGGGGTGGAGGTAAATGGAAAGTTGATTGGCATCTTAGTGTGCCATAGCGAAACTGCACTGCTAGTAACTGCCTCGGTAGTTTAGGTAGATTCCCACCTATCTTCTTCCTACAGTAGAAAGGAACCTCTGTCTGAGAATAATACCATTTTACCTTGCTGGCTTACATCAGCAGACAACTCCCTCTCAAGATCATACTGACCAAACTTTTAGGTCCCCTTACCATATCCTCTAGCCAAATTGCATTGCATGCATCCTATCTTGTCTGCTCCTACAAAGTTAAAGTGCTCTGTTGCTTGGTAGTGTGTAAATCAAGGGCAACATGGCAAACAGTGATAACATACATAATTACTCTTAAACCAGACCAGATGACTAAAAAAATCATCAGGTCTTAAAAAAAGAAGTCTTCACACACATACATGATCCAACACTATTTTAGAAAAATCCTCCCCCTGACCTTTGCTTTGTTGTGCTACAAACCAAGGGGTGAGGATGCCAGGGCAAGACTGGCACAGCAGGGTGGGATGGTCCCATCCCACTCAGCAGAGTGTGGCCTAGCCGTGTACGGGAGGGCTGGCATCACAGCCAGACCAGTAGGCTTTGCATTGCCTTGGCTTGCTTTGGTCCACTTTGGCTCTCATTGGGACATGCTCAGAAACCACTGTTAAGAGCCATCTCACCTGTGACACCAGAACTGGCCAATGAGTCTCAGACATGGTGAAGACTCTGGGACTGCATGTCCAGGAAGATAAATCTGGCTTTCTCCATGCATGTGTGTAACTGTTTTTCATAAGGATTAGTCAGAGTCTTCAGACCAACTGTAAATATACAAAAGGTCCACTGACATCAAGAGCTTCAGCAAGACATGAAGGAGAGAGACTGAAGAAATCCATACTATGTGCTATTCAAAGTAGGAGCTGGTGCTGCTGTTTGACTGCCTCTATGCTATAAAATTAAACGTGTCAGGGAACGTTGCTGGGTACTGGAATGTGATTGTTACATATGCCAGGGATATCTTATTAGTCTAATGATAAACTTTGCCTGTGCTACCTGCACTTCGGGTTTACAGGTGTAGTTTGGGAGTTAGCATGGACCAGGGACTATTCCAACAGCTGGTTGGAAGCGACCACCCTGCCAGTAAGGATGTTTCATAGCACATGCGTAGGCTGCTCCACAGCAGCTGGCCCCAGTGCTGGAGAAGGGTTCAGGGATGCTTCTTTTACTGCTATAGTTGAAACTTTTATGTGAGATTATGTTGATTGGAATATCCTGTAGTAAGTAAATATAGGAAATAGTGCAACTAATGCCATACAGGAGTGCCTATGTCTAATTATGCTCCCTGTTACACAAGCAGAGTCTGTGTGCAGTGAGATTGAGTTACATAGCAATTGTGAAGGCAGCAAGGCATAGGACGAGTTTGTGCTCCAAGTCAAGGATTTAATTCTTTAGTGAATGTACATAATGATGTCTATAACAGTTTCATGTACATATTTGAGGGTACATGCAGTTTAAAAGTCTAAAGCTAGATGCTACTTATGTTTGAGAAGATTCCTGGAAAACATGTGAAGCAGTCACTGTAAGTTAATAGGCCTTTTATTGATGCATATTGTAGTGTCATTTTTTTCTGAATGTGCTGAAGGATTTGTCTTTTTGTGTATTCAGTAAGAGAGCATGTGTGTGCGCACACGTGTGTGTGTGTGTGTGCAAACTTGGTACCTAAGGGCTTCTGGAGTGCTCCTAAATGCCTTGAAAGAAAATGCACAGTTAGTTTGTTTTGTTTAGCAGCTTGTTTTCAAACGTGTTTTTAGAAAAACCATGAATGCCCTGAAATGAGTGCAGGCTAAGATCTGAACGGAGCACAGGAATCCCTGTAGTTACACTTACGTGCTTACACCTTTGTCATTCACTTGTAGCCCAGTGTGTGTTAGAGAGGCTCTTTAGATACTGTACGTGCAACTTGGTGTTCTCTATGACAGAACACACAGATCAAGCTCATAAGCTGCAAGGAAAATTAGTTTAAATTAATTCCTCCCTTCCTACACCCCAGACCAGAACATTATATCAATTCAAGTGTAAATTTGGCCTAGAGGAAGAAAAAGTCATTCATGGAGAGCAATTCACAACAGAGGGTCAGATTCTGACAGTACTTACATAGGGCAAGTACCACCACACTCTACAGGTTTTCCTGGTGAGGCTGGCTAAGTATGATTTGAAGTGGTATGCAGCAGACAGAAGGGTATCATAATGTGTCTTGGAACACAAGGAATAATCAGTCAGCTCATAATCTTAACTATGAACTCTTTCCTAAGTTCAGCCCTTGCAAGGAAGTAATTTAGATTCAACCAGTCC
This sequence comes from Nyctibius grandis, assembly GCF_013368605.1. NCBI lineage: Eukaryota > Metazoa > Chordata > Aves > Nyctibiiformes > Nyctibiidae > Nyctibius > Nyctibius grandis. The sequence continues at coordinate 58,111,385 of NC_090658.1, forward strand.
TCCCATGTTTGTGGTGACATCAGTGAAGGGCACCCAAGAAACAAAAACAGTGATTCCCAGTAATACATCATTTACCTGGGGCAGTTTCAGAATCTGTGTTGTTAATTTGTTAATGAGATTTTAATTGAAGCAGCACCTTAATGAATATAGTAACCTTCCCATAGTTATATATAAAGAAAGATGATTGTCCACATATCAGACAGCTGAATGTAGCTATTAAATTGATTAAACAAAGTCTATGATACAAAAATGGCAATTTTTTTCATATGTAATTCTGAATTATGCTCTCGGGTATGCAAACAATTGTGCCTGACATTTGGTAATTGTTATTTCACAGGATGATATTTTATGTGTGTGTGTATATATATACATATATGCTTTATATTTGCAGCTGACAAACCAGTACTACCTGAATATCTGGTGCTGGATAGTAAATAAAAATATATAGCATGTAAAAAAAAAAAAAAAGGAAACTATTCAAGGCAGCTAATTACGCTTTTACCAAAACATTCATAGTGATGTCTCTGGACAGCTAATGAAAGAATTATTTTATAATGTTTATACATGGATTTTTTTTTTTTTTTTAAAAAAAACCAAACAGAAAAACCCCCAGAAATATAGGCACAAACCCAACAGAAATAGACCAGATATACTTGCTTTGCTTGAGAATATGGTTGTTACTGAATTATTATAAAAAGCTTGGGAAGCAGGAGAGGAGATAGGGTGATGTGTAGCACTTGGTGGTGGTGTGAGTTTCCAACAATCTGTGAAAGATACTCTGGTTTGTAGTGGTTCTAGCCACATCTTGATGTTTCAGACTTTGTGTCAGGTAAAACTCCCAGTTGGGGCAGTAGGATTTGTACTGGGGTAAAACAATTTAATGAGAGTTTCTTGGTGTGTGTTTGTGGTAAATTTACTGCTATGTTTCAGTGACATCTCTTGATGATTTTTCTCCTGTACACTGAGGGGTTTAATAATTTTAAAACATAATCAAAGAAATAATCTGAACTGAAATCCCAAGGATACTGCAAGGACTGTCAGCAGGTCACTGGACCTTAAATTGGAAAAAAAAGAAAACCCAAACCACCCCCTTCATCCAAGCCAGGGTTTGTACTGGAGCCTCCATCCATTCCAATTGATGTCAACTGATTCCTTAAGAGTTGTGCCAAATGTTTAAAATGAAACAAACTACCAGCAAAGTTAAAATTCTGCCTCACTAGGGCCTTAGTCTTATCACAGCCTTTGGTAGGAACAGAGCAAGCCTTTCTTGTGTATATAATATCCTGCCTTAAAATTAGAATGCAATCCAACCTAAAGCTAATGGGATTTTGTATATAAGGTATTTTCAGCTGAACTTATGTGAAGTGCATTTCTTACTTTGAATAAAGAGATGGCTATTTTCAGTGCTATCTACAACCATAACATAGCTTTACAGATAGAAATTCAACACATGTAAAAGAAGAGTCATGTTAATGACGGTACTGTAATACAAACCAGTCTTTGCTGTCACCTGCAACTATAGCATAATCTCAAACTGATCTGAGAATTTTAAATTAATATTTCCTTAGTCCTACCCTTTCTACTCGCAGTTCCCTTTCATCTTTCAAATGCAGATAGCCTATATCCTGAAAGTTGTTTTCAAAGTGATTGGTGCCCATAAGGGTATTCGGTTTTGCACTGTGTTAAAAAAAAAATATAAAAAAAAATCTTTTGCATTCAAATGTGCCTAAAGAAACAAACAAACAAAAAGTTAAAAAAATGTATATGCTGCCATCTTGCAAATTTGTATGCTCTGTAGTCCTGTGTGCCTATAATTAGAAGTCTGTTTCTTCAGAAAGTGCCCATCAGAAAATGAAGGGATAGACTGCTGGTCACAAGACTTACATTAACAAGCCACTTTATGTATCACCTTATTGTATATACTATAAAACTAATGCTTTTGTGTGCACTATGTAGTCTGTCAATGGAAAGTCCTTTCTTTGGTATATGCTCAGCTGCCATAATGTATTTGTTTTTTCTATTCTTTCACTGATGCATACAAAATTATTGATGTCTTTGTTTTGGTGAGGTTTTTTTTCTTTGTTTTGCACCTAAAAAAGTTCTAAAATGTATAAATGAAGAATCCAGTAGGCTACCTGATTGGTGCAAGATTTTTATCAGTGTATTTGATGTTGAAAATAAAGAATTAACCAGAGCACTTTGTTTCATTAGTTATCTTTTGCATAGTTTTAAAAATATGCTTCTTTTCTTAGTTTTCCAGTAGCCAGTGAAGTCGTACAATTTTTTTTACAGAATCAGAATGTATCTGTTTCTGTTCATCTAAGTGAAAACTGTTTCTTAACCTTTCCCAAAAAGCATCAGAGATTGGCCATATTTAGACTCGACAATGTGTTAGGTCTAGTGTCTAGTATTTCTAATGTCACCGGGGAAGTCACCTATGTATTTAGTACTTTATATACTTTAATGTGCTTAGTATTTTATATGCTTTACATTCCTTATTTTGGCTTGTGAAACAGATTATGGTGGAAGAGACAATTTGTGTGAATTTAGCCTTCTGCAGTTGACTGCCATTTCCTGAGTTAGCTAACATCAAGTAAAATAGCACTTCTTTCCCAAGTGAAAGCTAGTCCTCAGGGAAAAAAAATTGTCTTGACTAAGTTGTCAGGAAGGGGATGAAAAGAAATGGAAGATACTTTTATTGACACAAAACCACTTTGAACTTAACCCTATGCTGTAAAATACTCTCAAAAACGTATTTGGTCTTTGCAAAGAATCAAACCAGTAACCTATAGCATTTACACACATATGTAGGTATTTTGATACTTATATCTATATCAGTAATATAGAGAGAATGTAGTCCCTATATTGATTTTTTTCATCTATTTTCTGTGCTGTGCTGGTTCTGAGTGGGACTATTGCCTCATAGGTTCTTCTCTTTTCCTACATGAATATATACATAAAAACTCTTTGTTTTTACGTGATGTTTCACTGTACATAATTTATAAGGAAAACATGGTAAGATTATTACCTTAACTATCATCCCAATGATTAAGACAAGACAGGCAATATACTTTCTCCATGTGAAACCTCACCCTATAGCTTGTCAAACATGAAAGCAATTAGCCTATTCAGACTTCAAAAAAAACCTGGGGACTGTTGGGATTTTTAAGTGCTGCGTAGAACTGAGCAATGGTTCCAAATCATACGACTGTTTTGCAACATGCTTTCATGACAAAAAGCTTGACTGAGAGTTGCTACTTTGGCCACAAAGGGTAGGCCAGAGAAATATGAACTAATTGCACATATACATGTGCTCAAAGTAATAAAATCGTTTTCAATGCTGACTCAAAATCTGACAACATTCAATGGCTTTATACAACTTTTATCCTCACGACCAAATGAGCATGGAGGTCAAATGCTCTTAGTTAATGAGAACTGGCTTAAGATGACAGCTGCTACATGACACTGAACTCACACACTTAATCCGAAAAAGCAGTAGACAGCAGAATAATACTGCAAAATCAGACCTGACACTCCTAAATTAAAAACCAAACAGCTAAAGCCTAAGCATACTCACATCTGCAAAAATTGTAACAATTTAAATGGGCAAAGGATTGCACAATACCTGAGATTAGGCAGTCTTTTGCCCATCTCTTCCCAGAGCACAATATGGCCACACAGTATCACAGTACAGCTGAGCTGGGAAGGCACCTCTGGAGACTGTCTAGCACAATTCCTGGTTTAGAGCTGGGTTAGCTACAGAACATTGCTCAGGGCCACGTCCAATCAAGTTTTGAACAGCCACAAAAGGAGACTCTACTACCTCTCTGGGCAACCTGTTCCAGTTTGACCACTCTCACATTAAAAAATGTTTTCCTATGCTCAGATGGAATTTCATGTGATTTAATTTGTGCCCATTGCCTCTTGCCCTGTCAGTGGGCACAAATGAAAAGACTCTGTCTCCCTCTTCATTCCCTCGCATCATGTGTCTTCTGTGATGGGAGAAGGTGGATGTTACCTTGCTCAGACACCCAGAGAAGGAACCAACCAGGAAAAGGGCCTCTGCAGCCAGGCACTAGGCACATTTCCACAGCCAGGCGCCAGCTTGGACACCAGCTTCATTCCCAATTTCTCATGTCTTTTGGCTGAAGTAATTTGAGAAATCATACAGCAAGGACATTCTTTTTCACTGCAGAGCTTTTGCAGTTGAAACTCCTGGCTCACCTTTACTGGGCCCATCACTCTCGCTTCCCTCACTACACACACAATGCCTTGCAGAGCAGCTGCCTCCTCCCTTGAGGGAGCCCGTATACAGGCAAACAGCCATATGCATTGGGCTCCCCCTACATCCCTGCTTTCTCTCTTTCCTAACATGTAAGTGATGCATGTCTTCTTCCAGCATGTTTTATTCTATTTAACTAATTAGAAAGGTATCACATAGTTAAGGCATCATCAAAGAACATATCTGACTGCTTTTACTTTTCTGTTAATTAAGGGAATCCCCTTGTTATGCGATGACAACAGCTTCTTCATGGGCTACAACTTGGTGTTCCTAATCAGTGGGGCACCCACCCTCTTTAAAAGCCTTGTGGCCATGCTTATTCTTCAAAATGAAAGGATGTATTTTTTTTTTTTTTTTTTCATCCAGATACCACCACATTAAAAGCCCCATGAAGCAGCTGTTTCTTAGGCTGGAAAAATCTTACATCTCTTTCCTCTGCATTACACTGCTTGTCTCCACCACCGAGGCAGTGAAGGGCAGAGGAAAATCCAAACATGTAAAATAACACTCATCAGCATGCTCACAGAGAAGGAATACCCATGGAAGGGCAATGCATGCATGGTTTTTCTTATGCCCAGCCAGGCTCCAATTATTACCATTCATGATGGCATCCTGCAGACACAGAGGCTTAAGTGTAAAAATGTTCATGAAGTCTTCAGGAAAACTGACCATAAAAATAATAACATTTGGCACTTATCTCAGCAGGAGCAAGGCTAACTAGCTCTCATGTCCCTCTAAGATCTCTGTGTTGCGGTATTTAGGTGTCACTCTGCTAATGGCTTCATTTCTGCAGGCATATGGGTGATGATATAAAATTTATCTCCTGTTGTTTTCTGTTCCTACACATTCGTGTACCACTCCAGTATGGTACCATTTTAAACAGCTGAAAAATGTGCATGTGAGGAAAGGTTGTGCTTTCAGGATTTTTTTTTTAGCCAGATTTTGCAAAACATGCTTGGGACTGTGAGATATTTAGCTCCTCTACACACAAAGACAGTGCTCCTTTCTAAGACAGAAAGATTTGCTGCTTCTCAGATGTCTTTTTTATTTTCCACTCACCTCTTGAGAACCTGTGTTGTCCATGGAAAGGTGAAACAAGTATGTTATACCATAGAGGTAAGCAAAAAGTGCTACCCACTTTGCAGTGAGAGTCACAGTAGGGCACATAAAAGCTTAAAAGTTTAGGTGTGCATATGAAAGCAGAAAAGTTTGCATTCCAGTCTGCCTTTGCAGGGTTATTTTTTGCTTATGTTAAATATGAAAATAGGAAAAGAAACTTCAGCTCCAAAATGTCTTCCTTGTACATATCTATCTCAGCCAAAATACTACAGCATCATGCTTTCTTCCAGTACTTTTTTTTTCCCCTTGCACCCATGGTCTGCACACGTGGCTGCACAATGCTTCAAGTTTAGCAAAGGAGTCAAAATTGCAACCACGTGTTATAACCTGCAGCTCAATGGTCAGGAGGGCCTCTCAGATCATATTTGAATTATTTATAAAGAGAATACTACAGACATGAATGTCCCACTTCTTGGATAGGCTTGTGAGCACCCACTTACATAAAAAAGTGGACTCTGGTAGCTTTCCTTTCAGTTGTCTTTTAAAATGTCTTTTTAGAAACAATGGAATTGAAAAAAAACACAATTACAACATCAATAATAGCAGTCTCCCAGGAATTACAACGTGCCTAAAAATGCAAAGAGCCTGACCTGAGTAACCTTTGTGCAAACTACAATCACATCTGCACCATCCTTGACACAGAAGAGCTCAGTGGCTCACCTCTCCTCCCCCAAGGCCATCTCTGATACAAGAAATGGACGGTATCTTTCTAAAACCCCCTCTCTCTTCCAAAAATTAAATGCACCATAGTTTTATTCAGACCTCATTGTGGTCAAATCCATTTGCTATGTATCAGGTCTTTAAATAGATATTTACTGAACCAAGAAGTTTTGACCAGTTCATTTTTTGAATGATATATTACAGAATCACAGAATCAACCAGGTTGGAAGAGACCTCAGGGATCATCGAGTCCAACCGTTGCCCTGACACCACCCTATCAACTAGACCATGGCACTAAGTGCCATGTCCAGTCTTTTCTTAAACACATCCAGAGATGGTGACTCCACCACCTCCCTGGGCAGCCCATTCCAATGTCTAATAACCCTTTCTGTAAAGAAATTCTTCCTAATGTCCAACCTGAACCTCCCCCGGCGAAGCTTGAGGCTGTGCCCTCTTGTCCTATCGCTAGTTGCCTGGGAGAAGAGGCCAACTCCCACTTCACTACAACCTCCCTTCAGGTAGTTGTAGACGGCAATAAGGTCACCTCTGAGCCTCCTCTTCTCCAGGCTAAACAACCCCAGCTCCCTCAGCTGTTCCTCGTAGGTCAGACCCTCCAGACCCTTCACCAGCTTGGTCGCCCTCCTCTGGACTCGTTCCAACACCTCGACATCTTTCTTGAAGTGCGGGGCCCAGAACTGGACACAGTACTCAAGATGCGGCCTCACCAGTGCCGAGTACAGAGGGACGATCACTTCCCTAGACCGGCTGGCTACACTATTCCTAATAGAGGCCAGGATGCCATTGGCCTTCTTGGCCACCTGGGCACACTTCTGGCTCATGTTTAGCCAGCTGTCGATCAGCACCCCCAGGTCTCTTTCCACCGGGCCGCTTTCTAACCACTCTTCCCCCACCCTGTAGCACTGCATGGGGTTGTTGTGGCCAAAGTGTAAGACCCGGCACTTGTTCTTGTTGAACCTCATGCTGTTGGTCTCGGCCCATCTATCTAACCTGTCCAGATCCCTCTGTAGAGCCTTCCTACCCTCCAGCAGATCGACACTCCCACCCAGCTTGGTGTCATCTGCAAATTTGCTGAGGGTGCACTCAATCCCTACGTCTAGATCATCTATAAAGATATTGAACAGCACCGGCCCCAGAACTGAGCCCTGGGGAACACCGCTAGTGACCGGCCGCCAGCTGGACTTTGCCCCATTCACCACCACTCTCTGGGCTCGGCCATCCAGCCAGTTTTTAACCCATCGAAGAGTCCACCCATCCAAGCCCTGGGCAGCCAGTTTGTCTAGGAGGATGCTGTGGGAGACAGTGTTGAATGCCTTACTGAAGTCTAGATAGACTACATCCACAGCCCTGCCCTCATCTACTAAGCGGGTCACTTGGTCATAGGAGACCAGGTTGGTCAAGCAGGACCTGCCTTTCATGAATCCATGTTGGCTGGCCCTGATGCCCCGATTGTCCTGCATGTGCTGTGTAATGGCACTCGGGATGATCTGCTCCATCACCTTGCCTGGCACCGAGGTCAGGCTGACAGGCCTATAGTTCCCTGGATCATCCTTCCGACCCTTCTTGTAGATGGGCGTTACATTTGCTAATTTCCAGTCAGCTGGAACTTCTCCAGTTAACCAGGACTGCCAGTAGATAATAGAGAGTGGTTTGGCACCTCTATTAAGCGGCACCAAACAATAGACATCACAGCTTTCAGTTCCTGTCTGCTTTTAGAGCAATCATTTAATATAATTCAGATTTCTATCATTTAACCAGGCCTTAGTCTATGACAAGTCTTCAGTGCTTAAGCTTGCAGTTACTCATTTCCTTTTATTTTGTTTCACAGATTTTTATCTACTGCTTTTTGGGAAGATGATAAACTAATTCTCTAAGTCATTCCTATTTATTTCTTTATTGTGGAATATTATCAGAATATTCCAATGTTCTTAATATTATTAAAACAAGCATAACTTCTCCCAAATATAGGTTTCACACCTATGTCCCTCTAGGGCTAATTATGGCCAAATAGTGTAACAACAATAGAATTCAGTCGGCTATAGAGGATTTCACAACATTGCTGACAAGGTTAAAATCAGCCAGCCAGTACCTAGACTAGTTCCCTTGTATAGGGAACTCTGTGAATACAAGACACACATTCTTCCTTGAAAGCCAAAAGACAAATGACGCTTTCCCTCCAACTCCCTGCCCAGCTTAGGCAAACACTGGTTTAGATGAATTCTGCGATTGACTGCTGCAAGAGTTGAACGATTTTGTAGCCAGACCACCCAGCTTAAACACAAACTTCACTATGGAATTTCCTGCTTTTCCTTTCCATAATCCATTGCTTTAAACACCAAATAAAATACGAGAAGTGGAAGTAAGCGAGATGATCAACACTCTCTTCTTCTCTTGCTTAAAAATCTGCATTTCTTCCCCTTGACTCTGCTCTTATTTGCCAGAATCCTCCTACATTTGCTAAATCCTGACAGCATCTGTAGTTTGAAGACTGTGAGCAACCAGTTTCTGTTATGCCTTTGAACACGCACACAGATGCACTCAGATGCACATGATGGAATGAGCATGTTGAGAGATGCTGTCAGCTGTAAACAGAGTTCTCAATCATGAACAGCACAGGACTCTGAGGGCCGGGGATGACTGTTCATAACACAATCGCAGCAGCTTTGTCCTCATTCAATAACCAGCTGCAGGAGAAAGTTCTAAGGAAGGAGAAAGCAAGACTGCAAGTGTTCACAGCATTGGCAGCCGAGCTGGAAGGGTGGCAAACCAGTGGCACAAAACTATCAATCTCTTGCAGAATGAAGCTGTTATTGCTGCTGGAACAGGGTGGAGGATCGGCAATGGGTATCATCATGCTCACAGCTGTGAGGAATAAGAGAACACTATTTCTGTCAACTTCAGATCATTTGTACTCCTAACACTGTCAGACGTCTCTAAATACTACTTTTCAGTCTGCCTTCAGATTTTGTAAAGCACGGTCCACAAATGAAACTCCACAAACAGATGCAGTAAGTTCAGGGCAGACGGTGCTCATTATTTTGCACCATTATCATTATAAGCATAATGAGATAGTGCCTTGATATTACCGCACAGTCTGGAGTCGCTGAGCAACCAGTTCCCATTATGCCTTTATACACCCACTAGTTATGAGGTGACTACAGGTTAGGAAGCAGGGTTCAGAGTTGCAAGATACATCAAGCTGTGGGGATGATTACACTTCTACAGCAGCTACTGCATCTACAGTAGAAAATGGGGAAAGATATAATGCAGTAATGGTTGGAGTTCCCCAAGATGCAGAGTCTACTTTATCTATGCTTGAACACTTGCCTTCAACACAGACCCAGAGTTCTGCAGCTCCTGCACTGCCTTTCCTCATGCCTTGCAGCCAAGGCTCGGGTACATTAGCAGAAATCAGTCCCTTGTATTTGCAGAGCCCAAGTAGGTGAGGTGCTTCAGAAAGAGTGAAGATGATGGGTTGCAGGCTTTGCACAGAGACAGGGCATCTCAGACTCTAACTTGTGCATTTCTTAAAAGTTTGTCCACATCAAGGTCCTCTGTGATAGTGGTGAAGGGAAGCAGGGGCCACAGAGTGCCAGAAAAGCTGGCAAAAGTCAGATGTCAGGTTGCAATTCAAAGCATGCCAGGTGCTATCCTGCATACCTTTGATAAAGTACTTTATTAATTGCATCTGACATTGTTCAAACTGAACTCTCTTCCTTGCAATCCCCTGTCCCTCCTAACCAACTCCTTTCAAACCTCCCTGCCTCTCCCTCAGTTTTTAAATACTGTAAGAAATGAACACAGGTCTCACCTGTGACTTTTTGCCTGGTTCCTTCAACAGACTGCTCTTCCATAGGTTGATACTCACAGGCTATCTACTATGCTTTAGATAACATCTACTTCCATGAGGTCACCAACAGTTGGCCGGAAAATAGGAGGCAAAGTCAGGCTGAGATCGTTATTTCTCACTAAATTACTCTTTTTACTTTTTACAATGTTTTCTTTTGAAAGAAAACAAAAATACCTTTCAACAAAATATTAACCACAGAAACCAGGGACTGGCTGATGAAAAGATGTCTAAAGCATGCAGAGATCTGGACTAATAGGTCTGAGCGAGCTACCAAATTATTCATATAGGTGCAATGACTACCATTGACTAAATTATGTCACCAAAGAGAACGATATAAGAAATAAGAGGAGGGGTCAATTTTCTTTTACTGTTGCAAGTAACAGCTCATCCTTGTACCCCAAAAGTGTGTTCCTTATCTTTGTCTACTCAGAATCACTGATTATGGACACTAACACAGACAACCATAACTTCTGATCACCAATGAAGGAAACTAAGCCTTGAAAAGAATACATACTTATGTCAGTCCACATCTGGGTCTCAGACATTGAAGATGGTTTGTTGACGTACAAAATTCTTTTCAGGAAAATCTTAACATTACACTTATCTGGAAAGGAAGCTTTATCTTGACTCCTTCAAATGCTGGAGTTCAGCTTGTGGTACTCTACCCCTGACCACCCTACCCTCACAGCAGCTCAAACGAAGACATCCCAGAAAATTAATCCTATGTAACAGCAATTAATGTGCTTGTATTTTCTTCTGGCTTTTTTTTTTTTTTTAATTTCTGTTACGTAGGCCAATATATTCTACGTAAAAACATTTATCTCACAGGAAAAATTCACATCGTGTGTCATGGCTTAAAAAAACCACAAACTTATTAAACAGCAGTAACTTAGAGCCATGCACTGTATTTTTTCAAATTGAAAAGAATCCTGTTTTGGTCAAGTTCTGACTGATAAGCTGGGCAAAGTGTCTGCCACTGGTCAGACTGCAAGTTTTCCATAATATTTCTGGAAAATTTTTCAATTTGTTCTGTTTTTCTGCTATTTATGCTTATGTTTTGGGCATATTCCACTAGACTAACTATTGGTAAAGCATAAACATCTATCTTGGTATTAAGCTGCTATGGAGAATATTAAGAAGTTTCCAGTACACCCAAAGGAAAAAAATCTGCTTCAGTGTGGGCTGGTACAACCTCAGTTGCCAAAGGTTGCTCATGAGTGCATGCATGAACACACACACACAGAAACAACACATGAGTGAGAATGAACTTCAAGACGCAGCTTGAGGAAAAAAAACCTGAAATGACCAATTATTAATTCAAAATACAGACAGCTTTCAATATTAGCACAGCTTCTAATGTGATACTTTCCCATGTATTTTACCATTTGTCAAGTTTTTCAGATCTCATTCAAACATATACCTAATACTGTTAATTTGTTACAGCATTTTTTAATTCTTTTTAGGAGTGCAGCATATGTATGTCTTCTATTTTTTCATACCTTACATATTCTAAACTTAGAGTTTTCCATGGCTGTCATTAAAAAGCACGTAGACAAAATATTTTATGGTATCTATAATAAATGCAAAGAAATCAATACAAACAAAACTTGGCTTAGCAAACTGTACATACATATATATGTTCTTTGTTTTTCAACTTGACATTCAACATTTTTCCTGATAAAACCTTTTATGATCTTATTTATTACATCCATTTTTTTTAAACCTTAAAAAAGTGCTTCTCAGATTTACACCTTGTGCATCCAAAGCAAAAGTTAGAACACCATGCCCGAAACAGAAACCACGGGGAATAATACATTGCCATACAAGATCCTTTAAAATTGTATGTTACAAATGCTCTAAAATTTCTTTAGCATTCGTTATTTTGTATACTGTAGATACTGAGATGGTATTTAACACAGACTAGCTAATGGCTCATTTAGAGCAGCACACAGGAAAGGACCTACAATATCAAGTCCTTGGCTATGCATAGTACAGGGCAATGACCTGGATATAAAGTGACTAAAAGATCCAGAATGCTGGACAGAAGGACATTTCCCTCACAAATGTCACATCCTCCTTAGTACCCAGGACACGAATATTGAAACGATGCTACTCGGTAATACGCTGTGCAGTTTGATACTGATATACTGATGCGTTACTAGCTGAGTGCCAGCAGAGAATGATATGCACACAGCAATGGCTACAGCAGATAGGTAAAGCTGCCACACAGAACCCTGTCACCCTTTAAAACCATCCTGCCTCCCAGCTAGCACTCCAGCAAGGTCACCCGCTGTCTCACGGGTCTCCTTCATAACGGAGGTGGACCATTCATGTATTTTAGCATGGGGTGGAAAGAGCGGGCAAAGTTGTTGGCCATAGTACAGCTGTAGTCCTCCTCGGTCATTGGCACCAGGCAAGCCAGCCCGATCAGGAGCAGCAAGAGGAGCTGAAGTGGCAGAGCAGCTCTGAGGACTCTGAGGAAGAAGGACGGGTGCTGCCATGCCGGCCCGGCCTCAGAAGGGGAGGAACCTGAGCCACTTCTTGTGGACCTGAGAAAAGAGGATGGACAGGTGAATACACTAAAGCATTACTGCAGCAGAGGTTGCCCTCGGGCACTCAGCCTTCCCTGAAGGCTGGTTTACAGTTTGTACAGACTTGATTGACAACTGCAGAGGTATTTTTCACTGAACATGCTATTTCCTTAACACTCTTAAGAGACCCTGTATTTCTAGACTGAGTAGGAAAACATCAAATGATCACAATAGAATGGGCTTTGTGACCCCACAGCCCCTTCATCAATTATGGGGAAGACTCTCCACTTAAAGCACCGTGCTCTAGAGAAGAGGAAAATAAAAGGTGGGTCATACCTGTCACGTGTTCAATGCACACTGTCTAAAAAGGAAGCCTCCTCATTTAAAATGGCAGTTGCATTTGCTTTGCAGAAGTTTCTACATTCATTTCCGTATATAGTATCCGCAAGGGTATAATGCATTAAGATTCAGTTACATCAATCTTCAATTAATTAATACTCCAATATGCAGGCAATGGGGACCCATTTTCTACAAAGTACATAGTATTTTGAATCTTGCACTGAATCAGCAGTTAAAAATCTATTTGCTCAACTGACTTGATATCATCACCTTCTGAGTGATTTTCTCCCTTGTGTCTATGGATCTGACTTGAAATGGCACATATCTATCACATGCCTACAGGAGAGGCAAGACCTAACACAAACATTTCCAAAGGGACACTTAAAATTAAGCACGAAAATCCAGTCTGTTTTTTAATGAAGGATACAGACATAGATTTCACATTTTCCTTTTTGACGGAAACTGTCAGAGCTCTAATATATGGACAACAGGTTTTGAGATAAGTGGATGACCGAAAAGATTGATTATGCAAGTTAAAATCTGATGGTCTCAGTGTGCTAATTAAATGGCATGGGGAAGCGTTGTATTTTAGCACTAGCCAAAAATGGAAGAACTTAGAGCCTTCAAATAATTTGCTTCAAGAACTCTTCCATTAAGACATTAGGTCATGAATTTTGTCTTAGACATGTTGCTATAAAACATCTGTGTGGCTGCTATGATTATGAAGCCCCAGAAAATCTATGGATTGCTTCGGTTTAAAAGATAAAAATGCTCATAAGGATGGATTTAGTCTCAACTTGAAGGTGTGGGAGATCAGGCTTGTTGGCTGAGGTCAAATGCTTCCCAGTAAAGCAAGTAGGGGGCAATGGTTCCTTAGCGTCTCCTTGCCTTCCCCTTATCCTTTTGATCCTGTCTCCCACATAAATCTGAATCTGTGTGAGAAAGCATGCAAAAACCAAAATATCATCTTCAAAACTATGCCAGGCTTGGCAAGGGTCCCCTTCCCACATGTTCAGAAAAGAATTCTTTCTATGCTTGAGGTTATTTTTATCGTCTCGTTCATATATGTGTATCAGCCCACTATGAAGACTTCAAGAAAGCCAGACAGATCTGGTAAAGTTTAGATGACCAACAGACACATAAACACTCAGGTATGCTAAATTATTAACTTGACCTAAATATCCCAGGAAGGAGCAATGATCAAAACATCAGATCGCATGTTGTTTGAGTCCACATTATTGTAGCCTGGATGGAAAGCTGCTTATCGCATAATGTAAGAGCATGTATTATATAGAACATATTGAAAGGATATGGCACATTTAACAGCATCAGAGCATTCCATATTAAAGTTCAATTAGATCAGGATTTCTACTGTCTGAGAATGCCAAAACAGAAAGTTAATGGACTGAGGTAGGAACAAAGGGAACAAGGAGTGCTTAATTACCTTCCAAGCATTTGATTGCACAGTCTACCTATTTACAAGGCTCTCATTGTACAAGTGTTGTTATTCCTAAACAAAAAAGGCCACATTTCTGCAGTTGGTAACTGCTGTTTGATAATGAGCAAAGTCTGAATTTTCTTCATCGACTCAGAGTTACTCTGGGGCAACACTGGGTGTCAGAAGGGAAATTTCGAAAACACAGAATCAAAAGGGGGCTGGCAAAGTTAGCATCTAGTTTTTCTTCTTTTCTTTTCTTTTCTTTTCTTTTCTTTTCTTTTCTTTTCTTTTCTTTTCTTTTCTTTTCTTTTCTTTTCTTTTCTTTTCTTTTCTTTTCTTTTCTTTTCTTTTCTTTTCTTTTCTTTTCTTTTCCTATGGCTTTAGTATCACAATCCAGCACTTTTTGCTTTGTGTTTTATCAAAAAAAGAAGAAAAAGAGTGGTACGTGTAAGCTGCATGGCTGATCTCAACAAGGAACATAAACTTTCTTTCAAAGATTAAAACAGCTCATGGCAAAGTTTTTCAAAACACTTTTTCCACAGCGAAGTAAGGTGTTGAAGAATAGTTTCTAATACTGCATGGAAACAACTGAACAAGCAAATAATGAAACATTATGAAAACATCTTCAGAGGGGGAGTTCTAAAAAGTTCGAGTGCTGTACTGCCTCTGCTTATTGCAGGTATGACTCTGTAATCTACATAATTGACTGGAAAATGGAAAGGCTCAGCTAAGAGCGTTTAATGGATTTGGTAAGGAGAGATGGTTAAAAATATACATTGTTAACAAAAAAGGCTCACTATTCATAAGGGCCAGAACTACTATATACTCCAGCAGGAGAAGGGAAAGCTGAAGTACTGTATGCCACTTTGGAGAAAAATGTAATTTCCTTTTCTTGAGTTTGCATCTTTAGCTGTCTCTCTTCTGACTGCTCCACCATTTGTCTCACTGGCCCCTGTTTGAGGAGGGAAGGAGCTAAGGCCATCTGCTACTCTCTCCATACAAAATTCCTACTAGCTAGATAAAAGGGGGAGGCACAGCTGCAGACCTAGCCAACAGTAAGCTTATTCATGTCAAGAAATCTCATAAATTAACCTAAGAAGTGCAAGCAATAGTTACCCTTACTTTGGGAGTTTGTAATGTCAGTGAAATTGGAACTCTTCCCTAAGCATTTCAAGAGAGGAGAAGCTAATTTACCAGGCTATAGATCGGATGGGCAAAGTGAACTTTAATTTCAGCTCAGACGAGTACCTTCTTTTAAAGATGACTGATTTTTTTTTTTTTCAAGGAAAATATAGTTGAAGTAATCTATCTGTATTGCAGTAAACATCTGAAAGATTCTAACAGAAGAATTTATCATTCAAGCGAGGCTAACAGGAATAAATAAAGTGAGTTTAATGGGGGAGTGACTAACGGAATGCAGACAACAGGCTTACATTGAAAGAGGTACTGCTGGACTAGTAGGATGTTATTACTGGAGTTAATCAAGGATGAGTCTTGATTTAATATCTTTACGAAACGACTATGGCACAAAATATAAGAACAGCAAATTTCATCCGTATGATGACAGAAGTTGGAAGTCTTTGCAAATACAAAATAGGATTGGCTTCTTGCAGAGAAAAAAGTGGGCAAATCCAATAGGTTTAAGAAGTAGCCCAAAGAGTTTGAGATTACAGTATGTAAGGTAGCAATAAAAACTTCTGCTATAAATCTGGAAGTTCACACTCTGAAGATAACGAAGAGAATCTAGAGCTATTTGACCCAGCATAGCCACAAACCAATAATGTGGCTTGTGAATAGCTGTGAAAAGGGACAAAAGAAATTTTAAAATATATTTCAGTTGAAGATTTCCAGAAGAGAAAAGGGGTTGTTTTCATGATGTTCTATAAGGCACTAGTGAGATCTCACCTGGAGCAGTTTGTATCATTTTGGTTAACATACTTCCAAAAAATGAATTCAAACTTACACAAGCTTAAAGGAGTCAAAAAAATGGAGTATTTCTCCTATGAAGGAAATAAAGAGCTGAACTTACCAATATAAAACCTGAGAGATACCAAAACTACCCTCTACAAAACATTGCATAACAGACAGAAAGAATGGTGAACAGTCGTTAAAGTAAAGGAAGGGATAATGTTGTCACAAAACCAAATTACTATATCTAACCATGGATATATTCAAGGTGGAAATTATTGTACTTCCAGATAATCAGAGAAATTAAATTTGATAATGATGTTCTAATAGATTTTTTTGTTCCCACTGATTCTGATTTTTTAAGATGGAGGTTGCTAGACTTATGAAGCAGAAGGTATGATGCTCTGCCCACAAGAGCAGGCAACGACTCCTCTTGGTGGCCTAAGAGACTCTCTAGGAGTGACCTTGTTTGGCTGCGTTCTCACTTCGATTCTCTCCCTAGCTCTCAGCATCATATCACCGCAGCCTCGGATTGGCTTACCCTGTAAAGAAGATGAATATGTCCATTTCAAAGGCAGTTAACTACGAGTTTAATTAACAGGCTCTAAGTGAGATGGCAGGAGATAACTGGAAGAAGAACCATGGCAAGCCAAGCCCAAACTGCGTGTTTGCGCTACTGTGTGGCAATGACTGCCATTTTGTGGCCAAAGGCACAGAGAGTGCTGTGGCCTGGTCTGCTCCAGCAAGCGACTTTTAACAATCCACTAGTCATTTGGGAAGCCTTGGGGAGAGTGGAAAATGGAGGCTGGCACTGTGGCACCAAGACTTGAATAGAGCTGCTCAAGAGAGACAGTGTAAACACCCCTGAGGAAATTGAACCACTATTTTAATATTTTAAACATTTTAATAACTTAAAAAAAATCCACAGGCACAGATCCAGGTGTGCATTTATGACAGCTCTATTACGCTGATGAAGAAAGAGGAGTTTCTTCTTGGATTTGCTTTCTCCACTTAGCACACGATTACTAATACCTCTTGAAAGAGCCTTTAGTTAAATATACAACGTAACATCTAGTTTAAGCTTGTACCTTGCTTAGCATCACACTATGTACGCTTGTCTTTTTGCTGTGATAATGGGGAAGGCAAAGTGATACCACACTTGTTATACACAAAACATGGCCATTCTGATTTTTAAATGAACTTTCCTTCACAACCTTCTATGTGATAAACCTTTTAAAATTGACTTTAGTTCTCCTGTATACTAAACTCTAACAGGGTCTGCTGATCCAGTGCAAGATCAAACACAAAGTACTCTGATCAGAGGCATGTCAAAATATTAAAGAACACAGTGACAGCTTGTACCGCTTTATCAGTTAAAACCACATTATACATCAACTACAACCTGTCTGGCTTGCACAATTGATTAAGTTTCCTATTCAGCAGTGACTCATTCGTATTCCATGCTTGTCTGAATGACAAATTGAACATTGTGTTGTACTGCTACAAGATGTGTTAATAAACAGCTCTGGAAAGACTTGATCTGAAAGGTGCCGCACCAATGCCACTGCTAGAACAGAGGCTGATCTCAAAGCTGCAAAGCACTGCCAGCTGCTCTTTGAGCCAGTGACTCGCACCTACAACCAAAAGCCTTCTCAAAAGGTTGGCAGAAGTGGTCTAACTATACAGAAGAGTGGAAAAGCGCACACAATATGTTTCTTGAGTACAACGTTGCTGGTGCAAGCATGCTGATCTGCCAAAGACATCCTCCATTCCTCCTAGCTGTTAATGGCTGCAGAGTGAAGCCCCACTCCTCCCTTTTCCCACTCCCTATAAGAAGCAAAATGCCAAACTTCATAGCAGACTGGAGCTGGAAAAGTTAATTCTCTTTCTCCACTGGACAGAAAGATGGAGTGTACATATGTCACCTATTTTCTATGTGGTTTCCTTATGTTTCAAAGAAAAAAAAATCCCTAAAAATAAGGCAGCTTCTTAGTGCCAGTGGAAGCAGTGAAAGATACTCTACCTGTTCTATCTGCTATGCTGTGTGGTTTTGCAACCATGCCACTTTACTCACAGTTACTAACTACACATACAAAGCAAACTTTTTTTTTTAAAGAAGTGTTTATGTAAATATCTACATAGTAAGTAGTTTTATTCTTTATTTCATTTATACTTGAGAATAATTTTGTGGAGTAAAGCCTTGATTTTGCTCATGGAAAAAATATTAGTCTTAAGGTATTTTTTGTCTGCTTGGTTATTGCTCAATTATTGTATTAAATCTAGTGTAACCTTCTTTCCAACATCAAATCTTTCACTTTAACAGGAGTTATTTTAAAAATGAATCAGTTAATTTTTGATACATAGAGAATAAATGAGATTTAGGACTTAATTATAAGAAGAAATATATTTTCATCATACTTTCTGATTATTTTAGGTGTTGCAATGCATAAGATGCTGAAATAGCAAAAGACATCCTCTTTATACATACTGGCCTGCTCATTTACCTTTTTTTTTTTTAACTTCATAACTCTAGAGGCTAGTGAACTGATTAGTGAAAGAGTGAAGGTACACACATCACACTGACAACAACAAAGAATGCAGAAGCACTGTTAGCTGCAGAGATGACAGGTTGCCGGCGACAAGGTGGAAAGCAAAAAGCTGTAGCTGCAAGCTGCTCTCTACTGGTCAGAGAGAGAAGGGGCAGTGCTGCTGCCAGGGCAACACATGGATGCAAGCACTTGGAAAGAGTCATGGCAATGTTAGCATGTTATATTGCAGTCGTCTTAGGAGGGGAAAGAAAGTGACCTCTAGTCTCAAACCCCTCAAATTCTGACTTTTGATTTTGAGTCTTAAGTACTGAAAACCCACAAACTGAACAAAACATTTCAGGGGTGGGGGGGGGGGTGGGGGAGAAAGAAAAGGATGTTAGTATGTCTCATCCAGATCTGTGGGTTTTGTGAATTCTAGAATATGGTATTGGCCTATTACCTGCCTTAATTTAATACCTAGAGGTAAAGAGGATGATAAAAAGTGTTTGCCATGAACCGACTGGCATTTCTGTTAAATCATGCCAAAACAAAATAATCATTAAATATCATGAGCGTAAACACACACTCACCCTGATCAGGCATATGAAAAATAAGTGTTGATTACATGGCATTCCTGGGAAGCAAAAGCTGTAGATGTTCAAGGATTAGCCGGTATTTCTAGTTAACAAAGAATTTGAAGTAATTGAGAGTCCCTTTTGTTAAACTATTAACAAAAGGGAAGTTTTCACTTGTTTAAGTCCTGGCCACCTGACAGAGTTGGTGCGGACAGAGAGGAATCACGGCCAATTTCCATCATCCTCTTGGGGTTCTAGAACAGAGTGCGGAAACCAGGAGAATAAGGTACCTGCTATGTGGACTGCTGACAGAGGGTCCAGGCTGTGAGAGACTACATTTGCCCCGTGGCTGTTTGCAATGAACAGGGGGTAAAGAAAGAAGAATGTTCAGTCCAGGCAAATAAAGACAAGCTACTGATGAAACTAAATTAAAAGTGCAGCAAAGGAAACATAAAAAAAAAATCAAATGAAGTGACCAATACCCATGAACCAAGGAAACTGGCTTTTCTTTGTGCCTAGCTGAGTATGGAAATGATCGGAACACATACAGTGAACTCAAAAATAACAGTTCAGTCATTACGTTTATGAACAGTAGCTCTGGATTTAAAAAAAATATTTACAAATTTAGCTCAAATAATTTCTAATATGAAATAGAAAAAAACCATTGAGTTGAATATGGGCAAATATAGATAATGCAAAATGCAAATGCAGCAAAATTAATATTCTCTAGAAAAAAAGGTCCAAGGGCCTCCTTTGATGAGTCTGGCCTCTTCTCTACCCCCATCCCCCCACAATTTTGAAGGCCAAATAACTGTAGGTGCATTCCTGCACTCACAACTATTTGCTGGAGTATTTAATGCAGTTAGATGACCATAATTGTGATTGTATTTTTGGTATTAGCATTTATTTATTTAGCATCAGTATATTCGGCACTGAAATTCTAAACAACATCATTTCAGTCTCCAAAATTGTGGGTCCAAAAACCAGAAGTTTGAAAACCAGACCCCAAGGAATCTATAATTCAGCTATACATTATGGACAAAAATGAAAAAAGTATTTATGTACATAAACACTAACAAATTAGAGATAGACAAATGCTTATTAAAACATTATGATGAAACCTATTATAATTCTACATACTCTTTAGACAAAAGATTTTATCGTAAAATACTTCTTCATTTCCTGTCATGGTCAGGCATCCTCCAGTTACATCTATGATATCAGAGCTTTTATTAGTTATTTAAGTTTAAATTTAAAAGGTAAAAGCAATGACTTCTGAAATAAAATGTTAAGGTTTATATTCCTTCTCCTTTTGAAAAGCCAGTATTCCTTTACATTCTCATCTAGCATCTAAAAGGAAACTAGCGAATGTAAAAAAATATTTAAAAAAAAAATTCAAGAGCCATAAAAGTTATCAAGACAGAACTCAGAATCTTTACAAAAAGTGCAAATGGAAAAAAAATCAAAACTAACCTGATTGTTTAAAGAACTAAGGAAAAAAGCAAAGTAATCAACCAATAGAATTGCAGAAAAAGACAAAATAATTGCAGTTCCATTTTGGGCTCAGAGTATGGAAGTGTTAAGTACTAGGCATGTATTGCTATATTTCTTGAATTTTGTGCCAGCGATGTAAATAGACAACTCCAGAGTTGCCATCATAGTCATTGATTAGGTCCTGTGCAACTATCTGTTTTCAATAATGTTTTATGCCCTTCAGCTCTACTTAGCGATTCATCCAAAGTCTCAATAAGAGCATCTGCAACCTTCAGCAGAAATGACAAAAAAACCTTATTGAGATTCTCAATGAAGCAGCTCTGAAGAGAACGCCAAACAAAAATGGAGGACTGATTATACCAGACAAGACCAGACTTTGGGGTGCTGCCATCACTAGAGCAAAATACAAGAGACACGACATGCCATACCACGGTAAACCAACCACAGTGACAGCCCTGGTTTTAGCTAGTATTTACCACTTCTGATTTCATGCAGGATGGGGTATGCAGCAGGGTCGGGAAAGCAGCTGTGTTTTGTTCTTGGTTTATGCCACTTCCTTTCCTATCAGGTGAGAAGGGGGGCCTTCCAGCTGGCTAGAGCTACTGTAGATATCTAGAGCTCCCACCCAGAGGTGGCAGAAAATATATGACACGAAATTACCGTTCTCTGTCTGCTTGGAGTGCTTCTTCCAGATACAGGACTCCCTGAGCCCGATGTGTCTAATTCATCAGCAGAAGACCATGAGGACAATTCCTAAATTTCAGAAGGAATGGAGCTCAGAAACACAGCAACTAGCTGTTCAGGTAAGCAAACTAAAAAGAACCCCTGAGTGAAATCCCAGCAGAGTTATTTCCAAAGCAAATAAAATAAAGCAGTTAAATTTTGTTACCAAATTTTATAAGACTAAAGCATTACATATTTTCTCTGTTAGCCCTGAAGGAGAAGAAAAGCAAACAGGTAGTTAAAACTTAACTGCTTTAGGTGACACATTTTCCACCGAAGTTAATACAGGGGAAAAAACAGTTGCTCTTTATTTGCCTTCAATTACAAGAAGAGGTTGGTACCACCAAGATTTTGCTTAAATAGGCAGAAATTCACTAGAAGGGGGGGGAGAGCTGGGTTCTCATGTCTTATGCACCCTGCTAATCAAAGACTTTAAAAAAGTCAAACTAAAGGAGAACCTTGAAATCTGTACTTTAATACCTGCTACTGTTGGCAAAGATGTATGCATAGGTCCTTCTCAAATATCCTGAGATGCACGATAATTTGAAAAGATTCAGAGTACAGATCAAAGCTCAGAAGGCACTATGAGAGATTTGTTAGCTTATTACAGAATTTATGTTTTTTTTCTCTTTGACAGAGTGAGCATTATCTTCCCTTTCAGAGTCAACTGACACACTATAATTTTCAGTACTGCAACTAGAATAATTATCTCATATACTTTGCCAGTTGACTGAATCAGTAATGGCAGGATGAACAAACCAAGATGTCTAATACTTATTGCTACACCAAATAGCAAAAATTACTGATTAAAAAATGCCACTGTATCACAAAGAGATGTTTACATCATGAAGTGTAAGATTACTTTTATGATATTCAAGATTACACGTGTACCACCTTGATTAAGTATTGCAAACAACAGAAACAGTGCAGCCAACAGCTCTGATCAAAGACAGTCAAAACATCTAGAAAGGTGCCCAACAAACAGCAAGGAATAAAAAGACGGGACTTACCAGCTGACTACTTGAAATGTCTAGAATTTTCTCTAGGTCTTTAATATGACGCATGACCTCTTTCAAGAGGAGCTTCAGTCTGTTTCCAATAACATGCACCTTTTCTTTGGCCTCAAGACAGTCCTTGCCTTCAGCATTGACTAGCAATTGGCAGGACATATCTTGCAGTGATGCCACCTTCAACTGAGACTCCAG
Organism: Nyctibius grandis; assembly: GCF_013368605.1. Classification (NCBI taxonomy): domain Eukaryota; kingdom Metazoa; phylum Chordata; class Aves; order Nyctibiiformes; family Nyctibiidae; genus Nyctibius; species Nyctibius grandis. The sequence goes on from NC_090658.1 coordinate 58,134,055, forward strand.
CAGTTCACGTCTGATTTGCTGTTACCAAGGGAAGCACCAGATTTTTTTAATGGTAGTTAAAGAAAAAAAAAGAAAAAAAGAAGGAACTCACAAAACTGGACATTTGAAATTAATTGAAATGGAAAGAAAGTAGTCACAGAAGTGAGTAGTCGTTCCCTACAAAGTAAAGTTAGCTTACTGACATTGGTCCCACAGTTGTATGTTAGCATGCAATGTACAATGCTAACACTCAAGAGAAGATAAATTGATTAGTGTTTTTCTGGTGATGGGTTTTGGGAGAGAAAGGAGTGATTATACCCCTACCATTAGAAGTCTGTGATGATCCTGCAGCGTTTCTGAATCCAGGTTTGGATTGATGGGCACAATCTCATTTTTTCTTCTGTCAATATTCTCTAACCAAAGCAGCAAACCATGGCTCATTTCATGGAAATCCTGCAAGTCATGAGTGATGATTTTAATAGCGTAGCAGAAAATTCCAGTCAAATTCAGGTTTTTAGTTTATCCTGTGATAGGTCCTACTGGCTAAATAATATAACTTACAAGGAAGTGTAGAATAGTATATTAGAATACTATTCCAGAGATGACAAATTTAGAAAATCTTGGGCTGGAAATACATGCTTCAGGTAGTGCAGGTCTATCTTTCAGAAAACATATGCCGAAGCTGTATTTTGGCTTGCATGGGCAAGTTTCAGACTGGATAATGAGCACACCAGATAACAACATGGTTTACATTTCTGATATGTGGGATACTGACAATTTAAAATAAGCGCAATACAAACCTGGCACTGCATTAACGCATCCTGCAAGGAGCAACGCCACTCTTCGATCATACTGCATACGTGGTCCCAGCGCACATTCATCTGAGACAGGCGCTCTTGAAGCTTCTTGCTCTCTTCGCTGTCTGACTGAGTGAACTCTGAGCTGCACAGATTGATGGATAAGATGATCGCTTTGCGGTTATCAATTGCTTTCTGCAGCTCCTTGATGATAAGACAAAGTGGGACGGGGAAAGACAGGATGGAAATTGGTAAAACGTGACTTTCAGGAGAACCAAGTAGAGAAGGCACCACAAGAATGCAATGATTTGCCATCAGCAATGGCAGAATGGTACCTTACTGTAACAGCCTCTTTACTCTGGATATGACATTTCTGTGCTCACTCTGTGACTCTTCAAATGTCCACTGTTTAACATCTACTAAAATTTTACTGTGAGTGTAACTAAAACAAGCCAATTAAACTTGTAAAGTCTTAAAAGCCTGAAGTCATAGTTGAATTTTAAAGATCTGGCTCGTGTTTCAGATATTTTAAAGACAGAGCAGGCCAAACAAAATTTAAAGAGATGTAGGACAATTGTACTTTAGCTTACAACAATAAAACTTTTGCCTTAACTTCTCAGTTTTGCTGATAAACATAAAAAACAACATGTTTTCAAGTGGAAACTGCTGTCAACAGTATTCTAAAATAAAATCTTTTACTGAAGGAAAAGAAAACATACAAAGAGTATAAACAACTTACTCCAATTTATAGAAGCAGGACGTGTATAAAAACTGATTTGTTTACATTGGAAACCACAAAAGAAACCCCACCTCTTTTGGTTTGGAGGGCACTAATGGGCTTTCCAAGAGTGGGTGAGATAAGAACAGGATTCTTATGAAATGTCCCCTTTTCCACCTACTTTACAGCATTTACTTAAAAGCCCCATGTCACAGTGACCTTTGTAGTACTTATGACAGCTATATTTGGATTCCAGTGAAGAACAGCATTAATATGCTTTAGATGGATTACTGTCGGAAACAGTCTTTACTATCTGTCCACCTCATTCCTAGCACGGAGCACAGTGCATTTTGACATTGGCTTCCACATTTTTGTGCCCAAGCTTAGAAGATGCTGGTAACTGAATGTGAAGTTGTGGACTATCACATTTGTGGATCTTTATAGCTGTAAAATATCCAGGAGAGATCAAAAAGGCAGCATTCAGACCCTGATGCATCTGAGATGACAGAAGAAGAAAGAGGAATGTTGCAAAGTGACACCAAATTTTTCCTATGTTGTACTGGTGACAGCAGTAGATAGGCTGCAACCCCTTTAGGCACTCTTTCCCTCCTCACACAAAGTAATATGTCCCAGTGAGCTATTTATTTTAAAGTTGCTATTTTGTTACCAGTTTGACTAAAAGAGACTTAATTTAACTTGGCTTTTTTTTTTTTCTTTCATCAGCTTGGCTGTCATCAGGAATTACCTGTACCTTCTGGAATTACAGAATTGCCACAGAATTACAATTTCAAAAATTCATTTGGATTATACAGTAAATGACAGTGGTACATTTTTCTGCCAAAAGGTGATACATAAAATCACTTTTCCAGCTACTTCAGTTATCAGCAATAGCCTGCTATGTGCAGAATGGAGCAAACCAGCTGCAACTACTGGGAACCTCTTCAATGTACCTGTTGCACTCAGGTCTGTTTACAAGGTAACTTATGGATAAGAGAAATAAAACTCACTTTCAGTTTTTTAATTCTGAGCTCAATATTTTGTAAGTCAGTGCTGAGATCAAGGTGGCGGAGCTTCTCCAGTTCCTCTTCAGTTTCTCCCAACCAAGCCCAAACGCTATTAAGGTCGGAATTAAACTGCTGCCATTGCTGAAGGTTCTGCTTCATCCTCAGCTCCTTGCTTAGAGCTTGAGCCTGGATTAATTCCCATCGGTCAATTACACCTGGAGTGATAAACAGCAAATTCAACATAAGCAAAAAAACACTAGCCACACACACAATTGCCATTTGTTGAATCCTGTGCAGGGCAAAAAAAATGCTCCATAAAAACCAAAAAACCCCAACCCATGAAACACCACACTGAAAACTAAATTACATTAAAGAATGTAATGTTGGAGAGAAAGAATGAAGAATCTGGATGAGTCCAGGCAGCAAGTAATTTTATCACTTTCTAATGTCAGACTTCTATGAACAGAATTAAGTTGATACATGCAGGTCCCTAAAACAGGTTATGCTGGTATAAAGACATTATAAATTAGCATAAATGCAAACCAGACAAGGAATCTGATATGTCTAACTAGCCACGTATTTATTATTATTTTCACTGGAATTTATACCTATCACATTTAATACTCACACCACACTATGTTTGCCTAAGCTACTGCTGATGCATTGGATAAATACCTGCACTAAATAATAAAAAATAAAAATCAAAATAAAATAGACTGCATGGGTAGCATATCTTGCCAAGCTAAGAATGGAAACATTGCCTTTATAGTCTCAGGAACAAATCCATGTTTTTATAATGCAATACCTCCTGTACCACAGCTGATGCTTAAAATTAGTCAGGTGAATACTTCTACCAGGTGAATATAGATTTCTGTACTGTAAACAGATAATATTAGAAGTGAAAGCTAATATTAGAAGAAATGAATGCTGACTTAAGTGTTTTGTGCAGCAACATAAGCAACCTTTTTTTTTTTTATCGGAAAACATTCAACAAAAAATGCATTGCATCCACAGGGGCTTTCTGAAAGGCTTAGGGTTATGCCTCATGATATGAAGGGGTTCTTCAAATGCACTTGTATGCCTAATCTCTTTATAGGGCATATACAAGGAAAAATTACTATTCCTATTAAGAGATGTTAAACAGAACATGGTAACAGACACAGTCGTGTAAATATATATGTCAGTAAATAATACCAAGTGTTTATTCAGAAAAACTTTGCATGTTTGTTACTTTACATAATTGCTTTCCATCAAAGAACTAAACGTTACTTACCAGCTGTTTGTGTTTCAGTACTGTTCAGGTTAATAAGTCCAGATAATTTTTCTTCTTCCTCCTTCAGTTTATATCCAAGCCTTTTTACTGAGTCTATGCTTCTACTGCACTCACCTAGCAGCTTCATCTGTGTTAACAAACAAAAAATCCCATCTCAATATGCAGTGTACAGGACTAATTGCATGGAAAATGCAAATTACAATGCAATTTCCACAATTTTCCAAAAGTAGGTCTAAGTGTGAAGATAAAAATCTATTACTTCAACAATCTGTCCTGATACTATCAAAGAAATGTATATGGAGACAACGAAGGCTTAAAGCGTAAGTTCAGACTAAATGGAAATAACTCAGTGCCACTGTGCCAAATTGTGCTGGATGACTTTAGATGCCATCTGTTCTAAATGTTAAGACACTATGGCAAAGACACTTGAAGATGTGATAAATAAACATAAGTGTGGAAATAAATAGTACTATGCATCCAAGCAGCTAATCTTTCAATTATGTCAGTAATAAAATTATTTGAATGATTTAGAGAAAAATTTTACTTCCAGAAAACCTCTCTGAGAAAGCTTTTTAATCACGGATTCCATATATGCAACCTTGCTTACATGACGCGTGTTTATAATACATCAGCAAGATGAATACTGTGCATGAAGCTATAAAACCTGCTTTTAAAAGTAGAGGAATTTTAAACAAGGATATCCTCATTAGACGGATAAAAACACTTGTGAGAAAGCACATTTGGACATCTGCAAAAATGTAATAGGAAAATAAATTCCTTAGAGTCACGTTCCTGTAATCTTGTGCTATTGTAAACACACTAATAACATAAACAACAACAGCATGTGGCTAAGCATAGCAACCATATGAGTGAGTAAGTCTGAGAAGCAGTAATATCTAACTGCTTTGTTGAAACAGCTATATTTCTTTCAATAGCAAATCTAAGCTTGGAGTGCTTATTTGACTTGTGCTCCAAAATACACGCACGTATCCTTTGTAACTGGAATCCAGCTCTGGTCCTGTAGGTGTTTTGCTGCGGATGATGTTTTCTGTTTGCTGTATTTGGAAACGACTGGTGTCTAAGGCCTTGTCCAGCTGTCGGATATGTGCTTCCAGGGCACCAGGCTCTCCTGTACCAAAACCAAAAAAAGTGACTGTCACCCAAGTTTTCTCAAAGTTTTATATCTTTTGCCCAGGCAGAATAAATATGAGGAATATTATGTGGATTAAATAGTAAAGGAGACTGCAGCAGTACGAGTGGTACGATGTCAAAGCAAACTGATAACTAGTTACATTAGAGGGTGTTAGCGACCTTCCGAGGACAGATGACTATACCAATGAACATGCTTGCCATAAGCATACTACCAAAGAGTCCACAGTTTAAAGCAGGCTTGCAAACTGTTCTGAAGTGACTTTTTACCTCAGAGAATTCTTCACCTCTCTGAAGGGGAAAGTTCTTGGCAAACTGTGCTCTAACCTCTCTAATTTTGATAGCCTTTTATGAGGACGTAACCCGGTGGATAGATGATGGTAAAGCTGTGGATGTGGTCTATCTCGATTTCAGTAAAGCGTTTGACACGGTCTCCCACAGCATCCTCGCAGCTAAACTGAGCAAGTGTGGTCTGGATGATCGGGTAGTGAGGTGGATTGTGAACTGGCTGAGGGAAAGAAGCCAGAGAGTGGTGGTCAATGGGACAGAGTCCAGTTGGAGGTCTGTGTTTAGCGGAGTCCCGCAAGGGTCGGTACTGGGACCAGTTCTATTCAATATATTCATTAATGACTTGGATGAGGGAATAGAGTGCACCGTCAGCAAGTTTGCTGATGACACAAAACTGGGAGGAGTGGCTGACACACGGGAAGGCTGTGCAGCCATTCAGAGAGACCTAGACAGGCTGGAGAGTTGGGCGGGGAGAAATTTAATGAAATATAACAAGGGCAAGTGTAGAGTCCTGCATCTGGGCAAGAACAACCCCATGTACCAGTAAAAGTTGGGGACAGACCTGTTGGAGAGCAACGTAGGGGAAAGGGACCTGGGGGTCCTAGTGGGCAGCAGGATGACCATGAGCCAGCAGTGTGCCCTTGTGGCCAAGAAGGCCAATGGCATCCTGGGGTGTATTAGAAGGGGTGTGGTCAGCAGGTCGAGAGAGGTTCTCCTCCCCCTCTACTCTGCCCTGGTGAGGCCGCATCTGGAATATTGTGTCCAGTTCTGGGCACCTCAGTTCAAGAAGGACAGGGAACTGCTAGAGAGAGTCCAGCGCAGAGCCACGAAGATGATTAAGGGAGTGGAACATCTCCCTTATGAGGAGAGGCTGAGGGAGCTGGGTCTCTTTAGCTTAGAGAAGAGGAGACTGAGGGGGGACCTCATTAATGTTTATAAATATGTAAAGGGCAAGTGTCATGAGGATGGAGCCAGGCTCTTCTCAGTGACATCCCTTGACAGGACAAGGGGCAATGGGTGCAAGCTGGAACACAGGAGGTTCCACATAAATATGAGGAAAAACTTCTTTACGGTGAGGGTGACCGAACACTGGAACAGGCTGCCCAGAGAGGTTGTGGAGTCTCCTTCTCTGGAGACATTCAAAACCCGCCTGGACGCGTTCCTGTGTGATATGGTCTAGGCAATCCTGCTCCGGCAGGGGGATTGGACTAGATGATCTTTCGAGGTCCCTTCCAATCCCTAATGTTCTGTGATTCTGTGATTCTGTGATTTTGCAGTCTACAATTACCTGAAGGGAGGTTGTAGTGAAGTGGGAGTTGGCCTTTTCTCCCAGGCAACTAGCGATAGGAAAAGAGGACATAGCCTCAAGCTTTGCCAGGGGAGGTTCAGGTTGGACATTAGGAAGAATTTCTTCTCAGAAAGGATTATTAGACATTGGAACGGGCTGCCCAGGGAGATGGTGGAGTCACCATCTCTGGATGTGTTTAAGAAAAGACTGGACATGGCACTTAGTGCCATGGTCTAGTTGACAGGGTGGTGTCAGGGCAATGGTTGGACTTGATGATCCCTGAGGTCTCTTCAACCTGATTGATTCTGTGATTCTGTGTGATTCTGTAATTTTTGAGAATGCCTTGCTCCCTTTCACAAACACTCTCAAATAAAACCTTGTAACCCAAACTCCTGATCCAAATCCGTGTTAAAATTTGATTTTTCCTCATTTCTCTTTGCATTACTTCTCTCCACTAAAAAACAGTAGAATTTTGATCTATGTGAAAGGATCCTATTAATCTTATCCTATTTATTAAAAGCAGTATACAAACGCTAAGTGATACTGTTATATTCTCAAGGTCCATAGATGACTGGACGTCTTGAAGGCCCACACCAAGTAGTCCACGACTGATTTAGGCAACCACACTGAGCAGCAAAATTTATAGTATTTTTCCAGTTAGGCGTTTTACAAAAATTATGCTTAACATATCTACAAGATGGTGTTAATTCATCCAAGCCACTTGGAACTCATACCAAAGTTTTTGAAGCAGGACTAACGTGCATTTTCCTTATAGAGGTCAGTTGAATTCTGTGATATGAATTAGCTATAGTCAATTCCAATCTGAAGCAGGCTGCAGCCTAGAGGACCACATGAGATCCCTCTTATTCATATTCTATCACTGTGCCTGATTTCCATATGTTTACAAAGACAGTTTGAATTTATTCATACACAACTAAAAACATGCATTGAGAAGGGGAGCCTATTGTCCACCTAGTTACAGAAAATAGACCCTCTTGGATGGTTAATCTTTTTCCATACAAAACACCGCCTCACCCCAAATGGACAGAACAAAGTGTTCAATATTGCTTTTCCCTCACTACTTTCAAAATTTTCACAGGTCAGAAAACTATACACATTTTTCTATATGTACTGCTATTATTTATACTCTTAATCATAATATTTCACTCATTTGGGGAAAAAATAAAAATGGACAGTGAACCTGAGGTCTGTGCCACAGATGCTGAGATTTTAAATGTTTAATATTTCAAATTTGCAATGAAGTCTTTATTTCAAAAGAGGAAAACTGTGAAATCAGGAGAGAAGGTATTTGTAAGTGCATCTAATCTCTCCGAGAGAGTAATCTAACAAATGAAACAGTAGCTTTAATCTTGCGTAAAAATGCAACATGAAAAAAAATTAATCTTCCAATATAAAAGACTAATATAAAGGCATTGGACTACAGTACCTCACCTTGGTATTGTTATCACATAAAACAACAACTAACCTAAAAGTTTATATCTAAGTAATAATCCAAGCTGTGGATGTGTTAAAAAAATAACTGCAAAACTGAAACTACTCTGCTCTCAGAGACACAAAAAAGTATTAAGTCCTGTTGAGGGATTCCAGAGAATAAAGACCAATCAGAGTAACCTACTGATCAGTTTAGTGTAGTTAGCTGAGGTGGGAGGGCCAATATTTCAAACATCATTGTTTCATCCATGCGCCTAATAATACCTTTAAGCGCAATAGTAAAGCAGGATACTTCTACATTAATGTGCCAATGCTGCTGTGTAAGAAAATTTATTTTGTAAGTTGTGAAAAGTATAGCAGATGCTAAAAGAAGAGAAAGAAGTTATGCTTGTGCACTGTGGTATTTGCATCTGGCTACGCTTAGTCTTTTCTGATGCCTACCAGAGATATTTTTGAGTGCGTTTTCTGTGAGTGTTACATAGGCCTCAAGTGTTTCAGGGATCTCTACATCTGAAAAAATAAAAGCACAGTCTAAATTGACAGCTCAGCAATGGCCGCCTCCTTACAGAAGTCCTTTTCATAGGATGGAATATACAAACGGTTCCAATAGCAAACATCCTTTCTGGAGAAGGAAAAAAGATGAAGACTGAAATACAGGGAGCCTGCTACAAAGTCTTTTAATATCAAGGCAAACCTGACTCTTTTCAGAGCAATGACCTGGAAAGCAAAAGACAGCCACCAGATCACAGTATAATATACTAGTATGTCTTCCCCCACAACTGGATGCATTTGGGCACTTTGACTCATTAAGATTTATTACACAAAGCACACGCACTTGGAAAGGATTTCCAACTTCAGTGGAGAGCAAGACCGAAGATCCTACCTCAGGCTAAACACTTAGTTGCTGGAGTCTTGCCTGGGTAAGAACTGAGTTAAAATTTGCTTAAGCACTTGCTGATTTTGTCTGTGGATCTCTCCCACAGCACTTCTTCAGTTTGTTCTGCACTTCTTGTCATATCCAGTATAGTTTCTTCTAGTCAGAATAACTTATGATGCATTGCTGTTACAGATGAGATATCCCATCTGGCAGGCCACAAGTATAGAGATACAGCCAATTCCCTGTCATATCATATACGCCTTTGTGATTTTCCAAGGCTGTAGTCATCCAGGAATCTCCATCACTGTGTCTAAGGTCAGAAGGCCACTGGGATCATGTAGGGAAAGTTATTTAAAATCTTCTGGGGCTACTTAAAATACTTTTCCATGAGCATCTTGGCCAAGCAATCACACATGTAACATTTGCTTCTTTTTACTAGGAGAGTAGCAATTTGCCACCATACCTGCTATACCAGCTGCTCCTCTCAGGTAGAAGTCCTTCTCTTGTCCTCCATCTTCTTCCTCAGAGTGCAGTGCCTGTGAAACAGCTGTCTCCAGGTCTCTGCTAAGGTCGTAGTCATGATCCCACTCCAGGGGAATGGAGTCCACACTTGCAGGTGTATCTCGCCCTGATCGCTCACTTCTCACCGGCTGGGAAAGAGGCAGCGAAAGGTTGGAAGAGGGGTGCGGGGAGAGAACGCTGTCCACAGACTTGTCAGGCCAGTGTATGTCAGAGAGATCTGCTGATTCATCCAGATCCACCTCTCTGTCAGAGAGGTCGTGCTCGTCATCTGTCAGCTATAAGCATAATGCAAACAGAACCGATCAATGAAACGTGCAGAGGCACTGGATGGTCAGCCTGGGTCAGTGAAATAAAGTAGCATTAGGCAACAGTCACACTGGTGGGGTTTCCATTTTGCATTTTTTTGCACTTCCCCTTCATTATTTTAAGGTGCACTAAAAAAACAAAGCAACAAAAAAGTTCATAATGCCAGTTCATTTTAATTACTTAAGGCACCACAAAGTCTCACATCAAGCAAATGGCTCCAGACTTTTTACTGATGCCACTGCAACGCAGACATCAAGTGAAAGAACACTCTGGAATCAAGTCATAGGAAGCATAAGTGACCTCTATCGTGACCACTGCTCTCATTATATTATTTCGTATTTTGAAAACAATGGGGTTTGTTCCTTTCCTTCAGGAGGACTTGAGCTACCGAAAATTGTTTTGCTCTCACTTATTCAGCTATATGTTCAGTTCTGGAGACAAATTTCTGTCTCTTCTGATGGGGAGAATCATTTTATCATTGTTTTTTAAACAAAAAACATTGTGCTTTAAACAAAACAGAACTCAATAAGCTGTCAATGAAACTATCTGACAGAGCAGTGAGATGTTCTTACCAGTACCACACTGCTACCACCAATAATAACGGTTTATAAATATCCAATTTGCATGGTTTGTCATGCAAAAATTCCAGATCTGATGAGTTTGCTCTCTGAATAGGACATAAATAGCATATAATGAAGGGAGGCAGATGGTCAGGGTTATAGCAAAATTAAACCACAGGATTTTTTGAAAGTTACAGAAGTTTCCTGTTCGTTCATTTCAACATCTTTCTCTCTCCTTATTCTCTCACTTGTAAAATCACAACAAAACAAATATGTATGTATGTAAGTATACACACAGGAAGGCGGATGAGTTTCTTGTGATAGCGTTCCACACGTCCAAAGACCTCCTGACAGTAACGACGCAGCTCATCTAGTTCTTCTTCAATGACAGCTGCATCCATGGGCTCACTTTTCTCAATGAGTTGCTCACCCTGTGCAATTATCTGCTCGATTTTGTTGTCGTTAAGTGAAATTTCTTGCTGGAAAGCCTGCATAAAGGAAGAGTCCATGCTTTCTCAATGAAATCAACATTACAACAACCTAAGTTATTAAGGAGGCAAGTCGTAGAGTTTTTCAGCAAGAATGGTGGGGGTAACAAACACGGATCATTCCAAATATTCTGGTATGAGCAACAATGAGCAATTAAATTTAGCATTCCACAGTCTTTCTAGCCAAAAACAGTGATACTTCATGGTTTACCAGCTCATTCCTCACTTGTTGTGTTTGGAAAGAAAGCTCTTCTCTAAACAAGCCATGCCCATGACCAAATGTCTAGAATGAACACAGATACTGAAGCTAACACACTGGAATTTTGGATAACATGACATTTGATATTTTTCTCTCCAGATAATGATTTTTCTCATGCAGAAATGGTTGACAACTGTAGTAATTCTCAGGTGTCAGCAATAACTGAGACTTGACATTAATGATTTTTATCGACATTTCCTCTTTTGATTAAGGAATGGAGAGTATCATCCTTGGTTTTTTTTTTTAAATTTTTCACAGGGCAAAGATCTTCCACTCTGTCAGAAAAGTACATATTGAAACCTGACATAGCCCATAACTTCTGAGGTTGAAGTCTCAGCCTGCAAGTAACGGACTGTATAAGGCTGCATTTTTGCATAATGTTTCTTAAATTCTTTTCTTACCATGAATGTTTTTATCCCTTCTCTCATCCCTCCTCCTGTTACCATTCAATCATTCTTTACCTTAAGTTGCTTTATCTTTGCTTGGACATCGCACTCAGAGAAATGCTCAATGTTGGTTAGCTGCAGGTCCATCTCTGTTAGCCATACCAGGATGCTATCACGTGCTGTCTCAAACTCCTCACGCTGGCCAATAAAATGCTGGGGGGTGGAAAATGGAGTGGCATGAAATGACCAAACAACCCCAAAACCCCCAACAATAGTGGTTCTCTGAAGAAATGGCTTTTGTGCCCTTCAAACTTAACCTAAACTTGATACACCTTCTTCTTTCATTTCCTCATGTTTTCTAAGGTTCCCTTTCCAGTAACATCATCTACAGCTGCAATTAGCTGTGAAAGTTATCTTCTGTGAAGGAGGTGGTGTTTAAGGTCACCAAGCATTTCACTACAGACTTCATGCTTTGGTTACCTCAGACAAAGTGAACTGATAAGCTCCCTTTCTCTTCCAAAGGTAGAAATCCCCTCAAAAACACTGTGCAAATGCATCAAACTGGAAGATTCTGGAGTATCCCTGATTCATAAGTATAGTAGTTAAACTGAAGGGCTTAAAAACAGGAAAATACTTTTAGTCTGCGCAGGATGGAGGTAACTCGCTTCTGTAAGTTGTCCCATCTCTGGTTCCCCTCATGAACCATATGCTTGAGGCTGCAGTCAGAGTCAGTGCGGTTCTCTCGGGCCAGGCGGCGATATTGTTTATTGATCAGTTCCAGCTGAGTCAGACTTTCATGCACTTGTCTCTGGAAGGCCTAAAGCAATATGAACAAAAGACACCATCAGATTTTTATTTATTGAAATCGGGATACATACATAAGTCTCTCCCTTTATTTTGACCCTACTTCTACACTCTGACTTGTGTTAGTGGAAAGATTTCGCTATGGACGCAGACGCCTACTGAGGGCTACCCTATTGAGAGGCTACCTTCTGATTAAAATGAGCGAAGAAAAAGAAAAAATTTATAAAACTGATATAGTTCACTGAATGAGAAATTTCAACATGAACACCCATTACAATGGCAAAATCAGCACAAAAAAAAATAGACTCCTCTTTCTACTGAATCATATGCCTTTGTATTTGAGAACAGAAACACAAACAATGAACATGAAACTTTTTTATTTTTTTAAAAAAAAGAACAGAAATCCAAGATTCCTGTGGTTTCACTGGATTTCCTTACACATATTGAATTTGCTGAAGTGCAAATATTGAAGAGATTTGCGCAATTGTTTATTCTGAGTTTTACCAAAAATAGTGAAAAATGGTACTGAAGGAATCATCTCTATCTTCAGTATACTAGTATACAAGTAAGTTTTGTCTTAAAATTTCATTGAAAGAAAATTTCATGAACATCCATACCAACTTATGCCTGGGCAAGTGTCTGCACCATGTACTTTCAGTGCTTCCTCTACTGTTACAAAAGCCTCAGTCACCCAGCTGGGGAGCAGAAACAGTAGGTGACTTAGTCCATGAGTTTCATGTTGTGACTAGCAATCACAAAGCAATTTGGAGAAAGTATCTTGCAAGGAGCTGACTGAATTAATCCCTTCCAAAATAAAAATTAAAAAATAAAATGATGAATACTTTAAAAAAACCAAATTTTTATGTTGTCACAGAAACAGAAAAGCAATCAATTAAAGGGGGACTTAAAAACTTAGACTATACCAGCTCTCTTTTGAATACAAGTAGGTTTTGGCTCCCATTGTAGTTCTACAAACTTGCTCTCTGATATTCCTCACAGTGCAAATAAACAGTCAATCTCTCCCAAGACTAGACACCACCCTTACTAAGGACTGGAGAAGTGTGATATGTAATATACATCTGTACAGAAATTTTCATTAAAATCAGCTAACACATGAGATTTCTACATAAACAATACATATTCTTTATATTGTACGAGTCAAAGCTAAAAATGAAATAAGCACAGTTCTGCTGTAATAGCAGAGACAAAAGTAAAGAAGCTGGTGTGAAAAAAGAAAAAAGATCAAAGTCTGTAGAGTCCTCTCAATATAACTATTCCCTTCATTAAATGGCCATCAAATTGGGTAGGGAACAACCAACAAGGAGCAAACAGGCTTGCAACTGGAGTGAAAAGCTCAGTAGAAATGAATTCACTTAAAATTGCACAAGGAGGTAATTCTCATATCAGAGGCATAAATCTGACTGTATTCACTAGGATCATGAAATCTAAAAGTGTGCAGTTGTTGTTTCACCTGTTACCAAGCTTTGTCCAGCAAAAGAACAGCTGTGTATTTGACTTCCATTTTTTTCAGCTCAGCTACACAAGAATTCATCTGTTGCATTTCTTCCTGTAACCTCTTTTCACTTCTCCATAAACTATTGGAGAGAAAGGAGTTTGATTTTGTACAGTGAAGTCAGTGAGAGCAATCTCTGACCTCTGTGCTCAGGAACTGAAGGGCTCTTACACGGTCTGCTGGGCTCTTTTTTTTTGGTTTTGTTTTTTTGTTTTGTTTTGTTTTTTTTAAATTCAACTGCAGATATGGAGAGGGAAATAAAATTAGAAAAAAAATGTCTAGTTAAAGCAGAAACCTGCTTCAGTTAGTATGTATATGCAGCTGACTTTATACTGACTTCACAACGAAGTTGCTGAATTCCACTGAATTTGAACAACTTTTGCTGCTTACATTCCTGCTTTTTGGTAGGTGTAGAAACTAAGTGCTCAGGGAAAAAAAAAAAAGAAAGAAAGAAAAAAAGAGAGAGAATCAAACTGCAGGGAAAGCAGGCTTTCAAAGAGGCTGCTAAACTGTTCTCTTCACAGCTAGTTCCTGCTGACACTCCAGTAGACAGTAAAAACTCCACAAGTCTGCAGGAGAGGGAAGGTCACCATAAAGGCTGAGGTTCAGTGAAACAGACTTTGGGCCAAGTCAGTTCAGCTGTAAAAATCAAAGACAGCCAAGATATTTTTGGTAGTTTCTCATAAAGAGACTTGCTAAACAAGAGATTTAGACCCTGATCACTGAGTAAAGGGACAATGGGAAGGAGGTCTGAGATAGAATACTTGTGTCCAGGAAGCAACCATTTTTATACTATGGCAGCCTACCTCACCATAATGAAGTCTGGCAGTGTTTAACAACAAAATCTGGCCAGTACATTCAGAAATGTGAATGTCAGTTATAAAACTTGAATCAGCACTTCACAGTTTATGTTTTTGAATTAATTGTTAAACCAAAAAGTATTAACTGGTTTTAGACATTGTTTAAAATTTGCATTTCTTCTTCACAGCAAATACTTACAGCACCTGACTGTTTACAGAATTGCCTAAACAATTTGTTGTCTTTCTTCAGAATTATTTTTCTCTCTCATCTTGATATACTCCTTGCATATATGAAACCGAGAAAAAGATTTTCACCTGTGACTAGCCACATGATGTGTGTGTGCTTTACACACAGGTATACACTCCACTGTAATTATGAGACAAGCCATCATATTGTAGTAGACACGACGGATTATGCAACAAGCTCTTACGCATTGACTGAAGTGACTGCTTGTAAGTTTTGAAGCATGCAGTTAACTTTTAAGTCACGAAGGACACCATGTGGACATATAACAATACTTTCACAAACATGAATTTCGGGTATAAGGATCTAAAATGTGGATATTGTATGACACAGGAAAAGAGTTCAGAAGGCTGGTTTCAGAGTTACAGAAAGAAGAGGAGGGATAAAATCAAAGCAAAAGCTAAAACATGCAGCATGCATTTGAAGAGGTACTTGGTGAAGGGAGATTTATGAATGCTCTGGAGCACTTACTGACTGGACATATTAAAAAGTTGCAGAAATAGAAAAGGTTAGATATCTAATTTGGTGAACAAACAGCAAGTGAGAGTGGATTTATTTATTAGCATTTTCAGGTGCCACCTTCCACTGTTTTTGCATCCTAGAAACCTGCCACTGAAGGCAGCTACAAAATCATCAACTCTACTGTATTAATATAGTGTCTCTGCTGAGTGACTTATGTAGGGGAAGGAAGAACACCAGCTGGCTGCTGTAATGTGATCAGTAGATATTAAATTTTGACTGTTATAAATCACCTCAAATTTCTTCAGTTCTTCTTTAGCAACCGTGTAAAGAACACCAGAGGAACTTGGGAAAGCAGCTGTCTTCTCAGAGATTTTTAGCCAGTCTTCAAATCTAGAGTAGTCATCCAAAAACTTTTGCCATAGCCGCCATGTCTCTTCAATTCTGCAATAGGTAATGGAAAATTAGGGAATGCTCGAACTGAAGGCCAGCTGACCTACAGAACTTTAACTGATCATCTACAACAGTGTTGCACCAGACAATAACTGGCTCTTAATCTAACTCGGGCAGCCAGGCTGATAAACAGACAACAGGGAAGGCCGGCTCATTCCAGACTGAGCTAAAATAAGGTGATGGCAATTTTCTTTTAATGTGTCTGATTTTGGAATCAATATAAAAAGAAAGTTCTAAGTTTGCAACAGGAGCTCTAAAAATCTGAGCACATGCTAAATAACTTCTGAAATACAGTCCCAGTGTAGGTACCTAAGCCAGTATTTTAGAGATTAGAAATTCCATACTACCTTCAACTGCAGAACTTTTTCTTACAGAATGCTAAAGATGTTGCAGCATATATTTTAAAGTTCTCGGTCACTATTCTGCATTGCAAAGGGACATGAACTTTTTTTTTTTTGCATTCACCAACAAGTGGTAAGATGCTAATCTCTCAATATACACTGTAAACATATTTTTATTTTAAAAAAAGTTAAAAGTTATTCCAATGTTTAAAAAAAACAATTTGACTTCAACTGAATATCTAAAAATAGTGGCTGACTCTTAATCCTGAAATCAAATTGGCTTAATACTGACACTGTAAAATCCCCAAAACTTCAACGTCATTTGATTCAAAAAAAAACCAAGATCTTTTTTTGGGACAGGCTGTATTACAGCAGAACTTTGTTTTTACATACAGAATACATCATTCCTAAATCTTAGATATGCAGGTCTGAAAAGGACCTGATCCATGCAAAATTTGTGCTTTGTTGATGATATGCTGTTAAACCTGAAGTTTGACATCTGGAAAGTTGCTTTTTAATACAAGTAACTGTTTCTAGTACAATAAAGATCCTAAATACTGATATTTCAGTTAACTTACTGGTACAAATCTACTAATAGCATAATGTGTACATTGCAAGAAAGGAAAATAGAGATCAATGCATTGTTCTGCATATAACTTAAAATAGTTCTGAATTAATTTGTTGGACACAAAAGTATGAAGAGCCTGTATATTTCAAGACAGACTGTGTCAAAGAGCTTATAAGCTGTATTTATATAAATATATTATACAAGAATTACCACCGCAATAGTATAAAATTACTTAAAGATAGCAATCTGTGGACATAGAGCAGTACAACTTAAAAGCAACAAACTTTCTGCATAAAATAAAGCTTTACTAAATACATTAAGAATAGCCCACAAAACCAAAGATCATATAAAGTTCAATACAGCATTTTGAAAAGTCATAAAATTCACCTAGAGTTCTTGATATGACTGTGCAAGCATCACAGAAATCAGATTAATAACTTAAAAAGATACAGAAAAGTTCTTCACAAATACAGGAGTTCAAACAGTTAAACATGTATTATTATCGGTCAGCACAGAGTATATAGCATTGGCCTACATCATCATGGCTATCAAAATCACCCATGCTATCCTAGATGGGAATAGAAAACAATGAATCTTCTGGATATCATGGTCATACAGCGTACAGATGGTCTAAGCATGTAAACCAGACCACTCCCAAGATACACGGGTGCTACGGCCCACACTTGCTCATCAAAGCTAAGGCGGGCAGATGAGGAAATTCCAGATGAGTGTACTGCCCTAAAATTCTTCCAAATAAACAAAATCAGACATAAGAGAAACTGTTGAGGAACATTAGGTGCATGAAAACCTAACACCTGGAATAATATTCCACCCATTTGGTAACTATTTTCTCCATGAGTCTCAGTAGTTCTAGGGTAAACTTAAGTGTTACAACTCTCCCTTTTAGGTCATGTTTTCTAAATCTCTTGGAGTCACTGCTATCATCTAAGCTTTCTCTAGTTTCTTTCTCATCATTTCTATGAAGTATGGAAAATAAGACATCATTCTATCAAAGGCCTTGTGAGCAAAATTTGATAATTGATATCTGTACCTTGTATAAAGGCACATATAAACACAACCTGAAATTTCTTTTTTTCCCCACAGCATAACAGCTATTGGCTTTTATTCAGTGTATGATCTTTTTCTGACCCCTACACCCTTTGCTTCAGTACTGCAACCCTATAACATACATCCCATCCTGTATTTGTGCCTGTGGAAGGAAATACTAATTTGTAGGCATTTTAGACTTACTTAAGTCGCCTTTCCATTGACATTGCACAAATGTTCCTCCACCTTCTGTCCAGATTGCGTGTAGCCTGCTGGATAGAGTCACACTCTGCTTCTGTGGCACAAGCATCACAGTCATGAAGAAGCACTTCACACAGATTGAGAACAGATGCCACTCCAGTGCTGTGTTTCTCTATGTCCCTCTGAAGTTCCTGCAGGTGAAGAAATTACTCTTCAGAGAAATTGCAAAACATACATAAATACAAATGCATTTCTCTTCTACTTATTAAAAAAAAATTAATAAGCTTGCAAAAAGGAGAAAAACATTCAATGAATACCTATTAAGAGACTGCATCTGCGCAAGTGGTGTTGCAATGTTATCAATGAGGCCAGGAGAACCTGGCAGCATGCACAGCTCTCCCAGGGACTATGAACACCAAACCATCACCTGGGACAAACTGCCAGAGCTCTGCATGCTCAGCTGAGTATCTTTCACATACATTTAACCAACATCACCAATAAATGGTGGAATTATTCCCAGCCCTTTCCCATTATCACAGAGAACATAAAGCAGAAGTTAGTAAGAGAAATGTGACAAGAAAATATGTTCTTATCTACTGTGAGGGTGTGGTGGAGGTACCCTTCGTGAACCTACTCTTCCCCAGGTGGGCTAGCTGCAAAGTGGCATGTTTGACATAGAGACCAGCAGCAGCACATGTTGAACAGTGCATGTCTAGGGGGAGATTTTTCTTCCTTCAACTTTCCAATTCTATAGCATTTCCATTGGAAACGGAAAAGGAAAATTCAGGACAGCTGAAGAAAGTGCACTTACACTGTCTCAGCACTTAGTATATGTCATCAGTATTATTTCTCCTGTCGGTTTCTTGGTTGCAATGGCTTGTTCTACACTGATGCTAATGTTTCATCTTGAAGCAACATTTCAGCTTCCGTTTTGAATTACAGGTTCAAGTTAAGACAAGCCACAAAAGTAATTGGCTATTGCTGTTGGATCAGTGCAATGAAAAGAAACCCTGCTTGACTACATTTGCAAAGGATCATCAGAATATTAGATAGAAAAATCAGGATGGACAGTAACAAAGCCAAGACAACATAAGTGACTACACCAAAAAGTGACATACTGCATCTAGAATACTATGTTCACTTCTGATTCAGATGAAAAAAAGAACTATTAGGACAATTAGAGATGCGGAAGTTTATTTAGAAGAACAAGAACTTGGCAGCCTGAGGATGAATAGAGATAAACTGCTCTTTGTAATTTTGCTAGTGAAGTAAACTATAATATGCAAAGGGAAATACAGTGTCAACATATTGCGTCTACATACATTTAAGGTCTAACTAGAGGAACTTTTCTTACAACTACCAATATGATGTTCCAAAAATGCCTTCCAGCAGGAAATGAGATCTAAATGTAGAATCTAAAAACCTCAGCAAATTTAAAATGGATCAAGGTCAACTTGTATCAACCATCTGATTTGGTTGTTTGTGATAACAGGGTTGGACTTAATGAAGTAATCTATTTCCTCCTCTCATCTATGAAACAGAAGGCTATTTTGTGAACATCTACATAACACCATCAAGTGGAAAATCACAATGTATTCTTCCCCAGCGCTGGCCCTTTCACTTTCGCTTGCCTGGAAAATACTCTTTCATCATGATGGCCAAGTGCTTATTCTTCTTTCTACCCATCCTGAAATGTTATATAAGGGTGGATACTATAAACAGATGCAATACTCTATGAAACACATACTCCAGACAGCTATGAGACTTGAGGTTAAGCAAGTTTATGTAACACAATCTCCTCTCTGCTGTTTTGGAGTAGAGCACTAGTGAGAACTGCCAGTTGGTGGTCCTGAGGATTAAACTTCTTTATTCACCTGCAGAACCTTTCTACAAGCAATGTCTACACTATTTTTTCTCCATACCTTATATTTCTTTCCCAGATTTTAAAATTTTCTGTGTTTATTAGAGAACATTTAGCCTTTGGGTTAGTTCACAAATGAGCATCACTTTTATGCACTGCTGTCACCCACGTACAGCTTTTTTTTTCCTTTATCAACCCAAAAGCAAACACCATTTTTTCCACATTTCAAGTGGTAGCCGATTGAGAAAGTAAACAAACAAGTAATCCTTGAAATGTAGTTTGCGACCCTAGGAAAATACTGCAGTGAAGTTACCCTACCTTACCCAGGATATCCAGCTTCAATTGTATCTTTAATTTCACTACAGAGACCAGCAATCTGCAAAGCTGATTCTTGGCTGAAGTAGATGCTGAGAAGTAGACAACGGCGTTACAGAAATGGAATTTGGCCTTCCTCTTTCACAGCATAATATTTTTAACGTAATTTTGTATATGAGCAGTATGAGCAGGGAAGATAACATGACCTCAGTGGAAGATCAAACATGGAAAAGAACATAAGATCACTAATGGAAGAAGAAAGAGGGATGAAATACTTGAGAAGATGGCCAATGCACTGGCCTTCTGAGATGCGGTGGACAGTGATACAGCCTCTGACTAATAAAAGTACTGGTTGCCATACACTCAAGATGGGTGTTTTTTTAAAATTATTCTTATAACCATGGCTTGCAGTGTTATCAAATCAAATCATCATCAACTTTCCAAACATGGCATCCTCCCAGGATAAGATTCACCTCTATTTCTCCCCTTTGGAGTTCAAATTAAACCACTCACACTTCTACAGAATATCACTGCATGCTGTCACTGTGTGGGGATCACCACAAGGAAACAACAGAAGACAGAGATACACCAGTCCCTATGCCCAGAATAAGTCCCATGAGAAGTGGTTGTCACAAACTCTGGGATGCCTGCATAGGGATGCTAGTAAAAAATCTCAAGTATCTACTTCGTTGATAGCAATGTTTAGCCCTGCCCAGCACTTTATTGTCTCAGCAACACTACTCATTAGTGATGCTTTTGTGTTACAAATTATTATCCCTATGTAAATGACATATAGAATATTCATAAGCAATTCTGCACAGCCATGTAGCAAATCGGTTGGGGAGCCAGTAGAAACTCTGAGGAGGTTCTGGGGTCTCAGCCCCACACTCAGCTTAAAAGAGCAAAATGCCAGTTTGTACACTTCATAAATTAATTATCTCTAAAACATTCTGGCACTCCTCTTCCCACACATTTCTTTCTCCTCTGGAGAAAGAATTCAGCATCTAACTCATCTCCAGTGAGGCACCAGAAAGGTATTTTTGCCAATAAATAACTAACGGGAACACAACAGAACAAGAGTCCTCCCCAGCAATGTGCTTCAACGTAAAACTGCACTGGGCAGTGAACTGGAACAGGAAAAAGAAAGTATAGTAAATCTTCTTAGGAGTAACATCAGTTTTAATGCCAAAAAACTAGTGACTTAAACATTTTCCTGTCTGTTCCAGTGTTGACTATTTTGTTCTAGCACTGCATAAAGGCGTTGTGTGCTATAAATCAACCAATTTTAACTTCACATGTATAGCTCATGCATCTTTGCGTGCAAAGTGACTCTCAAACAAGCTGCAAAATAAAACTGAGTTAGAAAGGTTGCTAAAAAACAGTAATTTTCAAGCATGTGCAAAATTTTCAAGGTCTAATAGGTGTCAGTTTTGCCTCTGGGAACAGACAATTCAAACAAACACAAACCACAAACCCCAAAGGAAAAACAATTGCAATAACTCGTTCAGGTTACATCTCTTGGTGCCTTACCTTTCTTGAAAAGGTCAATCAGCTCCTGGTGGATTCAATGTCCAAAGCCGGCAGAAGGCTCTATAAGTGACACAGTAAGTACCACTTGCCTTGATATTTAAACACTTCTTTCCCTCATGCCCTCTCAGCATTGAGCTGGGTATGGACAGCCCAAGGACACTCTACCTTGGTTCTCCCCATGTCATCATGCACCTGCTAAGTGTTGTATTTTACCTGCTGTTCATTTAGCTTCCTTTGTATCTCCTCAGAGTCACAAGTTTCATAGACGATAGGTTTGGACAGCTCTGACTCAATGTGGGCAAGCCAAGATCTCAGGCTACTCATGTTTTTATCCAGCTGCTGCACTGCAACGAGGGTCTCCTTCAACTCTTTACCCTGTAAAGAAAAAGAAATTGCAGCATAAGTACACCCTGAAGGAGAATTTTCATAGCATGTGTTTCTGGAAGTTTTCAGAGAAATTTAACTTAGATAGCAAGTTCTGTTCGGAAGTCTTCCTTTATTATGTAACAGAAGTATATTATATGTGCAAATAGTCCTGCATTCACAGGTTCTCCGGTTAAAGAAAAATTAAGAGCTTACTAATGCCAGACAACATTTTCAAAGCTTCTGTACCTTTATCAGTTCAGTTAAATATTTGTTAAGAAAGAAAAACTTTTTTTTTTTAATGAACTCACACACACCAAATCCCCAAAACAATCTTAAGTAATTTAGTTGTGTATTTTAAACAACACATGACAGAAGTTCTTCTTACACTACAAATAACTTATCCATTTAACCAGTACCGGTGGTGGAGTGCACTGAGTGGACAGGCCTTTTTCACCCTGGTGATTTCTAAACATTGAACTACATATCATAGAACAGTTTAGGTTGGAAGGGACCTTAAAGATCATCTAGTCCAATCCCTCTGAAGTGAGCAGGGACATCTTCAACTAGATTGGGTTTCTCAGAGCTCCTTCCAACCTGAACTTGAATGTTTCCAGGGATGGGGCATCTACCGCCTCGCTGGGTAACCTGTTCCAGTGTGAATACTTGTCCTTGAATAAATAAGTTTTAGAGAGAGAAATCCAGCTGAGAACTTTGTGCGAATCCCTGAATCCCCAGGGCTGCTTTAAGTTGTTCTTGGTCTTAATGGACTACTTCAGATTTAAACAGATGAAACTGGAATGTAACTGCATGGCGATTTCAAAGTAGTATTTTTCTTGAGACCCTGACCCTGCAACAGCAATGGCCAGGAAAAATTAAAGTGGCTTTTTTTATTCAAGGGAACATTAAGCTTAGAGAGTGATGAAAATGTGACTAAACCTTTATCCTTTCTCAATATTTTTTCCTTCAACCTGTTTCAACTGCAAAAATGTCAGTAATTCCTTCCTTCCTATCCCCATGTTACATAACATATATCAGTGGATTCTGAAATTGTTTCTAAGCTTGCTTTTTTTTTTTCCATTTATGTAGTATCACAAACAATTTTGAGTACATTTCCTTTTATGCTTCTATTGCACTTCCACTTAAGTGTTTCAATATCAGAAAGCTTTAAGGGATGAGTGCAGCTGGGAATAGACTGACTAAATCGGGTTGAAAAATATAAGATTGCCAGATTTGTCAAACAAACAAAATGCCACCTGACTATCCTATAATTCAAAGAGAGCAATTCACATTTTTTCCATAATACTAACCAGCAAGTTTTTCAAGTGTTTCCATATTTAAAGCAGTAGTTTCAGCTGACCATTAAGAGTCTAATATGGGTGTTCTTTTCTTACCAAAGAGAAATGCAGAGATCTTAACATCAAATTAAAAAACTTAAAAGTTAAATCTTTCAAATTTTTGTCTCTTCTAGCCCTTTCTTTACATCACAGATGGTCAAATTGTGGCCCTTTAGCACCAAACACGCTTAAGAACAGTTTGAATGTATCTTCCTTGCTGGAGTCTCACGACCAACAGCTGCAGGGCTGTGATTTGAAAAAAAAAAATCTTGGTAACTGGAAAAAATCTGGGTAATCTGAAAATCTGACTATGAAGGGACTGAAGTCAACACAATCATGCTGAAGGACTGCCCCAGTCCCTGTCATCAGGTTATCCCGACACACAGCTATGTGTTTAGCCTTGTAGAGATATTAGGAGAACAATCAATGTCTGGGGACACTATCTCCTCATCACCTATGGTTGTACATACAGTGTTTTGTGGGTTTGGACCAACTGAAACTTGCTCATAGGGAGAGCAAGAAGGTTGATTATCAGTCTTCTGGAACCTACATAAAGCTTTTCAGTCTCTGACATTACTTAAGAAGAGTGAAATCCTGCCCATTTTCTGCTTAGATTTTCAAGGCTGGATGCCGCTGATCCTTTGCAGGCATGCTGGAGTGGGAAAGGGAACAATGAGTCACATCAGCCCTGCATAGGCCACTCTATCGTTTGCCAGCCCAAGCTGTGGACCAGGCTTTTCTTGTTTGCAATTGTGTAGTACCCTAACTCCTGTGCCGGATTTTATTTACTTTTTGCCTGCAACATCTGATAAAGGGCCCGTCATTTAGAAAGTGCCTCCTTGCCTCAGGCAGACTGCATGGGAATACATCCCTGCCAAAGCAAAAAACAACCCTGGCCCAAATACAGCCATTTTCAGTCACACGACCTAAGTTACTCAAGAGACAAACAGAAAAAAAGCGTGACATACTAAAAGAGCACTCCAACTAAAACCAAACTCTACTGCTAAATCTGCCCTCCCGCCAAACTGTTGCAAGTCCCTGCACCTAAATTCCAAAAGTTAAAAAAAAAAAAAAGAAAAAAAAGAAAAGGACAACGCCCTTCCTGCCCCCTGCTACATTTACTGTTAACACTGTTCTTTTTTTGTACTGAGTCTAACATAACAGGTTCCTTGCCCATGGTACAAATAGAAGCAAATAAACAAGTGCTCCTAGGAGTATGCTGGGCTTACTTCGTTTGGCTGAACTGCAATACGGTGTTGTGCCTCTAGCTAGTCTGAAAACATATCTGTGAACAAATAACAGATGTAATCCATCATGTCTAAGAGTTTTCCTTCTGAATTTTAGCAGGCAAGATGCTTACGCTCTTCATCTCATGGAATACCGTGCCTGTGTACAAATAATTACACAATGTGTGTGCAACAAAAATATCTCTCTCTTAAAAATGTAACGGCTCAAAATCCTGTCTTTCCATGCCAATGGCGGGGCCTGAGAGCTAATGAAACGAAAAGCTCTGCTTAGAGACAAAGGTCAAATTATAAACCATTCAAGTATGTGGGATCCCTAGACAACTGTAATTTTGACCTTGTGAGATTTCAGTTATGGGATTATGTTTAAACAGTTAATTATTCCAATAATCATCTCCTGCACGTTACTGCAAGAGACTTGCGATAACTCCTCTCCTTGATAACAAAGATTCCACATTGAAATCAAAGGGTTGGACTCATGACATGGTTGTTTTAAAGGTTGTTTTTTATGTAACACACACACACACACACACACACACATCAGTCTTACTACATTTTACAAATACTTAAGACTGTCAGAAAGCAAAATACTGCAGAATTCAATTGTTTGTTTTTATGGTTTAGTGACAAAAACACATCTGAAAATTTGAATGGGCTTACGATGCTTACATTTCCATGTTCCAATTACCACACCTCGGTTTCCCCAATAAAGTAATAACTTTAAAATGTCTGTTTTACATTAAGAAAAGGCAGTGGGAGAACAACTTGGAGCTGCAAATAAGCTTTAATTCAACTAGTCCTAAATTAGACAGCCTTAGACCTAAACAGGAACAACCCTGTAAATACATAACAATGCATCATATAGAACTCATAGCTACTGTATTAGTCATTTAGACAGCTGGTTACTAATATTAAACTTTAAAAGCAACACGAAGAAAGTCAGTAAGAGCATGTTAGCTAAGTCTGTACAAAGCCAGTAGAAAGCAGAAAAGTTTTTTTAAAAAAAATCTACTTGGAACAGGAGACAAAGTTTTAAGAAACACTTACTGTATGAAATAGTGAAAAATATTACACTATTAAAATCAGTTTAAAAAAATTGGTTTTAAAATAATCTTTTTATGAATAAAAAAGATTTATTGTCCAAAGTACAGTACTACTGTGTACCATTACACTAGCACCGCCAGTTATATTTGCTCTTCAGATCACAGTTTCCCCTTTCAAAGAGTAAATTTCTAGAAATCTGAACAACAGCAGCAAAACTTCTAGAAAAGATAATGTGAAGAGGGAAAAAGAGAAGCTGAATCAAAAATCCAAGATGATGTGGGCTGTGTTCAAGTATTACATGGAGTTACAAAACAGTCATTAATATGTACCGGACAGATGAGCTTCCATAAGTTAAGTCTGAAATACTTTCTTTATAGCCTCCCTCCTTCTCTGCCTTTCGCTTGTAGCCATGCCCCTCTGATGACACAAACAGCGAGCAGACAAATACAAAGTCTGCTTTCTCTCATGTGTGTACATGGTCTTGTATTTAAAAACAGCAGTAAAACCAGTCTAAAGTTTCTTTCAAACAGCTAAGAGATTTTACTAGTTCTAAGTCTGCATCAGTAACAAAAAACTATTCTGGCATCCAGAAGTACCAGCTGTAAAACAAAGTATGCTGTTATCACTGTCAACTATTTTTACACTGAGCAGAAAACAGTAATTTCTAGCTAAGGTAGTGATTTCTACATATCAATATTTCAATTATTTTCCCAGCAAGCCAAAAGTTCAGAAAGACCCATATCAATCAAAAGCAAACAAAAATAGCCGCCTGCCTTGTGATATCACAATTACAGTCTGGAAGATCTGAATCCACACTGCCGTCCTCTGCCATCCTCACAGCATGCAAGTCCTCCGCCACCACCATGAAATTTTCCGGCATTAAAAAGAAGAACTTCCACTCCAAAAGTCTGCAAACACTGCTTTGGGCAGGGAGAGGGAAGGGGACACACTTCTCTTTGCTGGTGAGTACTGTACAGAAAATGTTTCACGCCAAACAAATGTTAGCAGCCGTTGCTTGATAACATGAGACTGAATGGTGACAAGTGGTCATGTTTCTAAATAAAACTTGCATTCATCAACATGTGCCAGACTTGATCTCCAGGAATGTGGACTGAGTGCTAGGGGAAGGGATGGAAACACATACAACAAAGCCCTCTTTGCAAAGGCTGAGCAGTTGCAGCAATAGCACTGCTTCCTGGCTGTAAACATCTGCAACATTTTTTGCACTGGGTTGACATATCAGAAAAATTCATCTGAAAGGACGAAAACGTTCTAGAAGGACAGAAACAGAAGTCTCTGAGGCAGAAGACACAGCTACCTTTCTGTAGCTGTCTCTTCTGCAGTTACCAACCTCCTCAGAATGGAGAGGCAATTAAAATAAGTGGGTAAGGAAACATAATGTGCGAAAGAGAGTAAGAAAGAAAGAGGCTTTTACAGGTGAATGGAGATGTTCCACCACACAGCATAAAATCAACAGGTAAAGATTCAGACTGGACACATATTACCATACTATATTACTAAAGCATTTTCACAGAGCACTTTCTATTCATTCACAGCTGTAGGAAACAAACAATGAAGAAAAAAGCTCCAGGCAAGGGATGACTGTAGCTTTGCAGAAAAGCACTCAGGCTCTAATAATTTATTAATGCTGTCAGGGATATAGAATATGTAAAGATGTGTTTTATTCTCAACACCAGAGCAATTAATCTGCATTTACTAGCTGAGTGCAGCCAGAATACATTCCAAACTCCAAAATACCATAACAGGAACATACCCCAATATATAACAACATATGCTAAAGACCCTCTGGAGCCTTCTGAAAATTATCTTGGGGGATGCAAACCTTTTTGTCCAGTGCGAATTAGACATCAGTACAAGTACTTTGTACATACATTAATCAACAACTTGGGCTTTAACTGCTATCTGCCTAAGCTACAGCTGAACTAGCAAAATTTCCACAATCTAGCATCAAACCTGTCCACCATTTACTTCCCAACTTCAACAATGCAATGTTCAAACTTCACAGAGTTTTTTTCACTTCAGTAAGCACTGGAATGGAAAGGGTTTATATGTTTAATTGCATACAATAGTGCTGAGCACAGTAGGGGAGAAGGCTAAGTTGAAATGATCTGGAAATAAAAGTAGATACTTCACATAAATTTAGAATTAGGACTTGACACCCTTCTTCATGATAACAGAATGAGAAAGTTTAAGTGTGTAATACTGCAGTTTATATCTCCCCACCCCAAGAATGATACAGAATCCTGAACCCTTACCTGTCCCTATAGGGGACACTAACCTCTAATACTCAATAGACAATATAGATCTTTTAAACACGTATTTTGCAGTTTCTGAATGCAATCACTTTTCACTAGAAACTTTCTGAAGGTTATTATTTGAACATTTGTCTGAGTAGGTTTTTCAAAAGACAAACACAAAAACATGGCAAATATACTTTATGTTCAACAACTGGTGAGGTATCACATCCTCTGAAACCAGCAGGCTCCTTGACCGTAAAGCACCACTTCCTGACTTAATTGTTCTGTAAGAAAAATACAGTGTTCATTACTTTAAAATGAACCACTATCAAAGAAGCTGGAGCCACCAGAATGCTTCTGCTTTGCTTCCATGCTTACAGATTTCAGGGCAGGAATGCAGTAAAACCATATGAAAAAAGAATGGATGAAAACAGACGATGAAACAAAACAAACCCTTTTGCTGCTAACAGGACTAAAGTATTACTAATCCATATGTCCTTACATCACAGAAGTGTGAAATATAAAGTATATGTACATTTTATGAAGTGCAAAATTGTGACAAAATTATTGTCGGTAATGGGAGGAAGGCTGTAGCACGACTCAACAGAAAATATTGAAACAAATAAACCAGCTTCTTCACATATCAAAGAACAATCCTGTATTTTTTTAAGTTATGAAAATTGCTGTTGTATTTTTGACCTTGAGTAAAAAGAATCTTTAACTCCAATGTGCATTGGTCTACCTGCAGTTACTCTTCTCCATCAGTGAAAAAATAATCAGGCAGAAAAGTTCAGACTTAGTTTTGGAACTCTTCTTGAAATCCAAAACTACAAATGCACTGTTTCAATCCCTCTGCCAAGAATTTTTTAGCAAAACTACATTTGCACCCACTTTTAAGCACTCATCTGAACTAAGATGGTACTGGAGCAAGGCTCACTAAATCTGACTGCAACTGATCCTAAGTCGTTCTAGCAGATAATGCTTTGAATTGACTCTTTTGAAGAAATGATGTCAGGTACTGTAAAGCAAAACAGGAAGGCAAATTTCACAGAAATGTGTTGATGGTTAAGAATAAACTCATTTCACAGTTAATGATGAAAAGGCAGACAATAAAAAGATTTTAAATTCATGACATCCAACATATTAATCTGTTCCATGTAGCATGTGGAAACAAAACAACTGTTTTACCTGGCTGCAATAAGATCTAGAAGATGTTGCCACCTGTCATTGATCTTGCCAAGTTTGTACTCAATCTCTGATGCCTTACTGTCATGGCTGGCTTTAGCAAGTCGCTCTCCCATTTGCTGGAGCTGGATTTTGTTCTGCTGGGCTACAGCAATTTCCTCTTGATAATCCTTGACAGTAAAGAGCAATCAGAAGTCAGGGTACTTATTCTGAATACACTCTGCTCTACGCTACTAAAGGAACCATACAAAAATACAAGTGAATGTTGGTTTTTTGGTGATTGGTACAGTGGAGAGACAACCTCTTAAATATTAGATGTATAACCAAGAACAACTTTATCAGAATAACAAAAAAAAACCAACCCAAAACACAACACCTTCTATAACTATATCTGCTATAGTTAAACTCATTACAGGCAATTCTGATTTGACATTTAGTAAAGCATTCAGATGCCTTTGACTTTGCATTCACTTAATTTTCTGGTAGCCTGGGAGGTCCTACCTCAAGAAAGACAATAAAATACTGCATAGCAAGAGAAAACATAAACACACAGTCTTACTGGAACTTATAAACAGTGTAATGTAAAACCTCCATTTCAGCTAATTCAGTATCCTCTTTGCAACACAAAATAAGTAAGCAATTAAAGAACAGTATTTAAGTGTACATGCACTGCACTATACCTTCTTAAGTTTCTCAATCATTTCTTCTATGAGGATGTCACCATTTTGAGAAACCTTACTTTCCATTTGTGTCAGCCACTCACAGAGCTCCTTGTTCTTCTCACTGAAGACAGCCCACTCATTCAGTCTCTCACTAACTTGTTGTCGACGTAAGGAGACCTTAAAACATTTGCAGAGAGTAAAAAAAATCAAAATAGTAAATGCATTTCAGAGATGCTTGAAACACTTTGTGCCTCAAAGTGAACTCCTCTGGCTCTGCAAAAGTGTTCCAGCCACTTACTTGCCATTAACACAAACTGAGGCTGTACTGCAAAAACTTTGTGGTGACTCTGTGAGTTTAGAGGTGTTAATCTTGCGTTTCCTGTTAGCTACATCCTATGCATAGAGACAGGCATCCAAGCATCACACTCAGTAGCCTGCCAACATCTTGTTCCATAATGTCTCTAACCCAAAGCTTTCATTACAAGATAAAAAAAAAATTGCCTATGACTTTTGCTCACTTGTAAAATGTTCTTTTTAGTCTAAGAGATTAAATAAAAAAGGAAAATATAAAAGCTTGACCAAAGCAAAAAAACAGATATATACATAACATAGGCCAAACTCCAAAAGACTGTATAATTTGTGCATAAGCATGATTTGTAAGTACAAAGTTAAATCAAAGATACACCATATTTTGCATAAGCAATTTTCTCCTTGAGTCCAAATACACTCATTTCATAGACGACTATCTCTCCTGAATGGGCATGACACCTTGAGAGATTCCAAAGGACGGAGGTGTGCCCTGACAGGAAAGAATAGGCATAAAACATCAGACAGGTAAATGCTGTAGTTAATACAGGAGGAAGAAAAACCATTGCTGTTTAAGAAATTGCTGTAGCAGTGGTACCATCTCAGACTATGAATAGTAATAGACAGACGAAGATGGACATTGAAATCAAAATAGCAGCAGAGGGTGAGCAGCAGTCATCTCTCCAGTTTCAGACATCTGTACAACTACTTACTTCCTCCCCATTGTAATCTGTGTTGTTTCTGACTTTATATCATCGTTTCAGCTGAGAAGAGGAAGACTGCACCTGATCTTTCATAAACAAGTGATGTGCTCTTCAACTACCGTGTTAGGTTTAACAGGGGCATACACATGATCTCGCATTTCCTTTTTGTGGTTATAAACTTGATGGCAGCTTTCCGGAAATAAGCAACAGTCGAACAAAGTGTTGCACTACGTTACATCCTGAAACACTCAGTACGCACAAAACTACCATGAAACTTCATTTATTTGTCTCTCTCCTTTACCATAAACATATATGCAGTGACTACACTGTATTTTAGATGTATCTACATTGGCTCATTCAAATACAACTAACTCATAGCAAGTTCTGTGCTGTTAACTGTGAAGCATTTTTCCTACTTTGGGGGTGTTTTTGAAGCCTTCACAGGTACCTTACATGAGGTGACTATTTCAAAGTTATCCCCGTATATCTGGACTGCAATCTCTACTGAACCACAGAAATAACATTCAGACAATCTGAAAAGCTGGGTGAGGGAGACTCCACTACCTGGATTTCTAAGCACAAAATGGAGGCAAGAAACACACTAATACCCTCATGCACCTTAAAGATCAAACAATACTCTTCAGCTCATTTCGCAGCCAAGCAAGTCACCCTCAGGCTAAGAGAAATGCAGATACCAATGTCTGAAGAAGCAGAATCTATCAATCAGCAGAACTGAAGGTACAATATGGTAATGTTAAGCAGGAAGCGGACATCCTTTCTGAGCACAGCTCCTCCACCAAAGCACAGTAAACTGTATTACTTCTGTGTTTTTCCCAGCCACCCATGCCACACTGCCACAGCACACAATGCGACTTTTTTTTTGGTTTTTCAAGGCTGCTTAAATGTGACCTCACAGCCATGACAAAATTAAAGAGACCTAGAAACACTAGCAATAACTAAAGGAAGTATTTCAATGGATGTCCTCCCTGATTCAGCAAGAGTTCAGTTTTGAATCTGAGTGTGCCTACAGGCATCTTTTCCAAAAGCTGCCACTTGCATTCAATTTTTCTCTCAACACTTTTGTAGCCTGCATACCCATACCAGTGCTCAGTACTATACTTACTTGGTGGCACAGCTCCTCCCACTGCCTGTGCAGAAGCTCTATGCGCTCACTGAGGATTGAGATATCATCTGCGCTGATATATATAGATAGGGTCTCCTTCAGCAGAGAGAGGTGTGCCAGGTCATCTGTCCATCCTTCAACAGCATTCTCTAACTCCTTAAAAGAAGTGGACAAGGAAAAAGCACCGATTTGCTAACAAATAAATATTTGATTGTGTTGATGACGCAAGAAGACAAGCATTTCTATTGCACTGAATTAAAAGTCTTATCTGAGCACACCCACCATTTCAAGCGGACTGTTTCAGCCCCATTTAAAAGAAGAAGAAAACACCAATCTCATATGTACCAATATTTTCAGAGTTATGAGAGAGCTAACTACCCAATAGGGAATGATATGTCAGACTTGTAGCAAGTAGTCACAAACTAATATACTACTCAAATCTCTCTGAAGGTCAAAAGTATTTGAGAATTCCAAGTATTGGCTTGGACTTCTCTGTATTGGAAATATTTTCTTGTTGTAACCCATTTCTAAACTGCAAAGAATATAGCATAAAAGTGTTAGCTAAGATCCCCCACAGTAATCTCACCTCAAATAAAAAGCACTAAAACAACAGTTTAGATACCATGAATTTAAATTTGAAGTTAGAATTTCTGTAATAAACCCACACCAGTATTTAGCGCTTCTACAGCACTTTTCAGACCCTGCTCTGATCTCTGATCAGATCTATATCTACCCTGCAGAATTTGCATTATAGTGAGATCACTCAGGTATTATGCTCTCCAAATGTCACATGGATAGTTTCTTGTCACAGGGATGACTGACTGTTTTGCACAGTCAGTAATGTGAAGCCTATTAACAATGGAGAGGTTACTGCACAAAGGCAGGCAAAGATGAGACAACAGCCAACAGAGAACAAGTGCTTTACCTTGCAACGAATCTGCTCTGCATGCAACTCATCATGGTGTTCTGGCAAAGGCTGAGAAAGCTTTTTTTTGAATGATCTTAGCTTCTCCAGGGAGTCTCCTATGCCCTTTTCAGATTTTTCCCAGTCCTGAAGGCAGAGTGTTTATCAGACTTCAATTCAGATCTGGATTATACTTATGTCATTTGATTTGCCTAACTAACCACTAAATAGTGAAAACTTTTTCATAATAATAATATGCCCTGAAATCCCCCTCTAAATAATACTCATAGTCTCAGAGCTTGAGTCATGCACAACTGTGTCAAATTTTTTGTTTGTAGGTCTCTGCTAGTTTCAAGATATTCTCCTCCAACCACTAGCTTTTTATTTCTCTCCTTCCATTTTTTTTTCCCACTCTATGCCAGTATTTCATTATCATCTTCAGGATGGAGAATTACAAACCACAGGTCTTGCAAATAAACCCTCTTTACAGTGTCTTCTTTCTTCTCTCCTTAGCACGTAATTCGACCTTATGTGACAATAGTATGTGATGTTCTTAATGCAACACATGCTCTAGAATATACACTGGTACTTCCCAATTGGTCAGAGGACCACTAAAAAGACATGTATTTAAGACCAAGACAGTATAATGTAATGAAGGCTTGATATCTATGAAAAAATTTATGCAATTTGCATGGTAATTTCCCTACTTCCTCACCTTCAAGCATGAAGTTCCATATTTACATTGAGACAAAATACCACAGAACCTTTAGCTTCCCTAGATAACAGCTTTCATTATGAAAATTTCCTGACATAATTCCCCCACTAGAAGCTGAGGTAGAAGAAAAATTTATGTATCTGAACCTTTCCAAAATAATATTTCATGTGCTTGCACTGCTTTGCTTCTTGCTATTTACAAACAAAACTGAAGTGTCTGTAATCCTGTAATTCTATTAGACCTCTGAAACGATTCTATTAGACCTCTGAAACGATTCTAAAAGCACTTGCTTTTAGTGCTAAAAGCACTATTCTATTCACACACACAAGTCCAATTTTCATCATCCTCCCTAGAATGAGTAAAAGGGAAAAACAAACAGACCAAATTTAAATGCCAGCCTATCATCTTCAGTACTTAAAAATGAGGTTAGCAGGCATTCTGGACATGCATACATCAACCTAAAGTTCAAGGCTCCGTTCTCCAACATCACAGAACTTTATCTAAACTAGCAAATACTCAAGATATCGGAAGGAAACACAGATTACTACGTTGCTAGATAGATCTTGACATTGGCATGTAGAGGGAATAAGGCAGCTCTAATTTTCAATAGAGTATGTATAAAAATTAACCAACGTTGTGCAAAATAAAATACATTTTTGGCCTATGTTGAAAATAGGACTGGTAGGAATGTCCTTTATTGGCAGTGTTCTGGAAATATCAATTAAAAGATATCAACTAACATACACACCTACTGTGAAGTATTACCAGTCCTAGTTTCAGAGATTGTGAAATGAAATTTTGAGCTCAGGTAGCGTATATGCAATTCCTGTATTTGTGCTTATCCCTTGAGAACACTTTTCTTCCAACAGGGTTCAGAGTGAGAAACCATGAACTTGCTGAAGAAGTACAGAAGAAATCACACACTTACTTTCAGTAGTAAAGCAAGCTGTTTCTTTTGTTGCTCCAGTTGGGTGCTCACTATGTTCCAGCGCTCCTGAATTTCGGTAAGCTCTGTCTGCAGGGCTGCCTCAGCTCTGCTGTCAGCAGAGAGCAGCAGTTGCTTCCCAGCTTCCACAGTGAGGATATAACTCCCTTGCTGCCTTAGGAGAACCTTCTCTTTAAGCTGAAAATATCAACAGTTTTCTGTCAGCTTTGTCTTTTAATTGCAATTAGCAATTCAGTATAATTCATTCTCAAGCCCACACTTTAATTGATTGCATACCTTGGCTTAAGCATGAGCTACTGCACAGATGCTTTACCCTAACCTTTTCACAATCATTTACTGCAGCAGACCTTTAGAAAATTTCTCCAAGGAGATAAAGACATGAAAGACTTTTTTCTCCCCATTAATATCAGTATCTCAATTGTTCTTAAAGAGAAATAGTTCCTCGAGAGCCTACTATGCTTATAAACTTTATTATATGTATCTTCCAGCCAAAAAGCTTGAAGACACCAAGCTGCTAAATAGATACTGTTAACCTCACATGAAGATGGACACCCAAGCTATCCTTTTTAGTTAGCTAGAACACATTGCTTAAACAGGACATCATTGTTTTTTTCAAGACAGTTTCAGTGTGACATTAGCTATAAAGCAAAACCAGAAGCAAGCAAGGCTTGAGGGAGTGGGCCCAGTAAGTTCTGTTGTATGTTCTTTATGAAGACCAGCTTTGTTTCCATCACACCACTGCTTCTGAGGCTATGCCAGTTCCAAAGAAGAACTAACATCCAATATTGCTTTCTGCAAAGCAGATAGTCTGATCTAATACATTTTTAAGAATGTTCTAAGTGATTAATGCAGTAAAAAAGGCGGGGATTTTTCCTCTTTCTTCACACACACTGGACATACCTGAACTTCATCCAGTAGCGCTCTGGCTTGCTGCAATGGGATAGGAACGTTGCCCAGCCCACTCACTGGCTGACAGGATATTTCCGCCAACCACTTGCGCAGCTTCTCTGCCATCTCCCTATAGCGTTGCCACTGGTGAATCTGGCTGTCAATGATCCCCCTCCTCTGCTGTGCCCGGCGAATTACTCCTTGCCATTGACTACTTAGAAGAGTCAGCTTCAGATTAAATTCGTCCCTATTATAAATAGAAAAATAAATAAAAATACATAGTAACCTTCATACTTCAATCTATTGGTTTAATGAAATAAACTCCAGAAATATACAAAGAATACCCACAGGTTTTCACAGAATCACAGAATCACAGAATGTTAGGGATTGGAAGGGACCTCGAAAGATCATCTAGTCCAATCCCCCTGCCGGAGCAGGATTGCCTAGACCATATCACACAGGAACACGTCCAGGCGGGTTTTGAATGTCTCCAGAGAAGGAGACTCCACAACCTCTCTGGGCAGCCTGTTCCAGTGTTCGGTCACCCTCACCGTAAAGAAGTTTTTCCTCATATTTATGTGGAACCTCCTGTGTTCCAGCTTGCACCCATTGCCCCTTGTCCTGTCAAGGGATGTCACTGAGAAGAGCCTGGCTCCATCCTCATGACACTTGCCCTTTACATATTTAGAAACATTAATGAGGTCACCCCTCAGTCTCCTCTTCTTTAAGCTAAAGAGACCCAGCTCCCTCAGCCTCTCCTCATAAGGGAGATGTTCCACTCCCTTAATCATCTTCGTGGCTCTGCGCTGGACTCTCTCTAGCAGTTCCCTGTCCTTCTTGAACTGAGGGGCCCAGAACTGGACACAATATTCCAGATGCGGCCTCACCAGGGTAGAGTAGAGGGGGAGGAGAACCTCTCTTGACCTGCTAACCACACCCCTTCTAATACACCCCAGGATGCCATTGGCCTTCTTGGCCACAAGGGCACACTGCTGGCTCATGGTCATCCTGCTGTCCACTAGGACCCCCAGGTCCCTTTCCCCTACGCTGGTCTCCAACAGGTCTGTCCCCAACTTGTACTCATACATGGGGTTGTTCTTGCCCAGATGCAGGACTCTACATTTGCCGTTGTTATATTTCATTAAATTTCTCCCCGCCCAACTCTCCAGCCTGTCTAGGTCTCTCTGAATGGCTGTGCAGCCTTCCGGTGTGTCAGCCACTCCTCCCAGTTTTGTGTCATCAGCGAACTTGCTGACAGTGCACTCTAATCCCTCATCCAAGTCATTAATGAATATATTGAATAGAATTGGTCCCAGTACCGACCCTTGAGGGACTCCGCTAGACACAGACCTCCAACTGGACTCTGTCCCATTGACCACCACTCTCTGGCTTCTTTCCTTCAGCCAGTTCACAATCCACCTCACTACCCGATCATCCAGACCACACTTCCCCAGTTTAGCTGCGAGGATGCTGTGGGAGACCGTGTCAAACGCTTTACTGAAATCAAGATAGACCACATCCACTGCTCTAACATCATCTATCCACTGGGATATGTCCTCATAAAAGGCTACCAAGTTGGTTAAGCATGACTTCCCCTTGGTGAAGCCATGTTGACTGCCCCTAATGATCCCCCTATCCTTGATGTGCCAAGAGACAGCACCAAGAACAAGTTGTTCCATCACCTTTCCGGGGATGGAGGTGAGGCTGACCGATCTATAGTTACCCAGGTCTTCCTTCTTGCCCTTTTTGAAGACTGGAGTGACATTCGCTTTCCTCCATTCCTCAGGCACCTCTCCCGTTCCCCACGAGTTAGCAAAGATGATGGAGAGTGGCCTAGCAATGACTTCCGCCAGCTCCCTCAGCACCCGCGGGTGCATCCCATCAGGGCCCATGGATTTATGGACGTCCAGATTGCTTAATTGGTCCCTGACCCAGCCCTCATCAACCAAGACAGATTCCTCCTCTATCCTGACTTCTTCTGGGGCCTCAGGGGTCCGGGGCTCCTCAGGACAGCCTCCAGCACTATAGACAGAGGCAAAGAAGGCATTCAGTAACTCCGCCTTCTTTTTATCCTCTGTCTCCAGGGCCCCCACCTCATTCATCAGTGGGCCTACATTGCCTCTAGTGTTGGCTTTACCTGCAATGTATTTGAAGAAGCCCTTTCTGTTGTCCTTGACCCCTCTTGCAAGGTTTAATTCCAAGGAGGCCTTAGCTTTCCTAGTTGCCTCCCTACATCCTCTGACAACAGACTTATATTCCTCCCAAGTGGCCAGCCCCTCCTTCCATGATTTGTACACTCTCTTCTTCCACTTGAGTTTGCCCAGCAGTTCCCTGTTTAACCATGCAGGTCTCCTGTTACCCTTCCTTGACTTCCTACCTGCTGGGATGCTCTGATCTTGAGCTCGGAAGAAGCAGTCCTTGAATGCTAACCAACTATCTTGGGCCCCCTTACCTTCTAGTACCCTGTCCCATGGGTTTTCCCCTAGCAATTGCTTGAAAAGGCCAAAGTTGGCCCTACTGAAGTCCAGGGTTGTGATTCTGCTAGCTATTCTGGTCCTGCCACATGAGATCCTGAACCCTACCATCTCATGGTCACTACAACCAAGGCTGCCCTCAACCTTCACCTTTGCCAGTTTGGATTAGCCAAATTCATAGTAAATCACAGAGATTTCACAATTCACCCGCAGATTTACTACTGAGCTCAAAGCAGGCATAAGAGATACACAGCATTAACAAAATTGTCACATCCCAATAAACAGTTCATTTTATATTAGGACCATGATACCCATAACAAAGTCAGTGCCTATGCACAAATGTGACGCCAGTGGTGTTTTACTGATTGTCATTCATTCGATCAGAAGTGTTTAAAATAAAAACTCAAGACAGCAATGAATTCCTATTCCATCACATTTAGGCTGCAGGTGTTCTTAAATGGCAGTAGGGAATCTTCTAGGTAGAGGCAAATCCCCAGCTGGCATAAATCAAGTGCAACTCACTAAATCTGTCACTGCAGGCACCTTTGGTGAAAGTGACATTTTGAAAGTACATCAGAACAGACATATATGTAACATGCTTGATAATCCAAGACGAATCTTTGTCAGAGAAGCAGCCTCAAGGCTGTTGTATTCCCAAATGCATTCACACATTCACATATCCCATAGCATCCTAAAGAACACTGTCTTATTTAAGAACTGGTGAATTAATAGCTTAACCACAGCGATAATAACTTCTACCTCAGAAGAGCATGATCTGAACACTGACATCTGCTACCTTCTTTGTTTTTAAGTCCCCCACTAGTCTAAGTATTACTTCACATATCCAGCAGCAACAACACAGGAATGTCTACCTGTCATCCACCTGTCCTTGTTCTAGGAGGTGCTGCCCATCAGAGATAATTGAATGCAAAATCTGCTGGCGGCTGAACATCTCTGCCTGGAATAGCTGTTGTACAGGAGACAAGGATGTTAAAACAAGGTCTTACATTTTAATTCTATCTGTATGCATTGGTAAAAAATGAATTTTCATGTATTTAATCTCATTTCAAATTAACTCAATGGGACTTTTTCCATGAATTTAAAGAGAAACATTTAAAAATCTCATTGCTGGAGTTACTTGTTGCTTCTAGTAATTATTATTAGTTCCTTGATATTAAAAAAAACTATTAAAAAGCTAAATAATATCAACAGGAGCTAGATGTTATGTCTCTCAGTACAATTGTGTGATCAGCACTATAATTTACAACAAAATCCAGATAGGGTATTTATTGCATGGACAGAAAGGTCACTTTTTATTTTATATGACACGTTTAAGAATATTATAGTCCTTTGCCTTGTTAAACTGAATTTATGCACAGATTGTGTGTGATAGTGTTATAATTCTACACTGCCAATAGAACTTTAGAAGAAACAGTCAGCCATGTGTAGGAGCTAGAAATCAGTTTTCCACTTCTTCCAATTTTTCCAATTTATTTTCCAATTTTCCCCACCAGTCACAATAAACTTTCACAATATTTTTAAAACTTTCTTGTTATTTAAATATTACTTAAGACAAAAAATTACCCAAGTACTACTTAAGCAAAATGACTTAAATATATACTACTTAAATTTATTTTTAAAAACATCTTTTCTTTTAGTAGTGGACCATGTCTCTGTATAAGGTTGTTCAGGAATTTTCTTATGTTGGTGAAGGTACACCCAGGCATCAGCTCAGGACTGGACCCACTCCATGTTCAAAAAGTTTTCAGAGAGATTAAAAGAGAAAGTGTATTGGTATGAAGTTTAAGGTTTTTTTGTTGTTTTTTTGTTTGCTTGTTTGTTTGTTTGTTTTTGTTAGTGATGGTGTTTGCAGTTGATAGAAGTTCACACTTGCCTGAACTGAGAGCCACTATTCCCCAAGTCCAGATTACACCCCTGTTATACGTCTTCCCACCAGCTCAAATTGTGATGTACCAATCCCTGCATCTGCAACTGCCAGCAAAATACCCACTGGCACCTGCACAATCAAATGCCTCAAGCACATTATATGTAGCTTAGGACTTCTAGACGATGGACTAATTTTTCAAAATGAGATTTTGCCTCTCTGAATCACTGAGCTAATTTTGAAAGTGTTACCCAGGTCACAAATTTTCCCACAGAAAGAAATAGTGTTGTCTAATTTCCTTGCAGAAGTATTTGATAGTGTTTGAATACCTTGGCTCTTATGAATGACTGAGCCTGAACCAGAGGGAAACTAATTGCTCTGTTATCTCATGAACAAAACCACAATACTGTGGGGTTGAGAATTTCAGAAAGTTGAGCAAGAAGACATAAATTTTACTTCCTGTCACATCTGTTTCTGTCAAATTAGGGGTCATGGATGAAGCACAGGAGGAAAGAGCATCCACCAGCTTTGTTGACAGATTGAGACTAAACGGAACACAACTTGTTAAAAAAATCCCACCAAAACCCACCAAAACCAAACCCCCCAAAACACCAATCTTAATATTTTTTTAAGAGGAGAGGTGAAACAAAAGCTTATTAAGCATGAGGAACTCTGCTTAGAGTGGACGTATTCAAGCCCTACTCAAAAGCAGAGACATTTCTCTCAACGTCCACTTGCTCTCCACATGCACACTGTCTCTGTACATAAGAGGGATACTCCGTTATGTGGGACCACTTGCCACCCCAATTTCTTCTCAAATGTAGATCACTATGAATCACAGAAATAGGAATTCAAAGGAGGAGGAAAGGAGGGCAGGTGTTGAAATGCACAATTACCAGCACACTAGAAAAATTTTCAGTCATTTGAGTTGTCAAGGAACTTCCCCTTCACCTGCCAGCACTTTCTCAAATTCTTGTCTCGGTGCATTTCCACTGCACAGGAGTCCCAAGCAATGTACTAGGCTTGCAAATGGATATCTGGAGAATTGCACAATTCCTGACAGACTTATCTGATGCAGATGCCAGTTTTAGTGCATGGCATTTGAAAAAGGTATCACCTCCATGTCGCTGGTCTGTAAATTTCAGTGGGAAGTTGTTTTTAAATAAGGCCACTGAGGTATCTGGGGTCCTCTTTGAATAAATGCCAGCAAAGTTATGAGTCAGCATTGGAAAGCTGATAACAGAGCTGGAGGCATTTCAATTTCCATTCTGGAAATGCATGTGGAAACAGAATATTTTCTCATTATCTTCAAAAATACAAAGTAAAACTATCTCGAAATTCATCTCAAGAAGTTTAGATTTGACCCTTTCAGCTGCAAGGAGTGGAAAGAAAATTCTTTATGATTATATAAAATGCCAAAAAGCTTTAGGCTAAAAAAAAGATGTTGTTTACAACATTTTCTTAGGATGGATTGTGGTATTGAGAAAATCAGATATTAGTCCTCTGAATTCTGAGAGATGACTTCATAGTTGTAATAAAAAAGCTTCAATAGAGTGCCTGAGTAACACTCATCTGAGCTCACTGCTCAGATCAAGGTTTCAGGAGAGGATTAAGCTGAGATCTCAAGACAATTGAATGCAAGAAGATTGCCTTTCAAAAAGTTATAGCTATGACTGGACACAAGAACAGTAGGAAATTATCCACTTAGACAGTAATGATTTCTGGACATTCAAATCTCAAAGATCTGAGATGTCTCAACTCACAAAGACACTGTCCAGTTAGTGCTGGCAGCACTAAGAGGAAATTAAATGGATGACATTTGTGAAAGCAAACGTACGTTAAAGCAAGCAAAAATGGTTGTGAATTACTTTCTGCTATCAGACATTCATCCAAACACTACGCTGTGAGATATAAGGCAAGAGGTGGGGAAGGACATGACTCTCCCTATGAACTGGCCTGAGTCTAGGCGTAGGTCAGCTGAAAAATTTGTGGGAACTGAAAGTACTGTGGCCACATGGGAGCTTTGGTATGAAAATTGAATTGT
Source organism: Nyctibius grandis (assembly GCF_013368605.1). Classification (NCBI taxonomy): domain Eukaryota; kingdom Metazoa; phylum Chordata; class Aves; order Nyctibiiformes; family Nyctibiidae; genus Nyctibius; species Nyctibius grandis. The sequence goes on from NC_090658.1 coordinate 58,175,619, forward strand.
CTTGATCTTTACCAGGATTCTTGGCAGTAACAATATGGGTGGAGAAAAAATGTGCATTACTTGACTTCACTGAAGAATCATAAAGGCTTCCTCTAGTAAAAACTCTCATCAGTTTTTCCCTGCAGCAAAAGCTGGGCTAGTTCTTGATTTGTTACAAACAGACAAATGACTCCAGCACACAGCGAAGATCAAATCAGTTTGTTCTCCAAGGGAAAGTTACCAAATGGAAGCCCTATGATGAGCTACATAACTCAGTATTTGACAGAAAAGTCTTCCTTTAACATGCTCTTCAGATGCTGTATATGTTAGCAATTCAATAACAAGTAAAGAAAATCAGAATAAACTGAAAGAACAGATATTTTCTCCAGTTAGGACTGAAGACAAAGGGCCAAATTGTATGAGAATATTTAGGTTCTATGGGAAGACCAATAAAACCTTTGATTTCCTTGGTACAAACCAATCCGAAGTAAACTAAATGTAGGGGACAAGCACTCATAGGCATATTAATACATTTTACACAAATGCAGACAAATACTCAAATCTTCCCAGAGACTGGGTATTATTGACATATTTGCATGCTTCTGTTTTTAAGTTAAGATACCCTCAGACAGTGCAGGCAAATGTAATTCAATTCAAGGCATACTGTTATACTACTCCATAAAAGAACATGCATTCCATTTATGTAAAAATAGTATGTGTTGTAGTTATGTATAAATACACATGATGACTTGCCTCATGTGCCTTCTGTTGCTCTAAAAGGCTCTGGTAGTTTCCCGAAATCTCTGTCGCCAGCTTCTGCTCAGTTTGAACTAACAAATCCATCCAAGTCTCACATTTCTCCAAGAAGGTCTGCTGCTGCAGCAAGAAAGACTGCAGCTTACTGAAAGAAAGATGGGTTTAGGTAAGGTCTCTTCCTCTCACACACAGCGTTAAGAGTCTTGCAATAACTTTTCCAGCAGAATTCCAAATCAGATGGTAACACTTTTCCCGTGCATCTGCCTTATTCTATTTATTTAGTCAACACTTTGAAAAGTAGCAGTCTTCCTCATTTTAAATTCTGTTAGTTTGTGGCAAAACCAACACATCAGGTCACTGGCTTCACTCTTTACTTGTAAGTATACCAAAGAAAAGGAGCTTTGGTTAATGAAATATCTGAAAAGTTTTCTATATGCTGCAAAAGGTATACTTTCTAGCCATTGTAATCTAAGAAAACTATACAACAATGTTTAACTATCCCCACCTGAATCTCTCCGTAGTCTGAGATGAGATCAGAGACCAATATCTGTTTAGGTTCTGCATCCTTTTGATTTCTTTATCATTCAGAGGAAGCCTATAACCCAGCTCATTAAGACGGTCCAAATCCGGGGCCATGCTGCTGAACTTCAACATCTGACTCTGCAACAAACAATAGAAGTGATAACTAGGAAGTGCAGCAATTACACTATTATAGACTGCAAAATTATGAACTAGCACTCAGTTAAATTTGGAACAGCCTTGGTTGCCACCAACTGGCAAGCAATCCCTATGCCAGGGAAAAATTGCATTTCCAGTTTTCAGCCTCTGGTCCCAGACCAGGAGAAGGCTTATGTTCATGTTTAAACGTGCACAGAGAAGTAAACTCAAATTGCACTGAAGTGTTTTGCTGAATTGGGGATCTACCGCTCAGAGCTGCAAAAGCAGGCTAGTGTTTGAAACCGCATGTTTACATTGTCAAAAAATTAAGCTTTTTTCCTTGTTTCTTAGCCTAAATTCTAGGCTGGCAAATTCCCATTGAACTTATTCAACTTTTTACTTTTAGTTTTTTGTTTTGCAGTACAGAAACAGCCAAATCACTACATTAAGAAAATGTCCTGTTTTTTAGTATGCGCAAGGTGGAATTATGTGTATAGTTAATCCTGATAGAAAAATAATGGAAGATTAAAAGACAACAACAGCTGAGATGGCAAAGTTCATCAACTTCCTGTCAGGGCCTCTGAAAGAATAAGAGGGGAAAAAAGCCCCACAAAAAGAAGAGTGAAAGAGCTCAAATGGAGATCACACAGTGCACAGTATGAATGTTTCTTCAGTTATATCAAGATATCCAAAATGACTTAATCCCTAAGCTAAATACCACTGAGACAGGAATTGCATAAATACAAAAAAAGTTGAGAGAAAACAAGATGAAGGAAATCTCCAGAAACTGCTAAAATTCCCATTCCCATTCTGATTTGATATTAATTTTATTCTAAACAGTTTGCCTGTCCTTTTCTTCTTTACTCAGGGGCTAAGTAACATGGACAATCACGCCCAGACTGCCATCAAACTTTTAAGTCTTACACTTTGCGTGAGTGACAGTCCTTTAACACATATAGAATGCATGTATGATATTTGTGCATACCCTGTACCACAAATAACCAGGCTAACAGAAAAAAATCAACACTTTCTGCATTTATTAGTCACCTTGAGGTCCTCCATTCTATTCTGAATTGCTGGGAGATCAGATGAGTGACTGGGATCCTGTTCTTTCAATATTTCTTCTGCTTCTGTTACCCAGGCCTCAAGGACTTGCAAGTTCTTGGCAAAGGTTTGATAATCCAACACTCCAGCCTTGAATAGAAAAGGACTCAGTTTAAGAACTTTGGCCACACAGCATCCATATTGACTTTACACTCCTGGTTATTCTCATTATAGATTTGCAGCTGTATAGGCTAGGATCAATTGTAACTGCTGCTTTGCTCACAGACTGTGGAATTACTGTGTTTTTTTCTAGGTTAGAACAGAGAATTTTTGATCATAGCAAAAAGGCAACACTTCGAAGTGTTTAAATGTCTCCTTGCCTTGAAATAGATAACCTTCTCTAACTGCCTTTTATGAAACCAACTCCTCTGCTTAATTTATTGTCAGCAGAGAGAACCACTAGTTGCTATTATTGCAATTTGAAACGAAAAACTTATGTTTTGTCTCCTCACAACACAGTGATGTTATAAGCACATTCTAGACAATGCTGGATTTCTTGGATAAATCCTCCTGTCACCTAAACAGAAGCCACTACACCTTTGTTGCTTTCTCACCCATATACTTTCCTATGGAACACAATCTGCCACTCCTTTTTTTGCTCATTAGTCCCTGGTGACACAAGCAATTAGCAACATCTACTGAACAGGCTCTGACAGAAATGGTAGGTCTCATTAATAGGAACTGTAAAAAACAATGCTACACAATTATTCAGAATCTCTCATTTGTTTTACCGCTAAAGAACTAGCTGGGAAGAGAGATTGTCTTCAGGGGAGCAGTAGCTGTGGATCCAGCTGTTAGCACTGTTGCTATCCACAGAAGCATGGTGCCCTTGGCATTCCAGACGATGGACACTTTCCTCCATGAGGTTTTCTATCCTCTTCCCAGAATTTAGACCTTCTTACAAGGTTTCTATGGTGGACTTGAGCATATTTCTACTCTCAGCTTTGCCTTCCAGGGAAGTCTAAGAAATGCTGATGAACAGGTAACACCACCCTCTTTTTCCCAGGCAGTTTTGGCTAATTTATGTGTTTTCAGGTACCACAGGATGATCAGATTCAAGGACTGAAAACACTCTCTGCATACCTGAAGTACAGCCTGTTGCTTGCGGAGAGCCTGTTCTAGGGTTGACAGATTCTGTTTCAGAGAAAGATAATCAGATTGTATAGCTGCTGCTGCTGAAGCCTCCACCTGGCTTTTTAGCTCCTCTCCCAGTTCTCGAAGAACAACCAGTGACTCCTGCACTGTATTCAAATCCGTGAGTACATCCTGTCGCAACACATTGAATAAAGATATGAATAGTTAACCTGACACTCTGCTGGTGTCATCCTCCCCTGATTTAGAGGAATGAAATGACCAAACTCCATCACTATAGGAAAATTATATTTACTACTGTATTTCAAAGCCAAAGTGTCCACTTACACTCTGTATGAAAAGAAAATGATGTGCAGAATAAAAAAAATACGTTGAAGTACCCGTGCACAGAGGAACAGAAAGAAGTGAGTGCTCAGCTACCTTTGAGCAAGGCTGAGTTACTGATGAGGCAATACTTGTTGAAAAAACCCTTTTGAATTTACTGACACGCTGGTCCTAAACAGTGGCAGCCTCACTGTGGGACAGCTCAGGTCTGACTAGACCTCCCTTTTTTTCCTGTTATGAATTACCAGGAGGGATGAAAAAATAACTTTTGCAAATGGCCTAACATAATGGCTAAAGAATGGGACATCAGGTAACGAAGAAATTATTCGAACTGAACAATTTGAATTGCCAGTCCAGATGACTATGGCAGTAAATGCTCAAAAAGCTCATTAATATGTTCATTTTTCTCCTTACAATTGTTTTGCTTACACTAAAACAATTAACGTTTTATTTTTTTTGTCAATGACACTTAACATTAACTTAAACTCAAAAGAAAAAAAATGTAATCACAGATAGGAGATAAACTGTCCTGCTGCCTTGAGATACAGTCTTGAAAGAGGAAGAACCTCAAGATTTCCAAGTGAATGGTATCCTTCCATAAGGAAGGACACAGACATCCCCAGAACACACACAGTCTCTTTTCATTCCGAAATAGTGGACAGCCTTGATTGGTGGGAATATAGCCAAAGGATCTTGTGTTTTTTTCTATTATAAGGAACTCAATAGATTTGGTAGAGATATTTTCCCAAGTAAGAATCCCTTCGATAAGTAGGGACTTCAGACTGAATCAAATGATATAATTTATCTACCTTCTCCAGAGAGCTGACTTCAGATACAAGCTCCTGAAACAATACCACAAGTAATGGAGGGATCACATGAAAAGCATGCTACCCAAATCTCATGAGTTTCTCAGACATAAAGCTGTCTCTCCTGTGCCTAAGACGCATCAGTGAAAAGAAATGTGTTTGTATGCAAGTTTCCAATACACCAAGTACAGAGTTCAATAATGGAGAGTCTCTTGTGATTTTTAGCCCACAGAGATGTGAAAAACTGCAAAGTTTAAGCGAACATACATTGCAGTCCTGAATCCAAGTAGTAACTTCATCATCAGCAATGTCTTTGCTGGTGGCAGTCTTCAGGAGTTCATTGGTCTGGTCTTCCCTCTGACGGACTGTGGAAAAGCACTGCTGGTAACAGTCCTTGTACCTCTGCCACAGCTGAAGGAGGTTCCTAGAGGCACGCAGCTGCTCTGCAGTCTCCTGCAGAAGGTTGTTCCACCTGGTGAAGAGATTAGATGAATGATCAAAGGCTGTGAGTCCACAAGAACTATTCCTCCTCCTTTTCCTCTCTGCTGTTTCTTGTGGTCTTTTGGCTTTTAAGAAATTTGGTAATAATAAAGATCCAGACATATGGGGGGAAAAAAAAAGGAATCCAAGAAATATGTTGACAGGCTGTTCTGACCTGTCACAGCAGGTCTGATCTGTGCTACATCTTGGATGCTGTATATTAATGCTTGAGGTCAGAGCTGGAGCGCACCTTTTGAAGTGAACCTCCTGCTATTTCCACTTAGCACACTTTGGTTCACTGCACAGAGCATCCATGATCGTCCATGAACTGCCAGTACCAGATTCCCGCAAGGGCCTAAGAGACCCAAACCAGGAATAAACAAGAAACCACTTCTGCTGCTGCAATTTCCTCCCAAACCCTGACAGAATATTTAAAGTCATAAAGCTCTGGGTAACTCCCTTCTAAAATACTTCTAGACCTATTAAAACTCTTTATATTTTTATTATCCAATTAAATATCTAATCCCCCTTTGAATTCTTGGCTGTAATGGCAACCAGAAACATGTACTTTCTCAAATGTACTAGTATTTATCAAATTGCCTCATTATTTCCTTACTAAAAGAAATCACCATATTCTTCAATTATTAGTATATGATAAAAATGAAGTGAAAATTCCATCATTCATCACTGAAACTTTTAAATCCTACAGTATCTTTTTTGAAATGGGGTGAATAATTCTTCCCTCCACTTCCAGATTCTAGGACAGGATGGACCACAGATTAAAATATATTTGGTATGATTGTGTTTTCAAAACAAAACCCCAACTTTCCACCAAACTAGTTTGTGATTTTGGGTCCTGCCTTTCTGTAGCTTCTCTGAGTAAGCCCTTACACTGGTTCTGGCCTGGATTAAAAGTTGGGGAAGCTGTCTGCCAAGCCACTGGTGAAGGCTTAGACCTTCTTGCCTATCATGCCCTTCCTACAACTAAAAATACCAACATAAAGTCTGGGGAACCTCAGGCATGCATAGCAAACAAAATTTTCAGACAGGATTCTTGCATTTTAAGTGCAGTATTATTTTCCAGCATGGTATTTATGAACCTTGGTTGGCAGCCATGCATGGAGCAAAACTACTGACAGTAATGTCCAAATGCTTTGCTCGAGAAAATAATGTTTCATTTATTATTAGTAGTAAAGGAGACATTTCTCCTCCAGCCCTTGACAAAGAAAGGAATAATCCTACCCACCTCCACAAGCCTCCCAAACCCCGAAAAACATAAAATAATAAAATACAACAAAAATAGACATTATGGAAACTGGGTCAATGGATAAATGCAAATTTACCACTGAAAGTAAAGTTCAACACACAGACATTTTCTACCTCATATTCACTTCTTTCAAAGTGTTGGTAAGTGTTTCAGTCACTGGTGGGTGACATTCTTTCAACAGCTGATTGGTCACAGAACCAAATTTCTGTAAGCTATTTTCTTGCTGTTCTAATTCATCTTGTAAGCTCTAAAACACATAGAATAATGATAATAATAAAAATACATTAGTTATTAACAATTGCATGATGTAGAAACATTTCAAAATAGTATATATTAATTACATCATACAGGTTATGAATGAAAAATGATTTCATGTGTGTTTCATCTAAACAGAAGGTTGTTTAATATAAAGACTGCTGTTAGATTAATTTGATTCAATATTGTGGTGTATCAAAAAGTAAATTTTAACCTAATATCTTCTCAAAATGTAAAAATCTTGTAAAAGAATTTATTCTAAACAAGTACTCTTGCACAGAAGGAGTAAGTGTATGGAACTGCTTCAGAAATTAAAACTTAACTGATGGAAGAAAACAAATTAAGTAATATTTTCTTGTTTAGAACAAAATGAAAAAAGTAACAGTACAAAAAAGCTTTATTCTGAAAATGAGGCTCTTACTCTTCTGTTTATCAGTCTGAAGTACTGCCGGCAGGGAAAATGCTCTTTTTTTTTTAACCTTAAATATTTTTATGCATATTATTACAGTTTGAACAGCCTAGCAAATCTCAACCTGATTAAACACTATAATCAAGATCTTAATAAGTAAAAAAAGTAATTTTCTGTACCTATTGTTTTACTGATTCCTCCTGACACATAAAAAAATGAAAACAGAATAGTGGCTGTGAAGTGCATTAATGCACGCTCTTTAAATCTGGTTTGAAAAGTGCTGTTCATGTCTAGGGCATTTGGCTTTATATCTGTCTGGACTTCAAATCACACAAAATATCTAAATGATAATGTAAACTTAAATTTGCTGGCAAATACTAACAACACATGTTCTTGTTACTTTAAGCATCTGGAAATGTTTGCATAATTATTTTTGATTCCAAACACAACAACTTTCTTTGAAATAAAAGATTATTCTATGTAATAGAATATGTAACAATATGTAACAATAATTTTAATAATTATTTAAACTAATTTATTTCAGTTAATATTAATGTATAATCTTATAAAAGAAGTCTCATTGTATTTTATGGTTTTCTTACAGCGGAAAACCACTTGAACATGTGAGTATCTCAGCTTTTGGAATATTATTTTCTTTGATCTTCAATCTACTGCAACCACAGGGTTGAGGCAGGGGGGGAAGGTTTAAAACATGATCTCAACATGTGCCAGTAGCTCAGAAGCCTGACAAAGCAGAGTGAGAAATTTTAGTTATAATGGTCACCAGCATGATACAAAAATTTTTAACGCTTCGACAGTACAGCTCAAAATTTAAAAGAACATCATCAAATATCTAAAAGGAAAACAACCATCATCATTTTATTTTTTCTGCAAAATGAAAAATGCAGTGGCTATTTGATAACGTGTTCTCTTAATGTCATGAGATTTTAATGTGCCACTATGTCTGTACTTCAATTTCTTATGAACCGAAATGTATAGTTATCTGCATCCATGCAATAAGGACACAATTAATCCTTAAATCCATCCTTAGTACGCCAAGAGGCATGGTATTCTTTTCACCTGAAGGTTATCAACTTGGATTTTCACAGCTTCCAAAGAACCAATAAGAAGATAAAAACGGGACAAAGAATATCTGGCTTCTGCCAGGTAACTATTCAGTTCTTCATAAGTCCCTTTGTAAATGCTCCACTGATCAAAAACAGATTGCAACAATATCTTCAGTTGGCTAACCTAGGAGGAAGATAAAAAAAAAAAAGTAAATGAAAAGCTTTCAAGATATTTGGCTTTTGATTAAATTATTTCCTTTGTTTTGATCTCAGACACTACATGTTCTACATGCCTAATCTTAAACCTGTTGGAGAATGAAGACTTTGCACAACAACCAGCGGGTCTTATGCTGGGTATGGCATAAAGTTCTGCTTGATTTTATAAAGCTAGGATGGCAGGGACTGAGAAGGTATCAAGTCCATTCTACTTTGGTCCAAAGCAGGATCAAGAGAAATTGCTTAAGACTATGAAACACATATCCCTAAGGCAGGCAAGTCAGCATATGAAAGTCAGCAGAGAGGCTAGCACTAACACATTGCATTCCTCCTGAGAAGGCAGACTGATGTTGTCAAGCTTTGGATGATGACAATTAATGCTGATCTCTTCCTTATTCTGTGAGACCTGTGCGCTTGAAAAGCCAGTTCCTCACAGATCATTTGGTACCTTGCCACTAAATATCAAGAAGTATCTAAAAAGCTTCAATTACAAGAATTAAAAGCATCCTTGAAATAGGAAATATTATACACACTTTATGTGGAGTGTACACACAAACTTGGGGATGGATGGAAACAGGGACACAATTCAGAATCTCTTCCCCTATGATACAGAAGAAATCCACTAGTTGCAAACTGCTAATTCTCCCTCTCCTCCATGCCCTGTCCCTGGAGCTATAATTTGCCCCTTGATGATTCTTTTACCATGTGATCCAAATTGGCCCAGGAATGGTTAATTTCTTGCAGTGTATTCATAACAGCAGAAGAGACTTCTTTGTTCTTGTTCTGTATCAAAGAAAGACCACTCTGTTCTACATTTTCTACTTCTTTTTCCTTTGTTCTTATTGATTCTTCTAATTCCTGAAAAGAAAAAGAAGATACCTGAGTATTTTTGTTTGTTTAATTGGATAGATAATGGCCTTGAGATAGAAAAGATGCCCATAAGCTCCTTAGTTTAAAAAATAGTAAAGTCACTCTTGCATACTTTGGCTTTTAATTCTCAAGAGAATCATAACTCATCAGCAATTTTAGTTAATATTTTATGTTCCCTTTAAAGCATAGTTGTTTGCCTTTAATTTAAATAGAACCATGTCCTCTACATTCAACTTCTGTGTAATCTGCTTTCATGTAAGAGTCCGAAGCTCATTAAAAATAGGACAGCAGTTTGAATACATGGGAAAATTGTGTGTCTTAGTTTATCCTAGAACACTGAGGGGGCTTTTTAATTAGTGCAAAGTTGGTTTAAGCTTCTGGAAAAAAAAATGAATTTTGCCACCCAAGGAAAAGGACAAAATGACTTCCTAGGGAAAGATGTCAATTTGCCATGTCTCCTCACATGAAGTGGAGTCTTTATTCCTTTGCCAGGTCGCAGAAAAGTCCCTTGCCTGAGGACAGCAAGCCTTCCCCTAGATGACAAGTTCATTGGAGTCCAGCCAATGACAACAAGCAACAGACTGCAGGAATTTTCCTTATTGCCTCCTCAAGGTTGCATGCCATTGGGAAGCATTAAGGAGCTCGATACAATTTTGCTTATCTCAGTGTTCCCACACACTAACCCAAGAAAACGGGAAGAAAATGAACAGTGGGGGTGAAAACAAGTGAAGAAAACAGGGCTGAGTACATAAGCACTGAGGCCATGACAACTTGTTAGTGGCTTGTTTTGCTGCTTCAGGCAAGTGCTGACTGTGCTGTTGATTTAAGATGACTCTAGATTGGTCATGGAAATGCTGATTCAAAGTTTGCTGGTTTTATCATGTTTTCTCAATAAGTGAAGTGCAGAAGCTCTGGTATGTAACATTTGTTAGTCACAATGCCTGTGATCTTCCTCATGCCTCAATAGCATGAGAATGAAGTTACAAAATGAAGGAGAGAGAACAAGAAGACTCAGTGAACAACTGTGAGTCACATAGCACACTCCCATAAGCTCATTCCTAGCCAGGAATCTACCTGTATAATTTCATGGCACGGTGCAGGGAGATCCAAGAAAGTCTGCAGTGCTCTGACTCATATGGAAGATGTGTAGCTTCACGTAGTGCAAACACTGAGCCTGAGCAGAGAGGGGAAGTATGGCTTGTAGGCTTCAGGCCAGCACAAATTTGTGTTTACTTGTCTGGACATAAAGTAGTCAGCGTGATATGGAAAGCAGACTGTGAGGTGAGAGCAATCTTGGGATGCCTCTACATTAAGTAGTACATCTTGTGATCTCAGGTTATATTTTAATTTTCTGAAAGTCTTTCCTTACTGAGAGAGATGGCTCACCAGGGAAACAAAAAAACACAACAAAACTCTGAGCAAATGGGAAACGTCTTTCAATAAATTACTCTCTCCAAGGATCAAAAAACCAGCAACAATAACAAGTGAACCATTGCCATAACAGACTTTACGTTTTACATAGTGTGTGTGGGGGGGGTTTACATTTTAGATAGTGGAACTAAATTCTGCCCAGTTTTGAAAACCCTTGCTATTGACAGAATTTATCCCTGCACACATACAACATACTTTTGTCTATATACCTATATGTGAGAGCATTTTTGCTGTACTGTTTATTCTTAGCCTTTTCTTCTGTATTATTTCACATTTCTTCAAACCTCTAGCCATGACCTTGTTCCAGACTATAGCCTTGTAGTAATACATCTTTTTTTTTTTTTACCAGCTGACACCAAAGCGAACACTTCTAAGTTGTACATAGTAAAAAGTGGATTTTAACACTTAAGTTTGTAGAGGGTTGCTCCAAAATTCAGAATGTAAAAGAGCCAGAAGTTTCAAACACGAAGAATAGCAAATATTTCTGGTTGTCTGTGAAAAAGGTTTTCGTATTCATCATTTTAAACTCATAACTGAATTAAAGACACATTACTGTTTCCGATCTGTGATGGGAAAAAATGGTTCCCTTCACTTATTAATATAACGCTAGGCAGCAGCTAACATCAGTTAATAAATAAACTACAGCTTTTGTACTAGTTGAACTGGATACCTGGGAGTGTCTGATACAGTTATTTCTTAAACAATTTTTTTCTCTGCTGATCAAAGGTCTTGCCATTCATAACTGACTCCCCAAGTGTATTTGCTAACTTCCCTGACCAAAAGGAATGATGAAGGTGATAAATCAGATTCAGCTTTGAACTCAGCCAAGCACAGCCTGCCAATTATGTCAGGCTATGCTAAATTACCCTTGCTTCAGTCGTATGGGCTTATTGTGCTGAAACCATAAAGATACCTGAATTGAAACTAAGAACTGCAACCAGTTTGAAAACTTAGGTCAAGAACTTTGGAAAAAAAATAGACTTCTAACATATCCAGCCTAAACAACTATTTGCCTTTACAGAAACAAAGATGGGTTTAATACACTGGTGAATACAGATGAAATTCTCTTATGCATTTCGTTTGAATAGATTTCCAGCTGTTCTTTTTGTGAGGACTTAAAAAAGCTAGATGATACTTGTCCCATTCATTAAATGTATGCAAGAAAGACAGCCACACTAATATAAACACACTTCCTTACTCCTTTTTAAGGGGATGAGAACACCAAGATTTTGAGAATGCAGTTGTCCTGACAGAGTTCAGTTACGCATTTGATCTGGTGTGAAATTTATTATTTGGTGTCTGGTAGAACAAAATACTTTTGAGCAAAAATGATCTGATGCCTGATACCATGTAGAGGCCTTGTTTATAAATTCAGAAAACTATATTTTGCTTATACATCTATAAGCTTGAACTGTAGCCTGACAGCTCCAGAAGCAAGCTTCTAACTACTTAAATATGTAGTATTCTGAGTAAGATGTTCAGAGTCAACTGTGATACCCTAATTCACTGCTGTCTAGTCCTTGTATGAATTTTACATGAAAAACTGAGGTGGTTCGAAACTTATGTGCATTATGTATAGCTGAGCTTTGCCTCATCCTGTCTTTGCCCATCATAATCATGATTCTCCTTCCTGTCTTCTGAAAGCAAAAGGGAACCCAGCACTATTTCCTTCTCTGGATATTTGAATATTTGAAAAAATTTGATTCCTAACACATTTTGAATAAAAGCATAAAACCTCCTTGGATTGTAGAATTTTTCTTTGAGTAGTCAGGTGGAATATATCATGTAGAAAAAGAATAGAAAAAAAGGGGGGAACAGAGGAAAGGTAGCGATAAGGCAGAAAAAACAAGTTCCGGAATAGTCAAGCATAGTGTTCGTAACACTGAGTTCCATAAGACAGGCTAAACAGGAATGGGAACATATTCCTTTGATGGCCTTTCTAGTTCAGTACACCTGGCATTCTTGGAAATGTCCATGGTTTAATACACAATACAAAAAGAATAATGACTTTGGTTGCTTTTAAAGATCTTTGGGACATTATCATTCCTTCCTCCTTTCTTATTGCTTTCACTTTAGAAATGAAATCTCTCCCTCACTGAAGTAAAGAGGAGTTCTGTCACTGACTTCACTGATACAAAGATTTCACATGGCTTTATCAAGTGTTGTTTCTAACTGTTGGAAAGAGAACATTGTTATTTATAATGGGACATTACCTGACAGTCTTTCAAAGCATTCTGTACTGAAGCCTGGTCTCCAATTTTCTGTTGCTGTTTCAGTTTCTTCTCTTGGGTTTCAAACCAAGCTTTTAGGCACTGGACATTATTTTCATATTCTGTCCAGGATTCCTGCAGACCTTCCAACAGCTGAATCTGCAAAGAAATATGAGTATATACTTTCTCATACAATTACCTTTATTGCTGGGTCAATTAAAAAAATCAGTGAAGATCAATGCTGACCAGTGCCTTCTCAGAATTCAATGTTTTCAGAATTTAAAAACAGTATATGCATTCAAATTGAAATATATCTGTTATTTGTAAAAGAGTTCACAATAAAAAACCTGCTTTATCCAGAAATAATTATATAGAGATAACATATTAAAATATTATGACACACTGAAAGAAGATAACACTTTAGCAGAACATTTTTATGAAGTGTAATTCTTTTCAGAGATCAAGGACCTCAGGAATTCCCAAATAAAACTAAGCATACAAACATAAGTCTTATATTTCTTGCTTATAACTGTAAAGTAGATGAAGATTTAGATTACCTCCTTTGTCAATTGACTGCTTTAAAGTTACTTAGATTTTTCTGATTGTTCTAGGTGTTATTCAATGACAAATGAGATAGCACCTCTATTCTTAAAAAAAGAAAAAGAAAGAAAGAAATAACAAAGCAGAATTTGAAAAGAGCAGCACTGTCATAAAAAGCATTCACATTACTTAAGACAAACTCCACTGTAGGGAATGAGCCATCTTAATTAGCTGTAATCTTAATTAGAGCTGCTTGAGGATGTGATGGTCAATAGCAGCCTTGGCCACAGTGATGATGAGACAGCTGTGAGTGAAGTAAGTAAAGCAAGTAGCAGACTAAAGACCCTTAAAATAGCAGACTTTGGTTTGTTCAGGTAAGCATGATCCCATGGGAAACTGTACTGAAGGACAAAGGAGTGCAAGAAACTGGTTGATCTTCAAGGACAACTTCCTCAAGTCACAAAAATGGCAAATCCACAGAAAGTGGATTACAAAGCACGGGACTAGAAGCATGGCCTGGCCATTCAGGGCTGATGTTTGGAAAGCAAAATCTTGGCTGGAACTAACTAGTGAGAGACAGAAGCCCTTCTTGTTACTCTTCACAAGTTCATCAACTAAGGGGAAAACACAGAATAGTCTGAGGTACACAGTGCCTTCTTTGCTCTGATCTTACTGACAAGGTCTCCTCTCATGCCTCCCAGGTCTTCATGCTATTTAACAAATTTTGGCATGCAGAGGTACTAGCCACGGTAGAGGAAGAAAGAATTACGGGCTACTTAAGTAAGCTGGACATATAAAAGTCCACAGAACCAGACAGGATGCATCTGAGGGTGTCAATGTCGTTTCAAGGCTGCTGTCTATCACCTTTAAGAGGTGGAGGAAGGTTGGAGGAAGTTGCTGGTGACTGGAAAAAGGCTATACCGCAAATCCTACCAGAAGCCACTTCCACGTGCATAAAGAACAAGGAGGAGGAACAAGCATGGTCTTACCAAGGGCAAATTGTGCCTGACCTAACTGATTGCCTCTGCTATGATGATATGACTGACCCTGTGGATAAGTGGAGAGTAGTAGATGTTGTTTACCTTGGCTTTAGCAAGATTTTTGATATGGTATCCCATAGTACCCTTGTAGTGAAATTGAGGAGGCATGGGCTGGATGGGAGGTATACAAACGAATGAACTGATTGAAGTTGTCAGGCTTAAACGTTAGTGGTGAACATTTTGATGTCTATCTGGCAGTCATTTACAAGATGCACCTTCAGATTCAGTCCTGGGGTTGGTATTGTTTAATACCTTCATCAATAAAATGAACGACATGATGGACTGTGCTTTCAGCAGATTCATAGATGACACTGATTTGGGAGAAGTAGTTGATATGCTGGAGAGTAGAGCTGCTATTCAGAGAAACCTCAACAAGATGAAGGAATAGGCTCATCAATCCTCAAGAAATTCAGCAAAGACAAATGTGAAGTCCTGCACCTGGGACAAAATAACCTCATGCAACAACACAGGCAAGCAGCAGGCTGGATAGAAGAAAAGGACCTAGGGGCTATGGTGGGCAATAACTTGCACATAATAAGTCAGCAGTGTGAATCTGTGCTGATGGTGGCCAACTGCATCCTGGTTTAGATTATTGAGAGTGCACCCAGCACGTCAAGAGAAGTGGTTCTTTCCTTCTCCTTAACACTTGTGACCCATTTTGGGCCCTCCAGTGCAAGGGAGAGATTGACAAACTGGTGAATGGCCACTAAGGTTGTTAGGGGGCTGGAGCACATAACATGCATGGAGAGGCTGGCTTCAATCAGCCTGGGGAAAGGAAGGCAAAGGAAGCATCTCATTGTGCTGTCCATTCCTTATGGGGAGTTATGAAGAAGATGGAGGCAGACTATTCTTGGAGATACACAATAAAAGGAACAGAGATAACAGTAAAAAGTTGCAGCAAGGGAAATTCTGATTGGGAACAAGGCAAAAACTTGTCCCCCACAGGAGTGGTCAAACACAGGAACGGGCTGCCCAGAGAGGCTGTGGAATCTCTCCTTGGAGATTTTCAAAACTCAGCTAAGCAAGTCCCTGTGCAAGCTGATCTAACTGTAAAGTTAGCTTTGAAGTGGAGGTTGGACTAGATGACTGCAGAGGCTTCCAACCTTATAGTTCTATGTATTTTGAAAGTTCGCTACAGAGCGGCTAGGTTTTTTTTCCTTTACCTTTTCTGTTACCAGGCCTTGCAGGATTTGCCAACGTCTGTTCATTGCTCCGAGCTGCTCTGCAAAATCAGTTTTGTCGCTACGTTTACTTTCAACATCCTGGCTGCTAATTTGTAGCACTGATTGGTTCACAAAATCTACCGTCAGTTGTTTGCAATTTAAATCTATCTTGAAACCCTAGAAGAAAAGAAGGGAATCAAAAACTCAAAATATAAGTACCATAATTTCTTACCTTCCTGCAAAAGAGAGGAAAAATGTTCACAAATTACAACTTTACAACAATTTAGCAAAAAGTTTTTTTAGCAATTGAACAACAAATAAAAAAATTGTTACTTTTTCTTAAATATTGAGAAATAAACCAGCAATACACTGCCTTTGGAATAAAGAATCTGCCTTCCCCAGTACTCCTGCCCAAAAAAAAAAGAAAAAAAAAATCAGTAAAATTATTGATATTGGTCTCAAGGATCAGATTTAAGAAAAACTGGGTATATATTAATTTTTTTCTCATTATTTAGTCTCAAAATTTTTAATTCAAAAACAGAGAAGATGGAAAATATTCTTACATACAAAGAAGAATAATAGCCAAGAAGTAAAGTGATTTTTCAGACTAGTGAAACAAATCTGACATTGAGAAGAAAGTCACTGGGTGCAGATCCATTACATGAGTGCTACAGATCCAGTTAAAGAAGTGAAATTGTCTTATATCTATACTCTTCAATAGTTATCTTAAGATACTGTATCTTTTATTTCTGCTTCAGATACTGACCAAAATTATCTTGATCTCTACACCACTGGCCACCTTCCAGAACACGCTACACTTTGAGGAAAAGGTGATGTTATGCAGAGAATTCATAAAACAACATACACAAATTGCAAAGACAGATCTAATAAGGTTTAATCATGTGCATATTGCTTTGGATTTACCTGGAAATTAAGGCAAGCATCTCAAAAATTATATTCCTGCCATAACTAAACAGCAGACTAAAAGTAATTTTGGCTTCTTTTCCACAATATCAAATATTATCCAATTCTAACTTGGGTACAATTCTAACCACTTCACAATGTAAGTTGTCTGGGTGTTTTTTTTTCCTTAAATCACACAGTTACATATGTATACATATTTAATGGGGATAATTCAAAAGGGAAATCAATAACATTTCCACTCAGTACCTTGTACTTCTGGACGTACTCCTGAATGACTTTCTGTCCTACTACATTTTTTATATTCTCTTCATCCTGCTGAATGACATTTTCCATCAGGGAAATCCAGCTCATAACTTCAGTGATAGCATGGCGAGAGGGAATTTTGTCCATTTGGAGCTGTAGAGATAACAGAATTAAAATGCACGTTGTGAAGAAAATGGATAAGAATTCCTTGCTTTGCATTATCATAGTACATATCCTTTATCTGTTCTCTTATTATGATGTTATTCTACATCCCTAACATATCACTGAAGTTTATAAAAAAAAGTAAAAAAACAAAGGTTTTAATAGGAGATATATTATATACCTGCATGCATCCTTACAAGAAAATCTTATATTAAAGGCTTCTTATTTCCATCCTTCATTGTACAAAGAAACTGGACAAACTCAAAGATTCCATTTCTCACTTCCAAAAGGTTCTGCATTCTTATTCCATAATTCTGCATTGGGCTGATGTAGAAGATCAACTTTAAGATATGCTTTTCCTGTCCTTGTATATGGCTAATGAATAGACCCATGGAAAATAATTTTATACAACTCTTCTTGTGGTGGTGATTTTTAAATGGGCTGATTTTGAATAGTACTTGTTTTTTTCTGAAAAGATTAACTTTCAACATTTGATACAGTAGGGCTTGCTTACATTTAGTTACTCAGAAACATGTTCTATGATATTTTTAGGTAGACATATATTTTGCACTACAAGAGTGTTCAGAGAACTACTGAATGACATTATTTCATTTAATATAACACTCAGGTAACATTTGTTACCCTTTTTCTCTCCCCCTAAATTAAAATGGTATGACTAACTCTTAAAACATTTCAAATTATAAACTGAAGCAACTGCTTAGACTGATAACCTCCAACTTTTAGACCAGCATAATTCTTTGACTTCAGTATTATAGCACTAAAAAAAAACAAAACTACACAACTAAAACCCTTCTGCTCGTACATGCACTAGCAGGAACCTTGCACAATGTTTTTACATTTATTTTGTCTTGCATAGACTTGAACCCAGTCTATTCATTTTGAACAAATCCACCATCCAAATCTGATGGGGCACACAGGGATGTGAACCGTCTTTTTCCAAAAAGCATACCAACATGTTGAAAAAACCTTCATCTCTTCTTTGGTTAAAATTTAACAAATATAACTGTCTAAGTTTGACACTAACACCAATTGGTGCTAGAGAGTATGGGTAGACAGGATTTGGACATGAGTGTACGCTTTCCCACGTTAGAACAGGAGTAATGTTGTTCCTATCTTGCCTCACGTGGATAAATTGAGGAAGGGAGTAACTATCTCTCAAAGGCAGTGCCAACTTTATGGTCTGAATTTTCTGGAATATCAAAGGCCATCACCGGCCTTCCTTACCTGGTGCAATTTTTCTTGTACTGCTGGGATTTGTGTGAGCAGCTCTGTCCACTGACTGTCAATGTGGGACAATCCCGCACGCAATGCTGCTGTATCCACCTTCTTCAGTCTGAGGAGCTGGTTCCCAGTACTCAGGACAGAAGATTTCTGTGATGATTTAGCATCCACTTCTTTAGAAAACTCCTGTAAGCAGAATAATTTTTGTGGAAATAATCAACTACTTGTTTACTGTACTTAAAGCTTTTACTTCAGAAAGCCAAGAATATCCTCCCTTCCCTTTAAAACTAAGTAATTTCTATTAGTGTTTACCAGCTATACTTCAGATCAAGAGAGAATAAAAATTGTTTTCAGTCATAAAACTATTTTCTGTTTTCAGAATCATCAAGCTTTACAATCCTCACATACGGTAAAGCAGTGCTGAATGTGCAAACGGACCAGTTTTTTGAAAGACAGTTCACCTATAGAAGTAGATTTTTTTTTTGCATACTCACTACTTCAACTACAAGGAAAAAGTATAACCATATGATTGCTCAACTGTTTGTTTGTAATTGGAAAGAAAAAGGTGTCCTAGGTCTATGAACGACTTACCAAAAAGGAGTTCAGATGGTCTCGGACTGTTTCCAGTTCCTGAGGAACTGTCAAAGACTTCTGGCTCCAAAATTCAAGTCGCTCCTTTGCAGATTGTAACCAACATGTCAGTTCACTTGATTCACTCTGATATCTGTAAAGATGTTTAAAGAAAACTAAAACAGTCATCATCACTTCTTGCCTCCAACTGAGCAGTCTCTCCTCCATGTGTTAGAGGAAGATATTTTATGCCAGATTTAAAATAAAAATCTTTTCTTTCCTTTATTAAATTTCAGGAAAATGCGATTTAAAGACATGCATGATATCAGGAAGCTCTTATTTTAGCCTTTACACACACAATTCCTAACAGTGTCTTCTTTTTGCCTCTTAGGAAAAACTAAGTTTAATGAAGGACTAGTAACTAGGTTATCAATCTGTTTGGGCAAGCTGCAACAGCACCATACCCCATCTCACACACATAAACACATTTTTGCTTTCCATTAGAAGGCTCAGTCTTCCAAAAGCTTTACCACGAGGTATCTCAGAGTAGAAATGTCTTGTTTTTTTCTTTTCAGAAACTATCTCCATATCATTTCATATGCCAAGCAACTAATGAGTTGTCGGAATGAGAGTGTCTCCGCATAACCTTTATACATACAATCCCTTTATGTATCTCTCTTGAAAGGCTAGTGAACCAACAAGCCAGGGATATTATAATAGACAAAGCCTGTATATCACTTTAGGTAATTCATTCAAAAGTAGCATATGAACACTACCCTTACATTAAAGGCAGCTAAGAGCTCCCTTCCATATATGCAATGACACAGACCCACAAGAACCCAGCAGTGGCAATGCCCCTGCTAGAACACTCTGAGGCTGCTCATGCTGCCTAGCAAAGCACACACCCTTTCTCATCAACCTGTATGGACATGGGGCTTCTAATTTAGTAATCTAAATAAGGTATGTTCTGACTTCCTCCCACCAGCTGTTGCCTGGTACATGTTTTATTGCAAATGAGAGAGTATGATATCACTTGTATAGCACAGTAGTAGGATACTGTAGCGTAGTCAAACTATCACATACATCTCAAAGTACTTTCTTTTAAATGTTGAACCTAATAGTTCTGGGTTCAGAATGACTTTGACCTGAACAGCACAGGTGAAGAAGTTTATACTGTCCATTACAACAGCATTACCTTGTCCAGTGCTTCAGTATTGTCTCCAGCCTCTGAAGCTCCTTGGTAACCTTGCTGGTGTTACTTAACCAGTGTTCTCCTAGTTGGTTCAGTTGACTTTCAAGATCTGAGCAGCTAACAGAAAAAAGGAGCCTCTTCCCATCATCTAGCACTTGGTATAATTTAGGTTGGTATTCAGTCAGGTTAGATCTCAGATGCTGTAATGACAGAGATGGTTAGATAGCTCTGCAGGTCTCTGCTACCACACCTTCTCAACATTTAGTTTTCTTTCATTGCATTTTGTAGCACACCCAGTGCCACCATGGCACATCACTTTTTTTCTCTGCTCCAGCTCTAGAACTGCTTGAGAACCATCATGCCGGTAACCTCCTCGAAGTCTGAACATGCTGTCACAAAACCCCTCACTGGGTAAAGAATTTGTATATGTGGGCAAATATACCTGCCAAATTCCGCTATCATTACACAAATAGTACAGATTTTTAAAACATCTGTATATTTGACTAAGCTTGAACACAAAATGTACATGCATTCCCATTTTTTCAGTTATGCTGAAACTAACCTGAAGAAAAAGTGTACAAAACTACCAGTCTCATGAAGAGTATATAAACTTTCTATCATTCTTCTTATTTTCTCTTTCACATAAATAGAACTCTAATAACTTAACAGGATTTTTATATTTATATATGTGTGTGTGTGTACTTACATATAACTTATACATAAATAAATAACTCGTAGAGAATAGCATAAAAAATTCCAAGATAGCCATAAATTAATTATGATGGATTTTTAACCTAAACAGGTCACAGGGAGAGGAAAAAAAGGTATTAAAGATTATGCCATAGCAGAGTCCAATAATCTGTATTTGAATAACCTAATTTATGTAATTTACAAGAGAAACAAAAGAGGAAAAGTAATTTAGAGTCAGGACCAACACAAACAATGCCTAGCATTAAACAAAACCAAAATAAAACCCCAACACAATAGATTGCTTAAGCTCTCCTCACACAATTGCAAAAGCAGAAAGCTGTCTGGTAAAAGAACAATACACATAACAAATTCAGAGTAGACAGGAAGTCAATTTGCAAGAACAATTTGGCAAACACTTCACTGTAAAACAAAACAAGAAAACAAAAAAAAACCAAAAAGGTCTGGTATATAAGGAGACAAAACCGAAACACTAGACCAGAATTCTCATTTTGAGAACAGACAGAAAAAACAGGATGTGGCAGAAAACCTATATTTAACCTACTAATTCTTGTTGTATTTGAGAAGGAGGAAGGCAACTTGGGGAACCGCAGGTTGTTCAGCCTCACCTTACTCTCTGGAAAGATATGGAGCACATCCCCTTGGAATCCATTTTCAAGGACAGAAAGGACCAAAAGGTAATCAGGAATATTCATCTTAGACTCACTAACTTGACAGCCTTTTATGACAAAATTACTGTCTCTGTGGATGAGACTGACTTCAGTACGGCCTTTTGACATGGTCTCCCACAGGACCCTCCTCTGGAAGTGGAGAGAATGTGGGCTGGATAAATGGACTGATATGTGGGTTGAAAACCAGCTGCACTACCAGTCTCCAACATTAATGATCACAGGCTTGATGTCTGGCTGGCAGACTGTAATGGGCAGAGTACTCCAGGGATTGTTGATATTTGAGCCCGATCATCTTCAACATCTTCATTAATGGCATGGATGATGATCGAGAGTGCTCCCTCAGTAAATTTGTGGATCACACTAACGTAGGGAAAGTGGCTGACAAAAAAAAATGGCAGACAGTCCAGAGACACTTTGATAAACTTGAGGTTGGAGGCAGCAGAAACCTTAGGAGGCTCAAAAAGAAGTGCAAATTCTTTGACTTGGGCAGAATAAACCTGTTTCTCGGTACAGGCTAGGAAGGGAATGGTAAGTGTATTTAACCTGGCATCTTCCATAACCAAGACATTGTGAATAAGGCAAGCCACAGCACTGGCCTATGTGATGACTGCAAACAATCAACTCTAAGTTGTTATACCCAACTACATGGTGCTGATGAGGCCACATCTAGTGCATCTGATTCTGCCCTGCCCCCACCTCCCACCCAGTTAAAGAAGAAGCAAGTAGTCACGGTCTAGTGTAGAGTTATTAAGATGCTTAGGGACCTAGAGCGCATGTCCTTTAAAAAGAGGCTGAGGGAGGTGTGCGTGTTTCAGACTGACAAACAGGAGGCTAAGGGCCAGTGTAACAAAGGCCTAGAATCATAGAAACATAGAATTGTTTTGGTTGGAAGAGACCTTTAAGATCATCGAGTCCAACTGTTAACCTAGCACTGCCAAGTCCACCACTAAACCATGTCCCTTAGTGCCACATCTACCCGTCTTTTAAATACCTTCAGGGATGGTGTCTCAACCACTTCCCTGGGCAGCCTGTTCCAATGCTTGACCACCCTTTAGGTGACAAAATTTTTCATAATATCCAATCTAAACCTCCCCTGGCACAATTTGAGGCCATTTCCTCTCGTCCTATTGCTTGTTACGTGGGAGAAGAGACC
Organism: Nyctibius grandis; assembly: GCF_013368605.1. NCBI lineage: Eukaryota > Metazoa > Chordata > Aves > Nyctibiiformes > Nyctibiidae > Nyctibius > Nyctibius grandis. The sequence goes on from NC_090658.1 coordinate 58,198,150, forward strand.
AACACCCACCTCGCAACAACCTCCTTTCGGGTGGTTGTCGAGAGTGATATGGTCTCCCCTCAGCCTCCTTTTCTCCAGACTAAACAACCTCAGTTCCCTCAGGCACTCCTCATAAGACTTGTGCTCTAGACCCTTCACCAGCTTCGTTGCCCTTCTTTGGACTCACTCCAGCACCTCAATGTGTCTCTTGTAGTGAGGGGCCCAAAACTGAACACCATATTCAAGGTGCAGCCTCACCAGTGCCGAGTACAGGGGGACAATCATTTCCCTAGTCCTGCTTGCCACACTACTTCTGACGAAGGCAGGATGCTGTTGGCCTTCTTGGCTACCTGGGCACAATGCTGGATCATATTCAGCTGGCTATCGACCAACACCTGCAGGTCCTTTCCTGCTGGGCAGCTTTCCAGCCGCTGTTCCCCAAGCCTGTAGCGTTGCATGGTGTTGTTGTGCCCCAAGTGCAGGACCCGACACTTAGCCTTGCAGAACCTCATACAACTGGCCTCGGCTCATTGATCCAGCCTGTTGAGATCCCTCTACAGAGCCTTCCTACCCTCAAGCAGATCAACACTCGCACCCAACTTGGTGTCATCTGCAAACTTACTGAGGGTGCACTAGATCCCCTCGTTCAGATCATTGATAAAGAGAACTGGCCCCAATACTGAGCCCTCGGGAACATCACTTGTGACTGGCTGCCAACTGGATTTAACTCAATTCACCACAACTCTTTGGGCCCAGACGTCCGGCCAGTTTTCTATCCAGCGAAGAGTACACCTGTCCAAGCCATGAGCAGCCAGTTTCTCCAGGAGAATGCTGTGGGAAATGGTGTCAAAGGCTTTACAAAAGTCTAGGTAGACAACATCCACAGCCTTTCCCTCATTCACTAAGTGGGTCACCTTGTCACAGAAGGAGATCAGGTTAGTCAAGCAGGACCTGCATTTCATAAACCCATGTTGACTGGGCCTGATCACCTGGTTGTCCCATACATGCCCCATGATAGCACTCAAGATGATCTCCTTCATAACCTTCCCTGGCACTGAGGTCAGACTGACAGGCCTGTAGCTCCCCAGATCCTCCTTCTGGCCCTTCTTGTAGGTGGGTGTCACATTTGCTAACTTTCAGTCAACTGGGACCTCCTCAGTGAGCCAGAACTGCTGATAAATGTTGGAAAGTGGCTTTGTGAGCACTTCTGCCAGCTCTCTCAGTACCCTTGGGTGGATCCTATCTGGTCCCATAGACTTGTACGTGTCTAAGTGGTGGAGCAGGTTGCTAACCATTTCCCCTTGGATTATGGGGGCTTCATTCTGCTCCCCATTCCTGTCTTTCAGCTCAAGGGCCTGGGTACCTGCAGAACAACTGGTCTAACTACTAAAGACTGAGGCAAAGAAGGCATTAAGTACCTCAGCCTTTTCCTCATCCTTTGTCACTATGTTTCCCCCCCGCACCCAATAAATGACGGAGATTCTCCTTAGTCCTCCTTTTGTTGCTAATGTATTTATAGAAACATGTCTTATTGTCTTTTATGGCAGCAGACAGATTAAGTTCTAGTTGGGCTTTGGGTCTTCTAATTTTCTCTCTGCATAACCTCATGACATCCTTGTAGTCCTCCTGAGTTGCCTGCCCCTTTTTCCAAAGGTCATAAACTCTCTGTTTTCTTGAGTTCCAGCCAAAGCTCTGTTTAGCCAGGCTGGTCTTCTTCCCTGCCGGCTTGTCTTTCGGCACATTGGGGACGGCCTCCTCCTGCATCTTTAAGGCTTCCTTCTTGAAGAATGTCCAGCCTTCCTGGACTCCTTTGCTCTTCAGGACTCTGTCAACCAGTCTCCTAAACAGGCCAAAGTCTTCCCTCCGGCAGTCCAGGGCAGCAGTTCTGCTGACCCCCCTCCTTATTTTTCTGAGAACTGAAAACTATAATTTTGTGAACACTATGCCCAACCGTCACATCACCCCCAAGTCCTTCTCAGTTTGCAGACAACAGGTCCAGCAGGGCACCTTCCCTAGTTGGCTCACTCACTAGCTGTGTCAGAAGGTTATCTTCCACACACTCCAGGAACATCCTAGACTATTTCTGGTGTAATGTATTTCCAGGAGACATCTGGTAAGTTGAAGTCCCCCATAAGAACAAGGGCTAGCAATTGTGTGACTTCTCCCAGCTGCTTATAGAACATTTCGTCTGCCTCTTCATCCTGCTTGGGTGGTCTATAGCAGACTACCACCATGGTATCTGCCTTGTTGGCCTTCCCCCTGATTCTTACCCATAAACACTCACCATCATCAAGTTCTAGACAATCAAAACACTCCGCAACACACAGAGCCACCCCATTGCCTCTCCTACTTTGCCTATCCCTTCTGAAGAGTTTATAGCCATCCATTGCAGCACTCCAGTTCTGCGAGTCATCCCACCATGTTTCTGTGATGACAACTATATCATAGTTTTCCTCCTGCACAATGGCTTCCAGCTGCCCCTGTTTGTTGCCCATGCTGTATGCATTGGTGTAGATGTACTTCAGTTGGGCTATTGATCCCACCACCTTTTTCGGGGGAGAAGTCCTAGTTCCTACATGACCATTCTCAGATGCTTCCGTGGTTTCTAACCCATCAATAACCCTTGTGTCTTTGCTGTCGCATGGCTCTCCATCCCCTACCTCCACTGAGACAGCAGACCAAAGGACCTCGCTAGCACACCGACCCACAAACATTGGCGTGCCGCCCGCAGGCTTATCAGCCCCAGGCCTACAACTATTTGGAGCAGAATTAAAAAGATAATAGAGGTAAATGCTCCTCAGTAGTGCCACACAATATAAAAAGGACAATGGCGACAAGCTGAAAGTTGAAGGCTTAGATTGGGCATTATAGAAAACCTTTTCAGAAGGATGTGGTGCAGCATTGCAATTGATCCCCAGCTTGGCTGTGGGATATCCATCTTTCGAGGTTTCCAATGCTGTGGCTGATCCAGCCAATGATAACTGTCCTGCTTCAAGTGGAAGGCTGGACTAGACGACCTTCAGAGGTCCCTTTCATCCCACTTTTCCATAAAGAATGTCTAAAAACCACCAACCTGAAAAAGTGTAATCCGGTCTGTAAGCCTGTCCTCCGTCTCTTCCACCAAACCAACAGTGGGGATGCTACCTTCAACAGACTCCAGTTGTCTGGTAAGTTCCTGGTAATCTTCATCCAGATGCATCCAGGTCTGCAAACACAAATTATCCACATATATGGTGAATACTGATCTGCGTATCTAGAATTTTTATTACTTGATTTCTCAATCTGAAATCCTACAGCTGCATGGCTGTGAATGTACAGCAATAACAGTACAAATGTCTGGTGAACCTATAATAAGACACCATCTCTGTGTCAAGCTCAGCTTTTAGAGAGAACACATTGATAAAGCTGTCATGGTCTCCATGTCAGCTAAGGGTAAGCAGTCTCTTAAATTTACAGGAACACAACTTGTGTCACCTGAAGGTCACAACAGTTAAATAGCAAGGATTACACATAGTCTATCAGTGCCTTGTGTGTATGACAAAAGGGACTGATGTCCATCAATTCTGTCCAAGCACAGGAAATCAACATTACAGAATATCCTGGTGGTTGATCACAATAGCAGTACAAAAAAGATGACAGAAATTCTCACCTCTAGAATGTATTCCAGCTCCACCCCTCGTTTATGAGCCAGCTTTAATATAGCTGAAGCTTGTGTCATTAGCTCTGAATGTGACTGAGTTTCTTTCAAGAGGGCTAAGCTACTCATCTTTCTAAAGAGCGTTTCTGTCAGGATCATGTGAGACTCCAACCCCTGAAAATACTCCTGAGAAATTTGGGTGCAAGGGAGAGGGTAAAGAGAGAACAGAAAAGAGAAGGTGCAATTGTTACTCAATTCATTACCACTAAACCAACATTTTAAGACAATAGCAGTACAATCAGGTAGCTGTAGACATAGAATTAGGCAAACTTTTCACTCAATCAACATTTCACAAAATCCAACACACGATACAAAAAGGGACAATGGCCTTTTTGAAGAAGGAAAAGAGGTCATCCTTCCCACACAAATTCTATCCCAACTCTCATTCCATAAACAAAAATACCTCAAATTCTGGAAGGAAACAGGAGACCTGATAACCCGGGATATGGAGAAGGCTGAGGTACTCAATGACTTTTTCACCTCTGTCTTCACTGACAAGTGCTCTAGCCACACTGCCCAAGTTGCAGAAGGCAAAGGCAGGAACTGGGAGAATGAAGAACCACCCACTGTAGAAGATCAGGTTCAAGACCATCTAAGGAACCTGAAGGTCCACAAATCCATGGGACCTGATGAGGTGCATCTGCAAGTCCTGAGGGAACTGATGGATAAGGTTGCTAAGCCACTATCCATCATTTTTGAGAAGTCATGGCAGTCTGGTGAAGTCCCCACTGACTGGAAAAGGAGGAAACATAACTCCTATTTTTAAAAAGGAAAAAAAAAGGAAGACCCAGGGAACTACAGGCCAGTCAGTCTCACCTCTGTGCCTGGCAAGATCATGAAGCAGATCCTCCTAGAAACTATGCTAAGGCACATAGAAAATAAAGACATGATTGGTGACAGTCAACATGGCTTCACTAAGCGCAAGTTGTGCCTGACAAATATGGTGGCCTTCTATGATGGGGTTACAGCATTGGTGCATAGGGAAAGAGCAACTGACGTCATCTACCTGGACTTGTGCAAAGCACTTGATACTGTCTCACACGACATCCTTGTCTCTAAATTGGAGAGACATGGACTTGATGGATGGACCACTCTGTGAATATGGAACTGGCTGGACAGTTGCACTCCAAGTGTTGCAGTCAACGGCTCAACATCCAAGTGGAGACCAGTGACGAGTGGCGTTCCTCAGGGGTCGGTATTGGGACCAGCACTGTTTAACATCCTTGTCGGAGACATGGACAGTGGGATTGAGCGTGCTCTCAGCAAGTTTGCCAACGACATCAAGCTGTGTGGTGTGGTTGACATGCTGGAGGGAAGGACCTTGACAGGCTTGAGAGCTGGGCCTATGCGAAACGCATGAACTTCAACAAGGCCAAGTGCAGGGTCCTGCACAGGGGTCAGGGAAATCCCAAGCACAAATACAGGCTGAAAGGCGAACGGATTGAGAGCAGCCCTGAGGAGAAGGACTTGGGTGTGATGGTTGATGAGAAGCTCAACATGAGCTGGCAGTGTACGCTTGCAGCCCAGAAAGCCAACTGTATCCTCAGCTGCACCAAAAGAAGAGTGGCCAGCAGGTCAGGAGAGGTGATTCTCCCCTTCTGCTCTGCTCTCATGAGACCCCATCTGAAGTACTGCATTCAGCTGTGGGGCCCCCAACATAAGGACACGGACCTGTTGGAATGACTCCAGAGGAGAGCCATGAAGGTGATCAGAGGGCTGGAGCACCTCTCCTATAAAGACAGGCTGAGAGAATTGGGGTTGTTCAGCCTGGCAAAGAGAAGACTCCGGGGAGGCGTTACAGCAGCCTTCCAGTACCTGAAGGGGGCCTACAGGAAGGCTGGAGAGGGACTTTTTACAAGGGCATGTAGTGACAGGATGAGAGGTAACAGTTTTAAACTGAAATAGGGTAGATTTATATTAGATATTAGGAAGAAATTCTTTACTGTGAGGGTGGTGAGACACTGGAACAGGTTGTCCAGAGAAGCTGTGGATGCCCCCTCCCTGAAAGTGTTCAAGGCTAGGTAGGATGGGGCTTTGAGCAACCTGATCTAGTGGAAAGGTGTCCCTGCCTGTGGCAGGGGGGTTGGAACTAGATGATCTTTAAGGTCTCTTCCAACCCAAACCATTCTATGATTCTATGAAATCAGATATACACCATCAAAAAATTCTGCCTAATAAAAAATTGTGGAAAAGTATTGTTATATTTTGTGAGTGCTATTAGCAAACGTAATTTCCATTGGGAAAAAATGGAGTGTGGATGAAAATGCTATATAGCATGACAGGACAAGAACAGGAACTTGTTATTAGAATGAGGAAGAAAATGTGATCTACCTGGGTTCACCTTCAACAGAGCATTTGAAAGTTATTCAGTCAGAACAGTTCTTTGATTCCAACTTAACATACAGTAAGTTTTAATATATCTTGATTTAATACTGGCCCAGTATTCTGAAAAGCTCCTGAACCTTTAGGAATAAAAGGTTAGGATTTGCTGTGTACAAGCTTACAGTCATGATTAGTCCTGAAATATGTCACAGTTTCTTACCCTATGTTTGTCAAGTAGTGATTGAACCTCTTCCTTAGAAGCAACAATAGTTTTCTGGTCACCAGCCATCTTTTCTTGGCCTGTTTCTAATAGGTCAGCCAGGTCCTGCAAAGCCCGTTCATACTGCCTCTTAAGAGCCAGATTCTGATTCAGGTCACTCCGTCTGGATCCAATGATCATCAGAAGCTCATCATACATATCCTTGGGTGCAAAAAGTAGCAATGGTGATTCTTACTTCACACATTACATGTCTTCCTATAAGCAACCTTACTGTCCCTGTATTCCTCTGTGAATACTAACAGAATAACATCTATTCCCAGGTCAACTGTGCAGATATACTGACCTAATTGATAAATTAACAACTCATCATTTAAAGAGAAGAAAAATAAGCAACTCTTTCATGTGTATGCATTCAGGAGCAAAGTTCGCAGAATCCCAAAGGTTTGCTTTAAGTAGCAAAGGAGTAGGGTGATTTGGCTTAAGTCATCAAAAACCAGAGTACTGTGTGTCTACTGCACACTGCAGATGCTGTTTATGTTTTGCTTCTTATAATGCAGGGGGTTGGATGAACTCCATCGTGGCTAGAGACTACAGGCATCTCAAAGCCAGATTTGTCTCCCTCTCCTATCCCAGCAGCTTCCTGGTAGCAAGCAAGATACACACAACCTGTAGTAAAAACCAAACCAGGACCAAAATAGCAATATACACTATATAGAACAGTAAAATGTAGAAAAAGTGCAGTGTGTATTTCACAGTGTGCCCATACTGCCAAATTACAAAATGAGCCAAAAGGAAGAAGGTCATCAGTTCCCGTGTGCTATTACTCATCTTGTACACTTCAACCATAAAAGTGAGAACAACCTACAGATGCTTTTCTTTACCTGAACAGGATTATGTTCTTGTTTTGATTTTGAGAATTGTATTCTCAGAACATACATCTAACTGTGAGGGTAAGCCCATACTTTTAATCAAGACAAGACATCCAGAAACTAATAAACCAAAATATCTCTATGACCATCCAGTGCTACAGCAAAGTAACCACTCTCAAACTGCAGCTGGCTCTCCTAGATTTAGAGACGATTGTGAGAAGCATAACTGTCAAAAAAGCAAAGGGAAGGCTTCTCTAAAAACTGAAATCAAGGAGGGAGGGATATCTAGACATAATCTGACAGCAAAAAAAAAAATCAGGAGGCTCTAAGATCAAAAGGATAAAGCACTGTGCAAGAGACACATTTACACAAACTCTTTCTCATTAATTTTTAATTGAGATCACCGTTTTCTTGGCCTAATAAGTTTATGGTCGAGTTTCAGCTGTTTTCTTTGCTTCCAATTTATTATTATGTCATTATAAAGGGTAAAATTCAGTCGTAAACCTTCTTGATCTTTCCTTAAGCATTCCAATACCTCAGCACTAAACCGCTCACAAAGGAGTTTCAACAGCCTTATAAAAGTTTTGGATGAATTGCCCACATGTACCTACTTCAGAGAAGAGTCCTACTACTTAGGTGTGTTCAAAACCAAGTCTAAGTGAAAGTATGCAGGAACATGAGAGGTGTTCTAGTAAAAGCAGAACATTTCCAGTTTCAGGTCACACTTTGCTATCTATCCCCCCTTCACCTCTCTCCTTTTTTTTTTTTTTAAACGATGGACGTGAGAAAGAACTAAACCCCAGATCACGAGACACTGGTGAGAACAGGGCTCAACCGTAGCAGGTATTTATATTTACATGCTTAACTTTATCTATTTGAACAGGGGTTCAACAAGAGCTGAAAGAAAACACGTTTTTATGTGTTTTTATGATTAATACTATTAATAACAAAGATGTTAGAAAATCTGAAAATGCAGAAGTAGAAAAACTAGGTGAATCAGGGAGAGAATAATCTTTTATATACACTGAAATGCTTTCCTAAACTGCCTCATGAACAATAAAAAAGTGCATACTAATACCTTTGATATCACCAGACAGGTCTGGGATGGAACCATACCTGGATCTTAGACAGCTCTTGCACAGAAGGTTGGTCAATTTGTAGCATGTCTACACGCTTCTTTAATTCATTGATTCCAGTGTCTAGTTCCTTCAAACCTTCTTCTGCCTGCAGTATGACCTGTATTTGAAAATTACATCATTTAGTTTGAAGGTTTAATAACAGTACTGTAGCTATCATATGGTAATATTCTTTTCTGTTTTCTGCCTGAAGCATTCATCAGTCCTTTAGTCTGCTGAAATTTTAAAGGAAAAAGTATTAATTCAAAGTTGGAAGAGCCCAGCTTGTTTCTTAAAATTAAATACAATATGGCATTATTATTTTTTTAATAATAAACTGTCTTAGTATCATACATTATTTTATACAAAACCTTGCTGTGAAGTTCCACGCCTTTAATTATATGGTACAGGCACAAAAGGAGTGCTAGTTGTTCTAACACCTTCTTTTAAAGCATTCTTTGTATTAACACTCATTTCTGTCATATCTGAGCACCAAGCACACAACCATCTTAGCAAAAGACGTACATGATCGCAAAGAGCTGTGCACAGTTTCCTTACAGGACTAGGATAGGACCAAAATTACTGTCAAGGAAAAGGACTTGCACATCCCCTTTTGTACTTCGAAAATGACAACTGAAAGCACACAGGTTGGTATCTGCAAGTGTATGCAGGTGATAATTTGACTTTTTTCAATGAAAGCTACAAGAAACAATGTCTTTCAACCTAGAAGTCTGCTGAATTAATGCATGCAAGCTATAACAAAGGTAAAAGCACAAGGTAGACTCCTGTAGTCTGCATATCCAAATGCTTAAACTATATATGTGAGCAGAACTCCTGACTCCTAGTAGTGTGAAGTATGCATAATACAGTCACTAAACTTATATTTCATGCAGCTAAGTTACCTGGATGATTAAGGGCCTTATTTCTATTTTCCCAATCACATCTTGAACAAACAGCAATGCTTTTAAATTTGAATGTTTTATCAGCCAAGGTAGATGTTCAGAAAAAAATGAATTTGGTTGTTTTTGTTAACATGTCATTTTCCTATTTGATAGTTAAATTAATCATATAGCAGCTAAATTTTCACCAATCTTCCACATCATGGAAGATACAAAAGAAAGACACAGACTGCTAGCTCTCTTACTCATAACATGAATTAAAATTCCTTCCAAATTTGATTATCAGATATATAAAGGTGAGTATTTCTGTTTAGCTGAAGGATAAGTCTCTTCCTTTCAGTCACCTGCTGGAACCAGACAGCAGTAGCTCTTGGGTAACAAAAAACTTCTGTACAAAGTAGCCCTTAACATGCTTCATCCACTTTTCTCATTGGCAAAACAGAAACAAGGGAACAGGATGTATTTTGTCAAATTCATCAGGCAATTCCTGATAAATAAAAAAACAATTATTGCCTTAAATTAAAATGAATAACAGCCAAGATATTACTATGAACCAGTGCAGAAGAAAGTGTCTTTGGTTTTTAACAAAGTGTAATAGCCAAACAATTTAGCCAAACTTTAGACTTTTTTTGGTTGACTGAAGTTTTCTTTCTTTCAAATAGTGCCCAGCATGTGCACAACTAGGTCAACTGTGGAGATAAGAAAGAAACTTTGTGTTTGTTTTTTTTCTTAATTTATAAACATGTGAAGTACACTCTTGGAAGTAATCATTTTCACATACTTTATGTGAACATATACATTCTCCCATAAAAAGCAACAGTTCTCTAGAACCAGTTATACCTTGAACAGAAACTTTATCTCTTCCCTCCCCCCTGCCTAAGTAATAGACATTTGGCAATACCTGCATTTGTTCTGTTTCTGGTTTCTCAACTGCCTCTGCCAGTTTCTGTCGAACTAAATATTTGTTATCAGCCACTGATGTAAACAGGAGCTTCAAATCATTCTACAGGAGACAACAAAAACAAATTATAGCCAATCACACATAAAACAACTCGAAAATATTTTACATTCCAAGAAGTTTAAAGCATTACAATGTCAGCACTAAGGCATAAAAACTATTCAACATTGGAAGCACCATAATTATCCAATGCAAAACATGTAACATTGCTGAAAATCCATAAGTGGATATATATGAGCAAAAAGCTAAACCCACTCCTATTCAAAACATAACCTGTGAACAGACTTCTGCTTTTGTCTTTCAATTAGATAATTATTTAGCAACGGTCAGTTAGCTTAATTTAACAAAAAAATGTTATTCTTGTGCAGTTTACTCAATCACATATGCTCATAAACAAGCTAGGTTTTACTTTTTAAGGCAAGTTTTTTTCATTACAAACTTGAGCAAATATAACAAAAAGGTAAACAAGGCTTCAACCCATTAAAGGGCTAACTACACATTACAACTTTTAGAGTGCCTTACTAGACTAGACACATACATGTTACTTAACAATTTTGCAAAGCTACAATCAATTTTTTTTTTCAAGCATTCAACCCAACAAAACTCCTAATATTGGTAAAATAGAAAATAATCAGCACAATTCTCTAAGACTTTTAGCATTATATAGGAGTGTGTTTCTGATTTTTTTTTTGCATGCAGTAATTCCTTTAAATTAAATATCTCTGGTATAACAATAAGGCACAGGATTGTCTCCTTTCTTTGCCAAAGGAAAGCCTTTTATTCAAAACTGTTGACATTTTTTTTCCTATCTACTGCAGAGGAAAGACTATGGAGTTAGGAAAGAAATCCTGTAGTAACATCCTATGCAACGATCCTAATCTAAAGATACCAGAAATCTATTTTCCATATTGTTTTTTGCTGGAATTCATGTTTTTTTTTCATTAAAACTGAACTATACTGGAGGCTTTATATGATAAGAATAGAAGAGGAGACAGATACCAAGTAAGGTCTGAAAGCATTTCTGAACTCTGTTTGAAAAGATTTCTAAAAGCCAACATTTCTCCATTTCTCTTCATTTTTTCTGCTTTGCTCAATACAGAAATTTGAGATACAAGCTCTTATAGAATAATGGAATGGCTTAAAGACGATCAGAAAGGTGGAAATCTGTATTATGTTTTCTATTTTATCACAGCTAATAAAAACAGTGTACTCTATCATTTATGAAATTATAAAATGTGCAGAGTAGAACCCTAAAGTTGCTTTTTCTGAGATCAGTAGTCAACAACTTCCATTCATTGCAATGCCCGTAGGGGGAGAAGGTGTGGGATGAATGATCACTTCTACAATAACCGTATGAGTTACAGAAGGTTTGTAGCAGAGAGTTTAAATTTTGGATGATGATTTGGGTGCCAAGTTTTGCATAGCCTAAGAGGAAGTTTGATTTTCAGTAAAAAACTGTGAAAACTTGTTCTCTTTATTTGGTACCAAAAATTCTCATTGCTTTGAGAATCACATCCTTTATATCCACATTTGTCGTGTATCCCTGATAATTCCTTCAGATGGGCATCATACCTTGAATGTCACTATTTGCTGGAGCCTTCCTTTCATCTGATGGCATCTCTCATTTACTACTGACTCCAACAAGGTCAGTCTTCTCAGGAGACAATCCAAAGTGTCTTCTATAATATCCCTATCACCATTCTCAGGAAATATCTGAGCAAATAAGTTCTTGTTCTTATCCAATTCTTCTGTTATCTCTTTGATTTCTTTGGCAAGAGACTGATTTTGTAGAAAACAAAACAAAGTGACAATTAGACATTCTAGAAAGCAGACAAACATATTGCCATAACCATTGCCAATTTTGCAGTGGTGCAGTGATTTTTTTACATTGTGAATATACACACACTAGACAAAGTTATGTAGCTACAGTATTTCTGATAATAAAAAACCCCCGGACTGCTCTGAGGAAAACAAGTGCTGAAACAAAATAAACCTGCCCAAATAAGGGCTTCGGGAAGCAGAAAACCATGTAGCTGCTGAAAAAGCTTTTTTTCCTCCCTGTCCCCCTCTCTGCCTCTCCACTTCATGTTGATGAATTTGTACTGTTTCCATATCCCAGAGCACTCCTCCCTCTTTTTCACTTCATTTCTATTTCAATACTGTGTTGTTTGGTAATACTTCGCAAAGGAGTTAAACAGAAGAAAAACTCTATGTTTAATTCTCTTCTGATGAGGCAAAATTCGGGTCAGGTGCTGCTTTCTGCAACATTCTGGTATCGGGTTTGCATGCCACGTTTTGGCAGAAGTGCAGCTACAGGGGTGGCTTCTGTGAGAAGCTGCTAGAAGCTTCCCCTATGCCCGACAGAGCCAGCTCCAAGATGGACTCGCCACTGGCCAAGGCCATCAGTGATGGTGGTAGCGCCTCTGTGATAGCATATTTAAGAACGGGGAAAAAAACCCCTGCGCAACTGCAGACGGAGAGAGGAGTGAGGATATGTGAGAAGAAAAACTCTGCAGAGACCAAGGTCAGTGAAGAAGGAGGGGGAGGCGCCGGAGCAGAGATTCCCTTGCAGCCCGTGGTGCAGACCATGGTGAGGCAGGCTGTTCCCTGCAGCCCATGTAGATTAACGGTGGAGCAGATATCCACCTGCAGCCGTGGAGGACCCCACGCTGGAGCAGGTGGATGTGCTCAAAGAAGGCTGTGACCTTGCGGGAAGCCTGTGCTGGAGCAGGCTCCTGGCAGGACCTGTGGACCCATGGAGAGAGGAGCCCAGGCTGGAGTAGGTTTGCTGGCAAGACTTGTGACCCCTTGGGGGACCCACGCTGAAGCAGTCTGTCCCTGAAGGACTGCACCCCATGGAAAGGACCCATGTTGGAGCAGTTCGTGAAGAACTGTAGCCCGTGGGAAGGACTCACGTTGGAGAAGTTCGTGGAGAACTGTCTCCTATGGGAGGGACCTCACGCTGGAGCAGGGGCAGAGTGTGAGGAGTCCTCCCTCCGAGGGGGAAGGAACGGCAGAGACAACGTGTGATGAACTGACCTCAACCCCCACTCCCTATCCCCCTGTGCCACTGGTGGGGGAAGAGGTAGAGAAATTGTGAGTGAAGTTGAGCCTGCGAAGAAGGGAGGGGTGGAGGGAAGGTGTTTTAAGATTTAGTTTTTATTTTTCATTATCCTACTATGATTTTGATTGGTAATAAAATTAAACTGATTTCCCCAAGTCGAGTCTGTTTTGCCCGTGACAGTAATTGCTGAGTGATCTCTCCCTGTCCTTATCTCAACCCACGAGCCTTTCGTTATATTTTCTCTCCCCTGTCCAGCATAGGATGGGGAGTGATAGGGAGGCTTTGGTGGGCACCTGGCATCCAGCCAGGGTCAACCCACCACAATTCTCTACACAGTGAATAGAGTTACTTCTAAACAGTAGCAGAATACCACAATTATATAGAGATTATGACAGCGACATATCACTTATCTAGTGTTCTAATATTTTCCTTCTAAACACTACATAAAATGCACCTTTACTGGCAATTTAAAGTAAGTCCTATTCATGGATTCCTTACCTCTTGCTTGCAGAGGTATGTTTTTGTTTCTTCCTCTGGCAACAGGGCTGTAGCAACAAAGACCTGTTCTTCCACACCATCTAGCCACAAGGAGGTGGCTGCGACACCATCATACAGCTTTTGTTCGAGATGCAGGCTCTCCTCCCCCCATCCAGCCTGGGCAAAAGGAACCAGAGAAGTTGAGAGCAGAAGTACAAGATACTCTTCCTAACATCTAACATTTGGGAAAGGGCTGGATTTTCATGTAGGAACTAGAGGAGTTTTCATTGTAAATGTGGCTCTGCTGGAAGACAGATGTAAAGACAATTGAAATGTTACCTCAGATGATGCATTTTCAAAGGCCTGATTCAATTCAACCAATACTGGCGACACTGAGGATTTATCTTCATCCTGTCCTTCCTCCTTATACAAAGGAATTCCAGATAGCAGTCTGTTTGGTCTGCTATAAAGCTGCTGAGAGAGAAGTACTAATTAGAGTGCTTCTACCACACACATAGGGCATAAAATTTGGCTATACAGATTCTACTGTTGACTGAGGATATCACCACATAATGCTCATGGCCCTTCCATGACTGTTCTGTCTTGAATATCTTGAACAAAAGATTGCTCAACAGGATGGTCACTAGAAGTGCAGAATAAATAGTTGTGGCCAGAATTAACAATGACTTGTTTTTACCAAAACCATAATTAATTACTGTGAAATGAATACAAGATATTTAGGACTTTGGAAACTGATTTTAATGTAGTAGTATATAAAGGATAGTGGGCCTGGGTCTATTAAAAATAAAATGGAGGATGTACATTAATATAGATCTTGGACTGTTCCCAATTTAGTTATTAATCCCCGCTTCTTTCAGTAAAAATTCTGTGGCTGAAATCATTTCCTTCTTTGTCGCATACTCACTAAAACCAAGAATTGAATGTAACCAATAAAAATTCAAACTGAAAATAGTAGTTTTTCCTCTAAATTGTTGCCAGAGTACTGGTCAACATCAGAGGGGTGATTTGTTACAGAATTATCCTGGGTTAGATAAGTAGATTAAAATTTTGTCTAAGCCCTTTCTTCCTTTCTAGTTTATTCACCTGAATGATAGTACAATTCAAATCACTTAACAAGAGTAGTGCTAGTGCCAATATTTAACAGCTTTTAAAGATGTCACAAAAATAAATTTTTCCATATTCTTTGCATTAACTACATCACCTTAATGCATCTGCTATGCACACACTGTACCTCATCTTGTGACAACTGCTTTCATACAGAAAATGCAAAGAGAAATTAAAAATAGCTACCAGCTGTTCTTGTTCCAAAGCTTTCTGGAGCAGTCTCTGCTTGGTATTGAATTCCTGGTTCAGGCTTTCCCATTTCATCTTCATCTGTTCTTCAGATGATGGCTTCTCACCTTCCAAGCCTAATTCCTCAGAGAGTGTATCAGGCTTTTCACTGAATGACAAGATGCATAAAGGTTTAACAAATACAAAAGTTATAACAGCATAAGGTGTTTATTTCCTCTCAATTAGGAAATTCTACATTTAAATTGCTACTTTTTAAAGCTTTAACTTGGGGGTTTTTTTAGATAGTAAGACAAAGGCTGTTTTTTAACTGCAAGAAGTTCTTGACTGATGGGATACTTTCTAAGAAACTGTTTAGACTTGCAAGTACCCATACTAAGTAAGAGCCCCCAAACCAGACTGAATATATACTACATTGAAATGTTACCTTTAAACAAGCTTTACTTCAAAGCATGAAATAAAAAAATTTTATCTGGCTCCTTCCTCACCTCCCCTCTCAAAATGCCAGACATACTCTGATATTTTAATGCAGGGCAAGCATATGAGTTTAGCTTTGGTAAACAGTGAATGAAGTTCAGCATTTTCTTTTTTTTTTTTTTTTTTTGTTTCTATAGTATAACACGTTGTGACAGAAGGAAGCCTCAAAAAGAAGGAGATAAGTATATTCTGGTATTATAATAAAAACCACATTGAATTAACACAAATGCTGGGGAAAAGAACTTACTGAGTACAGCTTACAATCCCTATGCATAAATCTTGGTTCTGCTGCCTCATGAACTACCTTCATGTTCTAGACTTTGGCATGCTGGAGGAGCCACAAAGATGCTCACTACTACTGAGATACATCAACGAAGTATTTTAACTGAAGGATTGACTGCTCCTTGATTCTCAAGCTGTTGAGAATGTTCACCCTGGTTTCCTCTTCTCAAGACCTGGTCCTTCCTGCTCCCTCAAGGTCCGCATTGGCTGTAGGTAGTTATTTTCTTATGCGTTTGCTACAGCAGAAATTTCTCCCAGTCAGCACTGAGGCTTTTATAGACATCTACTTCCCCCAGATGGGCAAGAGTGCAAGAAAACACAGACCAGAGATGAAATTCGAAATACAGAAGGCTTCAAAAAGAAAAATATTCACTAGCTACAGGAAAAATAAAATTAAGCAATGAGTATTTCGTCTGGGAAGATCTGATTACAATGGCAGACTACAATGTTTTAGAGATCAGCTACGACTCACACACCAGTGCTGGACCATAAAGCTATAGTAACTGATTCACTGCTTGTCTAATGAATCCTACTAGTTTGTAATTTTAGCATGATGTTTGATAATAAGAATAAAAAGAATTTGTAAATGTTAAAGGTGATCTATTAGCACAAAACAGTTTATGTAACTATATTATCAGACTCCTGAATTATAAACCCAGACTCCAATACCCTAGGTGCTGTATAAAAATGATAAAACAAAAATTAGTGGATTATATGCAGAAGAGGGATGTAAACATAAGCATGACAAAGCACAGTCATAGAAATTTACTTTGCAGAAGAATACATGAAAGCACACCTTATACATAGGCCTTCTGGAGCACCTTGCTGTGTTAGGATTTCTTCTCCACGGCATGCTACTGACCGAAGCAGACTCTTCTGTTCTTCTAGCTCTTGTTCCAGCTCCTAGCATAGCAAGTTACAAAAACCAAAACAAACCTCAAACAGATTGTTTTTGGTTTTGCCTTGAAAGGATATGTCTACATTGCATAAGATAGCTGAGCTATTTCTGATATGGCTTGCTTGCACACCAAAAGCAGTGCAAAATATCCACCCAGCGACACAGAAACACTGGTCACATAAACTGGATTGTTGAACTAATTGACTAATGCAACGCAGTTTCTGGAATCTAACCTAGCGAGGATGTCTGTGTATCACGCAACACAATATACCCTGTGATGTGTGGATCTTTGCTTCTACAAAGACAATGTTGATTAATATTTTGAACAAATACCATCATCTTCTTACAGTAACTTTAAGGGTTGATTCAATTTAATTTTACTAATGGACAATGGAAGTAGAGAGTGATTAAGTTAGTTGACTACGATCATCCAGGAAGTCTAGTCTGCTTGGCTATTACAGATGTAAAATAGTGAGCTCAGATGCATCATTATAAGACCACTGAGTAAAAAACAGTGTAAAAATGAAGATTTCAGTGGAAGTATTAACAAGAATGGCTCAGCTACAGTGTTAAGCACAATCTAAGGATAGGAGTAAAAAAAATGCAAAACACCAACTTTCTGTTGCTGTAGGGTGCTCTGCTGCTGCTGCGAGCGAGTGGTTCTTGCTTGTGCCAGCCATTCTTGGACACTGGGGCTTTGTGAGGAAACAAAGTCCAGATCACTCTCCTCCTTTTCCTGTAATGACCCCTGCTTTAAGAAAAAGAAATAAAGATTTTACTAACTCTTATATTGCTAGAGAGCTCACAGGTCCAGTTCATCAACTCAAAACCGCATATAGTGTCTCCTTCCACCTCTCAAGCTGCTGGCTCACATAAATTCTGAAGTGAGCAATGACTTAAGATTTCTGACTTCTATTGGTCGTTGGTTACTAGAAAGAAAGCATCTCTAAAAATGTAAAACCAAACATGCACCACTGCACTTAGCAGAATCAAACACCAGAGATCAGAGACCACGGACTGATGTGTTTCTGAAGACTGTTCTGCTTCTCCTAAAAAACAGCATTGGTCTGTAACGGAGAGTGCAGCTCTAACTGGCAATGCAGGGCATCAATGGACTGTTTCTGCCAGGTCTTTAGTCTAACTGATAGCCTTTTATGAGGACATAACCCGGTGGATAGATGATGGTAAAGCTGTGGATGTGGTCTATCTCGATTTCAGTAAAGCGTTTGACACGGTCTCCCACAGCATCCTCGCAGCTAAACTGAGGAAGTGTGGTCTGGATGATCGGGTAGTGAAGTGGATTGTGAACTGGCTGAAGGAAAGAAGCCAGAGAGTGGTGGTCAATGGGACAGAGTCCAGTTGGAGGCCTGTGTCTAGCGGAGTCCCTCAAGGGTCGGTACTGGGACCAGTTCTATTCAATATATTCATTAATGACTTGGATGAGGGAATAGAGTGCACTGTCAGCAAGTTCGCTGATGACACAAAACTGGGAGGAGTGGCTGATGTGCCGGAAGGCTGCGCAGCCATTCAGAGAGACCTGGACAGGCTGGAGAGTTGGGCGGGGAGAAATTTAATGAAATATAACAAGGGCAAGTGTAGAGTCCTGCATCTGGGCAAGAACAACCCCATGTACCAGTACAAGGTGGGGACAGACCTGTTGGAGACCAGCGTAGGGGAAAGGGACCTGGGGGTCCTAGTGGACAGCAGGATGACTATGAGCCAGCAGTGTGCCCTTGTGGCCAAGAAGGCCAATGGCATCCTGGGGTGTATTAGAAGGGGTGTGGTTAGTAGGTCAAGAGAGGTTCTCCTCCCCCTCTACTCTGCCCTGGTGAGGCCGCATCTGGAATATTGTGTCCAGTTCTGGGCACCTCAGTTCAAGAAGGACAGGGAACTGCTAGAGAGAGTCCAGCGCAGAGCCACGAAGATGATTAAGGGGGTGGAACATCTCCCTTATGAGGAGAGGCTGAGGGAGCTGGGTCTCTTTAGCTTAGAGAAGAGGAGACTGAGGGGTGACCTCATTAATGTTTATAAATATGTAAAGGGCAAGTGTCATGAGGATGGAGCCAGGCTCTTCTCAGTGACATCCCTTGACAGGACAAGGGGCAATGGGTGCAAGCTGGAACATAGGAGGTTCCACTTAAATATGAGGAAAAACTTCTTTACAGTGAGGGTGACCTAACACTGAAACAGGCTGCCCAGAGAGGTTGTGGAGTCTCCTTCTCTGGAGACATTCAAAACCTGCCTGGACTTGTTCCTGTGTGATATGGTCTAGGCAATCCTGCTCCGGCAGGGGGATTGGACTAGCTGATCTTTCGAGGTCCCTTCCAATCCCTAACATTCTGTGATTCTGTGATTCTGTAATTAAAGGCAATTTTTTTTTGTCTAACTAAAAATGAGAGAATGCTAGTTGTCATTCTGATCAAAATTTCTTTATCAGTAAGTATATAACTCTATCCATGGTTGGCAGAAACACAGTCAGTTAACAGCAGAATGCTATAATAGAACAGCAAAAGCAACAGTCCCTTCACTTCCTTCTTCTATCCTTATGTTTTTCCAACATGAGCGATTAAACAAGCCTTCTCTGTAAGCAAAGCAAAAAAGAACAATTGCCTTAATGGTTCCAAAAACTGCTTTATCAACTTCTTGACTTCTGAAATCCATGTTGGCTGTAAATTTAAATTATTTTAGTGGCCAATGTATTCAAATGCAGGGAATTTGCTGGGACAGGAGTTGGACTCGATGATCCTTGTGGGTCCCTTCCAACTCAGGACATTCTATGATTCTATGATTTTAACACACCACGCCTAATGTTAAAGACAGACTTGTTGAAGGTCTGGCTACTTAGATCTACACACCTCTGGACTTATTCAATGTTACTTGCATGCACATGACGACTAGAGTTTGTGCTTTTTTTTTTAAGCTTCAAGAGCTAAAGCTAGGGCTTAATTCCTCTCCCATTTAGTTTATACACCTTATTTTTGTAGGATTCATATTTTGCCCAAGATTCAGCTCTTATTCTAAATAGACAAAGAGCACCAAATGGTTCAGACTTCACAGCAGGCTCTCCAAAACGAACATACATTCCAACTTCCAGAGAGCCTTTGTCTCAAATCAGGCAGGGACCAGCAGGGCCGAAGCTGGTTGAGAAAACCCCTCTCGCCTCATCTGGTGCTCCTTATGCTAACAACTGGGATGGACCTCTGCCATCAGTGTCCCTGGCATCAGGCACTGAAACAGCAGAGTTTTGCTAAATAGTAGAAGATAAGTCTAAGATTTCAATTTTGGGGGATGATGAGTATACTGGAGTTGAAAGGACTGATTAGAGGATATAAACTGCCAGAGAGGCAAAGCAAACAAGCAGGTATCTAGAGCTGGGAAGAACTGTTAGCCCTTGCTCTATGAAATAGCTTTGTTTCACTAAGGATTCAGTTTGCAAGTAAACTGCGCTACTTTACTTTGTAGGAACAAGTTTATAGAAAAGCTGACGTGGTTGCAGTGTGAGCAATATCTTTATAGGATATCAGATCACGCAAAGAAAATATGATGTGAGGGATAAAGAGCATCTAGAATTTTGATTTCTTTATTAAAAATGAGAGAAAATACAATCTTTCTGTAAATTACATTAAAAAAATCTGCTTAATTTTATATGCTCTAGAGACAATAGCTGTTCAACTTGTAAATTCCTTTAGAGAATAGTATCTAGTTCTTCATTGCATTTGGGCAGGCTGATTTCAGTTAGATTTTGAGACTCCTCTGGGAAAAGGGTCGAGAAGCTGCCATTTTGGAGTCATACTAAAACAAATAAATAATAGTCCCACCGTTCCTGGAATAGCAAAGAGTGTAAATGGGATTGTGGCATTTGTGGATGCAACGAGGTTTTGCAAATATGCTATTGTACATACTTTTTAAGATCAAAATTATTTGTGAACCAGATTTTATCATTCTCAAATCATAGAATATAAGTTCAAAAAACACACTTGCATTTTCATTTGATTTCTGTCTGAAGGAACTGTATCACATTTCCTTTAAATAGCCAGGGAAATAAATGCTTGAAGCTGTCATTCCTGGGGACTATCCACTCCAGCACAGAAATAATTGGAAAATCCCTGAAGAAAATGGTGATAAAATTGGTCTCTCAAAGGAGTTCAGAATTGTACAAACTTATATCAGGCATATTTGTCTTGTGAAATTGAAGTCATCTCTCCCAAACACACACTTTGTAATAAAAAGTAAAGAAAAACTATCTGTTGTTTTTTTTTTTTACTGCAGAATCCATTCTACTTCTTTGTTTTATAAGGATTCTATTTATTTTTATTGCTCCTAAGTCACAGTAGATAACAGTAACAAGGCAATGTGTTGTATATCCTTCAAAGTGCTTGAAAAATGCTACATTTGGAATCAATGCAGTCTGGAGCTCTGCTGATCCAGCATGTTTCTGATTAGTTTCACTGCTTTATTTTACGAATAAAGGCATTGGTCTCCAAATCACTTTTTCCATATCATTAGTGATATTAATTAATCAAAATTAGAAGGAAAACTGAAATTGCTGCAAGGAAGTCACAGAATCTCCCAGTGGCTCCTAAAAAGCCTTGTGTCATAGGAATAACAAATATGCTGAAATATTGCTTCAAGGAAAATATAGCTCAGTCTTTACAATGCTCTTGGTCTTGCAGCACAACTTGGGAGGATCCTCCCTTTTCTGGGTGCAGCAGGTCTATGCCTCTGTGCAATTACGAGGTTATCAGTATATCTAGAGACGTGTAAGTCTGAGTTTCTTACATGCATGCGCAACAGTGCTATTAGCATGTAATGTTTCTCAGGGTTAATAACGGCAGAACGCTACTATTAGTGCATTTTGGGGCAGCTGATGCTCTGAGCCTCAGTCCAAAAGAAATACTTTATGCCTGATTGCTTGGAAAAAGACATTAAAGAATTTCTCATTTGAAAAAAATTGCTCAATGACAATTTGAAGATGTTATACTGCCTATAACTATTTTCTTCCACGATCCGTAAGTGAAGTCCAAAAAAAGCTGCAATTTATAAACAAGTCTTGCATGCATGTAGCATCTTAAATGATTCATATTCTACATCTGGAAATTATTTTTTTTGTTATTTTCAATATTAGAAAAGCATCCAAAAATCTGTTTTAAAAGTTTAAGTAAACTAAATCACACTATTGTATTTTAAATGCAGCACATTTTAAAATGCAGCATGTATATTTTAAAATGAAGCAACCAAGTCTGTAATGCTTTTTCACTTCAGAAGTAATATATCAGAATATAGTATTATATGCCTACATGCAGTTGATAACGCTTTTCATTTGCCTGATCATGGGATTTAATATGCACAAATAACATTAAAGTTAGTTCATCTTAGAGGCAATAGGAATAAACATCTGGATTTTTTCCTTCCTTTTTTTTCTTTGTGTTTGTTTGTTGGGGTTTTTTTTGTGAAGCTGTGTTAAGTTTTATAGTTATCCAGTTGCTTTAGACTAAAAATAGTTCTTAGCACGTCAGGTGACTTTTCAAGCTAACCTCTCAGTAGACTTTAATCTGCATTACAAGCTAGAAATCTTCGAAGCTTATCATGTTTAATTTGCACAGCAAAGCCCAGAAAAGAAGTAAAAGAAAAGGTAGGGGAGGGAGGGAAAGCAAATTCAAAACCAGTCAGTCACATTACATGGCTGGGTTTCTTGTATGTATTCGGTTCTCCGCATGCTAGTTTAACCTAAAGAATGACCAAAAACAACTGTTAAATAAAATGAACTAGTGGCAATAAGCAGACCAATGCTGCTAAGAATAGAAACCTAGGACAAGACTGAGGTTAAATGTATCTTTGTTTATATAATATTTTGTGTAATGATGCCACTAAGTATTAGCCATAATTAAAAATGTTTCATTACCTTGATGTTACCTGTTCATTGCGTTGTGCACACTGTATGGAGGAAGGCATGTATTTAGGATTTTTCTTTTGTTGGGGGAGGGATCCTGCCCCAGAGCACATGCAATCTAAACAGACTGGGAACAGGAATAGAGTATATCCAGACCAAACTAATGATCCACTTCATTATTGTCCTTTCAGTGAAGACAGTGAGGTTAGGAAAGTTTCACCATGAAGTGGTGCTGTTAACTTGAAAATGATAAGCTAAAGCTTGCTAGGCAGTTCTTTATTTTGGAGTGTATTTCCATTTACTAACTAAAGATGAATTGCTCAAATTGAATCAGTAAAATATTTTTACTCCTTTTCCCAGTTACATAAAACTGCTATGAAATCCCCCAACCTCCTGCCCACCGTGAAGCCAGTTGGAAAGAGCCACTTACCCGAATGTTGATCTGTTTGTCGTGGAGCACTCTCTGCAGCTCCAGAAGGCTGCCCTTCAGTGTCCTGAGCTTCACGGCCAGCTGCTCTGCCTCGTCCTTGGTGTGAGCCTTCCCCTCCATAAGCAAGTTCTCGTTGTGCACAGACAACTCTGACAAGGCTACCACCTTCTGCTCTATTTCAATCAGCATGTTCTGCAGCAGCAAAAACAAAGAACCAAATTCATACATTTTCCAGCATCTGTCACGCTTTCTGGCAAGATGACCTGTGGCCTACCTCACCCATTGCCAAGCTAAGGGCAAGTCAGATTATCATCGCTTTGCCTTCCAGTCCCTTTCAGAGTCCTTAGGAATATGCTCGCAAATGTTTGCATTTGCCATTTCTGTTTGCAAACTTTTTCAAGATAGGAAATTAAAAAGTTATTTGAAATCAGGCATTTATTGTAGAGGAGGTGCTCTTTATTTGCACATTAAAGGTAAGTGTGGCTAAGATGCTAGACTGACATCCATAATGACAAGAAACAGAGAACGCAGCTAGAGTTACTTCTTTCCTAAATGTTTCCTGCCTCCTCCTATGTGTTGCTCTTGCTGCGTTGATAAGCTTCTCTCCTCACTATTTGCTCTTTCTGATTGGTGCATGATGGACTTAAGGATTTCTGTATAATCCTCTTTGGACTAAAGAGACTTAAAGTGACAAATCTCTGGCATGTTTATTCTCAAAAGCTACTTTCCTGACATTCCATTAACCATTCATGTATTACAGACATAGTGCATATTTTGATCTTCCAAACTCAAAGCTCATACAATTCCTGCTCAAAAACCTAGCCTGACATCAAATGTTTTTGTTTCCATAGCAACCACCAAGTATAAATGTACAAATACTGCTCCTGAAGGAAAGTGTGCAGGATAAGATGGGCAGAGGTTCTAAAAAGTGGAAAAAATATAATACTATATAAAACTTACTGTATTATGATTTTAAGAACCAGCAAAGGAACAGCACTATTAACTTTTCCACAAAGTTAACTGTTCCTTTTAATTTTGAGTTCCCTACAGATTATATTAAAAAAAGTTACTGCTTTGTTTAAGTTCACAGGGTTTATCCATATACAACAAACAGCTCCCAAGGACGGGTGATTAAAGAACACTGGAGGCTGAGCAGACTGAAAATTCAAATAATGAAGCGGTGTCGGTCGAAATTCAACTAGATGTTTAATTCATTGGATTTATATGAAACTTAACTCCCATTTATCCTAAAATAGTTGAGATCCTCATTCTTTAATATGAAAAGGGATCTTTTGTCCATCTGTCTCTTGACTGTCTTGTGATTTTAATTATAATGATCAAACACACAGTTCTAAACTCTCATTTAAAAATCGAAAACTCCCACTAATTTGAGAACCTGGATGCTATGATTGATCCAAGTCTTGTCAGTAAAAGTATATGCAATTACTCCGGTTGCAGCAAAATGTGTTTCCTCAGTTGTTTTGGTATTCTGGGTTGATGAATATTAAATTCATAAAAATAGTAACTACTGATGATTATACTTTACTTCTGAATGTGGGTAAGGATTACTACTGAAGAAAACACAACACTGTCCCAGTCACCACTGCTAGTGGGAGTATGTTCTTCAGCTGGAAAAGGAGGAGTAGGAAAGTACACTGCAGGTGTTTTCATACCTACCAAGCTGTTGACAACTCTAGCTTGAGAGGAGCAAAACCAGCAAGTGAAGTGAATACAAGGCCTTTACAGCAAAACAAAATGCCTTCTGAAAGTTGCAGAGCTTCAAATGTTCTTGCAGTCAGGATATCTTGTTTTCCTGCTGCTATGTTTACATGCCCTTTCTAAAGCACTATTTGCAATCTTTAGTAAGAAATGAAGAACAGGCTATATTTTATATCACAAATCATTGATGAAGCTAACTGAGCATACACAAGGTGCTAAGGAGCTCAGAAACTTCTTCCCCACCAATATACTGGCCCATCCCACTCCATAATGGTTTTAACATTAATGCTCCATATTTGTCTCTTCATTCAGATAAAGCTATGTCTATCCTGTTCATCTAAACATTACAGGACTGATAATTTTACCTGACAGTCTACCAGCTGTGCTTCCATGTCCATAGGCTCCTCAGCAGTAACCAGAGTGGTGTCCAGCGTTGCTTGGGTATTGAGTAGCCAGTGGTCAAGTTCATCAGCTTCACAACGGTACCTTTGAAGAGCCTGCTCTTGCCTCTGTTCTTCCAGCTGCTCGTTCAGTTTTTCCTAGAGGTACAAATTCTATTTTACTTTTTAAAAGAAATACACCACAACAGTAACTTTTAAAAAATTTTCCCTCTCTGTCTTTCACAACTTCTATATAGTATTTTTAAGCCATAATAAGCCCTTTCTTTCATAAGTTGGAAACCTTTACAAAATATTATTACTTTCAATCGATGAGCATGCTTTTCTGGTGACTGAAATTCTGTTTGAGTTCAGTCACTGTATTTCTACTTCCTTCAGTAAATCTCTGCTATTATAGCCTTCTAAAGGTGGGGTCTTTTCTGCCTCTTCTTGCTGTTTTCTTTTGGGTTTCCCCCACATTGATTCAGTTTGCTCAACCAGGACAGCACTGTTTGCTTAGGGAGAAAGATGCATGGGGACACAGAGCTGTGTCCACAGAGCACAGTGGGCTGAGGGGAAAGGAGAGCAGCTTTGCCTTTTTTGGCAGCAGCAGGCTGTTAGATAGCCTTACTGTTTCTCAAGAGAGGCATGAGAGGGGTACTTCAAGGATCCAACGGGATACTGATGGGCCTTTGGTGTAGCCATCGTGGGTAAAGAGAAGACTGAAGAGCTGTCTACCTTATCTGGCCTCTCAGAGGATCCCTGTGCCATGGGGTGTGCAAGGACATTAAGCTCCAATGGCTGCTGCAGCAACAGCATCGCAGCAACACAGTCCCTGGCTCCATCCGTCAGCTGGTCCATCCATTGGACAGACAGGGAGTGATCAGCAAGCCTCTCTCACCCTTTTAACAGTCCCATATGAATTTGAAAACTGGCTGAATAGCTGGGGCCAGAAGGTGGTGATCCTTAACAGTAAAATGTTTTCATTACCTGTTCTATCTGTATTTCTACATTTACAATCCTGCAGTGTTCTGGAAGATTTTATCTATGAAATCAGAGCTATAAAGTGCACAGGTTAAAAATTAATGCATATTGTCTGCATACCACACATATTTCTTAGCCAGGATTATTGGGGGAAACTTGTGCTGTTGTACCAAAGTAACTGTCAGAATCCTAACCATAGTTAAGAGTAGTATATTTGACTCATGCTTTATCTTGAAATCATTAGTTAGCATCTGCTCCAAAGTACTATCAAGAAGTTTGTAAGATCCTGTATGCAGTGCAAGCTACAACCAGTAAGATCTCTGTTCTACTTCCAGCTCCTTATTTTTACGTAAAAGCCACTTTCTTCTGAGAAGTAAAATTTAGTACAGTTTTTTAAGAATAACAAAGATATTTTCTAAGGACCAGTTCACTGCCTCAGGTGACTGCACAGAACTAATGCAGCTGATGCACCCTGGGACTACCCTGTAACCCAGGTAGATCCACAGAGCCAATTCTCACTCAGTCTCTCAGAACTGATTGATGCTGGAAATTATGAAGGCAGCAGTTGCTGTGTTTATGAATTCACTGCTGCAGTTTGTAGCAGTACAGCAGTAAAGCTGCCCTGCAGTGTTCGAAGTAGCCGAACTGTAGCCAGCTTTAGCATGACTGCATTTTCTCACATGTATAATATACACAGCAACATTCCTATATTTAAAAATCACCTTAGCATTGAAGGATTATTGGTAAAGCTGGTAACAAAGAAATAAAGGGGTGCATCTTCCATCATAAAAAGTTTCATGCAAATCACTGGGAAGATGAGCATAGACAACAATGGAAGAGGTGTTATTTCTCGTTTTAAGCTTTCCCCCTTCTCTTGTCTCACAGGTTGGACAGGTGACTCCTCAAAAGTTTACTGTAGATAACATGACTTTTAATACCTGCACTTCATTACTTCTCCTGTGGAAGACAAGGAGTACCAAGGGAACATATTGAAAAAGTGTCAATGTGGACATTAAAAAAAAAAAAAAAAAAAAATGATGCCTGCAGTGTGTTTCCAAGTTCCTTCTGGTTACTTATTACCTAGCATTAAGATGAGGGGCTCACTAAAAAAGAACAATAATTTATTAGTGAAAGGAATTGTGAGAAATGAGCAGAACTGAATATTACTTTTTTTAATTATCAGCATTCAATGGTGACTAAGGACTTCCGTGAAAGTACAGGTCTGCCAAAAGTGGCTCTCAAAGTCTGGCATTTGATCCAAAAGACCTACTCCTAAAGGTTTTTTCTTGTACCTCTAATAGTTGTCGTTTTCCTGATGCCTTCATTCGAATTGTGGCCATTCGCTCTGCCAAGACTGTGAGAGTGGACTGCAATGCCAGCTGATCAGCAGCTTCTGCATCCAGTGGTTCTGAAACCAGCTCCTGGGCTAATGATGTCTGAAGCTCAGTGATTTCATCTTGTAACATTAAAATCTCATCCATCAAAGCCTATTTAGAAATGAGAGCAGAGAAAGTATTTGCTTCATTTATCAGTGAGAAGAAAGCATCTCAGGAGGCATAGGCTTAATATAAAATTCAAGATGACTTTCCCAAGTGAGTATGAGGGATAAAAAGTAGTGCGATATATCATTGTTGGTTTGGTAAAGTCAGAATTCAGAAGGACTGAGGCCTGCTTTTAGATGCTTAAGCTAGGATCATGCATCTGGGTAACTGAAATATGGATTTAATTGAATTTCAAACATATTATGAGAAGGAATTCTTTTGAAAATATTATACATGCAGATTTATTCTTCCAACAAATTTTCTGGAGAGTATTCTTGTAGATACAGTGAAGATAATGAACAAGTAAGTGAGCATGTGGTTGTGAGAGAGAAATAGGGGCATGAGTTAGCTTCCAGGCTGAAACTTACTAACTTGACAAAGAACCACCAGCAATATATGTAAACATACAGAGATTAACTCCATGATGTAAAAGACGTTCCTACTATCATTCTTATCCTATAAATCAGTTTCCAAGATACCTACAAAAGGATGCTGCATTACCAATACTTTAGAGCAGATACTTTACTTTCATGTCTGATAGTATATATGTATTGGATGCACAGGACATCACACAGTGCTACAAAAGCCAAATGTTATTCTTTTCAGGTCATGGAGTTCCTACTGAAATGAGAACCGGCCCCACCAGAGAGTTTCAAGCTATCAGATAAAAGGCTTAGATGATTGCAACTTGGACATATATCAGATTGGTTACTTGATAAAGTATTCTCTTATTATTGACAGCAACATTTCTCAAGACCTCCCTTGGGAGGGAATTTTTTGTGTGCTTTGGTTTGTTTGTTTTGTTTATTAAGGCAAAGATTGTGTTCAGATCAATTTACAATGCCTCAGTAGTGGTTATGATCTTAGTAAATTTGGGAACATTATAAATAGTCTGATATACCCTAGTAGCACTGATGCTGAAGAACAGTATGTGTCACTGAACACAATCTTTGCCAAAAGATTTTGCTGAAAATTTCGATTGGACAAACTCTTATGATCTATTCTACCTTTTAATAAGGCTCCTTATTAAAAGAATCCCCATTACACCACCTTTAGAACACCAGGAAGTCCAGGAAGGCAAGACATACAGTTAACAGAAAAGGTTCATACAACTAATGCATGTTTTTGAGGCATCGAGCCATGAAGAATGCCACTATCTAAAAAAAAGGAACTAAAAATATACAGGCAATGCACGCTGTCCCTCTGTTTCTCACATAAAAGTGTTTACCTGATGTTCAGCCATCTGGCTCTCCGGGCTTTTGGCTGGTTCCAGACTCTCATTTAGTTTGATCTCAATGGTCTCCATTTTTGTGGATATAGACTGGAGTGTGTCCTGATACTTCTGCTGACGCTCAAGAGCTTCATAAAGGGTGCGCTGCTTTTCACTGATCTGAAGAGGAATGGAAGGTATAAATTCTGACCTCTGACACAGGATTTGCTCTTTCTTCTGCTTCATACACCCCTAGGCTTATGAGACTAAAACTGAAAACTTGCAACAAGTTTTGTTCAAAAGTATAAATTATGAAACAAAACACCCACATTAAAAATATTTACCTGTTTAAACATCATCAGTCAAATCCTAGGTTCTGTGACTGAAAAACATGGACTTTAATAAGCAGGGAAAACCTAGGCACATTCTCATGCCTTATTTTAGATTTTATGCACTCAAACATGTGGATGCACACAATTTGCTAGATGCATAGTTCTTTATATCCCATAATAGCTATTGTGCCTCTGCAAAGAATTAAAATTCATACCATGAGATCAAAACTTTGACCATTTCCATACATCACTGAATGATTATGCTGCTCTACTACGGAAATGTGTTAAGTTGACTCAGTATTTGGAGAAACTGTATTCGTGGGCCTTTTTTGCCAACTCATCCAGCATGAGTGGATTTTCCTGTTAGGTTATGGAATATAGTCTGACAATAGCCAATAGCTCTGAAGGCAACTACCAGCCTTAATGACTTTTATCTTTTCTTAATGGAGGTCCATCTCACACAGGCTTTCAAACAAAGAATAAAGCCAGTGTAATATAATGTCACAACTAACAATTCTTGTTACCGCCTGAAAATCACGAATTGCAGAGAAGAACATTAGCTGAGCCAGGTGTTTGCATTTTATTCCTTACAAGCTAGCTGATTATTTTGAACCCTCCAGACAAAGACTTACCACATTTTTCAGTGTTTCCCAAGAACGCTGCAAATCATCCAATTTGGCACTAGCAGCTGATTCTAAGCCTGGTTCGTAAAACTCCTGGGTGGCTGAAGTGCTGGATTGAATTTTAGCAGCTTCTGTCTGCAACTGTTCAGCAGATAAGGCCAACTGTTCAGCAGATAAGGCTTGGTAATAAGCAATGTCCTACAAGCATAAAGCACATTATTGCACTTTCAAAATGCAAGATACTGCATAAGAATATCCCCCTACGTACTGCCCCATTGCGTATGTCCATTAAAATAAAACTCACAAAGTCAAAACCACCAGGAAACCTGAGCAACACAGTAAATAAATATTTAATAGTAGTACACATAGTTTGGAGCTTCACTATGGTGAAGATTGTGGATGCATTTTTTTCATGTTTATATTAGCTAGGAGGCACAGGAGGCAACTGTGGGCAGATGTGGAAAGACTGGGAGGGGAGTGCTACAAGTGGGAGTGTTGTTCTAGCATCACCACAACTACACATGGGGAAAACCCATCACAACAGACAGTGAGTTACCGTACTGTAGGTGGCAAAGAATATCACCCTAATGAAAACTAGCACAGAGAAGGCAACAGAAGAACCAAAAAGAAATATTGTGAAAGACTAGTCAACGATGTAAGAAAGAGTATGAAGCACTAACTTATAAAAAGCCTTCAAACAAACAGGTACTCTCAACTAACTTATAAAAGATAGTGAGAAAAGGGACAAAATGTGCTAATGAAATGGGCAAATGTTCAAATTACCATTGAAAATTCAGGGTGGAACTGTTCCTCACTAGAACTTCTATACTTAGTGTATGGGGATTTCTTCAACTATTGCAGACGACAAAAAGATCTACAGAAAATGTAAAATTAAATATAGATACTGTGCATGTTTCCTTAAGTCAGGAAAGCAGTCTTGATGACAAGGATTATTTAAAACTGAACCACTTATAACAGTTACCACCACATCTGGAAGGTGAAAAATGCTGCAACATTCCTTCTCACTCAGTAGACCCACTTAGTGAACTATGCTCCAGACCATGTGACACAGCAGCTGTTGTCAGTTTCATCAATCATTTTGAATTTGTAAATGCCCCTAGTGAAAATCTTAAGACACAGTTTTGCTGTCAGTGAAATTAGTAGGAGATTTTCCACTGATTTCTGTTCGGTTGGTCCAAACCTCCTTTCAGGCAGCTCTCAGAGTTATCACAATATTTGCCTTAAAAGTTGCTCAAAATCTACCAAAAAGTTTATTTGGAAAATCCTCCTTCAATGACTGCAAATTTCTCAAATTACTTCTTTCCTGACCCTCTACGATGCGGAGGAAAATTCAGCATGTCAAGCCATGTGACTAATAGAAAACTAAGTGTCTTTCACTTGACAGCTACAGAGCTGTGTCTACCAAATACACAGAATCACAGAATCATTAAGGGTTGGAAGGGACCTCTGGAGATCATCTAGTCCAACTCCCTGCCAAAGCAGGTTCACCTAGAGCATGTTGCACAGGGTTGCGTCCAGGCGGGTTTTGAATATCTCCAGAGAAGAAGACTCCACAACCTCCCTGGGCAGCCTGTTTCAGTGCTCTGCCACCCTCAAAGTAAAGAAGTTCCTCCTCATATTCAGATGGAACTTCCCATGTTTCAGCTTGTGCCCATTGCCCTTTGTCCTGTCACTGGGCACCACTGAGAGGAGTCTGGTCCCCTCCTCTTGACACCCACCCCTAAGGTATTTGTAAGTGTTGATAAGACCCCCTCTCAGTCTTCTCCAAGCTGAACAGACCCAGCTCTCTTAGCCTCTGCTCATGAGAGGTGCTCCAGTCCTTTGATCATCTTCGTAGCCCTTCGCTGTACTCTCTCCAGTAATTCCTTATCTTTCTTGAACTGGGGGGCCCAGAACTGCACACAGACCATTTGCTGTACTGAAAATATAAGAGTATAAATGTGTATAAATACCTTAAGGGAGGGTGTAAAGAAGACAGTCAGACTCTTTTCAGTGGTGCCCAGTGACAGGACAAAGGGCAATGAGCACAAACTAAAATACAGGAGCTTCCTTCTGAACATCAGGAAACACTTTTTTACTGAGAGTGACTGAGCACTGAGACAGGTCACCCAGAGAGGCTGTGGAGTCTCCATCCTTAGAGATACTCAAAAGCCACCTGGATACAGTCACAGACAACCTGCTGTATGTGGCCCAGCTTGAGGAAGGGAATAGGACCAGATGACCCCCAGAGGTCCTTTCCAACCTCAACCGTTCTCTGATTCTGAAGAGGGGTATAAAAGTTAGGTACTAAACAAGACCATTTCTGAGGTACCAAAGCTCAGAGTATAATTAGGATCCTAATTTGGAGCAGAATCTTTATTTCCCAATGTCATTTCTATATGTTATCTAATACCATACGTGAACAAAACCAAACAAGCTCTGGAAGAGCATAGAAACCAGGTCTCTCCCCAGGCACAGTCACCTCTTGGACTCTCCTTCTAACCAAACTAGGGAGCACAGAATGCCCACCTGTCCCAGAAAACACCCCATCACCCAGCAGCTGCACAGATATGGTTCTTCAGTCCTTCCCCCAAGAATGAGGAGACTTATCAGGTTACCTGCTTTGTGTATGGCCATTTTAACAATTAAGGTGCTACTCACAGATCACCACCAATATTTTTAAAGGGAGGCAGCTCGATCACACATCTTTACTGAGGATGCCTGAAAAAGTCAGTCTCTCCAGAGAAACAGAAGACCCAAGAATGGACAGCACATCAAACCGTCCAAAAGTGTCAGATGAGGTACTTCTTCAAAGGCAACAACTGGGAAACTTGAAAAATGTAATGATGAAAGTGTTTACGATGTCCAGGAGCCAACACTGAATAGGTAACAGCTTAGCACAGCATTCACTACTGTAATTTCAGAATTTTTCACTCTGACCACAAGTGATCTTTCCAAGTCACAGAGAAAAACTGCACCAGTGCAGGCAACTCCTCAGTTTGCCTTGTCTGCAGCTACTCTCCAGCTCTCAGCTAGTCTGAGACTTCTTAATCATCATTTCCAGAATAAAGGCCTTGCTTTTAAAGGAGGGCAAAGCAGTCCCTTTCCCCATCTTCCCAACTACATTTTGGAGTAAACGACATGGCAGTTTCTTTTTGGTAAGGCGTTAATGCTGATAGTGTGAATCCAGCTGTTTTTATACATAACAAGATTTTGTTCCCCCTATGAAGGCCCTAATGTCTCATGCCCTCTTTTAAGAAAATTAGCCAATGAAAAGTACTCAAGCTTTGTTGTTAAGATGTAGGGGCCAAGAGTGTGTTTAGATTTCAAAAGATATTTAACAAGTGCTGTTGCACCTTCAATGAGTTTTCATAAGGAAGGAGAAACAATGATTAAGTAGGCTGTGAACAAGGAGACAGAAAGACATTTAACAGTGACCCAGTGCTGAAGACTTGAATCACAGGATCAGTTATAGCCTCCAAGGCTTTGTGTTGACACTTCAGCTTTTTCAATTCAATTGCTCTGCATTACGCATCTGGAAAATAAGTTTTAAAAGAATGTGCTAAATTTTAGTCAACTATATCGTCGGGTAAGCGTGAGAAGTTTTAGCCCCAGAGGATTCTCATTCAGTACTGCAGCACAGATGAAGTCCCTGATTTTGCTATACATCAAAATAAACTGCATTAAAGGACTGTTACCTATTGCTGAAATATTATACACTGTGAAATCCCTCAGCCTTTTAAAAGTTAACATTTTTGTAGTTGTTCCCCGCTCCAGCCCCAGTTGTTTCTAGAGGAGTTTCAGTACAAAACAAACAATCTGGGCAACTGTTAACTTGTAACAGTGCCAGATCTGTCATCTTCTTGTATTTATGGTCTTGGTTTAATCTGTTTCAATACATAGAACCAATATTTCCACTAATATGCACTAGGCATTTGTTTTATATTTTCATTACTTTTTAGCAATGTAAAAATAGTGTATAGATGTCTCAGTTTAGACTAGCCACATTTCACCATTAAGAGATGCTAGGAAACCCTGAAGAAAGACTGTACATAGATTATTAGGAATTAATTTAAAAACAGTCTTAATACCCAGCCCTCCCTCCCCAAAACACCCCACTTCATATGAGCTTTTAATTTTTTTCCAAAGACTAGATTAATATAATTCTTTGCTTTCTAGAGTTACTGTTCACATATTTTTCTGGTACTTTGCAGGTGATCTTCCTGTGAGAAATTATTTCCTCTTAACACTGGCTATTTTTTAAAACAAAACATTTCCAAATTAGTTTTGCTGAGTCTTTTACTGAATACAGAATATTTTTAACTTACATTTAAGCTCCTATTCACTATTCTCTAGATTTATTTTTTTTTTTAACTAACCTTCTTTACTGAAGTCTCCCTGGGCATTCACCATGATCAGCACTGGCAGTTTCACAGCTTCTTTAGTTTTAACCTCATGTGAGTATGAACCTAAGTGTTTGGTAAGTAAACCAGTTCATTTTGGAATGTTCTTCCGCTTATTGTTTAGTACGTGCAGTTCATTTCAACATTAACCACACTGAAGAAACCTCCATCTTGCAGTGTTTCAGATTATTAGAACACCAGCGATTTTCTCTCGTTCAAAGCTCTTCTGTTAAATGAAAGACAGCCTTTTTGTTCAGTTTTGCCCTGTAAATTGCAGGTACTAAAACTTGCATTTTGGTGTCAGCTCATGGTGCAACAGCATCTTCACTGGATTTTCTTTGTTATTTGAGTTATTTGAGCTCTTAATCTTTTTTTTTTTTTCATTTTCAGAGAAATGTAATGAATTGACACTAAATTTGTTTATTAGCAAGCAAGCTGCTCTTGCTCCGTTAACTCTTTCACTGATTAACACGGTCATAGGATTTTTGTGCTGAAAGATATAGCTGCCTTTCTACTGTAAGCAAACTTTACTGGGAAATTTCTGATGATCTGAAATGACAGAACACTGGAAAAATCCTTCTCATTCATAACTTTTTTACTACGAAGGTAACTTTATTATTACGAAGATTTTGTCACCATTCTTACTATCTCACCTTAGTATTCTTTCTTATGTCAGTTCATGAAAATTAATCATTTATATTTAGCAACTTCTATAGCAACATATGCATCTATTGAAATGAATGGAAGGAATTAGCGGGCAACTAGCTCAAACTTCTTTATTTCTACTCCGCAATGCAATGCAACACCATTCTACCCTTTATGTCTGCAGTGGTCAATTTTGGAAGCAGCCACAAATGAAAAAACAACCAAGCAACCACAAAATCCACATCATGATGAACACAGCGAGGTGGTGACTGCTCCTAAGGCTCATTTCTGAACTTCTAAAGCGTAACACTTTATGTGTGTCTTCATGTGTGTGGTGCTCAATGAGCTGGTTCATTGCTCACATTTTAATCAATGCTGATGTACAGTTGTTCTTACTAGAAGTGCCAGAGTCCTCAGTTTTGATTTAAAATATAACTTTAGCAATTTCACTGATTTGCCTCGTTAGCACTTAAAATAGACTGCCACTGAAAGTATGGAATGAACAATACTGAAAAAATACATGAAAGTTAATACTTGAAATAGTTTGAAGTGGAAGAGATCAGACTGTGGCTTCAATGCTACAAGCCAATGGTACCGTAAAATAGATGTACATGGACATAATGCAATGTTTTATTATGGGCAGCATAATATTGCATGTTTTCTCAGGATGCAAGATTCCATTGAGTAATACTGTGAAAATAAAAATTAGGCTATAAATAGAAAACAGTAGTGATATGGCAGAGCTTCGTAATTGTCACTTAAAATTTATTTTTAAAAATAGTGAATAGCTGTAACACCAAATCTATATATTTTTAAACTCAGAAGTCAATATTTGTATCCATTTCAGAGTAGAATCTGAAGGTTCAGTCAGATCACAGGTTAAGCCTCAGATCCTCGGAGCTATAGGTAAGTATTATTTCAGAGGACTAAATAAACCACCTGTGGAATGGAACCATGCATGTCTGAGATAAAAGCTGAATGAATGCCAAGAGGGAGGTACCTGGTTAACAGAAGCATCTGTATTAGCCACAGGTGAGGGAGAGCGACAGGCAGGTGGAGAAGAAATCTCACTGTTGGTTCCATCCTCCCCAGACTCCTCAGTGACAGGGGAGAGCAGCGTGTGACAGCGACCAGCAGTCATCTGCCACAGGAAAAGTAACCCCAGAGCACAGGAAGAAAATCAGTTACCTCAACTTAGGTTTGACATAGATTGAGATCAAAACAAGAAAAACAACACATGGCCAGAATTACCATGACATTATTTGGTCATACTTAACGCTATTACATTTACTAGCTTAAAAATCTGGTTCAACTGATAGTCTCATTTACTTGTCATACTTCAGGATGAACATGGTCTCCTGTACCCTAATGAATGTAAAAGAAAATATATAGCAAACAACTTAATAATAACAAATTAAGGTTTGCCTAAATGTCTTCTAACACAATCAGTGCTGCATATGGAAATACTATGGAGAGCTATAGAATAATGCAGTATTGCCCTCAGTATCCAGGCCTGGTTAGAACAACAAGGAATAGACTTAAAATATAAAATACACACAGTCCAGTAGCAACATATTTTTCTTGCTTCCCCAATGCTGTCATACAGTGATAAATCTTGAACTTTGCACTCTATTTTCACTAAGACAAAAATCCTAATAGCATCAGCAGTATGTTTGTAATGAGATCCAATTAGAAACAAACAAAAGCAAAGTAATTCAAACATGAGGCCTATGGCAGTACTTAGCCAGCTTTCATTTACAACACACTCATCTGAAAATATAGCAGCATACTGTCAATTATCATATCAACATTTTAAGACAAGAGCTTTAAAAATATGGTGTGTAAAACCTATACACCGCAACATGTTATGAAACAATATTTATTCTGGTTTTATCTTATTCCTGCAATTCAGTAGTTTCTTAGCATTTGCTCTTGCATGCTGACAGCTACGAAAAAGCACTATATTTGCATCTTTATTACAGACAACTTCCACTGGTATTTGTTAAATAACTTCATCCTTTATCAACAAGTCTTGAAAACCCATATAAAGCAAGATACAGTAAGAGGAAGCTGCAGTTTGTTTGGTTTGCCACACTCCAGCCATTTCAAAAGCAAAATGTAGATGTGAGCTGTGGCAATTCGCTACACGGGAGTGTTGCAATGATGCAAAAGCAAGCAGCTCAGATAAACAGTACCGAGTCCAATGCACTCTTACCATAACCACTGAGGGATGAGCAGGGTGTGCTGGGAGCAGGTCTGAATCCAGCTCCTCCATTCCCTCTGAAAGCCCCTCCACTTCTGTCACTGTCAGCAGCATGGTGGCATGTTTTGCTTTCATTGTCAGCATCTTGCACTTCGAATTCAAAGAAGCAATTTGCTCCTGGTATCCTTTGATCTTCTGAGCCAGTTCCTGAGGAAACATTTTTTTTTCCCTAATGCAGAGGTGGCCAATAAAGGCCACAGGACCCACAGTATTTCAGCTTCCGTGGCAAAGGCAAGCTCTCCCCTCCAAGCCCAGCCAATAACATCATAGCGCTGCCTCTCAGAAACCCCACATAAGCTGCCACACTAGCTGACAAGCAGGATGTTGATAGCGGAGGGAACAAGTCAGGCTGCGTCTGGCTGCACAGCTAAACCACAGAGCCCAGAGCTCTGAAGCGAAACCGGAAAAGTGCTGCGAAAGGCTCTGCGTGCATGATAACTGCAGAAGGGAGGGAGGGAGGAACACCTCGCGCTTGCATCCAGCCTGAACCTGACGCGAAGTCTATAAGCTTCAGACTGCAGCAAAGGGGAATGTCTCTCCCTCTTCCTGTCCTGTTTTTTTCCCCTGTTCTATTTCCATTTATCTGAGGAAGATGAAGCTTCCCCGCACAGTGCATGCCATGGAAATGAGGTCATGTGGTAACCACAGCTGTAAAAAATGCCCCATTCAGCTCTCACCAGAAAGAATGAATTGTTCAAACAATAACTCACAGGGTCTAACAAGATAAAATGTGATATGAACAATCAGTCATGTAAGAAGATTAAATGCACACTGGATCGCTTTTTGTGATCCAGTTTTGTTTGGATAAGCTATATTGTAATCTTGTTTTGGTCTTGTGTAAGTCTTCAGAATTAAAAGCTGAACAGCACACAGTACTAACCTTTCTTTAAAAAGAGCTGGGGAATCTGGCTGAAAGCAGAGTATATTTTAAAATATTGGTTTTTATGTCTATGAAACAGTCTATCTGCATGGCAAACACCATTAGAAGTTTAAGTTTAGTCAGAGAAGAAAGATGGAAATGAATAGCCTTAGAAACTAACTTATCTTCTCTCCTACCCTGTACTGCTGCCCAGTTCAGTGTCCAGTTTCAAAGATTTCAATGAATACACTTAAAATAAAAAAAAAGGTGGAAGATTTTCACATTTCTGCCAAAGCTATTGTTCCTGTCTCCCTAGAGGCTCAGCAACATGACAGAATTTTGATCTATAAAGTGAAAACATTTGTATAAGCTTGCCTGCTAAATCAGTGATTATTCATTCAAATATATATTTCTGCTTTATTTTTATATCTGCTTTTATTTCTTCAACAAACAAAAGTTTTCAAGGAAAAATAGCAACAGACGTTGAGAGACCTAGTAGGCATAATAATAAATAATTACAATATCTTTAAAAAAGTAAATATGATTACTGATTCAGGCTGGTAAAATTAAAAGATTTTTTTGGTTGTATAACATTTTCATTTCCTCAAAATCACAGTGTAGAACAGTCATAGAGAGAAATACAGAGTTAGAAACGGAAGCAGCACAAAGACTGAGGACGAGAGTTTACTGCCTGGGTTTCAATGGTACCTGGTCACTGTCTGTCACGTTAGCAACAAAAGGAGCTCTCCTGGAGCTCCAAGGCTTACACTGGAGACTAAGCAAAGTCTTGAGTATAAAACATAACTAGATCAATCAAAAACCAAACTGAAATCAAATCAAGCCATAACTTTAATGTCTAGTAGATGGAATAGTTATCTGCTTTGTTTGGCAAGTACCAGTTATTCACTAATGCTCAATGAGTGACATCTCTGGGGCTCAGTGGGAAATTATTGTCATTCAATATACTCACTTAACTCCATCAATATTACTGAGAAGCAATAACATTTGTGGCATTAATGTCCAATGCACTGAATATCTAACACACCTCTCAACTGAAAACAAAGAAAAGGAAAAGGAGGCAAAAATGTGACTGTGAGAAAAATAAAGCACCTTATAAATGCAATGTCCTATGAGGTACTGTATTATCCATTAAAATAATTCACAAGTATGGAGATACTTGTCCACATTCTTATCTGAAAGTCTAAAGAAACATGGTTCAATAAACATAGTTCCAGAGTGTAACTAGTTACATACATGCATA
The DNA here is from genome assembly GCF_013368605.1 of Nyctibius grandis. NCBI lineage: Eukaryota > Metazoa > Chordata > Aves > Nyctibiiformes > Nyctibiidae > Nyctibius > Nyctibius grandis. Next base: position 58,237,255 of record NC_090658.1, read on the forward strand.
GTAACACCAGCTTCCTACAAATCAGTGTACTTTCCTTCTACCTTCTTCCTCTTATTTTAATTCTAAATATAGCTACTACAAATGTCCCTTTAAGTTCTTGTTCATGCAGGTGTCAACAGGAAATCCAGTAACCGATGTTTTCTTGAATTAATAACACACGTAACAAGCATCTTGACAGACTTGCCTTTTGTAGTGTAATAATACAGAGTTCAATATACCCCCTTTATGCTAAGCTTTTCCACAGGTATTTAGCAGAGAAAATATGAGCCAAAAATACACATATCTCAGCCTTTCAAAACTCCTGACTTCTAAACATAGAAAGCTTGCAAGTACGAAACCAGTTCACTCTGGTTGATCCCAATATGTGTAATAGAGTAAAGCTGCTGTCTTCCTCCAGACATTTAGAAGGACTCCTAGCTACTGAACTTGTTCAAATGCAGATGAAACTTCAAGCTGTCCCATTTTCAATTCCTTCCTCCCTGCAGCATCATTCTTTTCTCCAGCAATATTACCTGGTATTGCTGAAGTCACTCTCTTGCATTTTCTGTTCCAGAACATTCGAATAGAGAATAGTAGCATTTTTAATTCAGTACTGAAAAAACAAAGTGTTTTTTTAAGCAAACTGCTCCACATTTATACTAAGTAACTTTTGTAATAACTGGATAGAAAATGAGCAACACGTATAACATTAGGCTATATTAAATAATAGCACAGATAGCTTTTAATTAAAAGGTAAAGAAATTGTGCCCTTTGGTGCTAAAAGTGACACACAGAGTTCAATGGTGCATTTTCTATCCCAAGAAATATGTAAGAGACAGGGGAAGGGGAAAGAGGCTCAGGAGCTTGCATGCCAGCACAGCAAGAAGGCTGCACAGAGACTATCCTGACTCATTCAAGGGCTGAAGATCAATGAGTTTGAGGGCAGGACCTGTAACTCCACAGGACAAAACTCTTCACAACCATGACTTTAAAAGAAGCCTTTGGAGTGAACATTGCAGAGTTTTCCTCCAAATCTACTGTGGTTTTCATGTGATTCAAGTCCCTTGGTGTTCTTTTAGAGAACGTTACTGGCATGGAAATCAGTAAGTACTTTAGGAGAGAGAGAGAGAGATAGATAGATAGATAGATAGATAGATAGATAGATAGATAGATAGAAGGATCACTGAACTAGCAGTCATCACCTGACTAACTTCTCAACATTGACTTCTGGGACACTCCTCAGTGAAGTACCTATGTTAACTGTCCCTTACTTACGCAATGCTTTCATTTGCTATAATGTTGCCTGGAGATTAGGACACATCTAGCTGAATAAACAAATAAATACTCCACACTGTACCAATAGCATGAGTTTCCTATCTGATATTAAGTCTAGCTGCTCAACTAGACTCGAGGAAGTCTGAAAAGCTACTCAACTAATTTATGACCATTGCTTATGAAAAGTTTTTTGGGTCAATGGGCTGCCATTGAGCCCATGTTGTTGCATTTTGGCTCTCCTACCTACCTCATGATGTGAAATCTGGACCTGGAGTTCCTGGATGTTGCTGGTTGCTATTGGCTTGTCTTGGATCTCACGATGGGCGCTCTCTATCATTTGCTGTAAATGTTTCATTTCTTGCTCATATTGCTCATACTGAACCAGTGCTTCCTAGAGAGGGAAAAAAAATATGGAGTGTCTACATGAAAAGAAATATTTACTTAGTCCAAGCATGACCGATCTCCCTTTTGAGGTGGAGCAAACTTACATCTATCTGGCACTTGCATCTGTATAAGCAAAGCAGGAATACAGTCAGGAAAAAGTCCATTCAGAAATATTGCGAACTGCAATGAATTCAATGGTTTCATTTATTTAACTGTTTCCAAAAAGCAGTTCACATAACATGATATTTTAGATATCCAATAGAAGGAGCTAGAACTTCTGCTTCCAACAAGTATCTGCACCAAACATACCCACCAAAAGACAGCATTGCCTAGTCTCATGGTTTTACTATAAAGCATTTTCATCCGCTTTTTCACTTCAAGCCTGCACTTACGAAGTAGAAAGACTGTATGAAAAAGTTAGATTTCACAGAAAATACAGCTGGGAGAGGATTATGAAGTTTGATTCATACCATTATCCTACCAGTGTGGTATCAGTTCTTTCCATCACAGATTCACCAGCAGTTTGTCTAACCTGTTTTAAAAACTTTTCAGTGTGACATTTTATCCTTCCATGTACTTAAGTATTATTAAGTATCCTTAATGATTGAAAGTCTCTTCTGTTATCTAACTTAAAGCTCTGTAGCTCTACCCTAGCTCATTAGGGTATTTTTCTACCACTAAATAGCAGGAAAGAAAAGCTTATTCTCTTCTTGTTTGGAAAATACCTTTTACATATTTAGGTATGAATTCAAACAATCAAACAAAATCTAGCTTTCTTGTATCTAGCAAAACTTGAAAATGTGAATTTAATAGATGCTGAATGACTCCAAAATCAGAAAGCAAATACATATAAATTTAAATAAAGAGGAAAAAAAAAATCATTAATTTTATCCTAGAAAGCCATTTAATTAACTCAATAGTTTTTATGCGATCAGTATAAGCAGCTGATGTTATAATGATATATTAATTGCATTAACTGATTATATATATTATAAAATTAACCTGTATGCAATTGTATATTAGCTATTTGTCTAGTTTATCCTAACAGCATTACAAAAAACACAGCAAGATCAAGGAGAGAAGAGAGATAAGAGTCTGATGAGTAAATCAACAATTGGCATGCTCATGAATGCTAAAACCTCCAAAAACATGGAGTCTGAAATAACTAAAACTTAGTGGGGAACTTCCTAATGGTACTACATGGAAAAGAGCAATGGACAGAGATGAAATGTTGTGTTTTCATCACAATTTGTATGGCACCGTTCAGGTTACTCAGAGCAATTTTTGGGATGGAGTTGCACTTGCCTGCATGATGTTGCACTGCTGGATGGCAGCGTGCTGCAGGCGGCTGGCCTCCTCCTGGAGCCGGAGGGCACTGTGGCACATTGGCAGGCCAGTGACCACCTCTTCAGGAATCCTCAGGGCACTCTGACAGACTTGTACTGCGTGAACTTTTGGCTTCAGTGACTCCATTTCAGACAACAGATGCTAGAAACAAAGTCAGTGCCACAATAAGCCAGTGTTGCAAAATTCTCAGAGCACTTCATGCAGCAAAAGAAAAATAATGATTAGCTAAAGCACAAAAACAAACAAATTTGATTATCTGTTTTCTAAATTGAATATAATCAGGACACACTTGGTCTGGAGTTGCTCATTCTGAAAAGAGCGTTCTTTTAAATATTAGTTAAGCAAAAAGCCCATATAACAGGAATAAAAATAATTCATGAAAAAGCACAGTAGTATCTATTTCTAAGTGACTAAGTATAAAAATATTTCTGTTAAAAGATTTTAAAAAAATATCTTTACAAAATCCGCAAATCAAAGCAGCATGGGAGTAATTTATGTATACACATATTTTAATGTTAAGATCCAAGTGGAACTCCCTGCTGAGACACACAAGCACATTTTCAAACCAGCAAGTGAATCCTGTTGTGTTCACAGCCTTCCTTTGAAACTACAAACCATGGCTGAAAATGTTGCTTAAAATTCAAAAGGCAATCAAACAGAAGGAAACACAGCTACACAGAAATCTTTATCCTTTGAATAATCACACGCTGGATGCCTTTGTTAATAGTGTCTATTCCACCCACAACGCACATTCAAGCTGTCCATTCATATGCATGAGAAGAGTCTAAGTGCAATGACTGGAGAATAGATTTGATCAGCATTCTTTTCATCTTCATTGGGGAGTTTAATGTATTCACAGATAGAAAAAGAAAAACAATTAAAAAAAAAGAAACAGGCAAAGTTGATGAAAAGGGCCTTAGCACATTAGAAAAAGACTTTAAGTTCAATAGATGATATAAATCTGCTAGACAATTTATGTAGCAAACAGGGATAAAGGAACTGGGTCTCCCTTCTCCTATACCATACGCAGAAAGACAGTTAAGTGGGTCTGAAGTGCATACTGATGAGAGGATTGTGGTTTGCTCTTTATTTCTGTGCCTTCATGACATATGGTGGATAATCTAACCAGAGATTTGGTATAATGACCTATTCCTGACATCACTAGTGAGGCCTCTCCTCTGACAGTCCCCATACTGCTGATGAGGGGTGCCTTTATTGTGCAGTCAGCACCCAGAGGTACCCTGGGGGCTGCATGCCACCCAGGCCCTCTCCAAGACCCCCTCTCTGGTCTGGTGAAACAGGTGGGCAGGGGCTACAGCCTCTTTCTGTACAAAAGGAAGTCATGCTGTGAGACCTGGTAGAGCCAGGATGAAGAATACACATAAAACCAGTGTAAACTCCATATTCCTTTACTCTTACAGAGGGTGATGTGTTTCACTTACCCTCTTCAATGCCATATTCTGAAATTTGGCTGCAAGTCCCTAGAATAAAGACTGCATATCTTAATCAAAAGGGAAAGCTCTGCAAATTTACCTTTCATACATATATTTTTTGCAGATTTTAATCCTAAAGTAGACCTGTTCACATTTAGTTTTCACTGGCAGACTAGAACAGTTAAATCTCTATATTAGCTTGCAGCAAGAAATATTTCTTAAGAAACTCAGAAAGCTGTAACTCGGGTCATTTTTCTTGTCATGAGACTGAGACCAAAAATAACAAATCGACAAATCTCTATAGTAAGCCAAGTGCAACACAGAAAGCAGAAATATCTCATAGAGGTAATTCAGCTAAACATACAAAAATGTAACTGGGCTTAAGAAAAATTGAATTTTCTCTTAGCTTTCCAGCTGATTATTGGGGGAGCTAGCAACATACTATCTCATTGCATCTCTATCTGTAAAATGGCGATAATCTAGACTGCCTTTTTAAGTACTTTAAGAATCTGTTCATGAAAAGCACTGGATAAGAACTGAGCTTTATTATTATTATTAATATGGATTAAACTTGGATTGGATGCACATTTCTCAGAATTGCATCAACCTAAGAACAGACTCGTAAAGGATTATACTTCAACCATTCGCTTTTGGGGAATGATTTTTCCTGTTCCATCCCTTATTCCCTTGGCAGTAATTTGGGGCTAGACTCTGGAACAATGAACCACCTAAGAAACACCACAATCGCTCTCAGCAACATTCACTACTGTTTGTGTAAGCTCACACTACTCAAGTGTTAACTTTGAGGTCCTGGCCTTTTACCTGTCTGTGAGAAAGCTGGTCTTTCAAGCTCAAATGCCCGAGCTCTGGAGAGGTCAGTGTGGCTTGGGCTTGCTCCAGAGCAGCCTGCAGGGCTCTCAGCTCGACTTCAAATTTCTTCATGTCCTGTAACACAACACATTTGATTCATGAATAAATAAGAAAAAAAAAGAAAAAAAATCACTATAAGCATATCTATCTGGATTTTGTAGCTATGTCTCTTATATAACTTAAACTAATATAAAACTAATTCATAGTTTTAATAATGAATTTTAGATGTTTAAAATATTGGATGAAAATACTGTTCATATTCTACAGTCTAGAAAAAGAAGTCTTGAAGTCAGAGTTATTATTTTAAGCACTTGCTCAATCTCAAATACAGCATGTACTTTGTAAAGCTAATTTCATAAAGTTTGCGGCCTAGAAAGGAACTCAAGATGTCCTTTGGTCATCTTCCTGTAATAAGACAGGACATAACTGTCTTATCTTTACAGACTGTTCTTAAAGAACACTAGCAATGGAGCCCCACTTATCTCTACAGGCAACATATTCCACTGTTCCAGTACTGTTTTTTTGCAGAAAGTTTTTTCTGGTGGTCTGTCATGAAGTTATCTTCTGTTGCAATTTCAATCCTCTACTTACTATCCCATTAACAACAGATATGAAGAACTAATTAATTTTATTCTCTCTGAATACATCATATGTTAGGATAACCCCTTTTCATGCATCTTTTCTACAAATCTATACACATATCACAATCATCACTATACTCTCTTCTTTCTCCAGTCAGTCCACATCTTTCTTCAAGGGCAAAACTGGACACAGCTGAAACCTCGCTAGTGACCAATAGGTAGAACAAAAGGACTACTTCACATACCTTACAATTATATACTTTATTTTCTACATGGTGTTTGGATTTTTTACAACGATGTGACACTGTTCACTCATTTTTCCATGATCTGCATTATTAAACTTAAGACCTTTCAACAGAGTACATCAAGCCAGTAATCATTCAGATACACACATGCCTGGTTCTTCCTGTCTAAACGTAACAGTTTGCCCCTGTCCCTGTTGAATAGTAGCCTAATTTTTTTCAGGTAGTCCCAGTACATTTGGTGTTGTCTAAGCATCCCAAAAGCCATGATCTCTAAACCCCCATCCAACTCAATGGAAGTATTGAATAGTACCAGACCAAGGGATAACCCTGAAAAATCCTACTTGATGTATCTTTTGGGTGTGAACCATTGATAATTACATATTAGGTAAGTTTTCTAGCCAGCTTTACACCTACCTATTGTATTTTCAGCTAGATAAGCATCATGTGAAACATTATTAAAGTCACGATATATGACATATTGTACATTTATCTACAAATCTGTTACTTTCACATTCAATTGGACACTTTTGATATTATTTTCTTTCTTCATAAATCTATGTTGGCTTCCATTCATCTCCATGTTTTCTTGTAAGAAGCTACAAATAGTTTATAGATTCTGAGAAGAATCTACAATATTTCTCTGAGAACTGAAGCTAGTAAGTTTCACTTCTACTATGCTTACTTGTATACAAATCTCTGGTTTGTTCCATGAAAAAAAAATAATAAAAGCCTTCAGCTCATAAACTGTGGTTTATTGATTTGTGCTTTTGTAATGGAAAGAAGTCATCTTCAAAACCTCTCTGTTACACTGTTACATCTGCTGCAGCTGCAGCATTTCTGTTATGTCCTATAAGTGTTGCAAAACAAGAGCCAATGTGGAGAAGGACCATTTTTAACCTTAGCTGTGATTGCCCTAACAATTGGTAATAGCGTATTCTCTTAGTTGCCTTTAGGTATTTTCCTATTTAGTAGTGTGTAACTGTAGCAGGTGATAGCAGAAGGACCCCTATAAATATACTAATTATACCATTCCAATATTCTTTTCTTTTCCTGAATTATTGTATCAAAAAAAAAAAAAGGGAAAATTTCTGGCTCTGAAAGTAAGAGCAAGTAGAAAAGACTTCCATGCTTTTCCCTGTATCTTGCACCAGTTTATCATGCCCTCAGGCATTGCATAGGCATAACACACATTTACATTAACAATAAACCCATATGGAAGAGCTGCCCAGAAATGTCAGGGACATGGAAAAAGCATGTTCGTTCTTGTCATTACAATCCCTTGTACAGGTTGGTCTTACATTAACGAATCCTGGTCTGGTCCAGTACTGATCTGAATTAATAGACGGCAGGCTTTAGATATCTTTTAAGAGAAAAATAAAGGAAATGGCACAGTATAAATGCCAACACAGACACTTTTCAAGTATCTAAACACAGGTGCTCAGTGACTTTTGAGACACACCATGATCCCCAATACATCCATCCAGAATGGGCAGATATGACAGGACCTGCAGAAAACTTGTCCCCCTCTGGAACAGCACCTGAAGGCAGTATCTCAAATGGTGCAAGACATCTAACTTTGGAGAACACAATCACACCCTTTATAGCCCACAGGTAATCTGAACTGCTAATAGTCTCAGAAACGTGATGCACACACCACCCTAGCTCTCAGCTAGCATTATGAAAACTGCTTTCATATACCTTGGCAGCATCTTGGAGATTTGGTAGCCGCATTTTGATAACTTGCTGTAATTCCTCTGTCCGCCGCCCCAATTCCAGCACTTTCTGTGACATTCCTTCAGTGCAGTACACACTTGCCAGATACTCAATCCTCTCACTCATGGCCTCAAGATCACCATGAATCTCTCCGGACTCATCAAGCATAGTCTAGATGGAGATATGAACAAATTGAATGCCAGAGATGAACTTCAGATTAAACATATCTTTAAGTATATTCCTGTTCTGCACTCCTCAATTTGTACCCATCTGTAAGCATACGATTAAGTTCTACTAATTTCCTGTAAGGCTTAGGCAATATGCTGAATTCTGAGCGTCTGCTGAAGTGCTTCATCTTACGGAGACTGCGAAACAAAAGAATAAACTGTGAAGCTTCAGCAGGTGTACTTACCAACACAATCATTTTAGTGCTTTGCTATACACACTTGCCTGTAAAAATATAATATACACAATCTATGGATCGGATTTGTTCTCGAAGCCTGGTGTACCTAATAGAAAGCAGCAGAAAGCACTTGGGTGCAGTGTTATAGCACTGCAGTAGTCATTAATGCTGCCTAAAAAATGGCTACCAAAGTGGTCTGTGGGATGGCATTTGTTAAGCCTGTATCCCCATCAACTTTTGGATCAGGGAAAAAGCCATAGCAAAAACAAACCAGAAATGCTATCTCCCAGCTATGCTCAGGGTAAGTTGCCTGGAGGTTCCTATTCAGAATAAGAAAGTGTGACACACTACATTGCCCCAATGTAGTGAATGTAGCTGACAATTAACTAACGTATACATAAAAAACATAATTAATGCAGTCTTGTCTTGGCATTAGTGAGATATGATCATCTTATGATGCTTCAATTTGTTTTACGTGGTCATGTAACACTGGGCAAGCTTGAACCTTATAAAACTGCTCCACTGATCCCACACTTACACATTCCACACGCAGACACGCATGGAACAAATTGCACTGTCACAGGGACAGCAAAACACTCTGATGTGAGATGTTTAGGAAGCAACTGGAAGAAACTCATCCATTGGGTATCAGTCTGAGAACATTTGGTGTGAAACTCAGATGAAAACAAAGGCTATTCCAATTTAGCATAAAGGAGAAAGAAAAAAAATAAAAAAAACTCTGAAAATTGTGTTTGGTTAACTAAAGTTTTAGAGAAATATTAGCTTCAGTGAGGTACTCAGTGTGACAGAATCACAGTGTATAGACACGTTGTTCAACCAAAAGCTGCTATGAAGCCAATGTACATATGTCTTATGTCATGTTGACAATATACATATGTCAACAATATGTCTTAATTTCAGTCTTCAAAACAATTGTCCAAAACAAATTAATCATCTTTAGGTCCTGGGGGAACAGTCAGAGAAAACTAGCATTTTAAGACTTTCTTCCTCAAGGAAAGGAGGCAAAAAAGTGGAGGAATAAAGTTTACTGCTCAGAAAATAACATAGTTTATACACTGCCCTTTAAATTTCTTAGCTCATATAATCACCTGGTAGGCTTTAAACTGATCACGAAGCTGAGAGGAAGAATTCCATGTTATACTACCGTGCACTAGGATATTTGCTTTCTCGATCCATTTCAATATGAACTCCAGCATCTCATTGTATTCTTCCAAGTGTGCAGCCGCCTGGATATAAAAGAAAAATACACTTAAGTCTAAGATGTAATTCTGTATAGTTCTTAGAGAATGATAAAATTACTTTTATTTCATTTACTGTTTTTAACTCGGGGATCATTTTAACAACTTTTCCTTACTGTTGAACATAATTTAAGTACTTCCATATTTATGTAGTTAAAAATAGGTCTGCTCCCAGTAACAATCATACCTATTTCAGGGGAAAAAAGATGCTACAAGAATGTAGGTCACACTGGGAGAGTGCATTGATGCTCAAATATATCCCCAGAGGGTACACTTCCTGCATATACTCAGCCTCAGAGGTAAATTCTATTCCCCCAAATCACCTTTATTTAAAACCTGGTTTGTCCACTCAGCCTGTCATATTTCCAAAAAGAGAAATGTTGCGCTCATTTCAAAATACGGGACAAAAGCTCTGCCTTCTGATTCATCCGATTTCTATTTAGCGAAGTACCCTTTAATTCCAATTTTCTTCTCACTTAGCTGGAATAATTTCACTGTTTTTCACACATTTGTCCTGTATGAAGGATGGATAAAATCCTAGGTGACAGAACTGTATTTGCATGCAGTTTGCCTTACCTACCATTTTTTATGATATCTTGGTGCTGAACAAAAATATCCTAATAGTTAAATCCCTTCACCAAATACCTTTGACTGAACTCTTACTTTGATAGTAATTTTCTATTGATTTTATAAAACATTTTTTTCAGAGGAAACTGAAAAGAATATCCTGAAATAGTTATCTTTTTCAAGCCTTATGGAAGCTGCTTTATGCATGCAGAAAAGAGAACTCATAATTTATCAGGGTATTGATGGCAGAATCATAGAAAATCTATTTCTTTGCTTTTAGATAGACTTTTTTTGGGATAACAACAATTAGCAAAAAAATACATAAGAGAGATTTTCAGGGATTTTGAACCACAGAGGAAGCATCTTTATGAAAGCTGAAGTGTTGCATAAACATTATGCGTTATCAGGGCCATTGCATCTAGGCTTTTCTATTGAACCTTCAAATTATATTCACCCTCTATAGACTGTGACTAGAGCAAAATAATTTTTTTTTTGTAATGCTGCAAATATAGGTAACAGTGATAAGACTGAGGACCTGAAAAGTACAATGAGATAGTATTTCCTGGCATGCTACTGTTTGTGGGAAGGTCTATAATCTTTTCATTGCACCAGAGGAACCAACCAGCAGACGATTCATGGAAGAGGATGTTAAAAGAGCATCACAGAATTATTCCACCCTCCTGATCTGACCCGTCTGTGCCGTTCTTTGAGGTGTGATGCAAGCCCTGACTAATAATAGGCAGATGTGCCAAGGAATGCTGCTTCTTGCATAACTACAGTAAAATAAATGAGAAGTTTGCATGCTCCTTCTACTTCTGAAAAGAAACAGCAGAAAGGATTTGAGATCATACCTGACGGAGCTTGGCTGCTCTGTACTCAGCCTGCTGTATGGTCTGTTGGTGCAATGCAGTGAGTTTCCCTATCCTGTTAGTCAGTTGCTTAGCCAGCGGTACATTCTGCTCCGCAAAGTCCTGGACTGATGCATCTAATTCCAGCAGCTTTATATTGCAGCTGTCCAACTCTTCACCGAGGATCTAAACAGAAAAACAAGAAAATCAGTGATCCAGGAAGTGTTAGCTTTCTGGTTGATTATTTCTAGCACATCTTGCAACTTTCACACCCTGTCCAAAGTCTCCATAGTTTGTTCCATTTTTATTCTGTCTGGAAACCAACAATGCTTGTCTAAGCAGGAAGGCAGAACAGCAGGATGTTTGGTCATCTCTTAATGTGTGCCATTACTCTTTCTTCTCTGACTTCCTGGCTGAAATGGATAACCGTTTTCCCTACCATAGCAAAAGCCTGAGTCACTTCAGAGTGACATTAACTGTTCTTGGCCATCTTTCTGTGTTTGTTTTTGAAATTAATAGTCAGCACACATTGCCACGACAAGGATTTTTATTTATGGGAAAAGGGTTTTGTTTTGTTGTTGCTGTCTTAAAATACACACTTACAAACTCAGAAATATATAATTACTCATTAATGCATTATAAAAACTTTCATTTTCATTTGAAACTTGCATTTTCATAGCTTGATTTTGACACAGGAGCAGTCTGGATCACGCTAGACTGTTTCAATAGAAACAGATTTTAAAATCAGTTTTTCTTACCATAGTTACAGAGCTTCTGGAAAGTTTAAAACGGAAATCTAAAAGGTTTTCTATGTTTCTCACAGACTGATTACAAACTTACAGGCTATAGTTTCTTGGGGAGGGGGTATTGTGTTTTTTTTTAATTTTGTTTTTATAGCTAAGGTCTTAAAAGATTTGTCATTTTTATAATATAAATAAGTCTCACCAAACACTCTAGCCCCTTTGCAATTATTTTTAGAAATATAAATTGCAATCATCAGACAAAAATTGATTCAGAACACTGCTCTAGCTCCTGGTGTTTCAAGAAGGTACTTCAAGCTCTTCAGGTTAGGGCTGTCCTGACAGACACACCTTAGAGTATAAGTTATGATCAACTCTTATAATGAACAAGCATTCCATGAACAGTAGCATGACTTAGTGACATAACTCTCTACACATAGACATAAAGAAAGATGTTGAACTACTCATTTAAATAGAAAGACACAAATATTTCAGGCAGGCATAAATAAATGTCTCTACTATAGAAACGATGCAGAGTTTATACGCTGTTCAAAAGCGAGGGAAGGATCCACTTGACTTGGGTCACATGCATTCATAACAGATTTTTATTTTATTTTTCACAATCAGTTTCAATGTTAATATAAAAATATTTACTTCTGTAATCAAAACCAACTCAATCTCAGGAGTATCAGCTGAGAGCTGACTTAAATGCAGTTGAGGGAACTTTACTACATCTCCAGTAAGAGAGTTTTCATCTGTGTAACATGGGAAAGCATATTTCACTGGCTTTCTGCTTAATTAGTGGGATCAAGGAGATACATCAGTTTTAAAGGGATATATTTCAGTGACACCTCCTGCAAAGCAAATGGTACTTTGGAGCATAATGAGAGCAACTCATGAAAATAAACAAGTAATTTTTGACATACCAGACACATCAAATCTTCTCCTATTTGTTATGCTTTACTTACTTTCAGACAGTAACTTGGTCCAAGTTTATCTTTGACTAGTTAAAAAAACAAACCAAAAAAAAATGCACCCTCAACCAACGCCTCTCCCATCTCTTCCCCCAAAAAATCCCCTACTCCTATATGATAATGCTAACTTGGCCATTACAACTCAGTACAGATGAGCTTTTCTGAGTATGGCACATACTTAAGATTAAGAAAACCTACAAAAAGAACCAGGAGTCCTTTGCATTACCCTTAACCTCACCAGCAGTACTTTACCTCTTTATTGCACCAAATGATATGAGATAGTCTACTGCCTAAGTAAAACTCTATTTATCACAAGTAAAGGTGTACTGTAAAGAATCGTCTTTTCAGTACAGACTGGGACTAAGAGCAGTTTGGGAGCCTCTTAGGTTTTCCCAGATTGCAGTCATACTCATTATTTAGAGGTAAAAGCATAAATTTGTCCATCTGACTTCCTTTTACTCTCAGCTACTTCCTCCCAGTTCTGTTACTCACTCAATTTCCTGTATGGGCTAGTTTGCAAAGAATATAATTAAAAAGTCTCATCAGTCAACCCTTATTTCTGTCCATTCTTCTGTTGAACTACATAAAATGTATCATGCAAGTCTTCACAAACACAAATTTGGTATGAAGCAAACATCTCAATTCAGAAGACTTTATGGTGTAACCAAACAAGGGAAACCTTGTCTTACCTTTTGTTCAAGTTTAGCTTGCGCTATATCATTTGTTTTCTTTTTCAGTTTGGAAAGAATGGCATGTAGTTCATTTGCTATCCCCTGGATTTTCTGACCAAACTCTTGACTCAATGTTTTGATCTGCTGAGTTTCTCTTTCTTTGGATTGAATCTGTCAATAATAAGAATTAAATTCAGTAACCAGAAATCTCTCTTCCTGAAAGGAAATTAACTTTCATTTAACTTACTTTAATTTAAAGGAAGAAGGTAATGAAACTATGTTGTCATAGTTTGACCACACTTGGATACTGTATTTCACTGTTATAAAGTCCAAAGAAGCGCTATGCATTTATCTACTATGCTTTACCTGATCTTGTACAGTTACAAGGGCCAGCCCAACTTCTGCTAAATGAAGAGAGAGTTCAGAAGGCAAAATGGTATAAAGCCCCAAGTACTTATTCTGTTGTTGTTCAGTCATTTTTTCAACAGCCTGGTGATGAGTAGTTACTTCACCAAGGAGAGACTAATGACAGAAAAAAACAGCTTTGTTACAAACAACGGGAATAACATGTCTGTGTAAACTTAGCAAATGCAGACATTTCATGCAGCTTGCAACAAAGTTAATTGCTTTCAAATTTTTAATTAGTTCATTAAAAAGAATTGTATCTTGGGATTCCCTGGATTCTCATTTATGACTGTCTGTCCAGTTCTCTGTTCCTGTGTGACCACATGTATATAGAAAATGTCAAGTTTTCAGCACCTCCAGTGAAATAGAGTTAATTTTAATTAGTTGCTTTCCTCTCTGCCCCAAACTATCAAGACAGAAAAGGAATGTCACATTCTGTCCATTCACATTCTATAGTTCCCCCATATTTTAGATGAGAGGAGAAAAATTACTAAACAATATGCCAGTACGTAAAATTGCAAAAATGAAAATACTTAAATGCACTTTAAATATCTTTAAAATAAGACACAGCCCATCAGCTACTTCATGCTTTACGAATTTGTCTAGTGGCTTACTCAAAAACTAATTAATATTGTCTAATTTGAATTTGTGGTGTTTTTGAACTGACTAACACTCACTAGCAGATTACAATGAAGATAAATATTGTAATTTAGAAATCAATAAATTTGATATACCTGCAGCTCCTGAAGTTGAGTATCCACTTCTACATCAGGGCTTAACAAATATTCTTTTGTTTCCTGGATCCAGGACTTCACAATATTAATCTCTGCTTCAACCTCCTCACGCTCCTTCAGCTCCTGTTTCACCATCTTCACACCTTTTTTCACTTTCTGTAGCATACTTCAGAAACAAAGAAATAATAACTATTTGTGAAGAATTAAGCAATGTCTAAAAACATAGCTTTGTCAAAAAATATTGAATAATAAAGATAACGATTGATTGCCCCACATCCGGAGCAATAAAAAGTGGAGCAGTGTTGCAACAGATTACTAAAGCAGCGCACGTCTCATGTTCATTCTCCAGTTCATCCTGTTTAATTAGCAGTTTTATCAATTTTGACATCAAGTGCACAATTCTTTTGAAGAAATGCAAATGTTTACAATACAGCATCCTCCTAGACAAATTGGCTGCCCGGGGCTTGGATGGGTGGACTCTTCAATAGGTTAAAAACTGGCTGGATGGCCAAGCCCAGAGAGTGGTGGTACCCTCAGTAAATCTGCAGATGACACCAAGCTGGGTGGGAGTGTCGATCTGCTGGAGGGTAGGAAGGCCCTACAGAGGGATCTGGACAGGTTAGATAGATGGGCCAAGACCAACGGCATGAGGTTCAACAAGAACAAGTGCCGGGTCTTACACTTTGGCCACAACAACCCCATGCAGTGCTACAGGGTGGGGGAAGAGTGGTTAGAAAGCAGCCCGGTGGAAAGAGACTTGGGGGTGCTGATTGACAGCCGGCTAAACATGAGCCAGCAGTGTGCCCAGGTGGCCAAGAAGGCCAATGGCATCCTGGCCTCTATTAAGAATAGTGTAGCCAGCCGGTCTAGGGAAGTGATCGTCCCGCTGTACTTGGCACTGGTGAGGCCGCATCTTGAATACTGTGTCCAGTTCTGGGCCCCGCACTTCAAGAAAGATGTTGAGGTGTTGGAGTGAGTCCAGAGGAGGGTGACCAAGCTGGTGAAGGGTCTGGAGGGTCTGACCTATGAGGAACGGCTGAAGGAGCTGGGGTTGTTTAGCATGGAGAAGAGGAGGCTCAGAGGTGACCTTATTGCAGTCTACAACTACCTGAAGGGAGGTTGGAGCGGAGTGGGAGTCGGCCTCTTCTCCCAGGCAACTAGTGACAGGACAAGAAGACATAGCCTCAAGCTTCGCCAGGGGAGGTTCAGGTTAGACATTAGGAAGCATTTCTTCTCAGAAAGGGTCATTAGACATTGGAATGGGCTGCCCAAGGAGGTGGTGGAGTCACCATCTCTGGATGTGTTTAAGAAAAGACTGGACATGGCACTTAGTGCCACGGTCTAGTTGACATGGTGGTGTCAGGGCAATGGTTGGACTCGATGATCCCAGAGGTCTCTTCCAACCTGAGTGATTCTGTGATTCTGTGACAGACACCTACATCTGAGCTCATCACCACAGACTGTCCTTATTTTCAGTAGAGGAAGCAGGCAATTCTAGGGCATGATTTAGGATGATTCGTCATCATTCTAAAAGAAACTTCTGAAATAGGTCAGAAAAACTGCATCTTAGACTTGACTATTTCTCTCCACTAATTAGAAAGTGAGAATTAACTGGTTCAGATGCGAATGTCTATAATTTAAAATAACGTGAGATAAATTCCACCCCTATTGATGGGATTTGAGTTGGCAGAATACCTAGAATAAGGCATGGATCAAACAGCTGAACACCATTTTTGATCCGGGAACCTATCTCCACACTTCCACTAAGACAATTTCCACACTGTCCTCAAGAATTTGGATCTCCTGTAAAAATAGAATCTTTTTCAGATGACAGCTCATGAAAGATGTACAGGACTACTTTTAGCTTTTATGTACATGACATGGATCTTACTTTGATATTCCCATATTTGATTTATGTTTGTATAGCCTTTCATAGCTGAATCATGCCTTATTTACATGAACATGAGATCATCACAGACCCTATTTCTTAGAAAACAATTCTAAGGGAAGAATGGAATTACAAAAGTGCTAATATCGACACAGTTTCTACAGGGATTGCTATTCTGCTGTAATCAGTTATGGTTGCACACAATGTTGGCACAGGCTAGGTGCAGGGTTTACAGTTTTTTCATTCTCTGTCTCTCTCCCTCTTCCCACTGTGGAGATCCAGTTAATGGCATCTTAGCGCAGTTATGAAATGGATATGAGTCCTGAAACTTAACCATAAAACTTCCTGTTTTATACATGACGGGGAAACATTTTAGATTTAGATAAACATTCATATAACGACAGGATGAAATGTTAAGATACATTCCATTTGCACATGCACTGAATTCCCTTGTAAATTTCATAGGATACCTACTTTTGGTACTTAAGTGCTTCCAACAGGGGAAACAAAGTGATAAACTAATCTAAACTTAGGATACAAAAAGATAAAAGGTCATTGTTAATGGTGAGATGTAATGGAAGTGTTTAAAATCTGTTATAACTTTAATGTAGTTTATACAGCTCTTACTTAAATTACTATTATCATGCAAGGCAAGAAGTACATATTCTAAAGTGCATAATCCTGATGATGGAAATAAAAAATGGCAAAAATATATTTCAAAATTAATTAAAGATAATTTAAAATTAAACTGATGCTTATTTTAACTATAATATCTAATATTTATTTTAAGCATTGTAATTGTTAATGATAACAAAAATAATACACAAACTCATTAATGGATTGTAAGGTCTGATTTTTCTAGTGGATCTTTTAAAATATTGCCTTACTTGTGGCATCGATCTTGCATTGCTTTGATTTCTTGCATGACTGGTAGTTCCTCCTGAGATGGAGGCTTTATTTCCACATCTTGAAGCATGCTGACAGCTTGCTGTTTGAGCAGGCCCAAAGATGACAGCTGGTGCTCCACCTCCAGAAGGAAACTGCTGTGGTAATCCAGGAGTTCCAGGAGCTCTGCCTTGGATGCCTTTTCCACTGAGCTTTCTGGTAAGCGACCTTGTAGCTGATCTATTGCTATGGTGGCTTTCTGAATCTATGGAAAGAGATGCAGTCTTGGCAATAAGGAAATTAAAAAGAAGATAGTAGAAGTGATACCAAAAGGTGCTAAACCCACTGCTGTACATTTAGATGCTGTAAAACAGTTGTGGTATAGAGCTTGTGCAGCAGTCTCTATAGCAGATATAAACCCATGCTCTAATGTGCTAGATCTAGCTAGGTAGTCCTAGCTCTTCACACTGGACTAGGACTTGCTAATGGACTTTTTTGTCAAGTGATGAGTGGTTCCTCATATTTTTTAGCATTTATTATCTTTATTGCCATAGGACCTAGAGCTCTACCCCAGGGCAGACCTGTATTTGGCACAAGTCATACATTTAACAAAAAGATTATCCCTATTCTCAGAGAATCTGCAATCTGAGCATAAAATAATGGACAACGATAGATAAAAAGAGTCAGGTAGGGTATAAGGAAAAAAATGAGACACACGATCGGTGAGCAGTTACAGGCAATAATATCACTGCATAAATTTAGAAATAGCAACTTCATACTCTTCAGGTGGAAAAAAGGGAAAAAAAAAAGGAAAAAAAAAAGAAAAGAGGTTGACTTAATCTAGAATAGACCACCTGGGGAAGGGAAACATAGAGGTGAAGATTATGAAGAACCACCAGAAACCAGAACAACTCTGTATTTACTATACATGTATGTATATAGAAGAATAGTGCCAGCCTTGGAGACAGTGGTTCTAAACCTAGGTCTTCCATAGCTGTTTTTTTCTATGACCTGAGAAAAATCACTGTTACTCCTGCTATCAGCTTTCTCTACCATAAGATGATTAATAAGACAGTGTAATGAGTGAAAACCTATGTACAGTTAACAAAGGAGGATTTACTAAGATTAGAGGTTACCTTATCACTAAAGCCCTTCCATTCCTGCACTGCATCTTCCAAAATTTTCTCTTGTTCTTGGGCTACATTCCGGAGCCGTGTCCAGCGCTGCCAAACTGTTGTCATGGATCTACTTATAGTTGCCTTACTGGCATCATTGCTAACTTTTTCCAGCTGTGAAGCCTTTTCTTCTAGGGCTGTGATCTTCTCATGGAAAGAATTCACTACAGACACAAGAGTCTGAAAAAGCAAAAGTAAGCACTGTTTTCCTCTTTTACAACACAACTCATAACTGCTCAACACGCTTGCAGGCACATGAGCCACTTCCATCCACTGCAAACAAAGAGGAGGTACCCTATGCCAAGTGAGGTGATTAGGTCTCGCTGTATTTTTGGTGTAATCTCTTCCCTGCTAGCCCCTCAAAAGGGACAGAAATGAGTATTCAGGACCCTTCTCATAGCAAAGACTGACTACTATTAGATTCTAAAAATGTAAGAAGCAATTCACGTGTTTAAGCATACATTTACATCATGCTTATCTCTAATGCCATTTTAAATGTCCAAGGGTATCAGGATATTCTCATGAAGCTGGCAGACATGACATTACTCTTAGGGGAGATTCATGCCTTCACACAGACACAGCTGGAGACCCGGTAGGATGTCTGAAGTGTCACTAACTGCCTATATTAATGCAACTGATTAGCACCCTAAACACTAGAAGAGAAAGTAATTCTTTTAAGTTACATTTCTTTCATTTAGACTAAACAAGAGCTAATATTAAACCCCAACTCTTCCTGTCCTAGTAAAACTATTTCATGTGATTCAAAGTAGCTGAATGTTTCTATTGATAGGAATTTCTTGTAGGGTACACAATTTTGGGACTTACGCACCTAAGTCTTTTAGGAACCTCCTGGTTCCTTTCAGTTCTCTACAGTCATAGGCACATAGACATGCATTAAGCTGAAAAGCAATTAAAAATATCTATCCCAGCCAACCCACAAATAAAATTTATGTTCTGTACAACACAAAACACCTCTTGGTGTGCTATGACACGGTTAAGCGCTACAGGAAAAGATCTAAAAACTCAAATTCAGGTTGCCACAGGTAGGTACCTACATAACACATTTATTTTCACTGAAGGAAAAGGATTTAATATAATTTTCAGTACTTTACCTTATGTGTTAGCAATTTGTCTTCTGCTTCATGAGAAGAAGCAGCTTTAGCTACTGAGAATTCAGATAATTTTTTCTCAGCCTCATTCATCACTTCAATAACCTTCTGCCTTGCTGTCTGGTACTCTTGCCACTCAGAAGCACACCTTAAAAATATAGTTCCAGAAAGAACAATTTAGTGCAATATAAACCCATTTGAAACACGTACATTGTTGCATCTAGTTTTCAATGTAACTGCTTAGTTTTGCTGTTACACATTATTTTCCAACCAAAAGAAAGATTATTGGTAAGGAGCATCCATAGAAGCATATGCTCCTGATTTTCAGCTATGCCTTACAGACACAGCTTGGCATTTAATAGCCCTTGATTGACTTTTCCTCAGTGACTCTGTCTAGGTTGTACTTTAAATCCACCCAAATTTTGGAATCCAGAACATTCAGGAATAATAAGTAACATAGTTATGCTGGTTAAAAAGGTATTTCCTTTTAGTTCGAAACATCTGCTTCAATTTAATTTGTTTCTGCATAGGTCTTGTGCCAGGTGAAATAAGCGACAGTTATTCCCCACTCTTCTTCTCAGTGCTGTTCCAAGCTTTATATAATTTTATCACAGTTTCCTCAGGATCACACACCTAGTCAGTCAGTGGCAGAGAAGAAAACAGAATCGAAGTGCTCTGAATCCCAATATCCACTTATATCATCAGTAGCACAAACATGTTACAAAACTTAAATTGATGTTGTCATCTCTTTCTTTCATCACCAACAAGGTGATCTTAAAATTAAAAAAAAAAAAATTAATATACCTTTGCAACTGCTCTTGCTGGTTTTTGGCTTCTTGCTTTATCCCTTTGGCCTTTTCCTCCAATGCAGCTACATTCTGCACCAGCTGCTCTCTTGATGTGGCTTGGATAAAGGGCTCTGTCTCAGACACAACGCCCTGTATATCCTTCAAATGATTACTGAACTGACTTTCTCTGCTGAAAAATTCAACGTGGTTCCGTAGGTTCTCCTCACAGTTCTCAACATCAAGACCATTTCTTGCTAAATGTAGAAATTCGTGAGCATCTTCAAGCCAGTCATTTGCTATCTGCATCACTTGGTAGTATCTTTGGCAGAGGCTATATAATTTATTCAAGGTAGCCTGAAATAAAAGGGAAACTTATAGAGAGGAACACAGACATAAAATTCACAGTAGCAACAAAAATATCCTTTGCTGAGACTCTGGATTTTGCCCATTCTTGCTTTCTTTTCCCTTTATTATATCTAAAATACAGGTCTGGAGAGACTACATGGAAGTAGGTTTTGAATGAGTTTGCACTTCCACATGCATGTATAAATATATGCTGGTTTTGGCCAGGATAGAGTTAATTTTCTTCATAGGAGCTGATATGGGGCTGTGCTTTGGATTTGTGCTGAAGACAGTGTTGATAATGCAGAGATATTTTCATTATTGCCAAGCAGTGCTTACACAGAGTCAAGGCCTTTTCTACTCCTCACACCACCCCACCAGCGAGTAGGCTGGGGGTGCACAAGAACTTGAGATGGAACGTAGCTGGGACAGCTGAGCCCAACTGACCAAAGGGGTCACCAACACACCATATGACGTCATGCTCAGCATATAAAGCTGGGGAAAGAAGGAATGGGGGGACATTCGGAGTGATGGCGTTTGTCTTCCCAAGTAACCGTTATGCATGATGGAGCCCTGCTGTCCTGGAGATGGCTGAACACCTGCCTGCCCATGGGAAGTTGTGAATAAATTCCTTGCTTTGCTTTGCTTGCATGCACGGCTTTTGTTTTGCCTATTAAACTGTCTTTACCTCAACCCACAAGTTTTCTCACTTTTCCGATTCTCTCCCCCATCCCAACAGGGAGCAATGAGTGAGTGGCTGTGTGGTGCTTAGTTGCCATCTGGGGTTAAACCACAGCAGCATATTAAGGGAGCCTTTTCCCCCTCCCTCCCCAAGTCATCCATGGCAACAGGCCACAACCTAAGTCATTAAAAAAAACAAACAACAGGATTATTAAAATCAATCTTTTCATGATGATTACAAACATCAAGCCACAGAGCCATATTTTTCAGCTTTGTGAGTGAGAAACTAATGACAGACAGGGTGCACTAACCTGTCTCATGTGTACAGCTTCTTGAACTTCACTGTCTAGTTCTGCCAGCTCAGCAAGAGTGTTTCCCAGGTCAGCAGGTATCAGCTCATTTGCTTTCATATATCTCTCTTTCTCTTTATTGCTCAGTGCATTCATTATTCTCAGGCTTGACTGCACTTCTTCCTGATGTATCTGAACCTTTCGGATTTCTTCTTGGATGCTTTGTAGTTTGAGGTCCAAACTTAATGTTCCATTAAGTTCTGTTTTCACCCATCTCAACCAGTCGAGTGAGCGGCAGATTTCTGTCTGGAAGTCTATGCTTTGCACAAGTCTGTTCTCGCACTCCATCACAGTGTCACCAATGGCAGCATGCAAAGACTTTAGTTTCTCTTGCCAAGACTGCACTTGGTGGTTTGTTGTCTCACATGCAGATGAGTCAACCTGAGGAGAAAGGGCTTCTAGATGTTCAGTTATTCGCTTCAGAAGACTCCCCAAGTCTTGCAAGCTGCCCACCAGAGAATGGTATATTTTCAGCTTTTCTTCTATTGGGAGCATTTCTTCATTTACCTTAATCTGCTCCTTCTTCAGTGCCTCTAGTTGTGCCTCAAACTGCATACACATTTTCTCATGCTCCTGGCATGCTTCTATTGTGTCTTCCAACAGGTTGATTTTCTGTTCTATTTGCCGCTTCAACTTGTGATATAGTGTGACAAGTTTTAACATCTCATCTGGTTGCCACGGCTGGCCAGTGCTTCGAAAGGCCTCCTTCTTCTGGTTTAGTTCATCCACTGCTGCACCAAGGCTCACCACTTCACCTAAGAGATCTCTGTAGGCCTGCTGGAGTGACACAGCTTCTTTGGCCGAAACAGCAGCTGGAGCTTTGTCCATGTTAATAAACTGATCTTCTAGCTCAGTCAGAGCTTTACTTGTCAACTCAATCAAAGAGGCATACTCTTTTCTGGCATAAACTGCTTCCTGAACCTTATATAATTTTTCTTTTGCCAGCGCAGTGACAATATTGAATTGCTGAGGGAGAATGCTAAGTTTTTCATCCAGATAAGAATGATCCACTTCATTAAGTGATGGCAGGATTTCTTGGCCATCTCTTTGCAGGGCAAGTAACAGATTTTCGTATTCTGGAGATTGCTCAAGAATCTGTTGGTATTTTGTCAACTGCACATATAGTTCAGAGTTACTATTCATTACATTGACTTCTGGGAATGTGACAATATCAGCTTGTTTTAGCCAATGGCAAGCTTTATCCAAGTCTTCATTGAAATATTTCCTGGAAACTATATTTTTCTCCAGTTCTAACAATCTCTGGTTACACTTTTGTAAAACAGTGTCATACACATTCTGTAGCTCTTGCAGTTTACCTAACACTTCACTCTTTTCTTGTTCTGTTGCTTCTTTCATTAAATCCCTTCCTTGAGCCCACAACCCTGTGACTTCATTTTGGTAGGCCTTCAGGTTAACCTGGGCATTCTTACAAGTCCTGATCTGTTTGTTCACATCTTCTGGCAACAGACAAATGTGTTGTGGAAATGTTACCTTCTTCTCATGTTGGTGAATTTGGTTTGTAGCCTGAAAGACTGCCATAAGAAACTGGGTCTTTTCAGACAGTGCTTTATTCAGGTGCTTTCTCCTCTGGCCAACCAGATCGCTGAGACAATCTACATGGTGCTGTGCATCAGAAAGTGCTTTCTGCAGCTCCTGCCTTTCATTGAGCCCTAGGCTGGTCATCACCCTGTCGGCATCCTTCATAAGTGTCTTCAGAACAAGCTGTTTGGCTTCAAGCTCACTGCAAATGGTAAGATGATCCATGAGAAGACTCTGAGCCAAATCTGGAGGAGGACTCTGTTTAAGAGCCTCTGAGATAGCAGGTTGCTGCTCCTCTGCCCATTCCATTAGTTCCTGAAATTTGGAATGCACCAAACTGAGCTCTTCTAAGGTTGAAAGAGAAACTTGAATCTTCCTTTTGACAAGGTCCTCCAGCTGAGTCCAGCGTTGCTCAAAATGACCAAATTGCTCCTTTACTAATTCTTTGTCATCAAGATTCAGATGTTCTATCATCTTCTGTTTCTGATCTTTTAAATCTTCCAGAGCAAATCTCCTTTCCTGTAGTGCCAGTGCCAATTTTTGCAAAGCTTCAAGGTGCACGTTTGTACTTTCAGCATCAGATCTGTTATCAAAATAGACAGGACAGAAATTAATTCTTAGATTCTATCTCAGGATGGACTTTTAAGAGAGGTCAGGATGAATTATAAGCCCACTATATACTGAAATCAATATGATATAAATACCTACAGTTTTCACATTCTTTTGAAGGTACCAGTCTTGAATATTAATGAAGAAGTTTTTTATTCCTCTCCCTTTCATCTGCAATGTGGTCATCAGGCTGACCATACAAATTAAGATGAATTCTACAGAGTATACTGCATATATTGCACCTACGAACAACAAGAAGCACTGAGGTTCCAGTGAATCTTGGTTCCATGACAGCGATAGCAGCAGTGACAGACTCTCACAATTTTACGCACAGCTGGTGTGTTTATGCTATACAAAGCAGCTGCAATCATTTAGCAGAAGCAACTAAACTTTAGTATAATAGTCTAATAGGTAAAACACAATATCACAATGAAAAACACATACGAAACACAGTAAACACAAATGAAAGAGTTCAAACAAAATAGTCAAAATGCTTGAAATATCAGAAAATGCTATACCCTGAGATGGGATCAATCAGTACCTGCCTTAAAGACAAACACTGAAGATCTGGCTTCTCAGACCCTCTTTATTTCAATACAAATAATTGTCCTATAATTAATAAGGGAGGCCTGCTTTTATTTAAGCATGGAAAAAGGGATTTGTAGTGGATCCAACTCAGAGACACTCTGTAAACAGCTCTTTCAGTGTACATGCACTAAGTCAGCTTTGTGTGTGCTACCACGTTTTTTACCTAGCCAGGTTGTCCCACTCTTTCGTGAGCTTTTCAAAGAAAACATCAACTACATTCATGCGATCATGATAATCCCTCGTCCTCTGCAGATCCTCCTCCCTCTGTATGAGCAAACTGTGTGCCTGAAGGCAGAGGTCCAGCCACTGGTTGCTCAGCTCTCCTATTTCCTTGTGTTCAGGTGACTCCTGTCCTTGGGTTAGTTTGTTCATCTTCTCAGTCACCGACGTAAGAGCTGACTGCTTAGACTGCAACTTCTGACTAAATTCCTGAAAAAGACACAAGTCAAAATCAATATGGTGACATCTACTCAAAATTATAAGATGAAATTTAAATAAAAACTCTGAAATAAATAAATTGTGTAAGGACTAATTATCTGTCCCAGCAAATGTTGTGCAGATGTAAATTGGAAGTGCCTTTTCCACTCCCCTAACCTTTCTCCTCACCTTCTCAGGTGAGGACAGGTTGGTTATAGACGTGAAAGCAAAACAGAACAGTTTCCAAGTGCCAGTAATAAACAGAAATCATGATCACAGAATCACAGAATGTTAGGGATTGGAAGGGACCTCGAAAGATCATCTAGTCTAATTCCCCTGCCAGAGCAGGATTACCTAGACCATATCACACAGGAACACGTCCAGGCGGGTTTTGAATGTCTCCAGAGAAGGAGACTCCACAACCTCTCTGGGCAGCCTGTTCCAGTGTTCAGTCACCCTCACCATAAAGAAGTTTTTTCTCATATTTATGTGGAACCTCCTGTGTTCCAGCTTGCACCCATTGCCCCTTGTCCTGTCAAGGGATGTCACTGAGAAGAGCCTGGCTCCATCCTCATGACACTTGCCCTTTACATATTTAGAAACATTAATGAGGTCACCCCTCAGTCTCCTCTTCTCTAAGTTAAAGAGACCCAGCTCCCTCAGCCTCTCCTCATAAGGGAGATGTTCCACTCCCTTAATCATCTTCGTGGCTCTGCGCTGGACTCTCTCTAGCAGTTCCCTGTCCTTCTTGAACTGAGGGGCCCAGAACTGGACACAATATTCCAGATGCGGCCTCACCAGGGCAGAGTAGAGGGGGAGGAGAACCTCTCTTGACCTGCTAACCACACCACTTCTAATACACCCCAGGATGCCATTGGCCTTCTTGGCCACAAGGGCACACTGCTGGCTCATGGTCATCCTGCTGTCCACTAGGACCCCCAGGTCCCTTTCCTCTGCGCTGGTCTCCAACAGGTCTGTCCCCACCTTGTACTGGTACATGGGGTTGTTCTTGCCCAGATGCAGGACTCTACACTTGCCCTTGTTATATTTCATTAAATTTCTCCCCACCCAACTCTCCAGCCTGTCCAGGTCTCTCTGAATGGCTGCGCAGCCTTCCATTGTGTCAGCCACTCCTCCCAGTTTTGTGTCATCAGCGAACTTGCTGACAGTGCACTCTATTCCCTCATCCAAGTCATTAATGAATATATTGAATAGAATTGGTCCCAGTACCGACCCTTGAGGGACTCCGCTAGACACAGGCCTCCAACTGGACTCTGTCCCATTTACCACCACTCTCTGGCTTCTTTCCCTCAGCCAGTTCACAATCCACCTCACTACCCGATCATCCAGACCACACTTCCTCAGTTTAGCTGCGAGGATGCTGTGGGAGACCGTGTCAAACGCTTTACTGAAATCAAGATAGACCACATCCACAGCTTTACCATCATCTATCCACCGGGTTATGTCCTCATAAAAGGCTATCAAGTTGGTTAAGCATGACTTCCCCTTGGTGAAGCCATGTTGACTGCCCCTAATGATCCCCCTATCCTTGATGTGCCTAGAGACAGCACCAAGGACAAGTTGTTCCATCACCTTTCCGGGGATGGAGGTGAGGCTGACCGGTCTATAGTTCCCCGGGTCCTCCTTCTTGCTCTTTTTGAAGACTGGAGTGACATTCGCTTTCCTCCAGTCCTCAAGCACCTCTCCCGTTGCCCGCGACTTAGCAAAGATGATGGAGAGTGGCCTAGCAATGACTTCCGCCAGCTCCCTCAGCACCCGCGGGTGCATCCCATCAGGGCCCATGGATTTATGGACGTCCAGATTGCTTAATTGGTCCCTGACCCAGCCCTCATCTACCAAGACAGACTCCTCCTCTATCCTGACTTCTTCTGGGGCCTCAGGGGTCCGGGGCTCCTCAGGACAGCCTCCAGCACTATAGACAGAGGCAAAGAAGGCATTCAGTAACTCTGCCTTCTTTTTATCCTCTGTCTCCAGGGCCCCCACCTCATTCATCTGTGGGCCTACATTGCCTCTAGTGTTGGTTTTACCTGCAATGTATTTGAAGAAGCCCTTTCTGTTGTCCTTGACCTCTCTTGCAAGGTTTAATTCCAAGGAGGCCTTAGCTTTCCTAGTTGCCTCCCTACATCCTCTGACAACAGAGTTATTGAAGACTGTTGATCCACAACAGACTTATTGAAGACTTATGATCAAGTCACACCTTGTTGTCCAGGCTTCTGGAGTAGCACAGCTCCCACTGTACATTAAAATATGCAAGATAGTCTGGGTCTCATGAGAACTCATTTTACCTATTACGTTTCTATCTCATTTTTTTCCTTTTTCATTAGAGACTAAAAATAGGAAGCAGAGTCCATGAGCCAGTGAGCCCCCACATCCATAATTCGTTTTGTTCCTACTTCTGTAATAGTGACCATTATCACTGTCATTACTGAAACAAAGCCAATTATTATCTAGGTATGATTGCTATTTGAGTTAATAAATTCCAGTAAATAAGAGTCCATCTGCACACGCATTTCTTACCAAATAAGAAGTCACAGAGAACAGAATCACAGAATGGTTAGGGTTGGAAGGGACCTCTGGAAATCATCTAGTCCAACCCCCTGCTAAAGCAGGTTCACCTAGAGCACGTTGCACAGGGTCGTGTCCAGGTCGGTTTTGAATACCTCCAGAGGAGACTCCACAACCTCCCTGGGCAGCCTGTTCCAGTCCTCTGTCACCCTCAAAGTAAAGAAGTTCCTCTTCATATTTAGATGGAACTTCCCATGTTTCAGTCTGTGCCCGTTGCTCCTTGCCCTGTCACTGGGCACCACTGAGAAGAGTCTGGCCCCATCCTCTTGACGCCCACCCCTAAGGTATTTTTAAGTATTGATAAGATCCCCCCTCAGTCTTCTCTTCTCCAAGCTGAACAAACCCAGCTCTCTCAGCCTCTCCTCATAAGAGAGATGCTCCAGTCCTTTGATCATCTTTGTAGCCCTCTGCTGGACTCTCTCCACTAGTTCCTTGTCTTTCTTGAACTGGGGGGCCCAGAATTTTTCACCTAACTCCTAGCATATCAGAAAAAGAATACAAGCAAAGTAGACCAAAACCCCAAAACTCAAGCATTTCATCATTTATCAAAGATATAATCTGTTTTCCTGTTTCTTCTTGTTACTTTACTGATGTTTGTGATGTGTGCAGAATGGCCATAAAAATTCTCTCATCTGTAAATGAATGAGTGAAGATCTAAAGGCATTTGTCTCACTATTTCAGGTAAAATAAATTAGGTTTTCTATCTATCTAACCTATTCTCCAGTGGTTTTCAGAGTCCAGCAACATTGTACAGTTT
Organism: Nyctibius grandis; assembly: GCF_013368605.1. Lineage (NCBI taxonomy): Eukaryota > Metazoa > Chordata > Aves > Nyctibiiformes > Nyctibiidae > Nyctibius > Nyctibius grandis. The sequence continues at coordinate 58,265,397 of NC_090658.1, forward strand.
TCTAGACTAATTTTGAAATAGATCTAAATAATTTAGAAGTATTGGAATCAAAGGAAGAGCAAATTGCAGATCTTATCTTCAGGTCCACTGTGGTCAGCAATTAGCCTATTAAAAGTGAAGGCAAATCAGAACACTAGGCTGAAAATTGTCTATTGTTAAAAAAAAAAACACAAACAGAAAAAATATTACAGTGTTTTGCTTTCTGTGTAACCCTGTAGCACCAATAAGGAAACCCTCTTTCCTCTGTCTTCTCTGCTTTTGCTTAGAACATATTAGCAATTCTATGCAATATGTGCATATAACATGAATTATAATTAATATCAGCCACAGGATGAACTTCTTCCTTACCTCCTGTTCTTAACCTCCTTACCTTAACTTGGAGTACCATATTCTGGGCAATGTTTAGCTCCAACTCTGCCCGTCTCCTTTTCAAATTCTGTAGTTGTTGATCTGCATCCTGGAAATAAATCCAGAGCTCAGCCTTCATTTGTTTAATCTCTTCCCAACCTTGAGCCAAATACTGTGAGTGTATTATCTGTTGCTCCATCTAGAATAAAAAAAATTAAAAGGAGTAGGAATGCTTTAATGCAGCTATTTTTGGACAATGGAGGATGAATACCATTCTTCCTCTGAGCACAATACTGTACTAACAGCAAATTTCTACACTAGTTCTGAAGGGGTAAATATTATCCACAAAAAGAGTCTTAACCTTTAAAAGTCAGAAAAATCAGACTTATCAAAGGAAAGCTGTGAAAAAAAAAAGAATTATCATTCACCTTTGAGAGAAGCAAGTATATCTGAGTGTGTGTATTTCAAAGTGTTCTCAGTCTTCTGTTAAAGCTTAAATTAACTGTATGATTTAGTCTATTGCATGCCAAGAATACTGCTGGACTGTGCCCTACATGCCTTCTCAGTGATCAAATAAAAGCTTAAACTAAACACTTTCATTTAATTTGCTTAGTCCAGTTATTTTGCCTATATGTCTTTTGTAAAATGCCAAGAAGAAGAATGCTTACCGGATCTGAGCCCATCAATCACCTTAAATTAACCGTCACACACAGCTGCTTTTGCTCCAAATACAGCAGTAGGGCGTCTTTAAGGTTTAGACACTCAACCAGTTTAATATATCTCAGCACCGTACCATCTGTGATTTCTTAAAAATGTTTCACTGCTTTATATATAAAAGCAGAATCTTATTCTGATGTTTGGGATACTTTTTAGCTATTCAGTATTTGGATTGCTATTTTTTTATGGATTACCTGGATTTGTATGATTTGCTTCTTTGGTATGGAATACTGTTACTGTATATATTAGATTTCCACTCTTGGCGGAAGTAGCTTCAAAAGTTTGGTTGTGTGTGTATGTGAAACGAAAATTTTCATGTTCACAATAGGAATGCTCATAATGTTTCTTTTCTAGTAACTGTTATGTTTATAATTTTATTCTAAACCCAAGCATTAAGCTACTTTAAAACTTAAAATTGAGGTATACTTGTATAAATTCATATGCTGAAATAGATGCACTCTGATTTATGAATTGAACCATCATAATTTTTTATGATTATAATTAATATTTTAGTATATCCTAACAAGAACATCAGTCTACTGTTAAATAAATAGTAACAGTAAAATATGTCTAAGCTTTAATAAAATACAGAAAGGAATAGACTGAATTGTGTTTTATGAAAACAAATAATTTGGATCAGGTTTTCTTCCATAGAATGTTATTTGTGTGGCTTTAGGCCAACATCTTGTAACATTGCCTAAGCACCTTTAGCAACCTTTGTCATGTGTTTTTGTATTACTACCAAGATAGCAATGTATGGATTTAATAGAAAAAAAAAAAGTAGGAGAAGAAAGAGAAAACAATTTCTAAAAGACATACTGAAGATGAAAGTAAAAAGACATTTCTTTAAACCGTTACCATATACAACCTTTTTAAAAGAGGACAGATCAAGGCAGTTAAAGCTCTAAACAGGATTAAAAGCAGGTTGTTCTGGTTATCTTGTACCGTTTGTTTTGTTCGTTGAATATCTGTTGCTGTACTCTTCACTGTGGCATCTGACAGATCACACATGGAGCACAGAAGATCCAGGTATGTATTGGCTTGCTCCTGCAGAGCCCGGAAATGTTTCACCTGAGGGAAGATAATCCTCAAATAAACTTCGAGACTGTGGAAATAATCTCTTATTTTATTACAATCATGCATTTTAGTATTTTTACTTTAGCTTATTATTTCCAAAAGACGAAATGTAGACATACACTATTTTATTAGGTAAGGCTGCTCTGTCATAATTATGGAAAAGAGTACTGATTATCATCCAATTGTCAAAGCGCTTAGTGACATATGCATTACCTAGCTTATTACTTTATAAATAAAGTGTTGGATAAATACACACAGTTACAACAAGGTGACTTACTTTCCCAAGGTGAATGGGAAGCACAGCTTTATCTGATCATTAAAGTGTCATGTTGCTCATACCTATAAAATTCTCCAGTGTCTGATCATGGGGAATCCAGCCCAGTGGCACAACACGCTTTCCCACACCTTCTGAAACCCTCCCAATGTCCCCAATATCTACAATTGCCAAGATCAGACATGATGCTGTTGAGGGTTCTTGCTCTTGACATTGCCTGTAGGAGCTCACCTCTCCCTATGCAGAGTTTCCTCATCCCAAAAGAAAATCATTACGTTAATGTTGACAAGCAGGGCAATAACATACCTCCTAGAGTCCCAAGGAGGAGGGGTGAGTGACCACCTAACGCAGAGGGCCCGTGGTGGGTCCTTCTGGGCAAAATGTTGAACATGATAGCAGTGTGCCCTTGTGGCAACCCCAAATTACTGTATTAGTAAGAATGCAGACAACAAGCTGTGGGAAGCAATTATTCCCCCATACTTATGCTTGTCAGGCTGTCCCTGATGTATTTGGCCCAGTTTCCCTCATCCTCCACAGAAGAGATATTGGGAAACTGGTGCAAGTACAGCAAAGGGCTGGGGGGATACGGGGCTGTAGTACATAGCATTTGGGCAAGTCTGAAAGAACTGGGTTTGTTCAGCCTGGAGAAGAGAGGCTAACTGCCACCTGCCATTACTTAAAATGGTAGGGGTCAGGAGGGGGCAGTACTGAGAAGACAGAGCCAAACTCTTTGCCAAGGTGAGCAGAAAAAGGACTAGAGGAAAAAGTGACAAATTGCAACAAGGAAATGCTTCCTAGATATGAGGGAAACTATTTTTCACACTGAGAACAGTTAAGCACTGGAACATGCCCTTAATCCTTAGGGATGGTCAGGGCCCTCAGCGCATCAAAGGGCTCTGCAACCTCTATCCCTCTCTCCTTGGAGTTTGGCTGCCTTTGCTTGTGGGACCTAGCCAAGGGAAAAACTTTCAGAAACCTTTCCCCCTGTAAGTTCAGACCCTCACTCAGCTATGGACCTCACTTTAGCTACAATATAGGTGCATCTGTGCCTGGCTGATCCTCCTAGTCTTGCCTTGCTGCCCTGACCTCCTGCCTCCACCTGGGACTGGCCTCATCCCTACAGACTTGCCTGGTGATCACCAGATGGTGGCTGACACCAGAGGGACTCTGCTCTCCTCACCTGTGTGCTGCAGGTCTGCAGGTCATTGGGAAGGTGCTGCCCTGCTGGCCCCACCATTACTCCCTGCTCCCCTAGCCCTTGCAGAGCTGCCAACTGTATGTAGTATTTCAAGGTCTCTATTAAGCCACATAGTGGGTGAGACAGCCCTGAATTCCAGCATTTTTAGTACCACACCAGTTTAATTTGAAAACAAGGTACTAATCCAATGTGAAAAACATTAAGTTACTAAGAATAATCAAGAAGCAAAGAAACCGTTCTTAATGGCTAATGTGGGCTAGAGGCAGTTCCACGCTCTTAGACTGAAAAATTGTTTTAATTGCCTGATAACAGACTCTGTGTCCATGGTACTATGAAACCAGCTCTCATATAGAAACATTAGTAGACAGACCAGCAACTGGACAAGCAGAAAGACACAACCACTTCACTAAACACATCTGTGGAGTATCTGAGCAGGTTTATCTAATTAGCCAACTTTTTTTCAGGTAGCATATTTCTAAGCACTAAGCAGAGCTAGCAAAAGCCCTGTGTGATTTTTCACCTATGGTTATTTTTCACTCAAGGTATTCCTTTTGGAGCTGGGAATAAACAATGAGGTTATACAGCCCTCTAAGAAGGTCAGAGAGAATATTTAATTTCTATTAATATAAAGCTCTTACCTGAACTCACTTTATTAAGGACAACTGGGCATTTTCAAGGGCTGAACTTTTACCTGTTTAACTGCATCTGCCAGGCTGAAAGGTGGCCAGGTAGTTGGCTTTAGCTCTGACTGCACTGTAGACAGCCAAGTCTGGCACTGTTGTAGGGTATCCTGATGATTAACATGCTTCTGGAGTTCATGTTCCAAACTCTGGTACACCTGAAATAAACACTTTGTAAGGTCATCGCATTTTCAGACACCACTTTTGGCTCTCTTCTCCCATCCTGAAAACTGCAGATAAAACAGAACTATTACGACTGCAATTATTTTAGCCTTTGTACATAAAAGTACCAAAGGATGAAAGCTCCTTAAGCTCTCACTGCATCTTCCTAATTTGTGGAGAAGACGGACAATATCTAAGGCATGGCTTCTGGAAAGAAAAAATAAAGATGCAAATGAAGAGCATTGTCTCTTATTTCTGTATTCTTGTTCAACATTCTGCCATTGATCTAGTACGAAGTTTTACCTACCTCTACACATCTTACTGACTATGAAGTCTACTTTTTGTGGTGTTGTTTTATTTGTTTTTGTTTTTTTTTTTTTTCAGACTATGCTGGCTTGATCTCCTAATTGGATTAACAGAATGACCCAGCTAGCCCTTCTTAACTGTATATTCTGTTTTTACTAAGAGACACAGCATTTCCTAGCACATAATTAAGACCCATTATGTATGTATGCAAACTACTGACACTAAGAGTGCAATTTGCTCCCTAGTTTTTGAAGTAGGAACAGTTCTAATTTCATTGCTGCAGCTGCTCAGAAGCTACTGTAACATGAGGTAATGAGGGTGTGGAGAGATTAAGGTAAGAATTGATGGGCAGCTAGTTTAGCTGGCTGGAAGGCAACATTTGGATCATAAGGAGTTGAACAGTAGCACAGTAATGATGAAGTACTACATTAGTAACCTGTAGGCTCAATGTAAATGGAAACAGTAGAAAGAGTTTTACACCATTTAAACAAACAAGTACTTAGAGAAATAATAATGGATATTATTCTTAAATGGCATAAAAACATTTTTTAAACAAGACTTACTCTTTGGGCTGTGCTGCATATGGCAGAATAGCTGTCCTTTGTCCCCTGAAGATGGCTTTGTATGTTTTGCTTAAATTTTGCTTGAAGATGTTCTGGGCATTGATTGACCAAGTAATCACCTTTACTCTTAAGGTTGTTCAAACGATCTTCAAATCCTGCAATTTCTTCCATGATAGCCTAAGAAACAGATAAAATACTTTTAAAGAAATATTTTAAACTTAAAACATGTTCTGCATCACAGCTTTTTAAATGAGGTTTGGGGTTTTTTTTGTTTGTTTTCTTAAATACTCTTTGTCTTCAGATTTGGAAAGAAGTTTTCAGACAATGTGTATTGTTATAGTCAAGCTAAAGCTATTAAAATGTATACACATTGTAAAATCATTGTCAAAAGTATGTACATAGATATCCCACAGAAACATCAGCAGCACTCTCATAATGTGTAAACATTATACGCTTATGCCGCAAGACTACCCCTAATTCTTCCTTTGTTGCATGCTCTTCAGGGCTCCACCAACTTCTCTTGTGTCTAACAGCGAGGACTAAATCTGATGCTGAATCATATCTTATTCCATAAGCTCCTCCACTGTAGACAGTTCTTTCCATTGCCTTTGGTGGAGCCAAATCTTTATCTAAGGAGGTTAATTGAAGAATAACACACTAACCACAAAGAGTTAAAAGATTTCAATATTCCCCCTTGGAATCTCAGTTTCAGGGAGTGGTGGGGAGGGTTGGATTTTGCTTTCTTTTGTCTTCTAGAAAGCATCAGCTATCAATGTAGTGAATGATTATCATTAAGAGCAACAATAACAATACAGTGAATAAAAGCAATGGAAGTAATGTTACAACCTAATAGAAGAAAAAAAAAAGATTTGAAAATTTAAAATATTTTTTTATCCTTAAAAGTGCCAGAGCAAAAAATGCATTAAGAGTAAAAAATGCATTAGGAGTAAAATGACCCTAATCTGCTTTTTGTGGTCTATTTCCTGGGGCACCTCAGCAAAAATATGACACTGAATTCAGACCAGTGTACAACAAAGCTCTTGTGCAGATGTGGTCTCATCCAAGAAACAGTGCTAACAACAAGGCAGATTTGTTAACTGCATTAATGACACTGATGCTTATTTACCATTAGCAGTAAGCGGAATGAAACAGGTGAATGACCACTAGAGCTCTGGAGTGGAGACAGAGAAGCAAAGAAGAAAAATTCTATTTTACCAGACAAAGGAAGTTTACCCAAGAGCAAACCCACCTTGTGGTTAGCTAGTTGCTGAGTGACTATTTCAAGACTGTTACTCTCCATGAGGTCGGGGCTGACCAGCCTGCTGGACATATGTAATAACCATTTCTCCCCTTCTTGCAAATCACTATTGTAATCTTCATGTTCTTTTACTCTCACCTCTAAGGTTTCAACGTATGCCTGCAGGTCCACAACAACCGAAATTAAATATTCAGGTAATTACAAGAATTTAAAAAAAACCCTAAACCAAAACCAACCAAGAGCTTGAAAGCATAGTAAGAGAATTATCTTCTAAATGTATGTTCCTGTGACGGACTCTCACATGATTAGACTCTTACAGAAGACATCAAAGGGGTTCCTTGTGTGAATAAACTCTGTGGTACTGAGCAGTATTTTCACTCCAGATTAAATACCATACTTTGAACATTGAGGAAAACACTAAGGATCTCCTTACTTTAAGAAAAGGAACACTGTAAACTTGACATTAATTTCACTTAGAAACAATTATTACACACTCTTTCAGAGACTGCACATGACCTACCAAATGTTATGGTTGGGTCCCTGCTGCTTAAAGCCTTCACACAAACATATTGCCTGTGATTGTGGTAGGCAAATTAAGAATGTACACATTGATTTAAAACGTATTTATTCTTTTTCACAAAGATTTTTCTTAAGTTTCTCTACATTTAAGTCGTCAACATTACATCTAATGCAACACATCAGTTTTGTGGTACAGATCAGAGAAATGTGTGTAAATTAAAAATCAACAGTGGAAAAAAAAACCATGTTATTGGTGGATGGATTGGCAATTAAAGGTACTTAGGTCAAACATAAGTACTAACATGGTTTGCAGAGTTTATCCTTGTTAGGAGTATAACCTATTAAAGGCATTAGGAATAATCATACTTCAGGATGTATTTAGAAGTATTAGATCTTTCAAAGTACTATATACATGTGGACTAATGAAGCAATGTTAATTAATAATACTCTTGCTGAATTAAATTATATCCATCTTGCAGTTCATTTTCTCCAGTGACTTCCATTCAACAACTAAACTAGATTAAACAGGGTTTGTGTGAGATCTAGCAGAAACAAGAGGCAAAATGGTATAATTTAAGGGCATCTGTCCCTGCAAGAAATAATGTATTTAGAAATCTATACAAAACAATTAAAAATAGTAACAATAGTACAAACTAGTCACTGATATATTTCCCCTTAGTGCTACTAAGACTTCACCTGCCACACTCAAAATTCATTGCAGCTACTCTTGTTAGATCTATTTAGGTAGAAGTTCTTTCCATACTCAAGAATCTCCCCCTGCCCCCTCTGCCCAAAAGAAAAGTCATTAAATCTAACTGGTTCTGTGTACAGGGTGCAACACGACAATATGAAACAAACAGTCAACTTCTTAAAGAGGGGAAAGAATATAGAAAATTGAAAGAACCTAGAGTTTTCTTCCTGACTATTTACCTTTGTTGTGCTGCAGAGTTCCTCGTAACTGCTCTGAAGGTCTTGAATGTTGTTCTTTAGAGTCACATCATCCACCAGATCAAAAAGTGCTTCTCCCTTTTCAATCACTGATTTTATTGAAGGCTCATGGGACAGAACAGTCTGCTGTATGGACTACAATGCAAGCAAGAATTAAAATATATATATTGAACATTGAAGATCTATTTTACTAATTTCCCTTTGCTCCGAAGCACAGCCTTCTATCATGGTATATATCATCCTTTCCAGATGAGAAGAGCTTTGCTACCAGTATAGAGTATGTTTCTCAGACATGCCCTGAGACAACAACTTTGCAGGCATTTAAGAGCAACTGCTCTTTTTGTGAGTGGCTCGTAGCATGGCTGATAATCTGGAGCTGCTGAAGGAGAGGGAGTTAATATGTGTGAAGGGGCAACTGCCAGGGATAAAACTTGCACAGAGGAACAAATTCTGCAAATAGGTGGGAAAGTATCACCAAAGCCACCCCCTTAATGAGACAGTATGCAGACGAGCGCACAAGACTGTTCTCTCAAGAATATGCAATCTGATCTGTTATGTCATGCAGAGAGCAGAGAGCAAGCACACAGCTATGACATACGACTTTGAGTACTGAAGCCAGCGAGAGGTTGTGGGCAGTTTCAGAGAGAAAGCCTTGATGCTGTGCAGGTACTGCTCAGCAACAGCCGAAACATTGGTTTGTTAGCAACACTGTTTTAGCCACAAATGTAAAAGCACAGCACTGTCCGGGCTGCTATGAGGAGAGTTAGCTCCACCCCAGACAGACGTAGTACACATCTTACGAAACATCTGTAATCCTGGAGTATTTTACAAAAACATCATTAAGAGAAGCAATGGGTTTGTTGTAATTTTTTTCTACTCATTTTTACTACTGTAAAAAAAAAAACAACACTTCATTAAAATCCTAATTGAAAATGGAGGAGGCCATAGCAGCTGACTGTCTTAAGATGTCAGTTGAGCTGGGACATTCAGCTTTAACCAGAAAGCTGATTAAGCCAATGTAAACAGAGGCAACGTCTGCAGTGAAGAAGGACCAACTGATTCTACCCTTGCTTAAAGAGCAGTTAACTCTGTTGATATCAGTGGAACTACTCATATGCGTACTCATAAAAGAGTTTTGCTCCATAATAGGAAATTTTCAGATGTGGAAGCCTTATTAGGACATTCACGTTTCAAATCCAGGTGCCCACTCTGGTTCATAGATGCAGGTATCATGCATCTTTTCACTTTGATGCTGATTTGGACATCCAGATCAGAGACATCTCATACATCTGTTGAGGAAACTTGAACAGACACTTGGATCAGAGGATTTATTGCAAGTCACTAGGTCAAAATCAATTCGGTAATACAATGATATAACACCTTTTTACCTTGTATTTGGACAACTGGGCCTTCTTCTCATAGAGTTCACTCTTTGGCTCCGCTGGAGCATGTAACATGGCTTGGTACTCTGTGACCCACTGAGTCTGCGCTTTGTACTTGTCTGAGAACTCCTTTGCCAGCTGAAGGCACTTCTCCGAAGTCATGTGCTCTTTCCTGATGGAGCCAGCCAGCTCTTCAAGCTGTTCCACATGATCTCCGATTTCTTTTCTTAACTGGTCAACTTCATTTTCTTCCATGTACTTCATAGTTCGCTCCCCCTTCTCACGGGCAGATTTCAGTAAACTGTGGCCTATGTCCATATCACTCAATAGCAGCTGTGAAGGAAGTGTTGGTTAACAGAAAATGTATGCAAGCTCTTGCCTTTTTTTTAAAAAAATCATTGTAGTTCTATCATCAGTGAGAGGCTGACTAATTTTTTTTTTTAATTTTGCTAAGGACACAGAAGGAATTGCTAGGGAAATTGAATGGACTTTTCATTACAAAATTGCCTGGAGTTAAGGAGTGCTAAACTAGAAGGAAGTAGAAAAAGGGAATACTTCTGTCCTTCACTGGGCTTGTGAGATAAACACAGAAACTGAGGGCTATAAGAAGAGGATCCGTACTCCAAATTCTGGAATAGATGAAAGTTTTCCCTTATCTTATTATGTTTAAGCTGCATATGAAAAACTCATTTACATGAGTTTACATTTACAAGCTCTGAGATAAAATGTGAGTTTCACTACTGAGTTATTTCAATGAGGAGAAATAGGAAGCACTTCTATCTACAGTGCATAATGGTATAAAATACACATGACAGGATGCCTTGTGAGGGGAATTTATTTTAAGTTTTAACCTAAAACAAAACACATACAAACATGCCTTATAGAAAGATAGGATTATATTATTTAGGACTATTCATAACCTCAACAACCAAACTGTGATCTAATGTGTATATGACATGAGAACAGAAAGTTGTCTACTGGATGGTCTTTATTCTATTAGCTTCTCTGGGCAAGGTGAAGTCAGAATTTTGAGTAGCTGTTAAGACGCATGTTAAAATATAGCCTCTTTCTTGGTGAACAGAAACAAAAATTGCATTCAAGAAAGCTGTACCTCTAGTTTCTGCACTTTTTTCTCCATTGCTGTTTTATCAACTATATCAAACTTGGTGATCACATTTCTGAAGTTCTTGTTAGTAGCTCCATACCAATTTGTGTAAGCACTAAAAGCCAATTCTGATTCGTCCATACAGCGTAATTCTTCTTCCAGAAACTTTATTTGCTCCTTCAAACAAATATGGAGGGTAGGGGGAGAAAACAAGAACCGCCCAGATGTTTATCATTGCTGTTGGCTAAAGATAGCAATAAATTGCCATTTATTAATAAAACCTGATATACTAAGATTAAACACATAGGTTTTGAGTTCTTTCATATCTAGTGGATAATTCTCACTGGGATCTTGTCACGGTGTACATATAGTAATCACTAATGTTAAAACTGAGTTAATATTAAACACTGAAAAAATACTTATATTTTTAGATTTGAATTGTGACTTGTGATTACGGTATTATGAGACACACACTACTTGAACTGACCTGAAGACTGTACCTTATCAATTCAAATTTTCCCCATACCTATGTGTTTCAGTGATAACCTGAAAACATTTCTCTAGAGGTCATTCAGCATTCAAACATACTGAATTCTGAATTTCACTCCTGAAACTGCCAAAAAAGACAGTAACAGCATCTGATTAATACCAAATATCTTTGAAAGGGCATTATCCCAATTACAGTTCTCTAATACATTTAGTCCAATGAAATCTACATGTATGAGTGAGTGTATATATATGAATATATATGTGAATATTATATTATTGAGTCTACAGTAATGAATAAACTCTGATAAACTCTGATTAAGAAAGTCTGTTGATATTTGCTTCTTAACTGACAATTTATGATGTTACAATGAACTAATTTTCATTACTTACCAAGACATGAAGAAGAAGAGTTTGGTAGCGAGACGTAAGTTGCGTAGCCTGGCTTCCCATTCTACTTGCAGTCAGACTTTCCTCTAGTATTTGCTGAGCCAATACCCCAACTTCCTCCACGTCATCTTTGTAGACTGTAATTTCTTCATGCCACTTCTATGACAAAGACATTATCCAGCTTATATGACTGACTCAAACATATTAAACACAACAGGAATTTATTTGTAACTAAGTCAGGAAATCATTGAAAAGGAAAACATACATGGGTTGTAAACATGGATTTACAACAGGAAAATAAAGCAGAATCTGATGAAGGTTAAATGTAATAAATATGCTGGAAGTTCTATCATACCATACAGACTGCATTTCATTACAATAGATTCAATACTCCCTCCCCCCCTGCAATAATAATAGAAATGCAACCTGGACTTCCTATAGAATTTGCTCAAAGTTTTAAAAGTGACTGTAAAGCACAATCTCTTCAAATCTGCTTCCTGTGTTTATTCAGAACCACATCTTCTCCCTGCAGTGACTAAAGGAGAATTATTACATCGACACAGCAGAGACTTCACAACACAGTTGGCCACATTTTACTCCTTACAACACTAACATTTTCCCACTCCAGGACCAATCTTTGTCCTCTGTTATACCTTCATATACCACAGAGCATATGAATTCCAGATTCCCCTGTGAGATTTCAACATTGGTATAGACATACCTTTACCAGTAGAATGGGAGGAACCTGGAGCCAGAAGGCACGAAGCTCTCTTGGATCCATCATTCTAGGCAACACCTCAGAATAAACTGCAATGCTTCCTGTCATTTTCACAGTAAAACCAGGAATTGATGCGGAAACCTCACATGGTATTTTGCTTAAAGAATGACTTAACTAGATTCTTTACCTTCATCTGCTGAAGCTGCATCTCCTTTGTTGCTCTACCAGACTGCCTCCCAGTCCTGATAGCAACTTTCTCCTCCAGATGTGTTAGCCAGTCATTAACCTTCTGAAACTTCTTCTCCATTAACCTCAGTCTGCTTACAGTGGCATTTAATTGGCTTCTTGCTTCAGAAAGCCTGTGCTGATAAACTTGCCAATCCTGCCGTAAGGATTCCAGGGCTCGGTCTTCTATCTGGGGAATGCCCCAGGGAATCACCTCCTCTCTGGCATGGACAGCAGCATTCAATAATGCTTGTCCTTCTGCACAGTGGACCTGCAGCTCCTGTAAAGGCAGAGTTGAGGATATATACCCTACATTAACAGCTTTCATTCACACATGGCAAACAAAGCCCTGGTTCTACTTAACACAAAAGCAGTTACCTCATGTTATCTAGATATTTCCTTTAGTTACCTATGGTTGAACACATATTACACAATCTCTAAGAACACCTATGACGGCATGCTTACTTACAAAGCAAACCGAATATCACTATCATTGACAAGTGAATTGGAGAAAATTATTGAAAAAGCATGCACTAAATTCTTTCCCCTCCTGCTAAGTTTATCATCAGTTCTGAAACATTTGTTGCCTGAGCTGGCATGGGATGGATGCAATCCATTCAGCCACTGCCTTATATTTAAAACTTTCCAGCTGTGGCAAGCAGACTGTAAGACCAATTATAAAATTCAATCTGTTTAAAAACAAGGAATAAGGTGAGGCTTCGATCTTTTAAAAAAAAAAACAAAACTCTTTATTTTTACATATGTTTGAGATATCATTCCAAAATAATTCTTGGTATCTTCTTCTGGACATGCATGGCATTTTCATGCTTAATAGAACTTGACCAGAAAGCATGAAGGGATCCAATCTGATTAGAAAACATAACCAGGAAATTACCATAACAAAATACAGTTGTGTGTTGTCTTAGTTTATATTTGAGATATTGTCCTGGTTTGGCCTAAACCAGGCCGATTTTCCTTTCAGTGATTTTTACTTTCAGCTAAGTCTCCTCTAAGTAACTGCACTTTCTGAAACTAACTACATGTTTTGCAGACAGTGTCCGCTTCCAGGACTGATAACGCTCGAAGTTTGTAGTTATCACTGAGGCACTGGTAGGGATGTTGTGCAGAAAGGCTCTTGCTGTACTTAGTCTTAGAGAAACCAAGGTCACTGCTGAATTCCTCACTGCTTATGAGTGAAGAGCCGAAGGGGGGTCGCAGCTGCAGGGGGGAGCAGACAGGGCAGGTGACTCAAAATTGACCAACGAGGGTATTCCATCCCATACACGTCATTCTCGGTATAAAGCGGGGGGATCACGAGGGTCTCGCTCTCTTTTCTGCTATGGCCGGTGTCCAAGGAGGACTCCGACTGTTTTCCTGCTGCCCCCGATCCCGATCTGTGCATTCCTGAATCCAGCTCTCGACCGTCGCTAGGCCCAGCCTGGGCCTTCCCGGAGCCTGTCCTGCAGTGCCGGTGATGACGTTGCCGACATCGGGGGAGCTCGATCTTGGTTTTGTATATATATTTGTATATATTTGATTATTCCAATATTATTTTTATACTCTTTTTCATTATTATAGGTTTATTAAAACTGTTTTAACTTTCCAACCCGTAAGTCTCTCTCTCCCTTTTCCCTTTCCCTTTCCCTTCGGGTGGGGGGGGAGGGTTAACAGAGAGCGTCTGCTGCAGGTTTAATAGCCAGCCCAGCTTTAAACCGTGACAGATTTATTGGCGCCCAACGTGGGGCTCGAGAGAAGCTCCAACAGGTTCCTCTGATAAGTCGAATCCCAGCTCCGGCGGGAGGAGACCCAGAGAGCTCAGCTGAGAGAGTATCAGATTTCTTCCTTTGAGATTTACGAGGGGTTGGAAATTAAAACAGATAGCGAAGATAATAATGTCATTTTTGAATGCTGTGTTATCTCATCTCTTTATAAAGCCTTTTACAGAGTTAAGTGTAATGATACCTTACTTGCCGTATGCGCTGTTTGTTACTGTTTATGTGCAGTTTATCACTGCTGGGCACTGGTCAATGTGGATTGTTTTGTTATGGCGTTTCATACTGATTTATGTCGTGATAAACTGGGCTATTACTATTCTGACCGCAGTAGCAGCGATTTTATCTGCGGACTCCGGGCGTCCTTTAGCTGATTGTGTTAATGATTACACTTCCAATTTTACTTCGGGAAATAGTACCTTCTCCTTTTCTGCCAAGCGGATTCCTCTAGATTTTGTGAAATTAAGATGATGCTGTCTAGGTGGCATGTTTTTATTTTCGGTTGTCCTGAATGTGTTTCTGATGTGGGATAAGATTAAATATCGGTGCAGGGACAGTTGTAGGTGTTATGCAGCCACCTCAGATCCTACAGCATGTGCTGCCGCTACAGCTCGCACCGCAGCTGCTACACCCCCCAAGATGGCCACTGCAGCTACTCAGACTCTAACGAGTCTCAGCACTCCCACAACAGCCACTGCATCTACTCAGACCCCAGCATCTATCGAATCTGTACCAATTGCTCCTGTAACCAGGAAGAAATACCAAAAGAAATCAGCTCGTGAAGAGAAGGATGATGACTCAGAGCCTTCTAAGGCAGAGCCATCACGTGACCCAGGTGAGGGCCCTTCTCAGTCAGAGTCAGGGCCTGACACAGATGGGGGTTCCCTTGATCATCATTTTAAAGCAGACCCATCACAGAAGAAAGGTCCTTCTAAAGCAGAACTATCACAAGAGGAGGACTCGGATGTAGAGATAACCTACCACTCTTTATCCCTGAAGGACCTGAGAAATATAAGGAAAGACTTCAGCCGTTATGACGGTGAGCCAATTATTACCTGGCTGCTCCGATGCTGGGATAATGGGGCAGATAGCATGCAATTAGACGGTAGAGAAGCCAGACAGTTGGGATCCCTGTCCAGAGATGGTGGTATTGATAAGGCGCTTGCAAGAAAGTCAAACACTATCAGTCTCTGGAGGCGACTCTTGTCAGCTGTAAAAAGCAGGTATCCCTATAAAGATGATGTTATGAGCCACCTAAGCAAATGGACCACTATAGAAAAAGGTATTAACTACCTTAGAGAACTAGCTGTGCAAGAGATCATTTATAGACACCCACGGGAAGTTGTAGATCCTGTAGATCCTGATGAAGTGGAATGCAACCGATCCATGTTCTGGAAGGTTGTGAAGAATGCTCCACCGACATACACCCATACATTGTCAATCTTAGTCTTGGGAGAAGATGCTATGGCACGATCTAGTGTGGGTGAAATGGCTAACTGTATGCGACAGTATGAAGATAGTATTTCTTCCCCACTGCAGACCCGCATCTCAGCTGTGGAAAAACTGACTAAGGAAAACAAGGACTCATTTAAACAACTGTCAGACAAACTGTCCAGGATAGAGAATAAACTTGACTCTCTACCCACACAGGCGTGCGTTGCAGCTGTTAAGAGAAAACGGCCTCCTACAGGACCAGCTCAAAGGAAACGGAACACATCACGAGGTATCCTGTGGTTTGCCCTGCGTGGTTATGGGGAGGACATGAACAGAGGGCATGGACAACCTACCAGTACCCTACAGGCACGAGTACGTGAGTTGCAAGCTAAAAGAAATACCAGAGAGAATTTTTCTAGGAGGATGGCTGCTCCAGTTACCAGTGAGCAGGACCCCAGTCAGGGTAGATGGGCCTCAAATTCCTTTTTCCCAAGTGTGAATAGGAGAAATGAAGGTCCAGTCCCTGTCAGCAGCACGAATCCATTTCTTAATTAGGGGGGCCCTGCCTCCAGCCAGGTGGAGGAAAGGGACAACCGAGTTTATTGGACTGTGTGGATTCGATAGCCTGGCACATCAAAACCACAAAGGTATCGAGCCTTGGTAGACACTGGTGCACAGTGCACCCTAATGCCATCGGATCATAAAGGGGCAGAACCTATCAGTACTTCAGGAGTAACAGGAGGATCTCAAGTGTTATCTGTATTGGAGGCCGAAGTGAGCCTAACTAAAAATGAATGGAAAAAGCACCCCATTGTGACTGGCCCAGATGCTCCGTGCATCCTTGGCATAGACTACCTCAAGAGAGGGTATTTTAAGGACCCAAAAGGGTATAGATGGGCCTTTGGTATAGCAGCTGTAGAGACTGAGGACATTAAACAGCTGTTTACCTTGCCTGGCCTCTCAGAGGATCCTTCTGTTGTGGGGTTGCTGAAGGTTGAAGAACAACAGGTGCCAATTGCTACTACCACGGTGCACCGACGACAATATCGCACCAATCGAGACTCCCTGATCCCCATTCATAAACTGATTAGACAATTAGAAAATCAAGGAGTGATTAGTAAGACTCGCTCACCCTTTAATAGTCCTATATGGCCAGTGCGAAAGTCTGATGGAGAATGGAGATTAACTGTGGACTATCGTGGCCTAAATGAAGTTACGCCACTGCTGAGTGCTGCTGTGCCAGACATGCTAGAACTTCAATACGAACTGGAGTCAAAGGCAGCCAAGTGGTATGCCACCATAGACATAGCTAATGCATTTTTCTCTATTCCTTTGGCACCAAAGTGCAGGCCACAGTTTGCTTTTACCTGGAGAGGTATCCAGTATACCTGGAATCGACTGCCCCAGGGGTGGAAACACAGTCCTACTATTTGCCATGGACTGATCCAGACTGCACTAGAAAAGGGTGGAGATCCAGAACATTTGCAATACATTGATGACATCGTTGTATGGGGTGATACAGCAGCAGAAGTTTTTGACAAAGGGGAGAAAATAATCCAAATTCTTCTGAAAGCTGGTTTTGCCATAAAAAGAGGCAAGGTCAAGGGACCTGCCCGGGAGATCCAGTTTTTAGGGATTAAATGGCAAGATGGGCGTCGCCAGATCCCGATAGAGGTGATCAACAAAATAACAGCTATGTCCGCACCAACTAACAAAAAGGAAACACAAGCCTTCTTAGGCATTGTGGGTTTCTGGAGAATGCATATTCCAGATTACAGCCAGATAGTACGCCCTCTTTATCAAGTGACCAGAAAGAAGAATGATTTTCAGTGGGGCCCTGAACAAAGACAGGCTTTTGAACAGATTAAACAAGAGATTGTGCATGCAGTAGCCCTTGGACCAGTCCGTACGGGACAAGATGTTAAAAATGTGCTCTACACTGCAGCTGGGGACAATGGTCCTACCTGGAGCCTCTGGCAGAAAGTACCAGGGGAGACTCGAGGTCGACCCCTAGGATTTTGGAGTCGAGGATACAAGGGTTCCGAGGCCAATTACACCCCAACTGAAAAAGAGATACTGGCAGCATATGAAGGAGTTAGAGCTGCTTCAGAGGTAATTGGTACTGAAGCACAACTTCTCCTGGCACCCCAATTACCAGTACTAGGCTGGATGTTCAAGGGTAAGGTTCCTACTACTCATCATGCAACTGATGCTACATGGAGTAAATGGATTGCATTAATTACACAGAGGGCTCGAATAGGAAACCCTAATCGCCCAGGAATCTTAGAAGTGATCATGGACTGGCCAGAAGGCAAAGACTTCGGAATGCCACCAGAAAAGGAGGTGACACGTGCTGAAGAAGCCCCACCATATAACGAACTACCAGAGGATGAGAAGAAGTATGCCCTGTTCACCGATGGCTCCTGCCGTCTTGTAGGAAAGCATCGGAAGTGGAAAGCTGCTGTATGGAGTCCTATACGACGAGTCACAGAAGCCACAGAAGGACAAGGGGAATCAAGTCAATTCGCAGAGGTAAAAGCCATCCAGCTGGCTTTAGACATTGCTGAACGAGAAAAGTGGCCAAGGCTGTATCTTTATACTGACTCATGGATGGTGGCAAATGCCTTGTGGGGGTGGTTAAAGCAGTGGAAGCGAAGCAACTGGCAGCGTAAAGGTAAACCTATTTGGGCTGCTGAACTGTGGCAAGATATTGCTACTCGGCTAGAGAAACTAGTCGTGAAGGTACGTCATGTAGATGCCCACGTACCTAAAAGTCGGGCAACTGAGGAACATCGAAACAACCAACAAGCAGATCAGGCTGCTAAAGTGTTCCAAATAGATTTGGACTGGGAACATAAAGGTGAACTATTTTTAGCTCGGTGGGCTCATGACACTTCAGGACATCAAGGAAGAGATGCAACATACAGATGGGCTCGTGACCGAGGGGTGGACTTAACCATGAACTCTATTGCACAGGTTATCCATGATTGTGCAACATGCGCCGCAATTAAGCAAGCCAAACGGTTAAAACCTTTGTGGTATGGGGGGGGGTGGTTGAAATATAAATATGGGGAGGCCTGGCAAATTGACTACATCACACTCCCTCAAACCCGCCAGGGTAAACACTATGTGCTTACCGTGGTGGAGGCGACCACCGGATGGCTGGAAACATACGCTGTGCCCCATGCCACTGCCCGGAACACTATTCTGGGCCTTGAAAAGCAAATCTTGTGGCGACATGGCACGCCAGAGAGAACTGAGTCGGACAATGGGACTCATTTCAAAAATAGTCTCATAGACAACTGGGCCAAAGAGCATGGCATCGAGTGGGTATATCATATCCCCTATCATGCACCAGCATCTGGGAAAATTGAACGGTATAATGGGCTGTTGAAAACTACCCTAAAAGCAATGGGGGGTGGAACCTTTAAAAACTGGGATGAGCATTTGGCACAAGCTACCTGGCTAGTTAACACCAGAGGATCTATCAACCGAGCTGGCCCTGCTCAGTCAGATCTTTTACATACAGTAGAAGGGGATAAAGTCCCTGTGGTGCATGAAAGGAATCCGTTGGGAAAAACTGTCTGGGTTCTTCCTGCTACGGGCAAAGGTAAACCCATTCATGGGATTGCTTTTGCTCAAGGACCTGGATGTACTTGGTGGGTGATGCTGCAGGATGGTGGAGTCCGATGTGTCCCTGAAGGTGATCTGATCTTGGGTGAGAATACTTAATTCTGAACTGCATGATGTTAATTGCTGCATAATACTAACAGTGTTCATAAGTGTCTTTCAGGTTGAAGCAGTGGTGATGGGAATGGAGCTAGCTGCAAGTGGCATCCAGTAACCTCCTCGAGACTGACATCTTTAACCTGCAACCCGTGGGCACAAACCGTGACAAAACTCATACCATGTCTCCTGCCCTGAGAGACTCCTAGCCAGATGGAAACCCACAATCCTGAACTAAATGAACTTGATGAACTTTTTTTTTTTTCTGTATAGAGATGAATCATAAACTAATGTTATCTGTATATATTTTAAAGTGAAAAGTTAGTGGTGATCTGAGTATGACGTGAATGGTATGGAATAAGGGGTGGAATGTCCTGGTTTGGCCTAAACCAGGCCGATTTTCCTTTCAGTGATTTTTACTTTCAGCTAAGTCTCCTCTAAGTAACTGCACTTTCTGAAACTAACTACATGTTTTGCAGACAGTGTCCGCTTCCAGGACTGATAACGCTCGAAGTTTATAGTTATCACTGAGGCACTGGTAGGGATGTTGTGCAGTAAGGCTCTTGCTGTACTTAGTCTTAGAGAAACCAAGGTCACTGCTGAATTCCTCACTGCTTATGAGTGAAGAGCCGAAGGGGGGTCGCAGCTGCAGGGGGGAGCAGACAGGGCAGGTGACTCAAAATTGACCAACGAGGGTATTCCATCCCATACACGTCATTCTCGGTATAAAGCGGGGGGATCACGAGGGTCTCGCTCTCTTTTCTGCTATGGCCGGTGTCCAAGGAGGACTCCGACTGTTTTCCTGCTGCCCCCGATCCCGATCTGTGCATTCCTGAATCCAGCTCTCGACCGTCGCTAGGCCCAGCCTGGGCCTTCCCGGAGCCTGTCCTGCAGTGCCGGTGATGACGTTGCCGACATCGGGGGAGCTCGATCTTGGTTTTGTATATATATTTGTATATATTTGATTATTCCAATATTATTTTTATACTCTTTTTCATTATTATAGGTTTATTAAAACTGTTTTAACTTTCCAACCCAGAAGTCTCTCTCTCCCTTTTCCCTTTCCCTTTCCCTTCGGGTGGGGGGGGAGGGTTAACAGAGAGCGTCTGCCGCAGGTTTAATAGCCAGCCCAGCTTTAAAACATGACAGATATATATTCAGATTTCAAAATGGATTTAGATTTTGTAAAGTAAACTATAAAAACAAGACATATATGGAGAGTCCCTGATCATACAAAGACCTTCTCAGTATCCTGAATAAAGTAATAAATATTTCATAACTCAAGTACAGACCTTTTGCTAATTCAACAGGTATGAAAGTATTTTAAACCAGCTTAAGATCATAACTGGGAAATTACTGAAGTACTATTGGTACATCCTTCACTGTCACTTAAGTTATGCAGTACTAGTCTTCCCACCTCACCATGGGAGCTAGCCTACATGACTGGAACTGCCTGAAAGTCGATGTATCTGCACTGTAAGCAATAAAAGATGAAAGACCAATAAAAAGAATACTTTCGATATTCTGTGAAACACAGGGAAGAGGTAGGCCAACGTCTAAAACAAATTCAGTACTTGCAAGAAAGCATTAGTATGCCAAGAGATTTCATCCAAAGCGTGACACTTCTTTCTGGAAATGAGTGACAATGTTTTCACTGACTTCACTGGAACCACTTTTGAGCAGCAAAGTACTTATATATAATGTTATTCCAAGCTGTTCTTGAGACAAAAAAAAAGAGATGCAATTTTTGTCTGGTAATTAATATTATTCTGTTACTTTACAAGTAGGATTTTTTTTTGTTTACTTAGGGTGTCACACATTATGTACCTGTAAGTCAAGGAGTGTTGCTTCTTGTTTCTGGGCATCACCATCAAGATGTGATAAACAGTCAAGTTTTTCCTGTTCCTTCTCCAGCCATACTTCAAAGGTCTTCAGATTTCTTTGGTACTCTTGATGTAAGTTAAGCAGTCCTTCGGCTTTTGCTACTGCCTCCTGCTTGTTAAAATAATTACATATATGTATATATCTCTTAGTGTATCATCAAACCAAGAAAACATAAAACCTGGACTTCCATCAAGGTGAAAAGTTTGTATCTGATCTTGAGCTCTCCTAGAATTCAAGAGTACTTGGACTCTGAGTATGGTTTAATCAATTACTGGGAAAGAGGGGGCAAATGGGGGGATACAGATACTTATCCTAAAAGATTCTTCACGTAAACTTGTGAATTCTGCGATTTGAAGTTTTGATCTGGGATCACTTTTAAATAACACCTTAGTGTCTAATAACAAAAGACCTTCTTAATTTTTACACCAATTTAAATTTACTTTACTGAAGTGATTAATAAGAGTATGAGCTTAGAAATTGCATAGTTTTTCTTTGCACGATTTTTTTTTTGCCAATGGAATAATAATCTTCTATTAAGAGTATCCAATATCTTTAGGTTTGAAGACTAGCCAAGTGTTTCGCGGGCAGTTCCTAGAGAGCACGGTGAGAAACAGACTGCAAGTCCTCTCTGTATGTGGGTGAGCAAGTTACAGCAGTTTCACAACCCAGCACTAAAATATATTATATCTGGGGTACAGCAGGAAAGTCATCATATATTAGCACTAGACTAGCCTTTCTAAATGCAGGAAAAATATACTACATGTAATTCCCATCCTCTAAGAAATTATGGGAATGAGGAATTGAGTTCAGATGGAGGCAAGACAGGCTGCATCCCAGGGCAGCAGGCTACATAAGAAGAAAACCACTTTCATAAACAGCAGCCATGAACTTACTGTCTGCTTTACCTATCTCTAACACGTCTGGGTAGCGGAAGGAAGGAAGAAAAGAGAAGTGTTATCAACCTTTTACACGGGCTGTCCATGCCCAGTAGCGGGAAGAGGGAAAGAGAGACTAGTTCTCTTGCCTCTTGTCAGTGGCTGCAGGGACTTACAGGTCTTGGTCTGCTCAGGCTTGAGCCACAAACCCTTGGGGAACCTTGTCAAGTTTCCCACCTGGCCAAAGGATTATTAAAGGATTTGACCATTCTTTACTTTCCACCTATATGTTTTGAACTTTGAATTTCTTTCTAAAGGTTGAATGTACTCTTGGCACTTAACATCATCACCACAGTTGGGAGTGGGGAAGATCAAAATCATCTGGGGTATTATGTGGAAAGAGAAAGAAGGGATGCTTCTTGGTATGTGAGAAAAGAGGTACAGAGTTCTTGCCTCTGTGAACTACCATCCATTTCTCATTGTTCCCATGCTGTTGCTTAAGCTGAGCAAATACAGACAGTCTGTATAGCTTTGTGCAAAAGAAAAAGGTAAAGGTTAGAGGATCCCCATGCTAAAAGGAATACTAGGTATTCAACTAGCACTTCCCAGGAATTAGTCATCTCTGGCAAACCTGAGTGAGTTCATTCCCAGAAAGTCCAAAGACAGTACATGGCATACTTCGCAGTTGTGGAAGAGAGTACCACAAAGTAGTGAATCACTTATGCATTTGGAAAACTGAATTTTGGCCCTTTGCACACAACAAAGACCTCATTGAGACAACAAAATTCGATTTTACTACACTGCTGTTAAGAAGAAAAGTTGCCTGGCTAAGCATACATTAGGCATTACTTAATCATCACAGAAGAATTTGGGTTAACTAGAGATAATCAATTAGCTTTAAATGTATCACCAGGTCTTTTATTATTTCTTCTTTTTCTTCTATCTTACATTAAAACCCATCTCGGTCTTTATCTGTCTATGCCCTAGTCTTTTCCAGATCAATGATATTAACACTTATCAGTAAATGTAGTACTTATCATGCTGGGTCTGTCGACATTAGGGTCAGTTTACTTGCTAATAAGGTTTGTGTGCAATAGTAAGCTTCTACAGTTGTCAACCATTTGTGAATTACCTGATTGACTGGTTGCACTTATTGCAAAACATGCATTTACGCAAATCACAGATTCAGAGATGCTTCCAACTTTTCAGTCACAATAGGTAAAATCATGTCTGCACTGAAGTCAGTGAGACTTTTGACATGGAATTCCTCAGACTATTCACCTGATTTTTTTTCAGATTCAGATTTTTAGAACCTTTCTGAAAAGATCTGAAGCTCAGTGGTACAGGAAGACAGATTGACAAATCACCCTAATAACTTTGTTACATTAAGGTACAGCTGTCCCCAAACTTTTACTCCTCATTCAATTGTAAAATAAATGATCAGCAAAAAGACACTATCTTTTTCCTTACTGCCAGCAAAACAAGAGGGAGTGCTATAAGAAAAACTGTACCCTTGTTCTATCTTTGAGGAACTTATACCGCTCCTGAAGGTCCTGGAGTTCAAGCTGAGTGACATAATGCTCAGCCATCCCACTTCCTTTCACTTCAATTGTCTCCAACAGGCTGCTGTGACTCAACACCTCTTCACTGAGTAGCTGCAAAAAGGAAAGAGAAGAACACAGATATGAAAGGGCAGCATTAAAAAAGACGACAGATTAATCCTGCAGTTATTCAGCGTTTTTTGTTGATTATAAGGTGATATGGGCTTGTTGCTGGTTTGTTGTAAAGCAAACACACCTTTGCTTTGCTGAGGGCAGCTGTTTTTTCCCTCAGTTCAGCATACTGCCTTTCAGAAGCGTTCATACTCGCTTCTACTTTATCCATCCAGCTGGAAAACTGACGAACATCATCCTGGTAACTTGTCCATTTGGAGAGCGCTCCTTCCAGTTGACTGTAATTTAAAAATACATATTTGTTGTGATAGTGGAGGTTCTCATGCTATTTAAGCAGTGAGATATAGTCATGTACAGTTTTCCAGACTATATTTATAAGAAAGATATATCACAAGCTAAGCAGTCTGAAACAGAGCTGTTAAAACCCTACAGCTTTTAACTAGGAGCTATCTTTGGCTGATAAAGAGAAATTAAGTTTTCCAAACTTGGAATATCAAGGAGGTCTGTAAGTTCTGTAGCTAGCTGACATGTTCTAGCTTTAGTAAATAAAATGCAACTGAAAGCATAAGATCCAAAATCAGAAGTTTTCTGCCCCTTTGCATACATCCAAAAGTTTCTGCATTCTAATGTTTAATTACGTTTGTTGTTTTAAATCGAAGAATTTGCAACTAGTGATGCTTCACTAAAGAAGGCTGCATTTTTCCCCCTTTATTT
The DNA here is from genome assembly GCF_013368605.1 of Nyctibius grandis. NCBI lineage: Eukaryota > Metazoa > Chordata > Aves > Nyctibiiformes > Nyctibiidae > Nyctibius > Nyctibius grandis. The sequence goes on from NC_090658.1 coordinate 58,289,831, forward strand.
CTTTATTCTATAACTTTGAGAATCACTATTGGACACTGTAATTACAGTACCTTCTGCGAAATGCTAGCTAGTGGAAAACCAGACAGGATCTTGACAGAGCTAACATTAATGGCCGTGACAAGATCTTCTCATTTCTGAGAACAATTCAAGGCATCAAGCGCAACTCAAAGTAAAATATATAACAAGATTATGAACATGGAATCCACCTTTAAGAGTTTATTGACAGTAAGTGTTAACAAAGCTTAGATCCCTCACAGTTTCCTCCCCTTTTTCTACTTCAAATGAACATGTCACTTAAGTCCTCTAGACCTGCAATGTTAGGCACATGCAGTCATTTTATATGAATTTGGCTCTTGTAATTATAAAACTCTGGGAATGCACTTTTAAAAAATTTTGACAGTGCTTTAGTGCTAAGCATCATTCTGCACCTCATACCCTTTTTACCTCTTGCACTGGATACAAGCAGACAGAAGAGAAGCCCAGCTGTCCTTCAGGGTTTGCAACTGCCGTTCAATCACTGGTACTCCCTCTAGAGAAGTATTTTGCAGAACAGATTCTCCTCTTGTCAGAACCATTTTCATTTGGATTTCTTTTTCTTGTTTCACTGCTAGCAGTCCCTAAAAAGTGAGCAGATATTATTCTACTTTTATCATTAACTGGGCATGAATATACTAACTGGCTTTACTGGAAAATGAGCTGATCAAATTTAGCAGCTTGCACAAACAGTCAATTGGAAGTGGGACAGTGGGGTTCACAGCTGGGTTTCACAAGGAAAAAGTGACTTTCAAAGGATAGGTTTAGGCCATTAAAAAAAAATCTTAGTTGATGGGGAAGTTTTCATGGAATCTGTGCAGGTACTTACAGAGTACCAGAGAAGGTACTGTTGGGTGGAAAAGCTGACATTCCAAAGGGAACATCATTTAGATGGAAAACAGAAGGATTCATTCATAGAGAAAACAAGATGTGATAACAAAGCTCTTCTACAGGGCTGAAATACAGTTCTACAACTCTAGGATCTATTTGCAACACAAAGGTATCAACATATAAACTCAGTAGACTATTAGCAATGTCAGCTAAGAGACTTCAACTCCTTGAGCTGCACAGTTGCAAACTAACAGCTTCTAACACTACACAAAGTCGTGAAAAGCCTGAAAGCATGAACCTGAAAGACTCAATGAACAAAGGCAAAACACAATTTTAATATTTTGCTACAATCTATTGCTTTTTGATGTATCCTTATAATTTTGAGGACTTGTCCATATCTTGGCCATGGCTCAAAATTTGAGACATCAATAATATGAAAAGTATTGTTTTCTGAATACTGCTCTTTAACATCTTTTGTGCAGTGGTATCAATAGATGCTATTTACTTAACTGTAGTCACCATTTTTAAAGCAAACAATTACAGGAAAACCTGTTCTGGATCACCCATATCACTCGTAAGATCTAAGAAATAATATATTAAACTAACAGAAGTGAATATCCTACCTCTTCCATTTAACCTTCAGCAGCCACACAACATCTTTTGAGGTTTTTTAAAGAATATGCATATATGCACTCTTCCATGTCATAAAGGTCCCTATATCCTTCTTAGAGAAAAATTATAATAATGAGCCCTTTCCTCTATAAAAAGAGTTATTTTTGAGTAAATTGAAAATCAGTGTCGGAAAGACAACAGCCGTTACCCTGATATGCAACAACTAACACAAAGTATCCTATATTTGCATTCTTCTTACAGATCTAAAAAGAGCAGGTTTTGGAGTCTGTTTTTTCCATACCTCTAGTTTTAACATCCGGCTGTCCAGAACACTCTTGTCTGCAGTGGGATGACAGTAGGAATCCAGCATGTGAACTGCATCAGCCACCCAGTCCTGGAGGTCTTTGACACTGTGCGAGAATTGCTGGTGCTCTGCTACGACCCTATCCATTCTGGAAACTTTCTCCTGCAATTCATACGGCAATTAGCACCAGCAGCTATTCAAAGGATTGCTTATTCCGCATACTTACTTATGGACTTTAGAATGAGTTTCATAAACTATACTCAGAAATTCTCTTCATACATTGATAATCACAAGTACACTTACTTGAGCATGGAATGAATTTTGCATACACGCACACACAAACGAGTTGTCCAAACATAATATACAAATGAAAATTTCAGAAATGTCTTTTTTTATTTTCTGAATGCAAAGCTTCATCTAATTGTCTCCTCTCATCCAAAGTAGATGAGAGTCTTCTGGTTTCACTTTTTCTTAAGCATCTGGTAAATCACACCTAAGCTCCATTTCAGTGTTGCAACTGAAGATAACTTGTGAAATCTGTCAATGCACAAGACAGATTTAAGCCTGTGAAGCTATGTCAACTGCAGCAACATTACTTTGTTAATACTCAGAAAAGAAAGACCCGTTTTCCTCAATGACTCCCACTGGTATAACCATTCTTCTGAAAAAACACTAACACTCACACGAATCAAAAATTAATGCTCAAGTTACATTGCTAAAAGGCCTGGGGTGAACAGGAATAGAGAGAAGAGTGTATTTCACACGGTGACAGAGAACTAAAGACAAGCCAGTGAAACAGACTTAGGAAGTTACAGGGAGGGATCTTTCTCAAGCGTCCATGGCTATCCAAAGAATTTCAGGATTTCTCTCATAGGCTGTATCACATATATCATATGTAGAGTCCTGCATCTGGGCAAGAACAACCCCATGTACCAGTACAAGGTGGGGACAGACCTGTTGGAGACCAGCGTAGGGGAAAGGGACCTGGGGGTCCTAGTGGACAGCAGGATGACCATGAGCCAGCAGTGTGCCCTTGTGGCCAAGAAGGCCAATGGCATCCTGGGGTGTATTAGAAGGGGTGTGGTCAGCAGGTCGAGAGAGGTTCTCCTCCCCCTCTACTCTGCCCTGGTGAGGCCGCATCTGGAATATTGTGTCCAGTTCTGGGCACCTCCGTTCAAGAAGGACAGGGAACTGCTAGAGAGAGTCCAGCGCAGAGCCACAAAGATGATTAAGGGGGTGGAACATCTCCCTTATGAGGAGAGGCTGAGGGAGCTGGGTCTCTTTAGCTTAGAGAAGAGGAGACTGAGGGGGGACCTCATTAATGTTTATAAATATGTAAAGGGCAAGTGTCATGAGGATGGAGCCAGGCTCTTCTCAGTGACATCCCTTGACAGGACGAGGGGAAATGGGTGCAAGCTGGAACACAGGAGGTTCCACATAAATATGAGGAAAAACTTCTTTACAGTGAGGGTGACCGAACACTGGAACAGGCTGCCCAGAGAGGTTGTGGAGTCTCCTTCTCTGGAGACATTCAAAACCCACCTGGAGGTGTTCCTGTGTGACATGATCTAGGTAATCCTGCTCTGGCAGAGGGATTGGACTAGATGATCTTTCGAGGTCCCTTCCAGTCCCTAACATTCTGTGATTCTGTGATATCCTCTGCCTCAGATTCCTTCTTCTCACCCTGACATCTGCAAGTTCTTGCCACATAAGCCAATGTTAGTAACTCATGCACCTTTCCCTTTCTCATTTTGCGGTCATTAAAATTTATTATGGCCATGTATACAATCATTTTCATTAAGTCATACAGCTCTAGATATGCTTTATAATGTTTAAATTAAATATATGTTTAAATAACAAACTAGCAATTGCCCAAACACAAATACTTTCTGAATTGAATTGTTATTCCATAACACACTTCCTATATCCTTGATTATTCTCATTATTGTAGTAACTACAAGCCTAATTTAATATCAAGCCTCCTTCATGACTGGAACTTTGTGAAAAATAACAGTCCTAATATGAAGACCTTCTTAGCTGTCTACACAATAGAGATAGTAGAACTATTAAATGGTGAAGTGTGTCAAGCACCACTCAGCAAAACAAACTTAAGTTAAACTCTCAGTTCTTAGCCTGATGCTTTAGAATTTGGCCTTTGCCTCCCCTTGAACCTTCAAAAGCAGCCTAAGAGGTAATTTTTTTTAGAAGACAAATCTATTAGTTTTAGACGAAGATGCTGACAATGCAAATAATTAATCATCACTACAGGGTACAATGAAGTAAAAACTTTTCTGTACTGTGTATTTTCTAAAAATAAATAACTCCCCTAAGTTTTGAAAAATACTTCTTTCAATTGCCACTTATTAAAAAAAAAAAGTCTTACATGCTTGAAACAATCAAAATCAAACCTGATTATTGTATAACCAGGTGGGGGTTTACTTTTTACTCAAAACACATTTAAAAAAAATTTTAAAAAAAATCACAATTCCATTTTGTTGACAGTCCATGGAATATCCAGGACCTTACTTCCCACTCTTTAAACCCAGTGAAAGACAAGATAGCCCAGACATACTACAGAGCAGACAAGCAAAACAACTGCAGTGTTTCCCATTTCAGTCTTTCTTTTTCCCCACATACATCAAACGAACTGCTTAAAAGCACGTACACTGAGTGCATTACCTTTGTCAGATTGCTTAGAGCAAGATATTGAGAAGACAACTGAGACACTCTGCGCATAAACCTTTTGCTGACAGCTTGCTCTTCCCACAGCTGCTGAGCTTTCTCTTTTAGCCTGTTGAGCTGATGCTCGTGGCAGCTTATTTCCTCAAGGACAGACTGTAAAGCACAAGCACGTTAATATTAAGAGTGGGTGCAAGAAAGCAGGAAATAGAGAAGCATGAAGGCTCCATGAAAAATAGAAGTGACATACGGCAAGCTTGCTGAGAAAGGCACACCACACGGCTACAGAAATGAAGCAGCATGTCATAAGAAATGTGGAGATGCAAAACCTGATGGAACAGGATGATCAACAGCAATCCTTAAAACCACTTTTCATCTTATTTAGACGTCAGGATGCTAGAATGATTAAGCTTTTGGAAGGAATCAGTGAGGCCGGGAGGATGTGACAGGAAAGTCTGGCTATGTTAAAAAGACTTATAAGAAGTCACCTGCAACTTTTGCTGTTCTCTCCTCTTAGAAGGAAGATCATGGAGACGACTTCTACTTCCTTGTACCATCCTCTCAGTTGTGGTCAGCCACTCTTGCAGAGGCTCAGCAGTTGCTTCAAAGTCCTTCATCTGGATCTTTAAGTTCTAGGAAGACATGCACAATTTTATCAACAGTCCCACTGCACTGGGCATAACTGTAATGCACAGCACACAGATCAAGCGCACAAAAAGGATATACAATTGCAGCCAAACACTACACAATTCTTCAAAAGAAAAGTCTGAGCGCACCTCTTCAATAGGCAAAATAGAGGCAACAATGTAGGATATATCCACACAGCTGAGGGGAAGCTGAAGCAAATTTCCTCTGAACTGAAAGCTTTACAGATCTTATGAGCTTTGACTCAGTGTAAGTCTAACTCACACAGCTAAGGCAGTCTGAAGAAAGGCTAATTTTGGATATGAGTTACCTAACATCTGACTGCAGTCATTCACACTGACCCCTCCTTAAACTGGCTGCTGCTATTCCTAGGTGAGGTATGACTGAGTTCAACCCAATACTGGGGATCATTTCTGATTATATTCTTTTTTAGTGTAAAATTTTGGTTATAAAAACACGTGCATAAAAACATATGTAGGCATTCCTTCAGTGCTTGCATATTTTTCTTGTAAGCTTATTCTTCATGTTTAAAACAAAAAAAAAAAGAGCATCTGAAATAATTCACATGGAATAGAACCTGAAAAGCATAGTTCCTGTGCCCTAGTTATTTCCTGTCCCCCCCCCCCCCCCCCCGATTTACTTTTGGTTTTAGCTATAGCCTTATCACTTAAATTAAACATCAGAATGAACAACTAAGCCTATGAAACTAAAAAGTGCTTGGCTCAAAAAGATTAACCTCTAAGGACATCTTTCCATGGCAACCCTGAGACAAAGAAAGGTAAGCCCTTGCTACCTGAGAATTGTTTTTGAAATGTATTAAATGTATTTTAAAGGACTTTTAAGGATTTTAAAGTGGTAAAGGACTCTGGGGCCCAGGTAGTCTTCTCATCGATCCTTGCACTCAAAGGGAAGGGGACTAAAAGGGACAGTCATATTAGGGAAATCAACACATGGCTACAGGACTGGTGCCACAGACAGGGGTTTGGCTACTTAGACCACGGGACTCGTTTTGAGAAACCCGGTCTTCTGGCAGCCAGCAGGGTCCATCTATCAGAGAGGGGGAAGATCATCTTGGGTCATAGGCTAGCCAAGCTGGTAAAAAGGGCTTTAAACTAGATTTGCCGGGGGAGGGGAACCCCAGTCCATCCCAATTCAGCCAGTCTGATGCCAGGGCCAGTAATAGGTGCCCAGAGACTGGAGAAGGATGGCAGGTCGGCAGGAGAGTGCCAGAAGAGCTACGGATAGGAATTTCAGGCCGCAAGGCAGCTTTGTACTGAAATGCCTCTATACAAACGCACGGAGCATAGGGAACAAACAAGAGGAGCTAGAGACGTGCACATACCTGCAAGGCTATGACCTTATTGGCATCACAGAGACATGGTGGGATGACTCTGATGACTGGAGCATTGGAATGGAGGGATACAGGCTTTTTAGGAAGGACAGGCAGGGGAGACGAGGAGGGGGTGTTGCGCTCTATGATCAGTTTGAGTGCATGGAGTTCTGTCTGGGGATGGAGGAGGAGCTGACGGAAAGCTTATGGGTCAGGATTAAAGGGCTGGCAGGGATGGGAGACATTATAGTGGGCGTCTGCTACAGGCCACCTGACCAGGAAGACCAAGCGGATGAGGCCCTCCACAGACAGACAGATGCAGCTGCACGTTCACAGGCCCTGGTCCTCATGGGGGACTTCAACCACCCTGACATCTGTTGGAAGGACAACACAGCTGGGCACAAGCAATCCAGGAGGTTCCTGGAATGCGTGGATGACAACTTCCTTCTCCAAGTGATAGAGGAGCCGATGAGGAGAGGTGCCATGCTGGACCTTGTTCTCACCAACAAGGAGGGGCTGGTGGGGGACATGAAGCTCAAGGGCAGCCTTGGCTGCAGCGACCATGAAATGGTAGAGTTCAAGATCCACAGAGCAGCAAGGAGGGTGCGCAGCCAGCTCACCACCCTGGATTTCAGGAGAGTAGACTTTGACCTCTTCAGGGACCTGCTTGGGAAAGTCCCTTGGGATAAAGCCCTGGAGGGAAGAAGGGCCCAAGAAAGCTGGTTAGTATTCAAGGACCACCTCCTCCAGGCTCAGGAGCGACGCATCCTGACAAAGAGGAAGGCAGGCAAAAACACCAGGAGGCCTGCATGGATGAACAAGGAGCTTCTGGATAAACTCAGGCACAAGAAGGAAGCCTACAGAGGGTGGAAGCAAGGGCAGGTAGCCTGGGAGGAACACAGGGAAATTGTCTGAGAAGCCAGGGACCAGGTTAGGAAAGCTAAAGCCCTGATAGAATTAAATCTGGCCAGGGATGTCAAGGACAACAAAAAATGCTTCTGTAGGTATGTCAGTGACAAAGGAAAGACTAGGGAAAATGTGGGCCCTCTCCGGAAGGAAACGGGAGACCTGGTTACCCAAGATATGGAGAAGGCTGAGGTACTCAACGACTTTTTTGCCTCAGTCTTCACCGGCAAGAGCTCTAGCCTCACCACCCAAGTTGCAGAAGGCAGAGGCAGGGACTGGAAGGATAAAGAACCGCCCACTGTAGGAGAGTCAGGTTCGAGACCATCTAAGGAACCTGAAGGTGCACAAGTCCATGGGACCTGATGAGATGCATCCACGGGTCCTGAGGGAACTGGCAGATGAAGTTGCTAAGCCACTATCCATCATTTTTGAGAAGTCGTGGCAGTCTAGGGAAGTTCCTGCTGACTGGAAAGGGGGAAACATAACCCTCATCTTCAAGAAGGGGAAAAGGGAAGACCTGGGGAACTACAGGCCAGTCAGCCTCACCTCTGTGCCTGGCAAGATCATGGAGCAGATCCTCTTGGAAACTATACTGAGGCACACGGAAATCAAGGAGGTGATTGGTGACAGCCAACATGGCTTCACCGAGGGCAAATCATGTCTGACAAATTTGGTGGCCTTCTATGATGGGGTTACAGCACTGGTGAATAGGGGAATAGCAACTGACGTCATCTACCTGGATTTGTGCAAAGCATTTGACACTGTCCCACACGACATCCTTGTCTCTAAATTGAAGAGACATGGACTTGACAGATGGACCACTCGGTGGATGAAGAATTGGCTGGATGGTCGCACTCAAAGAGTTGTGGTCAATGGCTCAATGTCCAAGTGGACACCAGCGACAAGTGGCGTTCCTCAGGGGTCGGTACTGGGACTGGTCCTGTTTAACATCTTTGTTGGCGACGTGGACAGTGGGATTGAGTGCGCCCTCAGCAAGTTTGCCGATGACACCGAGCTGTGCGGTGTGGTTGACACGCTGGAGGGAAGGGATGCCATCCAGAGGGACCTTGACAGGCTTGAGAGGTGGGCCTGTGCAAACCGCATGAAGTTCAACAAGGCCAAGTGTAAGATCCTGCATGTGGGTCGGGGCAATCCCAAGCATAAATACAGGCTGGGTGGAGAATGGATCCAGAGCAACCCTGAGGAGAAGGACTTGGGGGTGATGGTTGACGAGAAGCTCAACATGAGCCGGCAGTGCGTGCTTGCAGCCCAGAAGGCCAACCACCTACTGGGCTGCATCAAAAGAAGCGTCGCCAGCAGGTCGAGAGAGGTGATTCTGCCCCTTTACTCCGCTCTCGTGAGACCCCACCTGGAGTACTGCGTTCAGCTCTGGGGCCCCCAACATAAGAAGGACATGGAGCTGTTGGAGCAAGTCCAGAGGAGGACCATGAAGATGATGAGAGGGCTGGAGCACCTCTCCTATGAAGACAGGCTGAGAGAGTTGGGACTCTTCAGCCTGGAGAAGAGAAGGCTCCAGGGAGACCTCATAGCAGCCTTCCAGTACCTGAAGGGGGCCTACAGGAAAGCGGGAGAGGGGCTTTTTACAAGGACAAGTAGTGACAGGACGAGCGGGAATGGTTTTAAACTGAAAGAGGGTAGATTTAGATTAGATATTAGGATGAAATTCTTTACTGTGAGGGTGGTGAGACACTGGAACAGGTTGCCCAGAGAGGTTGTGGCTGCCCCCTCCCTGGCAGTGTTTAAGGCCAGGTTGGACGAGGCTTTGAGCAACCTGGTCTAGAGGAAAGGTGTCCCTGCCTGTGGCGGGGGGGTTGGAACTAGATAATCTTTAAGGTCCCTTCCAACCCAAACCATTCTATGATTCTATTTAAACTTTTTCTCAGCTGGCTAGGCAGCATTGGTTTGAAACAGGAATGCCTAGGAACTTCAATTCTCCTGTGCTATGCAGGACATTCCAGCTAAGACCTTTTGACCTTAAAACCTATGATCTTAAAAGATATTATGTTTTTAAGATATTCACCTTCTGTGCTGGTTGAATTATGAGTTCTGAACAGAGAAAGGCACCGGAGTTTATTTAAAAAGTTGCTCAAATAAATCATTACATTTGTCCAGTTTGCAGTAAGAGAGACAACACCTACCCACTGTACTGGGACTATTCAATCAGTAACAGTGTCAGAAATCTGTACTAAAAACAGTTCTTAAAAGAGAAAATGTGTTGTAGTAATCCAGTACATTTGATGAGATTCATGTTAATGAATTTGAGCAACTGCTGTCTTTGCTAACTTCTGTTACTCTGAACAACACACTTCTGCATGACGCACACCACTTAAAGTGGAACCAGGTTGTAAGGATATTAGTAAACAAAAGTAAAATGTAAGCGGAATGAGACTTCTTGAAAACAGCTATTTATTAGTTCTGTCATATCATAAACACTTACAGCTATATACGAAATTTAAACTGTGCTGTTTGAAACAAAAAGCAAAGAGGAAATTCAGACCCAGTCTTTCCCCACTGTGACTGGCTCAATACCTCCAATGCAGATTCCTTCTGGTGGAGGGTGGTGATAAATTTTTTCCAATCTTCTTTAGCGGTAGCAGATTTGTCCCAGATAACTTTAGCCTTCTCCTTTGGTAAAATAGAGCACAGCAGTTCTCCTTTGGATGCTACCAGGTTTAGTTTTTGTTGCCCATTCTCACTTTCCAATAATAACTCCTAAAAATAGTAATAAAAGAAGCTAATTGGTGAACTTTGGGTTCCAGTAAAGGTCAATGGCAAGCTCCTAGAAAACTTAACAGGGATAATAGTTTACTGTTTCTGCTTGTTAACATGCTAACTCATCTTTCAGTACATGCCATTTTAATATTGTTCGTATTTATGGGATTTAGCTACTTAATTTTACTACTTAACCCAGAAGTGCCATGCATCTAAATAATGTCTATTTTAAGACTCTAGAATACCTGTATGTTCTGCGTTTCATGAGACAATTACTGGTCATTTAGTTGGGTATTATAGTTCTTTAAATCTCCATGGTACAGAAAGTGGTAGCAGTTTCATTTCAGGGAACCAGTATCCTGGCACAGGTAACAGCAGGAGCCAGGGCCCACTCTGAGGGACACACAAGACTAAAAGCCTTGCCCACAGGCGACAGCCATACTGGACTTCCAACGAGCGTGTATGGGTGTGGGCCAATGCTTAGACCCCGAGCATTGTCTAAACTGTGTGATCTATCCTGCTGCATCCTTAATTTACCTTCCCTATCTGAAAGTATTTTTCTTCACAGAAATCTTGCACAATGCTGGTGTGCAAGAAGTGTATGGAAAAATGTATGTGCAAGAATTATACAGAAATGTAAGGAAACAGACAGATTTTTAAATTTCAATGTACTGGAATAATGTTCTTAGAACTTGTAATTATCAAAAGACTTTGTGGCATTTAGGACTCAAAGGAATTCAGCAGTCTTAAATACCAATATTTTAAACTGTTACTATCATGACTATGTGATACACAAATAGTTTCATATCCATAATCATAAAGTTACATCCACATTCAGAAGCAACAGACTTGATACAAAAATTACTAAGTCTGATTCTGTGTTACACTGGAGGTCTTAGTAGAGAATGCAAAGGGTCTTCAGCTTTGAGATTCTTGGTTCAAGTTCCGGCCATGTTAAAATCAAAGATATAATTGCCTTGTGACTTAATGATGTCAAATGTGTCAACAGACCGAACATTAACTTTTAACAAAAATAAAATTTTAAGTTTATACAGGTTACCAAGACATCTCTAGAAGTCCTAAAGCAGTTACTGCATGTCAAAAAAAGTTTATTTCATCTAAAGCAGCTTTCAGGGGGGAGGAGAACAAAGTAAGGTCTTATGCTATGTAGGGGCTGCAGTGATAAAGAAAAAAAAAAATCTCACCACTGCTGAAAAAAAACCCCACCCTTCTAAAACTCTTCTGTTTAATGTCAAAAACTACTAGGACTTTTTCATCTGATATTTCCTCTAAACATATTCTCATTTTGGGGTAGTCAAAGATTTGATATATTAATACGATATTGTTTATGCTTTTAAGTAAAATATTTAAGCAAGGGAAAGTGAATTTACCAAAAGGAGAAGAAAGTGATTTGGGTTTTGGTATTTTCTGAGAAACTGATATGAATTTCTTCTGTTATACTATCTAACTGAAGGTTTAACAGTCTCATGATGTAATTTTCATTTTGCTATTTTCAGTTAAAATTACAGTTATATTCTATTGATAAAAGTGTTTCTTTCACTTGCTTTATTAAAATACACTTTCCGGCATTCCTATCCACAGAGTTGTTTGGGCTTGTTTTAGCTTTAAGTAAAAAATATACTTTTTAAATGCCTGCTCTCACTGCGAACATTTTAATGCCCTGTTCTTGCCCTTTAAGGGCTCTACCTTCATACATGAGGAAAACTATCTACGTAACTTTGAAATAATTCCAGGTACTAAGTCGTGATTCTGATATCATTGTGATTTTACAGTACTCTCCTATTATAAAAACATATTTTTTTCCTATTGTAAAAAAGAAACAAACAAGGAAAACTATGAGAGACAATGACTATATACAAACAATTAAACTAAACAAATTAGATCAAAAAGAAAAAAAAAGTGTTCTTGCAATTAGTCACCTTTAGTGTTGACAATTACACATTAAAAAGAAACAGTAATTAACCAAACAATTAAATCTGAGCTTTGTATGAAACTGATTGGTTCTCCCTTAGACTAATATTTTACTGCTATAGAGTTACCTGTATTTTCTGCAGACTTGCTGAAGCTTCACTGATATTTTGAGGCACATCAAAGCATTTGGCGGTGGTGACTTTTGCATTGACCAACCACTGCTGGAAGTCCCTGAAAGCTGTCCGAAATCTTTGCTGCAAGATCTGCTCTTTGCTTTGACATCCTTTTGAAGCTTGCAGGCAGAGGCTGGATTTATCACATCAGGGAAACAGAAGAGAGCGAGAGAGGGAGGAAAGGCAGGACTCTGTTAGGTGACAATGCTATTACTTAGTTCTCTGAAATACAAGGTTAGGTTAGGTTAACCTGGATTCCTCCTACCAACTTTAAGCATTTAACTGAGGCACCAGGATATCCATTAGAAGCTTACAGTTCCTTAAATGTAAAGCATGTAAATTGGGATATAACTGTCACTGATATAGTGACACACATACAAGTGTTTTCAGAGAATGACTCAGTGCACCTAAGCATGAACAGTTTCTGCAAGCCCCTTTCTCTCTCTAGGGACAGGACGTGGAACTACAGTGATTACAGTTCTAACTTCTGTGGCTCAGTTAATTTCGTAACATTAGAAGGGATCAGTCTGGGACATCACACCCTTCTTCTGTGGCTACAGAAGCCAAAAGCTATAACCCTCTGCAAGAGACAACAGAATCTTGCATCTGAAACTCAGGTGTCATACTCCCAAGAAAATCAGCTACGGTGACTTGAGAGAAAGAAAGAAAATGCTAGCTCCCTTGTTTCAGGGAGTTATTCATGATTACCTAGCCATGATACCGGCTAGTCAAAGTAGAGTAAACTGAAGGACAAAATTAAGAAAAAGGTCTTAAATAGCTGGTATAGCTTGTTCCTCCTTCAGACAAATAAGCTACAGTGCTACCTCACAGTTTCTTACAAGGATTCCTCACGTAGCAGGTCAGGTGTGGATACACATTAGTTTCAGCTGAGTTCAGAGGCATAGCCTGGTTTTTAGAAAAAAACTCCAAATTGCTACTTTTTACAACCTCTTTTGACAACATAATCAAAATAATGATTCTAATCATTGTACACCTCTGTTTCTAATTCTAAAATTCTAATTAATGGTTCCCTAAAAGACAGCTCACACACCCCCACCCACACATGGGATTGATTAACTATAAACAAGATGAATGTGTACCTGTTATACTCCTTAATCAACCCTGAAACTTTTGAAGAATGAGTACTCAAATCTCTGGAAAATCTACAAAGATCATTTAACTGTGTTTTGATCTCATCTGTCATATGTTCAGACTTTTTCAGAGCATCCAAAGTTTCCTGTTAAAGCAAAACAATATTGGTTAGTAAATTTTAAAAAAAATCTTTTAAATCAAAATTTATCAGAATTTAAATTCAACTTCATTTATGATCTATGCACATTCACTTTCAAGAGTATTTTAGCAGTCAAATTTACAGAAGCTTCTTTGAAATTATTTGGTCTAGAGACCAAATTTCTGGAAGCCTCAACTTCCTCAGCTCAAAACGTTCTCAAAGAACAGTTTAAGACAGAAATTTCATTTGAATAAATGAGCTATGGTATTGTCAGATAGCTGTATACATACAGAAGGACATACAAATAGGGAATAGCAAATAATATGTTTATATAAATATAATTAGCCCGTTGGCTTGAGTTTAGCATGTTCAATAAAAACTGTTTTGAGCTGTATCCAAAAAATTAATTTACGCACAAAGCTTTTAACAAGTTCAACTCTTTCTCAGAGCGCTTCATAATGTAAAAGTACAGCTGCTCACAGTCCTGTGAGACTAAATGGGTTACTGCATGTCATTGCTGCACTGGAAAGACTCTTGCTATGGAGACCGCTAAGCCAACAAAAAAAACCACTTTTGTTGGCCTAGTTTACGTCACTGGGAGAGGTGTGATAACCACTCCAACAAAAACAGTCCCTGCTGACGTCCACAGTATCTCCACTGCAGAATCCTGCCAGCTACTCCAGCATAATGAGCAGTGCAGACTTGGCTTCTTGTCTCACTAGAAACTAAATTCTTCAGGCATTCCTCTTAAACTAACAAGGACAAAAGACAATCTTCTAGCTAGTTACATTCACCATGGCAGAGGTTCTGCAGCGCAAGCAGGCCAGAGTGTTTGGCATGTACAGATTAGTTTGGCTAATTCTGGAAGACATGTCCAATATAAACTTCAGAAACAGATCATATGAAAGTGAAGATAGATTTGAATGGGGACATGGAAGTGGGACAAGGAAGTCCCCAAATCACATTTCTGAATATATTAAAAAGGACGACTGAAAATATACATAATAAACAGTTTGTAATAATCTATCAGCACAAAACTGAATGTTCAGGAAAGGTAAAAATGATGTGCATGAAAATATATGCAGAAGGTTTTCAAAATACCACAATCTGGCATTAACAGAGATAAAAATGCTCACTGAGTAGATTTTTCACTGTAAGTATTAACTAACTCTGCAATAAACAGATAACCCTTTATGTAAATCTAAAAGTAAAAAGAAATATCAGCAAGGGTCTAGCAAGCCAATCAACAGACTTGCTTCGTACCCCTCTTCCTGAAAGAGTCTACAGAGCTGTGAAATGAATTTTTTCGAGATCTATATCATGCATTTCTGAGACAAGTAAAAAAAAAATAAGATATATATTGCCTCTTTGTAGTACCTGAACTGCCAGGAAGGAAAAACACAACAATCCATTTTGAGAAAAATAAAACTACAAGCATGCATTGGCTATAGCAATGGTTTAGACCAAAATAACAGCTTGATTATATTGACATTACTGAAATCTGTTTGTATTTATAGATCACAGGGAAGCCCTGTAAAATTAAGTCCAGAGACATTTCAGATGTATTATATATATGAACTTTCGTGTGTTCTTGTGAGTATGAAAAAATATTTTGCTACAGCAGATTTTTCAGGACTCCTCTGATTTACATTATTCATGCTCATATTAGAGACTTTATCTGCTTTGAGTCACTCAAACACCAGCAATTTGTTCAACCATAATTAAAAGATACTTGAAATAGTCACACTGCCAGTTTGGTTCGATGCCATATAAAGTAGCATTTTAATTAAGTAGTTATGTAATAGCAATGATGCTTAGAAAAAAATGTAAACTAACTACTTTTTTGTTTATCTTACTTTATGTTAAACTACACACAAAACTTTTTTTGAAAGCATCAGGAATAACAACACAATGGCTGTTACTTAAACACAGGATGTGTTAAATTGTGTAGGGCAGGAATCACCATAATGAAATACGAACAGCTTTTTTTTTTTTTGGTAAAGAAAACATGTCCTAAAAGTAGCATAGGGTTAGAATTGTCTGTTTTCAATGAAATTTTTCAGTTTCAAATAACCTACCTCAATAACTACTAAAGATTATTCTGATGACATACAGCCTTAGGCATACCTATTAACAAACAAGAACATTAACTTGCAAAACAGGGTACATTTAACTATGGTATATTTCCATACAGAAACACAGCTAGCACTATTGCAGCCACCTGGATTTAATTTTGAATCTGAAAATTACCAAAATAATTTGCTGAATTCCAAGTGCAAGATCTGTTGCTCTTATGTTGCACATACCTATAAGGAATGGAGCTTAAGTATAACAGAACGAGCTTGCTAATTCTGAGAATTAGGAAATGCATTTTTAATTCATGGCCTTGGCTTACATGGCAACAGAATCACTGTGAGACAATGGAATGGAAACTGCAGTGCCGTTTTACGTTCACGATAGGACCTATCCCTGAGGTCCAGAAATGGAAGGATTACTGTCACATTTCCTCTAACTATAAATAAAATTACATAGTAGGGCTGTGCATAGTCTTGAGATTCCTCATTAGCCAAAGTTTACAGCTGTCTAATTAAATAAAGTGTTGTTACGTAGAACTGCAGTACATACACAGTATATATACTACTAATAAAAGTTATATCCTTTGAATGTACTCCATTTATAAATAAAAAAATGTCTGGTAATTGTTGCTGTATTTTGAAGACAATTCCACATCTTCCTTTCCTTTTAAAAAACATATAAATATGGAAGACTTTGCATTTTTGTACCCTTACTTGCTCCAATGTCATGTCAGCTTTGTTACTCCTACAGATACGTACTGGCACTCAAGCAAGCAGGTTCCATAAATCTGTGTCAGAGAATTCTGTGAAAGGGGAAGTCACAGAAATAACTTGGCACAGACATAGGAGGAGGAGATTTATAATCTAGTTCAAAAGAGAAGGTGTTCTGAGGTTCTTTGAATATTTCTTCAGAAAGCAGGTATCACACTCCTCTCTTCCTTTACTGAAACTGCTTTATTGCGTAACTACCCTGAAAGGGAAATACGTCGTCTTTTCTCAACATCTGTGATTCACAGTAGTCAAGATACATACGAACATATATCTTGATTGTTGTGAATATATATATAAATAAAATATGTGTGCGATACATACACGTGGAACTTCTTGCTAGAAGACAATCACGAGCAGAAACAACCTCTCTATTTCTCTAAATTCCACAGCAAAGCAATTAGCACGTATAACCGGTTTCCAGTACAACTTCTTTAAATATTGGACAAGATCTCAACACGCATAGTGTGAAGGATATTTCAAGAAATGGAAAGTATAAGCTCAATACACTCCTGACAAATTTTAAGTAAGAAATGGCTCCAGCTGCCACTTGGCTTTTAGGAAATGCTTCACATTTCCCTGATCAAGTGCTACTCTGGTTTGAAACACTGAGCAACTTGGAAGAGAAGCTGAGAGCTGGTGTGCTAGCTCCTTCGCTTTCTGAGAGGCAAACCCTGTTTTTAACATCTAAGATCCAGGCAGCATTTGCTAAGCCTTGTACAGCAGAGGCAAGGAGAGAAACGCCTTCTGTGAACACTGCTACAGTTATAGTTACAAAAAAAAAAGTTAGAAAGTCGGGATTTCATAGAAATGTTTTCACAAATACATTTTATTATTTTCTACTTGACAGTCTCGCTTGGCAGAAGTTTTTCGGCCCCCAGTAACCGCACATTTACAATCGAAAAACTGCTAGGAAAAGAGATGTGACCTTACCTTCTCCTTGTGCCAGCTTTCCACGACCTCGTCGGCGTCCGTGTGCCGGCTGTCGAGGGGTGCCAGGCTCCGGGACCAGGCGGCCAGCAGCCCGCCGAACCGCTGCACGGCCTCCTCCAGCTGCGCCACCCGTGCCGCGAACTCCTGCTCCGAGAGGGCCATCTGGCTCACCACGTCGCGCAGGCTGCGCTGGCTGCGGCAGGCGCTCTCTTCCCACTGCTCCCAGTCCGAGCGCAGGGGCCCGCATCTCGGCGGCCAGCAGCTGGCACCCGCCGGCAGCCGTGCTGCGCTTCGCGGCCGAGCCAGCGTCTCCACTCGGCCCAGGCGGCCCGCGCCGACCTGGCGGGACTCCACCAGCTCCTGCAAGGCGACATCGCCATGGTTACTCCGCAGCGCTGCCACCGCCACCGCCGAGAACGAGGGGGGGGGGCCGCCCAAGAGCGGGGCGGGCAGCGGGGCGGGTGCGGGCCCGCACCGAGCGGCGGCGGCGGAGCCTGGAGGGCCGGCGGGCTGCGAGCGGGCGGCAGCGCAGTCGGGGGACGGATGGAAATGAAACTCCGTGAGGAGAGTGTGCGGGCTTCGTACGTTGGATTAAAGAGTGATTCTGAAACTTTCACTGGCTCAGGGGAGAAGGAACTTTTTTTCGATACTGGAAATATTCTTGAGGTTAAGATGCGGCAAACTAACTTTGTTGTGATCTTTTACATAAGAAACGCTGGTATGTAGCTGCTCACCGCAGTTTTAAAAACACAACCGTGCTGCTCAGAAAGAGCATTTTACAGCCTACCCGTGATCTGTGAGGTGCCATAATTGGTTGCACATGTCTTTTTTTCTTTTTTTTTTTTTTTTCAGAAGTGAATTCTTTCTACAGTGTCCTATTTCAGTCTCACACATGCTACAAGGGAATTTTGGGAGTTTTCAGCTTAAGAAGCTGGAGGATATAAATATCATCCCAAACACTGCATGCCAAGAGTAATGTTATTTATTCTCTTGTTAGTCCTTATGAGCTAGAAACTACTATCTGCTCCCTTCCCCATTTTATAGATGGGGAGTTTGAGCACAAAGGAGACTGAAAACTATTCAAGAGTGTACAACAAATCTGTAATTTGATCTCGGGTATCCTGAATCTTCATCTAATACTCTGTTCACTGGCCTGCTCTCCCACGTTTAGGAGCAGAATAAAACATTGCTAGCATGAACATAAACATCAGGCACGAGCAAAACATGCAGTTGCTTTCATGTTGCATTCAGGAATATGTAACTTGCTTAGGCACTCAAATGCCTAGGAATGGACGTCAGGGTAAGGAGGACAGTATACACAGGGAGGCAACTCATACATTTCCACCATGTTTGGGGAGAACAATCCTTGCACTGCTTTATGCATCTCCATTCCATGCAAATTGGGAAAGCTGCTTTCTGACTTTGATTCAGACAACTCTGCTCATGGAGAAAGCATATTTGGGGATGAGGACAGAGCATTATTCATTAATCAGCTTAGTCACATTCTTATGTGATGCCACTGGGCTTCCGCTCTTGCAAATTGTTTCCATGTGTGCTGTGGCTAACTCAGGTCTGCTTGTACTATTACTCCATCAGTTTAATACAGGAAGGGAGGTGAAAACAAAACATAGTTTAGAAAGCTTGTTTTCAGCTCACTGAAATGTAATCACCATTTCAAATACACAAAGAGCAAGATCCCACAACTTTTTGGCTCTGGCCTATCTTAGAGCATCTGAACTGCAGATGAAATCATGAAAGCTAACAGCTTACATTGATTTTGGCCAGCTTTTTCTGTATGGTTGATGTATCTCCAGATGCATCTGACCAGCGGTGCAGCTCTTCCTTTGCAGAATGGAGCCAGTCTGTGAATTCATGCACAGCATCAAGATATAGCAAATGATCCTTCACAATATCTTCTGCTTTCCTCATTTTCTCCTATCATTCAGATGAAAAAAAGACGACCATTAAAGTGCTTAAATACTGTCCTGGCTTTAAGCATGTAGTGGTACAGAGTGCTGGTCTGACTCTATAGTATCCATTTGAATGCTGAATAGAGCACAGCTTATACCAGCAGAACACAGTGCTACACTGCACAAGGTTTGGTTTAGGTTGATCTGGACAGGCAATTTCTGCTGGAGCAAAAGATGATGAAGCCTTCTGAAATTTATGCAAAAATGTACTTTAACGCATCCTTTAACACCAAATGTATCGTTTAATAGATGTCAAAGCTGCTGCTGTGCAACTCTGGCACTCTTTTACCAAGATCCCCTGGAGAGCGTCTTACAGATCACCCATGAATCCTCCCAGTGAGCAGCATGCTGCTAGAAACGCAGCTCTTATTTAGAAGCACCAAGTCTCTCTAAATGCTAAGCAGAGTCAGAGAGATGTCCCATACAAAGACCACAAAGGAGGACTTCTGCTGTCCAAAAGCACAAAAAGTTCTTATGGTGCTGAGTCCCATTTTAATCACCAGATCAGAAGTGGTGGCTGCCCCTGGCCACCTGCCTTGCAGCCCTGGAGGACACTTCCCCTGACATAGATGTATGACAGCTTCATGGCTCCATCTTAACTTTTTAATGTAAGCTGAAATTTGGGCCAGCTTACCTTACTATGAAAAGGTGAAACAGTGTACTGGTCTAGATTTGCCTTTGGTCTGAGTAGATTTGTTCTTATATTCTTGTGAGCTAACACTCAGGAATGTTATCAAAACTAACCAAAAGTGAACTGAGCTAATCAATAGCTTTTTACTCCTGTGTTGATACTCTAATCTAGATCTAAGCATCCTTAAACCAGCTTCAAACTTCCACCACTTATGAAGTAAACTCTACTTATTTTGAATTTTGAACAACTCAACATTCAACTAATGCTTTTAAAAATGAAGTTAGATTAATAAGCCCTACTCTTCCCTCTGAAAATAATCATCATAATTTCTCAGAATGTCAGACCAACTAGACAATGGATGATTACTACCTAAACAAAGATGACCTAAAGTAAATCCTCAAAGTTTTTACATCTTAATGCATTTTATGCAACAACAAAGTAAGAAAATGTCCATTTGTGCCTAAGTCTAAACAAAATAGACAGCTTCCTAGTGAAGCAAAGGAGCCACAGGAAAGGCAACCACACACCCCTGTTACTTTGCTCACAATCAAAATATAGCACCAGTAGAGGTGCAGCTCTCTGCAGGAGAGTGGAGGCAAAGTGCAACTTCAGTTGGTCTCTTCTGGTAGCAATGGCTTCTACCAAGTGCAGTCAGTGCTGTTCTATCCCAAGGGAAAGACTGCAAAGCTGTCTTTCTTGCTTAAGAAATTAAATTTATAGACGCATATTGATTTTAGGAGAACGCTGCTGTGCTCACTTATGATACTCTTCACACAAGTTTAAAAGCATTGTATTGAGTGAGTCAGTAATCTTTGTATTGATCCAGATTTAATGCCTCTGAAAGAAGTAGAGTTATACGAGGATGAAACTGCACAAATTCTCTAGAAACCAGGTTCATAGCTTACTATAGCCATTAAAAAAAAAGAGAGCAGAAGTTCATCATAAAAACAAAAGAGCATGTGAACAGATGGTAATTATAGACTAGATACATCTGAGAGTGCTATAATATCTATGGTCTATGTTTAAAGCAATAAAGCAATGACAATATAGTATATCTTATCCCACAAATAAAAAAAACAATCCAAACTCAAACTGCATGATTCCACATGACTTTCCTTTATCAAGTTTAGCAAGAGAAATGCAAATTTTTACTAAAGAAGTAAATTCATATGCCCTAGATTTAACATTTTTCCTAACATAATTTGTTAGATCTTCCACTTATTTTTTTTACTTTGGTACGCTTCCTGATGCAAACTTCCCATTAACTGAGAAGGTGGAGATTGTAACTCAGAGCTAGTGTCACTGTCATGATCTGGTTGGCAGAAGGTTTCAGTAAGCTCCCGTATCTTTTCCTTAGAAACCAAACAGAATACCTGTATAGCATGTGCACTGCTTAGTGGCTCGAAAACACCACAAAATATGGGCATATATCTTTCTGACAATACTTTTTCTGCTCAGGAAGGCATTTCATTCTTCCCTTTCTAGGTGAAAAAAAAGTGCTACAAATGAATGAAGAAGAATTAGATGAAAATAAATCTGGAAGTATGTCAGAAATATTGTTGTATATATGAAACTAGGAATAAAATATATGCCCTTCACTCTTCAAAAATCATAACCATACCAATTACAATTTCCAACAATGTTTTTGCATTCCAGTGAATTTAAGTAAACAACATCCCACTTTTTTGCTAGACTCAACCATAACAAAAGGCAAGACTATTCAAATACAGTCAATCCTCTAGTTACTAAAAAATTATGACAATCAGAATTTTAGCCTTATATACAGATATCTAAACATTTTACTTGAAATGGAGGTCTTTGGCTTTATCTTACCTTGGCTACAGTTGTGATGTCATTAAACTGTGTTTTTAGTTCTTCTCGACTTGTTTCTCCAAAAGAATCATCCTCTGTTTTTTCATACAGTTCCACAGCTTTTTCAATGAGCTGCTGTAAATCACCAGAGTGATCCTCTATCTCAGAAACAATAGCCTGGAAGTGGTCCAGCTGAGTAAACTTCCTTCAGACCAATCTGTGTTCTAAAGGCTGTTCCACTTTGTGATCCAATTTCTCTAACCACTGCTCCAGTTGGTTTTTCCTTTCCAGATATTCAGTCCACTGGCTAATGACAGACTCTAGGCAGCTTACATTAAAAGAAACATACACAGTACAGATAAGAACTTTTAAAAGGTCTGAAAAAAAAAGAGCCTGCTTATGCCTTAATTGTTACACTGTCTGTAGCCATGTCTAATATGTTTAGAATATGCTTTTTCCTCCATCTTACTTTAGTTTTCTATGCCAGCTTACATCCAAGCTATTCTAGAATTTCTGTTTTCTTTGGGCTACTGCGTATAACCTGATATAACTACTTCACTGTCACAGGTTACATGAGCAATCTGTCTGTCTTGGACTAATGGAAAGCACATTTCAATGTCTGTCCAGCAAAGTAAAATACAGAACATTACTGAAGTTCTTTATGATCAGAGTAATAAAACGTACAGCAGTCTATGAAATTATTGACAATTAAGAGATATTCTTGAAAGTTTTGGAAGAACAAATCAAATATATATAGTCCCATTTATAATTTATAAGAAATACTCTCTTCCGTTATATATTGCTCCTCCTAGCAGATCACCAGATTTCTCTGGGATTTGTGTTGAGGAATGTAATTCTCATTCCACTGGACTTAACGATAGACATGAGTGTGGTAAGGATTTCATTCAAAATGTAATGGTCTAGCCCAATCTAAATAATATTTTACTACAAAAACTGGGTACAATTAGAGTAAAATGTTAAAAGTAGCGAATTATAATTTTTCTACACCTAAATGTACTACGAATTTTGGGATAAGTAAGAAAATGGCACCACTTCAATTGGAAAAACTCCAGTTTACCTATATCATGGCTCCCACCCTTGACGGCTGATATTTAGGACCCAGATACCCTCGCATACAGATTATCTAAAATACAGATCTATGACCTTCCTGATGCAGATCTATGAGTTTTCTGATTCATGGAAAACTTTGTTTCATTAGGGAACTGAGGAAGTAGGATCATGCAGAAGTTCACCAATGGCCCATTTCTATCCAGTAATGACTGGGATGTTGCAACAGAGTGTGCTTGTAAAACCCATAGATGAAAGCAACCAGGGAGCAGCTGCAGCTAGTTTGGACGACAGGATTTAAATGTCAGATGTTCTTAACAGAGTTTTAAAGAGATGGAATTTGATTATTAAAATAATGCTTTACTTAGGAGGAGAAATCAGATATACAAATACAAAATGGGGATAACTGCCTAGGCTTAGTACTGTGGAAAAAGGTTTGAAGATAGTAGAGGGATAAGAAAGTAAACAAAATTCAATAATATGATCTATTTGCAAAGAAAGGAAAATCTCATTCTGGACTGCATTAAGAAGAGTGTTTGTATGAAGGAAAATGGAAAGTACTGATACTCTATTCAGAATTAATAGGTCTCGAATACAGTAAGAGGTCACCCACTTTCATCCTTATTATCTTTTAAGAAAAATGTAGACAAATCAGTGATAGTCTGCAAATCTATTGAAAAAAGAAACAAAGATGAAAGAGGTCCATTAAGTATTCATACTGAGAAACATCAGTGCTGTCTAGAACGAGATGATGGAGGCCTCCAAATATATAAAATGGTCTCACACAGGCAATAAGAAAAGCTTTCCATTTCTACTGAGGTTAAGACAAGAAGAAATCAGCTTAATTTGCAAGAAAGATTATTTGGAGTGCACATTAGGATTTTTTTTAAATTAAGAAACATAATGAAAGACAGAACTGAGAAACTTCCCTAGAGTTTTGTAAGGAATAGGTAGATAAATGTGTTAGATGTTCTAGGTCCTGCCCAAGTACAGGTTCAATAACTCAGAAAGCCCTTGCTAGCTTTTTCTCTGTATGAATTTGTATGATTTCTATTTATTTTAAAATTATCATCAAGTAACATCTCATACAAAATTTTATTAATCTGATAGGGTCAACTCATCTTTTTTATAGAAGGATGTATTTTTTTCAGGCAATTTTGATTCTCTCTGATGATTCAACTTTCCCCTCACATACCAGTAATGAATGAATGGACTCCTATGTGCTGTAAGGTACCACTCTTTGTAAGCAAAGATGTTAGGGTCTGACCTGTGTTTCCAGCGAGTTTTACCTCTGCCAGTTCACTGATGTGCTGATGATGTCATTCCATACATCCTTCAGTGTCTGTAGCTCAGTTTGTATCACTTTTTGTCCTTCCTCATTGCTGCTTCCAAGCGCTTGCTCTCCTTTGCCAATGGCCATGTTCAGCTTAACTTCGCCATCACCTTTGAGTAAGAGGATCTCCTGTGAGGCAAAATAAGTCAAAATATCAAATGCAACCTGCTGAGAGGTGAAAGCTGTTATTCTTTCAGCAGTTGACACCATCTTCTCTAGGCTCATTTATCCTTGACAGCCATGCCCAGTATGAATTCCTAGGCACCTTTTTTTGTAAGTGCCTGTCCCTTGCTAAGTGCAAATGATCCAGCAGTTTTTCCCACAGCCATAAATTATTTCACTGCTTTGGTCATTCTAAAATACTCCTTACATTGCAGTAGATAATGAGTAGGTCAAGCACTGCACAGAAAGATGGCACCACATACATAGCTAGAAGAAATCTCAAGAAAGCCCGTGGCAGGATCTCCTACACTGATGACCTTCCTAACAGATGTTTATCTAACCTGTTCCTGAAGATCTCCTGGAGCGACACATCACAGCCTCTCTGGGTCAATTATTCCAAGGTTTCCCCTCCATTAGAAGGCTTTTTTTGACCTGAATACACATTTTTATAGTTCGTTATTCCTTATTAAATGTAATACCTGGCACCTGTCTCCATTAAACTTCATCCTGTTTTTCATACTGCACCTCCCAATTTGTCAAGAACATCTTAAATTCTAATCCTCTTCTTCATAACCGTAGAAAGAATAAAATATAAAAATATTCCTGCTCCACTGATGTGCTCACACCCAATATTAACCTTGATGCATAATCTCTAGTTGCATCCTTCTTTACCTGAATTTGTGTCAGTCGTCTCTCTAGTGTGGCTTTGCCACCAACAGTGCTCTCTGATGATGCCAGTTTATCTTGAACCTGTTTCACCCATGACCACATACTCTGCAATGCCTCCTCCAAAGTGAGATGCTCTTGGAGTGCAAGCTGACATGTTCGCAGCTTCTCCTTGGCAGTTTTGACCATATTTTGATAATTGGTGAGATGTTGAGAGGCCAGGCGCACTTCCCTCCCTGCACCATGGCCTTCTTCATGTAAAGTCTGTGCCATTTGGGACAGTTTATCAAAAGATTCTCTGAAACAAAATATTGAGACTGAAAATCAGTTTCAGAAAGCATATGGTATTGTTATAGTAACTATCAGACATTGTGAAGGTTGCTGACATAATCACGTACTCCACCAGTGACAGAGTTCAAAGTTAACAGAAAAATTAGCTGGGAGGGACTGAAAGGAAATATAAGCAGTATATATTGATTAATACTTTTACTTGTGTACTGTACCATTTCTTGCAGATTTTGGTGCTCAAAATGATCATACTGAAATCTTTGTGTTGCACATTTGAATTAAAAGCTATCTTAATTTTCTTTTCATCTGTCAGACTTTCCAGTTCTATATGAACTGCTACCTCTTTGTACCTGTCAATGCTTCTGAGAAGTTTATAGTCTTTGACAGGTAGAAAGGCATGATGGAAAGGTCAGGCCATCTGTCCAGGATTAGACACTGACTCTGGGGTTTACTGACAAGGGTCTGTAAAAGGGACTAAAACCCTGGGTTTATATAGCCTCAATTAATCTCTGTCTGCTGGATCACCCTTCCTGATACCCTGTGATTATAGGGAATTTACATCAGACCAAAATGTCTTGCATCAGTCTCAAGGGGATAGGAAGAGACTGGGTGTTTCCTTGTAGCATGCTGTGAGGCTTGAACAAGTGAGTACAATTTCTGTTCTATCTTCCCCAACCTAATAATAAAAAAAAGAATTTAAAAAACCAAAGTGTACTAAAAAAGGCAATTACTTCATCATCTATTGGCTAAGTCTGAATTCTAGAAAGATTTCACAGACAACGTGGATGTTATTTGAGCTTTTTTATAGTCAACTATATGGGAAAGTGGATTCTGCTAACCTGGTTGGATCTGAGTGTTGCAGGACGGAAACAAAATTTTAAAATTGACATAATGATAAGTGTCATTTTTACTATTGCTTTTACAAGCAATATTTTAAAGATTTTTTTACAAGCAATATTTTTAAGATATATTTTTTTAAGATGATATTTTTCAGTTTCCATTTATTAAAGAAATAAGATAAGCTTTTCTTAAAGAGATATGTATCAACATTAAATTTTGGAGTTGGCTTCAAATTCCAATTTCCTTAAAACTGGAAGTATCTGGATTCAGTGTCTTCTCATAGAGTATATTGCTACACCTTTCTCTATCTTTCACAAACAGACTTTAACCCAACACTTTAGCTTCACTGTTGCTTTACAGAGGAAAAAGTGAGAGTATGTTAGGAAATGTATTTCATACTACCTTGAATTCAGTAACTCTTCCAGGAACTTTTCCACTTTCTGCACCTCCTTCTTCTTCTCAGGAATAAGCTGTTTGCTCTCTCCTAATGCTTCTGTGCTTATTCTTTCTTCCATGTCATGTATCCACAGGCCAAGTTTCTTGTGCTGCTCTTCAAAGCTACAGGACAGACAAATACTTCCTTAAAAATATTTCTCAGGTGGAGTAAAGTTAGTAAGAAGTTAACTCAATTCTTTCACTATCCACAAGACCAGGAAAATAAAGCTAGGTATCAATTTCATGATTTGAGAATAAGAGTTGTACACAAAACGTAATTTCACAGTGACTACTAATCTAAAAATATTCAGCCACTCTCTAAAAATGTCCAGCAAAATCATGGGAACTACAGTGAGAAAAGAAGACTCCAAAATTTAAAGTGACAGTGCTTTTATTTATTACTAGATTCAACAAAGACAGACAAAAAGAAAGCTTTTTCCAAATCCTTATAAAGATTTAGTCTAAGATTAAAAAATATGTAAAAATGGGCTTTTACTCAGTATTGACACAACACCTGAAGTGCTGTGCTTTCAATCTCTCTAGCAGAACATAACTGGAATCTGGAGTGCTCAGAACTCAGCAAAACAAGTTCTGGCCCTAAGTTTGAAAACCTTTTCCTTACACGAAGGCACGCCATTTCGTCTTGCTGTTGTACCCGTTATGCTACACTGACTTCACTTTCAATTAGCAACAGTTTTGAATCTAGTTATACCTAAAAGTATTTGAACTCCCAAAATTCCAGCTCTAAGTAATAATTTAAGAATGTTTTCTTATTAGCTCCTTAGGAAATATGTCCATCTGGAATGGGACAGGACAGATGCATACTGTGTAAAAAAATATCTTAAAACCCCAGGGCAGAACTTGAAAATTCATTACACCTTTTCCTTCCAGGAAATGCATTTAAATTATTGAGATCCCCACTGCTGATTTGGGATTGCATGAGCTACACAGATTTTCTGCATATACGATCCTTACTTTCCATTCTTTAACCAAATCAATACCCTTGGAGCAAGATCTGTTGCTTTGTTTTTAGCAAAGAACGTAATTTTCTCTTAAATACTTCCAAAGAAAAAAGCAAACAGGACTGGAATAACTGGAAATAATTTCAATTTGTGCCTGTATTTCTGCAGCTGGACAGTTTAATGCAGTCCATCTGTGACTACTGGTATTACT
Source organism: Nyctibius grandis (assembly GCF_013368605.1). Lineage (NCBI taxonomy): Eukaryota > Metazoa > Chordata > Aves > Nyctibiiformes > Nyctibiidae > Nyctibius > Nyctibius grandis. Next base: position 58,317,394 of record NC_090658.1, read on the forward strand.
CACCTTCCCAGGTATGAGGCACAAGCTTCCAGGGCCTTCCTATCATTCAGACACTGGTTGAGGAATTCCTGGAAGTTCTGGTTAGACTTCGCTATTTGCTCCTGAATACGGCTCACAACTGGTTCGGGTAAGCAAGTATACAAACTTTCTCCTTCCTTGCAGGCAACATCTAACTTGTTCTGTCCCTCACTAACAGAATCCAGCACACTCTGTGTAATGAAAGAATACAGTTTAAACATGCAAGATTTAATAACTAAAGATAAGCAATATTCCTCTTAGAAGTGGTCAGATTTCCCCAACAGGATGAGAGTCATGTATACCTATGGAAAAAATTCTAAGCAGATAGTTAAAATAAAATTTTATGAAGTGGTGCTACAATTCACAGAGCTCAATTTTCCTATTTGGTCCCAAGGTAGTCCTGTCTTTCTCTGGATAGTTCAGTCATGTCCTGAATATGTTACACATTTCAGGAATTAGGGCTGTTTGCAGTAGGTGTCTGCTATTTGTGTTCTGTCCCATCAAAAATCTACACGGACAAACTTTGACATATCAGTGTCAATCTGAAAGATTGAATAAGCGATAGTGTAATAAAAAGTAGGAAAAGGAAAAGAAGACAAACAAGGCAAAAAAGGGGGAAAAAGATTAAAAATCAGAAAAAAAGAATAGTTTAGTTACACATAAACCTTCCAGAAATTAAATTCTGATCTCTCAGAACAGTGAACATAGTTTCCACTATATTCCCTCTACAGTACATATTACTGTCTTGAACCATTCTTACATTACCTTTTTGGAAACAAAACCAATAAATATCATAGCATCTACAAACTATTTTAGAGATATAATTGGATACATATAGGTAAATTGCTAATTACCATTTTTTAAATTTGCTCACTATACCTGCAAGTCATGTAGCTTTGCCTCTATGGCTTTGCTGTCTCCAGACCTGTCAGATGATTCTTTTACTGCAGCCTTCACACCAGAAAACCATTCCTGGAATTCTTGCATAGAATCTTATTTAATAAAAAAGTATAGAAAAGAGAATATTTTTTTTAAGAAGCAGCATTATCCACAATACTATACAGCTGTCTTCCACAATTATTTTATCCTTCGGGAACAGTGTGTAAAAGCTAACAAGATGAGTCTCATTGCCTTCAATGATCTTGGGGAGTGGGATTAATTTCACAAAAGTTAGATGTTTCCACCGTAAACATGCAAATTTGAACAGTCACACTAGGCTCCCCTTTGTAGTCAATGGGAAAAGACAGGCAGTTTCAGTTTATGGTATGTCTCAATTTAACGTTAGATAATATCTAGATTAATAACAATATATAAGATTAAAAATTGCCTACTCTTCTCCACTGACCATCCAGGGAGCCCAGGAAATACTTCAGATGGGGGCTTTTACATTATAAACATCCCCATTTGGTTATATACATCTCTTTATGGCAAATACACAAAGTGTATGTACGCAATAGAGATATATACTAACAGTGAAGAAAGGTGGAGCTGAGCTTGCCTTTCATGCATATTACATGTTTAAAGTTGAATTCTGCTTTTGTAAAATGCTTTGTTTCATAGCAGTTATCAAATGAACACTTGGTAACAGGACTTTTTGAAAAGCTCCATACAAAAATAAAGTTGTAATTGCAGGTGACATCACTGGAAACTCTGGCAGACTCCAGAATGATTCACAGCTGTGGGCTAACGGCTCATATTAACAAGCCTGAAGACTCACAGAGGAAATGTTTTTCCAAGGACTCTTGCACGCTGGCCTGTGTTCTGGAACAGAGCTGATTCACAGCTTCATACTTCTTTATTAATGAAGTGACAGTGCCACCAAGAGCTTCCAGCTCTACAGAATGGTATTTGCGGCACAGGCTGTTGAGGTTCTCTCGGGTAGAGTCAATGCTGCTCTGCTGAAGCTGAAGGTCTTTTTGTGTTTCCTGAAAATGAAGTTACAACACAAATGTGACATTTGTAAAGAAACAAAAGAGACTTCTCTTTTCCTCAAGCATTCCTCCTCCTCCCATATGCTCTTTTCTCCTACTGTCTGTTGCAAGTCCTAGATACAATGAAGGGAAGAAGTGTTCACGTTTCCTGAATTTTCCAAGTGAGATGAATCCTTGAAACTAAAGAGCCATCCCAGAAATGTGAAAAATCCTGTTTCTCAGTTTACTACTCTATTAAAAAATAAATAAATTTCAAGGCATATTGAATAGCAAGTTATTTTCAGCAAAGTCTGAAGGTACATGTGAGATGCAATATGACACTGGTATTTGGTGGGACTTCTAAATGAAAGGGTGTTTTCATTTGACTAGAGAGGAACATTTGTTTGAAAATTAAATTTGAATTGGCTAGTATATCAACATTAACATGTGCTCATGCTGAAAAAATCTCCATGTGGTTTGTTATGTTATGATGTGCATAATTGTATGCAATCAAGAGAGCTTTATGATATAGATAAAAGAATTCCTATATATGAGGACTGAGGAGGACTTCTGAGGTAGAAGTTTGTGTTACAATTAAGTTCAGTCCAGGGTCTTTTACCGTGATGAATTATAAGTTCATAACTTATATTGCAAGGGAGTTAATGGACTTGTAAACATGCTGGAATAATGACTGAAGAGTTCAATGTAACAAAACTGGTTCTTGCCACAATAAAGACCATATTATTCATTATAGTTTTCTAAAACATTTGTATAAAATTAATAGATCAGAACTTTTGTTCATTGGTGTAACTTCTTGAGTATCACTGTATTATTTGCTAATATTCTAGCAGCTGTGCAGGAGATATATATTTAATCAAATGAAAATTAAGTATAATGCTTAGCAAAAACTCTGATAAAAAAAAAACAAAGGTCACTGCATAAGAAAAAGCATATTCATTTTCTTCAGCACTGACCTTCGCTTTATTTAGAGCTTCAGCATCCAGGTTACGTGCACAGCTTAACAGTGTCTCTTCCGCTTTTGTTAACCAGTCTGTCATCTGAGCAATAAACTTCTGTAACTGCATCTTCTGAGTACTGAAATCTTTCAGTGTTTCTTTTGCTGTCTCTGATATTTCTTTGGCATGTTCCAACTTCTGTCTCAAATCTGATTCTATAAACTAAAAGCAAAATGTTATGTATTAAAGCATTTAAATAAAACACTTATTATGGTGAATGTTTATTGAAAAAATGGAAGGTAGGAAAGTGACACACAATGATCATTTTCCTCTCTTTACATCTGTAAATAAAGATACTTACATAAATAAAAAAGGTCAACCATTCAGGATTAAGTTTTAGATATACAGTAATCCAAAGAAGGGATGCTAATTTATAACAAGCCAGACTGCAAACTGTTGAAGTTATTATCCAGTTCTGAAAAACTGAACAGTTGGTCTTTTTCCTTTGCTAATTTGCCACCTATACAGAACATGACCTAAACACAACTAGCTCCATAAAAAGAAATAATCAATTGGTGAGAATTATGAGCACTGAGGCTTAAAGTATCTCAGTGTAAGGCAGATTAAAATTGAAACCAACACAAAAATAAGTTAGAATATTGCCCATTAACTTGTTCAAAGACAGCAATATGTGAAATTATAGTAGATGTTAGCTGCACACATATTACTAATAAAAAATAAATCAGTCATAATAGGGTAATATTTATAAATGAGCAATTACTGAAAATTCTATTAAGGAACTGTTTATGTTCTTAAGATATGAGCTGAACACACTGTAGTTTACTTACTTAGCATTTGAACGTTGGCAAATAATTTGGGGATTTATGTTTAGTTTGTGAGGCTTTATTTATATATCAACTACAATTATTTTATTGTATTGATTTATTTTTTTATTGTATTTATTATATTTAGTAGTTGGAAGTAGGAGTGCGTTGGTTAACAGTGATATTCTGCAAAGTAATTTGCTCTAAGTTTCGCTCCATAAGTGGACAGGTATTTATTATGAAACATATGATTAAACCTGAATTTTCTGAACCTCTCATGTAAAGGAAATGATTTGGGAGAACAAAAGCACTTCCATGTAATTTGCATATCTTCATACTATAGGGTTCTTGACCCATATCTGATTGGTAATTTAGGCTTATGTATACTGTCACAGCAAAATGTGGACAAGGCTTGAGTGTTGTATTAAGTTCCGTTAAAATCTGATAAATGGTTTTGAAATAAATATCTATTGAGATATTTCCCTGCCTGTGGAAATCGCAGAAGTCAGCTTATTTTTTAAAACTTCAATTTCCATTTGAAATCAAACATCCAAAATACTTGGGTTTGCGTCTGCCCTAGAACATCAGATATAAGGACCTAGCCAATAATAGAATTCAATAGCTCACCTTCAGTGTTTTTATTTTACCCCTCTCTTGTAACAGCTAGTTCAGGGCACTAATTCCAGTCCACTAAAGAATACTTTTGGTTTGATAAAGCAAATGAACATATTTTACTGGATTATAATTCTTTTAATGAGGCAAATTGTGTATGCACTCAGATACGATGTGGCTTAATGTTGTGCAGCGTAGAGAATATTATCTGTCTCATATCTGATCACCTACCTTATAAACTATTTACTCTATTTTGATTTAGTAAAAAATACTTTTACAACTCTAATGATCAATTGCTTTATGGCATATTTTTTCAAAAAAACCCCAGTTAACTAAATAAATATGAACAAAGAATAGTTATGATACATATAAATAATGCTCTATCTGTCACCTTGAAAGAAAAAGGCAGTACAGGAGAGACAGAAAGTTCAGGAGGAGTTTCTTCTTAGTCATTCGAGCACAGCCTATGATTACCAATATCTTTATTTTACCTGGAGATCTGCAGGAGGCTCTTGACTATGGGCCAGTTCTTTGAGATCTGAAATTTTGGAACTAAGCTGCTCCAACTTCAGTTCTTTATCCTTGACTTCAGACTGTAAAAGAGATGTGGTCAAAGTTTCATACCAAACTACAAGAAGGTTTTAGACCTTCAGAAGGATGCTCCATAAATTGCAAAATTGAAAGAAAATGTAAACAAAGTTTAGGAACCAGAGGGAAAATGCTGTTGTTCTATTAGTTTTATTCTCTAAAAATCTCCCATCTCTTTTCCTTTAATAGATTCAGTTCAGAGATTTTTCTCCCCCCCCCCATTAAAATAACCACACACATTTTTAGCATTTAAAATGCACTAACAGCTTTAGTTTCTTAAAATTGGCTGAATAAAGATGGGAAAGTAATTGTTTATTCGACTGGAAAAATCTACTGTGGTTGTTAGGTTCCACTTAATGGCATGCAGAGCATAATACATGTGCTCTCTGGTTTTTATTACAAGGAAGTGAACTCTTGGAAAAAAATTAGACACAGAAATTAATTTTAACCTCAAAAAGGAATTAAAAAATGCTGTTATATATGCACTGACATATCTGGACCTTGTATTTATTGTGGTCATATAGATCCAAGTTATAAAGAAATATTCTACTTATTAAAAAAAAGCACCAAAGTGAAAATCATAATTTGTATAATTGTAGTGCTGAAGTATTAGGCATGTAATTGGTGTGTGTATCCTATTACTCAAACTTTATTTTCTAAAAAATTCAAGCAGATTACTGCAATTAAAGGATTGGACTGTGGATTTCAGGATTAAATTGCTGCACTTAACATCTGCCCTGAATGGTAGAACTTCGTGTGGCCCCAGAAGACTCCTCAGGGAGTATTTTGTGCTAGGGAGGATATAATATTAGGTGACTAATCAAGAAAAGGACGACTGCTATGGACCATATAAAAGGTACACTGATTATTTCTGTCCATGCTCATCTATTTCTGTTTGCTGAAATGGCAGGACTCTTCTGTCAGTGAACTGTCTTTCCTCTCGCCTTTGCAGAAGAAAGTGCAAAAAAATGTATTATGGACTATGCATTCTGTGACTGCAAATGTACACACAAGGGCTCACGTCTTCTGCTATTCTGGCCCTCCTGTGAATCAGTGGTTTGGGTACTGGCTGCTCTTACTCCAAATCAGTTTTAATAGTGATGAATTTAGGTGGTCTGATTGCTATACTAATCAGAATACTAATTAAGATAAAGCTTGTCCTGAGCAAAATACTGATTTAGCACCATTTAATATTCTATCATACTACTTGTATATGTTCACTGTGCATCTTCTTAAGGACATCATTTATTTCAAATGAAGTAGAATATGGCTCATTCTACGGTTGATCTGCTGTGTATTTTAAGTCAGTAGAGGCAGAATGCATCCTGATCACTGGCTAGGTTTCTAAAACAGTTTAACACTATCCAGAAATGAAAGACATCATCTTACTGAAATTGCTAGAACCTGACATTAACATTTGCCCTCCAGTTCAGAGTGTCTGTTTTATTGTCTGGAGAATCTACCTTCTTAGATGAGATTTCAGAAACTACTCATTTTTTGCTTAACTTCATCTGAAGCTATCTAAAGTTTCCATCAGTTTCTACTGGTACAGAGTTCAGTCCAATGCCATGCTTTTTGAAATTTTTGTGCTTGTAACAACACAGTCACATATTGCTAGAGCCAAAATAACTACGGAGCTTAGATTGAGTAAGAGATGTGCATTCTTGTTTCTGTCAGAAGCAAACAGCTTCAAAAAAGGACTGGAATGCTGTCAGCTAGCTATTGGGTTAGTGGTACCACTGCTTGAGTAGGGGACACAGCGGTCTATAACAGTACAGCCTTATCACTTGAGATTTTGGTCCAGAATGTTTTTTATCACTGATTTCTGGGTAAGCACCTGGAAGTCTTTCAGGAGGACCTCCATCCTCTGACTGTTACTTAAGTTGCTGATGCCTTCATTCAGTTGAGAAATGCACTTATTGCACCATCCATCCATTTCATCTCCAGTTTTCAGGATGTCATCCCACAGAGACATGCTTACACCCAGCCGGTCGATGTTGTCTTCAATTCTTTCAGACACCTTTTAGGAGAGGAGAATGTATCAATACCATACACAGGTTAATTTTAGATTTCTTTATTTTGCAGCCAGTTGTAAGACAAGTGCATCAGAAATAATTAGTAAGCCTAGGCAAAATAATTTTCTCAGAGTTAGGCCTAAGTTCTGAATTCTAATTTCAATTTAGTTACCCAGATCATAAAATGAACAAAAACCGTATGTAACTGTTTCTAAAAATTTGTATATTTTTTACTGGGAAAGAGTTTTATGTTCAAATAAACTTTATCTTTAAAAACAGCTAAATTTATTTTTCTTATGTAATGTAGGAATTTGCTAATAAAGCAGTATAAATCTGAAAATGTAAACTATTAACTTTTATATTGTCTTTCTCTGCTATAATGTTGCCTTCCTCAACATATTCACATCTTTTATGGTGTAGCTTAACACAATTTACTGCCTAATTTATTTTAATTTTATTTACTTCAATAAAGTAATAGTGGCATACTTCAGGTGAGAACCCAATCCAAATTTATACTCAGAAGTGTGCACTGAGCAAATTTATACTAGTAACATTCATACATTGTTATAAGCCATCATTTTAAATACATCAAATAGATGTCACAACTTTGTGCTTACAAGGGATGCCAAATCCCTACGATTAACCCTTTGAGATACACTTCAAAGTAAACTTTACTAAACAGTTGCACTCTAAGATCCTAAGAAAATAATAATACTGTAACCTTAGCCCAACTTAAAAACTACACAGCGTATAAACATCAGACTCTTACATCTAGCCATTTGTCCACTGTACAGTTCATATCTGTTTTTACCGCAGTGGAGTCGCAGTTATGCACTCTTTTCAGTTCTGCTAACAAATATTTTCCTTTATTGGTGAAAGTATCCAGGTCTTTTTGTTTGTCACTCAGATCGTTCTTGGCAGCTTCATGCTGTGGACATAAATATTTGCTTGTTTAATGAAGCTTTGAAGAAAGAAAGAAAAATCCAGTTCTCCAGGCACCCATCCCTAGCCCTGTGGTATACGTTATGCATTTGCTAATTCTCATTCAGCATACTATCTAATATTTAACTATGCCACAAAATACAGAGCAACTGACATGGTTTTCTCATGAGCATAATCAAATAGTATGACTGTTCTTATAAATAAAGCACATAAGTGGGAATAATAAATTCTGAATTTTCCCCCACTTGGTAACCAGCTATCTTAAGGACTTAAGGCAATTTTTTTTTTTAATTCTTCAGACTCTACATGTCTAAAATTGAATAATAAAAACACATCATTGACTAACTAGTATCTAAAGTCAGTTCTGGAATTACAGCAGGGTAAACAGAGGGTGTTGCAAACAAAATTTAGAATTGTAAACCCCATCACTCCTAGATACTCTGGAAAACAAAAGTACAAATGTGTTCAGAAAGGAATTAGACAAAATCTTCAGGGCTACTAAGTTCGTAATTCTACGTGTAGGGAAATCTCTAAAACACTGTTACAGAAGAGGTGACAACATATTGAGAAAGGATCACAGTAAGCATCTCATACTTTTGTCTTTAACAAGTGTACAGATCAGCATTAGAGATAAGCTACTAATCTGGATGCAGTATGGCCATGTGGCCATGCGGCCATGCCTACTTTATTATGGCAGGAGTTCTGCAAAATACTTAATGTGCTCCAACTCCTCAGGCCTAGATATGGCCACTGTTGTAGCAGGGAATTCTCCACAGCCCAAGGCTCACATTAATGAGAGGAATGGTATGGAAGTTACATGCATTTCTTTGTTAGACTGGCAAGCTCTGTTTTGGCTTTCAGTTCTAGCTAAAATGTCTATTAAAAAGAGGCCATAAATACACACAGTTTAGAATAAGGTTTATACAGATCTGACTGAAGAATTTTTAATGAAGAGCTCAATAGGCTGCCAAATGAAATTACCCTCCAAATGAAGGGAAATAATTTAACTCAGAACTGGTTTTCCTGACAGGCTGATGGATAGCAGAATATAGAATTTTAGAAATATGATCCAGTGATATAAATGGAATGCAGGGATCCAAATTCCTTATCTCTGCTCAATGGCCTGTATCAACATTGTACCCCACGGTATAAGCCATCTTAGGGAAAAAGACAGACATAAGAATTGCACACATCAGAAATGTGCGCAATTTGTTGTCTTTTGTTGACACTTATTCATTACAAAAATTACCCAATATGCAAAAAATATTAAAGTATGTTGACTGGAAATATCCTCTCATACTATGATATGAATATATTCTCAAGGTATTTTATATAAAGAGGAGAAAACTTATGTTTTCTATATAAATTAACATTTTGCATTTCTAAGTGTTAAAACTATAAATAGCAACAATCAAATACACATTAATGGATCTCAGCAAAATGCTGAAAGGACTATATTCTTTCCTCATCAGAATCAGTACAATTTAAACCCTGAACGTCAGTGTGACAAGATTTGACAGTAAATTCAAGCAACTTTAAACACAGCTCAAGGGTATCTTTCAAACAGAAAAATCCATTTAAATCAAAGATCATTTAATTTAAATGAAAATACACGTAACTACCTTTGATAAAGTTCGCCTGACATCTTCATGATCCTTCCAAATGGGTTTGATCACAGAAGCACTGTCAGCGCTGTCTATGACTTTCATTACTGTTGACTTCAAGCTCTGATATTCCTTCATCAGATCGATAAGAATGCAGGACTGCTCCTTTCTGTAATGTGAAAAGGCTGTGTTAGCACCATTTGTTATCACGTTTCTGAAGGAAAGAGAATGTGACGTAGTAATTCACCATGGGAAAATCAGGATGCTGTGCTAAACATGTTTTGGGCAGCCAAAGAAATACTAATATTTAGATTTTACAAACCACTGTGGGTCCATACATCTCACTGAAGAGACAGTATATGAATCACCATCTCATATATATATCAGATATCAAAGCAACTGACTTGAGCAAAAGAAAGACAGAAACTGGAATTCAAGCTTCTCACTTGCTAAGCTGAACATATTACTGACTGGAAACCACACTATAATGATGCTGGCACTCGCAGCTCATTTTTATAAGTTGTTTCTTTAACATGGAGTATTTTTTTGGGTTCCTGTGTGATATGGTGTAGGTAATCCTGCTCCGGCAGGGGGATTGGACTAGATGATCTTTCGAGGTCCCTTCCAATCCCTAACATTCTGTGATTCTGTGAAGTAAAGACTAAAGCAGTCCTCCAATTGTCAGATGCATGCTTTTGGGTCTAAAATATTACACTTAACTTACCTGTCATTCCACTGAGAATAGAATAACCTGCTGTTAAGAACAGGCCTAATATTTTTTTCCACCCCCTCTCCAGAAAAGCCAATTTCTGGTCAGGCAATGGACAGAAGAAAAAAAACCGATTCAATCCATTCCTGGTGTTTATACTGAAGAGAGAGAAGGAAGACTAATACTTTGGATATGTTTAGTTGTAGAACAGTGTTGTCAATGAAAGGGATTTAGGAAACATGACATTGCCAAGAAAGAGATCTAATTGCTTTAGGAACTGGCTCTTCTCTGAATGCTCCAAAGAGCTCTCGAAAATAATAACGTTCAGGGGAGTCTAAAATTGTGTTTATATGAGAGAGAAAACAGTTCAAAATAATTAAAATTAAATTCATAATTTAAACAAAAATTAACATTACTTTTATGTTAGAAAGGAATCACAAGGCACTTGAGTATCTTTCAGTTTTAGGTATAAAGATGGCAGCAGCTACCCCAGTATATGAAAATTGGACAACCATTTACCCTCAATAATGCATCTATAAGGCAGGCACAGCTATTTTATGTTTTCTTCACTACCAGGCTGGTACCAAGCAATGGACTTTTTTAAACAAAGCTATCCTTTTCTTCCCCTTAGGTCAGATTTATACATCTCTTAAAAATTCACTAGAAAACCAGACTGAATTCAGCTGGGAAAAACCACCAGAAATGCAATTCATGTAGCTGTGCATATTTTCAAGAGGGAAATGCTACACAGATCTGGTAAAGGGGCAGCACATTTACAAATACCTGTATGGTGTCAATCAAGAAAATAGAATAACAGTACAGTATGTAAACCAAAGGAAAAAAAATAATTTTTTAGCACAAATGAAATTTTTTTAAACCATCGTTCCAGTACACCAACCCAGCAGTTACATGGGGATCACCAAATTGCATATGCCCATTGAAGTATTAGCCAGGCTTAGAACTGTTTTGTTTCTGCACTTATACAACATTTATGTACATTGAGGATGATGTAGTACTGAATGAATCTAGCACTTAATTTTACCATGCAAAATTAAAAAAGAACATTTGAAGAAGTTTTCTTTAAAGATGACGAAGAGGCAGCTAAAACAAAGAAAAAGGTAAGATGAAACTTTCTTTAGTTTCTTTAGTTCCTTTATCATCTTTCATTGATATACAAAACTGTCTTATATCACTGATTATACACTAATGATTGTTATGAGCCTGGTCCCTTGGGCAGACAGAAAGACTTAAATCTAAGAATTATTTAGGACCATTGAATATAGGGTGGTCAGAAACACATATCCAATAGAGAAGGAAAATACATGCTAGAAGGAAAGTATGTGCTAGCTGGAGTGGCAGTGAAATCTCAGTGGAGATCTCTTATCTTTCAGGAGAGTAAACAATAGCATGCAACTAAAAGCTCAGTATATCTATAAGTACTGTCCTGAAGACCTATCTGTGGCTTTACTAATAGTATAATTATAATTGACACACGTATCCTTGTTTATACTGTGTTTTATGTTCTACTCAGTATTTAACATACAAGCCCTGTTTTTTATTTGGATTAATATAGCAAGAAGATATTAAATATAAGTAACCGGGTCTCCTTCCCCCACTAAAAGAACCCTCTCCTTTCTCACCTTAAGTCTAAGATCTACTTACTTTTCATGTATAACTTTCTTGGTATCCTCCCACATTGATTCTAAGTGATTTATCTCTTTGTCAATCTCAGGAGCAAGTGTAATATCTTTTTGGGCTATTTGTTTTGCTTTGTCCATGAGCCACTGGAGTTCATGCTGGTGAGAATTCAATTCTTCATCTAACTGGTTAAAGATCCTCAATCTGCAAGTTAAAAGGCAGGTTTCAAATTTACTTATCTTCACTTTTTTTGCAAGAGAAAAGAGGAGAAAGGAGAATGAAACAGTTGCTGCCAGAGTTACTGTGCATAAAGTTCCCTTTTTCTAACATTTCCTACAATATCTTCAGAAAACAAAGTGTTATCTGGATTTTTTTCAGCTACAACTGCACTCAGAATGTAATTTTTCTGATACATATACAGCTATACAATTATATAGATATACATATACCTTCACCTCACACAGTGAGTTGGAAATATACTCAAGATTAATACTTTATTATAGTAAGTATTTTCAGTTCTTTCAGCATATGTACAGTCTTCAATTCTGTAAGAGTAGAGATAGTTATATGGGTTTTCTAATAGCTGTTTGGAGCTTGGATTCATTCAGACAAAATAAATTTCTGAGACAAAGATTTTCTTGACTGTTCCTTTAATATAAAAGATCAGCAGGACTTGCTAAGTGTTCTGCTCATGTTCTCCCTCCATCCAAACAGCTCGCTCGCTTACAAAATTTTACTAAGTAGATATATGGACTCATATATGCCTGGCAAGAAATAAGGTACCCAGGCAGAAAACTCACACATGCCTCCAGTGCATCATAAAAAGTCTAGAGACTGCAAGCAAATGAAGAAGTGCCAATCTCAAGCATTAATACTGTTTTTACCTTTGCTGGAGGGCTTGTAGTGTTGCCTCCTTCAGGCCCTCCTTGTCAGCCTTTTCCTCAGTATCTTCAATACTCTTCAGTAGCTGTTCTTTACGTTCCATGTAAGAACTTAGCAAGGCTCCAAGAGCTTCTGCCTCACTCTGTTTGGTTCCCAGCAGGTTTTGAACTGCCTCCAGTTCCAAGCACAGATTATCCACCACCATCCTGCAGGAGGTCCTCTGCTCAGAAATGCTGTGTTTTAGATGATACTGGGACTTAGCAAGGGAACCATCCAAACTGATGGCAACAGATTCCAGCTTGTTAAGATCTTGAATAACATCATTGAGTTCCTTCTCCAGTAATTCAGATTTAGCTTTATTCATATTTCCTGTTTTCTCCACTGTCTGCCTCAGCTGGTGGAGCATTCCTGATGCAGCATTATGGAGCTCCAGGAATACCCGCAGCTGATCCAGAGCCTCTTGTCTTTGGCAAGTTATTTGACTTGCCTCCTGGAAGATCTGAAAGCAATCTTCAGTCTTTCCCTGTAATGTCTGCTGGTCCTCTGGGCAGCTGAAAGAACACAATTTATCTACGTGTTCCTTCAGACTTTGTAACTGCTGTTTCTTACTTTCGACTTCCATTGAGTGGTTCTATGGGAAAGAAAGAAAATAAGGCTGGGTTTCTTCTTCCAATCAAAAGCTCAGAAAACATTTCAGTACTAAACTTACGAGCAAAACAAGTACTACTGAGGGGTTTTCAGTAAGAACGTTTCAGTGTTACAATTTTGATTTAAACTAGTAAAATAACAGAAATCTGTATGTGACTGCAATAGCATATCAGTTTTCAAACAAATAAATGATCTCATGATAGTTTTAGATGAATATTTAGCTGAATGCACTGTACAATTTCTCTGTCTTTAATATTTACATCCAGAAGTTTACCTTATTGTGAGATGCAGCCAGTTGTTGATCAGCTGTGTTTATCTCTGAAGTGGCTTGTAGTTCAGCAAGAAACTGCTTAATCCAGTCTGAAAACCTGAGCAGGAGCTCATCAAACTCCCCATGCTCAGCAACAAGAGACTGAAGGAAGTTGATCCTACAGGATGTCAGATGTAAATATGAAAGCACTTGATATAAATTAATCACTTCCCATAATCAAAACCACTGCTGACTGGACAGCATTAAAATCAATGCCAGGTGGAAGGAAAGAAGGAAACATTAATTTATGTAACAAATATGATGACTGCTGTGTTGATTTCTTAACTGGGGAATAACATAACACTTGAATGCACCAGTTTGGTTCTCTCCCGTTTCCACTGTTTTATTCATATCAACTATTAGAAGTGCCCCAAACAATCGAGGTATGTTCTTCAACTTTTCTTCATGGGGGTAGTCCCAGCAAAGAGAATGTTATTGATGGAAGCTAAACTTCAATTTTCAGACATAACAATTCTGTTTGCCCGATCATCTGCAACACTGCATGTAAGGTGAGAGTCCTATGAATTTAGGCAGGGCGTGAGTAGCTGCATGCCCAACTTCCACTGAAGTAAGTGAGGGTCAAGTCTCCTCAGAGGAATAATATTCAAAGGAGGAATGTGTCCAGACGAGTACTCAGCACCTAGCAGAGTGCTAAAGCTTCTAAACCTTGACCTTAAAAAGGGCCTTGTCATTTACCTCCCCATTTCCCTTAGAAATTTCTTTCCATAATTTTCAACATGAAATGCTATGTTGAAGATCATTATATTGTAAAACAATTATATTGACAAAGCACCTAGAAGATGACATCATTGACCAGGGTCTGTTATTTAAGCTCTTTTACAAATAGTAAAGTGTGTATGTTCATCACCAAAATAACTGAAATCTAAATATATGATAACATACAGTTTCAAAAAAGGAGATAGTGCTCCCGAGCCTAACAATTGAGCATTTATATTATTTATGGCAAATGAAAATTTCAAAGTAGGTTTAAAAAGATAATAGTGTGGCTTCGCACAAGATAAAGCATATAACTGAAAAAATGAAAAGCAGATATTACAGATTTTGGAAGTAACTTAGGAATTTACTTGGGAAATTGTAACTGAGGAAATGCAACGTTATCTTCATTTGCTTCCCCACGCTCCTTCAAACAGAACTCTTCTATCAAAAAAATGGGGAGACATTACGCCAAAAGCGCAGCATGATTAATCTGTGGGATTCCCCACACCCCATTCCTGGGAGCTCAGGGTTCCATACGAATCTTAAACCTTTGTTTTTCTAATGGTAATACTGCAAAAAATTATGTTTCAGGATTGGGATTTCTCATCTGGATATTGTTACTCTCATTTAACATGTAAAAAACATTCCGAAGCACAAACCTTTTATCAACAGTTTGTGGTAAAGCTTTCCATCTCTCATCCAGGTCTTCAAATTTTTCTTTTATTGTCTCCACACACTGTTTGGAAGCTGTTGGGAATAGTGACTCATTTAACTGTAATATGCTCGCATAGACTGAAGCACGGGACTCAATATCTTCTTGCAAATCCTGGGAAAACAATGGAACGTACAGCCTTTAGATTAAATATGGCATCATATTATGCAAAATAACAAAAATAATAAAAAAATCAGCTAGAGATTTCCAGTACACCACTTTGAGACAAGGGAACGAGCACAGTCAAATCCTTGGAGGAACTGAGGTCTATCAGGACAAGCTGGTACTTAACACCTCACAGACAGCTAAATCTGCAACTGTAATTCAGTAAGGATTCATAAAAATTTTTTTTTCTCGTTTAGAACAAAGTGCAACCTTTCCACACAGCTCTACTGTATGATGAATGTGGCTAAAATCACAACTAAGTTTTGCAATATATTTTGCGTGCAACAATAGAATTGTGAGGAAATGTTGCAAATTGGCCCAAACAAAAACCAAAAACCCAAAATAATTTTCCTTCTCTGCAGTAATATTTAAAACAGAAATTACAAACTCATTGGCTTCATGGAGGATGTAAAAAATGCTACATTTGGCCAACTGCTTCATATTAATCTAAAAAGAAACGATAAAAATTCCAAGGGAAGGCATACTTTAGAATAGGATGAAAGTCTTGTGTTTAAAAAAAAATCAGAAAACAGACTTTCATTGTGAATTCAAAACCTTTGAGCATTTTGTCATCTGAGCAACTTTCCTCACATGCAAAAAAAAGGGAAGTAGCATTGTCTAACAAAGGAATTTCTCTAGAGAAAGGATCCTTTGGCAAGCAAACCAGTATCCTTCCTTGGCAAATAATAGGATATACCAGGGCATTATTTTTTTTGAGCTGGCATATTATATTTGCAAATAACATTCTTCCTGACATAACAACAGTGATAATGTAATACTTCCCTAGGACATTTCCAAAGCCCAGAATCAAAGTGACTTTCCAGACTACAATTGAGCAAGTCCATCTTTAAGACGCAGAAACAAACCAGGAAATGTCGGGGGGAAAACTTTCAGTTGAAATGTACCTGCAGTGACTGCAGTTCACCTTGCAGTTTAACTCTGTCGGCAGAAACATACTGCTCTGAAGGCCTGGCTCTAGCCTCACACCCCTCCAACCAGGTCAGGAAGGCAGACAGCTCCTTCTCCTGCCTAAGAAAATGACAACACAGAGTTACCAACTCAAGTCATCCCCTCGGTCTCACACACTAACCGCAGGAAGGTCTCTGTGTCCATCATAACAGATGTAAGAGTCTACTCACTTCTGCCACTGAGCCAGAAGAGTCTCTAATAAGGTCTGTTTCTCTTTAGCATTTTCTAGCACCTTTTCATATTTCTGCTGTAATGCTGCAACCTCCTGAGCAGGCTTTTCTTTGTTGGCCACCTTTCGGGCAGAGGCTGAGAGAGAGGCCAGAGTGTTGCTCAGTTTTTCCACAATATGACAAAGGTCCTAATGAACATGTAAAAGAAACAGAAGTCACATACATAAACAACAGAGCTATGGTAATGGTGGTGGGAAAAATTCTGTGCTTCTACTTGAAGTTTGAAGCAATGATACATCCACCAGATCATGAAGTAACTGCATTGCTTACGTTTTGCTCAGATCTATCCTAGATACACTTGTCCCAAGCATATCAATCAGCTAGCTTGTAGTGGGGAAAGACTTTCCTAAGAACAGTGCTAAAGAGTGAGCAACAAAAGGGTCAGATCTTCTTAACAGGCATCTGACACAACATGATCATTTATGACCTTATTGCCGTCTACAGCTACCTGAAGGGAGGTTGTAGTGAAGTGGGAGTCGGCCTCTTCTCCCGGGCAACTAGTGATAGGACAAGAGGACACAGCCTCAAGCTTCGCCAGCGGAGGTTCAGGTTGGACATTAGGAAGAATTTCTTTTCAGAAAGGGTTATTAGACATTGGAATGGGCTGCCCAGGGAGGTGGTGGAGTCACCATCTCTGGATGTGTTTAAGAAAAGACTGGACATGGCACTTAGTGCCATGATCTAGTTGACAGGGTGGTGCCAGGGCAACAGTTGGACTCGATGATCCCTGAGGTCTCTTCCTCCCTGGTTGATTCTGTGATTCTGTGACAAAGCTCCAAATTTCCTAACATCTGTCTAAGAGTTGCTCTAATGTATACATATACAGTAAATATAAAAGCTCACTTCAACATGTGAGGACTGCCAGACTTGCAGCCCATGTCATTACATGGGAGAGGTAGGGAACAGTTACTGTGAACTTCTGTCAGCATTAGCTAAAGGTCTTTTGCATAGAAATGGCATCTGACATTGACTAGACTTTCCAGTGTTGCCATTTCTAGAGAACTTGGAAATTTGTTCATATGAAAATTATTGAAATGTAGTACAATGAGTTAGAAAAACACAAAATGAAATACATTTAAGATCACTAAAGTTCCAACTCACAGGTGTGCAATAATAACAGTAGTAACGGTTATAGTTACAATCATGAAAGAAATCATACATAGGAGGAAATGTGAATTATACAGCAATAAGCTGATGATATTTAAACTAAATAATATAAAAAAATTTCACATTAAGGCATTGAATCATCATGAGCCTGCAGGCAGGACAAGAGTTTACAATAGCATACTCATCATATTCATACTGTTTAAAAGATAACAATAATAATAATTACATCTGCTGTCTGAATAAATTCTCCATATGTGAAATTTTTTTCCTCAACAAGTATCAAGCATTTTTGAAGCAGACAGGCCAGGTCTTCCTTGCATATAGCTTTTGCAAGTAGTTACCACTAAGTTCAGAAGAAATTATATGTATTTTACTGCAAGAACAATGTGACTAAAAGCTTTTACAATATTTTCTTAGAGAGGAAGATAATGATTATTGTGGGAAGAACACATCACAAATTTATAGACACTGACAAAAATGCTACACCAAATTCCCTGAGATTTGGGTTCTTTTGTAGTTTGAATACCAGTGCAATGTTTCTTTTCGTTTTGTAATGGACTGAACCAAATGTCCAAACACCCGCGGATTTCTGGCATCACAGATAAAAGTTTGTAATTTGAAACTCTGTCCAGTCTCTTCATTGTCCAAGAAAAACTACTTCCAAGGAGAATTTTTTTTTTTTTTTAAATCACAGTTCTCTATACCAAGACCCAAGTTTCATGAAAATCTTCCAGGAAAAACATCTAACAAACAGGCATGTTTCTTATCTTCTATTTTTCATAGTGTTTTAGATGCATAAAATTGAAAACAAGAACCTGAAAGATTAATTCATACTTTTATGCTTTCCTTTCTCTAGAGTGGGTAAAAAACCCCTCCAAGCCCGTCTGAAATGGTGAGAAGAAATAGCTGAGGAAGCCTGCTTAAGCCTTCCCTGGGGCTGCCCACCCCAACAGGCAGCCCTTGCCTCCTCCTGGTTCCACCCTGGGCTGTGTGGCATCAGGCAGTCCCTGGTCTGGAAGTTATTGGCATTTCTGTGAGGAGGTCAGTGTGGCACCATTTCCCTGGGCTCAATGACAGGAATCACTGGACACATGCTCACCGTGAAATCCTGAAGGGCTGTGTACGTTTCTGCTGATGAAGAGCACGATGTGAGGGGCTCAGATAGCTTAGCTTCAAATTCAGACACTGCCTGCTGTACCTATGAAGAAAAGGCAAACCAGAGAGTTTAAAACCAGCAGGAAATACATAAATTATGTTTTAAATAACATCTTTTAAATATTTAGTGCTAAGAGAATACTATATCCTAAGCTTTTGTAGTGATGAGTGCCTTTTGAAGTTAAAAGATGCTAACTGTGCTCAGCTCCTTGTGACTGGGGCAATAATAACATTTAAATTATTTTCCTTATGACCTACTAACAACCCAAGATTGAGGTTGAAGTGTCTGAAAGAAGTATGGATGTAGTTTATTAGTGCAATATCCAGGAGAATCACTTAGGTTTTCTAGAAGACAGCATATTTTTTTGAGTGTGTATATTTTAGTGTCTCCCTGAACCTACCTTTTAAGTCATTCAATGCACAAATTTACGTATAGAAGTCTTGCAATTACCTCACAAATCTACTCATATATACTAGTCCATCCTAGTGTAATATGCATTTTTTATTAAATTTTGGAAAAATAAATAGTAATTCAATAAATTACTGCAAACGATCCATTAGATTTTGCAATGTCTACCTGTTTAAGACTTTCTTCATATTTCTGCTGTGCTGATGCATTCCCCGTGATTGTTCCTTCCAGCCTCTGTGCATGATCTCTTAGCTCTTCCCAATACCTTTTGGCCTGAGTCAGTTTGGCTTTAATATGTGCACATTCTCCAGAGGTAACAAACTGGGAAAAAGACTCAGCTTCCTCTTCTAGTTTTGAGACTCCAGTTATTTTACCATCTATTTCTTTATTAATAACCTAAAATGTAAAGTAATAGTAAATAAAGAAGCAGAATAGGTTTTTAATTATCAGAATAATATTTTCTACTTCCTTCTTTTACCGGAGCTACTAATATTTTTCATTGAAAAAGTAAATAAGAGGAGAGTTCACTGACCACTTGAAATAACTAGTTATAAAGTCTTTAATATGCCCTGTAAATTCCCTTTTTCTTCCTGAAATTAGCACTGGAAAAGGTTTAAAAAACAGCCTGCCCTAAAAACAGTGTCTATCAAGAGGAATTAGAATTGCCTACGGAGCATATTTTCATATGGTTCATATTTTAGCGTCTCTTACTTCACAGCAAATTGATACACAACTCCCTTAAAGATTCAAAATAAATACAAGACAGAAAAAAGTAAGTGTCTAAATGAAACCAATATTGTTAAGGAGCTGAACCCTAACAGCTGATTACTTGTGTTTAATAAGTTTTCATGCACTTACAAAATAAAACATGCTATGATTTGAAAACCAATATAGATTGTTTTCATTTTCTAATTTAAAATTCTATGGTACAATAAAGAATAAATTAAATTAGATGATAACATAGGGTGAGTGTGCCCTCAGGCAGAGGATTAAATAAAGAACTAATTACAGTCTAAATAGGAAACCATGAAACAAGAGTGATAATGGCCTTTGGTACTTTTCACCTGTCTTCTACGTCAATTAGTAAATGCATAAAGACAAACTATCACTAGCTTTACATTTCATCAGTTGCATGACAGCAACTGTCTCCTTTTTTTTGCACTTGTTTTTATTGCAAATTAGAGGCAAACCTGAGAGCTACAACATCCAAGATGGAAACTTATGGTGTTTCACATTCAGTGGCTATTTATTCAGTAAGCATCGGTGAACTTGGAAATAAGATTTTTTTCACAACAGAATTCTTCTAATTTCTGCTGATGTAGCATGTCCATGGAGCTCTTCTCAAAAGCAATGAAAAACGCTCATTGGGCGGGAATTGAAAGAGCCAAGAGCGCTCTTTGAAATTGAACAGGCAATAGCATTCTCAGATATGAAAATGTTAAGATATGTATGTATATGACATCAACCAAAAACTTTCCTGAAAACGATCTCTCAAAAGCACAGAAAGAGCCTACCTTCTTCTATAATTGTAATAAAAATATGGTATTTTGCTTGCCGTTATAAAGCTCGGGAGTGGCTTACTGCAACACTTGGAGTCTAGAATTAGCAGGGTGACAGTACGGAAAAAAATGTGGTGCTGTAAGCATTTATAGTGTCTCTTTACACAATATATTCTGAATTAATTTGGATTACAAAATATCTTTTTTGCATGAGAATACGGTGCTGAGGAAAAATACCAGATTTGCAGCCCTGAAGCTGAAATTATCTAACAATGCAGCAGATACAAATGAAGCAGCGCTTTTCTACTCCCACGTTATTCTGTTAAATTCACTCCGTTACATAAAAGAAGGTGGATAATTGAGGCCTTCAAACTCTCACTGAGTCTGCCAGCAATGGCAACTACTTGTGATAACTGTCATTTTGTCCACCAGGAATTTCAGAGAAATGTGTAGGTCTCTGCTGAAGTGATCAGGGTTTTGCAATCTGTGTCACCAAAAGTAGACTATTACCACTATGTATGATAATTACATTCAGCTAACCCCAGGCTTTTTGATTTGGTCAGCCAAAGATATCAAGGAACACACCATTTCTTTTTTTTTGGAGCATTTGCCTCATATTGCAATATTCCTTACCAATACGCTGTATTAGAAAATATGAACCAAGTATGCTGATTAGCGTTGTGACACAGATTAACTCAGCAGGAAACTCACAACAAAACATAACAAATCCTTCAAAAACAGGCACAAAGCAATACTGCTGAAGACCTCCAGCTATGTCCACGTATCGGAGGTTAGATGACTCATTTCGCATATCACAGTTCATAAACTGGTTTGTTCATCTGAGTAACAATGATGTACCCTAAGCTTTATCTGGAGGATTTTCTCTGCTTTACATCTGTTCACTCAGACATTTGTAAAAATTACCTGCTGACCATTTTCTTGCTGTTACGATGTTTAAATGAAGAAAGCTTATGTTGGCATTTTCAAAAACTTGCAATGCAGTGTAAAAATTAGTTTATCTGCATATATAGCAAGGAACAGCCTTTCTGGGAAATTGGCCTGAATGGACTAATAGGGCTTAACTAGGATCCATTTAGGCAGACAAGAGCTGTTGTCACACTGTAATGCAATATTAGTATTATTTGATACACTTACTTTCTGTCTTAAACCTTTGAATCATACCTAGTAACTACTGAAAATTACAGCTATGTGACAGTGTATGCCAGTGGAATAAATGCATGTATATTATTTCACAAGGAAACTGGTTTTGAATTGCTGTGGTGATGAAGCAAGAATTCAAGCATTGTTTTATTCTTCAATGATGAAATCAAGAGATTTTATTTATTTGGTGTACGTAAAGTTGTGATCAAATTAAGAACAGAAAAATCTGTTGATAAACTGTTTCTGTTACATGAAACAAATGCCTTACGGGATCCTTTGGAAATACTTAGTGTATCTGGTCCATGGCTGCAAGCAGCTGCACACCTGTGCACTTTCTGAAGAGCAAGTAGGTCACAGAATACAGAAAATGGCAGCATGCCCTGCATACTGAAAAACTCTGTCCCCTTAGAAACACACAGTTTCAGAGAAGGTGCGTTTTCATTTGTGGGAGGATATGAAGTCAGCCCCTGAAAAGCAATGCTTGGAGACAATATGCACCTCAGTTAGCAATAAGAAACTAAAACACTATGTATCTACAGGAATGTACACAGAATTTAAGACAGTGTAAATATAATAGCAATAAATGGTATGTAGCTTTGCAAGCTATCAAGAGCAATAGTTCCTTTATTATTTCAGCATAAAAGATACATAAATCAAGTTATAACTTTAGCTTGCAAGATTAAAATCAAGTTCTATATCCACTAGCTGATGTATGTTTTAAAATAAAAAAGCTTTATATACCTTGTATTTATGTAGCTATTTTGTACACTAGTTGATATTACTCAAAAAATAAGAAAAGTATAAATTTAACAATGTTTTTATCCACAGACACAAAGTTTCCATATATGTAAACTAACTGCTAACAGAGAAGGTGGCCTAAAAGTATTTTCCTTTAGTTTATATAAATTTTATTACTGCTTGTTATACCCATGTACAAAGCGTGCCATCATTATATCATGGTAGTTCTGAAACATGTAAAATGTCTATTCTCCCTTTTGGCCTCTAGCAAAATGACAGATAAATAGACTTTTAATGCTGGACATAAGAAGGACTAATCACCTTGATTTGGCTCATCTGTATGTCCAAAGGAGATGATGATGTTTCCAAAGTTTCCAGTTCTTTTTCTTGTTCAGCTATCCAGATGGACAGAGCTTCAAAATTATTGCCAAAATGATCCCACTTGTTTTTCATCATTTCCATGCTTTTAATACTAAAATTAACCAAATTAATTAGAGAGAATAAACAGTTTAATATAATGAAGCTGCCCATATTCTTGCTAGAATAAAAATGTAACTTATTCAATCTACAGGAGAGTCATTTTAAAAACTTCTGGGTTTTAGAGGACCAAGTTGTGTCCCTAAATTAAAAATTGGTTCTCTCTTAGACAGCACTCAAAGCCAAACAATTAAATTAGCCATAGTGGGGACACCGAGAGGTGACAAAGAGTACAGCTTCATTCATCGGCTGTACATCAAGAATCTCACCATATCAGGAAGAGAGAGGAAAAGTAACATAAATATGATTTCTATGAAATAATATGGAATTAGGATTATATCAGATATCTAAAAATTGAGATAACTGATATATAGATGTTAGTCATTTAGTCACTAGAAAGGAATAATTGAAACCAATGTATTGTGGATATATATATATTCAGCAATGCTTGACTGCTTTATTAAACTTGTTTTTTTATAACAGCAATCTGCCCATCTTATAGGAAGTCTGTGTTTTCTGAGGCAATGATTTCATATCAAGCCAAAGAATCAACAACAGATATGACTCAACTACCTCAAAGTTAATAGATTTATATTCCTGGGGACATATGTTACAGGTATGTTAAACAGAGACAGATTATGACTGATTCTTGTCAGTCATATGTTAGATAGCAAACAAAGCACCTTTTTTTGTCACAAGTAAGAAGTCTAAGGTCCTTATAAGGTCTAACAGCACTAACTTCTAGTATACAAGTTTCTGCCTCTTTCAAGTCATTGTAAAGAAACCACTGCTAATGCAGGCCCTACACACAGCTTGCAAAACACACATTTTCTATTTTACTGAAGATATTAAGATTTCATCAGAAAAGTTTGAATATTGCAAAATTCCAAAATACATTTTTCTTTTAAATATAGCTTTAAAAACCATTCCATGTTTAAAAGTTTTCGCTTTATTTTCTTTTTTTCCCCCTCATTAAAGCTAGAGGAAGCTTTAAGAAAAGATGAAGTCTAAAAATGTAAAAATTCACCTTTTATATTTTTTCTTATTTATTTTCAAAACTTAAAAAAAAAGCTATGTCAACAGCCATTTACTGATAAGAATGTATTCAAATTCAAGTTACTTGCAGGAAAATAAAGTGCAAAAATATTTCACTCAAGTCCAGCCCAAGAAAATACAGCTGGAAATCAGAATCAAGGGACCAAATCAGTGGCACGAAAGATGAAAAACCTTTGCCTTTGTATCTGCCTTCCTTATAGTTGTAAGAAAGCTGCAGACTGTAAAGAATATAGTCCCAAACACACTGCACAGCTACGCATGATCTTGGAAAACATATGTGCTAAGTTTGCTCTGGAGCTGACTGTGGAGAGCTGCTCAAACTTTTCTTTCACTTTCCTGTTCATTGGCATAGTCTGTATTATATGTATTTGGAATTCCTTCTCTTTAAATTACTCGGACAAGATTTTTATTGATGATGCGAGTTACAACATAACTCTTACACACTGATTATATGTTCTGTAGATTCACTACAGAGAGTTGTATATATTTGTAAATTTTGCAGAAGGGGTTTATTTTTTTATTATCTGTCACAGTACCAGAGACATTCTGTACAATCCATACATTCAACTAAAACCTATTTCATATCTACGTTGAAAGGGGATATAAATGATGGCTTTTATTTAAAAATAGATGACATTATTAAAAAAGTGAATATTCACTGTTGGAAGGATGAATTCCTTGAATTGAAAAATCACACTAGTTTTCTCTCTAATATTGGAGAAAACTATGTATAAATAGAAGTATTAAGATATGGTAGAATTTGGCTGCAAATCACTGTAATATTTCATATTGGAGAAAGTGTTATGTAAAAAAATTAGACCATCAATAATCAGAAAGTTACATCTGCTGCAGAGGCTAGTTATTCTGTTTTACAACTGTTCTTTTACATCGGGAAGAAAATGGCACCAAATCAAAGTCACAGTAGCGTGACAACGGTCAATAGGGGAAAAAAAAAACAGTAATGTGGGCATTGCCCTTCGCTCATATTCAGTCAGAGGTGGTGGTACCTGCTTAAACTTATACAGCAAATTATTCTACATAGTAATTCCAGTAAGACAACATAGAATTGGCACATATATCCATGATTTGTGTATCAGATCTATTATATGCAAAAATACCAATTTCCTACACACATATAGATGTATGTGTATATAGATAAAATGAGAATAGCAACAGCTGAAGTTGAGTAACTTGAGTTCAACTACTGAGTCACTCACTTGAGAAAAAGGATGAATTTTTTACAAATACAAAAAACTACAAATATTTACAGGATTTAACAACACTTGGAGTTTGAACTTTCAATTTTTAAACAAAATTTGGCAAACGATGCCTTTGTCATTTGCAGCAGCAGAAGCAGCTTTTGATATGGCCCATGAAGTAAAATCTGGGCATTCAGCTAAGATGAAGGCACTTCTTGACATTCCTATGGAGAAAGTAGAATACTGAAAACCGAGGCAAATATGGTAAATGTGCTCTACTCATTCTTGCACTGAGATTTTTCTTTCTAAGAGTCTAGTACCTCAAGAATAAGTTTAATTAATCCTTCTACACAAGACTGGTGCTTAAAGATAAGTGAGAGGTTAAATGTAACTAACAGTGGTTTTATAAACTGCGTATTATTAAACAAAGATTTTGTTTATTTGCACACATTCTTTTGACATATTTGATACTATAACCTGGTTACTATGCCATGGCAAGCTGTAAAGATGGAGCTGATGAGACAACACAAAATGCTGACATGGTATTCTAGAAATCTGATACAATCTTATACTGCAGAATAAATATTAAGACTTGTTCAGAACATACTCTTCTTCAAGAGTAACTTCCACTTTTTTCACTTGTTCTTGAATTGATTTTGCCTGCTGTTGAAGGGACTGCTTGTTCTTTGAACCAAGCTGTATCTCAGAAGAATTCTTCACCAAATTCTCAGCCTGCACTGCCATTGCTTCAGTTTGTTTAGAAAGTTCCTGTAAGGATGCAAGACACATTAATACAACTATAAGCAGTTTCATATATTTATACAAAAAGGATTTTTCCTCAGTGTTGGTGGTTAGAAAAGTTATCTGTGTCCTATATGTATATTTTGAATTTGTAAATATATAAAAACAACCTCTGAAGAAAGTTATTTTCATGTTGCATTTAAGAAATGTTCATTTGAGCAAACTAGCTTGCATAAAATTTAGCAAGGGAGACTATATGTCCAGAAGTTTTTAACTCAACCAATCAAAATTTATTCTATACCTCTTCAAGAAATTTATTTGTGAATTATTGAAGAATATATGCATCCTTATTTAATCTTTATGTCCTACCCTTTACAGAAAGGATTTTGCAGTATCCTGTAGTTTGTAATCTCACTTTGTTTAGCAACTATGTTCTGTCACAAATGGTAAACCCATACACCAGAACAATGGATGCTGAGCATAACCAAGATATGTATAATTTAGTATCAGATTCATCAAAGGATAAAAACAGTATGAAAAGGACAGCACTTAGGAAAGCCAATCACTACTATTCTTTATTAGTAAATAAATGGGCTGGGATAATTCTGTGTTACTAAGGCCAAGTGACATGTTGTGGCTGATGTCTATATTGTAGAAGTCTCTCTCTTTTCTCCTCAGGGCTAAAAGAGTGCTAGTTGGCACTGTCCACATCACCTTGGCCAAAGAGCACACTATTGATGTTGATATGCCAGTGCTTGACACTGTTTAGCTTACTAGTATAGATGATTACTGACCATAAAATGGGAAGTCCTCAAAATGATTTTACCTTCCATATGTGCACTTCAGATGCAGATTTTGAGTAATTCTTCACGATCTTCTCATAAAATAACTTTTTACCTCTAAACAGTTTATGCAGTCTTTAGTCTGTATATGCAATTTGCACCAGCATTAACAGAAAACCATGCAAAAAGTGAAGGCAATACGCTCACTATGTGTTAACAAGCAAGACAGAAAGATATCTCAGTTGCTGTATTTCCCACAGTGAATACCTTTGTCTGATCCAGTTCTGAGGAGAGGCTCTCTAAACTGCTAAAGTTTAAGATACGTTCAAGTGCAGAGCTTGCTTGATTGAGGTATTTTACTACTGTTTCTTTGTCCCTTTCAAACTGCTCCCATTTATTTATTGTGACCTACAAAAACAAACAAACAAACCCAAAACAGGAACAAAGACAAAAAGATCAAAGGGGAGAAAAAAAGAATTCCACATAAGTTACTGAAGAAGGAAAAAAGAGAAAGACTTGATATAAAATAATACAATTTCTCCTGAAATGCCATCTACTCTACAGATGAAACTGTTCTGAACCCAATAAAAGAAACGTTTTCCCTTGAATTTTCACTGATTCATACTGTGCTGTGCTAAAAAGCACTGTTCTCTAAGGTGTCAGCAATATTTAAATATTATATTTGAATGTCCTATAAGAAGTATGAAGTAATAAATGCAGATGCTTATGCTCATGGTGACAGGTAGTCAACAATACCTAAAAGAATTTTCAAGTTCTCTAATGAAATAAATTACTGTAAAATGGTAGAAGAGAATCCCTGCTCATAGGAAACTCACACATAGGAATCTATTTGTTCTTTTCTGATAATGTAAAATTTTGATTAACATACAGCATTTAATTACCAGTCACAAGAATTATGACAGTATAAACAAATACTTTCTTGATTCTGAAGTAAAGCAGGCCTGAGTTAAGACTTTATACATGGGATCTGTCACGGTTTAAAGCTGGGCCGGCTGTCCTGTCTGCTCCTCCCTGCAGGTGCAACCCCCCTTCGGCTCTTCACTCATAAGCAGTGAGGAATTTAGCAGTGACCTTGGTTTCTCTAAGACTAATTGGCCTGGTTTGGGCCAAACCAGGACAGATTACTTAGAAAAAAAATCGGTTTCAATGATAAATTCTTAAATTAAGAAGTTATTTGAGCTCTATCGATCATGTTTTTCATCTTGTGTTTTATCATGGGAAGTAGTTTTGATGACATTAAACATTTGTGTGAAATAGTGGACAGCTGTATTACCACTCTGCTTAGAGAAATGTAAAGGACAACTCAGGTATGGCTGGAAGAAGCCGTACATTCTAATCCCAGTTCAGTCAGTGATTAGTTATACAACCTGGAGCAATCCATTTGATTTCTCTGTAACTTTTTTCTTCCTTCTTTAAATTTAGGATGACAGCATGTATTTCAGACAGTGGTTGTGAGGATTATATTTACACATCAGGTGTTATTAATCTAATAGCCAGCCTAAAGACGCTCAATTAAAGGGCAATGTCATCTTTAGTAACCAGAGGAGACAGCCCATCTAAAAAATAATTCACAGATAAATTATTTAAAATATCTATTATGACTGAATAGTTGGGACTTCTAAGCACTTCCAAACAAAATGCTGTTTCTTTATTAATTAAGAAGTATCTAGCATCTTCAAGAAGTTTTCATGGAGGTACTGATCAAGGAAACCCCAAGGACCAAGACTCAGAGGTGAGAAAGTGAGCTCAGTTTTTATATTTAAAAAAATATTTTTTACTAAGTTAAAAAAAAAAAAGAAGAAGAAGGAAGCACAGGTTTTTTATTTCTACTTGCAAAGGACCTACCTGCAGTTGCTCTTCACGTTTCTCCATAGTCTGCTGCATGTTCTCCAATGTTCCTTCCAGCTTTTGTAAATCCTCTTGCATTGTGCTGGGCAGTCCACCTTCAATATGCAACTGTTTAGCTTGGGAGATCTGCTGTTGCACGTCTTGCCTCTTCGCATGGAGTCTCCTTGTCCTTTGCTAAAAGGATTCATGCAACAGGAATGATTAGACTTTTTAGCTCCTTTGGGAAACTGGCACAATTAAACCACTTTCTGCTTTTGCAGGGGTACTCAATGAGAATAACAGACAAAGGGATAAACAGTGGCAAGTATTCTTGAGAGTCTCATATACTCATCAAGTATATGCTTTGGGTTCTAAAATGTGTAAACAGCTTTTGTGGCATACAAATGGGAGAGAAAGAGTGACAGTATGGCCACTAATCCAAAGCAGTATTTTAGAAAGCAGAAGCCCCAACAGCTGAGCAATTGTAGCAGTAGCCACAGGTGCACGTATTCCTCATGACTGCCTGGAAGCATCCAGGTCTGCTCTGCACTCTTTGAGGCACAGGTTGGAGCCTCAGATTGATCAAAGCAATATATCAGTCTTCATTAGAGAGCTGTAGGGGGACAGCCAAGTTGCATAACTCTTTCTTGGTGCATTTTGCTTTGTAGCACTATCAGAAACTCCTAACACTACTGTCCCTAGCCTTGCTAGGTAAGCTCACAGCTCCCTGCTCAGTTCTACTCTGGGTACCTTCAGGTCTTTATTAAAGTCTGTTTTTACGTTAACAGACTCCACATCAAAAGAAGAGTCTGAGAACTCAAGGAGAATTTAACTATTCCTAATACGTCTCCTATGATGGATAAGGAATGTTGAGTATTGAAAGAACAAATATGAACCTTAACACATACAATAGCTTTTACAAACACCAAAGAGTTTTAGATAAGACAGAGGTAAGACATAGTAGTGCCTGGTCAGAAAATAAGACATGTTTGACCTTACAGAAATAGATGTTAATATAAAACACTTATATAATGCCCAGACATTGTCAGTAAATTATTCTTATTCTTATTAGCTTTGAGCAGGCCTCAAAGTTAACTTCCCATATTCGGCCTTAAAACCCATTTGTGCTGTATACAACCCATATGATTTATTATTACTGTAGCCTGCAGATGTTTTGATCTATTATCAGTGCATTAAAAGCCTCCTGTTCTACTCCTACAGACTGGAGGCCAATATGCCACTGCAGTAGCTACCTAGAGGAGGAGATGAGGCTAGAGGTACAGATCTCTGCTCCAGCATTTAGATTTGGGGCCACATCAAAGCTGTTGGAGTCGAGAAATTTCCAAAACCAGGATCAGCCCAAAGCTACCATGATCAAATCTGACACGCAAACTTTAAAAAGGTAAAAAGAGAGAGACTACATATTTGCAGAGTACACTTACTCAAACTTTAAAGTAAATGAAGCCTGTTTTTCAGATGTTCTGTGCCCAAAAAACCCACGTGAAATAAAAGGATATTCACTAAAAGTTGAAAACCAAGCTCATCTTTGGGCATTAACATTTGAAAAATACTGAGTAGTTTTTTCATTATAGGAAATCAACACTAGGCCATATGAGACCATTTCCTTTATAACCTTTTCAAGTTTAAATATAGAGTTATGCTAATGGACATAACAAAATTTAGTTATTACATACATTCTA
Organism: Nyctibius grandis; assembly: GCF_013368605.1. Taxonomy (NCBI): domain Eukaryota; kingdom Metazoa; phylum Chordata; class Aves; order Nyctibiiformes; family Nyctibiidae; genus Nyctibius; species Nyctibius grandis. The sequence goes on from NC_090658.1 coordinate 58,347,715, forward strand.
TCTTAAAAAAAAAAAATCAAATATGGACATGAGTAATTGCCCCACCTGATGATGAAGCAGTAGCTGCTGAGCTTGTGATAAACTTTCTGTATCCAAGATCTTTTCAGCCTCTGCTTGGACTTCTTTAGAGTTGTTGATTAAGTCTTCAATTGCACTTTTAACTTCTTCTTTGTACTGGACACAGTCTCCAACAGTGCCTAATGTCTTTTCAATCTACAATTACAGATATCTTTTAAGTATTTCATGTTGAAAGGCACATCTATATTTTAAGGGCATATTTATGTTTGGAATATTTTTTTAAAAAATCTAGTAAATTGTCTAAATTCAAAACATTTTTGTCTCCAGCATTCTTAACACACACCTTTAACTTTACATTGAAAGAGTGACTGTAGACTTAAAATGTGACTCAGAAGACCTTTGTCTTGTTTAGCCTTACTTCCTATTACATTGCCATATGGTAAATAGCTGTCGGTGACAGCCACTTACTGGTGATCACTTAGAAAATACACACTGTCCTCACCCTTGCAAGCTGACCCAGATTCTGAAATACCTGTGCTACTCAACTCACAAAAAAATCTTGCTACCTTTTGGATCTTCTAGAGCAATGCCCTGGTGAATCACAAATACATTAAAAATGCCCTGCTACCCTGGTTTTATCGACCACAATTTGCACGTGGTGCAATATCCAGTCTCAGCAGAATTTTATAAAGAAAAAAGATGTATCTATTCCACATATCAGGAAGTTCTTCCCTCTTTGCATGATTCAGCTAACTACTTGTAGCTGGTTCTCAGTACAGGCTCTGTTCCTCAGGCAGTTCCTGTGTTTTAAGGTTTTAATCATAAAAAGTATTCTAGAACTAAGAAACTCCTTTCTTTTCTTCCTCCCTTCCTTTCTTTCTTTCCAGTCCATATTAACTTTGGAGGGTCATTCAGATTCAAGCCATTCTCTTTCCTGTTATATAAATGTTTATTCTTTACTTCCCAAAAAACATTGCTGAACTCTGGAAATATCCAGTATCAGTCCTTGTCTAAACAGTCTCATCCATCTGATTAACAAGCTGTAAATTCAGCTGTAAGGAGTATTCAGACTTCTAAGAATCAGCAGTCTCTTAACTATAGTATAAAGTGTCATTTAGATTATGCTTTTAGATTCAAAACAAGCTTGGATCCCAGTTCTTATTTTCTTTTTTTACCTATATGAACCTGTGCTCCCTTTAGTTCTGACTTTTGGAGGAAACAAAAAGCAAAAGTACTCCAATACAAAATAACAATAAAAAGAAAGATATCTTAAATTTTTTGCAGTCACTTGGAAATCAGAACATTGGTTCCCCCAACTTTCCAAACACAGTTTTCACACCACAGAAGTTTAGAGATGTTTCAATGGAACTTTTATATATTTGGAATACCTACAAGGCCTCCACAAGAATCAATATTATCAATGGAATTTGAAGCCCGAACCCTTTCTCTGTCCTGAACTCTTTTTTTCAAATGGCTCTGTTCCACCTTCTAAGTGTAAGATGTTCTAAGTTTCTCCTGATCTTTCTTCTTACTGTGAAAACTGTGAACCAGTAAGTTCCCTGACATCCCATGGAACTCAAGGGTTCAGTGGATTCTAAGAGGTTTTGCTTATCAGTTAGAAACTTCCCATGATTTCAGCAGTTACAGTATCTCATTATCATTCAGACCTCAGAGAACTGCAGCCTTTTCCATGCCAATTCAGTGCATAATAGACATCCTTAATGATTTGAAACTACCTCACAGTAGTACCTTTATTATTTCAGCATAAAAGATACACAAATAAAGATCAAAGTCAAATTCTATATCCACTAGCTAATGTACATCATGGTTTTGCCAATGTTCACTAAGAGCTGATTGTAGAAATATCTTTTTCCTCTAAAAATACTGACAGTTTGATTCCAGAAACATTCACTATGATGCTTTCCAATCCTGCAAAGGGAAAAGATCCATTATAATAATGTCAGTACTTTTTGCCTGCTACTCTCAAGGCTTTGCTACCCAGGGAGAACAAATGAGTTTTTTGTTGCTGAATGCTTGCAGTTTAATTAAAAAAACACAGCAGGGAACTTATGCTTGTGGAGCCATGATTGATGTCATTTCATGTGACACTGTAAATGGAGAGTTCTTGTGTCCCTCATACTGTACCTCAGCCAGCAAATCTAGGAGTCCCTTGAAGTCACTGGAAAGTTTACAAAGCTCATCCTCTGTCTTTTTGGCCTCCAAATCAGGACATACTGTGGTCAAAACAGCAAGTCTAGATTTCAGCCAGCTGTGATTTTCTCCTTGCTTGTTAATATGCTTCCTAATTTCCTATGGAAGAATCAGAATGTATTTTCTTCAAATAAACAAAATATATTAATGAGTGACATTCATGGCATCAGTTCAAAAATTAGTAATGTAAACATACTGACTCTGTTCTTATCTTGAAACACTAGAAATGTAGTATTTTTCTAATTGCATACCCTATCTGATTCTGTTCCAGTCTAGATTTTTGTATTTCCTCCACAGACTTTACTACTACTTATTAGACTGTTCTTTAATTAGTAGTAGTGGAGTACTTTTTCCTCACAAACTATCATTTTTACCTACAGATAGATAGACAGATGATAGATACCATGTATGTATTTCCCATATATTGACAAATTTCTTAGTTACCATTTATATCTTAAATATTGACTTTCCCAAACATAAAATTTCATGTGATATATGGTTTTGTGTATTTTTTTTTCTATTTAAATAGCTCTTTTTTCCTTCTTTTCACCCAGTAGTTCATTTATATCTTTGTGCCGGTGCTGATGAGAAGTTGCCAGCAGTGAAACCGCATGAGTAAATCAGACTTTTTGGAGCAGAAGCAGCCACTAAGCTAAAGATCTATCTGCTTTATCAAGGTCATCGTAATTATGTTTCTCTGCACAGTTAGCCTCATAACCTGCTCATGACTTTCACACAAACTCCTACAGTATGTGACGCTCCTATTTTTGCTCCTAGTATGTGAAATAAAAAAAAAAAAAATAAGGGTCAAGCTAGGTCCCAAGTGACACAATAAATTATTGCCTAAAACTAATTTAACCATATGACTCAATCTTCAACTATTCCACCACTTCTGTTATTAGTCACCAATGCAAAAGTGAATGGTAGAATATCTTTGCCTCCCCTGTTACACTATCGTAGAAGAGAATTTTTATTATAGAAATTTCCCTAAATGTAAGACAGTAACTTGATCCTTCAAAAACCCCCAGTCTAGAAATTTTGGCTTTTCATTGCACAGCACTTTTAACTGTGCACACAGCAGGATGAGAGGCAAGTATTTGTTCTGTCTGCTTCTATATGTTTGATGTTCTGAATATACAGGTAAAGGGACCTGCCATTCTCTAAATTATTAAAAGTAGGAAATTCTGCCACTCTTTGCTGCATTTGGAACATTGTCCTGGAAATATTGTTAAGAACACTGGGAACCAGCAGAGCTACTATGGTCTCCATAGTAAAACAGTTGCACTGTTTCAGAATACAGTTTCATCCAGAGTCCCAGTAGCAATGATGGTAGCTTTGTTAGAATATAAGTCAAGGGCTCACCCCCACGGATGCTTTACATTGCTTGTATTTGGCAGTATCATTGACACTTTCCTTTATCTTCTTTAGCTCTCTTTCTGTTGATGAAATCCAACTTGCCAATTCAGAAAATCTGAAATAAACCATCACATAATGCAAAGCAAGTAAAAATGTTAGACAAAAATTGCCACTACCAAATGGTAACCTCTTAAATTTAAGCCAAAAATTATAAAATCTACTCAAAACCCCACTATAATTTGTGGAATTGCTACATAAAGTATAGTTTTGTACTTGAAGCTAACAACTCAGTATCGTTCTTTATGTGGTACTGTTCTATGATAACATTTAAAGGAGTGACCACACATAAGGCTCTACGAGACCCAGTTAGCAATTGAGCTGACACCTGTTCTTATAGCCCTTCCAGGTGTTTGAGTGCTCTGTTAGCTTCACGTATGTGCTGTCTATCTGGGATTTGAGCTCCTTCAGGATTCGTTGGCTGCTTTCCAATGTAGCCCTCACTGGATCAGAAACTGGCAGTTTTTGGCACAGTTCTTCGATCCGTTGTAGCCTTTTCTCACACAGCTGGTAAGGTCCCTTGTCACCGAAGAACAACTGATGGGAGACAAAGCAGAAAATTCAATAAAAATACAAATTGGCAGAAATCACAAAGCATATCTATATATTCATTATAAACTGTACTCAGGTCAAAGAAAAATTTTTGTTAAAAACCCCAAGGATTGATCTGATTTAGCTGTGCACAGAGTGCTTGGTGGCTTAAGAGTTGGTCAGACTTTCTGTTTATTATTGACATTGAAATGTATTTCTGTAAATGCCCACGTGGTGGCATATAATTCATACCATGTGTTCCTCGATCATCCTGTCATTGCTTTCTCTTGATAACAGCTTGTTCTGTCGAGCTATTTCAGCTTTGCACTCCTCCACTGTGACCAGGAACTTGCTTTTCTGTACTTCAATCTTCAAGTGGATCAAATGATATGGGGCTGCTGTTTGAAGATCCTGCACACCCACAGGAGCAAAAAACAAGCACAGAGAGAAAACACTACTCCCATTACCTCAGTGTGAAGTTACTACAAATAAATTGTCTAAAAATTGCCAATGTAGAAAATAAAGCATATATATGCATGAACAGATGGGGGTTTCTCCATATTCATTTAAGTAAATAAAGCAACTGTCTTATCAATATCTATTAATTAGATATATCATAAGGTCATAAGTTTTAGGGGACCAGAATATGTATGTATAAGGCACATTACAGAGACATTTTAATTTTTGGCAAGATATACCAAATATTTCCTGTATAAAATAATAAAGCAAACAGTAATAGTGAAACTATATTCACAACTGCTTCCAGAGGTTCCTGTTTGGGTGCTAGTGAGAAACCACTCATCTATCACTCCAGCTTTGACCTGCAACATGCTGTAGCAGGCAAAAAATTCCATAGCTTATGAGCAATATTTGTTCAGTTGTTAGAGCCTTTGGCAGAAGACACAATTTAAACTGATAGCCTGATCTCTTACAAATTTGTTTTATTAAGAAAGTAATTGCAATCATCCAACATCAGCATAGAGTAAGAAAAGTTAGCACCTATTCTCAACTAATGTTCTTAACACAGGTATCATTATGGCTGTATATAGAGGGAGAAATTACAGTTTCATAATTAATTTCTCACATTTTTTGACTTTTGACCACTTAACAGGGCTTTTGCAAGAGGGTATTTGTAGGTGTAACTGTATCTAATGATGTAAAATATACATTTTTTTTCCGATTGTACAGGAAGCCAAATACAACTATTTTTAAATTTTATTTTAAATTTTTTTCAACATACAGGTCATGCAGAAACATTCCAAAGTTAAGACTTAATTTCCAGAAACATCATTCAATGTCACTAACCTTCCACTGCCTATGGAGTTTTCTCACAGCTTCCTGCAGGTTGTGTTGCTCTTGTTCTGGGAGGATGTCAGTAAGTTCATCGCACGCTTTCAGAAAAGCATTTAGGACTCTCTGATCCAACTGGTTAAAGAATTCCTGAAGTTGAGGCGGAAAGTGAGAAGGTGAGAAGATGAAGCTGGCTATTGATATGGTAACCTGCCAACATGAAGCTCCCTAACACGCTCTGTACGTTTCAAGGTTACTTCTGCTGCACTGAAGAATTCAAGTTTGAGCTAAGGAAAGAACTACTCCTAGGTATTTAAAGTCCAGCAAATTAATTTATTCTCAGCCAGTACCCTGAGATGGTATTTTAACAAGAATACATTTTAAAGCTACATGCATAAGGAATGGTTATAATACAGACACAGATATTCATCTGAAAAAAAAAAAAGCAGTGGATGTGTGAGACTGGCAAAGTGTAGTGTCCTTACTCCCAATGGTTCTACTCGCAAAATTGACCCTAATTTCTAGAAGGTCTTCTCTCTTCACCTTCTGGTTGCTTATATTCATCAATAAGAGGGGTGATCTTAGTTTGACCTGATCTGTATAACTTCTATACATGAAAGAAATCCACATCAATTTTAAAATTAAGTAGGCTTTTCACTTGCATGTCATGCACTCACAGATTTCCATAAGCAAGATCAGAGAATTTACTCACGCTATGTTTCCTGAGAAGTTCTTCAGGATTTCCTTTTTCTTTTAAGCAACAATTGGCAATCTGTATTACTTTCTCCAGTTCTGTTCTAGACTCCTCAAACTTCTTCATCAAACGGCTATTTGCTTCTATGTTTTTTCTCCAGTCACCAGCTTTCCTGACCATATTCTGGGTTACAAGCAAAGAAAATGAGGTGGCACTTTCTCACTGATTTTTATTTGCTCTCTTTTAACATGATCTTACAAAAAAATGCATTTGATTGGTGTCACTCTTTCAAGTAAATGCTGTTCACAATTGCTTCTCCCTTTCATGGTCCCATTTTCCCAATTGTTAATACTTATATTAAGGCTTGTGCTAATGTCATCCTTCATTCAAATAAAAATGGGCGCAATTAATACAGATGTCTCTGATACCTTCAGAATGCCTCTGCCATTTGGCTAGTGTTTCTTTCCTAAAGACTGCTTTCAAATGTAAAGCACCTGGTATGGCTAAAAGCTTGCCATTCCATTTTTCGTAGCAGCAGACTACCTCCTCCTACGTGACTCTACATGAAGGTGGTTTGACCAATGGATCCAACCAGTTCTGTGCTACAGGTCTTCTGGCCTGGAGGAGGTTTGTATGATTATGACACTAGCAGGCCAGATACACAACCAGGTAGAAAGCTGCTTAAAAGAAAGACAGCAAATTTTGTGGTTTAGTTGCTACTCTGAAATCCTCTTGTTTTGAAACATTAGTCACAGCTTTTCATTATTCTGCTTTGCAGTCTGCCCCAGTGCACTGCATTATCCAGTGGTTACAATTCCATAAGCAAGTTACAGAATTTACCAGGAGAAATGAAGAGTTCACCAGTTCAACTGCAGCAAGTTAATCCAAATACTGCTTACTAACCATACAATTTACCATCCTCACTGATTACAAACCCCAGTGTAAGCAATTGTAATGGTTTTACCCAGTGAGCTAATCAAATCTGTAGTTCTCAACTTAAACATCTTGCTAAGCCTTTTCAAAGTTTCCTGATAAAAATTTGTGTATAATAGTAGAATCATATAGGAATGTATTCTTGACATGAGAAAATGCCAGTTTACAGATACATAAATATTTTAACTCTGGGTATGCCACATTTTGTATGGCTATGCCATGTTTTATAGGTTTATTTTCTAACACAAAAAGAGATAAATCACCATCTATCTTTATAGAAACAGAATAATTAATGTTCAACATGGTAAATTTACCAAGCTACAACCGTATCTGCTTCTGTCACTACAAGCTAAACTTAAATAATGATTTCTAAATTGTAAACCAAAACCCACTGATCTTTAAGTATAACCCACAAAATATAATATAAATTTTGAAATCCACCTCTCAGAGACAGCTCTTTACTGATAGGTGATTTTCTGTAGCTTAAAATTCAGTTTAGATAGCTTTATGCTGAACAATAATTGCCTGAAAACAAATCTAATAGAATCCAACATCTGGAGATCTGACTCCAAGATAACGGTTAATTTCATGCTAGAGTAGGGCTAGACTAGGGATGAATAGTCCTGAAAATATCAATATGGCTAATAACAACATAGAGCTCTATAGGTAAGGGGAATTATAGCCCAAAGTACACACCTTTACATTAACAAATGCAAATACATACTTGCAACTTTCTATATTCACAATCCACTGCATTTTCTGCGGAAATACAAAGCCCAGAAACAGTAGCATTTGCAAAAGTTTCCATCTTCCATTCTTTGTGTGAAAGGGGAAGTATGGGAATATAGGAACAAATAATTAGCCAAGATAACAAAGTCAGGAGAAATAAAAAACAGTGTAGCCCTAACAGGTGGATTTCAGGCTCCTCATTCCAAAGGAGCCGGAGATGTGTGAAAGTTCTCCTTGAATCCCGGGTTCCTCTGAGGCAAGATCACTGCTGAATGACTGCATGGAGAATGGGACCATCAGTCCCCTGACCACTTATTACCTAATACAGACAAATCCTTAATTAATAACTTGACACCAGAGAGGAGATCTCTCTATGACAGTAAGTACAGAGTGATGAAATGGAGATATGGTAGGATGGATCAGCTGCATATGAACAAGCTTTCAAAAATACTCACCAAGGTATGACATAATTACCTGAAAAGTAATCTGAACTTGTGTAACTTTCTTCTGAAATGTTGACTGATGGAAATGCTGTAACACTTCACTCGAAGCCACAGACTGTAGGATACTCTGACTATTTCTCTCAATCAGGGACAAATCTTTCTTGCAGTTTTCTTGATAAGCTACCAAATCCTGAAAGAAAAAAACATATATCCACTCTGGCCAGGAACAAAGGAGAGAAAAGTTTGGCAAAATAACAGGAAGATATTTTTTGACAATAAGAGCAAAAGGGATGAGGCCAAAGCACCACAACAAACAGACTACACAAAATGTTATATGGAATAACACAGACCACACAACTTTCTCCTTGTATGCAGAGTCCTGTACCCAAATAGAGCTCTAGCTATCTATAAAAAAAAGACACAGACATGTACCCAAGCCTTTTGGGTAGTTTTAGAAAATGCAGGTCAATACATTATTCTGTGATTTAATTTTATGGGATGTCTATATTTATTGTATAATTGTAAGTAGGCAGCAGTGAAAACAACAGACATAAGAATGACAACTCTCAGTAGCAGGTTGAGATGTTAAACTTTCTTGCTTTTCAACCAAACAACCTTTCATGTCAGCTATTGGAATCCAGATTTCATTACAAATGGCATTAAGTAATGGCAATTATACTAAAAAAAAAAAGAGAGAGAAAAGAAAAGAAAACATATATGAAGTTACATAAGCTGAAAAAAAGGTTTAAAAAATCCTGTGGTGAGCAAAGTGTTCTGCTATTGAAGGAACACTGTATTCCTTAGCACAAATCTCTGTTTACTCTCTGATCAGCAGAAACCAGCACCCTCCATATAACTGAGGAGATTTTGGTTCCTTGCAAATAACTGCAGAAGAAACATGTCTTTTTATTATGACATTCTGGGGCACGTTAACCTCCAGAGGCAGAGGAAAGGAGCACTCTTATGAGTTACTCCTTAACCTGCAGGTTGGACACATGACTCAGCTGATGTTCATAAACAGAAGAGGATTTACTCAGGAGGATAAATGGACTGGCTTGATTCAAGCTCACCAGATCATTTTTACTGAAATACAATCAAAGCTTGAAGTCACTGCAAGAGAAGACCCTTCTTGTTGAATTATTGGGCCAGTCTCCAGAGTCATTATAGGCTTGAACCAATTTTTATATATATATATATATACACACACATGAAACGAAATCTTTGTTCTAATTTTTTTTTTTTTGCAAGGGACTCTAAAAGGCTTTGAAAGACTTCAGCTTCCCACAAAAAATCCATTTAATTATATTACCTGTCAAATCCGACTCTAATGAAATGTGTATATCAATTTTGAGGGACTATTTCTAGGCTATATACCTTATATTTACTTCTTGGATTGAAACCACAGGCACTAGGAGGGAACACAAGTTTCAATCTATGTATGTTTATGTCTAGCTGACTTTAGGATAGGCTATGTTTGTTGCCTGAAGAAACATCTGCTCAGCTTACTGAGTTGCAATCCAAATTCCTAGAAAGCTAATTGTAAATACTCAGAGGCAGCAGATCTTTGTAATATGTTTTGAAACTTACTTGGGCCTTTTGTTTAAGAACAGTTGTAGGTTGTGCTTCAGGATCCAGGATAGAAATTATTTCATTGACTTTTTCAAGAGATTCATAAAAATGTGTGATTTGTTTCTCCAGTTCTTCCAGTGGTGACAGCAGATGCTGGCATTCATACAGCAGGGCACAGGAATACTCCTTAACCTTTTAGCCGTTTTAAAGAAAAATAATTGTTTAAAAAGTTGTAAAATTCAATAAACCGCAGCTTCCTCTACATGTGGGTTTATATATATTTGCTACCCGCCCCTTTTAAGATAGATCAATCCTGATCCTGTATTACTTCCTAAAGATAAGAATACTAAATTTAAGGATGGTAGTCTTAATGTCTAAAAGAAGTAACATGTTCTCCACCCTGAATCAATCTATTGTTACTATAACTATATATTTGCTCGAATGCATATATCTGAGCATTTATGCAGGAGAGCTTACTGTTTATTAGTTCAACAGCCAACAACATGTGTAGTAGAAAAAGTACTCTACAACCTTGCTCAGCTGCTCTTTGATCCTTGTCAAAGTTCCAAGCATTTCATTCACTTCCTCTTGCGAAAGTTCTTTTGTAATAAGTTGCGCTGTTCTTGTAACCATTTTGTACTGACCTTCCATCCCAGGCAATTTCTGCTTAATATTCTAAAACGAATGTTTCAGAAAATATTTCAACAATAGCATTTATGCATTCATGGGAGATACAAGTCTGTTCTTGAGAGATAAAAGATATATATTACAATTACCAATTGTTTTCGTTGCTGATTTTAGTGAATACTGGATCATATTTCAAATACATGAAAACTGTGCCAAAAGGTATCAGTCATCTCACCTGAACGTGACTTGAAACTACACAGAAAGAAATATCCAGTGGGACAGTGTTTTGGAAATGTGATCTAGAAACGTCACTCATAGAATACAATGATTTATATTAGCTATAGCAGAAATTATACAAAAAAGCACCACTGGTAAAAAAACAATAGTAATAATGGAAATGTACACTAAAGTAATTTTATGCTCTCAGAATTAAATAGTTACAAGTTTCTTTCTTATGAAGAAGAAAGGAATGGAAGGAAGAACTCACTTCTAAGTCTTGTACAAACATTTTGACATCAAAGAAGGATACTTCTACAGGGACTGAAAATTTTCTATTGCTTCCATCAATAAAAGCTGTCAAATGGGCAACACCATCCAAGTATTCCTTCCTCATTTTGTCCAGTTCATCTGCTCGAGCATACTAAGAAAATGTAAAGTAAAGAGAAACGAACAAAAAAATAACCACCTCAAATGAGCTATCTGGCAATTAAGTAATGACTTAAGAGAACTTGCATGTTTTCAGTGCAATTGTTTGCTGGAAAAATTGTATTAAATAAAATACAAAATAATGAAAACTAATCCTTTAAATTAGTTAGACACTAATTGTCTGTGCTAGTTTCAATAGTTCTGATACTAACAACGTTCATACAAGAGGCTGGCCTTTTTTAAGGTTTGGGTCATTTGGAGAACACCAGACTCATTTGTTTGTAACCTAGAATAAACACCTCAATTCATTTCTCATTACCCGCAGTATGAATTTTGAATATTCAGCAAAGAGAATAAAACACGAAAAGCCTAGAAAAGCTTAAGGATAAGGGAATTTTCAATAAAAGAACTGCTGGCTGGAGGAAGGGGAAACATAGGTCTTAGGAAGTGGAAAGAGCTGTATGACAGAAATAGTGAAAAGCCAGTGAGAAAAACCATATAGCCAGCACATGAAATAAGCTGCATAACTAGGGGAAGAGACATTTACATCCTGGGAATTACTGTTTCCCCAGTGAATCACCCTAATTATCATCAGCAAATAAAGCTTGATAACATCCTAGTCAAAAAGGGGCAATCATTATTTGCTTTTCCATTTAACTTTACTGCAATGGAAATAATCATATCAGTAAAGAAAACAGATTCAGCATCTTCAAATAGGCAACTGCTATTTAAAATCACTGGAGGGGGAAAATATCATTAGATGTATATTGACCACAGCAAAGATATTTTCTAATGTGCTAATGAGGTGTGAAATACTTCTGTGTAATTTAGCTTATATCTTCTCTTTGCTTTTTAAAGAGCAAATATAGAAACAATTCTTTTCCAAACAGTTGAATCTCTTCCATGAGATAAAGGGTAGTTTTTTCATTTACTATCAATGTCTCCTTGTACACAAGATAGAAGTAATGTCTGACTGATTTGGGGAAAGCATTTAGTTAATTAACTTGCATTGTACCTGCTTATCATTGCAGTACAATAATTGAATGCAACTTTCATTAGAGAGTAGTAAAAATATTCACTTTCATCATTTTCACTGTTTAGTTTTACAGAGCTTTTACAATAACAATAGCTTCTTAAAACCAATCATTTTCTTCGAAGAACAGTTGAGGATATGCATAAATAATATTCACTGTATCAAGACAGGAGATCATAATGAAAAACTACAACTTATACTAGCTGAAAATGTCCAAAACAAAAAATAAAAAGCTGTATAACCAAGAAGACAAACAAAGGAAAATCCCCAATAAAATAAACTGCTGTCAGGGATTCATTTCTAATTTACATAATGATGAACAGTTAGGCACTTTAGTAAGTTGTCCTATAGTCCTGCTTGTGGGGCAAATGTGTCTTGCTTGCATGGAAATGACAAAGTAAATATTTAAAAGTAACAATAGCAAAAACACATACCTGCTTAACTTGCATAAACAATTCTCTCCATCTCCCATTTAGTAACAGAAGCTGCTGTTTAAGGTCTCTGGAAATGGTCTCATCACATGTTTCAATCAGAAAATTACCAGCATCATTCATGGCCGTGTGCTGTTGGATCCAATGAGGTAAGTGCCGGAAGAAATCCTGAAGAAGAAAATGAAAACACCTTTCCAGAACCTTTTCAATTAGTCTTTACCTTAAATCATGAAACTAAAATTTAATCACCATCTAATGGCTTGATAAAACTCTTTGAACAATTATCCTCTGACACTCTTCATATCAGATATGCCACAATAGAATGTTAATGTCTGCCAACATAACCTATGGAATTAAAAATTACCACCAGTTTACTTACAGCTCATTTTACTCCAGTGAGTACCTTCAGTTAAACCAATGGAACTCCTCCTTAGGAGAAAGCTCCATAACTGAAAACACTGTTTGGGCTCATCTAATTTCTGTCTTGCCTTGAAACAGTATGTGCTGATTGTAACGTGGGCCATATACAGATTATAGAGAGATACTTCCCCTACTATGAACGATATGCAGCTTTCTGGGGTCTGGCATCCCAGAAGACCTGAGAAGACTGATTCTTTACAGCTGCTTCCTCCTATTTCAGAGTAGGTGAGTGGGGAGGGGAAAGGGATGGTTGTCACTGATTTTTTTCCCCTGTTCCAGTGAGACAGCCTAAATAGCCCAACCTTTGTGCCAAATGCTTCTGTGCATCCTGTAGGCAGGTACACACACATAAATTGGTAGAGAAGACAAAGACCAGATCCCTCCCTTCCTTTTTGCTCTTCAAGAGGATGCCTAAGGCACATATCTCCAGGCACTAAGACTACAGCTATACCAGTAAACAAAACAGGACTCAGTCACTGTCCCATGATTGTCCACATCTTCCCTGACACAACTTTGGCTTGTCCCTGCTACCCTTCTCCCAAACAAAGCACAATTCAATGGACGGCACATGGCAAGGACTGTTCCCAATAGACTGAATCATGAGGCCACCTTCTTTCAGGGGAGAAAGAGTAGCCACAAGGATGCAAGCTGGACCATACCACTTGGTCCTCAGGACTGAGGAAGGGGCACTGACCCATTTTATTTATGACTATCGATCTACTCTGTAATTCCAAGACTGTTCATCTGACAGTGACAGTCCCATGCAATCCTTTGCTCAGGAGTAGATGTGAAAAAGTCCTGTCCAACTGTACTGTCAGTCATCCCAAGTTTCAGAGCTACAGTTCTGAAACTTTATACTTGTCAGAACTCATCCACGTATAAAAACAGTTCTGATACAAACAAAAAGGAAATGCCAAATGGATGGATAGTGCTCAAATTTGTTGAAGAGAGAACTGAGCAACACACAGTTTTAAATTCCTAAAGCTGAGATCAGTAGAGCACAGGTGCTCTGTACTGATGTATCAGTGAATAAACTTAATCATGTCAGTAAATTGTATGTGCAGTTTGAATCTTCTTCTACTCGCAGTGGAGCACAACCCTTGCTTTGTAAGCACATCCAAAAGAAATTAAATCTACTGAATCTGGCACTGGTCAGTTTTCCAATGGTCAGGCTTACTACAGGTCAAGAAGGAAAAAGCACATGGAGTAAACTACTTGCATCCTTGCTCCAGCACACTTATTCCCACAAACCATTACCTTCCTCACATCTTGCTGGGGAGTATCTCCATTTCAGAAGCCAGCCTAAAACATGTGTAAAATTTGTACAAGTTTGGAAGGTACTGTGAAGCACACTTCATTCTCAATTAAAAGAATGCAGCTCTTTTTAAGGAAGTCCCCACATGAGATCTAGAAGCCCTCTGTTACCTTTTGGATACAGCTGAGGGAGAAAGGTGTGGGAGAGCGCAATTACAACAGGGTTATGATGGGAAGTGTTTAAGAGGTACTGCAAGTAAATAAAGGAGTTGTAGAAGGACCAGTTTACTCATTAATACAGTTACTATTAAATTTCTAGTACTTTGCAGTAGAAAAATCCAAGTGCATACTGATCTTTTTTGCATGATCTTCTGTGCTACAGATTCACAATAAGGTTTCTGAAAACAGAAACCAATGAGAAAGCCAACAAGCCTTTTTTTTTTTCTTTTTTGCACAAAGAACAGTGGTACTTGCTGGTCTTGAAATCATACAGAGATAATGGGAAGAAGAAGAAAGCATGACAGCATGGTAAGGGGCTGTTATGATCTTTGCTTAGGATAGAATATGGTGGGTTTTAGCAATGCAGGTAAGGTTTGCAAATGAGCATCAATGAAATCTTTGTATCATATTACTGATACATTTGTGGTTTCACAGAACAAATAATTGGAAATGTTTAAAAAAGTTTTATGCCATATTCCAAGCAGTAATTATCATCTTTCAGGTGGGATTCCAGATGCTTGTGCTGATGGCTGTATGACTATTAATTGTACAAACCAATATAAGTATTGCTTTTGGTTTTAATAACCAAATGTTAAAAAACTGCTAAATCAGAACTATCCTTGGAACTATCTAAGAGAACATTATTGCTGTGGAGTGGTAGATTCAACATTAATAGCAGAAGTAACTTTAAAAATATCTATCTCAATCTACAGGCAGATTATGTTACCTCTCAGTAATCTTTAACAGTTTTGAGCCAATGTAATTTTAAGAAGAAATTAGCATTTTGGGAAGCATAATGCTTTCATGTCTAAGGTTTTCAAAAAGGCTTTTTGAAACTCTTCATATATCAGAATGGTAAGAAGTACTTGTTGGATTTAGGTTAGAAATCAGAAGCAAGTACGTACTAAATGGATATGTTCAGATTTCTGCTTTGAAAATCTTTAAAGGTAAAGTTATAAAACTGATCAGAGAAGTAAATACTTTTATTTTATTCATATATATGGATCTAAGAATATTTAATTTTAAACACTGCCAAGTTACTTAGATAAAACACACACAAGGAGCTAAGATCAACCTGATCAGCTGAGGTCATCCTTCCTGCTCAGTAATAATAACTGTGGGTATTTATATTATGCCAGACTACTGAATCCTTTTCACAGGTTTATTTTTATTTAAAAAGTGTATTCCATTCTTTTATGTCAATTTAAATTAACAAACTTTTACCAAAAAATACACTGTTCTGTCATGTTACATGAAATGCTCGTTCCTGACCTGATGTCAGTTTGACATCTACAACCTAAGAAAACCATACTTTGGTGTTAGAAGCTGTGTATCTGCTACATTGGGATTGAGTGAAAATGTAGCACCTATTAAATGCAGTATTATTCAAGTCAATCTGGGTCATTATTGAAGTTTCACAAACAGATCTTAGTGCTTCAGTACTTTAATATTAGAACAGAAAAAAAAGACAGCAAAACGATCTTTACAACTGCAGGTCCCCAAAAGGAACTAAAAGATTTCTAAAATGCCAGGGAAATGGATTAATTACCCTTAAACACAACAATACATATTAATAATTTTGTCTTGTGAAGGCAACTAATACTGCGATCAATCATCTATATGGTAGAAAAATCAGTGGAGAAAGTAATTTTCTTTAAGTGTCTTTACACACAGCGCATGAATACACACTTTGGTGTTGAGCCATATTTGCCTCTGAGTGAATCATGTAACATTCCTATCTCTGATGAATACTGCTGCCCTATAGTCATGTCAAAGATGCCTCTAACCATGTTGTCACAGATGATGCCTTCCTCCCTTGCGTGTATATATGTATATGTCTGTACGTGCTATACGTGCAAACATTGAAACACCTATGATGCATGTAGACAGTATGCCAGAAACTGAAAAAATCTTTCCCTCTTGTATGACATTTTGTAAAACAACCTAAGCAAATGCAAAAACATATCCCATGTTCAATAATTTACAAAATAGCCAGATACATATGCTATTAGTGCATACCTTTTTAGAATGTTCAGGCTGATTCAGCATTTTTTCAGCATCTTCCAGCCAAGCTTGTAGACCTGCCACAGTGCTGCTATATCTGTCCCAATTAGCAATTACTTCCTCCAACATGCTTCTTACACTTCTCACCTCTACCGAGAGGTTCCTCCACTGTGCTGTTGTTTCATTCATGAATTTCATTACATTCTCAACTTCTTCCACTGAGACACAGGAAAGACATTGATTATTTTGGTTCATTATTATTTTTGTAAAGCTTAATTTTATGTAATGCTTATCCATTCTCATCAGGGAATTATATTTTACTGCAACTTCTATTTCAGTAGGCTTTTATATACATATGCTCAGTTCACAGCCCAATTTTAATGCAAAATTATGACTGAGAAATTAAACTTGTGAATTTAAGAAAAGTATATAAAATGAGTGCTACATTAAAACAGTCATACTGCATAATCAGTGTGGTGTTCATTTCTAATCTGTAATAAAAGAAAGCAAGAGAGAAAGTTGCCTTAAAAAAGCAGAAACTAATAGAGATGTATAATGTACAAACACATATCTGCATTGAAAAGTACTGAATGAAATTCTGATCTTACTTCCACTGACTTTAAAACCAAACTGCTGCTAATATTTGCCATTTAATTTTTAGTATTTTCCTCACAGTAATAGAGGAACAAGTGTGTCCTCATTCCAGAAGAAAAAAACAGACAGAAGAAAAAGGACCCAAGCAAATCTTGAGACTTCATAAACCAAGCAGAATATAGGTAATTTTAAAAACATTTTTTAGCTAAGGTGTCCTCTGATTTGCACTGCTGTTTCAGAATTCATATAAGTGAGTAGCTGCCCTTTAGAAAATAATTTGTTATTGGATTTTTTAAATAACATTGAATATATCTATTTCTTCTTTGTAAAAATACTTTGTAAAATTTCCTTTTATAAAATTTGAGTGTCACTATCATCAACCTAAATTTCACAACAAAAAAACATATCCATTTTCTCTCCACATCTGCTAACCACTTTAGCAGCTGCAGCAATCCTCCATTGACATTATCGTGTTATCTCCTCAGCAAAGATTAAAGTGATCTCATGTCTGTAACTATCTAGGTCAAACATTGCCCTCATGCATTCTCACTGAACTCAGCAGTGTTCAGGAATTACAGGAGGCAGCTGTTGAATCAGCTACACATTTTTCTCATGTATATCCGTACTTCAGCTATCATTTGAGTTGCTCTTACAGGTTTTCACAGTTAATGAAGAATCTTCAGTAAATCAGGGGAAACTTTTGCTACTACAACAATACTGGGACCAACTCTCTATTTGTCTTTTTCTAGTAAATGAAGCCATGCCAGTGAGCATTTCCAGGCACCAGAACATGATCTTCCCTACTCCTAATTTCATCTCTGGCACACTTTTGGCCCAAATCAACAACACTGAAACAATCCAGAAGTCAGCATGGACCATGGACTTCTCCCATTAGGAAATCTGAACATGACCACTCTCTTCGGGAGATTAAGGAATCTTAGCAGCAGGAGGGCAGGATGCTCTGTACCAGCTGGCTTCATGCTAGAGAATATGTGAAATTGCTACCAGAGGCTGTAGCCTCTCTGGTGAACTGCAGCTGCTGTACAGCTCTACCACATGAAGAAACAAATATTAGGAGATCTTTTTAGAGGATACTTATGTCTAAAGAGATTAAAATGGTGTCCCCATGACATAAGAAACATAGGCATTTACCTGAGCCATTTGCTTTGGCATACATTTCAGCTGCTCTTTTCAGGATCTGGTAAGTAACTTCATACTGCTCAAAGAACTTGCTATTTTCAATAACAGACTGAAAAGAAAAAAAATACATAGACAAAATAAAGATAGATACTAAGAATAAGGATAATTTAAATGAAATTACAACATGACAGTCATGACAACTTTTAACTTCATTATTGCTCCATTCATTTTTTTCATCATTATAAAATAATATTTAAATTATCATAATTATAAAATAATACGTATTTCACCTCTTCAAATGAATGGTACAGCAGAGTCTCCCTTTACAAATACAATTTATTTACTTTGCATATGGAAAGATTATTTAATATGTTTAGTTAGTCTGCTAGTTGATGACTTGCTGAAACTCACCAGCATATGATACTTTGAATGTGCAGAAACTGAGCAATTAACTTAAAAGTTATTTAATGGGAAAAGTTTTACACTGAAATTTATGGGGAATCATTTTAATAAAAGAGAAAATTTCATCCATATAGGTCACCACAAAAATCAAATCCACTTAAACTTTAAAAATTGTTCCTGTATTAAGCTTCTACAGAAAGGCAGGTTTCACTTTAAGAGACAAAAAACATTTGACTTATCCTTCAGCTTTCCTTTATCTCCTTCGTAACTGGTAAAAATAAGATTAAGAAAAGACTACACAAAGAAACGCTGCTTTTCCAAAGCGTGACACAGTGCTTTTCCTTTGTGAGTGATATTTTAGCTGTGTAATGTGTTATAGCGTGATGAATAATTTATCTGGAAATATTTTGGCCACAATGTTATGGCTCTTTATCATTTATGACTCATTAACCCTTATGACAAATGACACTGACTTTTTTTTAAATGTCTTTCAGAAATGTTACTTCCTTTAAGTGCAATATATAATTAGATCTCTATATTATGCTAGCATATTATATCTTGCATTACCACTGTTAAAAAAGGGAGAAAACCCTGGTTTTTTACACGGTTTTTACATTGCCTTACCTAGTTTATTTATCTAGAGGTTTGGAATAGTTTTGTAACTTATACTACCTCCCATGCCTTCTCAGTTATAGATCTACAAAATTAAGGCAAGTACATCTCACATATGTCTACACAAGCTTTGAAATGTCAGAACAGACAAAATTCCATGTATCCTAGTGTGATTTTGGTAAAACCAGGTTTCAAATGAGGTCAAAGTTCAATGTACTTTGAAGGGGAGAAACAGATTTTGTGTATTCATCAACTCACATTATATAAACATGAAAAACAGTTAATTAATCTGCCAGCCAGTATATAACTAAAAATCTTCTATTTTAAAACCTTTTACAGTTGCTATGTCAAATCACCACAGTTATCTAGTACATTATTTAGAAATGTGTTTATAACCAAGGAAACTAGAAGTCAAGGACAATCAGAATTTTCCTCTGCTCTACTGTTAAAAAAAATATCTCACATGTATAAAGAACTACATGCTTTACCATATATTGTGTGACAAACTCCTGACTTTCACTCTTGCCGAACCCATACACCAGACATTTTACCCTGAACCAAAAACTGCAAGACTTCATATGAGAAAGTAAAAGACTGTATCAAGCTACTTATATAATACTGACCTCAAGAGCATTTGGAAATATTTTCAAAAATTAAATATAGATGTTTTACTGATTAATATTGTTTCCCATCTGACAAGATCCCTTAAAGAAAATATGTAGCTTTTCCCAAATCCATATAACATACAGTGTTAAAAAAGTGCTCATACAGCAATGCCAAAACACAGTTCCGTGGGTTAAAATCCATGGATAACTGTACCCAGTGTCTCCATTACAGCTGAGACTTTGGTACAGTGTATTATTCTTCAGGTTGATGATGTACAATTTATGCTGACCTTTATTTCTGTTATATGACAGACAAGTGAAAAGAAGATGGGATAAAGTAACAACCACCACTTTTATTTTTAAGCTACAGTACATAAATATTTTCCAGCCATATGTTCTATCCAGATCCTAACTACGCATGTTCCTAGAATGCTGACATTGCTCAGTCTGCTTTGGCAGACAAACAAACTTACGTTTTTATCTCCTACTAAAATAGCCACTGACTATAAGTACTGACTACAGCTTTCCTACGTAAGACTCCTTATTTACTGGAAGAGTAAGTCTTGGCTCTTGGTCCTAGAAAATTGCTCCCAAGTAAGCCAAAGTAATTGAAGTCTCTTTCCATCACTGGACACTTGGAAGGAGCCAGAAGTCAAAGCCATCAGGAATGAAACTGAGCTCTATTTATCTTCTTGTCCTAATTTCCTCATTTTGATGTGATGCAGTTTCATAAATGAGGCAAGGAAGCATTTTCATTCCCCTAATGATCATCTCAGCATTAGTGGTTTGAAGCACAAAAATAATGGAGGCAATCACAAAATAACATACAAATACAACATTAATGTTCATTTTAAAGCAAAAAATAAGAAAGCAATATAAAATAATAATCCAAAAGTTAAGCCATCCGCTTCCTCATTACTCCCCTTGTCACCTTTTAGCAGTTTTTTTGACAGTCTTACAGAGTATACAAATGGACTATAACTCCTATTGCATGTCACTCTAGCAAACTATGTTATTTTAAATAACCATCTGAATTTTGGAAAGTTTGTCTAAAACAAGGCTTAACTCCTGAATTTTTATGTGTCCCTAACTGCTAAAGTTTAAACGTAGAAAGGGAAAAGCATGAACAGGTCTTCAGTTCTGACTTGAGCTTGACGTTTTCTTCCAAAGCAATAAAAACTATCAGGCTGTGGGGGCATCAATAATTTTCTCTACACGGTGTCTTGTGTCTGAATGGTTCCATAACTGCATGAATTCTTTCCAAACTGAATTTTCCTGTGCAATTTTCCTCGTATGGATTAGATAGAAGGGGAAAAAATTAATTAGCCCAGCTTTGCTTTTGAAAGAATTCTTCATGCTCCAACATAGAAGTGCAGCTGTGGTACCATTCTACCAGCCACTTGGCATTACAAGTGTGGATTTAAGAAGATATAGCAGCGTAAGACTGAAAGGGAACATATCAATGAGCATTTGTAAGTCAATAGCCTCTGTTTCTTAACATGATATATGGATGATGCAGAACCGGAGCAATCTCTTTCCAGAACAGAAATAAAGTAATGGGTTTAATATACTAATGCTGAGCAGGAGAAGAAAAAACATTCTTTAAAAGAATAAAATTACTCCCCTATCAGTATAGTACATTGAACAAGTACACAGAGGCAGCATAACTTCTTTTTTTTTTCCCTTCATTTGGAGGACTTAAAAAAAAAGTAATGGGGGGGACTGCATGCCAAAAATCTCCTCTATCTCTACACTTAATCTGTTTATAGTCACTATAAAGTGCATCTATGCAGTTGTAAAAGAAGATGAAATTAAGTTCTTTGGAATTGCTATCTAAGGTAAGTAAAATCTAGGATTTGGAACCTCCAGATACGCTTGGTAAGTTGATGGTTGGACAGTTAGCAGCTGGGACATTATTTCTGTTTTTGAAGAGATAGTGCAAAGAGAATAATTTTTATTTTTAGCCTTTTGACTAAAATTCCTCCATGGGGAAGACAGATTCACCTCTGGAAAGATATTCCATAAGAATGCAGTCATAAATTTGATGACTGGCAAGTCTCTTTTCTCTTTCTGTTCTTTTATTCATTTCCAGCAATCATAAATATGACTATTTTAAAAACAGTTAAAAAAAGAAGACAACCCGAACTTACAATATAATTTTGAAGAAGTAGCTCCACTGACTCTCGCCTTCCATATTTGATAATCCATGATTTTAACTTTGATTCTGCAAGGACTAAGAGTGACAGTAGACGGTACTTCAGTTCCAGAAACTCCATCTTCAACAGATGGAGCTCAGATGAAGAGACAACAAAATTAAACCTATAAAATGAATCACACTGTAGTAAAATACAGCAATATTCATTTTTGCAGGAGAAACTGAAAGCTTTAGTTACAGTGAAGATATTTTTCTAATCTTTCACCAAATTCAGAGTCTACAAGCATTTAATTATACATGATGATCATTCTGATGACTAGTCTTGAATAGCAAATTAATTATATTTCTGTTTATTCATAGAAATCATCAGTCTACATCTGTTATTAAGTAGTTTTGCAAAGTCATTTTTCTTTTCTTTTTTCACATGCATCCTGGCTGTTGTTACATAACAATTCTAATTCTTCCAGGGACAAGTAATAACAAGATCAATGTAAAAAAGTATTCCCTTCCAAAACCCATAGCTTATTTTGATTTTCATCAATCTTTAATGCATCAGGCTTTTTGCTATATTTTTATGTATACTATAGGAGGTTTTTCCTTCCAATTTTTTCATGCTTGCCACTGAGAAACATAATTAGTCAGTGATTTCTACATGAACAGATTAAAAAGCAAACAGGTTCCCTTTCATTCACAGAGGGTTTTTATTTCAGATTGAAAGGCTTACCTCTCTGCCATATCCTCTAATTGGTCAGGTGGAACAGGCACTCCATTAACAGACCTGGCCCCGTGGATCTCATGGAATGCCTTTTTGTGACCATCTATGTTTTTCAGCAGATCCTGATTTGATTTTAAGAAAGAGAAAGAGATTGAGAGACTGAGGAGGGGGGAGAGAGGGAGACAGAGAGAGAGAGAGAAGGCTCACAGTAGGCTATCTATCTAACTAATAAGCACAATTTTAAGCCTGCACTGATGACTCAATGTAGTTAACTATTTGATCATGCTCTCACATTTGCATGCAAGGTTATGCATACCACAAAAGCATTTACATCAACTTGAACATTTACACAGGGAACTCCCTTATAAGATGCTCTGCTAAAGCTGCGTCTTACAATTATGGAAGATTTTAAAACAGAGGATACACTGCAAAGGTTTAACAAAACCAGAACTCTTAACTGTATTAAATAATCCCTGAAATGCAGCCTGCAAATACTCTAACATCACAACAGCATAATCTTGCTAAATTTACTCGTTACATCTTTATAACAGATACTAACCTTTTTTAAGTATAGATTCAAATTTTCAGGAACTAATCTACTCTGCTATGCATAGGTAGAAGATCCATAGCTCCTTATGTAAGTACATATTCAATATTTAGTGAACTGTTAACTCTCTCAGCATCAAAATATTTCAGGATCGCTCTCTCTGTATTACACGAATGAATGCAGAATGTGGTACCCGACCTGTATTCCTGTGATAAGAATTGTACCAGCAAAAAACCTTACAGCAGAGCACATTTCAACTGTAACTAAGCAACACCGCTTCAAACGGCTTCCTGGAGATTACATATTGAAATGAATGACTGGCAGTAGTCTTTGAAGAGACACCGTAACAATAACACGTCAAGTCCCCAGCGGCTGAGAGGACACAGAACAGTGGGTATTTTATTGCATACAGACAGCTCCTGGCACAAAGTGCTCAGAAGCCTATTAGCAAAGGAAATCATACAAAGGTCCCCCTTTCTCACCTGAGGGAACAAAATGCAGGCTTGTTTATTGATCACAGATGTCAATGTATGTCTATGTGCTAATGAAGGATTTCTCCCCAGTCAACGCCCAGTGTTTGCACAGCAGAAATTAATGGTAATTCACTGGCTAAACTCACCAAATGGTCCCACCATCCCCATCAACCCACCTATATTTTCATTGTTTCCCACTTCAGCCAAAACCTTGTGGTGAAGAGATATGAACTAGGCTTTCTCAGATGCAAGTGATGCACTGATTTTTCTATGGTGAAAACTCCACTGAGGGTGTCCTGTGACTAACATACTCTCACATAAAGGAAAGACTTGGGACAAGTAGCTCAGCCAGCTGCATTTGAGACCTCGACAGACGAAAACGGATGCCCCTAACATGCATTGGTAAGTCAAAATAAAACCCAGTAGTTTCATCCAACATCAACTGGAAGCCCAAGAAAACTTTATTTATATAGTGTTCTCATGAAGTGAAATCCTGCTCTGCAAAATGACACTCAACAAGCACAGATATTGTCCTTAATTTCTGGATCTTGGTGGCAATATTAACTGAAATAAACTTAAGTGCTTGCCTGATTCCATGAAGGTTTGTCCAAATAAGCTGGTACATTTTTATTAGCTTCAAAATGGCCATAAACTATAGAGTTCACTAAAATAACCCATTGTCAGATGAGACAAAGATATAGAGAAAGTGATTATGTTATCTGAACAAAACCATAACAAACAAACCCCAACAAATTCCTAGGAAACGAGGACTGAAAAAACCCCACTAATGCATTTTTGGTACTATCCAATAGCACATTAGGATTCATCAATGCAAATCTGAGCAACAAAACAAACTCCAGGAACAGATATAATTACACAAGCTTCTCTTAAAGCTTTCCCCATCCCACTCCCATGGGAAAACTCCCCCGGCACAGACTAACCTAAAACAAAGTTTATTTGTTGGCGTAGAAATCCCTCACCACAGTGATTTCTTTCTGATGCAAAGAAAACACAGTTTAGGACACGGTTTTTGTATTTCTTATGAGTGTATCAAAAGAAGGTCTACAGTGTTCACATTATAAGAACAAAAAAGTGTTTGACTTTCTTTTTTTTAAATATCAAATCTTATGAATCCTGAAACATTTGATGTTAACGAGAAAGCTAATGAAATTTAGCATTACAAGAGACTAGATCTTGAAAGAAAACAATATCTTCCTCATAGATTTTAATATTGTTTTGGTGAAATTTTATTAGCTGCCACTTAAGTTGGAAGAGCTGCCACTGTTCTAACAAAGAGTAATCAGATGACCCAACTGATCTTCTGGATAAACTACCATTGTCTGTCACAGCTGTTCCAAGATGACCATGAAACACATCAGCTTTTCATTATATGGCATTATTTTTTAAATAAAAAACCCCACCCATATCGAAAGCACAAAAAATAACAAAACTACCATGAAGTTTTAAAATAGTAGATAGTAGGTAGAGAAAAAAAAGGAATAGAAAATACAGCCTTACTGCTGCAAATGCAGCCTTTCTCTACACCTCTTTTTCCTTTATCATATTTACTGGTTCAGTTTCTTTTTATCATCTCACCAACAATTTCTGTCTATATTTTTCTCATATATATTATGCAAATGCACAGACAAACATCACAGTTTTGATTTTAAATGAGAACTTGGACTCAGAAAAGAATAATGGCAAAGGTATTTAAATTCATGTGGAAAAGCTTCCTGTTTACCACAACAGAGGGGACTTCTCATGCTATTTGTCATTACAACACTATGAAAATTCACTTCATTCTATTTTTTCCCTCAGTGCACATCACCTGCACTGACTATCATCACACTTAGTATGCTTGCTCTCTCTCCTGTTTCACCTAATAAGTTCATATTGGTTGAATGATGTACCCAACTCATGAGCTCCCTATGGAATTTTACCCAGCAGAAATCCTAGAATAGGGGAACAATTAAAATATTAATACCTGATATGTTTCAGATAGATAGAAGAAGCAGGAACATTCAAAAGCAATTTTGAATATTGCTTATAAGATACACAGATATCACAGTTCAAGTGACACCTAGCTTTAGCTACCACCAAGATGAAACCACCCACAGGAACTAGAAATAATAATCTTTTTTTGTATAGTATGGATCCTTTACAGCTTTGGAAACAATGAAATATCATGCACAGAATGAATGCATGTACATCTACCTTATGTTGTTCAAGCTTCCGGTGTACTATATTCGCTGTTTCCTCATGAGATTGTTGAACAGTTACTTCTTCCCTCAGAGCAGCCTCTGCTCTATGGAGCCAAGCACCTATAGCACCCAAAGGCGCAGGAAGAGCTTTATCAAGGTGTATGTGCCAATCAAGTAGCTAGGAAATAAAAGTAAGAGGATTGAACTTCTTTCCTTCCTTAATTATACAAACAAGTATCTTGAGAAAAATCAGGCTTTATACTGTAAGACCAAAACACCAAATAACAGTGTATTTTTGAGACATAAACCTAGTTATATTAACATTATTTCTGAAGTTATATCATTCTCCCAGGCAACAAAATGTCTATAAGGATTTGCTGATTCATATATTCCCTTTCCAGAACGGTAATTGAGTTACAGAACTGACCACATATAAACTGGAACAACTGACATGCTAACGGACTGGAATTTCATCAGTTAATAGGCACAGCAAGGGATGTGAGACCTGCTTCCACCCAATGTAATTTATTTCATCCTCTTGCATAAAATCTTTTCATCTCTATTTTGAACATATTTTCTATGTCTAATATGCAAATGAGTCTCAAAGGACTGTGGAATCGAGAATATAGGAGTAAAATACCCTGTCTTATTGGCAATCCCAAGTATGTGAGTGAAAAATAATGAAAATTATTTCAGAACTCCAGAATATTTTTAAACAGATCCTCTGTTAAATATATGACATTAAAAATATCCATGAATATACAATAAGTAATAATGATTGAATAACTTCTTATTTGGGACAAACAATATAACTTGCTTGGGATTTTTCATTCAATTATTATAAAATTACTATCACAAATACTAATATTAATTTATTACTATTGCAACCAGGTCAAAAATAGCACTAAACCCCCATTTATTGATAAAGTATTCAGTATTATACAGAAGCTTTTTTTAGTTATATTAAAAAATGTTACATTAGAATTTCTCAGACAACTCTAGCAATTTACATTAAAATATTGCATTTCAAAAGGGCATTGTGCATGCTTTTCTTTTTATCAACAATGTTTTGAACTTGGCTAAGCACTGTTTACACACTTTCAAATAAAGGGAAACCTCAAAGTATAGTCCTTTTCTTAAAGTTCATATTCTGTCTTTGAGCAGTTATTAAAGACGATAGTGCAGTAAATGTTCTCAAAACTAATGCAAAATAATTCAACAGTGCTAGAAATTTGGTCCATTTTTAGGTTCCTAATGCCTGATAAAATCAACTGCAAACAGGTGTCTAAATGATTAAAAAATATATAGCAGAATCATTTGCAACTTACCCTGGAAGAAACTCTGTCCCATGCTTGCTTCACCATAGCTTGATCAAGTGATAATTTACCATCTTTCCTTAATGACTGGGTTACAAGTTCAATCTGTTTCCTTTTTACCTCATATTGTACTCTGAAATGCTTAAATGACTGCACAAAGAGAAAATCAAATCAATGTAGTACAGAGTCAAAGAATGAAATTCCTCAACATTTGTGGTATACTACAACCTATGACAATTTTTTACTGATAGAAGCCCTAATCCTTCCCAAAGAGGAGTAGCAGTAAACTTGTATATTTACACTGAAATGCATTTTATTAAAGGTTTTAGTAGACTGTAAAATCCTCCAGGGAAATATAGGTAAGACTTTTGTATTTTCCTTCAGTTATCAGAAGCCTGAACCCTATATGAAAGGAAATAATAATTGATCAGATAAACTAGCAAATAGATTAAATACTACTTGGGACACTCAGTGGCTGCTTTTAGAGAACAGCCGAGCTTCAGGAGAAAATTTAGGTCAAAATTTATATTGTCAATTTAGACATTAATCTTTGAGAGAGGGGGTAAAAAAGAAGCTCTAAGCCCTGTTCTGTCCACCCGTCACCTCATCCAGCCTTCAGTCATACCTCCCATCTGAGCTATATCACACAGGATCTGGAAGGACTGTACAGACACATGCTCACTTCTAACTAGGACAGTCCTTCTTCACACTGCTAGAAAAAGCTCTGTGTTAGGCAAACCATCTGTGCACAGTTCTACGTAGCAAAGCTGGAGCTGACATTATAATTCCTCCACCCATAAAAGGCAAGACAGTTTGTGTCCTTATTTCTTTAAACTACAGAATATTGACTTGCATATATACAGATTGCATAAAATACTGCAGTACACATTACATATAATGATGACAATAATGTCTTATTATACAAAATTTTCCCTACTGCTTACCTGGTATTTCTCCTGTAAGCTTGTTTCTGCCACCTGTGCTCGGGCTAAGTCTCTTTCATATTGTTCTGCCCACACTTTTAGGTCTCTCAGTATCAGTCTGTCTTCCTTCTATGATTTAGTACAACCACACACACAAAAAAACCATTGCCTATTAGTAGAGGTGTCAGATATAGTCCAGAAATTAACATCTCTGTATCAAGTCAAGGTCATTAGTTGTAGTGAAAGCCAGTGGAACATCTGAACCCAATTCTCTAATCACTTATCTTCATACAGTCTAACTGAAAAGCACTTCCTCAGTATAAGAGAACTCAGCATCTAGACATGAGTCTTACAGTGGTGAAATCATGACAACTTGGGACATGGCAGTGTCAGAGATATTACTTGCAGTTCTCATCTGATGTTAAATTAACACAAAGTCCTTTAAATATACCTCGACAGCTAATTTTAGTCTTCCACATATTTGCAGAGTCAATTTTCAGTAAAACTTAATGAGCTGAGACAGGAGAGGATTTTATCATGTTTTACCACCATTTTATTATCTGGTCTGCTATTGCTGAAAAAAGAAAGTTATTTTCTGAGTGACTTCAGGGCAATCCTTGACATCAAGCTCGAAGTTCAGAAGTTGGCAAAATATTTTGATAGAGAATGTTTTAACAATGAAAATGAAAAGAAAGAAAGAAAACCCAATTGTATTTAGTTTCTTTTCCTTTCATGCCATTTCATGGCTTTGAAGAACAGCATATTTGTTTTACAGTTTTGCTTTAACACTTCAGTCTGTTACGGCACTGGTGCTTTGCAAGGCTGCAAAGTTCTCTGCAGAATTCAGTGACCTGGCAGTGAATAGAAAAACACTAAAAGGAAATCTCAGGTCTGTGAGCATCTTATATGAGAAGCTTAGCAGACAACAGAAATTTTTTTGTGCACTGTGCAAGCAGACTAATCAAGTAGGATACAAGTGTCCGTCTCAGATTTCCAACCAATGAACCACATGTGCTGACTGTTAATCAGAAGCTACACTTTGAAACCAAAGAAGCTGTATTACTGTAAAATTTGTCAGAAACAGATCTTTTACAGTGAACAAATGCAACTTCACATCATATACGTTTATCACCTAAAATGAGTGATTAAGTTTCAAGCATTACATGAGAGAAGAAAAACTGGACCATGTGATAAAAAAGAATAACCACCGACTGTATTTAAGAAACAACATACTTTCTTTTAAGAAAAGATCCTGACCTGGGAAATGAGCCAATTATGGTTCCTTTCTTTGAAAGCTGCCTCAAATATGCAAAATATAATTTCTCTTAATAATTCTAAAAGTGCAGACCTATTGCTTCTTTTCAGCTGAGGAAAGGACAGGATCCTCAGATAGGAAAGAAATCCTTCTTTGATGTATTTCTACTAATTCTCTTACTGATCCTCTACTGAAAACAGCAGTAGTTGATTGGACAGAATTTGCATAACAGATTCTGCAAATATCACAGGGATTTTATCTGTTAACTTGCTAGGTAAATTCTTAGCTGCCTAGTTGCAGCGAGGTTAACATGATATTAGAGCAGATGTGCTGGAACAAAGTTCACTATAGCTCATGCTCCTGTCTTCTGACACTCACCAAAAGTTGGTACCTGAGAACCAGTAAATGACATACAACACTTTCCTGCTCCAGCTATTTGTAATGCTGGGAAATCCTTGACTGCACATCATAGTGTCCCAAGAAGCCAAAACTCCTAGTGCTTCCAGCTTCTCAAATCATTCAAGTATAGAGAAGGAGAATAAAATTCCTACTCTTCTGGTCTGATAGTTGGCTCTGTGTGTGGAAAAATGACATCAAGATTCTTTGAGATAAACAGCAAGTCCAGGACTACTCCCCTATGAGTAGAAAAATATAAGACAGAATTCTTAACTCATTCTGCCACCAAAAGAACAGAACTTTGGTATTAAATGCACTCCATTCATTAGAAGTTATAACTTTAAAGAGATTATTGAGATCTCTATTAGTATTTAGCTGTCAGCACCATAAAGGCAATACTAAACTCTGCATCTTAATGGATTGAAAGTCTATAACAATCCTACTAACTGAAACTTTAAGTAGGATATTCTTGAGTGCCACAATGCTGTATATATTACTTTTACTTCACCCTATAAATTTAGTTTCATAAAACACTGGCTTTTATTCCTCTGTGGCTCGTTCTTATTGCTGAGAAGCACCTCCTTAAAGTAAGTCTTTGCAAGAAGTGCATCTGTGTGGCTGCAACTGTTCATCCAGCAATGTGAGCAAAATAAATATTTTGCAAGATTCCTGTCAACATAGCTTAAAAATTTAATAATGGCTAAAACTGGGTCTGACCAAATCTTTTTGAAATAGAATATCACCGGGATCAAGAACACGTCTATAGTATCTGAAGATAAAGAACACAGGAACAGCCATGCTTCTCTTAAATCACATACTATTTCTCTGACATTAAGTGAAAAGACAAAGCTAACGGGTAGCATTGAGTCTTCCGTGATTTTTTTCAGTTAGACAATTTTTGTTTACTTTAATTGCAGAAGATCTAGGTGTTTCAGTAACTACTTAACTGAATGCTGTTAAAAAGATTGTGCACCAATGCATGATAAGCATTTTATTTATTTATTCATACATTTTCACAGGTTTCCACTTCAGTGCATCAGTTATCACCTTGTTTCTGTGGTCCTTGGTTGATACAAAAGCATTTTTAAAGTCTTGGTTTGGGCAACCGACATAAAAGATTTGCTGTCTTAGACACCAAGGTACCTGTCACCATCACCCTGAAGGTTTAATGAGCTATCATTCTTAAAACAAGACTTTGATTAGTGCCTAGTGGTTCTTACTCTTAGTAAAAAAATATCAAAAGGGTATTCTTACAGATACGTAAACTATTTTCTAAAGCCTGCACATCTGAAGCAGCATACATATCAGAACATAAACCATCAAAGAAAAGTTATCTAGGATAACTACAACTATTTGTGCTTTCCCCAGTATGAGGATCATTGATCTCTGATCACATTTATTTCAGTTTATCTAAGCCACTATGACTTACTCTGCATGCTACTTCCAAACAGCATTTTAAAGTATTAATTTATCCTGACATCATTCTATGAATATTTACTGATTTGCAGAGATGAACAGAATTGGAGCACTCAACTGACAAAGAACATCAAAGAAGATAATTAGAGAAAAGTGTTTATGAGTTCCAATATGATAAGGGGGCACAATCTAAATTTACCAAGAAAATTTTCAGCCCAGACACAAAGTCAAAACATTATTTTATTAACTGATATGCCAGGGTTAATTTGCAAATTACATAATCCAGAATACTTTGATGTTTGAAGAGCTAAAAATACACATCTGTGTTTCAAGAGATATATAATTATTGACTAGAAAATGAGTACTTTGTTGGGTTTTCTAATATGTAATTATAAACCAGGTGAACTGGTCAAATTCTCAGGCACAGACAGGATAGAATTTTCAAATATGAACTTTTAAGTCTAAGAAAATCAAGTCACCTGTTTTTCAGGGATGTTGAACTGTTGTATTGCCTATGTGCTGAGAAAATCAAGTCCTCTTAAAAATGTTTATACATGAATGCAATTAATTATGCTATTCCTTTTGAAAACTCTAGCTTATACATATGCTACTGGATGTATACGTGTGTATGTGTTACTGAAACATGTTCACTGACAACAGTATCACAAATGCATGGTGAGTGCTGAGCCAAGCATCATCTTCAGGGATGAGCTATTAATGCCTGTCTGTAAAAGTAGACAGTAAATCACTGGAAGAGCTCAGAAAGTTGTTTTTGCAGCTGCTGCTCAGGAAATTCGCCTTACATTGTGGAACTCTGCTGGCATAAAGATGTTAGAGGTGACAGGATTATCTTCTGAATTACTTGCTCATCAGAGCACAAGAGAAAGACTTTACATCAGAAATACTTTGAAGGAGTGTGCTTCCTCTAGAGTTAAATTTATACCAAGATAAAGAAATTGACAGAGCTTTTACTACTTCAAATCTTCACTAGCTTAAGCAGCAATGCACTGGGGCTGTGTAAGGCTAAGAATGTACAACAAAGTCCTAGTAAAGCTGCCCAAATTTACTTGAATGGATTGAGAAGATGGGAATAATTCTGCTATCAGTATTAATCTTCACTTCAACACATATCACTAGTTAGATATACATAATATGAGATGAACCCTTGATCTTATTTACTTGAAAATAACCTATTGCTTATATATTTAAAAAAAATGCACACACAAAAAAAATGAGTGTGGAACCAAGGTAATTAATTGGATCAGGTCAAACTATAAACACTGTTGACTGACTGCAGTGATACCTGTTATTTGTTTCATAATATATTCACTTCAACAGTCTTCCAGTTTCACCTCTGAATGTTTATTTCAAATACTCCATGTTAGATTT
The DNA here is from genome assembly GCF_013368605.1 of Nyctibius grandis. NCBI lineage: Eukaryota > Metazoa > Chordata > Aves > Nyctibiiformes > Nyctibiidae > Nyctibius > Nyctibius grandis. Next base: position 58,380,318 of record NC_090658.1, read on the forward strand.
CTGAATTTTTCTCAGTTAACAGTAGAAAATTAGAAGTATCTAAATGTCCAAGATGATTAAAAACCCCATTATAATTCATGTGAAAAAACGAGCAGTGCATATCATGCAGTTACACATGAATGCTCTCTCCTTCCAACCCACAGTTCACATACATCACTTACACAATCATATATACAATCTAGTATCTACTCTATAAACCTAAAGACATACAAAAATATCCATCTAAAATGAGATTAGATGAGTAGAAACATCAATCTATAATCTAATTTTTCATGTTTATATCTATACTTAAGAAAACCAAAAGCATAATCTGAGATTTATAATACGGAAGTTGACTTGCTTTTCTACAATATTTCTGTGAAATTATTTGCAAAATTAAGCATTAGGCTGTTAGGATCAGCTCATGTAAGAAAGTAGACTTAGCCTCATTATGTTCATCTATTTGCTGTTTTGCAAAGATTAATGTAAGGCTAGCAAAACAATGTACATAAAACCACCCAAAATCTAAAGTAAAATAAGTGCAGGATAAAAACAGATAACAAGCATGAAAGGCCCAATTCAAGCAATTATTCTGGAGCATATTACCCTTACCTTAAATTTCATAAAAGAAATGACAAAAGTTGGGATTGCTTGAAGTTCCTAGCAATATGAAACAAATGGAAAAACAAGAAGAAGAAAGGAAAAAAAAAAAGAAGCAAACAAAATAAAGCAGGCAAAAGTCCAGAGAGAACAATAAAAGAGCCACACATGTAAGAATACAAGGTGTACTTAAAATATTATCAAGTTCATGTGCCTGTATCATATCAAATGAAGTAGTTTTCATATTAGATCTGATTTCCAGATTACTAGTGACTACACGATTCATTTTATCTGGAAAAACAGTTACTTACCTTAGCGTAACCATGATTCCTTGAGATGTGTTGACCACTCAAGTTCACATATGTGCATAGCTGGTCCTTGCACAAGATAATTAGATCCCTTTTAATTCTGGAAATGCACATGCAAATAGCTGTTCCCTCTGACCACAAATAAGGGATAAGCTTCAATCATTATTCCACTTCTTCCAATGCAAATTCCTTGTAAACTGAGCATTGAATCAGGAGGGAAGAGGAATAGGAATTTGTGTGGACAACACACCTTGAGGAAACACAGTGGCAGCTCAGTTGGCTGGAGGGCAGGGGGAGAGGGTTAGAAATCCTCACCCTCACCCTCATCAAAAACCACCCAGACACACTCAGCTCTGAAGAAGGATTCTTCTAACTAAATGTAGGCATCTGCAACTGAGATAGATAATCACTCTTTAAGTTCTTTTTGACAGATAGAAAAAAACAGTTCCATCTAGCATCTACTGCCCAAGTAATCTCATTCTGCAGCAGGCACTTAACATAGGTCAGATGGAATACACCCTAAAAGTGCTTAGTTTTGGAAAACAAGAAATTGAGAGTACCCCAGGAGTTTAAGGGATAAGAGTCTTGCAAGGTTATCTCTCCCAGGCACCTGGATTCTACCATTCTGTGATACATATTTCCTTATACTAGACTTCAGGGAGAAGACAGAAAGGCTAAGAATAGGGGGATTATACCAGTCACAAAAAATATAAAGCATGTCTGGATTTCTTTTCAATCAACTGCCAACAACATTTTATCTATCACTGCCTAAGGGAAGGATTCATCTGAGTCAGCTTTAACTCTGTTGAAATGCTATGCAACATGAACTTCCAGAAGACAGTTTAGTTAGGACACCACCTTAAGAAAGATGCCATCTGGAAAAGTGTCTACCTCTCGCTGATTACAGGTGGAGTGTAAGTACCTAGCTTTTAGATTCTTAAAGATGGATGAATCATGTCCTAAACAACTAAACTAACTAAATAATGCAAAATTCATAAGGAAAGCTCTGTGATGGACATGGATACTCTAGGTCAGTAAGAGGGATCAAAGAGGCAACAAAGATACTGTTCTACCATTCACATCTAACCATGTGCTGTTAGCTATGGTGATCACAAGGGCATCCAATTCACTTACATGGTTTCCACAAGACACAAAAGGGCTACTTTAAAATGAACAATCTTACATGTTTGGTCTGATCTTGCATATGTTTGTATACCTAGAACAGAACATGTGGATAAGACTTCTTGAATAAGAAGTGAATTATCAATCTAAATGGATTATATAGCCACACAAATATCTCGTATCTGATTCACTGCCAACTCTGTGCACTGAGAAAAGTACTCTCTCCTTTATATTTTTTGCAGTCAATTAATTTAGCAAGGTGAATATTAGAACAACCATGGGTGCAGAAAGGGGTTAAAAAAAGGTGCTTAAATGGCTTGTGTGGTCAAGAACGTCAGTTGCCACACTATGATTCCAAGCAGTTACTTCTATCAAAAATGATTTCCCTTAAATTTGCAAAGTGATAAATTCATGAATGTTTCCTTAAGTATTAAAGACAATAGATCTTGCTCTTATAAACAGAATTCACCTTTCTTTTTTTTTTAAAGGAATTTAAATCTCCATTCTTGTATGATGTCATTTAGAAAAGAGCATTCCTCTTGCATTGCAAGAAGATTTCTACTGTTGCTGTTTCATTAAAAAAAAATTAAATGCATCAACTATGCTCTAAAATATTATCACAGATTTGCAGAATCACACAATGGTTGAGGTTGAAAGGGACCTCTGGAGGTCATCTGGTCCAAAACCTCCTGCTCAAGCAGCGACATCTAGAGCCAGTTGCCCAGGACCACGTCCAGACAGCTTTTGAATACCTCCAAGGATGAAGACACCTCTCTGGGCCACTTGTACCTGTGCTCAGTCATCCTCTCAGTGGAAAAGTGTTTCCTGATATTCAGAGGGAACCTCCTGTGTTTCAGTTTGTGCCCATTGCCTCTGCTGCTGTCACTGGGCACCACTGAGAAGAGCCTGGCTCCATCCTCTTTTCATCCTTCCTTCAGGATCTTATCATTGGTAAGATCCTCCTGAACTTTCTCTTCTCCAGGCTTAACAGCCCCAGCACTCAGCCTCTTCTCATAGGACAGATGCTCCAGTCCCTTCATCATCCTTGTGGTCCTTCATTAGACTCTCTCCAATACATCCAGGTCTCTTGTACTGAGGAGCCCAGAGCTGGACGCAGTGCTCCACGTGTGTCCTCATCAGCTGACAACCTCCCTTGAGCTGCTGGCAACACTATCAATTTGGTTCTGCTGTTGTGACAGCCTTACTTAACCTGGTGATTTAAATGATCCTTTGCCTAATGTTCACCAACCCATATGCACTTAAGAATTTGGGCTAAAAGATGTGAAAACACTCATAAGAAAACTCCATAAGATATTTGATTATGAAACATTTGATTGAGATTTTTTTTCAATTTTCCCTTCAAATACTGTATAAATACGGAATGCAATACTTATGTCTGTATATTTTTAAACTGCATCGTTGGATTTTCAGCACTAGAATCTCCCCATAAGTATCATGTAATATGAATGACACTCTTATTTTGCCAAGGCTTATCTAGATATCTTGTTTCATTTAGGTATCCTGCAGTCAAAGGATCAACTGCATTAACTCCCGGCTTCATTCCGCCTCCCCTCCAGAACTGCGTAAACTAAGGTCCTAACATTTGTTGGAATTTGTATATGATAGTCTACCAAACCTAGTATTATGATTTTCTTGAGAACAGATCAAATACCTTAAAATTCAAGTTCTGAGTATGAGAAATTTTATTATCTGTTGACGGATTCTCCCTGAAAAGTCGTAAGTAAAGCAGCCAAATGCAAAATAAGCTTCTCTCTGTGATATATGACAGAAAAACAAAACTTTATAGTAATAGAAGACCAAAGCATGCCAGAAGTTTAGCTATTTGAGAGCTTATATCTATCCAGTCCCAAACAGTTGAAAGCATTGTGCTGTTTTTTCTATGCATTTTACTGCTTCGGGGCCAGTGACTACTTGGGGTCCTGGATTTTTGTGCATTGCTTACTGGCCTGGATCCATCCAGATCTCTTTCTCATCAACCTATCACATGCCGTGTGGTCATCATTTTGTACCATGACCAGAGGGCAGGGGAATTGGAAGTTATGGTGGTCAGGACTAGGGAGCAAGGTATAGAGTGGACAGAGGTGCCCAAGAGGGATGAGAATTTCTCCAGAGACGGATTAGCAGAATTTGTGTCAGAAAAAATTGAGGGCCCAATTGCTGTTCTTGACTGGAGACTCCACTGGAGAAGTGGAGTTTATCTTAAACTGCCAGGCACTTCATCAGGGATGTGAGAAGGAATATAGTTCTTCCTCAAGGCAACAAAGAATGATGACATCAGAAATTTAGTGCAATGTCAACCTCTTACTTTCTTTTCAAAGTCTGGGAGTTACTGATTTCTGCAGCGTGACATGCAGGGGATCAGCGGTTCTACCAAAATTCATCTGGATTGCTACTGGAATATATTCGCGATATCTAGGAAGAGGAAGTGGTCTTGAGCTAAGCATGTCAAACTGATGAATTTGTGTTGTTTCACTTTATAGTAATTCATTGGGAATTCTGGAGGCAACTCAGTAGTTTCCTTTTCACAGCTCACGTGATATCATCTTTGTGGGTATAGCCAGAGGCAGGCAGAGTGTGGAGTGGCTGAGTCCTGCATTCTCCTGCATCATCTCTGCATAAAGCTCAGGAGAAGGTGGTGAGGCTGTTCCTCAAAATCCAACCCCAGCACAGGCAGCAGACTTGGTCGAGGCTGTTGGCAGCAGAAACTGCCATTGTGTGCCATGGTATGGAGAGCACAGGACTGTCTTAGCCTGCCACAGGCCACAGCATGAGGCTTCAGTGCTCAGTCCCCCTGCTTCAGCAGCCCCATTGCTCAGCAGGATGCTGTGGCATCTGCACATGTATGTCCTCAGGCCAATGTTGCAGTAAGGAAAATGAAAAATTCTAGTGCTCATGCACTGGAATTGGACAGCAAAGCTACAGCTGCCTTAGCCACACATTGCCATAGAGAAGGAGATTCACTTCTTTCAAAGCTCTTCTATAGCTCTGTACAGAATGTAAAGAAACACAGAAAAAAAGTGCTTCCTCTTTCTCTCTTGCTGGGGCTGAGCAGATTGTCTCAGCAGTGTTTCCTGTGTTTGCCATGAAAAAAGCAAATGATCAGGATTTGGAAGTGAGTCACGATCACTTGGCATCACTGAGTATAGCCATTCTAATGCAAAGCCAATGCACTAGAGCATACACAAAGCAAAAACCAAGAAAAAAACATGACTGAAAACAATTTCTTATAGTGAATAGTCAAATATCACTGTGCAATAGAAAGAAACCTGTGTCAAAATTGTAACTGCCTCCCGAGCCTAAAATCCCAAAGACTACACCTAAGCAATCTCTTGGACTATTCTTGTTCTTATCCAGAAACCCGGTGTGATAGAAACAGAAGTGAAGCGTTGCTTCAGGTAAAAATTACTGCAATCTCATTGGTGTCATGCTTGAAAATGTCTTAGGGAACTTTAGAATCCATTGGCTTGCTACTATCTACAATAACTGTTTCTGTTCTTTTTTGATTCCTACTGCTGAAAACAGGAAAATCTCTGCAGGATCAGCATTCTATTTTCTCCATCTACGAGTAAACATCTTCAAACCTCATTCCCTTATTCTCAGCTAATCTTTTCCAGTTTTCTTATTGTGCTTGCTTTACACTTGAACTGCTCATCAAAAGGCAACATACTATAAGAAAGCTATAAAATGTATTTATAAAGCCCCCCTCATGATAAACTGATTCGAGTAGTTATGCGAGAGAAACTTACATCATTCTCCTGCACATCAGTCACCGTATGATGAGGATCAGGATAGTGCTTCAAAAATTGGGCTACATAGGTCATGACAGACTTTTCATCTGGCTTGTCAACATCCACATCTAGAGAAGTATAGAACACAGTAAATTAATTTTTAGCTGAATGGCACAAAATGCTGCTTAAATGTCTAAACTCTATGAACTAGAACATCTGATTTAACCCATGCAAGTAGTTCAAACTTTTTTCAACTATGCATTATGTACCTTCTGGATCAAGGAGCCTTGGAATTCCTAGTTCTGCTTCTGCAAGTGTGAAGGCTTCTTCCAGGTTTTCTCTATTTGACCTTCCCCTCACTTTCTCCATGTCCACTAAATCTGGGCGGATAGCATGAATAACGGAATGAAACGCAACACCACTCCTCCAACTTTGTCCAAAATCTTTGATTTCAATTCCAACTTGCCTAAAGAATATGAAAGAAAAATAAGTGAATTGCAACAACATTAGGACCAGATGAAATGGAGGAGGAGGCGGGATGCTCCACCCAGTGGCTACCCATCATTAAACCTAAACCACTTGTTGTTCCTGCCATGCTAATCAGGTTGACTATAGCTCCATCCATCCACTGCTTAAATTCATTTCTGCTTATGAAGATCCAAGAGTTTTTTGTCATATACATATTGTATTTTTCTCCAGTGGGCTTGCTAGTGACAATAAACCAATGGTATTTTGAACAAATGAAGTGCACCAAGGTTTTCAAGGTTCTTGTATGACACACACACAGAATCTGTGGATGTACACAGCTCCATTCACTATTCTCTCCTTCACTATAAAGCACTTCATATCTCCCTCCATTATAACTACTGCAGTTCAGTTAGGTACATCAGTATCATACAAAAAAAAAAAAACCTGCATCAATCTGTTATCTTTTAAAAAGAAAGCACGAACAGTGACATCACTGCTGTTCAGGTGAAAATGTAACACACAAATTTCTTTATATTCTTAACCAAAAGCATGAGTGGTACTATAATTTCATACACCCAGAACACTTAATGCATCCACTGAAAAATAAACACAACTGATCAAGAAACAGCAATATACAATGAGAAAGTAACCAGAACTGAATCACACTTCTGACTTTCTTTTAAAAGTAATTCTGAAAGGTATGGTGGTCCACAGACTACAAGATTGTTTTTTACTTTGTCTGAGCATGCTAACTTCCTTTGGGGACAAACTTAGACACTAACATTGTCTTGCCATTGGGAGGTTCACAGCAACAGTAACTATGAACGAAGGCTTCATTCAAAGCTCACTGTGATCACTGAAACACTTTCACTGACTTCAATGAGCTAGTCCTTGCAAATTACAATGTGAAGCGGGGCTAGGCAAAGTGTACCACCCTTCCTCTAGGCTGCTTTCAACACATATCACCTACTCTTCCCAATAATGTTGACAGCTTCATTTATGAACCTCTTTGTATTTTGTTTACATGTCTGGAAATTGCAGCTGACGACTTTCAGTTGCCTGTCCCCAAGGCACCATTCCATAACTGAGCATTTCCCCTCCACTTTTTGCATATGATTGATCTCTTCAAATATTTCTTAATTTGAACAAATAAATCCATTTTATTCTCTTACATCTTTGATTTTTATTTTCTTATTGTGGAAGTCATCAAACTACTACTGTATCTTTGATCTAATTTATGCTTTTTCTATGTCTCTTTGGAAGCAGAGCAAACGTGGGACAATTATATCAAATAAAGGAGAAGATTCTTAAGTTAACAAGAGACAGCAAGAAATAACTCCAAAATAACTTGGATTAAAAAGAATGACAATTCGGGCAATTTTTGTAGTAATATGTCCCTTGTATCAAAAAGTTGCAGAAGGATATTCGTAAGTTTTCATCACCTGCCTTTCAACAGCAAGTGCCAGAATTTAGTGCTCCTACATGCTCGGTGACTGAGGAATGCTAAGTCGACATGGGGCTTGCATTGTCACATCGAATGTTTTGGCAGCAGGACTAATACATTGTCATTCAGACATCTAATTCCCCTTTCAGTTCCTCATTCTGTCAAAGTTAATCCCATTCATTATTCAGAAACTATAAAATATGATTGCTTGTAAAATTAATGCAAATCATTATTTATTTCTTGCTTGTTGTATGGTGGTAATGTTTAGCAGCCTCAGTTGTCAAAAAGAATATGATCACAGGGAGGTGCTATATAAATACAGAGCAAAAGGACAATCCCTGACCGAGATAGTTTAGAATCTGAAGAAAAATTCTGCACTTAAAATATAAATTACAGGTTACTTACTTTGCTGCTGTGTACTGTATCCATTTTAATAAAGCCTTCCTGGCACTTCCTTGGACCTTGGTTACCACCTTCCGTTTGCTTGGGGGACTTGCAGTTTCTGAACTGACAACACTCTCCACAGAAGAAGCGCTGCTAGACAATGACTGCAGCTGTGGGAGGTTGCTGGTAAGCTCTTCAATCTGTAGGGAAAAAATGTTAATGGACTGTTTGTAGATAATATTCTTAATTCTCACCGGTTTTTTAAATAATTTCCTAACGCAACTGACGAAATAAAGTTGGGCAGAAGCTATGAATATAGCTATGAAAAAAGCTATAAGTAAAACATGCTGTGTTTTATTTAACTATACATTGAAGTAGCTTCAAAAACGCTCATGTATGTGCCCAGATGATGGTCTTAATTTCAGAAGTACAAGACATCTAGCAATCATTGACTTTCTTAACACCCTACAGCTAGAACAATATGCAAATGTGCATGTTAACTATTATGACAAATTACCATTGAAATATGAGACAATGGCTTACATTTAGCTTGAATTCAAATTATAAAACAATCCACTAATTTCAGAGGAGGCTCACCAATTAAAGAATGGAAGTGATCTCATCTGGATAGTTCTTTATTTACCATTGTACTGTTTTGGCACAAATTCAATTGCAGGTTTGCTTAGAGGTAACTTGTGAAGGTACCTTGTAAAGGCTCTCTTTTAAGAACACTAAGTTGACTAACAGTTTCGTTCTTTAACATGGAAAAGTGATATCCAGAGGATATTGCAAGATTGTCTGTGCTGTCTACTTAAAAAACAAAGTTTTTTGGCATGTCACAGAATGAGTCTGCCACAATAAGAACCAAAGCTCTCATGCATTTCTGCTTTCATTCATGTTAAAATGATGCATCTGCCTGTGACAACTAAAGAAAAGCTCAAAAAATGACCCAAGTAGAACTGATGCAGAGAACTAGAGTTTCAGTAACTCTGAGAAGCATAATTTTCCCTAACTATCTCAATGAGCTATAAATTAAAATAAAAATTTTAATATCATTCTGGCTAACTTTTCTTCTGAGAAGGAGATCTGAACCATTGAGGTGTCGCACTGGTTGGTGCTTAGGTGAACAGCATCCCTGAGACATGAAAGCTACATCACAAGAGAGCCGAAGTCAAAGAACTCCATAAAGAAGAGCAATAAAATCAGTTGCTTTTTCAATTGTTGAGCAGTGACTCATTTTTTAACTCATATGGACAGGACTTAGAAAACCATTTTCCCCTCCCAGCTAACTTCAACAGAATGCAAATAATTTCTCCTCTACAAATTCAAACCCCTCTCAATCTACACCATTCACAGCTTAATTTTGTCTTTGTAAATATCTGCATCGCTCAGTGAAATCACCATCTTTACATGTACTGTTTGAAAATAATTACTGTCTTACATCAAGTGCACTGGAATTAGACATACAGCACAATCACCACTGAGGTTGCTAAAGGTACTTGTCTCAAGAATCCACAATTCTATTCTTTTCTTTTGTTGCTCTGCTGTATTCTTTAGAGAAAGTGGAAGAATATGTTCCAGTGATGAAGGTACAAAGTGGAAAAATATGTTCCAGTGATGAAGGTACTCCATTCTAGGCCCAGATCAATCTATTCCAAAGACAAGTATCTAATTTTACCCAATGTGAAGCACCCCTACCATCAACTGTTGCTTTACTCAGGATCAGATCCTCAGCTAATTATAAAGTGACTTAACTATGGTGAAAGACTGGAATTACACCAGTTCATATGAAATTATGATCTGAACCATATCTAAGCAAGCTACAATGAAGTATAAAAAATGTAGTACCTGAAAATATAAAATTATGGTCCACACCAAGCCAAGCACAATAGAAGGCCTGCCATCAGCAATATCAGTTGAGTTTATGTTGACAAGCTTAATCTATATAGGAAAGAAAACGTGTTATTACCACACACAAGGAATGATAACAATTACAAAATACATTTCAAATAGGTGTTATAGTTTTAATGCATTTTTGCAATCAAATAACAGGTTTCTTAATAAAAAAAATCACTGAATGGTGCAATTTCACTTTTTAGACAAGTATAGCTATAGGTAATGAAAGATTTTTAAGACCATTGCATGCCATTATTTGCAGAAAAAATATTTAATTTCAATCAGAAAGAAAAATAAAAATTACATAGAACAATTGTACAAACCGGAGATCCTCTGTATATGGACTAGCATGAAAAGCAAAGGGAAAAAGATGATACAAAAAAAAAGTTTTAAATGTTTAATTATTAGGTAAATGCATTAATTTAATTTTATAATGCAAAGGAAGCACATTTTTGGCACACCTTACAACACAACTAGTAAGGAAAGCGAATTAAATACTCTGTAACAGATTTTAAATTATGCAGGGGTTTCTTGCTATAATTCTAATAGATATGGAATGGAAAGAGAAAAGTGAGTTTAAGAATAAACAAGAAAAGGAAAAGGAGGGGAGAAAGCATAAAAGAAAGATACGGGAAAAAAAGAAAGGCACAGTTCTCCGGTAGAGAGCCTTTTATTGTAAAAGATATCACTATCACTGATTAAGGCTCCCTTGCAAGACAAATCTGACTATAGTTCTTTTAAAATAAGAAAAGAGTTGGAAAAAATTAGTTGTTCCAGGTCACATGAAGTTTTTCAACAGAAATGGGAACAGATTCCATGACTCTTAACTTCCAAACGCTAATCTATAGTCTGAATAAAGTATCACCCTAAAATAAGCTCGTAAGATAAAAGGCAGTACAGGAGGCGATAAAGAGTATACCATAAATAAATTAACAGGTAGATAATGCTCAAGGAGATGGAATAAAACAGGTAGTATTGCAAAATTAGCAAATATGTTCATACCTATTTCCTCAGCAAAACTAAGATTCTGTCATCCATCATGATACAAACATGAAGGGCTGCTAAAGTGTTCATGCACTGCAAGCTTGTTCATTGACAAAGGTTATGGAAAAATCTTGGAGAACAGGTTAAAGAAAAGCAGGAGAATTACTTTAGGTGACCTCATTTGTCTCCCCAAAACAGAGATAAGGCTGCAGTTCTCTGAATCAGCAGATGGAAACCCACTAGATAATGTCAAGAGTAAACAAAAAAATGTTGTTCAGGGCTGTGAAGCTCTTTTCAGAACTAAAACTCCACAAGCTGCTTGGGAAGAGGCAGAGGAGAAATCCCCACAGGTTATATTTCCAGTCCTCTCCACTAAGAAATCTGACAAAACTCTGGGAAAATTTACATTACTTGCTTCTCTACCAGTAAATAAGGAAAATTTTCTGTTGCCTACCTAAAGAAAAATATATTAAGAGTCTCACTCCCCCAGCTGGATCAATTCCAACAAAAGCTTTTCTTTTTCTAGAAAGCGAGGTTTTTCTTGTATGTATTACAGATCAAAAGATTTAAAGGGACTCAGCCAAAGCTGCTGATTAGGCTACTGTTCACAGAAGCATAGCCTATCTCGTCCAGTTATTGCGTTACCTTTGTCTTATACTCCATTAAAATGGATCTAAAACTACAAAATAAACTTTTCAGAACCACAAAAAAAACCAGCTTGGTCCAGAATGATATCTGTTAACTGCCAGCTGCATTTTGCAGTATAACAGGAGTATTTGCCTGTTTGGACAGCGAAAACAAGAAGTTGATTAAATGTGTAATAACTGATGGGAGAGACCATGGAGGAAGGAGACCCTGTCAGCACTCCCCAAAGTGCTGTGCACAGCCACCTGTCTCCATTTGTTCACCTTTAGTACAGACCAGGGACTGCACTCAGCTGCTGAAGAGGCATTTGTCATCTGAACAGCATCCCCACCTCCTCTGGGAGGAAAAGAGTGACAGACTGGATAGATGCATCCTTCAAGCTGGATTCAACCTAGAGACCACCTGCATTAGCACACCAATCTACTGACACACTGCATATTTCTAACTCTCTCTAGAAGAAAATCTGGCATATTGACACAAAGTACACACAAAAATAACTAAGACAAGTCCAGACAAAAATACTCAGATATCAGAAGCAAAAACACAGTGCTCCATTTCTGGCAATCTATCTTGATCTTCAGCAGGGTCAGTTATCTAGCTGTAGATATATTACTTCTGGGATCTAAGCTGGGTCATTCAAAGTTCAGGTCATCCACTACGTTGTGACACGTAAACTAGGGAAGCATGGGTGTTTTGCTCTTCACCCCAGCCTTGTCTTAGGTTATACAGGTCTCACCAGAAAGTAGCTCTCTTTCTATCTAAGCCTCCACTCTCAGGCTGCATATGATTGGTTTGTATCAACAAAACTGTAGTACATAAAGCTGAATTTTGCTTTGGGAATATATTTGTCTTTGGTTTGGTTATACATTTTTCAATTGAAAAAAGTTCTCTTATAGATTTCTTTCTACATGAACCTGCTAAGATTGTTTCCCATGTAACAGAAATATAATCAGGTCAAGATGGCCTAGGGTTAAAGAGAGGGAAAGACTGCCAAAACCAACAACTCCTGATGTACAGCATTGTGGAGACATAAAATTCATCATTACAACTGCATTGAGAAAAATTGAACTAAAATGCAGAAATTAGAAGAACAAAATATCTGCAATCTAATTAAAAAAAAAAAGACACAAGTCATTGCAATACAGAGAGAAAAGTCAGGAAAAAGGGTAGAAGTGAACTGCTTTTATTTGATAGTCATACCTAGATCCCACTGAGCTTCTAGGTTTTCTGTCTTTTGTTAAATTTATAAAATATTTTGTTTCATTTCTAAAATGGCCACAACACTGACTTTACCAGAATCAATCCAGGAATTATTCTGAAGTCCTGCCAAGCTAATAAGGGGTCACACTGTTCTAAATTTTCATGTCTATACTTTCAGGGAGTAGAGTTTTGCGTGTACAACCTAGAGAAGTCCATAAATCTATTCTTTTAATTATAAATGAATACCTCTACTGAACTGAAGATCATTGTTCTTTGCTGAGAACAGCAACAGGAAAGTAGGGAACATGAGGAGCTGAAAAGCACATTAAAAAAAAAAAGGGGAAGTAGGACATGCAAGGTGATTCTAACTAAAAAAAGTTTAAACAAGAAAAATTTTACCCTATACATTGCTACATATTACTGTTGGATCTTGTAATTTTTATTTTACAGCAGCTTTTAGGCACTGTGTAGAAACTGAAGACTGCATACATTGCTCAAATTTTGGAGAATAAGAAAAGGTAGGTGGATACAAATCATACATTTAAGGAAAGAAAGAAAAAAAGAAGGAAAAACCAGAACTAAGTGCTACCAAACCTACCCGTCTTCCTTCTAGAAACTTAAGAGCTGTGCCAATGTTGGCAACCCAGTGAATTCTCTTCAGCTGACGTCCCTGCTCACAAGGCTTAAAGAGAAAGAAGAGTGTAAACTCCAATTAGATTTATGCCAATTTGCTGCAAAAAACGAAGTTCCAGATAATTAGAAATGCCTACGTCATACCATAGTCTGATTTACATATAAAAATGTTCCTTGGAACAATCAAATCGTATCTTTACGTGTACCAACAGGGAGGACTGACAGACATAGGGGATGTAAATACGATACTTCTATTAAGAAAAAGTTATATATGTCATAATAACCTCAGGATGCAAGCTCTTGGCTTCAGCCCATAAACTTCGTCAAATCAGAGAACAGTTTTTCTTCTGTAAAATAAACTATTACTATTTTTATACACACACACATATATACATATATTTGAGAGAAGGCAACATTGTCTCAGTAAAGTGTTTTTGCCTGCAAAGGAGAGGTCAAGGTGGTTGTTATTTTTATAAAGCAGTCTGCAGTGAAGACATTTTACCTAGAGGATTTTTATCCATTTTCTCTAATACCTTATTGGTGATTAAAAACCCCAGCTACCACAAACCCTCACTAAACAATGAATTCTGCTGAACTTCAGACATGTAGGCTAAAAAAAGACAGAATTCTTTGAATTAAATCAAGAACATATCCTAGGCTTCTACAGCGGAATTAAATTCCCCACTGAATCTTATATTGTAATGCAAATATACAACTACTATCATTTAAATTCGTGTTCATAAAGTTACAAATGGATCTAGCAAAGGCCTGATATAGATTCTGAACTTTCTCTTGCAGTGACTACAGAATATCATATTCTGACATAGATAACCTTTAAATTAACCAGACATTATTCTGGTTCTGTAATATCTCTTGGCTTTCACTAATTAATATAGGCAGGATACAATACAGTGAATTTCATTGTAACAGGTGCCCTTCCAATCCCTAACATTCTGTGATTCTGTGATTCTGTGATTCTGTGATTAAAATTCTTTTCCTGTTTTACTACTTCTGTTCTTGCCACAAGAGGGAGACTTTCTGTCTTAGAAACAGAAATCAGTGTATTTCAACAGAGCAGAAACACACTTGAAAGTATAGCTTTTTTCCCAATCTTACAGTAAAAATCAACTCTTGCAGTCTGAATTACTACCTAATTTTGGGTATCACTTGCAATCAAAACAGAGGTGAAATATGAAAAAGAGGGAAAAGTGCGGCACTTGCAAATTGCCTGCATGTGAGAGAACAGGTAACACCTGAACCCTAGAGCAAGCCAAATAGTGGACTCTTGCTCTGCTCCTTCAGATGCTGCCACCTGTCTGCAAGCTGGTTTGGAAAAAGTGAGAGCCCTTGGCCTAAAACCCTTTCATTTTTCTCCCACATCACATGCACAAAACTAGCCTGGCTCCCAAGGAACAGCCTATTTGCCATGTACACACTGTGGCCTTTGTACACAACTTGGTTGTGAAAAAGACATTTAGCATCATTTAAGGTTCTTTACAGTAGCAGAGCAGCTGTCAAGGTAAATGGACATAAGACCCATGAAATTTGAGGGGCTCACATTTTTTTTCAGAGAGAAAGCCGTAAATTTAGCAAGTAAAGTCTGTCATTACTTCTTCAAGATGTATAGAAATAGCTTGCACATTAGACTTCGTTAGTGTTGTAGTAGTAACACCCAGATGAACCACAAAGACTAACACAAATAAGCAATTTTTTATGAACTACTAAGACAAAATTAATAGAAAATGCATAAAATCAAGAACGTCAGTCTGTAATAATATTTTGTTTTGTTTTGGTTTTTTTTGTAACCAGACAGCCCACGTATTTTGCTATGTAGCAGTCAGGTTTTTTATGGTATTCAAATATAGAAACATGTTAGAAAATTATATCCTAGAGAAGTTATGCAACTATCTTGTATATTCAGAAGGAAGGAAGTTCTTACCAGCTTCTGCCCTGAAAGAACCTCCAAAAGGGCAATTAGCATTACTCCATCTTTGATATCTTCAAACAGATCATTCACCAGCATGGGAGGATTGCGCTGAAAAGGGAGAAGACTTCAGATATTATATAGACTTACCAGCATTACATCCTACCTCCCTTCCTTTGGAACAGAAGCACAAAGAGTGGCTAGTCCCCTTGTTTACATTTTATAATGTTTAATATCAAGGTATCATTTAACCATTGCTTTGCCACCATATTGTTTAACTATTTAACATTTCTGGCACAGGACTGTAAAACTAGGTGCTTTCAGCCACTAATGACACAATGGAAAAAACTCCTGCTCCCTAAACCAAGCAAAGGAACACACCAACAACTGCCTGTGAATCTACAAAATACACACAACTTACAGATGTACTATTACAGTCACATTTCAATCTATCAGCATATTTTGCTTAGTGTTGAGTATGTCACAGAAATTTCACTCTCTCAGTCTGAGCAATACAAGGAGCTGTATGAAGGAAAGATCCCTAAAGCGGTGTAGCTGGTTGAGCAACGCTGCTACTTTCTCACAGCTGACAGTTGTTACACTAAGTTGCTGTATTTTCTCTCCTCTCCTCCAAGCCTTGCAGGCTTCCAGTGCTGTTAGCACTGTGTCAGCTTCTGCTCAAGACAAACTGCTTAGCATATGTCTTTACATTCACAAACACAACAATGATAACACTGAAAAATATGTAAACAGATGATGTTTTAGGAATTTTGAATAACAAGGTCACATCATTAAACTCTTATCTTCTTAAATACATCCCCATTTGTGGAACTATGGCTCTCAGCTGGTCAGTACTTCAATGATCACAAAATGTCTCTTAGAAATAAAAAGTTTAAACTTGGTCCAGCTGAAATAAACGTAATAAACACCCCCTAGCTTCCATGAGCTTGTCAGCATTCATATACCTGCTAAGTAACATAATACTAATATTCATACCTGCTAATTCACTAAAATGACAATCCGACTACAAAATTCTTGAAATTACTTTAGGTTTAATAATTTACTTTTGGGGTGCTTCTAAAAAAAGATGCTTGTACAACAACTTGATCTATTACTTCTGTTCTGTAGAAGCATAGATTTGAAAAGATGAACCTTACAAATGAAACATGGCTCTTGAAAAGGTAAAAACACTATAACAAATCAGGAGAAAGCAAAGGTTTCTAGTTCCCCAAATCAAAACATCCTGCCTTCATTGCTCATTGGATGAACTAATATTTCAATGAGATATAATTTTGGCATAAAGTGGAAAACAAAGTCCTCTGCTGAAAGCAGACTTCATCTGAGATTTGACATGATTTAATAGCCATAATAATGAGTCTATTTTCTCATGTATATAAAATAAAGCAGCATTATAACTCATTACGAGGTTATATTTAATCATAGTTCTTTTTTATTTCCCACTAATGCAATAGATAACGGATCATGTTCATCCTTAATACAACACCAAAGAAATCAATGGAGCAAACAGGTCACTGGAGATTAATTTGTCCCAGTCTTGCATCACAGGCAGTTGACATAAAAGCAACTAATTTTTCTCACCTTCTATGTTATCATTTCCTGTTTGAAGTTCAGAGCAGCTTTGGTTTCATCAGTATTACTGCATGATATAATACTGAAGAATTATGTGCTAAAATAATTCAGCAATAAAGACAAGAGGATTATAGCAGCTGCCATCCTAATCCAAGAAGAGGTGAAGGCCTAAAAAATCTCACCGTCCAGCTAAATGCCCCAGCAGTAAGGTTTGTCTCTTGAAATTCACTCTACAGTAATGAAGAGAGACAGGTTCTTATCGAGGGCAATTTAGGATACATTTAGATTGAAGGGTAAGTGAGATTTACAGTGCCCCATAACCCTGGTGCCCATAACATGCCTGTCAGACAACCTGTTTCAGCATGACACAGCTCTTTTCCAGCTTGAGCGGTTTGGTATCCTTATTCTCAAATCAGGGTTCAGGACAGAATTTGCCTCATCCCAACATGAAGTCAAAAGTAATTTGGAATTCATAGGCAAACCAAGTCTGGGAAGCACCTCTAGTTTCCACAGCGTATAGCTTCAGTCTACAGATAAAACCTCTGATTGCCCATGTCAAGTTCTTGCTTTGAACCACCCTTCACTGGTCACTCCTCATGGACAGAAGTTAGAAAAACTAGATTTGAACCCTAACTGAGCATTGGTACTAAGGTAAGGCAGTGAAAGTATCCCTGAAGACATCATCCAAGTAAACTAACACCTACAGTACTTTCCTTTCAACATGAACTGGAATATTGGTTTGGGGAAAACTAGGGGAAGTATGAGAAAGCACTGAATAAGATGAGAAGCAGCAAAGAAACCATCAAACAACTTACATCAAAATTAATAAGACATGCTGCTCTGAAGTGTGAGAATCACAACAATTGTCCATAAATCAGCAGGTTGAAATGTACTTTTTGTTGCTGGAAGGTTGCATAATTACAAACACTGCCAGTGTTTAGCAGCACACACCATGTACCTTAACACCAATAAAACAGGAGCAGAAGGCAGGTACAACAGTTGTGTCACAAGATCTCCTGTATGAGACTCCTCTAAAATGGAAAATTAGTTAATTATACAGACTGCCAAAAATGTTCTCCATAATACGCTTTATAATATAATGTTTTTCACTACCTTGAAGATGTTAACACCTAATTACAAGGAGGTAAGACCCTCATTGCATTTCATAAATCACTTTTTTTTTACTACTCTGGGCACAAAGCATAGAATTTACCTTATTATTATGACTCCAGTCTCTCTCAGAAGCATGGAATAAGTTATATTTTTAGTGGAATATATAGAAAAATAGATTCCTCTTTTACATTAAGGATTCCATAGATACCAATCTTATTCCCCATGCCAATACAATTCAGGAAGATATACATACACTAGCTGATACTGAGAAGTTCATATACCCTTATTTGTTGTATATGGACCACCGCACAGGATGGCTCAAGCTACTTGGTTGTTTTTCCAGGCAGATCCTCTACTGTGATTAACACAACATCTTCTGTTGGAATGGATAAATACCTACCCCTTGGCTGCATATATCATAGAATCATAGAATGGTTTGGGTTGGAAGGGACCTTAAAGTTCATCTAGTTCCTACCACGGGCAGGGACACCTTTCCACTAGACCAGGTTGCTCACAGCCTCATCTAATCTGGACTTGAACACTGTCAGGGACGGGGGAACCACAACTTCTCTGGGCAACCTCTTCCAGTGTCTCACCATCTTCACGGTAAGGAATTTCTTCCTAATATCTAATCTAATCTACCCTCTTTCAGTTAAAACCATTACCGCTCGTCCTATCACTACATGCCCTTGTAAAAAGTCCCTCTCACGCTTTCTGTAGGCCCCCTTCAGGTACTGAAGGCTGCTATAAGGTCTCCCCAGAGCCTTCTCTTCTCTATAACGTCATATGCAATGAAAGGAGAAAGTAAAGCTCTACACTGCTTACTTATTAGCCTCCAGAGAAGAAAGGGTTTTTTTAAAGCTGTATTCAGTTAAAATCTATTGAATGCTTTTTATTCTAGAGACTCAACAGGACTTAACACCTATTCACTTAGTTGCCTTAATGCACTGACAAAATACTAACTGTAAATCAGTAAAAGCAGGGAAAGAAAAATAACTTAAAATTTTGTAATCTTGAAAATGTTGAAGGTACTCTAGATTTTGGCTTTCTGCATGTAAATGTATAGCTCCAGCAATGCAACCGACTGCAATGATCCTAATACACTGTATTTGGATGTTGGAAAGCCTGTGCAAAGAATTTAATGAAGTAATTTTTAGACTAGGAAAAAAGAACATTTTAAAAGTATATGAAGTAACCTCTCAAAATCCTATAATACTAAAGAAAGCTGTTATTTATAAACTTCTTGAACAAAATTCTTTGGGGGAACTCAGAATATACTTTGACGAACAATCGGACATTAAATCTACAACTTGTCAGGTCTACACTAAGATTTCAGATGCCTTAGCGTTTGATTTTGTTTTTTCATAAGCTTCTTCAAGAAAGCAAAATAATACTAATGATATGCTACATACTGCATTGCACATATTCTATTAAACATTAATTTATTGCAGTATATGCAATCACAGCAGTGTAGTTTATAGTGACAATGATATTTAGGAACAGTCATGTCACAGAGGGAGGCACACTCAGTACAAGTAAATTCATGTGCTATGTAGGAGGAATATGAATTAACTGGGAATGAATCTTAAAGGTTAAGGAACCATATTTTTCCCATATCAAGTATTTATTTAAATAACTGTATTTAGAACTGATCATAAATGGAAACTGATGAGGAAATGCTTTGCTTGAACTTGTTGCTTTTACAAACTTACCTAATCTGCTGTAATGTTCAGAAAATATTCTGAATAATTTAAAGAACTGATCATCAGTATGTATGAAAAGTATTCGACTGACAAGCCTCGAAGAAAAAGAGATTTATAACAGACGTGCAATCTCTAGTCATTCCTCCTCTGACACAGTAAAATAAGTTTTGTAAAATCCAAACCTCAGATATGGAACTAACATATTTGCTAAGCTTCACTCTTCTATTCCAACACTACTTCTTGCATTTCACTTCTCATTTGCATCTTTGCTACAGGAATCTTTTCCTCATACCCTGTATTTAACTTCTTTAATGAATAAATCATGCTACACAAACAACCGTATCTGCATCATAATGATTGCCAAAGCAAACATTGGAAACTACCTTTGCTACATTAATTTTCAAATAATATTTCAAAAACTGCTGAAAAAATGTGTGAAAACTTATCCACATGCACAAACAGGAATAAATCTGTGTAACTAATGAATTTGTCTCTGCAGGGAAATACATGTGGCAACAGGAGGGAGAACGTGAAATTTCAGAGTTACTCTGTAATAGCTGGTCCACTCCTCCACCTCAATTTAATTCCTAAATCCTTAAGCACATCATAGGTTATCATGTTCCTTGCTGTTAATTACTATTTTAATGACTAAAGTCTGAGGGACTCAGCCCTAAGTTTTACATGATAAGTTTCATCACACAAAGTAATTTAGCATTCACTGTTTAACATTAGAGGTTACATGCAATACTAGTGAAAACATACTGTGTTCAGATTTTCCTCATCGTGCAGTCAAGATGGACATTAGCTTAAATTTTTTTTGTGTCAGTGACTAAGATTCTGGGAGCCTCTGTTTTCCCATTTGAAAAAGACAAAGACACAGGATTACTTAGTTCATTGATGAAAATTGATGAGGTTCTTATATGAAGATCAAGTTACACTCTAAGAACAAACTACCATCGCTGACAGCATTGTGTGTGAGAGCTGTAAATCTTGGTATATCCATTTCTTTTTTTTCCTTTCTTTGCTATAAAACATATCATTTTGCAATTTCAAAAGCCCTAATGTAAGGTTTAATGCCCAGGTTTAATTCAGCACTATGAAAACATTCCGTAAGTGTAATCTTAAAATGTTCACCCATTCTTAGTTTTATTTGATATCCACCCTCTGCTTTTGTTTGTTGATGTGTGCATCCTTTTAATGGAAACACAAAATGAATAATAATTTCTTTCAGTATGTATTTGTTGTTCACTCTGGTGAGTTTACAACAATACTTGGTGAGTACAAATACAGAAGTTAACCCTACACCTGGGAACAAAGATGTTATTCGATTGGGTTAAACCAATTTACAGTCTGTGTTCCAAAGCTTTGAACTACTGTTTCCCAACACTTTCACAAAAGGTGACAAAGGCAACAAAAGGCATATGCCTCTTGTTTTACAAAGAGGCATGTTTTTCATCTTTACTCATCTAATCCACGAACTGAAAAATCGGCATAGGCAATGAAATGAAAAACATTTAAGTATCTGCTGTTCTGAATGGATGTAACGTCTCTTTTTTGACATATTTGGTGTAATGTTGTTCTGTATTTTAAACTTAGACTTTGAAAAGATGCCTCAAAAGATACCCAGAAGCATGCTGTTCCAGTGCTCGATAACCCTTTCAGTGAAGAAATTTCACCGGTACTCTCATTTCATTTACCTGTTTTGTTCGTTCTTATTTATTTTATCCATATTCTCAAACCCATTCTTAATTTCAGAGTTAAAAAGCCAAAAATGATTTTTTAATCTGCTTGAAGGACCTCATGTAGTTATTGAATTAGTTTCTGTTTCAGTTAGAGCATGACTTTTTAGAATAAAAGCATACCCTTAAGATTTTAAAGATTAGCAGTGAAGAATCTTTTACTCATAGCAAACCCTTACAAACTATGACATCCTGCTTTATATTCTCAAATTATTAATTGTTCTTGGTTCTACCTAACAATCAAACCAGTTCTGCATTTCCATTTCTTTCAAATCACTACCTTTCACAATGTCAGAAACTGGTCTTTTTTTAATCCTCCTTTGCTCTACTCACTCAACACAGTATAAGGATGAAAACTCTACCTTAATAGAGTTTCCTTTGCTTTGCCATCAGTAAACGCATCTTTCAAATTGCTATAGTGAAACCCCATCAATCTTTGCTTAGAAAACATTAATTTCTCCTGGTTTTGAGGTTTCATGCAGTTACTCACCAGCACCTTTTCAAAAACATTCTAACTCATTCATGCTGGAACATTTCTCCAGATAGCCATAGTGTTAGAGTTACAGATACTTTAGTTACAGTTTTTAGGTTTTTCCTTATTTCCTCCTATTACTTTTTCCATCAATAATTTTGCTAGATTAGTAAAAACAGAAACTATTAAACTTTTCTCAAAAAATGAAAGGAAAGAAACCCAAAGTTTTCCAAGAGTAGCCAAGAAATAGAGAGCCAATTTGAAGTGAAATTACTGGGAATTTTGAAGCCTGTATATATTGAGTCAAATTCAACACAATAACTCTGTATTGCCTTTTGGATTATGTTGTAAACTGTAATCTGGCAACTGGTGTACGCACACACACAAAGCAAGGGAGCAGAAAAAGGCTGTGCCTTTGAAAAAAGTAACTCTGTAAGTTCACCTATAATTACACAGGTAACACTTATATGTCCTTGTAGTGGGCTGAGCGGCTCTCTCACTCCCCCTCCTCAAGAGGACAGAGGAAGAAAACAAGATGAAGCAGCTTGTGGGTTGAGATAAAGACAGGGAAATCACTTACCAGTTACCATCACAGGCAAAACAGGCTCTACTTGGGGAAAATTAATTTATTTTCAATTAAAACAGATTTGGATGGTGGGAAACAAAGACAAAATTGAAAACTCCTTCCCCCCACTTACCCCTTTTTTCCCCAGGCTCAACTTCACTCCTTCACTCCCAGCCCCTCTGACCCCCAAAGGCGCAGGAGGATGGGGAACTCGAGTTGTGGTCAGTACGTAACAGCTTCCCTCTGCCAGTCCCTTCCTCCTCACACTTTTCCCCTGCTCCAGCGTGGGTCCCTCCCACAGGATACAGCCCTTCAGGATAAACTTGCTCCCTTGCGGGCTCCTCTCCAGAGGCCACAGTTCTTGTCAGGAGCCTGCTCCAGCATGGGCTCTCCAGGGGCCTCAGGGGAGTCTCTGCTCGTGTGCCTGGGGCATCTCCTCCTCCTCTCCTCCTGCTCTCACCTTAGTGTCTGCAGGGCTGCTTCTCATACTTTTTCCCTCACTTCTCACTGCCTGTGAGGCATTTTGCCCTTTCTTAAATACGCTTTTCCCGGAGGTGCCACCAGCCTGGCTGAGGGGCTCAGCCATGTCCTGCAGTGGGCTCACCAGAGCCGGCTGGAACCGGCCGTGCCTGGCATGGGGCATCCCTGGCCTCTCCTCACAGAGCCCACCCTGTGGTCCCCCGCCACCAGCACCTCAGCACCCGCACCCAGTCCGGTCCTACGTCTCCTTCCATATTATTTAAGCCCAGTGTAACTTCACTGGCTTTAACAGACAGAGGCCCAAATGCAGAAGCATGTATTGCTGTTTCTCTGCTATCGGTGTGAGGCCAGCACGTCACAGTGTTCCTCGCCAGGTACCATTTTGGCAAGTGCTCCACCTTTTATTGGGTTCAAAGAAGAGAGCAGAATGCAGACAATGCTGCCGAAAAGTGGGTCTCCTTCCAGGATTTTTCCTTATCACATTTCAAAAGCCTCCAGACAATGGAGATGTTACAGCTTTCCAATTTCTTCTGAAATAATAAAAACTGCAACAACCTTTTACATGAATCAAATAACCTAAATATGGGATTTCTGGTTACCATTTGGAACACAAGTGCAAGGGGAGTCCTGTGCATTTCACAGACCCATCAGTATTTCTACAGCTGTGATGTCAGAAAACGTATTTCCACACTTTCCAAAAACATGACTAACAAAGATTTAAAAGCTTAAGTTTTAAAAACTTAAAAATTTGAATGGCATGGGTCATTCCTCTTCTGTTGAGTCTAATCTCTACCATCTATAAACAGTGTTTCTCCTATGGAAGCATAACAGCATAAGTGGGAAAGCAAAGACAGCTAACCTATACTTCTGACTTAGGAAGTGAGGCAAACTTGCTGACAGCCATCCATAAAAGCATCATAGAACAAATTTCCTGTTAAAGGGTGAATTAACACAAACCAATTACTGCAGGGTAGCTCAGGCAGCCAAAAGTGAGGGCTGTGGCTGGTTAACTGCTTGGTTTGAATGTGAGTATGATTAGCCTTTACAGTATCAGACCCATTAAAGAAATACATGCCTAGATCACACAAGTCAAAAGGTTTACCTGAGCCCTCACAGCCCAAAGAGACTAGTACAGTAGGTAGCATTCACAACTCTCATTTTTCCCGAGCAAAATCTCTTAATGGAGCTGCCACCACGACTTTGTCTCTTCCCAAGGATTAGTCAGTTATTACTAGCAAATTATCATTACATGCACACACACAATGCACCTAACAATATGTACATAGATCTACTTGTCAATTATTATCGGATATTGCTGATTAATTATTAATGACACAATACAATTAGGAAATAGAAGAACATGAAATAAGAGTTCTTTTTCTCCTCTGACACGTGTTCACAGCCCGCTTTGCTAACACTTTAGCAAATACTGAATGTCATTCCGTCACGGTTAAGTAAATGGACATACACAGAGTGCTCACATTCCCTGCTGCACAGAGGCCTTTTCCGAGTTATTTCAAAGAGAATGGGGGGACAGATCGCATTCCCAGTGAGGATCCACTGTCAAGAAGTCCTGAAGATAACCTTGTTCTTGCAGCTGAATTTTACAAGCCAGTGCAGTTCATTTCACAGTAAAATTCCTCAATTACACTCCTCAGTAATGTAAATAAATGCTGTTTGCTCTAACCAATAGCATCATTAGACCAAATCATGTGATATAGCATTATATGGGCTTCCTGCTTTGCTCTGTTCATTTCTGAGGGCATTATTAGCCAATTGCTTACATGGAAGCTAAAATAGTGCACTTGCAGCTATTCCTTTCTCAATTTTCAAGTTCATTCACCTTCATGATTTAAAAACACACATTTCAATGAGCACCTCTGGTGTTTAAATATTTTAAATTTACTGACCTAATTGATAACTATGGTTAGAGGCTGTACTGTGCTGTGTTTGGCATTTCCCAGCTGCTCTGGGAAATGCCAAATTAAATCTCACTGCTTATGTTGTCAGGTAAAGTTGGTACCAGTTGTAGCTTAATACTTTTAAAATTGTGTGTAAATCACTGTCTTTATTCTCCTAAAACCCAAAAAAGGAGTTTTAGGTTGTGGTAAGAAGCAACATTAGTTTAATGATAAATCCCAAGATGCATCAGATAATTAATTCAGCACTGGATTCACAAAGCACTATTTATGTTTGTGACCAGTTCAGGATGCCTCTATCAAACTATACAACTGACTCAAGTTTTATTCAAATTCACTGTATGTAATAAGGCTAATACTTCTGTTTCATAGAAAGCAGTTTCAAATATTTCCTCTGGATAAAATAGCAGCTACTGTGCCACCTTTCAGTTTTGGGCAAAGGATCTGGGTGGTTGCCTGTAGATGCCACTCGCAACACTGCAGCTGACTGCTATCATGCTCAAACAGATTCATCCTCTGTGGTGTACAAATAATGGGGAACCCTTTTTAAGTGTATGCCATACTGCTCAGCCAAATCTGACATATTCTATACTCCAGGGCCTGTACAGCCATAGATAAAAAGGTTTGATTAAAAAAAAAAATATTTCAAAGCCATATATTACCTTAGCCAGGTGAGTATTGATCCATTTCGTGAAAGCCTTTTCTGCACTGACTCTTGCTCATCTGAGAAAAAGAAGAAATCAGTTTGATCAGATATTGCTGAATCTTTTTGGATTTACATGATGGAAGAATAATATTCTCTATTGACAACAAATGCATTCTGCATTTGCCAGAAATGCCACTATGTTTTCTTGAGACAGTTAATTTTGCCTGTAACTACCCATAACAAATACTTCATATTCTTACAATAATGCTCTGACACTTGACTATTCGTAGAGTTTCACAGCAAAGTTCAACTCTTAACGAGTGAATGAACAGTAAGACACCATTTCAAATCTGAATGCCAAGATAAATTTGACATCTAAGTCCATATTATATTTACCCAAGGTCTGAGCACCTAAAACTTCTCTGCTCATTTGAACTAGAATCCATGTCTCTGACAGTCCAAGTTGCTTTATTTAGAAAATCAACTAGAGACTTTGAAAAAACACTCTTAGCATGTACATTTGAAAATGTTTATACATTTCTGATAATACTGAATTAAAAATTTGAAGTTGCATTATCAAACTTATTTGTCCTCTAGGAAATCCAGCCAGGGAGGAGCCATCAGCAAGTTCAGGCAGTTTCTATACTGCTACTTACTACTTCCCTTAGTCCTGTCTCGAAGCACTTGTCTGATTTATAGTGAATTTCACTGATTCTCAGATAGTCCCTCAGGGACTGTTGCCAGCTGCATAGACAAAATAGCTCCTGAATAAGCTCCTCCAACTTCAGCAGGCAGGGTCATGGCTGCGGAGGGAAGAGAATCACAGTGCCATAAACCAATCCATGAAGTCCTGTCCTTCCTTGTGGGGAATCAGGTTGACACATGGAATAATTTCACGCCAGTGGCATTCAAGTATTTTTGTTGGGGATTTTTCTTTTCAAAAATAAAACGAAATACCTATTTCACTGATAACAAATCATGTTATTACTCTTATCAGTTCTGAATGAGCACCTTCATTCCCCTACAGAAAATCCAAATAAATAAAATTGCTGTTAAATACTTACTTTTTATAAGAATACATGCATGTCCCAAACCTACAGATGGAAAATCTAATTTTAGATACTGCCTTTGCTACTGACTTGTGCAGCACTGAATAGTGATTTGATCTCTTTCACATCTGTAAAATTAAAAGGGAATATAATTTAATCCTCTTTAAAGCTCTGGAATAGATAACTAATAAGTTTGATCTACTACTACTACTACTCAGCTCCCTGATTTACACTCACATAATGCTGCTCCACAATGAGGCTACATAAAGATACAAGTCGTGGCACAAAATTCATCAGTCAAAATACTATCTTAAGTGGGACAACAATGGCTCCCTGACCACATATGAGTTTCCAAAAAGTGTTTGTGCATTATGATTCGGGGAATTTCTATTTTATTTACGTATAAACAATATCTCACATATGAGAAATACCAAAGGAAAAAAAAAAGATACATATCTCTCCAGCTAATCTATTGCTAGAGTAGCATATGGAATGTGTAAGAAAATAATTTTGCGTTCTTTATCTTTTCTTTGATTTCATTGGGTAGGCAGCCTTACATAATTTTAAAAACATTCATTACATTCTCAGAATCTACTTGTTGCACTGACAGGCAGGTTATGAAAAACACCACTCAAAATACTGCATTGTGCTTCTGTCAGTACAGGCTATTTTTGGCAAGGACCGTCTTTACTTTATATGTGATAATTGTTTCTACATTCTGGAAAACGGACTTCTCACTGTATGGTTTCTAACCATGAACAAGATGTTTCCGTTGTGACATACAGTAAATGTCAGCTCTGATCTGATGCTTACAATTACATATACAGGTAGCCCAAGTAATTTCAACAGAAGTACTTGCACCCTTGAACTGGGTTGTGCGTGAAGTGTGGGGACGGAGAATGAGCGTGCACAGAATCAGTCCAGCTCTGGCTTCATTCACACCTCTATAACTTAAAATTCCCCAGCAACCCAACGATATAACAGCAGCATGCCAAAAGAAAATAATTGGGCCTTTAAAAGTCAAACTTCTGATCAAAGAAATGAGTGAAAATGGTTCCCTGATTTGCAGTTCCAGTCCATCCTGACGATTTAAGAAGCAGCCTTCTGACAACTGGAAATCAGAGAAACAGCTCCCGGCTTCTAAACGTATACCAGCAGAAGACATACTCAGTTCCAGTCATATCAACAAATAGCAGAAATAGCCTTTCAAAAATAATCTGTTTCAAGGGAATGTGTGTGAGCAATATACTCTTTCATGAGCGCTATAATAACTATTAATAGGGCTCATAAAGAGCACACTATTAATAATAAAATTTCATTTTTTAGAGCACTTATTTTGTATAGGTTTGAAAGGAACAGATCTTACCTCTGTAAAACCTATGGCTGAACATAATACAAGCAGTGGATTGATTTTACAAATTCCATGATAAATATGCTTTTTACAAATTTCCCTGGAAATTCATTGAACAGATGTAAATTCTTTGTAGAGGTACTGTTTATCTATAACCACAAGGTGCACTTACCACACAGTTTCTTACACTCTCCCCACTTGCAAGGACTGTCAGCTCTTTATTTGCACCACTTACTTACCCTGCCAGTACTGAAAGAACCCAGGAAGCAGATTTAACGATGTAACATTTCTGCCACCAGCACCTTTGTAGCGAGCCATAAGCACTGCTGGTGCTGCTGCTGCTGTCGCTGCGGCTGCTGCTGTGGCTCCTGCTCCTGTCTCGTGTGGTGTGCAGCGTTTCTTCAGAACACAGACAGAAGTAATTTTTCAAGAACAATCTGATTTTTTTTTCCTTCACTGGAAATGCAGGCCTCTCACACAAATCCCTCCACCTGCTCTTATCGGAGAATTCGCATGAAGCCAAACCTTAAAAACATCTTTATATATTCTTGCAGAGATGCAACAGCCAGACAAAGCCAGCTGTACTGGAAGTAGCAGCTCTGCTGTTCTCACTGCCATCATCCTTCTCCACTGTTTTCCTGAGGAAAGATTTTATTATCCAAGCACCAGCCAATCCGCTAGCAGAAACCTCTGATGTCAAGAGCCTGAATAATTCATCCAGGGACTGGGACAACCCAACCACACTGCCGATATCCTAAAGCAGCAAAATGTGTGGCTGCAAAAAGAGATGTAGTCTTCTCACGAGTGCTTTTGTAACAATATACTGCTCACTAAGCATAAAAATGGCTGAATGGCATAGCCCTTCTCTAGTTCGTCATACATATAAAGAAAAACAGCTTTTAAAAGCAACCACTTGGGTTCATCACTGCATACCCTATTTAGACATGGATGTCCTTCAGCTCTGCAACTGAAACAGTGAAGTGGAAGAAATAGCAAGCAATGAATCTGAACAGACATGTAGGCCACTTAGCTTTTAATAATATATTTGAACCGTTGTACAAAAAGGATGAAATGTACATAAGGATACATAGAATTTTTGGAGAGCACCTAGATCAGCCTGAAACATACTCAGATTTCTGATAATATGCAGTACTTTCATTAAATCAGAGCACCAGAGCATTTGAACAGACTTTGTTTTGCTCTGGTAAAATGAGGCAGTTATGAAACTGTGGAGATTCATATGTTGTTTCACCCGTCAGGGCCAACAGAGTAGTACACAATATTGAAATGAGAATAAAAGGCCCACTTTCAGTATGCCATTACAGTAAATGTATCATTACAGCGGTCGAATTCAAATTTCTGTTTTTGTAAAAAACAATGACTCTGATGAGATCATTCTGTGTCTTAAAGAAATGTTGCAAGAAAGTTTGTTTTTATTTAATCAAATGTCTTCCTTTAATTGGCTGGAAATACCTTCATATTTTTACAAACCTTTTCTCTACTAAAGCACCACCAACAGACTGCATTTTGAGGTTGGTTAGGAAAAAAAAAGACATGTAATTGGATAGATTTACATAAAAACATTTAGAACAAATTATTTTGAAAGACAAACAAAACCAACCATGTATCTTCAGACAGTTAGGAATATGCTGATGAAATGTTCATCACGCATGCATATTATAATGCCTAGTATCATGCATATAATATATATACATCAAGAGACAGAGAGTGGTGGCATGCTTTCTAGCAGAGCTTTTCTAGAGACTGGCTTCCTGAGCAGCACAGTCCCTGCCTGCCAGCCGAGGCAGCGGCCCCTCCTCAGCTGCAGAGCTCCCTGTGCCACAGGTCCGTGGTGTGCAGCAGCAGATTGCACACCGAGCACCTCTTGCCTCAGGTGCTTGGGGATCAGAATGTGGGAAGGCAGCTGCGGCGCAGGGTTGCAAATACAGGGTTCTGCTGCAAGGTAGCACAAGGAGGAGTCTTATGCACAGAGTGAGAGACATGACAGAGCCGAGTTCACACCTGTCTAATAAAAGCATCTTGATAGATTCTCAGTGACCTAATATTGTGGAGATTTGTTTTGTTTCTTACTTTAGTGAAATTCAATTCAAGTTGCTCACAGCTCCTCATTTTCAGCACCTTTTTTTGTCATCTTTGGTTTTGATAGTTCTGTCCTAAAAACACCAAGGAGCTGTTTTGTTTTGTTTTCCATGTCTTTGGCACCTTTAGGAATACTGCTAAAACAACCTGGAAGTGCATAAAAGTGTGCCAAACCAACTGCAATGCTTCAAGATGTCACTTGAGAACGCAACACAGCACGGAAGGCGGCGAACAGCACCCTGCTGGGAAATTTTGTTTGGTCAGCAGTATGGCATAAATTCTCAAAAGCTTTCAATAAGATATGTTATATAGCAATTTCCGTCTTCATTAAGGATGTTCTTAACTTAAAGAAGCTGTAGAAAAGCTTGCAGAGTCAAAGCAATAATATGGAGACTCTACTTATGAAAAGGAGCAATATTTTAAGCCACATCATTTAATCAACAGATCCATAACAGGTGGATTGCCCCATTCAGGAGTACTGCACAGAGGCAATGCACGTTCATTTCTTTTCCTTTAAGTCTCCAGTTAATGTTTTTTATGGGACAATACCAGGACAGTTTCGCTTTCTGAAAAAAAACAAACAAACAACTTTGGTGATAGCTTTAAAGCTAATATATCGTTTGTAAGTTGCTAAGTTTAACATTAACACTGTACACTTTAGGAAGAAAAAAGGATGAGGGAGCTATGGTCAGTGGGAGCACAGTAAGAAAGACGGAAAAATTTATTTCAGCAGCCACTGCAATGCAGTTGACAGAAAGACTTACCAGTACTGATAAAAAGAATGGGAATATATTTTTAAATGCCTTATGCATTTAGGACTTTTTCATTTTTTTATATTTTGAGGAGAAAGACAGGATTCATCAAAGTCTGGCTTTTGGATATATGCCTCTATTGAATGTGTCCCACTCACAGATCTGTTAGATAAATTTCCAAGCTTTGAGATCTAGGTGCACACACCAGCCGTAGCCTGCTCCACCACTGAGCACCAGTCTGCTCCCCATAAGTTTCTGCAAAAAGGAAATCTGTGCACAAAGGCTAGAAGGCAACCAGTCATCCTCAGCCAAACCCCTACTAGGGAAAATGATGGGGATCAGCTCTCTGGGGTTCGCACCAGTATACACCATTGCTCAATCTAGGGGTAACCTTAGTACGCTGGTTTGGGGGCCAAAGGTTTTATGTCATTTGGAAGAGCAGAAGTAGAGGAAAAAAACCCCGTGTACTGGTGGAACAGTTACAGGAAACCGAAGTGTGGAGAAGCAGCCTCACAGCTGCAAACACTGCCAGCTGTGCAGCACGCTGCTGGGCTGCTCAGAACTTTCTGCTGTTACTGTCTGAAATGTATTTACAAAATAGGTATTTTGCTTTTACACATTTCTTATTTATTCCCTTAATTTCTAAGACAGAGAAGGTGTCTATCCAGCCACTAGTTAGAAGGATATACAGAATGATTCAATTTATCACTCAAAGCTTGCATTTTAAAAAATACCTGGGTATAATCAAATACAAACCAAACAAATAAATGTCTCTTCTTTTGTTCTTAGTCAGTTTATTCTTATACAAGCACATTCACCAATCAGGAAGCACTTGCCTTGGACTGTGCAAGCAGTTTAATTTTTGAAACCTGGAAAGCCACAAGTTTAGCCAGAGCCAGAGAGTGTGTGCTTTAACTCAGGCTGTTGGCTCCATTTCACAGCAGCACTTACACTGTCACAGAATATGTTTATTCCGTGGGACTTGGGAGACTCCCAGCCCTTAAATCTAAAGTCATGCCCTGTTGTGCCCATATTCTCATATGCACATGTCAAATGTTCCTGCTCCATCCAGACACATGTTATCCCCCACTGTCCTGTGCTCTGGTTTTCACAAGAAGGAACAGAGCATGAACAGAGCACAGTGCACTGATATAATCTTGCGCCTTAGCAGGCAGGACATAGTCCAGACATAACTGTACTGCCCATAACTGCTCTTCACTTTGACTTTGTTTGGAGAAACAAATGAGAACAGTGTGATTTCTGCAGTGGATTGGAAGATATGCCCAAAATGTCATTTTTATGACTTTGTGCATCTTTACTATGCCCAGTCCTTGTAGCACACTTGCTCCTATTTTGTGTTTTGAGTGACTAAAAAAAAGAACTGTAATTAAATTGTTCTGCTCCATAATTTGCCTGATTGGGCTGCATTTTTTTCTTCTCCACATGTAGAAGCAAATGTATTCACAACTAATCAATGACTGTATTTGCATTTTATGTTTACTGCATTTCTGCCTGTGCTGCTGCAATACTGTTATTCTCACCTTCTCCACTGTTGTCTTAATGTGACTGTAAACATATTACTCACTTTCATAGTATCTGCACTCGACAGAATACAGTCAGAAATGAAAAGAATGCCTGTTAGAAAACCATTATGAGCTCATTTAATTCATTTTTAAAGGCAGTATTCTGAAGAAGATATTAACTAAAATTGGAATACTCAACATTTGAGCTGATTATGTGCAATGGCTTCAGTGCATTTTGAAAGATTCAGGATTCACTGCACTACAGGTGTCTGTTTATTCACCAGTCTGGCATGGGTGCCAGTGAACTTCATGTTCACATGCACACATCTTTTCCTGAACCAATACACAAGGTGAAAACAGCCTGAAACAACTGATCAGAGTCAACTTGGCATTTGTTCTTTTAATTACTTATTTTCCTTAATTGTATACTTAAAGAGATGGTTTGGATGGTGACAAATCAGCTAGACATCTAGATAATCCAGTGAAGTTCATTAATAACTATTTCACATTGCACTCAAATTTCAAGCCATTCATGCTAATAAACAGGCACACCACAGTTTAAGAACAAATTTTTCATGAATACTTAAAGATTTAAAGGTACTGATGAAAAATCATTCTCTTGCCTATAAACTCTGTATCTAGTACAACAGCATCTGCAATGACCATAGTAAAAAAAAAAAAAAGACCTAAACAAATATTTGTGTTTTTTCAGTTCACTGCAGTTCTGCAGATGGCATCATGTTACCAATTACATATTTTGCAGCAGTTCTTTCCATTGACATGAAAAGCTTGTGTATAATAACCTTTATGTGTTGTTGGTCCACTCCCCTAAAGGTTTTTATAAATTCAGATTGAACAAAACATGTCTTGTTGAAAAGAAATTTAATTTTTAACAGAAGTCTTAAAGACAAGCAGTACTCACATCAATTCATTTAAAGGTCTTTAAAAATGTTGAAATCTATTCAGATCAGTACCGATATGTCTACAAGTATCCTAGGGCTTTAAGTAGTCATTCTGCAGTCAAGAAGGGTACTTAACATGCAGTTATACAAAAATATCTATGAGATCAGATTGAAGGTAGCATATGCTTGAAAACTGAAAGCATAGGCTCCAATTCCATCTTTTACTCACCGTACGGCACTTACATGAGCTCATAAAACAATGGAAGGTTTTGTTTTCCTGAAGCCAACCATGTCAGGTAGGGAAATTACTGTAACAGTTGTCATTAATTTTCGTTAGATTTGCTAATATTATATGACATTAATAGGACTGTTCACAACATTAAGCAATACAACCTGGAGAGACTTTGTGCAAAAATGTCTGAATTTGAATTTGAATGTTTAATGTTTCTATTTAATAAGGCACAGAAACTTAAATGCACTGCACCAAATGCACCGCCTGGAGCAAATTTCTACTACAAATGGTAAGATTAGTATTTTTCTATGCCTACAATGAGTTCAACAGCCTAAAAGCAGTGGAGAAACTTTGACTTGGACATGAAAGAGCTCAGAATCTACTGAAATAAATCAAAATTAATGGAGACATACTAGGCACATGCTGTCCAAGAGATTAAATGAGGAAGTAGGGGTACAGCATCTGTAATTTGTACATAAATCTGTGCAGAAAACCAAAATATACATAATGATTCTTGTCTTACAGAAAAGACATTCTACAATCATATCTCAGTTCTGTTTATGCCTAAGCTCAGTGAAATGACAATGGTTTACTAAAGGTTTACAAAAATGTAGAATCCTCTGTTTATTCTGTGGATAGTCTGGGCAGTTTTACTCTTGAGATAATTTTTACTATAGTTACACATACTGTAGACATGAAGCT
The DNA here is from genome assembly GCF_013368605.1 of Nyctibius grandis. Classification (NCBI taxonomy): domain Eukaryota; kingdom Metazoa; phylum Chordata; class Aves; order Nyctibiiformes; family Nyctibiidae; genus Nyctibius; species Nyctibius grandis. The sequence continues at coordinate 58,414,492 of NC_090658.1, forward strand.
CTACGAAAGCCTACCTAAGGGAAAGAATGCAATTACTATTTTTGAATGCTTGGAAGCATGATAATTTTAAATAAATTTAGAATTAAATTATGAATTCTTTACACATATTCTCTCACATATTCATTTATTTTCAACTGAATAGGTTCAGTATTACAAGAAATAAATAAATTTTTTACAGTGAGAACAATCATTCACTGGAACAACTTCCTCAGGGACGTGGTAGAGTCCCGGACATCACTGGAGGTTTTCAAGATGCCATTGGACAGGATGCTAGATAACCTCATCTAAACACCCTTTCCCACAAAAGGTTAGACCAGATGATCTTTTGAGGATCCTTGGCCTGTTCTTTGGCTCTATGATTTTATGAAAAACTGTTCTGTATTATTAGTAAGAATTAGTAAGAAATCAGTAAGAAATATGCTATTACTTAAAACAGTCATAAGAATTTCTCACTATATTTATAAAATTATACACATGTTCAAATATCTTCCAACTCAGGTTCAAATCAGGACCTTACAAAGTAATTACTCTTCCAAATCTGAATTGTAATAAAACAGAAATACATATGAGCACATATAACAACTCAGTTCTGGGGGAAGTGCTAACTCCTACATTTCACTGTTCCTTGAATAATTAAAAAAAAAAGAAATCTAGCATATCCTGCTGAAACAAATTACCACTTAAAACATTCCAGAAACAGGATGATGGCTGATATCTATGGAGGCGCTGAAGAGATGTTAGGAGTGATGAACTGCGTGCAAGCTGTATGTGCGCGCTTCTTTCAGCAGAAGTCTTGTATAAATATAACATGGCCTTACATCATATGGTTATTCCTCTCAGAGCCACAACCATCTGCTGTTTCTGAATGCCAGCCTTCACAAAAGACTTGAATATACCTTGGCACATTCACAATGGTTTCACACCTTCATCTGATTTCCTTTGTTTTCCTAAGTGTCTCCAAACAGACAATCCCTCACTTAAAAAATTATACCACTGGTATTTTAGATGTGATACTTCTCTAACAAGTAATATGTGTCAAATTCTGCCACTTTTACACTGAGCAGTAAAGAGAGTTGTCCCACTATCTACCACTGAAACTACTCACAAAGCAAGTTACTGTGCAGGCACAGAGTCAAAAACAGGGCTACTTTGATGAAGGAGCTTCCTTAAATGCGGATATAAGTAGGAACAAAGGTTGGAATTCCTCAAAGACTAGTCTGTCTTCAATATTTTCAGCCATGATTTTGGCAGGAAAATCACAACAGTGCTTATATAATGTTTACCAATTACTCATATTTGGGAAACACAATTTAAATGGAATCTGAATATCCTAAAAATTAATGAAATTGGGCTGACTGAAGACTGGAAACAGATTACTATTACTAAGGAGCTCAAAATGTAAGGCTACATACTCAGGGAGTAACATGAATTTCTGCTGTGAGGTGGAAACTCACTATATAGAAACCAAAGTAGAGGAAGACACATTTCTGTAGTTCTGCTACAGGAATGATGTAAGTGACTACTGTGACAAAAGGCAAATGGAATCTCAGGATGCAGTCGGGTGTGATATAATCAGCTGAACTGGAGAATAAAAAATATTGTACTAGACACAATAAACACGCACATGGAGTATTATACAGAGTTGTGGCAACCCATGTTCAAAAAACGTAAGCATCTGGAATAGATATTGAGATCAGTAGGCTGAAGAGCGAATAGAAGAGAAAACTAAAACTGTGTAGATTGCTTATTCTCAGAAAGACTATAATTGCTCTCTGCAAATATATTAGAGAAAGGAATGAGCACCAGAAAAGCAAAAAACCTCTAAATTAAAAACCATGCAAAAGCACCACAGCAGAAGGCTGAGATGGGATATGAATATATTTAGGCTGGAGTTAGAGGAACATTTTCGTCCTTAAGAAGTAGCAATGCTCTGAAGCTGTCTCCCAGGACTCCAACAGCATTTTATTGGTGTGGTAACCTATAAAGGCAGATAAGAGATGACTTAGAAGACTTTTCTAGTCCTATTTTCTAACCTGTCCTGTGCCTCTACCATGAAAATACAAACTTCCAAATGAAGTGAAATTATCTACGTAAAAGTAGCACTGCAAGTATAGGAGAAGTGCACATGATATCACTCTTCACCGTGTGGCTGAATCTGTCCCCCTGTACCGGGTAGCACGTGGTACAGGTCCACCTATGCTTTTCTGACAACAAAATGAGAGCCCTTTAAAGTAGGATTTTAGACCCTTACCACACAGTGTTCCAGTTTACCCAAAAATTAATTGAACAAAAGAAAAGCAAAACAGAACAAAAAATAATCTAAAAAAACAGCATAGCTATGGAAATTATAAGTTAATATTGTTACTACTGAGTATTAACAATATTCTGTGCTAAAAAATATACTAGCATTGCAATGTAATGTGAAGCATGCAGATCTTGCTAGTGAAAATTTTATTTGAAAACTAGAGGCTGAAAAAATGTAGGCCCACTGCTGTTTAATACCTTCTGCAGATTTTCAGACAATTCACTGTAAGTTAATTACTGCTTGAGTCCATCTGTGGGAATCAAACACGACAGATAGATAAAATTATTTTTTCCTACATACTTAAAGACACATTCTGTAGATGTCAATTGGTAAAGCTTAGTTGGTTTAAACTGAGCTATGTCAACTGCTGTTAGCAGAATTTTACTCCACTCACCGAGAGGAAAAATTCTATTATGTACTTTAATGTGGAATATAAATTGTGAAATCTTATGTATTTCTATGGATTTGATATGAATAAACAATGAAAGACAAATAAACCACACCCAAAACTGTGAAGTGCTCAGTCCGAGTACTTTTTCCTTTCAAGTGTAGAAACTTATGGTATCAATTTCACTACTAAGTATGTCTTAGACAAAAGCAAGATTCCAGTTAACCACACAGAATCACAGAATAGTTGAAGTTGGAAAGGATCTCTGGAGGTCATCTGGTTAAACCACCCTTCTCACACGAGGCCACCTACAGCCAGCTGCCCAGGACCATGTCGAGACAGCTTTTGTGTGTCTCCAAGGATGGAGACTCCACAACCTCTCTGGGCAACTTGTCCCAGAGATCCATCACCCTCATAGTGAAAAAGTGTTTCTTGATGTTCAGAGGGAACCTCTTGTGTTTCAGTTTGTGCCCATTGCCTCTGGTCCCGTTGCTGGGCACCACTGAGAAGAGCCTGGCTCCATCCTCTTTGCACCCTCCCTTCAAGTACTTACATGTATTAGTAAGATCCCCCTGAGCCTTCTCTTCTACCAGCTGAGCAGTCCCAGCTCTCTCAGCCTCTCCTTGTAGGATAGATGCTCCAGTCCCTTTCTCATCCTTGTGGCCCTTTGTTATGGGGGTCACATTATGTCCATGTCTCTCCATTATGTCCATGTCTCTCTTGTACTGAGGAGCCTGAAACTGGACGCAGTGCTCCAGGTGTGGCCTCACCAGTGCTGAGTATAGGAGAAGGATCACCTCCCTCAACCTGCTGGCAATGCTTTGTCTAATGCAGCCCAGGATTTCATCAGCCTTCTTTGAAGCATGGGTATGTTACTGGCTCATGTTGCTATTTAATATTTCAAGGCTTCCATAAACCTGATGAAATGGGGACTCAATATCAGTTTCTTGTGAGGGTTCTACACGTGATCTCATAATCAATTCCTTTATTTTAGTGGGATTTTTAGTATGCTGTTCATAAATTCAGAGTACTCACCAATAATGATAGTAAACATTTCTATTTGTTTATAGTAACAAAACTAGTAATAATCCTAATACTAATAAAAAGACTAGAACAAAACAACAGAACAACTCAAATTCAGTAAGAAACAAATATAGACATGGTAATAAGGTTAAAGTAATACTAACTTTTTGCCACTAAATAATATATCCTGCTATGTTGAACGATGAAAAATAGCACACCACACAGAAAGACAGACAGCTGCCCAACAAACACCAGGCAGGAATGTGAGATGCTACCTATCCAAAAGTGAGGGATTTTCAAGGAAGTCAGATTAGACAATGTCCTGAATGTGGACTGAGATTTCCCTGCAGTGACGGTTACTTCTGTGATGCTCATTCTTGTAGTCTCTGTGCTCTCAGTGTTATATGAAACATGAACATCTTGAAAAAATGCACTGCTTTGACTACCGTGTCTGATAAAGTCCATTCACCATCAGTGAGTTCTTTTCATGAAAGCTGCATAGGATCAACCATTTTGAGGTTCAGCCACTGTCATGCTCAAGTTAAACATCCAAATACTCCACTGAAAACATCTAATTGCCCAAACATTCAAGGAGCCCTCAAAGTGATAAGAATCATAGCCTGGTCAATGTTTTCAGTTCAGCCAGCCCAAGGTAAAAGAGGCTGCTAAAATTTCAAGACAAACTGGTGAGCTACAAAGTGCAATTCTATTAGGATTTGTTTCAGTGAAAACTTGATTCCTACAGACAACTCTATTATGGTAACTAAGGGCCGTCAAGGCCTGGAAGGCTGTATAATTGCTCAACCATGGAAAGATAAAAGGAGCTAGTAAAGAAACTATCTGATAAAGAGCTACAAACAGTGAAGAAATATAAACAAGCTTATGATTTACTGCAAGCAGTGCTTTAACAAGCCAATGGAAATAAAATTATTTTTTGTCTATCCATCTACAAGCTATTTGTGATGCAAAGAGTCTAAATTTTAGATTGGCTGCTTCTTCACTTTTTTCTCGATGCATGAATGAATAAATAGGAAATAAAGAATTATACATTTGGCAAGAAGCAGAGCTCTGACTATCCCTGCAAAAATCTATCCTAATTTGTCCAAATTAAAAGCCATTTCAAATTCTCACATACCCTTGAATTTTAGCACTTAAGACTCTCTGACAACCCACCTTCATAACCTTGGTGAAGCACTAAGCAGACTGCACATATACTGTTCCCACAAAGAGTGGCTGAACATGCTTCAGCTCGGGGAATATGGGGCAAAAATCAGTCTTTACTACCCATAATTGTTACAGCTTCAAGTAATCCCAGAAAGAAACTCTTCTGCATGCTCAACACCTATCCCCACCTTCCCTCCCATCCCCATGATGGCAGCTAAGATTTAGCTCTCTGTTTCAGACACAAAAGGGACAAAAGCTGGGTTAAAGGGAGAAATCTGAGGAGGAAAGAAGAAAGATGTGAATTATCTAGAGAGCACGTACCCAGAAGGTGGGAAAAACTTCTGACTGGCAGCTGGAAAAGTGAAAGAAACAGGCAGAATCTGCTCACACTATTGAACATCTGTCCTGGAATGTATGATACTATTATCATTGCCAAGACAACTCAAAAAAGTTACATATGCCAGATGTAATTGTATCTGTACAAACTTTATTTTCTCTCCTTCTACACATGTGATAAGATCAGTCTTTATTTATACAACCACACAGGTTTTATCCAAATGTTCCCTGCCATTTTTGGTGCATAAGTGGAAAATGGTCAGTTAATAAATTGGGGTTTTTTGTATTGTTTACAATTTTTCCCTCCCCATCAGACCTAATGATCAAGCATGTGACTTTGCAATTCTTGTACTATTTCTGTAACATTGCTTCTCTATGATATGAAAATGCTATAAAAAAATAACAGGGGCGGGGGGGAGGTAATTAAGTTCATCAAAAAAACACACAAAAAATCCCTAAAGCCCAACTCTTTTGAAGAGAAAAATCGAAAACAAAACCGGTTAATAATGTTCATGTAAACAAATTAATCAGTTGAAAACAAATCTTAGGAATGATGGACATGATCATACATCAAAAGCAGAGTCTGTTCTCTGAATATCATTCCACCCCACAATCCTAGGATGTAACCTGATAATCAACAACCATGTATCTTCACTTACAAGTTTCCTTCATTCGTATACTATGCCAGTTTACTCAATGGAACTGCACTGATCTGAATGGAATGACTCTGGTATAAAACTGGACACTGTTCAAATTAAAATGTACCTGTCTAGGCATTGATTAGTATTTTTAAAGGTGATTTGGTATGCTCCTGTAAAACATCACAGTAACCAAGTAAGTAGATCAAAAAGGGTATTTTCACTACTGTGTTTGCCTTAAACAGTCCTTTCTGTAGTAAAATCACAGACACCACCGTGCATGTAACAGAATGTTTGCAGCAACCACCTCACTTAAAAGGACAAGAAGCAAAACTCAGCCATCATGTTAGAATAATTAAGTTCCCGGTCTTCTTGTAGGGTAGCAGCAGTGCCTGTGCCGTGGGAGAGGGAAAGCAGCCTCCCGCCCACCTCTGCCCTTGCCAGCTCAGCAGAAACCGAGCTTAACGAGTTCAGCAGGAGAGTTGGCGCAGCAAAGCGTGGGTCTTCTGGGTAATGCTGCTGTGAAGGGAAAGGCAGTGGTGGTCTGCAAGCAAGTAATCCTCCTCACCCCTAATAGCCAGTGGCAAGCAAGGCTTAACTTCAAGCATTTATGATACATGGGGACTGCCCTTTAGACAGAAGTGAGATGCTAATTTTGCATTGTGACAATTATTTTTTAAAAGGCCTACCAGGCTACTGTCTCTCTTAGACCTGTTCCCTTTTCTTTTGTAGCAATAAATTATTTTCTTAATCATTTACTTAAACATAGCTATGATCTTAGTCATCATTCATGTCCTAACCCTGCACCATGCAAACTAATGAGAATTTTGCCAGTTAATGAAACAAGCCTGTGTCATTGAGATTATACCTCAGATTGACAACCATTTCTCATGTGAAATATTAAGGTACGTTTCTTTCATATTATTGTTTTATAGCATATGCATTTGTAACGAGAAAGTATTTCCCTGTCACACAAAAAGTTTTGCTATTACTGGGCCCTGCTGAATAAACTCCTGCACTTACCACCTCCTAGCATCAATTTTTCTTTGCAAGAAGCCTGAAAATCAGAAGATATACTAGGTTCATCAAGTCTACAGCTGCTCACAGGAAGATCTTCCTGTTCTCCTGTGGGAACCCTGTTCTAATTAAATTGACTACATCTTGACATTGACAGATGTATTCTTCTGTACAAACACAAGCAGAAAAAGATATTTCCTCATAGGGCATTTCACATGTACTGGATATCCAAAAATATATTAAAATGATATGAAAAAGACGAGATTATAAGCATATTCAGAGCAGGTTGTTCAATAAACAGAACAAAAAAACCAACAACCATCACGACAAAAAGAAACATCCCACAAAATACATAAAGACAATGATATCTCAAATTTCCCCAGGAACCATGCTGCAACTAAGCACTGTTCACATTTAATATATTCCTTGTCAACCCAACAGTTCTTAATTTTAATCAGAAAAATTCTTCAAGGTTTCATCACAGCTTTTAGTAAGTGAATGATTACAGACTATCTACAGGGGCATTTGAAACATAGTAAAGGAAAACCTCATTCCACTGAAGCAACAGGACGTCTTGCTAATGATAGTAATAGTGCCAGAACTTAATCCAGAGTTTTTATTAAAAATTCTAAAATTAAGGCACTAGCACACAGATAGCAACATGTAACCTGCATACTTTACCACAAACGGGGGACCTTATGCATACAGAATCCATGTCTTGCATCACTTGCCCTGTAAGGAGAAGCTAAGGGATGGGGTCTGGTTCAGCCTGGGGCAGATATGACTTCAGGGGGACCTAGCTGCAGCCCCCTAAAACCTATGGGGAGGCCAGTAAGAAGATGGAGCTGGGCTCTTCAGCAGCATGGTGGGAGGATGAGAGACAATGGCCAGAACCTTAAACAAGAGATATTGCTTCAGGAAAGGAAATGCTTTCTCACTCAGAGGACTGTCAGGCAGTGGATCAGGTCACCCAGAGAGGCTGTGCAGTCTCTGTCCATGAAGATGAAGCCCTGAGCAACCTGGTCTGAGCTCACAGCTGACCCAGCTGAAGCTGACCTACAGACCTCCTTCCAGCCTGAATTTCCTTGTCATCCTATGGCACATATCCTCCTGACAAAGAGGTAATGAAAATCACAGGTTGCAAATAACTAATAGGAGCAAAACCCAGTGAAGTTCATTCAGTAGAACAGACAGCTGCACAGTAACTGGAAAACCCCATATAGATGTGCTGCTTTAAGGAGGCTTGTTCATCCCATACTGGCATACATGTGCACAACAGAAAGCAGTTATGAGATTGTTCACTTGTCCATACAGAAAAGGAGAGTAGTCACAACCACACACATTTAGAAAGTTTTTGTTTAAAGTGCTATTTTATTGAATCTCAGAAGTTTGAATTTTCTTAGGTCCATCTAATTTTCACCTAACATAAGATTCCAAAATAATCCTAATGAATATCCCCCACTGCCAGGAACACCAGTGCTCGATCTCCAGCCTTGGAACAGATAAACCTGCCAGGCACATTTCAGAGCTCATGACTTTTCACTGCTAGTAGTTAAGGAAGTAACAGGAACATCAGTCTCAAGGAGCATCTGTAAGGTGTCTGCACTTTGATTTGCCACAAATTGCCAGAAAAAAAAAGTCTTTGCCTTGATCCAATTCATACTCAAGCATAAAAATACAGTAAGAATACATTTTCAAGAACAAACTGAAAACCCCTTTCCTTCAGCTCATTCACACCTTACACCAGACAATGAACTTCAGGAGAAGCTCTGCAACCAAAATATGAATGTGTATGTGCATTTTATAAGGCACTCTATGGAACTATCTGCAACTAAGTGAGGTCAACAATAAAGCCTACAAAGCCATAAACATAAAAATTTATTGAAATGTTTCCTATTTGGTGAACATTACACTGTTCTGGCTGTATTTATTCCAGATTTTGGTCTGCCCTGATGCAGAATGGGAAGGCAGAATAGCATGGAATTTATTGCACTTTTCTTTACAGAAGGGAAACCCCTAACAGACTTTGCAGACTCTAAATCCATTTTATTCTGCTGGAGCAGTCTGAAAGTAGGTTCCCTTAAACCAAGGATCTGATCCAAAGATGAAGTCAAATCAATGCTGGCATACTGTGTTTGTTATTTTTTTCAAACATCTTTATAATACTCCTGCTGTGCAAGTACATGCTGATTGCTATCAATGGCAATGACTAGGCAGATAATCACAGGTTCAGAAGACATTAGCAATCGGTATAATAACACCCATACATGTTCCAATGGGCACAATATACTGTTTGTATCCATAAGCACAGAGACAGTAACCTCATGAACTAAGAGAGAATATGGTAGGTAGAATATCGACATGCTGCAGGATTTCCATGTACCTGTAGAACCAGAAAAGAGTGGACTGTACAAACGCTCATTGTGGAAGCAAAATTTCTTCGCTAAGCTCCTGTGGGCACTCTAAATGTGAGCTGAATTACAAACTCAAACTCTTTCACTTCTACCTGAATTGCTGCCTTTCACAGGAGAAGTGTTACAGAAACTCATTGGATACGTTTAATCTAATGGAGCTGGTGGTCCTCAAATAAACCAGAGGTAAGTACATATCCCAACTCATAAAGGGATGACAACTTCACTGCATTAACTCCCTACTATCCCAGGCTTGGCTTCATTAGGAAACGGCAAGGCTCAGAGAAGACATAGGACACCACCCAGTTGACTTCTCTTCTGGGTGATCAAGACCTCAGGAGTCTGGGACACATATGTTCAACTTAGTTACAAACATTACTGCAGACTCCAAGTTTCTTGTCCTCTTTACAAGCTCAGTAAAGTCAACAGAAAGTCTTTATTACAGTGTAATACACTTCATCGTACTCAGCATGAAAAATATTGTACTGAATCATAAAAAATGCAACGCCTTGTGAGAAGCATATATCTTCTAAGAAATAGTCAGAAATGTTCAATAAATCAAAATAAAAATGTAGATAGATCCACTAATATTAACTTATATATGTACTTTATAACAAACTTCATCACTTACATCATTTACTTTTGAATGAGAGGATTAAATAGTAGCCTATGGTTAGCAGCATAACGTCTTCCGTAAAATTTGTACATATTACAGAAACATAGGGTAAAAAAAACTCAGTAAAACTTCGTTCAAACAATTCTTGAGAAAGCATTATCTTATTTTTTTGTTGTTGTTTTTTTTTTTCACTGTATCTGGGATATGTTTTTCCTTTTGTTTTGCTTTTAGTTATTGTAGTATGAAAAAAAAGAATTTTAAAAAAGTTGTAAATCTAACCTATATATTGTGCTTGTTTTGTACAACTATTGTTTTATTTAACACCTTTAGCATATATCTCTTCCTTTTCTGTGTCACTGTTTCATGACATACCTGAGGCTACCTTCTAGAAAGCTTAAAAGTTCTTGGCCTGATTGTGATTTCACATTGAACCATTCCACTGACATCATTAGGGTTGCACGAGAGTAAATTAGAGCATCATGAAAACCACAGTGAGCTGAGCTTATGTAGACTGGAGTCTGCATTCAATTGTAAAATCAGACTAAATGAAAGGAAAAACAAGCCACACAGATTTAAACTTTATCTTTTTTAATCAGTCTTCTTCCTTTTGATAGTCCCTAGGATGCTTCTTTTGTATTCCCAAAATAGCAAACCAAAATTATCATGAGAACCCACACAGACACAAAGTATCTGAATTTCATAATCAGTAAACAAAATCTCTGAGATCCTTCAGGACTCATAAGAGCACTTGTCAGTTTTGTCTAAAGATAACAGAATAGTGAAAGGCAAAACAAGAGGACTGCGCTGTAGATCAGAATATCATGATTGTGATTATGAACTCAGTGAAAGGTAACTGCAGTTCACCAACAATTACCACCCCCAAACATTTGCTTATTTTTAGTCTTAAATTAACTTTAAAAACACACTAAGATCTGGGTTATTAGGTAAAGTATCTAACAGTTAAGATACATTATAGTAAAGCTGCCTCCCCAGTCTGAATCATGGACCCTGTGAGAAGTCGGAGCAGCAACTGCGTCTTCTAAAGAGTCACGTCCCTTCTGTTCTCACAGCAGTAGCCACGACCCTGACTCCACAGGGGAAGCAGCAGCTCCGGCTTGGGCTTTCAGGGCTCTGGCACAGGCAAAGTAGGCAGCACAGTGGTGACCCTGTTCCTGTCCAGCAATGTGCTGCCTTTACTTTATGTATGCCAAGTGCACTCCTGTTAAATGTATGACTTTCTCAAGAGGTGTTAAAGAAGCTCCATGCACACTGCTGGTGCAGAAGGACGCAATGGTGACAGGAAGGATAGTACAAGAGCTGAATTTTGTTTCCTGTTGAGAAATATAGCTGCATGGCCATATGCTGTAACTGAGATGCAACTGTGGTGCTGTCTCACGAACACAAGTGAGCCTGATTTACAACACCGATAGGTATTTCCTACCAGGCTGCAGCAACTGATAAAACTCATACTAAACACGACCTTGCAACACAGGAACAACATTTGCCTCTTACTCTCCTTGTGACAAGAACGGGACAAATAGCTAGCATTTCTCTGTTAACATTTATTCAAACAAAAGAAAACAGAATTTGTTCAGCTCCTCTGCAGTTTGTGGCAAGGATGTCTATTCATCATCACTGTTGAAGATAACTAGTTTGTTTCAGAAAGTGAGGTCTGTGCTGCCCTACAAAGTCAGCTGCTCATTCTGCTTTGTGCACATCCACTGGAGAGGAAGAAGAGGCTTCAGGCCATTTTGAACTAATAAATAAATACCTAAATACCTACAGGATGTCAGAAAAAGAAAATATTTGCTTATGGTAATTCATATTATGTGGTATTATCACCAGTTCATGCAATGAGTTTTCCTAATTTCAGTGTAAACTTTTGATTTCTTCTGTTATTTTTGCCAAAACAAAGAAGCCATTACTATCATATTTAGGTATTACTGACCAGCATGAAACCATACCCCAGAAAAAAAATCCCATTAACAAAGAAACGTAATACTGGGTGAATTTCTCCCACCTTTACACTTTTGGGAGAACGCAGCCCTTTACTACTTGTTTTTTAATTGCCAGTGTTGTTTCTAGCTGGTGAAACAGACCCTTCACTCGTGAAGGGAAACCATACTCCATGAAGCACACAGCTCAAGCAGTTAATTTTGAGTGACCTCTAGTCACTAGTGCTCCGTAGAAGCAATGAATTTGCAGCAGCACCCTGAGCAGGGGGGGCAGGGAGCACGGCATGGAGAGAGCAGCCAGCAGTGGATGGTGCGAGCGGCTGGACTTGGCAGCAGAGCTGGCAAAGGGGCCAGGCATCGGGGGACGGTGGGAGCTGGCCCTGAGAGGGATCAAACACTGTTAACCTCCTCAAGGGAGGTCTGGCTGTGAAATAACTGCAAGAGCTGAATTCTTTCCTACCAGTTCAGTGCTGTGTTTCACACCATGCTTATAAAAACTCTTCCTGTATTGATTTGGTTACGATTTTCTCATGACGACAATGCATTCAAAGACTGCACCTCTTAATTTTAAATTATTCCTCTAGTCTGGGAAACCAATATTTCTTATCTGTGACACAGTATAAAAACTAAATGCTGTCTGGTCAACAAACAAGCCCAAACATGTCTGCCACAGCATACAGAGCTCAAATACTTCACTCAGGTGCTTAATGGGACGTAACGTTCACAGCATTACAACAAACTGTTTAATGTGTTTTCAGCTCACTCTGCTCTTATATCCTTGGCATAAATGTTTGACTACTGATATTATTTCATACCAGGAAACTAGAAAAACAGATACGGAAATGATTACGTGCTACAACCTAGTATCTTGATCTATGCCTCAAAAACTGATAGCTGCATACCACAGTATTTTCTATTGTTTTGGCAAAGGAGTTATACTTCCTGAAAGACACTGAAGATTTAAATTCCTTGATCCAAGTCCAAGAAGTATTTATTAACTTCAGTGGGTACAAGCGTGTGTCCTAATCTGGAGAGAACTTAACAGTGAAATGCTGTGAAAAATTCAGTTTACCATTGCTACTCTAGACTAGTCCAAACTTACTGGGAAACTTTTTACACTGCAAGAAGAGTACTAGAGTGATTCTGAAGGCAAACATCTGCAGATACCCTGCAGATCACTCTTAATCAGGGTTAAGAGAAAGAGTAGGCCCTTCAGGCTCTCAGTAGATGAAGGACACAACTCTGTCACCTTCACAGTATAAAATAAAACTACTGCACCAGTACTTTTGTAGGTAACGGCTATTAAAGTATTAACATAATTAGTACAAAAATAATTAATGTAATTATTCAAGAGGTTTGAGTAAAAGCATTACCTGAGTGACCCATTGCAGAAAACATATCTTATTACCAAAGTCCCTGGTTATCAGATCAACCCTATTTACTCATCGTGAGGTTAGATGAATATAACCCCAAGCAGCCCCGAGCCAAAAGCATGATGGAACTGCCCTACCCAAGCATCGGCTCAAATAACAGCTTCCATAGAAAGGCTCACATTTGAGTTGCAAACTGAACGAGAGAAGTTTCTTAAATTCTCCCCTGCAGGGTCCACACCAGAGCCAGTTACATTCTCAGGATTAACTGAGGTATCAGGATATGATATAAGGACCAACTCCCCAAAATGGTCATTTTTTTAATGATATTGATAATTATATATCATTATAATGATAAAAGATAACTTTATTTTCTGGAGTCATACACCTGAGGCACCTAATTTTTAAGCCTTCCTCTTCAACCACAAAGACCAGAAGATGATTTAGTGTTTTATTTTAGTATTTTACTAACAACTGAATCCAAGAAGCATCAAGTATTACAAGAGCTGGCCACTCTGTAATCAAAGACTGAAAATAGTCTTTTAAGTACATGTTGTACTTAATTGGTAGAGATGATCTACTTAGCGGGTAAAGAACTTCAGACATTCCAGAGCCAAAAAAATACAACACAAATATAAAGAACCTAAGCTGAACATCCCCCAAAGTGCATCTAGTTCTTGCTCTAACTAGAATTCTTTCACTATAATTTGTCTTTCAGTGCCTTGAAACTGAAAAAAAACACATTAAAATAAAACCATTATAGCTCACAACCAAAGACACTGAACTCTTAACACAATGTAATTTCTAACACCTGCACAGTTCAGGATTCTTCACTGGTTAAATAAAATTTTACAGTACTCACTGCCTCTGCCTAAAATACACACTACAACATCGTCTTGTTGGGAATTTCCCATACATTTTAAGCTCAACAGTCACAAAATAAAGGCATATTGTGAAAAACAACTGAAACTAAAAGGGAAAAAAAGACTACACCTCAGTCCACTCAAGTCACTGTTTTGCTTCTCAGTGCCTATATATACCATCTTGTTGAATTCACATATCCATCTTCTCCCTGCTCCTGAAAATTTTAATTGGGCAAACAAATTAGGGTGCATAAATTACAGTAAGGAAGATCTTTAAAATGGTAATATGAGCTAAAGCAGAGAACTGATTCCTCCAAGTAGTATTTACATTACTTTAACTGAAATTGGTGGAAATAAATGTTGTGCTACTGTACCCCTTATCCTCAAGTTATTTTGGTATAACTGAACAACTTGGGAGGTTCTGAAGGCATAAAGTGAATTATTTATAAAAAGTCTTCTTCATGCAACTGCTCTCAAGACTTTTCTCATTGTCACCTGTATATCTTCCCAGATAACTACACCAGAGAGTAAGAATAAGCCTTCTGCACAATATAATGTTCTGCAAGACCTGACTCCTCTCAAACTCTATCATTTGTCTTTGTATTCTTGCTATGTTCTTATAGATGCCATTATTCACGCAATGGGAAATGTTTGAGGTCTATAATCTGGTTTCATGTCAATCTAATTCTGGTTTTAAACAAGTGATCTCCCTTTGATTTAGAAAATGGAAGCAATCAAGCCACACAGAAATAACCAAATTCAGGTTTTTTGGACTATATCCACATCTGAGAAAAAGAGGCATCTACCAAAAATACATACCATGGATTTATGTTTTCTAAACCTAGATGATTAAGTGCAAATGCAAGCATGTTTTGAATACTTCACATATTAAAAAAAATAAACACAGGAATGTCTATGGATTTACAGACTTGTATGAAGTGTGCATGCTAATTTTTACTTGGACATGTTTAACAAAGATGATGAGGCCATGGGACTCAAGCTTCAGGGCATATAAACCCTTTCAGAATCATTAAGTTAGGTTTTCTATACTAGCAGATCTGCAAGGAAGTGCTCTGCACAGAATGCAAAATCAGAAGTCATCAATCAAATGACATTATTCTTCCCTCTCCCCAGATGAGGCACCATAGGGATAGGGATAGGGATAGGGATAGGGATAGGGATAGGAGCAGGGTAGGGACAGGGAGAGCAGCGTGGCTGAGGAGTTCAGGGAGGAAGTGTTTAATTCTGTGACTTCTCCAGAGTGCTTCGCTGAGACCTTCCCAGACTGTGGGCCCAGCCAGGAATCGTTACTGACTGATTCAAGCCGCAAGATAATCTTGTATGCAAAATGCCCAGTCATTTCTAGGACACCAACTTACTGTATTATGCTCTTTAGTGGCCTTAATACAGTATGTTTAACTTAGCAGAGTGCCTATAGAAAACTCCCATTTCTAATTCTAATCAAGCATATTTATATTTTTAGGATGCATATTATCATTATGCCCTAGCAATACAAACATTTGGTCGGTGCCATATGGACACGGACAAAACACAGAGCCTGCTGAAAGGGTCTGCCTCTGTCTTTAACACATGAGTAGTCCCCCCCTCATATTAGCTGCATGTGCATAACGATACAGGCCGGCTCCTCAGCTCTCTACTCAAGTGAAATGGAGCAATGCTGACCTACCTTGACAGAGGTTATTTCCATCCTTACATAAGTCTCTGTATGAGGCAAAACATAATGCAACCAAACATTGGAAAAACAGGCAGAAAATGAGGAGGGTAGAAAGCAAACACAGAAAGGGATTTACACTTGTTTAACAGGAGTTGCACAAATTACAGGGTTTTGGGTTTTTTTTTAAATTTGTGTTTTAAATAACACTAAGGCCTAGATAATAAATACATAACATACATACTATTTAAAAAAACCCACAACAACTATTTTTGTCTACAAATCATTACAAATACTGCCTTCAAAGTAAATTCTAACAAGAGATTTTGCTAACCCTGGAAAACATTCACAGTTCTTCCTAGATGAAACAGACTCAGGTGAGGGAAAAGTTACTATGTTTCGTTTTATATAATTTTTAAAAATCTAATTCAAAACTTCTGGATATCTGTTATCTCCCTGGGCCAGAAAATAGTAGAACTTCACAACTTAATTCTGAACAGCTAAACTGGGAAATATGAACAACTGAATGTGAAAAATTATCTATCTTGCACTAAGCCTCAGCCAAGTTGGACAACATCCACAGATTTTGGGTGTGTACTCTTACAAAAAACAGCAAAAGAATAAACAGATAGACAATTGCTGTGGCAATTAAAACTACTTAAGCTTTCACAAAGAAATAGGGAATGCAAAATGGTGAGTTTTAGCAGTTTCCAGTGTAAAAGCAAGCAGAGTCCTAACATGCTGTTCACATCCTATCAAGGTTAAAACCAGTCTACCTTCCTGATGAATCAATATAATACTGCATGAAGACAATCTGAGAGGCAGAGGATATTAAAACTTCAGTATTTTATTATTAGAGAAGCACAGAAATCTCAGTGATGTCAAATGGGGTTGAAGGTGCTCTTAATTTGTGAAAATGAGGCCACTTGTATTTAGGTACAGAAATACTGATATAGCTTTAGGGATCCAAGTTAAAAACGTAGCCTTTAAAAAATAAACAGTGAGGTATATTACAAGTCTAAAGTATTGCAGCTAGGCTAAGTAACGTTGAAATGAACCCCATTTTAAAAATGGGATTAACAGAACTGCACGTGTATCTACAAAATAAACTGTTTGATTACAGTTCCTCTTCATCCCCCCCAGCAAATAACATTTTAGACAAGAATAATAAAATGACTGTGTCTCTGCCAGTGCTCCTGGGTAATATCCTTCAGCTTACATGCACACATTCATGCATGTATACCTGAATGCACAACATAAATATACGTGTGCACATGCACAAGTTAATTTGGGAAAGATATAACTATCTTAGTGACCATTTCAGTGTTAACAATACTTCATTGACAGAATTCCAGTATGGAAGCGGGGGGGGGGAGGGGAGGCACCCTAAATGTCCATTTGAAAATCTAGTTTCCTGCACAAAGAATAAACAGGGAAACAGATAAATGCATAATGGCCCTTTATCAGCCTTTGTCAGGATCTGCCTCAGCAGTCAAGTTCTACCAACAAATGAGAACTGAAAGCTTGGATAAGCCTTATAAGCCAATGCCTGGGCTGTGAGCCCGAATAGAGGGTTTCCCCAAACGTCAGCTGAGTCGTCCCACCAGCTGTTCCTGGATGTTCAATTTGCCACTTGGCTGAAATGCTACTCCTTTTCCTTGTTGCTTGCTCCTGCCATCCTAGATCTGGTCCCTGTGCCCACTTACCCCACCTGAAGTTTCCCCAGCTTGACCTGCATTTTCTTTAGGGCCCTGCCCTGTTGTACATACTCCCTTTCTGATTCCCAGTGAAGCTTCTGAATCTCACAAATTTGCCAGAATCTCCCCATCTCTTCGTGGCATGGTATCTCCCCATGTCCTTAATTCCCGACCAGAATTCTGGGGTCCCACTTTCGAATCCTTCCCATTGGAACCAAATGCATACCCCTTAATTGCATTTCTCGGCTATCTACTCTGTCACTGCTTTTTCATTCAGTAGCAATTTCTCCACCAATCTTGTCAGAAGGCCTCCCTGAGACAGAGTTTCAATTATGATTATCATTATTATGATACAATTATATTTGTATCTGGCTTGCTTGATGGGGCTTGTGTCACTGAACCTACACGTTATAAGCATCTTTCATCTATAACTTAATGTAGACATATATGAACTAAGATTTTCAGCTGAAACATCCTCTTTTGTCCTGATACACATGATTCTTTGGTTTCTCTTCTTGATTAATCAAATACTTCTTTGCATTGGTTTCTGGATGCTGAGGTAGAAAAAACGTGCCTCCAACAGTGCTGAAGAAGCATATGGGAAAAATACAAACTTAAATATTGCTTTGTATGAAAGGATCTTTCCCACCAAAATCTACTGACAAGAATTTACAATTTGTAAATGATAATTTACAAATGAAATCTTGATTTGATAATTTTAATTAAAGATTTGGACTAATTAATAACAGTTTGCTTCCTAGAGGAAATAACCCAGTTCTCAAATTCCCCTGAACAAACCACACACTGTGCTGACAGTATTATAAAGAAAACCTGGAGAAACATAGAAGACTCAGTAACAAGTCAAAAAAAAACAGAATATTAGAAAAGTGTTGCCAAGGACCAGTGCTGTACAAGTAGCAATGCATAGATTTTGGACCATAAATTACTGACGTTACCTTCTCCAGATGTTTTGTATTAAACAGTTTGTTGATATTTACGATTTTTTAAAATGTAAATATGCAGAAACACTACCATTCATAGCTAATTCACAGTAAAGAATACAGCTCATCAGAGTAAGAGTCTAACCTTTTATTATGGTGTTACCACTTAAAATAAACCCTCTTTGGATATTCTATAGGATCAGACTTAATAGATTCTGAGCTTAAATAACTATTAAGTAACCAGCCGTGACTTGGTCTTGGTGGTAGGACTCTTCTGTAGGATGCCCCACCTCCAGCTCTCTGCAACAGCTGCCAAACCACCCACCCATCCCACTCTCCTCTAAAAGAAATCTTTTAGAGGCCTCAGAGGTGCCCTAAAAGAGCAGCTCCTAAATTCTCGCATGGGCCAGGACTAATAGTTGTGAAAGATTTGTAGGACAGCCTCAAAAGTTTTCCCTCAGAGAGGCCCCTACCAGAAGGAGATCCGTACACATGGACATGTGGCCAAGAGCGTCAGTGAAAGTGTTGTCAGATCGCAGGCATTATTTTCTACTAATATACACCTTATTTAAAAAAAAACAAAAAACAAAAACCAGCAACAACAACAACAACAAAAACAAAAAAAAAACAACAAACAAACAACAACAACAAAAAAAAACACAAAAAAAAAACCAAAAAAACCACAAAAACCAGTGGTATTTATATTTTTACTTTTCTGGACAAACAGTGTGCTGGATTTTGCCAGATAAACAGTGTGCATTGGTCTTCTCAGCAGTTGGGTGATTGGTAACTATATGCCCTCTGGAGATAAAGCTAATGGAAGCATCCTGAAGACTAAGCCAGTCTTTCAATTTCAGGGCAGATCAGTGGCACACAATGGCAGGCTGATTTGGCAGGGCCATGCAGGTCAAGTAGTCACCCTTATAAATAATTGCTGATTGAGCAGAGACTGCTTCAAGCAGCCCAAGGAACTATGGCAATGAAACTACTGCAATAAAATAAGCTACACTGAAGCACAAAAGAGATACAGAAGTGCAAAAGGCAACTGTCATTCAAAATTGTGGAGGAAGTGTACATTCTGCACTTCCAGTGTTCCCAAAGCTTTCAAGGTGGAAAAAGCAAAGTTCTTTGAAGGAAGTTCTACAGTGTTCTAGTTGCAGTAAAATGAAGACAGCATATTAGTCCTTCATGGCTACAACTAAGCTTCTCAGAAGAGACACTTAACTCCAGTCAGTTGGCACCATCTTAAAATACCAAAGACATTCTTTCTTCTCCTAGAGCCAATATGTACTTCCATGCTTGGTCTATCTATTCACCTACCCAAACACACCTTTTTTTTTTGCATTTTCTTTCTATTGTCCATTGTGCTCTCTAATGGAAGTGGTACGCAGCTACTAAAATAGTTTTCTTCAGCAACCTCCTTGACAATGTGATTTCCCTAACTGATACCTTCTTTGGTATTCTTCTGCCAGTTCAAAAAAAAATATTTTATTTCTCTCCATCAATCTTTTAAATTGTCATTGGTTCCTACACTGCCATTTACAGCAATCTTATCTTTCATATAGTTAATTTCTCTTGCTTTGCTTTGCTTTCAGACTACTCTCCCTAGTTCAAACAGCTGACTCCTCACACACTATCAAGTAGTTGAGACTCTCAGCTTTGAAATCCCTTTTGAAATTACCTTTCCCTAAAGCTCACAAATATGAAGAATCTATGCCATTCATTGGTTCAATAAAAGTCTTGAAAGACAGTATCTTCTCCTATATCTCCAAAGTCATCTGATGTGTTTACATACAGTTTGCAAATTTAGATTAGATTATTTG
This sequence comes from Nyctibius grandis, assembly GCF_013368605.1. Taxonomy (NCBI): domain Eukaryota; kingdom Metazoa; phylum Chordata; class Aves; order Nyctibiiformes; family Nyctibiidae; genus Nyctibius; species Nyctibius grandis. Next base: position 58,434,711 of record NC_090658.1, read on the forward strand.
CATGAAAACTTACTTTTTTACCTACAGCTCCTAACTACATAGCTGACAGCACAAAGAATTTGATTAAGATGTTTCCAGATCATCTCTAGTGAAAAGACACAAAACCACAAGCCTGTATATGCAGACTTTGCAATTTAGTGAAGACTAACACTGACTATCATTTGAAGGTAAGCACTGCCCACTGAAATTTTACAGTCACTGGACCCAGTGGCTAACTGATGCTCAAGCAAGTTGCCACTACACACTTAATTCCTCTCATTCCTCCATGTTGAAATTTGTCCAAACCTCAAAAGAACTTGTGACACCTCACCAGCTCCGCTATTTTTTTTGCCAGTTGCCACTGATCTGAAGAACCTAACATTACCATCAGAGGTGACAGCAGTTTGGTAATGCTCTGACAATGTTTTCTGCTCTTTTCAGGTTTCAGAGAAAAGTTTCATACTGAGAACTTTAAAGCCGCTATGAAACCTAAATTATATTAGGTTAATACAAAACATATACAATTTAAAACTGTATAGCATGCCGTAAAATATTTTAAGAAGACTATAAAAAATCAGTAGCCCTACTAAATTATCTTGAGGCTTAATTTTGCCAGTGCATATAGAAAATAGCATTCTGCAACAGGACAGAATTTTGTATTTTTAAACATAGAGGGCAAGAGGCACAGTTACATTTGCCTTAGGTCACAGAAGACAGTAATTTATGATCTCTTGAAGAAAGACCACCCACCCACACCACAATCTCCCAACAATAGGATATTTTTGTTTTAAAAGAAGCCAATATCCAGAATAAGTGGTGCTTAGTACAAAGGCAACTGAGTTATTCTATGTCTGCAAGTTTTCACCAATACTATATTTGCTCACAGCTTTCCTGGCTCTGTCCAGTGCTCATTGTCTTTTGGTTTCATAAGCACTAAAAATAACCATGATCTGAAGAACCTCCTTTCAAGAAAACAAACAAAAATCCAAAACATAAATTCAGCACAAGCATTATTTCCTTCTGATGTTTTTGTCATGATTTCAAGTTCTTCATGAAAACAACATATGGGTGGAGTACCACACGGACTGGAAAGGGCAGCTATGACCTCAGTTACAACTCTCGTTAAAGGAGGAGAGGGGTCGGTGCCTTTTCCACAGTTAAGTGTTTACAATCTGTGAGGCTCTTTCTGGGATGTCACTTCCTAATAGTTTTGGTTTTTTTTAAATGAAATGTCACTGCACATTTTTATATTACATAGATGCAAGAAGAATACAGAAATGTATTTATCTTGTTTATTTATAGGTCATAATTAGTATCTAATTATCACAGAAAAGCATGTAACTCTGCAGCTACAGGTACTTAGCTTCTGCCTGCCTCTCTTGTATTTGATCTACTCATAAGCAGGCCTTCACTGTCTTTACTCCACAAATGTTAGAAAAGGTGGTTTGCCTTCCAAGCAGGATGTTGTAAAGATAAATGCCTTAAAAATTTGGAGAAACGTAAATAACATGGTAGTGAGGATCATACAATTGCAATAAAATGCTATGAATTTGCTATTAATATGTTGCTATTTTTTGTCAGCAGAGCTCTACTTCATAAAAAGGAATAAAAGGATGTTTCAATTGGTTTTAGTACTTAATTTAAACATAATCCCCCAGCACTTCTACATTTGCTCAGGCTTTGCCAACTAGATAATGAACTATGCACTCCATTAAGTACTCTTATGTTTGGGATGTATTAAACATTTTTTGTTTACACAATAATTTGATCAATTGGACTTGAAATGTCTGTGTCTGTTCCTTTATTATGTATGTATATGTATGTACACATACATAGATTTACATATGAATTTGTTAGATCAAATCTTCATCTTTACACTGGTTAAGATTTTAATTCCAGACTGAAGAACTAAAAGTGGCCATCAGGAACCCAAGACATCATGAAAGAAATGTGCAGGAGCACAGTATTCATATTAACAAAAATTAAGATGTGTGTATCATATTGCATATCATATCCAAGCTTCAATACTCAAGCTGTCCCAAAACCTGATTAGCAGAGGGTAAACAAGCGAAGGGATCTCTTCCTGATTCCCATCCATACAAACTCCTACCAACAAGCAGGAATGCACGCAGCATGAATTTATACTTTCAAACACTTTCCCCTCCAGTATGTTTTCATTATATCTGGGCTCCACAAAGTCTATGTTGAGAGGTGCTGCCTTTGAACAGAGCAACTTCTGCTGTTTCTGTAACTTTACTATGTTAGGTAATCTCAACTTGAAAAAGGCGAACTGCTTAATAAAAGAGGTAAGAGGAACTTCTTCATTTGGACAACTTCCTCCTTTCTATGTCCTTATGTGTTCCCTTTTTCATTTTCCCAGCACAGTCTTGCATACTTTTTGTCCAGATGACCTGAGGCAGCATGTGCCCAACCTGCAACTACCTTTGAGTAAAAGAAAAATCAGTGAAATGCAGTGCACACTGCTCAGCTGAGTTTGAGGTCTGTCCCTTCATAGACATCCAGTCTTTCACATCTATGAACACACACACATTTACTTCAGTGTAAAATAAATCAGTCTGGTATTACCTGCCAAATGGAGAAGAGATTCCTTGTGTCCTTTTCCACTGCATTTCTCACTTTTATGTGCTCATAAAAGACACACCATCACTCAGGACTGAATTCTGAAATTTTGTAGGTGATAAGGACAAGGTGACTCTCCTGGCTTCACAATAATGAATTCTTTCAGTTTAGGTCACAGTCCTATCTGGTGCATCTTGTGCTAGCTTCTTCAAAATGTCTGTCTCTGTCTTCACCAAACTACCTAGGTTCTTCCTCAAGGACAACACATCAGCTGCAAGCCCTGAATGTTTTCTATATGGCAGTAAGAGGCTTATACTAGTATATCGACTATATTTTCAATCTGTATTTGAGTCTCAGTTGCAGGAAAAAGTTTAGATGTACACATTCTCTTAATTTTGATGCTAAGATGGGTGGAAAAAGGGAAACTAGGGAAATTAAATTATTACATTATATCACTAGCCAACAACTTAATCAGATTTCATCTTTATTGGTGAACAGCAAAGCAGTCAGTCCTCACTGTGGTTACAGAGACCTAGTGAACTTAAAAATCTTAAGCTTGGGATTCACTTGCCATAGTGACTTTTCCTCTTTATTACTAAGTTTATCTCACTCTCATTCTGAAGGGGTTTTTTTCTTTGGTTTTGCTTTTTGCATGTGTGGGAAAGGAGACAATTTTCCCTCCAAATAAAGCACAGCTTTAAAAGGGTAAATCTGCCAAAGCAGCTTATGTCCAGCATTGCTGGCAATCAGCCACCAATTCTGTCCAGTCACTGAGGAAAAAAGTTTTCTGGAGAACAGATGATCAGCATCCTGTAGCACTGGTTTGAGACAGAATGAAAGAGGTCATGTAAATGCAGCATGTGGCTTTCATTGACAAGCTATTGAGTTGTATCTTTAGATCTCAGCATCTCAGCTTTAATGATTCTATGCCGGAATATAAATCTAGATGACAATACCTAAAAATAAATCGGAACCAATAATGCACAGTCTTAATTATATGCAAATATCATAGAATCACAGAATCGGTTTGGTTGGAAAGGACCTTTAAGATCATCTATTAACAAGCTTTTAACCCTTTCTGCTTCTGGTTCTGCAGCAAAAAGGTAAAAAATGTTGAAATTTAGATAATGCTAAAAAAACTTGATCTCATCCAAGTCAATTATTACTAAAAGATGTAATGAAATTGAAAGTTTTGAAAGTGTCAAGGAATCCAAACAATAGGTTTTAGCAAAAGAAGCCAGAGAAAAACAGAAATTAACAATTGACTAGTCTGAAAGTAGTCTGATTACACAGACTCAGGGCTTCAAAGTATTTGGAAACTGAAGTAATGACCTAGAAAACACAGCCCTTTTATCAGGAAGAGAGAAGAAATCGAGGTACTTCTTTATAACAGACTAATGAACAGCTCTTGCTGTGTAATTTCGAACTCATTGCCAGAGGAGGTGCAAAAGAATGCTGCAGGATCAGGGAACCACGAGCCAGCATCCACCCATCACCCTATAATTAGCAGTCAAATCCTGACTAGGGAGCAAGCAAATAATGATGGTATAGACATTTTGATTGTACTCAGAACTAAAACTGCTAATTCAGATGAAAGACCTCCTTTTTGAGTGCAAGGATTTTGAAACAGAATACCGAGACCGTAGTGGGAAATCTAGTTTGATTTCTCACTGAGGTAGGTCCTCAGAGGAACGCAGATACAACTTTTGCTACCAGATATTGTACAGTGCCTCCACAATAAACACCTAGAATAAAACCAAACTTTAGGGCAAACATGCTCTTAGGTGTTGATTGAGACTGAGACAGTTCATAACCAATAACACAGTTAAAACTCTTTCCATGGTATTTTTTACTTTTAGAGATGCAAAACAGCTTCCCTCTCCATTTTAATTTTTCAAGGCAATGTTATTGCTGTTCTCAATATCCAATCTCCTTTCCTCACTAATTTTTTTTTCAACATTTCTACCTATCAGAAGGCTATATGGGTTCCTTTTGCTTTCATTTCACTTTTTCTTTCACTTCTATGTGTATTCCTATGTGTTAGTCTCCTTGAAAACATTCATAGCTTTTTATGTAACTTTTAATTACAAGTTTATCTTTCTGGTAGATGCAAAGAAAGCATTAAGACTTTTTTTTTTTTGTGAAATGAGCTTTTTCTCTTTAAGGCCATTTAATCTTCTAGTCAGCTCCGACTTCTGTGCTTTACACTTTCTCCTTTGGCAACAAGAAGTAGCTAAGTATCCAGAATTTCGATCAATCGACTCTAATCTTTTCTTTCCCTACAAAGAAAGTTCAATGCACATTTTCATGTAAGTCTGTTTATCTTTTGCATTACCTGTGACATTACCATAATTCAGCTTGATACTTTTAAACTTCATCATAAGCCTGTGAGAATAACCTGAGCTCCTTAACCACTGGCACTAATGTTATGTTAATTAAATATGTCACTGAAATCTGTAAGAGAAATTTCTCTTTTGCTAAGAGAAATGGCATAGATCCAGATTTGGCCCCATTCAAAATACAAATCTGCTGGCAGTTTGCATTTCAGTCAGAAAACAATCATTGTATTGTCATGCCTGTTGTTTTAAATAGCTGAATATTTGCCACTATGAGGTTTGACATTTTAACTATGTCAAGAATAAACTATTTTTTAAAAACAGCACCACAGCTGTCCTGGTTTGGCCCAAACCAGGCCAATTAGTCTTAGAGAAACCAAGGTCACTGCTAAATTACTCACTGCTTACAAGTGAAGCGCAGAAGGGGGGGTCGCACCTGCAGGGAGGAGCAGACAGGGCAGGTGACCTAAGATTGACCAATGAGGTATTCCATCCCATACATGTCATTCTCACTTTCCTATTTATCACTAACCCACTGCCTCCTGGAGGTGGGGCCCAGGAGGGAGGGGGCCTCCTGTCTCCCACTGGTTGGTACCAGCTTTGCCAGTTCTCCAGTTAAAAGCCTGCAGGTGTGATGGCAGGGAGAGCTACTGCATTTTCCCCTCTGCCCATGCTGGGGGGAGCAACTCTGCCTGAGGAGGATTTCCAAGCTCTCGATCTTGGTTTTGTATATATTTGATTATTTCTATTATTATTACTATACTCTTTTTCATTACTATAGTTTATTAAAACTGTTTTAACTTTCCAACCCATAAGTCTCTCTCCCTTTTCCCTTTTCCTTTCCCTTTGGGTGTGGGGGGGAGGGTTAACAGAGAGCGTCTGCCACCAGGTTAATAGCTGGCCCAGCTTTAAACCGTGACAGATTTATTGGTGCCCAACGTGGGGCTCGAGAGAAGCTCCAACAGGTTGCTCTGATAAGTTGAATCCTGGCTCTGGTGGGAGGAGACCTGGAGAGCTCAGCTGAGAGAGTATCAGATTTCTTCCTTTGAGATTTATGAGGGGCTGGAAATTAAAACAGATAGTGAAGATGGTGATGTCATTTTTGAATGCTGTGTTATCTCATCTTTTTATGGAGTTTCTTTCACAGTTGAGTATTGCAATGATGCCTTACCTGCCGTGGGCACTGTGTTATTGCTTGCTTCTTATGAATGTTTACATGCAGTTTAGCAGTGGGCGCTGGTCAAAATGTATTGTTTTGGTATGGGGTTTGATACTGATTTATGCTGTGATAAACGGGGCAGTTACTATTCCGATCTGTTATCTCTATGACACAATGATAGGCAGCTTTAATCGCGAATCAGTAGCAGCGACTTCATCTGCACGCTCCAGGTGTCCTTTAGCTGATTGTGTTAATGATTACACTTCCAGTTTTACTTTGGGAAATAGTACCTTCTCCTTTTTTGCCAAGCTGATTCCACTAGATTTTGCGAAATTAAGATGATGCTGTCTAGGTGGCATGTTTTTATTTTCGGTTGTCCTGAATGTGTTTCTGATGTGGGATAAGATTAAATATCGGTGCAGGGACAGTTGTAGGTGTTATGCAGCCACCTCAGATCCTACAGCATGTGCTGCCGCTACAGCCACAAAATCCACTGAAACCTCGGCAGCCTGCACCACAGCTGCTACACCCCCCAAGATGGCCACTGCAGCTACTCAGACTCTAACAAGTCTCAGCACTCCCACAACAGCCACTGCATCTACTCAGACCCCAGCATCTATCAAATCTGTACCAATTGCTCCTGTAACCAGGAAGAAATACCAAAAGAAATCACCTTGTGAAGAGAAGGATGATGACTCGGAGCCTTCTAAGGCAGAGCCATCATATGACCCAGGTGAGGGCCCTTCTCAGGCAGAGTTAGGGCCTGACACAGATGGGGGTTTCCTCGATCGTCCTTTTAAAGCAGACCCATCACAGAAGAAAGGTCCTTCTAAAGCAGAACTATCACAAGAGGAGGACTCGGATGTAGAGATAACCTACTACTCCTTATCCCTGAAGGACCTGAGAAATATAAGGAAAGATTTCAGCCGTTATGACGGTGAACCTATTATTACCTGGTTGCTCCGATGCTGGGATAATGGGGCAGATAGCATGCAATTAGATGGCAGAGAAGCCAGACAGTTGGGATCCCTGTCCAGAGATGGTGGTATTGATAAGGCGCTCGCAAGAAAATCAAACACTATCAGTCTCTGGAGGCGACTCTTGTCAGCTGTAAAGAGCAGGTATCCCTATAAAGATGATGTTATGAGTCACCTAAGCAAATGGACCACTATAGAAAAAGGTGTTAACTACCTTAGAGAACTAGCTGTGCAAGAGATCATTTATAGACACCCACGGGACATTGTAGATCCTGATGAAGTGGAATGCAACCGATCCATGTTCTGGAAGGTTGTGAAGAATGCTCCACCGACATATACCCACACATTGTCAATATTAGTATGGGGAGAAGATGCTATGGCACGATCTAGTGTGGGCGAAATGGCTAACTGTATGCGACAGTATGAAGATAGTATTTCTTCCCCACTGCAGGCATGCATCTCGACTGTGGAAAAACTGACTAAGGAAAACAAGGACTCATTTAAACAACTGTCAGACAAACTGTCCAGGATCGAGAATAAACTTGACTCTCTACCTACACAGGCGCGTGTTGCAGCTGTTGGGAGAAAACGCTCTCCTACAGGACCAGCTCAAAGGAAACGGAACACATCACGAGGTATCCTGTGGTTTGCCCTGCGTGGTTATGGGGAAGACACGAGCAGATGGCATGGACAACCTACCAGTACCCTACAGGCACAAGTACGTGAGTTGCAAGCTAAAAGAAATACCAGAGAGAATTTTTCTAGGAGGATGGCTGCTCCAGTTACCAGTGAGCAGGACCCCAGTCAGGGTAGATGGGCCTCAAATTCCTTTTTCCCAAGTGTGAATAGGAGAAATGAAGGTCCAGTCCCTGTCAGCAGCATGAATCCATTTCTTAATTAGGGGGGCCCTGCCTCCAGCCAGGTGGAGGAGAGGGACAACAGAGTTTATTGGACTGTGTGGATTCAATGGCCTGGCACATTAAAACCACAAAGGTATCTCGAGCCCTGGTAGACACTGGTACACAGTGCACCCTAATGCCATCGGATCATAAAGGGGCAGAATCTATCAGTATTTCAGGAGTAACAGGAGGATCTCAAGTGTTATCTGTATTGGAGGCCGAAGTGAGCCTAACTAAAAATGAATGGAAAAAGCACCCCATTGTGATTGGCCCAGATGCTCTGTGCATCCTTGGCATAGACTACCTCAAGAGAGGGTATTTTAAGGACCCAAAAGGGTATAGATGGGCCTTTGGTATAGCAGCTGTAGAGACTGAGGACATTAAACAGCTGTCTACCTTGCCTGGCCTCTCAGAAGATCCTTCTGTTGTGGGGTTGCTGAAGGTTGAAGAACAACAGGTGCCGATTGCTACTACCACAGTGCACCGACGACAATATCGCACCAATCGAGACTCCCTGATCCCCATTCATAAACTGATTAGACAACTAGAAAATCAAGGAGTGATTGGCAAGACTCGCTCACCCTTTAATAGTCCTATATGGCCAGTGCGAAAGTCTGATGGAGAATGGAGATTAACTGTGGACTATCGTGGCCTAAATGAAGTTACGCCACCGCTGAGTGCTGCTGTGCCAGACATGCTAGAACTTCAATACGAACTGGAGTCAAAGGCAGCCAAGTGGTATGCCACCATAGACATAGCTAATGCATTTTTCTCTATTCCTTCGGCACCAAAGTGCAGGCCACAGTTTGCTTTTACCTGGAGAGGTATCCAGTACACCTGAAATTGACTGCCCCAGGGGTGGAAACACAGTCCTACTATTTGCCATGGACTGATCCAGACTGCACTAGAAAAGGGTGGAGCTCCAGAACATTTGCAATACATTGATGACATCGTTGTATGGGGTGATACAGCAGCAGAAGTTTTTGACAAAGGGGAGAAAATAATCCAAATTCTTCTGAAAGCTGGTTTTGCCATAAAAAGAGGCAAGGTCAAGGGACCTGCCCGGGAGATCCAGTTTTTAGGGATTAAATGGCAAGATGGGCGTTGCCAGATCCCGATGGAGGTGATCAACAAAATAACAGCTATGTCCGCACCAACTAACAAAAAGGAAACACAAGCCTTCTTAGGCATTGTGGGTTTCTGGAGAATGCATATTCCAGATTACAGCCAGATAGTACGCCCTCTTTATCAAGTGACCAGAAAGAAGAATGATTTTCAGTGGGGCCCTGAACAAAGACAGGCTTTTGAACAGATTAAACAAGAGATTGTGCATGCAGTAGCCCTTGGACCAGTCCGTATGGGACAAGATGTTAAAAATGTGCTCTACACTGCAGCTGGGGACAATGGTTCTACCTGGAGCCTCTGGCAGAAAGTACCAGGGGAGACTCGAGGTCGACCCCTAGGATTTTGGAGTTGAGGATACAAGGGTTCCGAGGCCAATTACACCCCAACTGAAAAAGAGATACTGGCAGCATATGAGGGAGTTAGAGCTGCTTCAGAGGTAATTGGTACTGAAACACAACTTCTCCTGGCACCCCAATTACCAGTACTAGGCTGGATGTTCAAGGGTAAGGTTCCTACTACCCATCATGCAACTGACGCTACATGGAGTAAATGGATTGCATTAATCACACAGAGGGCTCGAATAGGAAACCTTAATCTCCCAGGAATCTTAGAAGTGATCATGGACTGGCCAGAAGACAAAGACTTCAGAATGCCACCAGAAAAGGAGGTGACACGTGCTGAAGAAGCCCCACCATATAATGAACTACCAGAGGATGAGAAGCAGTATGCCCTGTTCACCGATGGATCCTGCCGTCTTGTAGGAAAGCATCGGAAGTGGAAAGCTGCTGTATGGAGTCCCATATGACGAGTCACAGAAGCCACAGAAGGACAAGGTGAATCAAGTCAATTCGCAGAGGTAAAAGCCATCCAGCTGGCTTTAGACATTGCTGAACGAGAAAAGTGGCCAAGGCTGTATCTTTATACTGACTCATGGATGGTGGCAAATGCCTTGTGGGGGTGGTTAAAGCAGTGGAAGCGAAGCAACTGGCAGCGTAAAGGTAAACCTATTTGGGCTGCTGAATTGTGGCAAGATATTGCTGCTCGGCTAGAGAAACGAGTCGTGAAGGTACGTCATGTAGATGCCCACGTACCTAAAAGTCGGGCAACTGAGGAACATCGAAACAACCAACAAGCGGATCAAGCTGCTAAAGTGTTCCAAATAGATTTGGACTGGGAACATAAAGGTGAACTATTTTTAGCTCGGTGGGCTCATGACACTTCAGGTCATCAAGGGAGAGATGCAACATACAGATGGGCTCGTGACCGAGGGGTGGACTTAACCATGGACTCTATTACACAGGTTATCCATGATTGTGAAACATGCGCCGCAATTAAGCAAGCTAAACGGTTAAAACCTTTGTGGTATGGGGGGCGGTGGTTGAAATATAAATATGGGGAGGCCTGGCAAATTGACTACATCACACTCCCTCAAACCCGCCAGGGTAAACACTATGTGCTTACCATGGTGGAGACGACCACCGGATGGTTGGAAACATACGCTGTGCCCCATGCCACTGCCCGGAACACTATTCTGGGCCTTGAAAAGCAAATCTTGTGGCGACACGGCACGCCAGAGAGAATTGAGTCGGACAATGGGACTCATTTCAAAAACAGTCTCATAGATAACTGGGCCAAAGAGCATGGCATCGAATCGGTATATCACATCCCCTATCATGCACCAGCCTCTGGGAAAATTGAATGGTATAATGGGCTGTTAAAAACTACCCTGAAAGCAATGGGGGGTGGAACCTTTAAAAACTGGGATAAGCATCTGGCACAAGCTACCTGGTTAGTTAACACCAGGGGATCTATCAATCGAGCGGGCCCTGCTCAGTCAGACCTTCTACATACAGTAGAAGGAGATAAAGTCCCTGTGGTGCATGAAAGGAATCTGTTGGGAAAAACTGTCTGGGTTCTTCCTGCAACGGGCAAAGGTAAACCCATTCGTGGGATTGCTTTTGCTCAGGGACCTGGATGTACTTGGTGGGTGATGTTGCAAGATGGCGAAGTCCTATGTGTCCCTGAAGGTGATCTGATTCTGGGTGAGACTACTTAATTCTGAACTGTATGTTGTTGCTGCATAAGTGTCTTTCAGGTTAAGACAGTGGTGATGAGACTGGAGCTAGCTGCAAGTGGCGTCCAATAACCTCCTCGAGACTGACATTTTGAACCTGCAACCCGTGGGCATGAACCATGACAAAACTCATACCATCTCTCCTGCCCTGAGAGACTGCTAGCCAGATGGAAACCCACAATCCTGAACTAAATGAACTTGATGAACTTTTTGCATAAAGATGAATCATAAACTAGTGATATGTATATATATATTTGAAAATGAAAAGGTAGTGGTGATCTGAGTATGATGTGAATGGTATGGAATAAGGGGTGGAATGTCCTGGTTTGGCCCAAACCAGGCCAATTAGTCTTAGAGAAGAAACCAAGGTCACTGCTAAATTCCTCACTGCTTATGAGTGAAGAGCCGAAGGGGGGTCGCACCTGCAGGGAGGAGCAGACAGGGCAGGTGACCTAAGATTGACCAATGAGGTATTCCATCCCATACATGTCATTCTCACTTTCCTATTTATCACTAACCCACTGCCTCCTGGAGGTGGGGCCCAGGAGGGAGGGGCCCTCCTGTCTCCCACTGGTTGGTACCAGCTTTGCCAGTTCTCCAGTTAAAAGCCTGCAGGTGTGATGGCAGGGAGAGCTACTGCATTTTCCCCTCTGCCCATGCTGGGGGGAGCAACTCTGCCTGAGGAGGATTTCCAAGCTCTCGATCTTGGTTTTGTATATATTTGATTATTTCTATTATTATTACTATACTCTTTTTCATTACTATAGTTTATTAAAACTGTTTTAACTTTCCAACCCATAAGTCTCTCTCCCTTTTCCCTTTTCCTTTCCCTTTGGGTGTGGGGGGGAGGGTTAACAGAGAGCGTCTGCCACAGGTTTAATAGCGGCCCAGCTTTAAACCATGACAACAGCCTATACAATTACCAAAATATTTGGTTACTAACATATAATAATGTAGAAAACATGAAGAATATATACTGTTGAAACTTACAGCGTGACTCTTCAAACATGCTGCAAATTTTTTAAAGTTGTGATTTTTAAGCCAAATTTCAAGCTACTTCCTATTCCTGATGACAATTTTCCCACTATTTTGGGCCTTCAATAGGAATAACCAGCTATTAATAATAAACAGAAATAGCTACTACTAGCTACCAGTAGGTACCTGTGCATCTGATTTCTACTGGTGGATAGATGTGCACCTGATTTGTAGATCCAAGCTGGTACTTAACCAACTCAGTGGAGTTTTAGGAACTGATATATTCTTCCTGACTGCAGTAAAGGCCATGTTGCATCCTACGCTTTCATAGTAGTGGTTGAGAATGAGTCCTTCCTCTGTTTCAGTTCCCATCTGGAAAGTGATATTAACTATCCTTACCACCCTCACAGGTCAAAATATGCTACTTCATTACATATTTGCATACCTCTTTCAAAATCCAACAAAAAAAAAAAATCAGAAAACGCCTTGACTACTTAAGAATTAGCACAATGGCATACCATTATCTAAGCTCATTCATAAATATATGTAATTTCCTATTCAAACTTGAAGAACACTTACTGCTAAATATAAATATGAAGTGTAATTTTTTTGTGCAGACACAAGTTTCCACAGGGAACACAATTTGAATGCGCCCAAGATCTCAACCATAAACACACTGAGACAGTGAGCATGAACTATTAGTCTCTTAGAAACTAGATGTAAACACAACAATTAACTGTTCACGATTCCTTTTATGTATTCAAATCACTTCTGGCAGTTGGTCACACCTCCAGCTTTCTTAGTAACCACACAAATGAAAAGGCAGGCTCGGGATTATGAAAGAAGAATTACGCAACGAGGCTGCGTACAAGCTCACCGAAGTGTTCAAACAAAAGGCGATTCTGGAAAGCAAGACCAAGAAAGCAGATTATACAACTAAAGTCTTCTTCAACACAATGTATTGTGGAAGGAAGAAGTAGCAGATTTTCTGCTCCTGACACAGTCAGTCAGCCAGACAAAAAACAAAATGAACTTCTGTCTCTTTGGGAAGCAGAAGCTTCACAGTAAGATTCAGAGCTTTGTATTGAAAAAGGTTTAATTCGAATGAAAAACCAGCAATCCCATCTCTCATTACGGCTATTTTTTGGTAGCAGTGATATGTATTTTAGAAATGTAAACAAGGTTGTCACATGGCTTCACTTTTATATAATGGACATGGCACTAAAGAACAAAATTAGTAGTTCCAGAATAGCCTACTGACTCAAGCTCACAGCTGCTGATAAAGAAGTATTTAGGTTTAGAAATATTAACTATGTTGAGGGTACTAAATACATTTTCAAATAATAAATTTCTGATTTCTGAATACTAATACCATTGAAGATTTTTAATCCAGTTTATTTACATGTTTATGGATCAGATTATAAAGTACTTAAGTCTGAAGTTGAAGAAAGGCATCTAAAGAGTTATTTAAAAATGCACATCATGACTTTTTACAGCTATATCTATCTCTAGGTGCCCAAATGCCTTTTCAAATCCTATGCGTCCTGCATTGCACAACTTTAGTAACGCAAAGAAGTCAGAAATCCAGGTTAATTAGCCTTATGTCCTGTCTAATCAGTCTCAAATCAGGGTATAATTATCCATGTTTTATTACTGCAACTCACATTTGCTAACAAAAGCTTTATGCCCAGAAGTTCTCTGCTTAAATGGCGGCTTGATCACGTTTGCTTTTTCATTGGTTTGTGATTGATCATTGGATGGTTGCACCTCTGTCTCTCCTGTCCACAAGCTTGACTTTTGGCTTCCTAAGTATCACCTCACCCCACCGTGGCCTGAATTTCTGTGACAACACACTCCACTGGAGGAAAAATGCCAGCTGGGCTGCAAATCTCCATGAAGGGTCCATTCCCAAACACTTCTCTCCTCATTTGGATGGGAGCACAAGCTTTGTGACTTCCATTAAAAGGCATTTCTTGTCCTTCTCACTGTAACGAGGCACATCAGTTTCAAGCATGTGTGAACAGAATAACAGCATCCAGCTGCAAATAACAGCTGCAAAACAGCACTCAAGTGCATAGCCCATCCGACTAATAACAGAGGATGACTGGGCTGGTACAGTGACTGGCTTAGTAGCTCATAACCGTTGTAATTGGTGATGCTGCTTGTCAATTCTCTCCTGAAAAACCACATAGTGGTTCTGAACTACCCAGCAGAGCTAAACAGGTGGGGTTTTTTTGTCGTTGTTGTTAACAGGAGTCAAGTAAGACAGAAAATTTGTCTGTACCTGCAACTGTCTACTAAGCAAGTGTCAGTCTGCAGTCTCGGTCCTGACTCAGTACCGGGATTGGATGCACCACTTGAACTTGGAAAAGCCTAAGGATGTCTTGGCAAATGAGACAATAAAATAGAAACCCTGGCCAAAACAAACAGAATGAAGAGATGGGCCTTTACACAAGCTCAACTGTAATAATGATTTACTTTCATTTACTTGGGAGAATGAAAGTACAGTCCAAAACCTGAATTTACCACAAATAACCATAATTTCTTATCAACAGTCAAGTCTGAAGACTACAGTCTCTATTCCTAAGTGAGCTTTTTTTTCTTTTTTTCATCTATTAGGCAGTATAAGCAAGTAAATATTTTGCTTGGCCTTGTACCTTCTTGAATACTTGTATCTTGTATGTAAGGGGTTTTTTTCCCTCTGAGATCTGAAAGCTAACAGTAATACTCTTCGTCCGCTATTGCTGTTACAGTTCATTCCCTTCCCCTTATAGAAAGAAGATTTTTCCTTTGTTTTAAGGAGCTTAAGATAAAGCCTTTACAGAACAGCTGCTGTATTCACAAGGTCTGGAAGTGAGTGATTTTCTCACAATAGTGCCTTGAGTAAAGATGTACAGAAAGTCCACATGAACATACAGTCCTTGCCACTGTATGGTGAAGAAGTTGTACCTCTCCAGGTATGCAAATGATAACTTCCAGGCAAGCTGGTGGAAGCATGACAGCCTATGCAGTTATGACAAGCTACACCATCTGCCCTGTATGACTAACGTATAGAAAACATAGGAACGGTATACCACATATATACAAGCTTTTGGCGTCTCTGAAAGGGGATGATGAATTCTCCCTTGGAATTAAACTGACATACCTAAAAAGCAACTTGGTGATTTCGGTAAAATAAATTGTAACTCTCATTCCGCAGCAACAGCTATGCAGATACAGGATGTTATTAAATGTTCCAGATATTTCTCACATCAGGGTGAACAGAACGACAGTCTTTAGCTTGGAGATTCGTAGGTTTTGCAGGTTTGTGTCACGAGCCTAACAGTGTTATAAGGAGATTACGTACATGCTCCATAGACACTTAAACCAATGTGCATCAGCGAGGGCATAATCCTCTTAAAAGTACTAAAGACTATATAACAAATACTGAAATGTAATTACATAAAATCTGGTGAAATTACAGTAAAAGAAGTTTCACCAATTATGTCTCTTAATACGTTGATGTTTACTTTCCATGTGATGAAACTCCAAACAATATTTCACAAAGCTGTATGTTAACAATGATGACTCCTCAGCAGGGAAAGCATGGGAGACAGACAAACCCGAGAGAGAGGGGAGAGCAGGTTAAGGTGTGGGGTCTTGGCTTCCAGGCAGGCTGTGCTGGGGCTGCGCTGGAGCCCAAGAAGAACCATCCTCACCGTGTAGTAACTCAGCATTACTCCTTCTTCCACGCTTACCTGGAGGTTACTTATCCTGAAACATTGGGATGCTTTTCTACTAGTTCACTAACAGTTCTGATATTGAATTAAAATAATCACCGAGAACCCAAACCAAACCAGAGTCTGTTTCAATGGACAGACTGGAGGCTAGCTTTTACAATTAACCCTAGTTCCTTCTCACGTCTTCTGAAAAGAATATTATATGTGGACTGGTCCCAAATTAAATTCTACTAACAAATGAGAAAAATAAAACATACACTCCCAAAAACAAGCAACCAGAATTTGACTATACACATTAGCTGTATGATTAAGTAATCAGTTATAACTTCCTGTAAAATGTAATATATTTCAAGCATCTCTTCTTAGTTTACTGTGGAGAAAGAAATTCCAGAGAGCTAGGGTGATTTTTCGGTACTTTTGGAGGTTTTTTTCTTTTTTTTTTTTTCCTTTCTTCTTTTTTTAAATAGACTATTGGATTCTCAATAGGTTGTTGACACTTCCTTCATAAGGCTCCTTCTCATCTTGGATGAAAGACAAAACAAGTAGCATGTTTTCTTGCACACAACAATAGATGATTCACTTGGATACATACAACTGCCATCTAAAAAACTCAGTGTGAGTCTAAAATTAGAATTCTGTGATATGACTCAGAAGGAGAAGCTTTGTGACAGAAACGAGGATATTTTTAAGCAAATGAAGTCTAAAGTACAAAATAAAAACTGCATTCTAGAAATAGTCTATGGAATAAATTGCTCATAATTGTTAGGTGGCTTTTTTATCTGTTTTATCTACCTTCAAGTATATTCTCTGAAGTATATTATCATCCTGATAATTAAAGGTGGTGAAGCTTCTGATTTCCGCAAAAGGACAAAACAGGTTTACAGGAGAACAGTAGAACTTTCTCACTGAAATATTTTGCCTTTACATTACAGAAGTCTCTACATCAGTATACAAGCATGGCCAGCAATAGTTCCTCTACAAAACTGTTTTCATGCTTATTAATGAGTAACTAAGGACAAGAGACATGTCCTTCTGCAATTTTCTATTCCTCTAGTATTAAAAAAACAACAGTAGTGGCATTCCAAAAGGGAGGGTCATTTATGATGATGACAATTTGCTTTGTTCAAATTTAATAATACACCAAAATGTACAAGATGTATTGTAGGACAATATTACAGCACAGCTGTGAGAAGGTAAAGCTTATTTTTTCAAGCCTGCAGTATACTCTAATATAAACAGGAAATTAATTAGAAGTCACAAACCAGACAAATGACAAATGTCATAACCTGCATTGAAAAACCTGACATCATAATACTTCGAAGATATTCTGCTTCCTGATACCCCCAACCCAATGCTATTACTAAAACAACTGTCTGTCTAGCAGCCTGTCAGAATAGAGAGGGTGCTCTCAAAAATACTCAGCACTGTAACATTTTCCTTCTCAAAATCTTTATCTTCACTAAACTCTCAAAACTGACACATAATTGTTCCTATTTAGACTTCTTGAAATATCACCCCTTTCACACCAGTAACAAATATGGCAGAAGATATTTTAAGATAAAGTCTTAACTGAAAACAGTTTTTGAGCCTCAGACAGGGCTTTATGACAACGAACGTTAAACAGCTGCAGCGTGGATGCCTACATATGAACTTGTGAAACAGACTGAGCAGAGTGGAGCTGCTGAAGACAGGTTCATATAAAACACAATTCGCCTGACATATTTTGGATACCAACTATATTTCAGAAGCGCCATTTTTAACCACTGCCTATGAAGTGATCCAAGGAGGATTTTCCTCTTGCATTTTGCCTCCTGTGTTTTGTCTAATGAATCCTGTCCTCAGTGTTTTAGTAGTAGCATATGAGAAGAATTTCAGGTTTTGAACTGTGTTCCTCCAGAACCAAAGGAAAGCAACCTCAGTGTGAGACACTACTATGTCAACCATTTTCTGCCCTAAATATATACTTTATCCCAGATGAAAACTGAAAAAATATGTTGTTTTTTCTTAAGTAGCAACTCAAATGCAAATATGTTTGTCATTTACATCACCTGTGCAATCTTTAGTGCTTTGTATCCTGGTTGACCATCAACCAAGTGGAAAGAGGAGCACAGATTAGTTTACCAACCTGTAAGAACCCTGCTGTGATCATCAATAGTGCAAGCAAAGAAAAAAAGTAAGTAGGAATACATTGATTTACCTTACATCATTAATTTCGGTAGAAAAAGCAGTAGCAAAGTATAAGCAACGAGATGACCATATTAACTTAAAAAAATTAAAAACGTATTTTAAGTCACTAACTTGGCATTTGTTAACAAAGGAAAAACTCTAAAAATCAAAAAATAGGACCATGCTATACTGAAACAAATGCTGCATTGCACAGACTGCCCCGGGACTGTGTTCTCATTGAGGAGAACACAAAATGAAAGCTAACGGCAGTAAAAAAAAAAATCACATGGTTCTTTTCACAGAGATACTTATTGCTCTATATATCACAAAACATTCTAATACAACATGATACCCAGAATTCAGTGCATACTTTAGTCATCTGTGCTACTAGTTAAATGTTAATCCTTTCCCTGCGTTTCTGCAACATCTACAGGTAGCTCAGAACTTGTCTCTGCCAGCAATATACCAGATTATTACTATCAGATACCTGGGTCAGAAGAGACTTGAAGTGGATTCTTGCAGGACTTGTTTCCATATACATAAACCTGGGTCAGAAGAGACTTGAAGTGGATTCTTGCAGGACTTGTTTCCATATACATAAACTGGAATTAAATACTTCTAGCAATGGTGATTTCACAGCTAGCCTTAGCACCTTTCCTTATCCAATGTTAACTAATATTTAACCTGAATACCCCTAGCTGCAGCCTAACCTTTTCACGTTTTTTTTGTAGTAAATGAAAACACTTGATCTCTTTTCTCTTTCTTTTTTACTCTTTAATGATTTCCTTTTCAGCTATGATGTTTTTCCAGCTGTCTTAACCTTCACACATAAATCTTATATTTTAATATTTTGTTCTGAAGTAATATTAACTTAAATTTTCTCACAATGAAAAAAAAAGGACTGAAATCCTGCTTGAATTCCTCCTGTTAAGCAACACATGGGCTACAATGCTATTCAGATTCCCAAGCCATCATTTAGATTTACTTGGCCTTCAGGTCATATAGTCTACAAAGTCAACAGAGTCAAAAGAGTCTATTTTCCCTTAATGCACTGCCAATGTGCAACGAATTGCCTAAATTACAAGACTTGCTCACCTGAGAGACTAATAATTTACACTGGCATCTTTTGTAACTCAAGAATCTTCTAAATCCAAGAAAGCTGCAGGAATCAAGCTGGGACATTTCAGAGAGTGAAAGACTGCAAAGAAAAAGCAGCAGCAGCAGGACTACATGGAACCAGTATACATCAGCAAACTGGACAGAAGGAAACCCTAACCAGGGCAGTATTTGTGACGTGGGGGTAAAACTCAACTGTGCAAGGTGTGCAGCATGCCCCTCCTGACCAACCACACCTTTTCAGCCTCGCTCACACTTAGAAATGTGAGGTTGCAGTTTGATTTTGCAGATGATAAAATGGTAAATGGCACTGAAAGGGGAGACCCTGCCATTTATTTTTTGCCAGGAGCTCACCTGACCTCTACAAACCAATTTTCAGCTGGTTCAGGTCTAAGGTAAGAGAAGAAAGAGCACTGGTGGAAAGTAAGTTGGGAACATGCACGCAGTGAAGCAAGGTAGCTTTCAGTAGCAGGTATCTGTTAAATCAGCTTAGCTTAATGTTAAACTGTGGCTCTTGGCACTGTTGACTTAGAAAACAACCAAAGGAAAAGACCGATGAAGGTCCATATTAACAAAGTGCCTATCAGCTAAATAGAAAAAAAAAATCTACTGTTTGGTTAATGGCTACTGCTAGCACGGCATGGAAAAGAAGTGCTAGGATGTAAAAGAAAGGAAAAGAAGAGCCAAAACTTAAGGGGGAGGTTGGGGGGAAAAGAAGGACAATCCAGAAAAAAACCAACACACAGGATTCTGTGAATAGTGCTAATATAAGGAAGGCATTAAAATTACAGATGATTCTCAGTTGTAGGTAACTTTACATAAAACAAGGACTGGACTTTAAGCTATTTTGACCTCTGCGTATTGAAGCTTTTCAGGAGTGTGTGAAGATTACTAGAACAACTATGGCTCCTTTCCATCATAGTGGGTCTTCATGAATGACCACATTGCTTTCTTTCCCATGCTCTTCCTGCACTACGAAGTCTCTCTACAGGGAGTTTACAAAAGCCCAAAATTCCCGCAAACCAAAACAAGTTTAAGAGCCATGTAAGAACAGTGGTGCAACCCAGAACCTAACAGAAGATTGAGAAAAAAAAAATTTATGCTTTCACATCATTTGTAGAGGTTTTTTTAAGATCACAAAGTGATTGTCTTGTAACACTATATTGTTTAAATTGCTGTACTCTGTAAACCCTAGCACTGGTTTTACGGAATGGGGTTAAAAATGGATAACAGTCTGAAAATATCAGTGATACCAGAGCAACTTAATTGGATTGGCGTGTATGTTAGGATTGTAGTGCAGGTTGAATTTTTGTGATCCACTATAGATAAGGACAAAAATGTCCTGCTTGACTGGACACCCCAATGGTGAATGGACCACCCAATAATGAACACAATGCCATGCAGAAAAATCTCTACCCAGCACCGACTACTAAATGAGAAATTGGAGGAAATAAGTAGAGGGAGGGAAAAGTGGAAATGAAAAAAGCCTGCAGTACTAGTATGACACAGTGACTGTTCCACATCACCTTAAAAGCCAGTAGGAGCAAGTCAGCGTACAGGAGTGACAAGGTCCAGAAGAATGGGACACTGGCTTTTTTTCAGAACAGCAGGAGCATGACTGCAGTTTGCCCGTAACAGTGTAGTACTTATGGAAAAGACTGAGTTTCATGATGGCAGAGATTACAAAGGCACAAGGGTTTTACTAGCTTGCTTTCCAGCACTCCTTGCTTTGATTTTTGCAGCTATTAAAAATGCTCTAAGAATCTTTAATGTATGACCAGCTATAATGTTAGTGAAACTCGCACTTCCTATAGGCTAAGGAACAGTGCTTTTGTGCCAATTTGCATTTAATTCCCTGAGTAATCCCAAAGACAATTCCAGGAACGTCACTCAAATTGGTGGTGTACACCAGTTCTGCTTGGGTTTTGTGAGTGTCTTCATAATACGAACAAGTAAACTAGGAAGCATGAGGTACTGTAGAAAACCTTGATCTGTGCGAGCAAGGAATAAGTTATGCAAAGACAATGACACTAAAGGTTGTCATCAGTTCATTCTGTAGTACCACAAGGATGCTTGTGCTGAAATTCAGCAATGAAAAAAATCAGGTGTCATCTCTATACCCTCTCAGCTCTCTCTGCAGCCAATGAGGAGAGATAGGCACTTTAAAAAAATGAATTATACCCTTCTTAAACACCTGCCTTAGGTTGCATTAGCTCTTGTAGCAGCCACGCCACCACTTATGTCCCTGAAAGCCCGACCTGCCTGACCCAGGCGGGATGGACCTGGCAGCCCCTGAGCATCGAGCAGGGTAGCACCGTTCGAGTGAGCACCGAGGGAAGGACAAGCAGTAAGCAGAAGCTAGCAGAAAAATGCCACATGCAGCTAAGGGTACGTGTTAGCAAAAGAGTGAGATGGCTTCTGTGGATTTATACCTGCCTTCCCGACTATGATTAACCTTTCCTCAGAGAGGCCCACCGCCCACATTTAAAGTGGTAAGGCCACTCTTTTTGGCAAACCTTGCCTATAATACAGGTTATAAAATTCCCAGAATTAAAATATAATAGGAAGGATTTTTGCTTCAAAAACATGCCCTTATTAATTAAAATTCAAGTGACAAGGGATCATACTCCTGGAGAGGTCTGTCTCTCTCCCTTGAGTGCAGACTTAGCTATAAAGAATAGCCCTATGTCTCAATTTTTATTAGGATGAGAGGGATGATAAAGTTAGAGATGATAAATCTTATTCGCAATGCTCACCTCTCTCCTGTGCCCTGCCTGGCCCTAAGGAGTAGATCTTCCATTCTTCTGGGCAGAGGGAGCAATACTGCTACAAGCCTTTGCCTGGGCACCACAGGATAAGACAGGTTGCATACACACTCGCACACAAACCCACAGCCCAGCACACTGCACATCTTTATGATTGTTTGCCCCAAGCGGATTTCCGAGGCAGTGATATGCAGTCTTATTCAAAAACTCTAACATTTACAGAGTGTATTCCAAGTGTCATAATCACCAAAGGGAAGTGGCTGGAATTTTTCTTAATAATAAAAAAAAAAAGCCAAACAAAACAACACCAGAACCAACTTTGTTGCTCTCTGACAGTTTTTAGGAGAGCTGATTTAATTGCATTCACTTGCAGTATGTACAGCAGAGATTTCAAAACTGTTGTTGAGAATCCCAGTGAAGAGTGGTATTTTTCTGGTCTTTCCTACACTCTCTCACTGCAAACACTTACTGGAAACCTGTGAGGCGAATATGAGACAACGATGTGGAGGAGGGAGCACAGCTTGCTTTATCTCTCCTCCTCCATCCCGACGAATTCCCAGCACTGACATCTTACGGCACTCTCTGACAGTGTCACACAAGAACTCTCCTGCCTCAGCTTATGGCCAAGTACAAGAGCGGGTGTTGTAAAGCACAACTGTTGCTCGGCACTGATGGAGGATCCCCCAAACCATCTCCATTCCTGTTACACCATGAATACTATCAATTCCACTCTCACCTTGAGCTACGCACACAGCTCCAACTGCACCATTTCTGGGCTGCCATGCAAACACACCAAGAAATATCTCTGTGTTCCTATGACCATACCTGCTGCTATTTCAGTTGCCTATAATTTCTGAAAGGTAGGGCAACCTTAATTCACAAGGGTTAAGGTAGTTGCAGTGCAGATTGCCTGCTCATCCATAATGCAGAACTACAGACTAAAAAAAGACTTAGGCTCCAAGCACTTCATTCTTGGCACAGGTAAAGTATTTATTGAAATAGTGCTTTTGCAGCAAAACTCAAATCCCAGCAATACCAAGCTGAGCTGTTTTTATCTGAGAAGCAAAGAATCCAGTTATAGGTATGACTTCAAACTAACACACAATGCCAAACTTGCATTTAGTTTATATGTTTTCTTCTAAAATGTCTTCACTTAAGAGGTCAGTTAATTATTTTTGCTTAATTTCCAAAAAGAAAAAAACCACAAATATACAGCCGACTGAACTATACATCAAATTTCAACAGAGCAAAATATATAAAAATAAAAAATAATTATGTTAAAAAAGTGCAAATAAATAGAACATCTATTTTGTCAGCAACAGCTTTATAGATGTTTAGAAAGTCAGTACATAACTTGATAATTAATAGTCCACATGCTCTGTAAATAGTTCCTGTAGCATCCTCCTTACTCGTTGCTTCAGAGTACCAGCCTGGATAATCTTCCCTGATCCTTTCCTTTGCAATGTGCCTTCATAACCTTCAAGCACCTCTGCCATTTCTCACATGCATTTCTTCATACACCTCAGTCAGGCGCTCAGTTTCATAATTATTTCATTTCTTGCTTCAAATCTCTCATTTTTTCCTCTGGGATCCTTGGTAAGAACCTGACTTCTTTTAAATATATAGTACACTGAGATACATAGATAATGTACTAAGACCCCTGCCTGTGCTGCGAGCAATGTTGCCTCACTGTACCCTTGCACTCTCTAATTTATGTCTACCTGGAATGTCTTACCCTAATGTTTAAACCACAAATTCTCTGGGCAGGGAATATTTCCTTACTCTATATTTGTGGACACTTTAAACAACCATTGTCCAAGATTGTGGCCCAAGAATTAGCAGACGCAAACACAAATAGCAAGGAAAAAAGGCAGTAACTGTACAAAAGTCTTCAGAACATCAATCAGGAACATTTCAGAGTTGGAGAAGTGCTGTAGCAGGCCTAAATGGGACAGACTCTGCATCTTTACTTATTCTCATATTAATCTGCTGAGGCTACACAGAAATTACGCATGCTAGTTGTACCTAGTGGCTGAGAAGCTGAGTTCAGAGATCCTAAACTGAAAAACAATAAATGGAAGGAAAAGCCATGGGATGATAAAGTTTCCAGATTTAGAAGATGCAGCAGGGGTAGCAAGGCTTCTATGCATATAAGCTTTTGTTGAAGTCAGTGGAAGCTGGTGTGTAAAGAAAGGAAGAGGTCAGGGATTTATGATTAAGTTTAAAAGTTAACAAGCGTGAAACTTACAGCCACACTGACAGTTTGTTTCTAGTCAATAGCATAATTTGAACAAAAACATAGGTTCTCAATGCAAGCTTTTAGCTGCAGCATTTAGGTGTCCAACTTCTAAAATAATAAGGTAAAAACTTTATTTAATAATGCTTTATTATAAGAATTTCAAAAAATACTGAATACACAATGAACATTGCAAAGCCATCCTGTGATATGTTATCTAAAAGGTCACCAACTTCAGCACTAATAATTAGCTCACTGACCTATGAATTCTTCAGTGCTTAACAATATAAAAAGGTACAGTTCTCACTTGGAGACAGCAAGCATTGCTACACTAATAAATACCAGTTTGTCAGTAGAGCAGATCTACCTGTATACTTCATAGCTGAGACGAGGATAGATATAATTTCTATTCTCTTTTCTATGAGAAAACTGATGCACAATCAAGTCATGTGGGAGAAACAGAATCAAAGTCTTATAATTTTCAATTCAGTGTCCTGTCCCATGGATCCACGTTCGTAATATCAGCTGCTTTTAAACACCACTGGTAATGCTATACCAAAGGACTCATATAATATCAGACCCTGACAGATATACTTCAAATATTTTCCGGTAGATAAGTTTCGAACAGTTATTAAACTTCAGAAATATTGTCTTGACTGGGTACTACAGTAAAAACCAGGAACCTCCATTTGTGAATGGATGGCAGAGAGCTCCAGCCTGGGTCAGTCTCTTACCTTGAAGTCGTTGCATGACGTTGGCAATATCTCTAGGTCTTGCCACTAGTCGGGATGAGGCCATGATCTCTTTGCAGCAAGTCCACTTCTCCTGGCAGAAGTCTCCCTCCAAGCCGCTGACCTCGGTGAGATGAGGATCTTAGATGGCTTCCTTTCAGCATGCAACACTCAGCCCTGGCACAGCATGTCTGGGGCAGTCAGACGACTCTGGTCCAATGCCAGCCCTCGTAGGGCTGGGGAACAGCGCTGGCGGGTAACCTCAGCGCCTGAGAAAGAAAGTACCAAGGCTTAGAGGAAACTTTTACCAGCTCTGCAAGACTAAGAAGTCTGAGTCTTAATAGCTATTTTAACATGTAAAGAGTGGTATGTTTTGTGCACACTGTACACCTCAACCAGAGTCACAATTAATGCTGAAAGCTTGCTTGGCCATCATCAGTGGAACGAAGCTGCAAAAACAAATCATTAAAAACAACTGGCAATGCACCAGACATCAATGCTTTCCTGAGGATGCTTGTGGATGTTGTTTTAGAAATAACAATAATGTTATACATATTAAAAGAAATACTGTTATACTTCTTAACATAAATAATATTCAGTGTAAAGGAGGAAAAATTAAACTACTTGTAAAATCCAAAAGCTGTACAACTTCAGTTCTGTTTCACCAAAGGAACACATAATAGTAACTCATTGATCAAAATAATCCCTAACTCCACTAGACTATATGCTCTAATCTGAAATACTGAGATTCACATAAACTTTATTATTAAATAGAACTGTATTTACATTCTCTTTTCTAGTGTATGATGATGTATTTTGAGTTATTTAACATAAAAATCTGTGAACTAGAACTGCTACATGAACTTAACACTGTTGTAACTATAAAATCTATGTGTCTGTAAATCTAGTAAAAAAAAAAAAATTAGATTCTTCAGATAATGTTACGAATAACATCTTATCTTCTGAGGAACAAGTACATGTTGTGTATGTACAGACCTGCTTCCCCATTAAGAACTGAGTGCATAGACAACAAGAATAATTGTATCCATACTACACACACAGGGTGCATCCCAAATTCAAGATGATATGCAGTTGATCAATATCATGAGTATGAGTGGCTTCATTAGCATTGTGCCCTTTCCTCTTTTCCTGGTCCCAAGGCCTGTCAGAGAATAGAGTCCTCCAGCGTCAGGCAGACAAACCTTTAGGCTGCGCAGCTTTAGGCACGCTGAACTGTCCCAAAGGAGCTTTGTCACCATGTAAGGGCTGCCAGAGGCAATCACATTTCCACATTTCCCTTTCTGACCCTTCAAGCCCTGCCTGACCTAAGGAACTCTCTGCTTTCCCTCTTACTGCTGTTTTATTGTACGTTTGCTTTGTATTTCGGATACGTAAGCATCACTCAGGTCAGCAGACCCAAGCTGACTTTAGTGGAGCTGAGGGAAGCTCACGTCTGATGAATCAAGGTGCAGAATGGACTGTGAAGTCCCCCTGTGTGCACGGGCATGCTGTGGCCAGACTGCTACCAATACTCGCCCCAACTACATTACCACTATTTTTGCTATGAGCACCTGGATGCTCATATCCCATGCGTGCCTGCTCTTTCCTTCAGGGGCCTCCTCCCTCCCCCTTCCTTCCTTCCAGGCTTCACCCTGCACCCTTCTCAGGGTGCACAGAGACTGCACATATCAGTCACCATTTCCCAAACATGGAAGGGCACCCTGGCAACGAGGAAGCCTCACCCTCGCGACAGCAAGGCATGAGAAGATGCCACCATCACACCTGGCTCCTGGCTGCAGCACCAGCTGGGGCTGATGGTCCCCTGGCATTGCTGAATCACCTCATAGAGCATCAGCAACCAGAGCTCTCTTCCACAGCCAACACCAAGGAGTGCCCAGCTTGGTGGACGGGAGAAGGTTTTACGTTGCCCATGACCACATACCTCAGCTTGGTGAACTTTGTTTCCTTTGTAATAATTTAAATGTAACATCAGGTTGTCTAACCCCATCCAAACCAGAGATGATACTTGTAACAAAGTGGGTTAAACGAAGCCTTGTTTCTGCAGCAGTGGCACTGCTAACATTTTAAGCAGTACTGCAAGCGAGCAAGGTGCAGCAGCTTTTAATAGCAAGCTGCTAGACTAATAGTTGGGCAGCGATAAGGGGTATTAAAAATGCCTTGTCTGACTGGTTTTTGGCTAACAGCAGTAACAACATCAAAACACCAGCCCACTCACACCGTGACGGAGCTGGTGTGAATCAGCTGTACATGAGCAGATTTAGAGGAACTGTGGAAAATGCTGATCCAAGTCCAAGTTAAAAGTGTCTGGGAAATTCTAATGAAGATATATGTTCAATCTACTCATACAGCAGGCTGAGTCACTGTGCAGTGATAAATGGCAGAGTTGCAATTAATACTTTATCTAGCTAATATTAAACTATATGCTGCATAAGAAGAATCTGTGGTTCTAAATATGGCTCCTCATTCAAAAGCTCCTTTGCAAGCACTGGGAATCAACTCATTTAAACAAGACACTAAGTTACTACAGGTGGGAAGGAAGGATTCTCATGTGCAATTAAACAGTCCCCTCCACAGGCAGAAAACCACAGCTCAGAGCACAGCGAAGACATTAGTGGAACAGATGAAACCAAGCTTTACGCACCCTTCTCACCTTCACCCAACATCTAAAGCTCCGTAGAATGAGAAACCGACATGCACAGTCAGCTATTCAATGTAATGCAGAGGGGAAATTTTTCCTGACTTCTACAAATAGTTAAAGCCTCCAACAAAAGACCTTTTTTCCTACTGAAAGATTATATTTTTCAGATTTGTAAACATTAAAATCTTAATTAAATATTCTCACAGCTGTTACACAAAATCATTTGTAATAAATGGAATGACTTTTTCATTTCAGTGCCAGATACAAAGATGTATCTACAGATGGGTATGTTTTCAAATTGCACAGGTTTTAAGAAAAGTGTATGGCTTAAATCTCATAAATCTTAGCCTGAAATAAACCTGAAGGACTACATGAGCTATTCCCTGCTTTAGTGATTATTCATTATTATTAGTTAATGATTTTTTTGGTCTGAACATACAGGGAAGGAATACACAAGAGTGAAATGAAATGGTTTTGCATATAAATTAGATAAATTTTTTAGATATTTGCCATGTATCTGGATTTAATGGATAAGGTTATGCTGACACCATTTTCTTATATTAATATCCTGGTACTCTGTTTTTAGATGAAAAGAGGAAACGTGAAATTTTCTCTCATATGAAAACCATGAGGCCTAGTAATCTGCTACAGTAATATGCAGTTTACAATTCTCTGTACTGTATTGTTTCTCTCTTCAAATGACAGACAAGTAGGATGTCTCTTCTACAGCAGAGATAAGAAAAACACTAGACCTATTATGGTTTAACTTTTCCTGGGTCCCCAGTGTAATTCTCATTTTTTCATTGTGCTTGGGAGTGCTTTCAATTATCTGCAATTAAAAAAAGACAATATATTTTCCTTTTATTGGTAAACCTAGAGTACCATTGGCAAGACCAGGCTTATTTTATCTTTTAGATCTTAAAGTTTATAAAACATATTAAAGGAAAACAGACAGGCCTGTCAGCAGTGTGGTTCCAGAAAACCAGAGACATTTGCTAAGTGCAGACAACATATAAGATGTGCAACAATGGCTCAAGATAAACCCAACTGAAAAAAGGGTAAAAAATTCTCAGACTGTCCTGCATGTTGGCACAAATTCCAGGTTTCCACTATACTGGGTTGACACCACATATAGCAGCCTGGAGAAGATTGCTACTGATGTGAAAGCGTGGTTGTACCTGAAAATAAAGTTTTAGACTCTATAATCTCCAATTATAGCAGCAATGGATAAAGAAACTCCAGACAAACAAGGATAAACACAGATAAATAAGTAAAGATATTGATGAGAGCAAGAAATAGGTGGCAGGCAGTGAAAGGACTGTTTCTAATCTGAGACGTATCAAAAAGAGATATTTGAGGGGACAAAAACCAGAGTAATAAATTCAAGGAACTCCTGCAGCTAGAAGTCATTTTCAAATGTTACATAGATATAAGAAATACAGGGGAATAACTAAAATAACTGTAGCACATGAACTGAACAGAATCTGTGGAACAGAAATAAGGTCAAGTGCTGGAGGCCATTAGATATTAACAAAGAGGCAGACTTCCCTGGTAAGAAACAGTGTTACAAAACTGATCAAAACACATTTCCAGGAAAGTATTTCCAAGCATGGTGTACTCCTGTAGTGCTAGAGGTCCGATCTGATCCACAGGTTCTGTTTCTGAACCATAAGAGGTCTTCAAAATACCACCAGCACGATAAATGCTGCTGGTACGGATGAGACTTTATGAGACAGCGGTGACTCTCATGTCAATCAGGAATAAATGATTCCTGTACAGGTAGGAAACAGAATTTTCTGGAGGTCATAACTGCATTTGTCAACATCAAATAATCACAGAACCAGGTATTTTAGGTTTGGGGGGGGGGGAGGCGGGAAGGAGGAAGCAAGTCATAGAAAATAGATCTACGTAAGTAATTGATATAGCTATTAGAAGAATAACCCAAAGCACATAAGCAGGTCAGGAGATGATTTAAAGAAACAGTGCTTAAAAAAATTTTAAAAAGGGAAATCAGCTACAGAAGTCAAATGGACTGAAGAGCACAGTGTCTCTCTCCTGTGAAGCAGGCTAGAGATTTCTTTAAGTCCAAGGTCCAGTAACTGTACATCTATGCAGAGCAGAATAAAACTGCTCCAGAGATAATTAGAAAAGCCATCACCCAGAAATAAGCGTGTGGAAATAAAGGATGAGAAATGAAGAGCTCTGCTATAGTGTGTGCTGTCTACAGGGATGAAGAGAGACTTGCTGAATGACCAGCTAAGTTAGACTAAAGAAGACAGCAAGCAAATGGTTCTTAGCCAGATAAGTAAAAAGAAAGCATAAAATAAGATCAAGTGCAGATTAATTTGTCTCAGTATTATACTGATTTTTCCACTGAAGACAATTCTGATAGACAAAGGCACAACAGAAATGGAAACAGCACCATCTGAAATAAAATTAGTTAAAAGTGGAAAAACTTTATAAATTTCATCCCAGAATACTGAAAACTCATAGCTGATGAATTGAGAATCCACTTGTAAACTTATTTTAATAAATCTGTCAAGCTACAGGTAATGCCTACTGGATATTCTAAAATTAGGAGCTAGAATGAAGAAGTGGGGTAAAGTGATCCAAAATTATTCTTATATGATCTTCAAAGAAAATGGGGTATCTCCTCACCGGTCTCCCAAAATCCAGTCCAACAGAAGAGTCCCTTTGGTGATTGTTACAGATGGTTGAACTGCAAATCTGTGGTTGTTCGCTTAAGCAACGTAGCACAAGTCAGTGCATACTGGAACTTTCCCAAGTCCAACGGGACATAACTGTGCACAACATAAGATCATGGAAAATGCAATTTTGGCTCTGAAAGGTGTTTTTGATAGTTGAATCCCAACACTGTCACTGTGTGCTTCCTTTCTCTACTGCATGGATTGCTTTTGAAGAGAAAAGGTGGAAGAAGAGACAGATTACGACCTTTGACAATGAACACATTGAAACAGGACCACTGAAACAAGGTGTTCTTACTGACCATCCAACCCCAAACTGACTTGATATGCAGTAGTTATCTGGAGATATTGAAATTTGTTTTTCGTGGGGAGGAAGAGAGAGAGAAGTCTGGATCCTTTCTGGAGCTCCAGATTATTTTGGTTCCCCTAGTTATGCTTCAGCATTGTTTGGAGCTGAACAGAAGTTCTTCATAAGGTTGAGGGTCTGCAACAGCAATTAATAATTTGGAAGATTCAAGGTAATTTGCACATCTGACATTTAAATCTATGGCATATATGGCACACATTTTTTCTATGCTTTACTTATAACTGTACTCTAGCATTTAAAAATTATTTGCAGGACCCTAGTCATGCACATGCCTATGTATGTATTTACATTTCAGCAAGTGAGCATTTTATTTTCTACTTTCCATTATGTTTTTTTGGGGATGGACAAAAATCCAGTGGTGTGAAACTGATTCTTGCTTGAAAGCTGTAATTCCATTTGAACAGAAAATGCAAAGTGTTCTAGGGGAAAACAGAAGGCAGAGACTTGCTATTTTTTAGAAAAATTGGCAGAACATACATTGTTAGATATAGTCAAAGAAAGGTCACTCACTGTCTGTCTGATATGAAAAATTAAATACAGTGTATACAACAGTTTAGTAATTCTGGTATTGAAATTCTGCAGGAATACATTATAGTTTATATAGATGTTGGTAATAGCAGGAGACTGGGATCAGTAGCTCATTACCTTCTACAAACACAGGATATAATCCTTGCCTCAAAGAGCTTACTATCTGCACAGACAAAGACAGGCCTAGATTAAGATCAGAGGTCACAAATACGCAAGCAAATAGGACAGAGTGAAGTGGTATAATTTGTAAGCTGGTTAACGGTAGGAGAGCTGTTCTGATTTTTCTGTTTTAATGCTGATATGGCACCTAGGATTTCTGTGGCATAATATGACTTATAGCAGAAGGCTCTTGCAGAGGGTAGGAGAAAAAAAAAAAAGACAGACCACTAAAACAGAAAACACTGAAGCATCTCAGGAAAGGGTGGGTCAGAGTTTGCGATAAGCAAGTAAGCATCAATTCTTTGGTATTTCTGTACATATCCCAAGCAAGAAAGTTTAGCTGAAGTATAATTTGTGAGCAAGGGACAGAAAGAGCTGATGTATGAATGGAAAAGCAGAAACACATCTGTTTTCCCCATTAAATCTGTGCCTTTGAGTGAAACAAAGGCAAAAATTCAGTTGCTTCAGAGGTATACCACTGCTGTTATTTTTGTGACCTCTAAGGAGAGACGAGCTCTAAAGTTTTGTCACTAGCCATGGTAATGAGGAAGTATGGAAATAATCGTTCATGTTTGATGTATGTACTTTCCCAATAACTACAGCCACTACTTGAAAAGAAAAAAAATGAGCCACAACTTACTTCCTTTAACAAAGTGTAACTGAGATGGATTAATGTGGTGTCTGTCTGAGGGATGAATGTATGTGTATGTCTCTTGGGGCCTGATCCACTGAAGCCCCATAGTCCTGCAGCGATCATTCTCACTGGGCCGACCTTGGAAGTTCTCCAAGGATTTACACCTTGTTCAGTGCCTCACCCAGCAAGATCCTCCTCGGGGCCAGGGGCTCTTACCTTTTCCCCAAATGCATTTAAATACTAACAGGGTGCTGCTCCTCCTTCCCTGTGTACATCTGCTCTCCCTGATCCAGTATCAGTGTTACTTTCTTTGAGCAGTGTACACGCTGGCAGGCTGTGTAACTCAGCATAGCTCTAGTGAAGTTCACACGAAGATGCTCCTAAGGTCCCAAAGTACAAAAAAAATCCTTTGAGGATTCACATATTTTAATAAAGAGAAAGTAATGCTGCACAAAGCTGTACAGTCATGATGAGATTCTTGTGTGTGTGTTAAATGCAGCAGTCCAAATCGCTACTGGTACTTATTTAGAGTAAAAATAGAATTAAATTTTTAAAAAGTCACAAATGTATTTGTGTTCATCAGTGATTAATACCTATCCATTGGTATTTTATACCCAGAATTGCTATTTTATACCCAGAATTGCTATTGACATATATATTCTCTAAAGGTCATATTAAACAAACAAACCAACCAAGACATTAGGAACAGGAATTAAAAGAACAGGAGAGAAGTGGAGAGATTATTACTTCCACTTTACATGTAGCAGAGTTTGCAAAGATCAGAACTGAATCAGTCCAACATACATGCGCGTTCTGGAGAGCTCCTTTTTCCAAGGGAAACTGGACCAGAAAAAAAGTGAGTAACTCTACGAATTTTAACACTACCCCCTAAACTGTTTTTGTCATGTAATTCAGCGCATGAAGCTTAGTACAACAAACAAAAACATGTTCTGGTTACCAATTAAAATAACATAGCACCCTGATACTCTCTGTCCAGTGTCAATATTTTAACATAGCACATCAGCCTTTATAGCTTGTCATCTGTTTAAGTGTTAAAGTGCACACAAGAATCATGAAAATAATTATCAGAGATCATAGAAAGCAGACAGCCCATCACTAGTACTACAGGAAAGTGTGTACCTGTTAAGAGTCAACAGGCTCAACACTTGAAAAGTGCTGGCAAGCAGCCAGAAACACCACATATTACTTCCCTACAAGCCACATAGGTATAAATCCCTCACAGTGATGAGCACTGGAGTTTCCCTCAGTGTCACATAGATTATTTACATAAGTAATTCCTCATCAGTTTGCAAAATCTGGTCTGTTACAGCAGATTACCAATAGTCCTTACAAGCACTTTCCCCCAGCATGAATATGGTTGAAAATATGATTGTCAAAATCCTAGTAACAACCTCGTCTGTTAGTATTTCAGCAGGTCTTACCTCCAGGGAGCTACCACACATACCAGGGAGCTTATGGACTCTATGCATCTTTGTTGCAGTGCTCTTGTCCTTTCTGCATCATCACTGCATGCAACCCAGCCTAAAACTGGCTTTTGGGGAGCGTGTATGAACTGTCACATCTTCCTTGATTAACTACATTTTGGCCTGCAGCATGTGACTGAGCATAAAAACGGCTGTCTCTGCAACACACACACGTGCTCTTCAGGAGGCAAACTGCGGCCCTCCTCCGGGATTTCCTACCCCGCACTCAGAAAGGGCAAAACCTCAAATCCACCGAGGAAAACGACACAACTCCGCAATCACGGCAGCGAGTTTCGGATTAACCTCAGCACAGTCCGGGTCGGGGTGAAGGAGGAGGCGGCTGGGGGCAGCCGGGGGAGGCTGCCCCATGGGCGTCCCTCGCTCCAGGCCGCGGTCCCGCGCCCCGCAGGCTCACCCGCACCCACCGAGGCGGCGGCCCCCGCCGAATGCCCGCAGCTCCGCAGAACCCCGCGCCCGCACCCCCGCCCGGGCCCCGCTCCGCCGCCGCCGCGCCCTACCTCCGCCCGCCGCGCCGCACCGCGCCGCTCCGCGACTGAGTGCGCCCAGCGCGGCTCCGTGGTTACCGAGCGAGCACAACACGCTGCCCCGCCCCGCCCCGCCGGCCCGCGGCGAGGAGGCAGGTGCGGGGGTGGGGAGAGGGCGGCGAGCGGGGGTGGGTGTGCGGGTGCCCTTGCGGCGCTTCCCAGGCTGCGGCCGCGCTGTCACTGCTCCCCACCGGTCGCCACCGCCGCCTCCGGGCTGCAGCCCACCCACCCCCTCGCCGTGCCCCGGAGCCCGCTGTCCTTGCGCGCATCGCGGGGGGGGCCGCCTCGCCCCGCCCGCCGCGGCTGCAGCAAGGCCGGGGCAGCTTGTCCGGGCGGCTGCTCGGGCCGCTGAGCCGGGCACCGGGGAATGGGGCACCGTCCTCAGCCCCGAGCCCAAACACCCCCGAAGTGCGCTCTAGCGAGTAGCCAAAATACTTTGAGAACGACTGTACCGAGCTGTCACTGCTAATTACTATGACTAGCCTTATTACTAGTATTATTGTAGCATTGCGTAGGGTTCTGTACGGCATTACCGCTAGCGTAGGCTCCAGAGCATCGCCGTGCGTGAGGCAGGGAGCTGCGCCAGCGAACTGGGACAGCGGCACTTATGCAACAGCAGCAGGACAGAAACATTGGAAGGAGTTGGCAAGGCGGTCTGCCGCTCTTGAGCTCAAACAACACTAGCCGTGCAACAGTGTTTATGCCACCGTATAAAGTGGCAGTGATTCTGCCACTTCAAAAGACATTGCACAAACAAATGGTTATGCTTTTCCCCTCCTTCATTTTTATTGTTATAGTTAAGGCTAGCTTCCTGCAGGGGACAGAAGGATATTTTTCTGCTTAAGAGATGGATCATCTCTGGTCTGTATCATTGGGAAAGAAAAACACTCATAGAGAGCTGAAATGGAGAAGTTGGGAGAAACAGTGCCAATGTACCTCCTAGTTTTCATCTTTTCTGGCAGTGCTGCAGTGATTCTACAACATTAGCATGCAGGGTGTTTACTGAGTGGATGGATGAAATCTGAGAGCAGAGTTACTCAGCATCATCCCTTCCTTTAGCTCTAGTCATGCTAACATTGGTGCTACCCTTGCGATATGAACACTTGTGGCACCTCTCCCAACACAACATGCAGTTACGAATCGCACACTTGGAGCCAGGATGCTGTGTGGAAGAAACAGACATACCAGGAGCTACAGAAAGGATTCTTGGGAAACTGGGGTGTACGTATCTAGGTCACGTCCAGCCATCCACAAAAATTCTCTCTTCCTGACAATGTGTGTAGCCAGGCGTATTGGACCTGGTATTTTCCTCCTCTTGATGTCAAAGGAAGTGGATGCTGACATGCGTCTGAGTTTCCCCTTTCCACATACATCTTTCTACTGAATAAATTCCTCATTTTGCTGTCTCTTTCTGAAAATGCCATTTTATTTTATCTTCCTAGGTTAAGAGTATGAGTATTAACATGAGGGAGAACATCACAAAAGCTTACACTTCATATAATACTACTATTATCATTTGAAGCAATTCAGTAAAGTACTTGATAGTGTAAGCTTCCTTCATTCTCTAAATTGCAGCACTATATACTGACTATATGTTTTAAATGTTCAGCCAAAATGATTGAGGTATATTCTGCCAATCAGTTACAGCAGGAAACCCACAGAAACCTTACTGATTTCTGTATAGGTATTTTGAGTTTAATACGCAAAAAAGTAGATGTGGCTTATTTAAATCTCTTCCTCTTTGTATATTACACGAGAATATAATGTAATTCCAATTCATCCTATTTGTTCTTACACAAAATAATCACTGCAGCTGTGGACAGAGCTGGAGTCCACCTTGTATGAAAAATATATTACAAACTAAGGTGGTAGCCATTGTAAGCTTCACTGCACTTACCCACATTTTTTTGCTAGAAAAAAAAATGTCTTCACTGTCCTGAGGACAATGAAGTACAATTTATCACCATCACTTTTCTTATTTTCTGTTTAACTGTTAAAAAAATTGCAAACCGAAAATGTTGCCACTAGGGTGTTTGTAGGTAGCCCTTCTGGAAGGAAAGGGGTTTATATTTGCTAACATATAGCAGTTCTGGCAAGAGGTCACCTAACTTTCCATGCATGACCTGTCATCATGACTGGGAATTTTTGGAAAGGAAAAGCTAGAACCATATTTAGATATTTTTACTCATTTTAAATTAATGACATCCTTACTCTAAGCATATACTTGTTTCCACTATGATTTTAAACGTGTTTAATGTTAAATGGTCATATTAAATAAGCATTCTTTACTAGATGTTCTCACTGATTAAGGCGAGAAATAAATACTGCTTTCACTGTAGAAAAAAAAAGGAGGAAAAGAAAAAGAAGTGTGGTAACATAGATAATTAGAGACCTCTTACTGTGTCTAAAGCAAATTATTTAGCATGCAGCACACTTCCAAGAGCACTCGGGTAAGAAGGGCTCAGCTAAGGGCAGGTGGCAGCCAGATGAACTGCCCTGGTGGACAAGTCCAGCCAGGTGCTGAAGGCCAGCATCCCTCCTCTAACAAACCCCTCTTCTCAGTACTTTGGTAAAGCATTACAAACCACACAGAAATACTGCCAGTATCACCAATGCTGGTTCTGTGTAATGGATGACAGCACCACTGAGGGCTGCTGCCTTTAGCTGAGACATGAGTGAGGTCTCTGGCACTGAAGAATTCAGGGCACTCTTCTTCAGAAGAGAAGTACTGCCTTTAAAGGAGGTTGATGCTGTTGTATCATTCTGTGCTTGGTCCAGTTCTGGTCGCCAGCCTTCAAGAAAGATCTAAACCAAGTAAAGACAATCCAGAGGACAGCCATGAGAATGGTGGAAGGTCTAGAAGGCACGATCCAAAAGAAAAGACTGAAATAGCTTTTTAATCTAGAGATTAGAAAGTGGTGGATGTATAAAAGCATTCAAAACCATAAAGGAGCACTATAAAAAGAAGGGAATAATTCCTTCTCCGTGTCCAGAGTGCATAGGACAAGAAGTAATGTGCCTACCTTGCTGCAGGTGAGATTGTCATATCAGAACGGAAAATTTTAGGAGGAAATAAAGCTTTGCACCACATACCGTAAGGAGGAAGTGAAATTTGCATCATGGGAGATTTTAAAGTACAGACTAGACAAGTATCTTCCTGGAAGGCATTTTTATTTTTTTGATACTTTGTAGAGGTGCAGCACAGGATATCTCTTTGGGTGTCTTGATCTCTTCCGAGTCCATTTGCTGTGACTCTGTGAATGTTGAGGCTGGTTTGAGCAACAGAGCATGCCCTTCTTCCTGCAGGTTTTGCAGCAAGCAGTAGTTGCCACTTCCTTCCTGTCCTGAACTGCCACACAGTATCAATGTGCAATGGTAAAACATTGCCACACACCTCTTGAGAGATGCGTGCAGTTCTACATCTCTTTTTCGTGTATTGTATCAAGCATAAATGTATAAGCTGTGTAATTGTGAATTTTTCTACATAAAGGTATTGTATGTAAACATATTTGTATGTGTTCATGGTTTATATTTAAGTGTAACTAGACTTGGGTGAACAAACTTTGACAATAAATTAGAGATACAATTAGAAGCCATAGAGTACGTGCCGTCTAACATAAGTTATATTGAGTTACACGAAATATAGCAACAGGCCACTTAACTTTCCTTGCATTGCACTGAATGAAATGAAAGTAACAGGATGAGATTACACAAAAGTGAACTCGGAGTAGAAAATAATTCAGAAAAAAATCCCATCTGCTAACCTAGTGTTTAATACCATAGTATATGGTATGTTCTTGTAAGTGAAGTTATCAAACTTCTAACAGCTTAGAGATGCCTAATTAGGACATAAAGCTCTGTAAATGTACAGAATGAGCTCAGTCTAGCATATGGCAAGAGTCGAGCTAAAACAAATGGCATTTATTCCTAATGTTAGTCACCTCATTATTGTCAAGAAACTTATTATTTGAAATTTATTATTGTGCCAAATTTTCCTCATTTATGCTTCATAAGTTACACTAAATTGGAAAACATTTCTAAAGACTCAAACTCCTAAACAGGAATGAAAAGTGGAAACCCCAATATTATTTAAAATAAGACTAAAAGTTTATTTTTCAAAGGTCATAAGCAAGCAGAAATACTACCAATCTGAAAATTACATACATTCTGTTAGGAGCTGACAAATCCAGTAGTTGAATTGCAGCAAGGCTGCCACAGTTCCACGTCCCCACATCCAGCGAGTAAAGAGGCTGAGTATATACACCCAATAGGCACATATACTCACCATACAC
The DNA here is from genome assembly GCF_013368605.1 of Nyctibius grandis. Taxonomy (NCBI): domain Eukaryota; kingdom Metazoa; phylum Chordata; class Aves; order Nyctibiiformes; family Nyctibiidae; genus Nyctibius; species Nyctibius grandis. The sequence continues at coordinate 58,472,921 of NC_090658.1, forward strand.
ATGCACATATACATACACACATGGCTGTGTATACTGTTCAACAGGGACAGAAAACACAGCATTTGTGCAGACACATGACAGGACTGGCAGGATCCTGTTTCCTTCCTAGCTGATCAGGGTGAAAGCCTGTTAGTGGAAAATATAAGCAAATACACATATACCCATAAAGTGTGGATTCCTCCCACAGCTGATATTAAACACTCAGTTTGGCCAGTGCCTGGCCCCTGGATCCTAGGCTCCACACCTGCTGGCACCTGGGCACGCCAGCTCCCCAGGCCAGAGCCCTGTTCCACCTGCTGGTACAGACACACATGCACACCAACACACACACTCCCCCCAACACAGGCATGGGAACCCCCCCCCCCGCAATACTCCCACTCAGAGGGCTGGCCTTAGGCATTTGGTCTCTCGAGCAGCTGACCCTGCTCTCCTCTCCCACTTGCCCCTCATGCAGACACACACTCCCACAAAAAGGTCTTTCCTGCAGCTGGTCCAGACCTATGGCCTCACCAGATCTCACAGTCTCCCCAGTAGCTGGCTCAAACTCCCTGGTCCCTCCAGTAGCCAACTCTCAGACCCCCTGGTCTTTCCAGTATCCAGCCCAGACTTAACAGATACTCCAATATTTGGCTCTTGCCGGTGATGGAGTTTGATGGTTGTTGGTGATTACACACATTGACATTCACGCCCACACACACTATGTGCATTCTCCAGACTCTCCAGGTGCTGGCAGCAGCAATGCATGGGCCCCTATGGCCCCTGGTCCTGCTCCAGTTGCTGCCACACAGACCTCTGTACACCTGTGCATACAGAACAGGGAGCCCCTCACCCAGGAAAATAGCTAGAAAAGGAGTTCAATGAGAAGCCGGGCAGAGTGTGCTGATCAGGTGCAGCTACTGTGAACTGACCAGAAGCCTGTTTACAGAACAGATTTTATCCCCTTATCCCGCTATTTTCTGACGCCTGTTCCTCCTCAATCTACCACGATCCCTCCCTTGCCCCACATTTGCTTCCTCCCCTAAACATCCCATAATAAGTCTTGTGCAATCCCAAGATGCTCTTCCCCTACATCCTATAATGAGTCCCATACCCCTGAAGACAGTAACCCCCCTCCACCTATAAGGTGATCTGGTAAGAATGTCCTCCATGACCCCCCCCGCCCATGGAGCTGGTCCCCTACTGGGACTGCCCTGGGAAGGGCTGGGGCAGGCTGTGCCTTGGGTTTGGTTGGATTATTTGGGTTCATCCACCTGCCCCTGTGCCTGCAGGCTCCTGTGTGTTGTGGAGATGAGACTCCCTAACACACACCGTAACATTTTTTAATAAGGGTTCAGTTTGGGGTAGGAAAAAAAAAAAAAAAAGTCTTTAAAAATTCAGACCGAACCTGATAAAACTAACGGGTTTGCCTTGAACCGGTAGCACAGAGCAAACATGATCGGATAGTGCCACCATGTGGTCTGTATCAAAAAGTTCCTTTCGTGCTGGGCTAAAAGGATGCTGCAGGGACAGTCCAAGAACCTCTTAGCTACCAAAACTGAAGTTATTTTGAATTTCCTTACATTTCTAATAGAGACAAGATGTCTTTGTCAGCTGCGCTTTTGAACAGCACTGAGAAGAATTTCGGCTGGCACAAATCTCAAGCAAACACGGACAAATATCCTATCAAGAAAAGTCATAGAAACTTGGTGAATTATCTTCTTGTTATGTAACACTAGGCAGAATAATTACATTTCTTTACTTGTTTAAAATGACATGTGTGGCCAGAAAAATAATTAGCTTAAAATATAAATAAATTAAAATAATTACTCCTCTGAAGTACAATACTACCGTCAAACAGCAATTCCTTGTGGTAAAAATAATAAAGACAACTGAAACCAGTGTGTCAGTGGTCACAGTAAAACAATGATTTGGAGACTAAAGTAAAAGACTAACCTGATAGGAAGAGAGGGCTCACAGGAATGTCTGGGACATTAGAAGATGCAGCGGTGTCTTGTAAGGGCTAATCTGAAAGGACATCTAAACAGAAGTGGAGAACAGGGTGTTTAATAAGGGGTGAGAAGCTTGGTCTGCTACTTGAGGCAGCTACAGCACCTGACAGGAGCAAACCTGATGTTGCCAAGACATGAGAAAGAAGATGAAATCAGTCAGTACCCCTTGGAAAACATTCCTTTTTTAAGAAGAATTGGGTTTTGAACCTCTTTGCTTTACTTCAGTTGTTCCAGCAGTATATAGATCTAGTCTGAAGCTTATCATCTCCCTGATCATACAATATCTACCAGGAGGAAACCCTGGTCCCATGATTTTTCATGACCTGTAATCAACACATTTAGGATTCTTATCCGTCACTGTCATTACTTGACTATCGACTGTCTTGTTCCCTGTCACTGTCATTATGCTTGCAGTTCCAAATCTATTTTTTCTGACTTCTAGACTGGTCTCAATACAAAATGCATCAAAAAACTATAAAAAAAAATAAATATTTAAAATATGTTGAATGTTTTAAATGACAAGGCATGTATCTGAGCCACCGTACACTATGTGTGAGTGAAAGAATTTATCCAAAGTCTTTCCTGACCTCATTTTGAATATATCTTAAATTCGTTAGGTAAGAGAAGCATCTTGGTATTTGTGAGGTCTTCCACAGGCAGAAATCTGTCATCTCTGTGCAATTTATCTTATCAGATATCATTTTCTACCTTTTCATGTTGACAGGTAGCACCAGAAGTTCTTCTGAACAGCGTCAGGATTCTTCTATGAGACATCCATGCTTTTCATCATTATTATTTTCATTCAGGAGCATGAAACTCTATGTCTTGTCAAATAACACATGATGAATAGGAAGCTTGGTGTTTTCTGTGAAAACCTGAGGCATAGAGAGACTTTTTTTTCAGATGATGTTTAAAACAATATTACAAATTTTTGTAAAAGTGCTTATTTAGAAGAAGAGTTTTAAGAAGGAAAAGAATAACAGAATACAGAAGCAGTGAAAAATAATGGTACACGAATCTCACATATACAGAAACAGGAATTTGACTAAGAACAAACACTTTTTGAATTGATAGATCAAATCTAAGAATGAAATTATAAGTTTTCTAATTGGCCTGTAGAAAGGCCAAACAATTTGAAAGAATAAGTTAGAGTGCCTACAAAATGTCTGTCTTTGCTTTCTAAAATTTTGTTACCCATCTCTTGGTTTTAACTGTCTCCGTCCGCTGTTTCACAGCATTGAGCTTTATCCTGAAGGTGTCTGCATTCCATGTGAGTCATTCAGCCCTACAATTTCTGGGTATTTTTTCACTCCCGTGTTCAGCTGTTACTAGGAGTAAATTAGGCAGTTTTAAGACTACAGCTCTTCTGCACTGCAATGTTTATTTCAGGAAAATACTGTACTAAAATACAACAATACAGAATGTAGTTAAAATTCATCATTATAATTATCCAGTAAATGTGCTCCTCCACTAGGACAATAAGTCCCCAGGAGAACTCTTTCTTGCTACCTCCCTGCTTTGTGTGAATATCTTTTCCTGTTTAGAGCAAATCATTGCTAAATGATGTGCTTGGAAGGACAAACAAGCTTTTGGAAAAATGCTTCTCTTGACAAAAATCTCTCCTAACTGTGTCTCTCTAACCTCCAAAAATCAAGATTTATAGCTGAAAGAGAAGCTCAGACAAGCCCACTGGTGATTTATATGATAACAGTGTTTTCCTTTAAATTGCCAATAGCACCTTTCCTAAAACTGGTCCTCCATATTACAGGGAGCACTACGCACTTTGATTTTGGTAGTAATGCTGTTTGCAGATGCCTGTCAGAGTCTAAGTCAAATTTAGGGGATTAAAGTCCAGATGCTTCTAGTTCCTCAGTGCTTATCTCTGGAGATCTCACAAATTGTAAGTTCTCCAGAGACTTTTTTTTTTGTTGTTTACACAGTTTTTACAAAAGGAGTTCAGAACAAGCATAAAATACTACCCTGATTTTGTGTTCAGGTTGTGTTGATGAGGATGAGTGTATGAGCCACCTCTTTGACTAGCACTTATGACTCTGAAGTGCAGCACCCCAGAAATAAAAGGGCAACATGCCACAGATTCAGCTGGACCACCAATACTCTGCAGAGCAGACTTGCTAGAGACTCGTATCCTCTGGACACAGAAAAGAGTTAGCAATATAGTCAGTAGTGGCTTACACAAGGGGAAGCATGAGAGATATGTAGAGCTGACCATATCTGCCTTTTTCACTGAATTCTTTCTGGTCATTTTGTTTCTGCCCAGGCTTTGACAACTCCAGACTACTCTGATTTTCCATTCTTCAATATTTCAATATTATAAGCCTCAGGGTTCCAGATATAATGATGAAGAACCAAATGACACTGAGGCATTTTTAATTATTGTTTTGGGTCTATATTTTGATTCAGGATCTCCCCCTGACTAGCTCCAAGGCATTTTTGTTTTGCCAGTTTCTGGCAGAACATAGGGTTAAGTACAAGGCTCTGGAACTATGCTACACTTCTAACCACAAACCGGATAATGTGTTTAGTGGTCCAACAATCTTGAACCCTCTGTAGTGCCACAAATACCTCTGTTGATCCAGCTGAACCTGAATTCTGAGTCCTGAATGTAAGGCAGAGCCTACCAGGTTCTTCTGTCCTTCAGTCTATGCCTTAACTTGCACCTTTAGAGGTGAGCCACCTGATAATTTTCAGAGTAGACTAGGGAGGACCCAGAGTTGATCCTCTCAGAATCCTTGGGATTTTTCTGGTTCCTGTTGTCTTCTGATGAAAACCATATTAGATGCTTCCCATCCCTCTTCTCTCATCTCAAAACTCCCAGCCCAACTCCAGTCAGCTCAAGCCATCCCAACAGTTCAAACAGATTTCTTTCTGTCTCTGAGGAGTAGGAATGTAAAGTCTGCCTGCTTAGTTTATTGACTGTTCTTCAAAAGAAGGCAGCAGTAAGTGATTAATCAGCCAGTCAGAGGGTATTTTCTCTGATATTATCTGAAGATCAGATGTAGGCTATCATCATCAAACAAGAATCTTTCACAATATATTCTTGAGAGCTAGCAACACTCATTGTTTAAAAAGACATGCGACTATCTTTGTCTCTACTATCTTTGTCTTCAAAACTGGAAAGTGGAAGCACTCTTGCTGACATTAATTCCCCTACTACTTCCCCTTACTATTTCTGATGGTTGTCTAGTTAATGAAATCTCCACAGCATTGCCTCTTTTTTTAGTCACAATCCACGCACTGTCATGACAGGCTTATTTATGCCTTGGGACTGTTCCCTGGTCAGTCCAGAGCTCTTTGATTAAGATCAGGTGATCTTAATTGAAAGGGTGAGCAGTCGTTTCTTCAATTCAGCATTTTAGTCTCACCGAATTCTTTCTTTCTTAAGTTTGACTAGCCCATGCCAAGCAGTCATATTGTTGACTGCTTCTCTTTCATAAGCTATATGCTTTGCTTTTGTAAGCTGCCTGTTCCCTTGTATTTTCATCATCTCTCATCATTTTATTTCCTGATTTTAATTGTTCAGATCATCATTGTAAGTCAGTGTAATTCAATTTACTGATCCGGATTTCTGTATGCTAAAAATCTGCTTCAGAAGTCTTACCTCTTGGAAGTGTTCATCCCCCAAGTCTTTTCCAGAATGAATCAGGAGTTATTCTGCTGAAAGTTTAATCAGTGTAAAACTGAAAGCATGCATGAAAGTGTACATGAAACCAGTATCAAGCTCCTTGTACTTACCGGTAAATGATTTTCCACATCTGAAGTTTCTGCAGTCACTCTGTGCTTGGATGCCTGTGTCCACAACTCTTGGCCCTTGCAGCTCATGATATATTAAGTGTACTCTCCATAATAGCAAGCCATCCGAGAGCAGTACAAATTAATGACCTGCAATACAAAATGGTTAAATTAATTATTCACCAGTTTCCAAAGGACCATAATTGCATTTCCGTTCTCTGTGGAGCTCTCTGATTAGCTTGCTGAGGGACTGAGGTGCTCAGCGGCGTGGAGGTTACAAGTACAAATGTTTCTGTGGGTGCTTGGGAGCAAGAGAATAGCAGGGATTGTCAGGGGTGGCTAGGAGGGCTATATGGGTGAAGGTGAGGGCAAAGGTTTGGACATTTTGTGGCTCTGAAGAGTGCTGGGATAGCTAGATTTGCTGCAATAAGAAGGAAGGGATATATGGAAGGAATGACTACTGCGGTCTTTCATCAGAGCAAAATTTCTGTAGTTAGTTTGAGAGAGAAATTCTCTGGGACTCGTGGTTATGCAGAGGGAAATACAGCTTCCCTGACAGGGCACTTTTATCTTTTTCCCACTAAAACCTGATGAAATACCTGCTTTTGCTTTTGGCTACTTCTCTGCTTATGCTGAGGTGAGATAGACAAACAGCTTGCTGTCAGCATCTTGTCTTCACAGCAGTCGGTAATGGGCCTGCTCTAATGAACTGCAGCTTGACGTGCAAGGCAAGGATGACAGACCTGCCAAATACACACCCTGTGAAATGCCTTTAAGCCTTGAATACTGCTCTCAGGGGAAGAGCAAAGAAAATCATCAAAAGAAACATATCGATGACTGGAGGCTTGGACTTTTGCTTTTCAATATAGTGTTTTCCTGCAGAGTACAGGAAACAATCATTTGCACAACAAAGAGGAAATGCAAATTGCGTACTCTCACTGTAATTTGTTTGCACAGTACTTAAGTACAAGAGAGTTGTGATTGCTGTGTGGGATGCCTTGGGGAAATTATAATAAGAATAATTAATAATAACAAAACCAACCAAGCTAAGCTGACATACAGGACATTGCCTGTGGACTTTATAGTCCTCAAAACCTTTACTTACAGTGTTATGAGGTATTGTGGCACTCTTTGTACTTTTCCAGGTGATTAATCTCATCTTTATATACTTTAGAACATTCTGATATCATGTACATTTTAATTTTCCTTGGACAAATCAAAAGTACTGTAACAGAAATACAAGTCCAGCTAATTTCCTCATGAGTTGCATTCCAAGCTTGTTGGATTTATAGGAATAAATGGATACTCCGTGACTATGGTGTGATTCTGTCAATCAGAGGAAGAGAAGATTAAACATTCATGACTACTGAAAGGCAATTTCCTTCAATTGTTCATCATGCCTCCATTCTTAACCTTCCCCATAGGATTTCCTCTTGCTCTAAACTTCAGAAAAGGTTTTGTTTTTCTATAATTTTTTTTATTATACTAGTAAGCTGATGAAGTTTACTAGTGATGATAATGAACATAATGATCAAATATTTGTTGTTGTTTTGCTTCACATTACTCATTTACCTATGGTGTGACTCAGAAAGCAATTTTTTCTGTCATAAGCCATTTGCCTAGAAAAATGAAAGAGGAATTTTTAATCTGTTCATCTATAAAACAAAGGCAGTCATGAAAATTAAGCAGTATACCCACAGTAAACCTAACTAAATCAAACAAAAATGGTATCTGTGCTGGCGTATGATTCCACGAAGACTATTTTTTTCGTGACTAGCCTGGTAGACCAGATATAGGTCTGGAAAAATAATGAAGTAATCCAAGTGTAATGCATTAGACTGGGAAAAATCCTGTTATAAAGTGCCTCTGAATTATTATTTTTTAGCATCAGAATCTATAGAAGAATTAGCTTTGGAAACAACCTTACTGAAAACACATGGACAGTAAAGATTTTGTCCTTACCACCCTTCTATTCTCATTTTTTGAAGACGTTTCAGATATACAGGAGATATAAATACCCTCTAAATGCTTATTTGCCCATGCCGCACCTATTATGATATCTCAGTATGTGTAGGGATATTTTCATTAGCAACAATGTGTTTGGATTAGGCTCTTATCTATCACATGTAATGAAATGACAGCAGGGAGCTGTTTCTGCTAAAATGAATATAACAATCGATCCCAGTAACATACTTCAAATCCAGTATACTAAGTTTCTTGGTACATCTAACTGTGTGATAAAATGAAGACCATGTCAATGGTAAGTCCTGATTTATGTCTCAGCAAAAAGTTTACAGATAACAGTCTCTGCCCACCTAGGGACAGCAACACTGTAGAGGGACTGAGCATCCACACAAATCCACCGATGCACAAGTCCATATGCAAATGGTACCACACAGGAATATTTTTTCCTGTTCTAAGGCAATGCTGCATGATGAATCAAGTCCATTAAATTCTATGTGACAGCTTGGGACAAATACAATTCTGCTTCGAAACAGTTCAAGCACTGTAATGGTAAACAAGACACCTGCTGCTCACACCAGCAAACTGATGTCTGTGAAAGAGAAGTGTCTCTCAGTGTGAATAAATATAGATATAGCTGTGAACATTATTTGTCAATGAAATTAAAAATTTCAGACCACCCTAGGGAATGGGAAAAATGGATAACCTTTCATTCCATCTTTTTAACAGCAGGTAGGACAGAATACGACAGCAAGAGTTATTTTTTTGTCCAATGCTGGTAGCTGGATGCAAAGTTTACAACTCAGCTGTAGAGCTCTATCAGTTACTATGAACATGTTAAAATATTATTTTGTTGTCATACTGAATTATGTTTGGGCGTTGTTTCTTTCTCTCCGCTTACTTGGTCTCTTTCTTAATGGGCAAAGAACAGGATGGTAATCTGAAGGTAATAAGTCTACTAAATGTCATGCTTTAGCACTGCAGATCTTAGGAGGTTCAGGGGAGCAGAACTGGATAGAAAGACTCTGAGGTCTATTACCCTATCCTTTTTCCTCTAGCATCATAACTGAAGACAAGGAAATGCTGTATTCTGAGGACAAAATGGCAAATCTCTTTCCTAGATTGTAAATTTGTGCAAAACTGGCAGATTTGGCCATTGGATAAAAATTTTCCACCCTTTGGAAAGCATATTGGTAGATTTAATTTTCATCTGCTGAATGGGAAGTGGTTCACAGGATGCATTTGTAGGAGAACAGAGAACCAAGAGGGATTTTTTTGGTTTGCTGACTCCAGTTATCTGCCCCTATGAGCAATCATGTCATATAATCCTCGTCAGTAATTTATCCAGCTTCAGCTTGAAGGTTGAAGCTAAGTGAGTTTATGCCTCCATTTTACCTAATTAATTCCTTATGAGGAAAGAAATCTTAGATAATGACAGTACCTTGTTTTCTTCTGTTCTGGGATGGTTGCTCACAACTTAGTCTCCTGATAAAATAAAAGTTTGGGTTTGGGGTTTTCAAGCTAGAGTCCAAACTGCTAGTTCCACATGGGCCACCACAAAATATCATGCAAATTTTTAGATACAAAACAGTGAGAGAGGAGGTTCCTGACTTTCTGTTAGCCCCAAAGAGCTCATCTTTGCCTCCTCCCTCTTTCACCTCCTTGTGTCCCCCAGGGTGACCCCTATTAGCCTGGTGCACAGCTGGACCTACACAAGACCCATAATACCAATGCTCAGCACCATACTCTGTAGCTATTACTTGACTGTAGGAATACAGTGCAAAGAAGCTAAAACTGGCTTTTGCCCACATGACTTACCACTATTGCTTCCAGCAGGACCCACTACCCCTTTTAACATTCAGTATTTAAGATATATAAATCTAGCTCAAACAAAATTTTTTTCTCTCTGGCCTTAAGTTTAACCAGTGCTGAAACGCATTAACATAAAATATATATTGCTGCGTACCCTTTTTTAATTTCCTCCCCCTCACTTTCCCGCACACATATAAATATACAAACACAGTCTTCAATACCGTAAATATAATGAAAAAGGTCAGTAATCTGAAAGTGTCTGGATGGCAGAAGGGGAGGGCTCTCCTCTGCCTCTTTTTATGTGTCTCAGTCACGTTTCACTAGACCATATAAGATTTCCATGTTATAGAAAAAATATGGTTTTAGAGTTTTGAGTTGAATATTTGATCTAAAAATTTTGTATGTGTTCCAGTAAATACAAAGTGTATTCACGTGGTGACATTATCTTCCCAGTCATGTAATGGTACATAATTGGTAATGAGAGACCTTCTCTTCATGTTATGTCCTTAGGATTTCACACCTCCCAGAAATATTGAACGTCTGAAATTCTCATGCATTTCCTACCCACAATTCTTTCTCTGAAACATCTGGAGAAAAACTAGTAACATCTAGTACACTCCTGGAAACCAAGGTCTTTTCTGAGATGACAATGTTACTGCAGCCATATTTATTTTCATTCATAGCAGGCATATCATATTGAAAGGTGTATTCTGATAAAGCCAGCATGTGGAAGTAGGCTATTTAAGCTGTAGCAGGTAAACTGAAGAAATCTGCTGTTTGATCTTGAAGAGGATTGAAGTGATTCATTAAAGGCAGTAAATTCAAGCTGTAGTTTCTCTGTCTTTTGTCACATTGTGAGCAGCCTTTAAATTGGATAGTTTGATAGGAGATGGGAACATTTTTCATCACTGGTCAAAGACCAAAAATTCCTGAGTTTTTCTTCATGCATCCGGAGAGCTGTAGAACTAATCAAGGACAAATATGAGTCTGCTGAAATATGAAACAATTAAAGGAAATCCCAGCCTAAATCATAATCTCCAGATGGAAAGTGCAAAAAAAAGAAAAAGTTTCATTGGATGTTCATTCTTCTCTTTTTCTTTCTTTTTTTTTTTTTCAGTGAACTCTGCTTACATTTAAAATAAAAAGATTTTGTGGGTTCAAGCAGGAGAATTCAGCATATATACCTATGTTTCCCCAAGAAATGCCAGGAACTGGAAAACTGAAAAGTAGTTTTCAGCAAGTTACTTCAAAAATTCTGACACAGTGTTCGTTTTTTTGCTTCTAGTGACAGTGGTACGACCCTTCTGTCTGGCAGTGATTGACAGTAGCTAAGGTCTGGGTTCAATTGTAGGCCTTACTGATCATATTCAAACATCACAACCATGAGCCCTGGCCAGCTGAAAAAATGGTTTCAACTAAATTAATCTCTATGCACCCATTAAAGTATCTCTCCACTGTAAGTGTTTTGTTAAACAGAAAATATTTAGCTGATCAGGGGTTTACTGAAGGGCAAAGAAAAAGAGAAGAATCATAATCTATCAATGGGGAAAGCATAAATGCCTCAGTGAAAGCAACCGCTGCCCCCAGAGCAGGCTGGAAAAGATGCTATGTCCTCCCCCTGCGGCTGCACATGGCCAGGGAGGCAGACGACTCTTCACTTGCTGGCACTATCTTGAGTACCTATGGTTTAGTTGTCCATGATTTTTTCTAATACATGATGCTACCCATCACATTTATTTCCCCTGAAAGTTCTTCTCTTTCTTCAGGGATTAGGGCTTGTGCTGCTGCAAATTCAAAGCACCTCCCCTCATTTAATCAATACATTCAAAAACTTTAAAGACTGAGTTCAGTTCCTCTTTTCAAGGAGTAAAAGAACTCACTTACATTAGCAACGTATTTGACAGTTCGTCCTCTACATACCTATGTCCCCCACCAGTCAGAAGTGACAGTGTAGTATACTTGCCAATATAACAAATTGTGATGAGCATTTTTATCCATGAGGTTACCTCAAGTCATGGTGATTTTATTTTCAGGAAAAGATACTTCTCAACAGAGAAAGATGAAAGAACTGATGGGGTTACCAAGAAAAAAATTCTTGCAGTACTCAGAAATAAAATGAACAGAAACAAAATTAATATTTGAAATAATAAATTAAGACAAGGTTTATGATGTATCAACCTGCTTTATCTTTTTGGTGAAGAAGGTTCCATTGTAATTATGAGTGCTCAGGATTTGATACACTGTATCTATTTTAGATAAATTCTGTTGCACAAACTTGCAGTTCTTTCTTTTTCTTGCAAGAGTAAATGGCAAGATAATATGAAACTGATCTGAGAGACCCTCCTGCTTAGCAAGTCACTGTAAACCCACTCACCTTGATTCATTTAAAACTTTATTTGCTGCAACTTGCTGATAAGCATTATGAGTGCATGGCCAAGGTAACATTTTCGGTGGTCCAGCTTCTCTCATCTGCTGCTCCTGACAGTTGCCCATAACAGCTGTTTGTTTCTAAGGAAAATGAGAGAACTCCCATCTTGGAATACTCTGTCCAGAGAGAAACTGTGATGCTTCTTCTCATTGCTGTTGACTTTCTTAAAAAGCATTAAGGTTCATATTTCATACACTTGATAATATGGAAGATTTAATTATCTGTACAGATGTTCATGTCTGAACTCAGACACTTTTCAACTAGATTAAGGTCAGTGTTTAATTCTATTTAACAATTATAATCTCAATAGATGCATTCATTAAACTAAACTCACTACATTTCCTTATTTTATAGTTTACAATAGTTCAGTTTTGTTGTATTTCCATCTACTCCCGGAGCACAAAACTGACCTTAGTCACAGATTTTTTTTAATTCCTATATTCTTATCATCTGCTTTCATCTCTGTGTCCCTACTAAACTAAATAACCCCAGCATTTCTTATCAAGTTGTATCTTGTTCACAGACATCTGAAAATCAGATCTTTTTCGTTCAGGTGCCTAACTCAGTATTTGGGTATGTCATTGTAAGCACCAGCTTTGAAAGCCGCCAGTCCTCCATTAACCATCAGACTATCTTTACTAAGTATTCTTTAAAGCTATTTAATGCAAAAAAGTCCCAAACAAAACAAAACAAAGAGATTCAAGATTAAAATTATGCCAGATGCAAATCTTAAGATTGCAGTATTCCGAAATTTTGGTGATTCCAAACACTCATTGTGAAAAATAGATGTAGCTGATTCTTTTTTTTTTTTTAACAATGGACAAAACAAAACCTCATACAACTCTTCAGAGAATAGAGGTTTGAAATTCACAGCAGAATGTGTGAGAATGTATGGGCAGCAGAATGAGCAGAATGAGCAGAATGTATGGGCATCCATTATCTACAATATATTTAAGAAGAAAATAGTTACAATGAGGTCCTACAGAATTTATCATATAAATACAAAATCATATATTTTATTGATTCCCATACATTCTCCATTACTTCTGGGTCTATGTAATTAAATATCTTGGCTATTTTCTTTGTGAAGGTGTTATTATTGCTATTTGTTATATTTAGCAGCAGTACCTACAAATTCCAACAGGGAATTAACACTGCATTGTATTAAAACTGTTCAAACAATTAGCTCAAAGCCTGTTTGTTTTCCAGGGAACTCATATTTTAGAATGGGGTGTGGAAAGGAAGAGAACTGTCAAAGGAAATTTGAAGTGCACTTATTAAAATATTAATACCTCCAGTTACACTGTCAGGCCCAGCTAGTTCCTCAAACTAGCTGAGGAACAATGGCGAATACTTAACAATCTTCATACCCTAAATTAATATACTAACAAAATGGTGTTTATTAAAAACATCTTGACGCATTTCTTCCTTACTGAAAATTCCCACTGAATAGAAGTGCTTTTGAATCTTTAAGGAAGGTTTTCAACATAGAAAATCTTTAAAAGAAAGCAAAAGGAATTTTCATATCTCTATCTCTGAATGTTTTGGGGTTCAAAAAATTTCAGAGAAGGAGGAGATTTTGTATTGTTCTGACTTAATTTGCGCTGGCTGAGGAAATGACGAGAAGGAAACTATTCCCCCGTCTCGGGAACCATGTGGTGTTCCAAGATAAGGCTAGCACTTGCTAATTCGAGTCCACAAGCAGGAAACGTGATACATCAATTTCCTTTCAGGCAAACAACACAGTTCCCTGGCAGCACAAAAGCATTGCTTCTACTGCTAAATCTCAAACGTTCAGAAACCTGTTCCTCCTCTGTGGACATACCATTCTATATTTGTTATTTGGATGTTATGGATAGAAACAGTACTTACTCTCCCATCACATGGCCACCAAAGTTTTGGGGTAAGAATTTTGTTTCTTCTTCTAGAATATTGTTAAAGTAGATGCTGAGATTTGCTGCTGATTGCCTTAAAAAATACATCTAGATAATTTCAAGCCTCATGTTGGAAGCAAAAAGTAACTAATAGATTTTTTTATTTCTTGCAGTGCAAAAGATTGTTTTCCATATGTTTCTTTGACAAAGTTTTATAATGTTTTTGAACTAATCAAGACAGCAGCAACTGCCAGGGCAGAATTGATTGTTTGACAAAGTTCATTACTGAAGTCAGTTGAAAAGGGGTCTATTGACTTCAGTATGTGTCAGATCGGGTAGACATTCTCAACTGTTTAATGGATGTACTTACATGGCAGACATGATCTGTTTCATCTTCTGATGAAAAAGAGATAACAAAAACTAAACGTGTTGCAATCTTTGGAATAAACTCTTACTCCTCCAGAATGAAAAATTATTTGTAATTTGTTGTGGTGTCTCACAATCAGATTTTCCTTACTTTTTCCTCAATGTATATGTTGATTATTATCTTTTAAGACAGTTTTCCTTCACCCAAACCAGGAATGGTTCTTTAACTGAAACATACAGAGTGTGAGGTGGAAGTATATGTTATACTGAAATTCATCCAAGGTAATTAGACTCAGTGACTTGATCCTAAAGGATTCTGTGCAACAGCTGTGGAGAACCTTTCCCTCCAAAAAGCTCCATTGCTTTTTGTGTTTAGCATTAACATGTATTAGCATTTAGCCCTAGCGTGGATCATGTGATCTGGTTTTGTCTATTTTATTATTGCTATAGAGCAATGACCCCTCCAAGAATCTGTGCACTATCTAAAACTAAAAAATACTATGCATTAGCAAAATGGGACTTTTGTTGCATAGAAGTGCCTTGGAAAAAGAGTGGAAAATAACTATACAAAAAGATTTAAAGAAGTTCCTTCAATCACAGAATCACAGAATCACAGAATCAACCAGGTTGGAAGAGACCTCAGGGATCATCGAGTCCAACCGTTGCCCTGACACCACCCTGTCAACTAGACCATGGCACTAAGTGCCATGTCCAGTCTTTTCCTCAGCATATGAAACAAGGGTCTGTTGAATGCCATCCGCGTTTCCTGCAGTGACATATATATTTTCCTACTGGGAGACCATGAACAACTCACTTCATTTTTGTGTCTTGGGCTAAAAAGTAGGATAATGATACTGGACATCTTTGAGAAATACTTGCAGATTAACTGAGGAAAAAATACTGTTATTACTGTTTCAGACTTTCTTGTTGTCCAGAGGCTGCCTGCTGAACTCTGAAGAATAACTATAATTTTTGTAGATTGGAACTACACATAATTCTAAAATGTCTCTTTCAGAACAGAAATGAAAGTCCTTTCATCAACGTGTACTTTAAGAATCCTTGTGTGAAAGATGCTGTCCCTTGTTACTGCAGATTTGCTTTTATTCTGAGGTAAATTATTGCTTCACTGTCATGGAAACATAAACAAGAAATGGCAAAGTTATATGAAACTCTAAGGATTCATTAACTGTAACGCTCAGACTGTGGGCAAAGTGTTCTCCCTCTTAATGAAGAGTCAAAAAAAGTACTTAAGAAGTGAACATTTAAATTCAACAGCAAATTGCATGCAGCTGACCCCACTGCTACTGCTGTTACTCTGTTTTTCCATTTAAGGTTCTTCTCCAGGTGCACCAATCCCTGGTCCTTCAACATGAAGAGCTGCATTTGAAAACACAGAGGACACGCATGAGCTGTCTTATTGCTGAAAGGGTCAGCATCTCCTTTCACCGGCATTGCCCACCCATCTTGCTAGGGACTGACACTGTACCCAGCCCTGATCACCTCCCATTTGCTTATGCTCTGACAGCAGATGAACCTCACAGACTGGGTTTCTGCGAGGAGCTTGAATGGTCCTGAGAAGGGAAGATGCCTCTTAGGTTTTTCCTATTTTTCTGATAGATTTTAGAAGAGTTAATAAAGTGTGGTAGACTAGGGAAGGACACTATATAGCCTGTGTCAGAAGACAATGACTGACAGAAGCTCCCTGTGAGAACTTCACTTAAAATGATAGAAGTGTGTTTTCTGACATCCTTGGAGATACATGATCTGAGGTAAAAATAAAACTGCACATAATAGATATAAATGAAATTGAATTCTTTATTAAATGAGAATGCAGTATTTGAAACTGGTTTTTCAGGATGTGGCTTACAGTCTGTTTCACTGTTTTTCTAAGCCACGCACTATGTAGTGCTGTGAGTGTGAATACATTACAAAGATGCAGATCCTTTTCCATGCATGTGTGACTTCTCAGCAGCTTCCATGGACTTGGACAAAATGTAAACCTCAGCATGTGTGTAAAGGTTTGCTGAGAGGGACTGACTTTGTGAGAAGGAAATAAATGCTATAAAAATTTTTAGAGCAACTATTCATAATGATATTTAATCTCTTACAATTTTATAAACCATCTATTGTCTAACAGCTGGTTCCTTGCTCTGGAAAATATACGGGCATCCTGTTTTCTAAAGCTGTCTAGTTTCCAATGGGAAATTCACACAATAGCATCTTAAAAGTGACTCTAAGAATTTTAAAACAATGAACAAACTAAACTGTCCTCTGCTTATTTATGTGTAAGCACATATAAATCTTTTTACAGCTGCTTCAGGCTAGTGTAAGCGTGCATGAATAAAGCTGTGTTGGTAAAAACAAGATATACCCACAACTTGATATGAGTCATCCTGGGTGAATTGCCTAAGTCGTCTAAATCCTCTCTCTCTATTCATGTAAAGCCTGTAACAAATTATAATAATAAAAAAATTAGCTCACTTTTTTGCAGCCTCAGTGTAGAGTCAGTGATGGCCTAGAGAGCCAATAACATGTTTAGATGCAGATCTTGCAGGAATTCTTCTTTTGAATTCAGTCTTCACCATCACCATCCTGCAGTATTTTTGAAATGCTAAATTATGCAGCAGAGTAAAACAGAAGAAGCAAGTTTTGCTGGCCTAAAATCAATTCTGCTGGAAAAAAAAATGAAAACGGAATAGTAACCTCCTCCTCTGGTTTAAACTGATGAGTTTCATGATAGAGCTCCTGGCCCTGTCAGCAAATATCGTCTGTGTAATGTGTCACAAGCACAAAATCAGGATTCCGATTCTCACTTTGCTAGAGGTGTTCCTTACTAGAGGTGTTGCGCAGAGACTTTGTAGACATATGTGCCTGTTTCAGACAAGTTGTCTGAGCTACTGCAACGATGCAGGAGCTCATCTCTTTCAGGTGCTAGTTTCTATGAAGCCATATAGCCTCCAGTCACCTTTGCAGTGGGAATCCATGGTACGGTACTTTGGCAGAGGTAGGAAGAGAAGCACTTAAAGTCAGCCTCTGCTGAACTTCAGCACTGTTGGTATCGCATGGGACTGTAGACAGAGATTCTGTTTTTTTTGTTTTTATTGGTAGTTTCAAAGGGAGTTTTGGCAAAAGCTGAGTGAGAAATTCGGGGTTTGGTACCCATCCATCAACTACTAATCTAATTTTTTACTATTTTAATATAGTCTTTATTGAGTTCATTTTGATTTGTATGTTAACAGTGGAAGCAAAGATGTTTCCATTTTAACCAGAAGTGCATTTCTTGTAATTCCTAAAAGCATTTTCAGTTGCACACAATTAAATACAATAAATGGCTTTGAGATAATCCTATTCCTCCAGTGCAGATAGTAATATACTTTCAGATCAGGAAATTTAATTTAAATAGTACATTTGATCAATATGACATCAACAGGGAGAAAAAGTGTAAGCAGATATTAATCAACATAAACTTAGATCCCTAGATTATCCTTCAGTCTAGTTGTATTCAAGTATGTATTTAAAAACGCAACATTATAATTTAATACCTTAAAAACATTAAGGAATTTTTTTTTCTTGAGTCAGAATCCAGGGTGTTATTTGTCTAGTGTGTGGAAACAATGCCATATATCAGCTGGCTACCAGCATTTTAAGATTGTGAACTGCCTGGCACTAACACTTTAAGCATTATCACTTTACTTTATAAGCTACAAATGCAGTTGTGGTTTTAAATATAATGTAAAATTTTGCTTTGTCTCTCCCTCAACCCACTGGTCTTGTTCTCATTAAAATGCATTTGTTTACTTGAAAGAAGTCAGACTATATGCTTTGCTGGAAAAGATGGTCATTGGCGATGAGCATATTCTAACGTCTGACACTGTGTCATGGTATCACATTACTGGTGTAGCAATAATGGTGGTCAAGGACTTTGTGTCATTCTCTTTACGAACTGAAATACTACTTGTGAAGGACAGTGCTGACACAAACAGTGACACAGCTGTCAAACACAGGAAAGTCCAACCAAGACTGCCATGGGGCCCAATTTATCTTCTGGGATCCTTCATGGGTGGTAGCTGTGGCAGAGTAGAAGAGCAAGCAGCAAATTCAGACCAGTTCTTTGCAAGTGAGAAAAGAGGCATTTGGCTAGCTGTGTGGTGACCAGGTTAAGCCTGTTGGCTTCCACTCTGGTGACTGTGTCAGTGCATTTCCAGCGTACTCACTGGGTGGTCTCTCCTCATTCCCTTTGCTCCCCTCCGCACACTTTGCACCACTCCAGTCTAGCCTTAGCAGTGTCAAATAAAGACTCTGGGAGTTGCCTCAAATACGCTGCTGAAGATGTGGACACACAAAGGCTGCAATCTGGAGCCAGCCATGGAGCACTTGACAGCAGATGTGGCAGTGGTATCTCCTATCAATCAGACCATTCTCTTCCTAGTTTGATGGCTGGAAAAGACCAACATAAACCAGAGAACTCCAGAGAGCCTTTATCCTGGTAGACTGGGCATTGCTAATAGGACAGCGGACTTCAGTAAGCTGAAGATGCAATTCCTTTGCTGGCAGATAGAAGGGAGTGAAGGCATGACATAGAGGCACCTACAGATGCTTTACATCACTGGAGCCTTTTTTCTTAGTATAGACAACCTCCAGGGTTAAAGTGGAACAAAGTAGGAGGAAGACTTGACAAAATCAGAGCCTTTGGTTTAGGTGCAGTATCAACCTCCAAGGATGTATTTCCTGAATTGCTACTTTTCTTCTCCCCTCCCCTTCCATTCTCTTTTCTCCCTCTTCACAATTTCACCCTAGCATGCATATTCTTCCTGGTAGTTTAATTAGTGGTGATCAGCCAAAACAGAGCAAGGTGATTGAAGACAGGCTGTTAACTGCATCAACTGGATTTTTTTCTTGCAGTTTGTCTCTTTTTTTTGTCACTTCTCTGTGTTTTGGAAAACACTAGTGATTTTAAAAGTGCAATATGTGGCAGCATATCACACATCATAAGGAGCTCATAGCACAAGGAATAAATATCTTCACAGGAGATGTAATCTCTTTCTGCAGTCTTTAGTTTAGATCAGTGATGCCTGCAAAAGTTTGGGAATGGGATGTGAAGAAGTGAGCTTCTTCCTTTTGAAGGCATTCTGCTGGAGTCAGACAACTTCAGACTTTACAGGCTCCTGTTGTTGGAAGCAGCCTCAATGGGAGAACAGAGAGAGGGAGAGGCAAGAATACTTTCATCCAACATCATGACACAGTCCTGCTCTAGTGTTTTAGGGAATAAGTCCTTCCAGTGCTTATCCGAAGTAGTAGGACATTGTCCTCTACAGGAAACAGACTAAAACAAGGTGTGCAAACATGTGTATTACCATGACCCAAAACACCACACTATTTTTTATGACTATGTAGAATTTCTCCATTCTTAGTACTATAGGGGACAATAAATGAAATTTGTATTCCAGTGATAACTGACTTTGTCAATTTTGAATTTCTTTAGCCTCATTGCCTTTTTGCATTTAGTTAAAACAATATATAAACAGTAGATAAAATTACCCATTAAGAATACAAATGAAAAGCAGGCCAAATTCACCAATACATGGTAAGTGAGAGGGAAAGGAGCAGGATGGTCCCAGCAAATGTTATCAGAGGAAGGGATGATCCATATTGATTTGGTGAAGTCAAACATATCTGAAAGAATATATCTGAGTTCTTTGGCCAGGAGCCTGTACTAATATCTCCCCCAGGTCACAGACAGCCATATATATTTTTTTATCTCTCTATATAGAGAGAGATAAAAAAAACCCAGTCTTCACACTGACTCCCCATCTGGCATACACTGACTATATCTACAGCAACAACTTTCCTGCTCAGACTTCCCAGGGTGCCTTATCACACACTACCTTAACAAGTCTGTCTGCTTAACACTTGAATTTCAGAGCCTGGCTTCTAGCTCATCAGGGATACTGAGCCATCACACAGGACTTGACACTCAGGGTTTTACCTCATGGTTTGTGATATTAAAGGACTCAAATCATTGAGTAGATTTCTGCCCCCCATCATGACGGAGTTAATGAGAGCCAATTGTACGTGAACAAACCCTCCTTCCAGCTCCCCACCTATCTTTTCCGATCACATAAATAGCTCATATTTCCAGGTTTGTTATTACAGATTTTCTAGAGCCCTGCTAGTTCTTTATTGCTTGCCTAACCTTCCATTTAACTAATATTTTCTCCTTTACCTACTCAAGCTGGAGCCTTAAAAAAAACCCCAAAAGTTGTACATCTCCAAAGCTACCTTTCCATAGTTAAGACCTCTAATAACAAAGAGCAGCTTGTCTTTCATTCCCATTTCACAGCCAAGTATATCTACTGATGGTAGAAAAAGAGCTTGTTTTGAAGAACATATAATCCAAATGCCCCCACTGATTGTTTCTAGTATATGTCAGTGGCATGTGAATTTGGACAACCCAATACAAAAGTAGTCTAACACATAAAATAATAACTAGGAAGGAGGGATGTATTTCCTCATTTAGGCAGAAAGCTCTCAGAATTCACTGCATGAAATGGCTAGGAAAACTGGTGGAAAAATATAGCTTTGGAGACTTCTTCCCTGTTTCTTAGCCCAGAAAATAATCATCAGATAGACTAATTAGAGCATTATTCCTCTAAAATATGTGCAAATGTTGTCTGCACCAGAAATTTCTGGTTGTGTAAATGGTGTGACTGCATAACATGAGGTATAGCACAGAAAGAAGTAGAGCATGCTTACACTCCTTTGTGATAGTCTGGTATGGACAGACGATGTCCTTGGGGCTGCAGATTTCCCTGATTCTATCAGGTAATGCACCTGCAGGCACACTTGGCTTAGTGACTGTGTGGCTGTGTAGCTGTGTTGAGTAAAGGTAACGGTGATGTTATCCTCCTACAAGAAACCTGCCAACACTGCACAGAATTTTTATCAACTTCAAAACATGTTCAGATTCCTGAGGTAGGGATCCTAACATGGAGTAAAATACATTGATTCTTCCCAAATTCACTGAGAAACTAGAATTATTTTCCTCTGGTCAACTTGAACTTAAAGCAAGCTCCCAAAAGATGTTTGTGGAAATAAGCATACCAAGAGGCAGATTTTTCTTTTGGTTTCTAGACGATAAGACAGATGGTTCCTCCACATTTCAGGTCCCTATTTGAAAAATAGAGAAAACCTCCCTGTGCTGCTCCGTAGGAATGTGAAGAGAAAGACGATAAGCTGAAATGTGACACAGAATCAGACAGAAAGTCAGTTCTTCTTTGCAAATGCTTCCTGTAAACACACTGATGTTTTTCAAGTACATTTATCTGAGGAGCAGATATACAACACAGATATAAAATATGATACATTTAAACAACACCGTGAAAGAAATGAGATCCTTGCGGTAATGTTACATCCTTGGAATGTTTCCCTTCTTATTATCAATCTTAAATCTAGTGTACCTACAAGTTCTCCCTCCTGCTCCTCAGTGAAAAGTTATATGATGCCACAAATTTAATAGTGAAGCCATATTTCCAGATTACCTTACCAAGTATTTCACTTGAATGAGTAACTTTTTTCATATTGATGAAGAATAATTGCAATGTCTCTGCATTGTGAATGTGCAGAAATCCAGACTGTGAAAATCCCATACAGCTCAGAAGATTTTTTAGGATAGGAACCAGTTTCGGTTTTGTCTGTCACAAATGCCACTCAGTGGGACCTCAGACAGACCCTGAGAACATAGTACATAAACAGAAATAAATGACAGCAATACCAGTAAAAGACTGCTTCACCTATATAGGAACCAAGACAGACTTTTTTTTTTCCACCGCTTAGAGAGGGCTGTAGGGTTGTGCATCCTCCGAGGCCCAGCAGCATCAGAGTAACTTTTGCTGCATGGCTTCTGGAGCAACAGAGATTTCCCCAGACTAATGACAATCTCTTTTTTTCCCCTTCAGATGAGATACTAATCCCCATGAAAATCCTGTGATAAAGATGTAGAATATGTCCCATAACTAAATAACTTCTCAAGTCAGAAGCTGATTTAAGTATTACAGATAATTTTGATAATGATCGTGGTAGCTAGAGGACTGCTGGGGCAAAAGAGACCCACATATACCACCTTTCCTCTGCCTGAACCTGTTAAGATCTCTACAAGGAAGCAGGACATTGTTCTATCTACCAGATCAAGGACACCAGAAGATCTTCCTGTTTCCAGCTCCCCTGACCACAGTGTGAGCTAACTTGGGATGTGTCACAAGGCAGCAGCAGAGCAGCCTGGGCTAGTGACTCAAACAGGATGCAGCTTTCATATAAATAGTGTTAATACTGAGAGAAATGGCAACAATGGTGTGGGTTTAACCGAAGAAAGACAAAAGCATGTGACAGTGAGGCATTAGCAGTGACAGCAACTGTGTTTGAACATCAGCCCTTCAGTGGCAACATGACAGCAGTGAATCTCATTCCTCTGTAACACTTAGGGTCCCTGGCTCCTCCTCTGAAGTCCTCCAGAAATATTCCTATACCAAATGAGAAATAAACCTATGACTTCTGATGTAACTAAAAAGGAAGGCACTGCTCATCTTCCCCCTCTCAGATTCTGGAGGGGGAAGGAGGGTTAACAGAGAGCATCTGCCACCAGTTTGATAGTCAGCCCAGCTTTAAACTGTGACAATCATGTACTCTCTTCTCAAGGGTCAGAATGATCAAGCTATTCCAAATTTAATACGATTGTGCTTATTTTGCTATGAGTTAAGTAAAACATTTGAGAAGCGGTGAAAGTTATCACTTCCATTACTGAAGCAAAGGGGATTATATCAATAATCAGACTTTACATTTAGGAAACTAATACGTAAATCCATTCCAAGATCTTATGTGCAGACCTGTCAGAAAGATAAAAGTAGATATTAATGAGGGACCTATTTTTTCCTTGCTCTTATTCTGGCAAGCCCAAAGAGAAAAAAGTATTACTGTAGCTGGATGAAAGCAACAAACTATGTCATGAAGAGAAGAGACCAGTCTTATTCTTGCATGCTGTCTATTCAGAGCACGATTTTTTCCTTGTGTATAAATTATTCTTTTAAAGTGACTTTAAAAGTCATCCTCAGGCTGCCTCCTAATTACTGCTCCTTTCCTGCTTTCCCTGCCCGCCTCCCCCTACAAAGCCATTGATTTATCAAATGCTTAACCATCTTTAACGGGAAAGAGACAGATCTAAGGTAGTAGAAGGAAGAGGCAAAGTTTCTTCAGAGTATTATTTAAATATTAATCAAACACAGTGCATGCATATTTTGGCAATTGCACTTACTGTATTGTCTGAGTATGTGGTGCTGCTTGTTGTCACATGAGCTGCCCGAAGCGTCACGCTTTATTGATCCACCAAATCCAGTAATCTCATCTTTAGAAAATGGAGTACATTTTTTCTTCCAAGAACCACATCAGTGAATGTGTTGGCATGTGAACCTGTTGGCATCAGCAGCCACATAATAAAAGGAGCTTAGTGTTGTGCTTTCTCCCCAAGAAAAATCCCATGTAGCTGCATGCTCAACTGCTAGAGCCTAGCAAGATTCAGATTCAGATGAGTTGGTCTCAGTACATTATGGGTGCAATAATTCTGCCTCAGTTCTTCTTTTAGAACCTATTGAAGGAAAGTGCTCTGTATTTGTACACAACTTCCCTTTTTACCATTGTAATTAGTTTAATCAAGAGTCAAAAATCTTTGTGAGCCAAATGAGTGGCTGTGAGTGGTACCATCTCCCTTATACAGGTTAGTCTGAAGCATGGAGATGGAATGAGATGTCCACGATCACAAAAGAGCACAAAGTAAAATCAAGACTCAAGACCACCTATTTTGTCTTTCTAAGATAATCTTCATTTCATAACCCTATCCTTTTGTCTGGGAAAAAAAAAGAAAATCAGAAAAGTCTATCAATAACAGTTAGTACAGGCAACTTCATTTTTTCCTGCTTTTCAAAGTCGAAGCTTCAGTTCCTATAGAACCTTAATAAAAGGTACTTATTCAAATTTTGAAATCTATTGTATAGTAGCTAAGTTTGCACCAAGCAATCCTAAGGTATTCTCCTAACAACTCTTCAAAAACAAAGAAAATGTAAAAGTAAGTTTTTAGGCTGCAGTAGGTTTGGTTCCAAGGTAATAATTTAATTCCTTTCTACTTGAGGAGGTGGAAACGAGACTTACATGAGATGATTCTCATGGCTTGAAAACAGGACAATAGTAAATTAAGATTTTCGTGTTAAATAACCTCGACAAAAACTACATCATCAATACAAGTATATACAGCATTATGAAATGATGTCTAGGAAATTTTCAGCAAAATAATTGGAGAGGAAAAAAATAATCAACTCAATGCAATGCAAAATCTTCTTTGGGCTCTGACACATGCTTGCTGAAGCAAACAGCCAGGGCAGTTTCTGCTTCTCAGCAGAAGCCTGTGCCTTGCTTCTCTGGCATCTTATTTGCAGAAGAACAATAACTCCCTGTTTCAGATATTTAAATTCACAATCCAGTATCTTAACACACACTTTTGGCATATTTGACCATGTAACTGACATCTGTTAATTTTAAACCTTTTGCTTTAAAAAATTATGTTATATTGATGCCATCTCTCAGTTATCCAGGGTAATGGAAGGTTGAGCCAACCAAGCAGACACATGGATTCTGTGGACGGTGCATAAATTATGCAGGTAGAGTATAAAGGAAGAAGGAGACCATTGATGGCTCTGCTGATTGAGAAGTGCAGGAGTCTCTAGGCAAGTAGGACCTGGACCAGCCTGGCACAAACACAGTCTCCCAGATACCACTGGCTCATGTGGGACAAACACCAATGTCTCACTTCACACTGAGTCTCCTGCCTGGATCATCTGTCCTGGGTCATCAAGACTTGACTAACACTCCAGATAAGTAATCATCTCACTTAGAAATTATACCAGCATTTATCAGCTTGTGGCTGCATGGATTCTTGTGGGTACTACTTAATTAGGTCTCCTAGCCCACACTGAAATAGATATTCATAGATATTTGATACAAGAGAAACCTCTGAAACTGATTGATGCTCACACAGGAAGTACTGGGCGAAAAAATGTTCAAATTTCTGAACTGCATATAACTAATCGAAGAGTACAGTGCTACCACATATGAACATACTTCTGTATTCTCAAAATGTTCACTATTATATCTGTTCCCTAAGGAAGATAAATGTAGCAGGAGATTTTTTGCATTACTGGATGTAACTCAGGTATTACTGCAGTGAAAATGTAGAGAAAATCTGATTTAAATACAGATCCCTCTTCCTGCTCCTTGAATACTTCTTTGTTGGATACTTTAGATTAGTATTCAGTGAAGTTCACAAACAGCTCCTCTTCATCACATTCTTCAACTTTGTACAATTTACTTAATTTTCACCTGAAGAAGGCCCTAGTTTTAGCAATCATAAAAAATAATAAGAGTATAAATAGAGCACTAAATAGTATTTTAATTGATGACTATTTTTGAACAAGCAATACACAACTTAGAACTGTCAGCAGAATACTCTGTGGCAATATTTCAAAGGCAGTAGATTTCTGAGTGAGAAAAGACTGTTTTTGAGAAACTTCATCGTTTTGGGACTCAGTAGATTTCCTTCAGCTTCTCCAAAACTATGTTGTATGTATCTGTTTCATTCATTTTT
The DNA here is from genome assembly GCF_013368605.1 of Nyctibius grandis. Lineage (NCBI taxonomy): Eukaryota > Metazoa > Chordata > Aves > Nyctibiiformes > Nyctibiidae > Nyctibius > Nyctibius grandis. The sequence goes on from NC_090658.1 coordinate 58,498,784, forward strand.
TTTATGTTAATACATGATGTACATTTAAAATGGAGAGTAAGAGAGATGAAACTGGGAAGAGGAGTTTGCTATTCTCCTGGGAAGCAGCTGAACAGGTTGCAGGGGGAGAGGGAGAGAGATTGCACAGCTAAGAGCAAGGAGCAGAAACAAGGTCCTGCCTCTTGGGTGATGTAAGGAGACACTTGAAACATAGAGGCAAATGTGCAGAGGTTGTAGCACTTCCAAAAAGCACTTAATTGAGAACCACTGTTTGTAGGATGTACTGGGCAAGCTGAAATGTGCTTTTTATGTCTAGTATATCTAGTATTTCAAGGTACTCACTTATCACTGTACCTTGTCACTCTGAGTTTTCTCTCTTTTAAAATATTCTACTTCATATTCTAATAAAACTTGGGCTTTCATTGTAAACACTTCTTGGTCTTTCGTGGCTTCCTGCAGTAAGGACAAGCTCCACCTGAAGCTGTGTCTGGGTCAGGCAGGCTCTTCTCAGACCACAAACAACAGAACTGCTGTGGTGAGACTGAGGATGGCTTCAACATATTCCTCACTCTTCCATGTCTCCCTCGAAAACCTTGTGCTTTATTCTAACCCTGGATGTCTTCTGTTTTCGTAAATGTAGCATACTTACTTTGGTATTTCCTCCTTAATTTTAAGAATTATAGGAAATCCTCCTTAATTTTAAGATTTCACTCTAGTCACTCATGTTCTGTTCGTATAGGAAATGATTTTATTCTCAGGCTCTGTAAAATAATCTATTCAATTAAGTAACAATTATAATGCCATATTGCACTGTGGCAAACTGTGATTTACTGTTTGATTTAGGTTCATGTAGAGGCCATATAGGTTAGGCCTATGCTCTGTTTTTGTGAGGTTGGTGAGAATGCCTTGACAGAAGATTGTTTGCTGCACATGCGGAAAAGATGAAAATTATATTACTGTCTTCGTAATGCATCAAGAATCATAATGAAACCACATGGTAACAAAGTTTCTATCTCAGTCAACATAAAGGAATCTTTGCTTTGTTTTATATAGTTATGTCAAAGGCATTAAATTAAACATGTTGACATCTCTATCTTAGATGTTTCCTTCTGATTATTACAATTACTCTTTACTTATCATTCCAGTAAAAATCAACTGCCGGTAATATCAAGGGAACATAATTAACTCTGAGTTGGTCTGTAGGATATTTAGATGGCATATTCTACTCTTCTGGCTTTTTATCACAATGAATGATGATATTAGTAAACAAAGCAAATGTACTCTGATGCATGAAGATCATTCTGGACATCACTGTGGATGGCGAGAAATGTGAATTTAAGAACAGACTTAGCCTCATGCTCCTCCATCAGCACAGATATTTGCACAAAGCCACAAATCTGTACAAGCTTTACTTTGCTAAGCTTCCGAACACTTGCTGTGCCTCAGTCTACCATACTTTCAAAGCATCTGCAGAATGCTAGTCCTGTTTATGTAATTCAGAGTTTTTCTGAGTTTTGAGGTACTATTAACTTCTCTGTAATCTTTCGTTTGACTGTTTCTTGTTAGCTTTTCTGATACCCTATTTTGTTAGAATTAAGGTCTTTTATGTATAGTTTAGATTTTCAGCATAAATTTCCAGCAGAGGGCAATCTTGTTCCTAGGTAGGTGACCCGTTAACCCTCTAATGAACAGCCATCCCCTCTGCATTTCAAACGGAGAACTAATCCAAGGGCACAGACTGTATTTTTTTTTCCTTGTCATTTACTTAATATTTTTTCAGACCCTTCTGGAGTCTATTTGCTTACCTGATCGAAGAAAGTCTTAGAAACTGCAGAAAATAACGTCAGTACAGACCTTGAGCTGTCGTCTGTTCTACCCTTTTTTTTTAAAGACAAGATTAACTATATTATAACAGCCCTTGACTGATATTGGTTTCTAAAATCTTTAATGGGGGTAGATGCACAACCTACCAGGACTATCTATTCTGGTTCTTACCTGTCCTCACAGATCGAAACACATTTTTTAATTTCCTTCGCTGTATTTTAAACCCAGTACTTTTTATTTTATCTGCAGTGGACACAAAAACAACTTTTTAGTTATTAGGTGAAGTGGGAGAATTACTCTCTGCTGCAAAAAAAAAAGAATCTCTCACTAGCACAGGCCGAATAAAACATAGCTGTAGCAAGCTGTGTTTGAATGTAGAGCACTGACATTTCTGACAGCCTATCTTACTTATTTTGTTTATTAGTTCTCATGTCCTGCACATTCTGCTTTTCTTTCACCCTTTTTTCCCCCCCACAGATTCTGTTTTCCAGATGCCACCTTCCTCATCTCTTTGTTTTCTGTATGTCACAACTACCTAAACCACCTTCTGCCTGTCACTCTCACTCTTTGCACAAGAGCCTTGTGTGACCTTTCTTAAACTCTTGCCATGACTAAGACCACAGCTGGTTGATATTACAGAGCAACTGATTCACCCACCCAACTGAATCATGGACTGCCTACAAATGATTAATGAGAGGCTGTTTGGCTAATACAATTAGTGACAAAGATCAGGAAGATAGTAATATCAACACTTGCTAGATACAGAGAAATTGGTCATTTGAACTCAGCATGACAACAGCAGCTCAGGAGTTGGCTACTGATACCAGCCCCAGCTTTAAACTAAGTTTGCTTGGAGTTGGTAGAACGAGCATAAAATTTCAAGTAGTTCAAATCACTTCAAACCTTCTGTGGTGGGAAAAAATGGTGGCTCTCTGGGCCCAGGATATTCTTCCTTTCCAAACTTGCTGCCTGGGATGCATGAGGAGAAGTAGCTGCAGCCTGTCCAGCTTAGAAATGTAGATTTGCTATAGCTGCAGGAAGGTGCTATGAGTTTGTCGGAACTTTGATGGACTCTGGCTGCTCCCGTCTGGTTTTGCACAAACAAGACTGTGTTATGAACATCCGCTGATGACTTACCTGAACCTCACCTGAAACCTGAGACACCGAGGCTCCTGTAAAACAGTGTCTGAACCATTCTTATTAGCCAGGTTATTAGATTTGTCATTTGTAAGTGCAATTCTTACTTTAATACGCTAGCTGGTGCTCTATGCTGAGCTGTGCAATGTTCGGGTATGAATTTCCATATGGGTTTGTATGGTTTCTTATACTGAGCTTTCACTCGGGAAAAAAATATAGGGTGAGGCAGGAGCTGAACTGGATTTCTCCATGTCTGACACCGAACTCCCTACCAGTTGTCAAGGCTTTTCAGCTTTGGGACAAGGCAATGTGCATGTGCGCAAGTGTGTGTGCATTTAGGGAGAGGAAAGCTTAGACAAGTTTTGAGTCACTGGCATATGACATGACATAAAGGAAAGAGAGCTCATAAAAATGTGATAAGGAAAGAATGAAAATGAAAATAAATTTAGAATTCTAATATTTGGATTGAAATTATAAAAATAGCTCTTTTCCACTATACAACATGGTGATATGTTCTGACACTCCTCATTGCCAATACAGCTGAAATCAATGAGCTTGTACGTTTTGCATACAAGCTTGCTGGAGCCCACATAGAATAAAGTTTGCATGTCAGGTGTGCAGTTTTGGGCAGGTGGAGGAAAAGAAAATGGCAAGATTACTCTCAGCTGCTGAAGTAAATGAACTGAATCTTGCTCTGGCAGAATATGAGTAAAACATCTCTATAGCAAGCTGAGTCTGAATGCTGAACAATGCCATTCTTGACTAACAAGCTACCTTACCACTTCTAATAACTTTAAGATAAAACTACTTAATTATTTCTTTTTATAAAGCAATAACAAAAAATTAACAGCTCCAAAACATAAAGCAGATTGTAATACTTGAAAGTCACCCACTAGAAATCAAATCAAATGCGTAGGTATCATCTCACCCTATGGGTGTTTTCTGCCTCCTTGTGCTTAGCAATAGCATGAGCAGAACAGATGCTTGGAAAGGTAAGTGGCTCTTTATTAGCTTTATTAGCTATTATTGGCAAAGATGCAGTTCAAATTCAAGTCATGTGTGCACAGCCTAACTAAAAGGTGCTATCCATTTCTTTTTCCTTTGCATTCGGTATTTGGTCCCCTCTTCCCCTGCCCCGCCCTGGTTCTTGCTCAGAGATGGTCTCATGGAAGCTGCTACTTACATGATTTTGAAGGGTACTACTATCCTTTCGTATACTTGGACAGTTGAAAAGTTTACAAACATACGTATTTGTGAGCATGGGGCAAGGAAGATCTTGTGCCCACCTTAACTTTACACCCTGGGGAATTTTTCATAAGGCTATAGGAAAGATGCAAGTCTGAAAGATTTCCTGAGTTCAGGGAGCAAAATGCTGTTCCAGACCATCGCAGCCAGAGCTGAGGGCAAGAGGGAGATTCCTTGGGTAAATGAATTCTCAATACAAACGTGTTTTGAATTCAAAAGGATGTATTGATATCTGATGTGGTCCATACACATGAAAGAATAATTAAACCCTCATAGAAATAAGAGATTGACCTGAGTATGTCTGCAAGGATCCTCCTAAGTTCCATGATATAGGCAGGATCCTCCATCACAAAAAGTAAATCTATTTTATGAAGATTTTGGTTGATCCAGGGACTGACAAGCCTAGGTAGGGACTGACAAATCTAGGTAGGGACTGATAAGTCTAGGTAGGGACTGTGTTGCTAATTTTTGGTGAGGTATACCCTGAAGTGAGGAAGGCGAGAACACAGTCTACTTCTGAGAAGACTTACAGATTGGTATGAGTCCCTTTCAGTTGGCCTTGCTACTGATGTGCAGGCTGGATGGGAAGAACTTGTTTCAGAGCCATAACTAGGAAAAGCACCTTATCAGCCAGTCTATCACCTTTACTAATAACATGTCCAAATTTCTCCTATGTGGATTCTATGGAGTGTTAGGAACTTGCTAGAGGCTGTCAACTTGATACGATATATGCTAACACTTCATATATACAGTTCGTGGAAAGTTACTAAAGTCTTAAATAAAGCTGCAACAACCAAGAAAAAGCTTTGCATAACAGAGTTAATAATCCCCTGCACAAACCTGTAGCACTGCATTTGCTTAACACTGCATGCAGAAATCAGAGAGGAGGGAACAAACAGACTTCAGAAGGAATTGCCTGATATGGATAGATGTTGGGCTGAAAGACACATGCTGTCTTGGTGTTCAGATCTGGGGGTAACATCCAGAAGTCATGGGTGTTACTGTGGGTTCTGAACCTCCAACCTTTTTTGCATGGACACATTGGAAGTACCATAGATAAGAAAGGTAATGTAGCTAAGATATTCAGTTGCTTTGTTTCCTTATCCTTTTATTTCTGGCTTTGTACCTCAAAGTCTGTCCTGCATTGTTGAAAAACCCTTTGTCCTTCACCTCAGCTGGTGTTAGAGGTGAGTGTGGAGAAAACTGACTGAGATGGGGTACCAAATCTTTTCAGTTATGGCATAATCAAATAAAGCAGGCAGTGTGAGCAGCCTGAGAAACACACAGATCAAAACATATTCAGGGGACCAGCATCTGGAGAGTTATCATTACTGGTATACCCCTACCTTATCCCCAAATTTTTATCTTTTTTTTTCCTTAAAAGCAGTGGACAGAATGACATGTACAGCTCTCAGGAAACCATAAGATATTATAAAGGCTCCTTGGGAGACACTTCGTGTCAGTATTGCTCTGACTCTCCTGAAAGGCTAGCTCTGCCCTGGCACTGCCCAGGCTAAGGAAGAGAAAAACAACTCTGTGAAAGCCAGCTGTTCCCCTCAGAATCCCAGGTGGAGCAAGTCCCACTCTGCCTTTGATCTTTTCCTCTGTTTGGTAGTATTTCCTCCAATGTACCTCAGGGTGTGATTGTTAGACATTCTAAAGAGGAAATCAATGGGCATAGATTTACAATTCTTCAACGTAAGTTTTTAGAACTGAATTACATTTCAGTGAAATTCATCCTCTGCAGGGAGTGAACAAAGAGCAAGTTCAGCCTATTAGTGTGATCCACAGTTCTCACTGAAGTCAGGGAGAGTCTGGGAATAGAAAGAAGAAAGTGTCTGTAACCAATGGGTCTAGTGATATTTCTACAATAAGAACCAAAAGGATTAAATGTAGGTCCAAATGGAAATGAGAGCATTTGGGGTACTATATGGCAACTGCAATAGTCAGTGTAAACCCAGCCGAGTTTCCCCAGGGAATAACTTGACCCTCTGTTTTTACATTCATGTATAGAGGTAGGAAAATAAAAGAATCAAAGTTAAAGAAAATGAAGACATTATCCAAAGGGATAATTGTTTGTGCTGTACCTCCAGCACAGGGGAACAGCATGTGGGAAGGACTGAAGAGCTGCACTCAATACTTTTGTCAATTCACTCATCTGCTTTTAACAGTGTGAAATGCTGATTTGATTGTGCAGATGGTGAAAATTATGGCTAGAGGGATGCAGGGACAAATCCTCACCACGGTGCATGGCAACCCCAGATCCAGGTACACTTGTGTGTCTTGCTGTGCTTTTGCTTCCACTCGAGCCCCGCAGAGATCCCCTTTACCTCCTCCCTGCTGGAGCTGAGAGCCCAAACAGGAGCAGGGGTACCGGGTGGCAGCACAGAGCCCTGTGGGGGACTGGGGGATCCCTTGGCAGTCTCAAAATATAATAACCTAACTAGCATTCCAGCCAAGGTGCAAAAGAAATCAGCCTAAGAAAGGATTAGTTCTTGCTCCACTTTCCCACAGCGATGCAGGGACAGCAGTAGGAGTACTCAGACTGCAGCTCTAGTGCTTGGGAAATGCTGTCTTTAGGACACCCCCTGGGATTTACTCGGCTGGAGATCACCAAGTCCTGGCTCTCCCTTCCCACCTTCGGGAGTTTGAGTAGGAATTGCAGTAACAGAATGTATTAAATCCATTAAAATGGTGTAATAGGCTATTCCTGACCAAAAGGGGCATGATAAGGCCTGCTGTGTCTCTGCAGATGTTTTATAAAGGGCAGAATCATGATGAGTTTGTCAGAAGGCTGCTTATGGTGACAGAGCTCTGATCTGCAGCCAGGAGTTGCAGTGCAGGATGCTGCCTGTGGGTTCCTGCAAAAAGGAACTTTAGTTTGTCCAGTCAAGAGTTTCTTAGTTGTAAAAATGAGGGCATAAAGAAAAATTGTATTTTAGGGTCAAGTCTGGTCTGCCTCTGAACAAAAAGAACAACAAAGCATTCCCAAAAGAGAGCAGTGCTCTGCATCAATATGCCATGCTTTACCCTCTCCAGTCTTTGCTTTTTTTTCCCATTTGAAAAAGATAATGGTTAGAAGTCTATCTGAAAACAGAGGTTACAATCAAGCAACAGTAGGATTGTATAGCCATCCAAAATATCAATGGCTTAATTAGAGCTTAATTTTTCTGGGCCTCGTGGAACTTCAAGTCTATCCTGAAGAAATATAAGCTGAATAAACTTAGATAGGAGATTCATGATGATGTCAGCAATTCATGATAATGTTGGTCCTGTCTAGAACTAGACCTGCAAAGGCACATGGGGTGAATATACCGCCCTTCTGACAGGATTTGATGGGCAGCAGCAAGGGCTAGGTTCACATTTAATGCTGCTTTGAGTTCCCACCCAAAAACCTGTGAAATTTTTATGCCAAACTTTCTGGTGCTCAAGGAGCTGATTTTCCCCGATTGCAAGTATGAATCACATAGCTAACAATTTTTCACTGAAGGGAGAAGAAAAGTAAGAAGGTAGATAAGGAAGGTAATAATAACTAAGTATTAAAGTGCAATTATACCACTAATAATTTACATCTGCCCTGCTGGAAGGAAAGCAAATGTTTACTTTCCTCCTCCTGCAGTGACCTGTCCTAAGTTTAAGCCCTGCCAGGCACCCAGGCCTGACTTAAGCAAAGGTATCTGTTGGTGCATACTGGGGTGCCCATGCATGCAGGCCAGTCCTGTTGGCCATGCCTAGCACCTCTCTACTCCCTCTGCTGTGTGGAGAGCAGAGCCACCTGCTCTCCATAGCTGTCCCTCCAGCCACCCACTCTCTTTGCCTCTCCAGGAATTAGCTTTGGCTAATTCGGACTTGGTGTCATTATTTCGGGTTCTGGAAACGACTGTTTGAGCAGCACTATAAATTCAGGGGAAACTCTTTAACAGCTGTTTCTCTCTCAGAAACGTTGCAAGAAAATTTTGAACCTAGTCTTGCCTTGCCCTTTTTGGGCTCTAACATCTGCATCCCAGTCCTGGAGTTACTGCCTTCTGTTATGATGATCAGTCAGGCACAGCATTAGCTGGCCTGCGCTTCTGTATGCTGTAAAAGTTACTCACCTTTGTCTACCCAGTTGTCCTGGTTTCATTGGGATTTTGTTTCAGTTTGTGGCCAGCCATGGTGATCAAGGCCCTTAGCAGCTAAATACAGGGCAGCTGACCCAGGGGAGTCCCTCAAGGGTCGGTACTGGGACCAGTTCTATTCAATATATTCATTAATGACTTGGATGAGGGAATAGAGTGCACTGTCAGCAAGTTCGCTGATGACACAAAACTGGGAGGAGTGGCTGACACAATGGAAGGCTGTGCAGCCATTCAGAGGGACCTAGACAGGCTGGAGAGTTGGGCGGGGAGAAACTTAATGAAATATAACAAGGGCAAGTGTAGAGTCCTGCATCTGGGCAAGAACAACCCCATGTACCAGTACAAGTTGGGGACAGTCCTGTTGGAGAGCAGCGTAGGGGAAAGGGACCTGGGGGTCCTAGTGGACAGCAGGATGACCATGAGCCAGCAGTGTGCCCTTGTGGCCAAGAAGGCCAAGGGCATCCTGGGGTGTATTAGAAGGGGTGTGGTTAGCAGGTCAAGAGAGGTTCTCCTCCCCCTCTACTCTGCCCTGGTGAGGCCGCATCTGGAATATTGTGTCCAGTTCTGGGCCCCTCAGTTCAAGAAGGACAGGGAACTGCTAGAGAGAGTCCAGCGCAGAGCCACAAAGATGATTAAGGGGGTGGAACATCTCCCTTATGAGGAGAGGCTGCTTCTCTTTAGCTTAGAGAAGAGGAGACTGAGGGGTGACCTCATTAATGTTTCTAAATATGGAAAGGGCAAGTTTCATGAGGATGGAGCCAGGCTCTTCTCAGTGACATCCCTTGACAGGACAAGGGGCAACGGGTGCAAGCTGGAACACAGGAGGTTCCGCATAAATATGAGGAAAAACTTCTTTATGGTGAGGGTGACCGAACACTGGAACAGGCTGCCCAGAGAGGTTGTGGAGTCTCCTTCTCTGGAGACATTCAAAACCCGCCTGGACGCGTTCCTGTGTGATATGGTCTAGGTCATCCTGCTCCGGCTGGGGATTTGGACTAGATGATCTTTCGAGGTCCCTTCCAATCCCTAACATTCTGTGATTCTGTGATTCTGTGACAGGTGTGTTCTATATTATTAACATCAAGATTACTATAAAAGGGAGGGCTTACGGGGGAAAGGTGGGGCTTTTTTTTTGCTCTCTTCTTTTCTAGCCTCTTTCTTTCTCATTCTCAACAATTGCTACAACTTTGTAGCTAAGTATAATTTTGTGTGGTTTGTATTATCATTTATATTGGTTTCTTTATTTTATTAAATATGTTTAATTTTAACCCACAAGTCTCCCTCCTTTTCCCAATTCCCTTCCTCAGTCGGAGAAAGGACGTTGGGTGAGAGAAAAACTGTTATTGTTTAGCCCTGGGTGTGGGCTAAATGTAGACATCAATAAATACAATTTCTTTTTTAATGGAACTGCTTCAAAAACATGATAACACAGCACAGATAGAATAAACATGTTTCAAGCTGTCCCGTGGCTCTTTTTGACTTATTTCCTCTTTGCTCCACCAGTAGTCAACATTAGTGTTCCTTCTTTTTTGAGATCCAATCCCTTCTTGAATTTTGAGGGGACCTATAGAGATGTTGCATTCATTTCTGGGATGACAAATGTATCTCTGAACTTTTTAGAACAGCAATAAAGCTGGCACTCAATTGCAAAAGTAAGTGAAGCTTTCTGAAGCAACTGTCCTATTCTTAGAAATATACAAGGAAAAAAATCTTATTCCTCCACACTGTGACAACATGTGGGGGAAAAAACCATCCTAATCACGGTCTTTTTTGTTTTCAGGTTTTGTATTCTTGAAAGCATCTCTAAAAGAGCTAGAAATTTACTTTTCTTAATGACAGATCAATGCATCTTTAAATTGGGCATTGGAGATGGGAAATATTCAAGAGGCTTAGTATTACTAATGGTTATCTCTGACCATAATCATTTAGGATATAGTAATTTACATTAATTACTATGAAGATTTAAAGTATCTGTTACTCAGCACTAAAAGGCTGAGACACGTTCTCATGTTGTAATAAATACAAGGCTTATTCCATTAAGAACATGGCAGAAGATACATCACTGTTGTAATAGGTGAGTTTGCAAACACATACACATAGAACATAAACGTCTATAAACAGAACAACAAGTCTGCATAAATCTGCACCTCATATTGCCCACAGAAGCAAATACTTGGCAGTTTTATAACACACCTTGGGGCTGGTGGGTGGCTGATTCTGGGCAAGACTAAAGACTTTTCCCTTGCATTGGTACAGAAACTGGTATTAAATGCAAGCTACTTTGTGGATGTTGTTGAATTACCCAAATTAAAGAAAAAACACCATATAGTGAGAGCAATCTGAACTGCTGTGTTTGTGTTGTAAGGTTCATGTATTACATACAAAGATCCTAGGGTTTGCTCATCTTTTAAGGAGGCTGCCATCTTCAATTAATTTTCTGGCAGGAAAATCCTTCAGAGTTAATGAAATAACTTTGCTGTGTATTTTTGCTGTATTTCAGAGCAGATAACCATAGCCTTCACAGTGTCCATGGTAGTTGGACTGGTGATTGGAGGGATCATCTGGGCATTGTTCACTTGCTTGTCCCGTCGCAGAGCTAGCGCCCACATTTCCCAGGGGAGCTCCTCAGCCTTCAGCCGTCGGTCCAGACCCCTATCCCATGGCAACACTACTGGCAGGACTGGATTTTACCGCAACAGCAGCTGCGAACGTCGGAGCAACCTCAGCCTGGCCAGCCTCACCTTCCAGCGGCAAGCCTCCTTGGAGCAAACCAACTCTTTCCCCAGGAAGTCAAGCTTCCGTGCATCCACCTTTCACCCTTTCCTGCAGTGTCCTCCCCTCCCTGTGGAGACGAACAGTCAGCTGATCACGCTCACTCCCACAAACACCACCACAACCCTTGTGGGAAACACCACCAATAGCTTAAGTCGACCTGAATTCCACTGGTCTAACAACAGCCTTCGCATCTGCCACTCCACACAAACACCCCCTCCTGCCTATGAAACCATCATAAAAGCTTTCCCAGACTCCTGAGGAAGGTCCTTGCTGCAAACGCACATGTATATTTTAAGAGGAACCTCAATCATCTCAACAATTTTCTATGCGTGATGAAGATCTCTGAGAATTCTCCTGCTTATGTTGCGGAGGGGACATACCTTGCCAAGAGGCAGGTAGCAGTGGTTTCTTAAAACACAATATCCCACTGTCCAAGGAATCACTTGTCTATGCACTGCTGGCTCTAATTTACTGCTCTGCCATACGCTTCCATATTTATAGTGTGGTATCTTTATTTGTAGCCACTCTATCTTTAGAGGAAAGAAAATGTTGCCACATAAAAACCAGATCATTTCTTGAAGAAAGAAATCATGTTAGGAATTACTGATACACACACTTCTGCAAATTTCACAGTTCTGTTTCTTTTTTTTTCTTTAAAAACAAACAAAAAAAAAGAAGTTCTGGTTTTATGCATTTTTCCAAGGATGTTAAATTTTGAGACAACATGTCCCATTACCCAACTTCTTCCTATAACCACAGAACAGCTTCTGTCTGAGGAACCTTAGACACAAACCTTGTAGGATATTTAACGACACAGTCCTGGCTGTGGTCATAGGCATCCTGTTCTGCTGATTGTAGAGGATCTTAAAAGACTCTGTGTTAGGGCTGCTTGTATAAAATTCCTCACAGTGTGGAAAAAATGTTGAAGTATACGAAGCTTCATGCAGAGAGAAGTTTCGAACAACGCACTAAATGCATGGTAACAATTATAAAGAATTTTCTGTCTGTAGCTGGCGGAACAGGTAGTGATATTTCAATACCCAGTAAGGGTTGTATGGGAGCAGAATTCCTCATGTTTCATTTTTCTAGCTCTGGTTATCAAGATAAGCAGCATGAATGACAACTATTTTTTTAATTAAGTTTCCTGCTTTGCTACGGGATTACTCATATCCTTATTTCAAATTGTATTTCTCAAATTCTACCAACGTATAATTTTCCTGGCAAATTATTCACTGAAATCTTGTCTTTCACTAAAGCAAGATTTTAGACATCTATGGCTGAATACTGGGATTGTACAATTAGATGGAATATGAACATAAAGATGGAATATTTAGTTGAGGTTAACATACATTCTTAACTGTTATACATTTATCGTGTCAAGCTAACCCCTGGCTCAGTAGATAGTAATTGCACTGATGTGAGAGAAGTCCAGGATTCGGAAATATCACAGATAAATGGGGCTTGGTTTAAGTCTTATTGTATCAGTTTCCTGTTAAATATTTCATGTTCAAATAAAGGGTAAAGAATTTCCACAAGTAGAGGAGCTCACTTACAAATAAGCCTGTTGTTCCTAAAAGGGCTGGGCAACTACCAGCCACAGGACTCCTGATCCTGTGCTTTTGTAGAGAGAATAAGTCCTCATCTGTCTTCTGGGAGGGACAAAGATTCATCAGCTTTTGAGAACGGGCAAAATGCTTAACACCTTATTTTCCAGGCTTTTGGAGACTGGCAGCATGCATCTCTTTGCCAAGCACTGCATCCCTCAGGACGCACTGGTATTGATCTCTGAACTACAATCTTCCAGCCCAACATCACGCCATTTGCAAATATTACCACAAACATAGAGCTTACAAGCGTTACTTGCTGTAAACCACAAGTATTCCTTATTCTAAAGGCAAATTATTTTGCATGTATTTACTGACTGGCGTTCATTTTTTTTATTTTTTGTGTGCAACATTTTCCCTTCTAGAGGGATATATGTCCTTGCTAGAAGAACAACAATTTACAGAGTTTACAGATGTTTCACTGCAGACACTATGGGTTCTAGTACACCGAGGTCTTGCTGATAAGACTGCAAAACTGCATTTGGATGGTCATGGGCTATGGACTTAAAACAATAGTCCTCTGGAGAAAGTAAGTTGTTGTATTTCATTCATTAATAATATTTTTTTCATTTAGTCTTATTGAGTCTGGTGAATTCTGCATGAACAAGTGCATTCACAGTGTCCTAGCTCTAGAATAGGTGATGCCACCTATTCTAACATGCCTATGAAAAGCAGAATCCAAGCCTGCTCCCTTTGCTTATTGAGTTTGGTGGTCTATTTGAAGACACAACTTGGCCTACAGTGTGTACCTAGCTGTCCGAAACGGCTTGCTCCTTGAGATGGAAATCATTTTAGATGAGTAAATTTTTACTCCTGGATTGTAAATGCACATTACTATTACCTTACAGCAGAACTTTCCACAGCGTATTATTACTTGTATTACACTATATTTAGTAAACAATGTAGAAAGGGAAGCTAAAATGTCCTGTATTATTTTCCTCCTGAAATTTGCACCAGATATCAAAACATTTTTTTATGTCGCCTGGATTAGGGAGATTAAAAACACGTATTATTTGGTGCATAACCAGTATGGATGTCAGATACCTAAGTATTGGTTTAAACAATGTCTGAAATTAATGTTTTGCAAGCACTCTGGAAGCTTCAGAATGTGAAATAAAGTTAGATGTTATAATCTCGAGCTCATGTATTTCCTTAAAGATATATGTGTTCATGTCTATAAAAGCTACTTTAAAGGGAAGTGTGTAATCTTTAATCATGCAAGCTAATATAGTTGGAAGTGTAAATGAGGGCTTGGTCCTTCCTCTGCTTCTATGGGGAGACACTCGAAAGTTGATGACATTATATGAAGTCAGCGTCAGAATTTGCCATATGAGAACACCTTCCAAGGATTACAAGTGAGAATGTCTCTCACAAATAACAGTGCTTATAGGTTTTTAAATTCACTGGTTTCCAAGTGGACTTCAATCCACAAAGTGTTTGACCAAATTTGCTTTAAGCAGATGGGCAATCACTGTAAGTTTCGTGCTTAAGTGGATTCGCACATTTTATTGCATTAGGAACAAAGCATATTGCACAGGATCAACCCCCAAGCTGAACTGCAGGATTCAGGAATCACTGAGTGTTTGATATGCAAAAGATTATACTTGCTTATTGTAATGGTCTTTTCTGGCCTTTTATTTCAATTTAAAATACTAGAGAAGAAGAGATTAACGAAAAAATATGTATTACTGCAAATTTCAAGATTCACAAGCAATGAATTAAGCTTCACAATAATTTTCCATATAAGACATTTTCACAGTGAGAGGCAGTGATTAAAGGGTGCTCCCAGAATTACACAAGGAGTGGTAGGCAGAGCTTTAATCAGCCTCCAGATATCCTGACACCTTGTCCTGAAGTGAGCAGAGCTACTTCTCCTCTTCATAAAGAGAACCATTATTCTATTATTGTCCATGTGCACTAAACCTATTGCTCCAGTTTTGGTTTCACATAGAAGACAAAACTTGACAGCTCTCTGGGAATAGTTATGTTCCAGCGTATTTACAAAAGTAGCTTGTGCTATATTCCTTGGTATTTTCCTGCTGAAATACTGCTGATCACTTCTTCAGACAGCGACTTATTATCATACTGTAACACACTGAACATGGACTATCTTTGCCAAATCAAATTTTGAAAGTTCACTTGCAATTTACCATGAAGTTTTTGAGTCATCTCAACGTCCATTCTTAAGTATAAACTGAAAACTACATTTACTGGAAATATCCTCTCAGAGGTGAAATGACACATGCCAGATCCCTGACCTATAGGCACTTGATAAAATTAGGTGATGTCTATGATGCAGTACAGCTTCTGGAAAAAAAAAAAAAAGACAGAAAACACTAATGGGAAATTTACCTCCACCAAGTCCAGAGCAGATTAAAGACAGCAGCGTAGATATAACTTCACAAAGCAGAGAACAGAATTCTATAAATCAGCCTTAGAAAGTGTTTTAAAACTCAGGTAAAATACCTATATCTTCATTTGGGTCTCTTAATAAAACTGAGTTTTCAAAGGGGTTCAGTGTTTGGAGTTTCTGTATGACTTTGTGAGGAATTATTTATTTACTTTTTTGAATGCTGAAAAGGATGACAAGGTTCTATTTAATCTCTTTTTCAGTGCAATATTAATAGTGACTATAGTTGACTCGGTATTTTTCATCTGGCTGGGCTGGAGAGTTTTGAGAAAACTACTTCAGCAGTCAACAGGTGAGTTACTGCTGCCAGCAGCTCTTCTTGAAGAACACAGGGCAGCAAAGAGGAGACTTTTCTAGCTTGGTTTTCTGCCTCACACTCAGGATCTCTGGCCTTGCTGTGCTAGGTGGGGGCTGTGCGTTATTCAATGCTTTTGCCCCCAAACAGAAGTCTGGTTTGCATGTCTTGTTTCTGCTTTTAACTTCTACGGAAGCTTTTGGCTCCCATCAGATTTCTGATGACGCTGCTGCATGAGGGTGGCAGTGTCTGAGTGGCATGGACTGGATTGTGGAGCTATTTCAGTAATCGTGTTTCCTGTCTGCTTTCCTAGTGACATTCTGCATCAGAGACACGTTTTGTTCTATTTAGCAGCAGAATCAAGTGATTGTGTGCTGAGGGCTGTGAAAGAGCAGTTTCACTATTTTAGAGCAAGGAGCTCTTTTAAAAAAGAGTAGCTTAATCATGAAAGGGATTATGCAGAGTGATGGGACTGAGATAGCAGGAAATTGGATTTGCTGATTTAGGACATAACTGTCTGATGTGCCGATGACTAGGGACAGTATGGAAAGGCACTGGAATGCAAAATTATTCATATCTAGTTCAGGGTGGACCTGCATCAATATCGATCCACTTCATTTTATGGTAGCACATTGATGACTACACAGGAAAGGTGATGCTGCTCTCTTGTTCTAACTGGACAAGAGCAGAAATCACACCTGGCAGTAATTTGCATCCTTTGCACATGCTTGGAGAAGTTGCGGATGACTAGCTGTGCACTGAAACGGGATGAATCTTCAACCTCTAGACTGACCAGTCTACAGCTTGAGTTGAAGCACACTGGAGAGGCAAGGAGAAGGCCCATTCTCTGCCCTTGCTCTGTTCCTGTGCTGTATATCCTGGTGATCTTTTAAAGTTATTTTTGTAGGAGGAAAGAATTCCCTTTAAACCTTTTCTAGAGGGATTGTAGAAATATTTTTCTCATTTAGCGTCTTTTCTATTCAGTACTCGCTCTCTGTGGATAAGTATGATGATAAAAATATACAGGTCTTCATCTATCCAGTTCTTTTGTTGTTCTGCCAACTAACAGAGAAGATTACTTTGTTGTCCAGAGAATCACTTTAAGGAATTGATTGGGTTGCGTGTGATAAGCTCTCTAGCACTAGTTTGCCAGCATCAAAGCACTGATTTTTTTTTTTCTTTTTTTTTCTGTAATCCCTTGGGCAGATGTCATGGAAAGATATAGACACCTTTTTGTCAGTACTAAATGACAGACATCATTTAGTAAAACTTTGAATTGCCTTGCAAAATTCTTATAACTCTACAATGCACTAATTCATGATGCAGATATTTTTGAACATTTTGGGTAACACAAAATAGACTCCTGTAAAAATTCCTGCACACTCAAAAAACATATTTTTGTGTGCTTGTATATACACTAAATAAAATCTTTCAAAGCGTCTAAATGCTTCTAGGCATTGAATCACTTCTGAAAAGGAAACTGAACATTAAATATGTTCCCACATCATTTAACCATATTTGAAATATATTAGCTTAAAAAAAATCAAGCACTCTCCGAGACACCAACTTTAAGCATTTGCAGATTTTCATCTCTTCTACCAACTGAGGGAACCTGCTCTAGGCCAGAGATACCCCCAGTAAAACCAAAAATATTGAGGAGAGAAACAGGGACTGAGAAAGCTCAGTGTGGGTTAAAATGGGCTTCAACTAATCCATATAAGTTAGAGAATGGCAGATTTACCATGACTTTGCAAAGTAAGTGGAAGTGTGACTATGTTTAATGTCCTGATAGTGTTCCTGAAAGATGCCTGGAAGGGTTTCTCCTGATTCAGTCACCCCTAATCCATAACAAAGCATATGCATCTGCATGCCTTCTCACAGGCATTTTATGGGTACTGAAGGCTAGATGTCATCACATACATTTAAATGCATTTACTAGGTTCATAGAGGTATAAATGGATGTTCCTGCTTCTTTCAAGGCACCTGCAAGACATTGAATGGCCAGGTGATTCAAAAGCTGCTTCCAGTGTTGAGCATTACAAAGATTTAAAAACAAACCGAGAATGTTTCAGACATGTCTTGTTGAGCTTGACATTGTACTCAAAATCTGAGTCATCAGTGATCAAAAACTTTCAAGGCTAACTGTTCATTTATCAGTACAACAGAACGATGAATCAAAAGAAAGTAAGAAATACACTGTATTACGGATTGCTGTTCTGTAGGGATAGATTTGCAAATGGGGTGTGCTAGACACACAACTGAGGGCCTTGTTACACAAGCCCAACCCAGCAAAACAGATTGTTCACACTTAATTCTTAACCCTCCAAATGCTCTGACTGACCGCTGATGGTTTCATCTATATTGCTTTATTATTGACTGCAGTGAGATTACTCATATATTTAATAACTCTGCTGAATCAGAATATAATTCTGTAAATCACATCATTCTAGTGCCTAATTTAAGAGCATAACTTGTATCTGCCAAGTGATTTCTGTTTGTTGAAAGTTTATTCTCTGTGAAAACCGGTGACTACTCTGCTCATGTCACCTGTCCAGTCACTTTTTGAGTATGTAAAATGTTGTGTGAGAATGTAAGGGTGATCTTTATGTCCTTATGCAGACACATGAGGGGCTGACAATGGAGGTCATGGTGAATCAATGCTTGGCCATTCCTTTCTATTATTTGATGTGAGAGCAGGGTTAAGAACTCCTGAATCACAGCTTTGTTTGAATCTCAGCACTTCCCTTGTTCAATGGAGGTGGTTTTTTTGCAGAATATCACATCACCTCATCTCTCTGGATGATATAATAGAAGTTTTTCTATAGTCTCACTCTGCTAAAAATCACTTCTGGGCACCATTTGGGGGGACATTTTAGAGGTGAGTTTGGAAAGCAAAGCTCAGCAAAGACAGTTCTGGCATCAGATAGCCAGTCTCTCCTCTGGCTGTTGAGGCCAAAATTGCAGCAATCCTATTTGTAATCAAGACTGTCTGAAGACAAACTGTCCCCAGCAGGACAATTTCTTACAGACTTATAAAAAGATTGTGTCCAATCTCTGCTGCTTCTAGACAGCGTGAGGAATTGACATAATGCGTTATATACTGATAGATCCTGAGAGATCTTGCTTTGGGTTCAGGTTCATCCGGAGCTGTCTAGAGGACAAGGCAGAAGAGAGTCTGGAATTGTTTAAGTGACTCCTGCTTATGGTTTATTTTCAGATTCTTAAATTTGTATATGAGATGCATCGCTGAGTGACCTTGCAATCTTTTCACTATTGGGACACTTATTTGGGTATCTTTTACTGTGTGCACAAACTCTGCAAGCAGAATTGTATTCAACCTTAAGAGTACACAGTTATTTACTGGGTAGTGTACACAGTAGGTAGCTAGGACTAAAATACTTCTACACCAAACATTAATAAACTCTTCAGCTCCAAAGCTGAAAATCACTAAGTTTTTTCCTAGCCAGACAGTTGTCAGTCAAGTTGGGAGATGCAGCTCTTGTTGCTGCTTGGGAGACTGATACTTGACCTTGCTCAATGACAGACACCTGGACAACAAGTTGGGCTGAGGATGAGTTTTCTGAGCCATAAAACTCTGGACAGAGCATTGTGTGTAAGAGAACAGAGGCCAAGACAGGACTATGGATTCAGCTTCAGTTTATGCTGCCCATGCTCTCAAAAAGCGCAGCTATACTTTTCATCATATTTGTTACAAGATCTGAGAGAAGGGTAAACATCCTTGAGTCAACTGTTCTGTTGTCCCTTCACTCTGAAGGCCTTTGAACCCAGTGTTCAAAATGATAACACTCATTGAGTAATGCCAATAGACAAAGAGGTCCCCTTTTGATATGAACTTGTAATCACTCTGGAAAACTCCATGTGGAAATTTTCCCACCTGAGCTGATGCCGGTAGAAGCAACCAGAGACCATCTCTCAAAACAAGAGCAAGGAAGAATACCTGTGACAGATAAACTTTGCTGCCCTTTCCACACCCAGTGTTGTGTGACATAATTTTCTAATGTGACATTGTGTGATTCCACATCTATGGAATATTTTTCTATTAAACCAGAAAATGTGTCAGGTAAGACAAAAAATTATCTGTGATTTAGAGAGATGGAACTGTACTTAAAGCTTGTGCAAAATAATTATCTACTACTATGAAATTAAAAAAAAATGCTCTAGTTACATGCTGGAAGAGAGTTAGACAGTTATTTTTATTGTGCAGCTATTGATGTAACTGCATGACTGACCCAGAGTCACCAGGAGCAAGATTCACATCTAGATCAATGATTTACAAATTCGTGCTTTGTTACAATCAGAGTATGAAGTTTAGCAAATTTCAAGGTGCTATGGTTCATTGCTTATGTTCAATAGTTAGCAACGTTTTAATATTAACATTCAATAGAAATTAAAATACTGCATTAGTTGTTGTAGCACCTGTGCTGAATATTTTGTTTGTTTCTGCAGAAAGCACTTTCATTCAACTGTCAAATAAAAAAACCCAAACAAATTGCAGAATATAATTATACACATACATGATGAGAGCACATATGAAGGCTATCAAGGGTGTTGCTGTGCCTATTAATCTATTTTATCTTTGTGATGATCTTTGCCTCCCAAAATCCCTTAGAATTCTAATAGTATTGGATTTATGTATGTGTACTTAATAAAGTGGAATATATTGACTGTGGTGCTATGTTCACTGGGATGTTCTTACCTGTTTATGTAGGACAAAAAGGATAATGAGCCATTGATGTATTGGCCAAGAAGCGAATTAGACAAGATGTAGGAGTTCATTGCTTTTTCTGGTGACCTGTGGAGTTGAACTAAATGATAAACTAGGTTGTCCTCTTGTCCATGAACACTACAAATGTTCTTCCGTAACTAATATCAAAAACAGGTAAGTCCAAATTATATCATTTATTAGAGATGGTAAACGAACAGGTTGATACTTTCTTCTACATGGCTTCTTCATGAAAAGTAGATGTGAATATATATTTTCAGAGCCATAATAGTGTGCATTAGGCTTAGAGTAGTGCTAAGAGAAAGCACATTACACTATGCCCTTTATACACATGGACAGTTTTAGAAAACCTCTCTCAGCTCTTTTTCCATCAAGACAATAGTGGTAATTGCTTGAGACTGAAGCATTTTTAGCTTGTTTCTGCCATAGCTTTTAGATGGTTGCTTTTTTCAGCTTGGTAAATAAAGAACTTGTGATGATTAGGTCAGTTCAAGGGATAAAGTTATCTTGGCATAATTAGCATCTTAAGAAGTGCCTTCCAGCCCGACTGACGTGGGTTTTTCTAAATCCTGAGATGATACGTCTGCTCTCACAAGCTTCCAGACAGTGCAATAGTAGCAATGTTCACTGGGGAACACAAAAGAATGTGGCCACGTGCACAGTCTAAAACCAGGATCTTGTACTATACACAGGAAAAAGGATCTATGCAAAACTGGAGAAATATCCCAGTCCTTTCAGCACAGACATTATTGTATACAGCCCATGAAAGGTTCCAATCATACAGTTACAAACATATAAATGGACTAAATTCTCTGATGCTTCATGGGGTTTGTTTTGCAGTCAGTATGGGGTAGGTAGGAAGGCAACAGGATTTTTAACAGCTTGGCTGCATCTGAAGAAGTGCTTCTAGTCATTAGCATCATTAGTTTCTTGGATTCCCTGAGCTTCTGATGAACTTGCAGCCAAATTCCACGAGGTGATTGTCAACAGTGAATCAGAGTAAGATAAGGTGCCCCAGGCATGTTTGCTCTCCGGCTTTCCTTCTAAATTTTGAGCTCCACTGTGGCACTGTTGAACGGTTTTTACTTTGAACAGGTAATCTGAAGGGATTCTGGAGGTTATTTCCATTTTGAACTCCTTTTGTACAGTTAGAGGCAAAAGGACATCCATAAGGTATCATATCAAGGTGACAGGCCTGAAAACATGGGGAAAATGTAGGGACGCAGGTTTGAAAGATCATTCTTAATATCTGTTTAGATAATTAGACATTAGTTTAGAGAAACTTACATATGTTGGAATATCAGGAAAAATAAAGTGATTTTTCAAAGGTTTACCACAGAAAATCCAGTTTGGTATAGACAAGTCGATTTATGTAGAAAACCTCAAAACTCTGTGAAGCAAAGAGCTGGCTGGAAATGTGTGGGAAGCTGAGTCTAAATGCTGTGGCATCTTAAAGACACACATTCTTGACATATACGGAGGATTTTTTAGATATGCAGAGAAGAGGAATGGGCTGGGGGAGATGAAGGAGGAGGAATGCATTTCTGGTGATGAAAGTATCATCTGATCCTTTGCTGGAGGCTGAAGAGTATAACAGTGCTGGTAGGAATAGGACATATTTCAGATAGCTTGTTAAAAACAAAGAGTATGCAACATAACCAAACCAGAAACTACTCTGCCTCCTGACAAGCTTTGTATTATCATGTGATTTTCTGGGATTTAAGGTGATTTAAATTATTTAAACAAGTTACGTGAAGCATTAAAAGGAGATTGCTTTGAAAGAAAAACAGAAATATTAAAGCTGCTGTTAAAGCTTGTGTAGTCACAGATCTTCCTGGGGAATGAATGCAGAATACGTGTCTGATAGGGAGATGGGGATGGCAAAAACTTCACGTCAACGCTGAAGAATGAGAAGGAATTTGGACTGACACTTCTAGGACAGCTGCATACCATGAACTAGATGGACATGAAGCAGTAGTTCAAGTACATACGAAACAGCATAAACACCTGGAGAACAAAATGTCTATCCCAAACTGCTTTGAAGTCTTTGAGAGAAGCTGAGATTGCACTTTGGGGTGAGGGAGCAGGGGGTATGAAAACATAGAACTAAACTAGAAGCAATAAGAGTTTTCCTAGATGGCATAATAGACTGGGGGAAAATACCCTTGGGAGTACCCCTGGAGTCAGCAGCTCTCCTGCATGCCTTTTGCTCATGATGGTGTCCACTGGAAAGTTTTAATCAAGCATGTCTGTGTTAATGACATGTCAGGACATACTAATGCAAGAGGTGGAAGCGTGGTTGGGAGTCATGGGCATAATCCAAATGTTCTGGTGATTTTGAAAACTTATTTTGAAAATTGTCAACCCAAACAGAGTCATAACCCAAAGGTACCACCTGGAACAGGACGGACTTGTGCAAGTGTTGTACATAGTAGGCATGTCTATTAATATAATTTAGTTGTTGCAATTTATTCCAGTTAATGGCTCTGGTCTGAGGATTCACACTTGTGACCTGAAAGCAGGCCTCAAGAAGGGTGAAAGAGGAAATGAAGGCTCCCCTGTTCCACCTGCGCTACCCCCTCACAGCCTGGGAACCAAGGAGACAAGCACTCTTCTGCCAAATGTTTCTGGCGCAAGAGGCAAGTCACGAGTTTTCAATTGCAAAATATTTGTCTGTGTTTTATTCTGTTCACCATCGTATTTCTGAGTGTACAGAACTGACTCAGGCTAAAGGTATGATGGAATGGTGACTGTGCTTTTGAAATAAAACTTACCTAAAAGAGTGAACTGATGGTTTTCTCCTTATTTCTCCTAAGAAGCATTCAGAGAGAGCTGCAAAGAAAGTGAAGCTGGGACAAGTTTCCCCAAGTCACCCCATCCATTTTTTCCAACCAGGTGATACTGAGGAATAAGAATGTTTATGGGAGAGTGGGACCCAGCAATGCAACAGGGTGCTGAGAGCAGAAACTGGACATTATGCTAATCATGCCATTAAAAGGATTAGAGATGGGCAGGTTAGTTTATCACTTTTATTTTATTTTTTACTCTTCATATACAGTTTCTTGACATTTCTTCTGCTACCTCTTTTGTGGAAGTTGGAAAAGCTGTTGTGCTCGCTGCTGAATGGTAGTGCTCCATCAGTCTGCTCTGTAAGCTCTAAAAACTCACAGATCAATGTGATACGGCTATGAGATCAAACGTAGAGTTTCTGGACTCATCTACAGGAGCATGAGCTGTAATACACAAGGGAGATTCTGCACACCAAATGATTCGTGAGGCAGAGCTCATGAGTCAGTAAAAGTTTCCTTTTCTGATACAATACGCAAGTCCTAAAACAACTCTTAAATTATTTTTCTTTTTTTTTTTCCAAAGTAAAATTTTATTTCTATTGCTGATGTAATTTCTCTTTTCAAAATACAATTTCAAAATACATGATAAATCCTGTAAATGCTAAGCAGGTCCTCCATGGAACTAAACAGATTTCTCTCATCTAAGGATTTGTCTCTAAGAGGTTTTTTAGCCCATCAATTTCAGCACAGTTTTACATGCTAAAAATAGTAATCAAATCTAACTAACAAACCTTGATTTATGTATACATCACACAAGTATGTACACAAATGGTGAGATAAAGTTTCAGACAAGCTTCTGCTCTTTGCTCAATATTGTCTAATTGGTTTTTCATCATTCCCAAATATTGCCATTTTGTGATTACAACCCTTTTTTTTTGTTTAGTGGAACATTAAAGAAAACAAAGCAAGAGTGAACAGTAACCAAAAGATATTTGATAACATATGGACCAAAGATAAAAGGTTCAGTAAATGTGGAGCTGCTATTCATCAGGATTCTTGCAACAGCCACTGCAAAATACTTGACTTCCCAAGAGTTGCCTGTGTCTAATTATTATCCTGGGGAAGCTCCCAAGCACTGTTTTTTTCCAAGTGACACTTTTCTGAAAGCACAGAGTTTCTGTCAATAGGAGACCGTAGGTGTTACCATCCAGAAAGGGTCCATTTGCCTAGATCTTAGAGGACTCACTCAGGACTCCTACAGAAAAGGGGCTTTTCTCTATCTGTCTCTTTATACAGAATTATATTCTTATTAATGACTTGCTCTTATCAAAACATCTCCAAATGATGTGGAAATAATACTGTATGTAAGTTTCAGGAAAAAAAAAAGTTGGAAAAGGTAGAATTTGGATTGCCACCACAAACCCTTCTCAGTCATCCCAAAACAACCTCCCTCCATGAAAATCCTCTTAAGAAATGAAAGGACTGAGGAGAAAAAGTGAGATAGCATCTCTTCTTCAGTTTATCTTGACTCAAGAGGAGGAGATGATGGGCGCAGCAGGGCGTTGAAGGGAAATGCAGACAATTATTAGTGCAATTGAAAAGTGCTTGGGACATCTGGGGTCAATTCAAAGCTCCACTGGAGATTCTTTGGGTGAACAAGAGGAATCTACTTGATCTCCCTATGACTCAGTTTCTTGTCTATAGAATAGGGAAAATAGATTGTACTGTAAGACTAGATGCACTAAAGATTGCTCAGATCATTAAAGGGGCTGTCGAGAGGGGTTTTTTTTCAGTAATACTGCCACCCCTAGAGAGGTTCTGAGGTTATTTTAGCCAGCGCTACAGCATGTTACTCCCTTGTCCAATCTAGCATACCACCTGTGAAAAGGGGAACAATGTTACAGCAAACCAGATTTACCAGGTATGGTAAATAAGTGGGTATGGTGTGGTAGGGTATGGTAAAAAAATACTGACTTACCAGTGATTCTCAGTTTTTCTGGGGCAGTGCAGTCTCTATACATTTCCTCACAACATGCAGCCACCCATACAGCACATACGTAGCGACTGACAACGGGCTTGTTTTTCACATATCCCTTACGTTTAGCCGGCTGCTCCCCTCCTCCTTCCCAGGGACTGCAGCCCGCAGGACGCCTGCGAGACCCCCCTCTTCATGCTGCCCTAGCCCGGGCATGCTGAAAGGAAACTTCTCCTTTCTGCTCCGGTTCCTGCTGACGGCTGCGTCTGGGCTTTACCCGCAGCAGCGCCCTGGGCGGGAGCGGGGCTGAGGAGGGGGACTGAGGAGCGGGGCTGGGGACCGGGGCTGAGGAGGGGGATTGAGGAGCGGGGCTGGGGAGCGGGGCTGAGGAGCGGTGTCGAGCAGCGGGACGCAGGAGCGGGGCTGAGTAGCGGGGGCGCGGGCAGCCGCGGTGCTCCGGCCCCCTCCCCCGAGCCTGGCGCGGCGCTTGCCGCGGGGTGCCTGCACCCTCCGGCCCGAGAGCCGCCTTTCCCCCCCGGCGCGCCGCTCCACGACAGGAGGCTGGGCACCCTCAGCCTTCACAGCGCCCCAGCGACGCGTCTTTACGCCACCCAGGAGCTGGGTTTCTCCTCCTCTCTCTTCTTTCAAGCACTTGGGTGAAGTCCATTGAACTTTCCCAGATCGTGCATAGAGCACAACGCCTATAAGTCCTAGCTGGGATATTTCTGAAGGGTGAGGGGAATGAGGTGCCATTGATGCCCATCTCGCCATTCCAGAGCAGAATTGCTTCTTCGACCTCTAGTTATGTAGTAACAAGGGGAAAATTTCCTGAAATTAGACTACTGCAGGAACTCTGGTTTTAGTCACAGCTGTCATCCGAGAAACAAATTTCCAGGCATTTTAAATCTAATTCACTTAATTTTTATGTAACTGAATTAGAAAATATGATTAAGCATCGCAGAATCTTCGGCGTTGAGCCTGCCTAACCTTTAGTGAAACATGAAACAGAGAAACTTATTAGAAGTAAGAAGAAATGGTGAAATCGTCTGTATGGATTTAGTACAATCGTTATTTACTCAGTAGGAGGATTAGAGGCATAAAACAGCCCAAGAGGGGGGAAAAAAAAAAAAAGAGGATAATGACCTTTTCAGCTGAAATTCTTGCCGCGATTCTTTAGCAACTATTTCAGGGCAGGCACTCAAAGACACTGCAACACTGAACAGGTGCTTGCAGGAACAGCCCTGCCCTGCCGGCCCGCCCGCGGGTCCCACGCCCACTTTCCCCGTGTTTCTTTCCCTGCTGCCCACAGATCTCTCTGAGGCAGGGAAAACTCGAAGAAGAAAATCGAAAGCTTGGAACTACCTGATTGTCCCTTGCTGTGTCAGTGACTCCAGCCCCGAGGTTTGGGAGGAGGAGGAAGGCAGGAAGAGCTGACCCCCTTCCCGCGCACGGAGGTTTAACATGCGCTCCAGTCGCGCTCCTTGCACGCCAGCGGAGCGGGTGCCGGCGCTGCGATCAGCGGAGCAACGGTTACAAGCACCATAGGTGCTTGGATGCGCCAAGCGGTGCATGGATGTGGGGGCTGCTCCGCTTCCCACGAACACACACAGTTTAAACGAAAAAGCAAAGACTGGTAAACACCCCGCCGCCTGCTAAAATCAAGCTGAAGCCCGCAGAAAGATTTTATTTCTAATACCAAGTCCCTGCAGAGCAGCCCCTGTGCGAGCGGCGGCCCATCCGACGGCGCGCCCCGGGCGGGGATCCCCGGCAGGGACTGGCATGTGCCAGGGACAGAGAGGGACCGGCTCACCCTGAAAACACCGGCGAAGAGCTAGGGAGAGGACCGGGAGGGACGGCGGGGTCGAGGAGGGGGCTCCGCAGGGAAGCACTCGGGGCAGGAGCGAAGGGCCCCGGAGGGTGCAGCCACCTCCCCTCCCGGCTGCCCCGGGTGCGGGCAGGGGGGCGCGGTGCGGCGTGCCCCCCGCAGCCCCCGCCAGCCTCCTGCTCTGCGAGGCCGAATCACGCTGCCGACGGGGCCCTGCTCCCCGCAAAACTAACTCATTAATATAAATCAAATAATGGCGGGCGGGGGAGGAGGGGAGAGGTACGGTGCGCGGCTGCTCATCAATTAAATATAAGTCTCTCACTGTCCTGAACAAAGCGACCGTGCCCTTGGGAAGGGTGACGTCTCCCCAGTAACGTGATTCGGAAGCAGAAACGTGTAAACGCTATAAAACGCGGCGGCGCGGCGGGCAGCTCAGAGCGTGCGGCGGGACGGAGCTCTCCTCTTCTTCCTCGTCCTCATCCTCCGCCGCCGCCTCCCCGGCAGCCGCGCAGCCCAGCAGCCGCGCAGCGGGGCAGGGCGCAGGGCCCCAGCAGCGCAGCGCTCCACTCCGCGCCCGCCCAGCCAGCCCCACCGACGGACTCGCGGCTCCGTGAGTAACTTTCCCTCCGCCGCAGCGGCAACTTCCCAGCGGATGAGGAGGGTGTCCCCGTCCCCCGCCTCCCCTTCTCCCCGACCGCAGGGAAGGTGCCCCGGCCGTCGGTTCGCGGAGAGCGGGTCTGGCCGCCCAGGGCAGCCAGGGAGAGACCTTTCTTTTTTACCACTTTAAAAGGACATGTATTTTTTAAGGTCGCTAAATCCCGGGTGCTGCTGCCCCCCGCACCGGGCCAGGGGTAGCCTTCTGGGGGTGCCAGATCTCCCTGCCCGCCGGCAGCTCCTCCGCCACGGCGACCTCGCTGCCGGCGGCGTCTCTCGGGGCCGGTTGCTCCGCAGCCGGAGGCGAGGCCCCGCTGCCCCCGCGGGACAGGGCGGGCCGGTGCGGGCGGCTCGGTGGGTGACGGCTGCGCTCTTCCCTCCGCAGGTGGCGGCCATGGAGCACCGCGGCGCCTCCCCGCTCCTCCTCGCCCTCGCCCTCCTCAGCGCCCTCTGCTGGCGGGCGCGGGCGCTGCCCCCCCGGGGGGCCGCCTTCCCCGCCGTACCGCGGTAAGGGCCGCGCTCCGCGCCGCTCCGCTCCCCGCTCCGCGCCCCTGCCCGCCGTGGATGGGGGTAGAGGGGGCTCTGAGAAGCGCCGGTCTTCCGCTGTGCTTTTCCTGCAAGCACGCGGTGCGGCGCTCCGTGCCGGGGTGCTCACTCGGGAGCTGGCGGTGCGCATCTCCGCGCTGAGACTTCGCTCAAGCGTGCGGGGCCCATCCCAGTCGGTGCCCGCCGAACCTGCCCTTGAAAAGCCCCCCGAGACACACATGCACCCTCCCAGGCACCAGCAGCAATGCTACCCCAGGAGCCGGGTAGCGGTGACCACCGTATATGTAGACAGCGTAGAGGATATGTGTTAAAACGTGCTCGGGGTCATGGTGCACGTCCAGCAAAACAGTCTCAGCTTTTCTTAAGGGAAAGCTCCTCGATCTCCGAAGTTCAGCTAGGTGGATATGTATTTTAAAAAGCAGAGATACAGACAGGCAAAATCGAACGTATTAAAAGTTCCTGTGTCATGAATGAGGGGAATTGACACATACGGACTGATGTGTAGTTTTGTACTGCTGCGTGCTTTGAACTGTTGAAGTTGTTTTTAGCTGTCTAACTAAAGTAAATCAGATGGCAGAAAGGTACGTTTTACATTTAGGTAAAAGGAATGCAAAGTGTAAAAAGACCAAAGGAAAACAGTACAGCATAGTGACTGATTTTCAAAAGGTGTGACTTGAGTTGGTTTATTTTACACAACTTTACTTTTTTTTACTAGACAGAAATCTTAACATGCCTCAGATATATAAGTGGAGTAATAGCTATGACTGTAAAATTACAAGGACAACAGACTATACTAGTTTTAGTATGTAATTTTTGCACATCATCACACACAGGGGTTTACTATAGCGATGGTAGCCTCTTGTCTGCCAGAGAACATGAGAGCAACTAAAAGAAATGCCTGATGCCAAACTACCGCCATGCAGTCAGATTGCCCTTGATAAAATATGACACATCATAAGAAAGAGCAGTTTACGAAACTGTGAAGTAGCTGTAAATTGGTTTATACAGAGCAATTGCCGTGATTTTAGAAGATTAAATGTGAACCTTTTTTAACTTGCAACCACCAAATTAATTAAAACATAAGAGAATAAAGTCACGTAGAGATACATGACTGCACTTCATACTTAGTTTGAAGTTCTTCAGGGTGTGTTTACTTTCTTTAGAGAAGGCCTAAGAACTGTTTCATACTGCATTTTAATGTACATTTTAAGTCTTAATTGGAAGGTAAGTGCTTCACAGGAACTGTTTTCACTTTGCATGGGTGGAGGCTGGTAATTCCACCCATCGTTTATATAACATATAGTTGTTGTGAAAAGCTTCATGGTTATCACTTGAGCTGTAATTGCCATACATTATGCACTGTTCACTGGAGTAAATTGTGTGCAATGACAACATATATCTAGAAAATATGCATTAGAGAGAAGGATCTGTTATGTCGATTGCTCTTATCCCTGAGCACGGATTATACCTGAAAGTGATTTTTGTTTTATCCAGTCTACTTTAAAATGCCTTACGGATTAAAGTAGGTAAATGTGCATTTTGACACAAGCCAGAATGTAAGCTGCAGTGAAGTGTTGTGTGTCCTCAGCTTTCTGTACTTCTCATGGTTTTCTTCAACAGATTGGGAAACAGAATGCCATTTGATGGAGCCAGTGAACCTGACCATGCCTATGGGTCATTAAAGTCTGAATCAGAAATTTTGCAGAACACACTACCTGAAAATGAGAAATTCTATTTTGATCTGTCCAGAATTATTGATAGGTGAGTTTCTTTTTTATCATAAATACAAATGATGACGCACTACTTGAATTATGCCAAAAGATCGGTCACATTTTCAAACTGAGAAATAGGAAAGGAAGAATCAATTACAGAGAAAAAACACATGGCCTCTGGTTGAATATTGGTAGCAGTAGGAATGTGTGCAGAAATATTGATTGCGTTGCCATTCTGGCATGATGAGTTCATTCACTTCTCAGGAAGGGCTAAAAAGTATAATGTGAAAATCTGGAAGCTGTTTTATGAAATTAGCTTAATTTAATATGTACAATAGATAACTTAAGGAAAGCAGTATATTTACAAAATGAACGTTATCAAAATGATATCAACCCAGGTTGTATTGTAGAGTTTATTTATTGTCCATTTCAGAAATGCAAGGCATGCTGATGGAATTTTCACCAGTGTCTACAGCCATCTTTTGGCTAAACTTGCTGTGAAGAGATATCTGCATTCGCTTATTAGAAAACGAGTTAGGTGAGGTGACACTTACATTAGGTAGATTTTTTTCCTAGCTGGCTTCATTGGCAATTTTTTACTCTTCTGTACCTAAGTTCTCATTTTTTGCAATTTAGAGATAATGAATGAGAAACTGATGTAATAATGGGGGAGCTGAAAATCCTATATAACAACTTAGTGGTATTTGTTACTAAATGAATATGTTACTATTTATTCATGATACAGCTGTGAGGGGTAGAGCAACAGACACTGCACACAGCACTGATAATAAATACTAGCAATATTATGATGATTATCACACCAATTTGCTAATTTTTTTGTCTGATAGTGTTTTTGCTAGCTTTGGCAGATGAATGGCAAAAGTGAATACAAACTGATTGATGACTCAGTACCTATGTAACAACAGGGGGTTGCTCAATGAAATTAAGAAACGATTAGTTTACAGTGAAACAAAAAGGAATGATATTTTTTCCTACTGTAGAACATATTGCCAGAGCAATATGTTTGGGAGATCTGCCTTATAGAAAGATTCAAAAAAGAATGAGACAAATCCATAGACAAGAGATCTGGATGCAACTTCCAGATCAGGACATTCATAAACTAATGGTCGTAGGATGCTGGGAAGGATCACTGTATACTTCCCTTTTTTTCATATCCCTAAGCAGCAGCTACTGGACACTCTTGGGAACAGAATAGTAGAATACTTCGGTCTGACCCAGTATGACAGTTCCTATGAATGCTCAAAAGCTGAGTGAAAATTAGGTCCCACATTTATGTCAATGCTGCCTTTGTTTCATAACATATAGTGCCTGTTTCTCATACGCTATAAACAGATCATTTAAAGCAGAACACCCCGAGACTTCCCAAGATCATACATGAAAAATAGGCCTCCCAATTTGGATACCTCCTTAAAACAAGTATTTGTAGCTATGTATGTGATTCTAAACTATTACTTTCCTCAGAGACAGGCTCCATCCTCGCTGAGTTAAATGTGAAGAGTGACCAGGTCCTTTAAGAGCTTACTGTGACTTAAACCAGTCTGCACCTAGGCATTGTATTAAAATATATTTATGCAGATGTTAGAAACCAGAATAAAGTGAGTTTATGAAAAAAGAGTAACCTGGACTATGAGAACAGACAGGAGCGAGTCAGGAAATTCAGTCAGCCATTTGATCCTGCAGAATTCCTGGGACAGGGACTCTAGAAGTCATTGAGTATGGATCCTAACTGCATGGGCCATGGCAAAGTTGAGCAGGAGAAATAAATCCGTGAAAGGTGTGCTCAAAAAGACTGAATACTTAGAATTTAATCCTTATTATTAAAATACGTAGTAAGCAGTAGAAGCAATGGCTGCTTTTCAACAGAAGAAATGTCACAGCTGGAAATGAAAGCTGAAATGAAAATTTGATTTTATTTAGCTAATCAACATGAGAAAGTTTGTTTCACTGATTTAATGATATCTTCTTTAAAACTAATATAGTCCACTGATTTTTTTCTTTGTAATTGTTGTATCACCAGCTCCCAGGACAGTCCTGTCAAACGCCACTCTGATGCTGTCTTCACTGACAACTATAGCCGCTTTCGAAAGCAAATGGCTGTGAAGAAATACTTAAACTCAGTTTTAACTGGAAAAAGAAGGTACTACAAGAAAGCAAATATATATTTTTTCCATACTTGTATAGTACTAACACAGAAAAGATTTATAGCATGTATGTAGAGGGGACAAACAAAAGGCAATGAACATTAATGACTTTATAATGTAGTTTATAACATCGTTTTCAGATACAGATAGCGTTTTCTTCCAGACGTGAACAGACACTACAATCGAATTAGAATAAAAGAATAAAGAGGAGACAGCATCTGGCAATTTTAAAAAGCTTCTCACAGATTCTTAAAACAGTTTTATTTCTTAAAAAAGCCTTTTAAAGAAAAAATCCACAGAGATATAGAACATGAACAACAATTTTATAAAGAAAATGCACTATTTGTTGAAAATTTGCCTTTAAGTAAGCACGTTAAATGAAAACTTAGAAGTCCCAGAAAGACCTAATCAGTGTAGGTGAGAAGTGCCAGCATATGTTTTTGAAGAGTTTATATTCTGTTTGCATATTCACTCATTTAGACAACTGCTTTTAAATATCATGTTTCTTCACCTGTTAAACATGCTATTTCACGTGATTTATAACACTTTCATATAAGTGTAACAAAATGTGCAATAGCTACAGTTAGAAGAAGGCGTTGCTTGCTTGTTTGCTTTTTCTTCTGAGGGCAATAAAACTTGTTTCTGATCGCAACAGCCAGGAAGAGCTAAACCCCGCCAAACTTCCAGATGAAGCAGAACTTCTTGAACCTTCCTTTTCAGAAAACTATGATTCTGTAGATGAGCTGCTGAGCCACCTCCCACTGGTATGCCCAGATTTTCTTTCCTCTTGCTGTGTGTTAGTTGACTTGACCATAAAATGAGATTAATCATACATGAAGCGTGGCCTATCAGAAAAGCAGAATCATCCAGGAAAGAGCTATGTTTCATGAAACACTGCATGTTTCTATAGGGATTGTGTCTGAATATAATAGTCATTTTAATAACAATAAGTTATCCCATGATTGCTGTTAATGAAAATTCCTAATTAAATGGCACTGTTAATAATGTACCTAACTCACTTGGGTGTTTCAGCTTGTGTGCACTGCAGCATAAAACCAGAATTGACTCATTTTTAATTACAAAGATTATTATTTCTTGAGAGAACAACCTCCAGGATATTTCTTTTAATTTCTTTTAATTAAAAAAAACCCTGCACATTTTGTTTACCATGTATTTCATTAGAAGGGAGTTACCCCTAGAACTAACAGGATCAGCTACATGAACCCTAAGCATTAAGAAAGCACTTGACTCCCATCTAAGGTGTGCTGCAGAGGGATCGTCTGACATGCAAATATTGCAGTTACTGTTTTCCGTTTAGCTATTACTATTTTTCTAAAATCATTCACAACTAATGTTTCTTTGGTTTACTGAAATGTAAATTCTTCTACATCACAGCACTTGCAGGGGCATTTAATTGAAAGGGTAACGGAGAAGTGAATTGGGTTGGCATTCTCGAAAGTGTATCATGAAATTCATGATAGGATGGTGTTTGGCATTCAGCTGTGTCTGAACTACAAGTGAGAAAAAGGGCTGCTCTTGAAGATAACATTTTTTTGGGAGGAGGGAAGGAGAAAAGATATTTCTCCAAAATGTTGTTTCCTTTTAAGACTGAAAGAAAATGTTCTTTTCCTTTCCACAAATGTAGTAGTTCCTCTAAAGTTCCCAAAGATTAGCAAGAACATAAACTGCTCGTGCATCAAGTAACAAAACAATTTCTAGGGGATGGGATTTGGGAAAGTAGTGTTCTTTCTAGAGAAGATTATCTCAAAAATTCTCCTGCATTTTGCACCTTCTAAAACTTCCAGCATTGACTGAGAGAGAGTAGTGATGCAGCAGGTCGTGGGTGCCTTCCTGGAAATATTTTCAGTCCTTTCATTTTTTTATGGACTGTACAGATGATGCAGATCTCCCTATAAGTGAATAGCTTACTCAGCATTGGCTGTTACTGGTCATTTTATTGCAGTGCCCAGTTGCTGATGGAGTGTGTATCAAGCAACCTGAATTCGTGTATCCGTTTCAAGGATACAGTTGTTTTCAAAGTGAGCTGTTCTGCACTTTAGGCCAATGTGCAGTAATGCTTTTGCCTAATCCTTCAACCTTTCTTCCTCATCCTACCGCCTTGTCTGCTGTCTGTAATGCCCACAAAGCTCCTGCGAATAGCTCCATCTCATGCTTGTCAGCCCCAAGTGCAGCAATTGTTTTATATCAAGTGTTATTTCTTATCTGCTGTCTGCTTTCATACACTTCATGATGCAACTGCTTACGAAAATGACTTTTAAAACATATTTCTCCTTTGCTTTTCAGGATCTCTGAAGGACACGCGGTAAAGTCTATGACAAGAACAAGTTATTTTTGAGTTCCACATAGTATTTCAAAGAGATGACTTTAGTCATCAAACCAGAACAAATATGTTGTGAAGTGAAAGTTGTGATATATTTGTTTCTTAAGTAATAAAAGTTGATATTTACATTGTAAATACTACTCCAGAGTTCTCTACTGAAAGCTGTACATATAGATGCCAGTTTAACTCCTGAGAAGTCTGTGAGTCCATATGCTGTAAATCCTTTACTTCAATAAATTCATTTGAAAATGAGTGTGCAGCTGAAAAAAGCCCATCATTACTAATTAATTGGCTTATTTTAGGTGTGGTACAATTTCAGATAAGCCTGTATGATAATATGGATACATTTCCAGATAGCTTCACAAACAAGTGTAAAAATGTGAGAAGAATGTGTGAAACGTGTAAAACTGCATTATAAAGATCTCTGAAGGTTACTGCCAAGCAAAAGGGAATGCTTTTCTAGCAGCTTACCAAGCAACTAGAGAAAATGAAAAAGCATTAAATATTATTTGACCTCTGACAACATCTTTCCTCCTTGTTTACATTTTAATATTTCACAATATACAAATCATATTAAGACCAGAAACGTATCCTTTATTTTCAGTTGTGTTTTGGATGCTTTGGAGCTGTCAAATCACATAAAGAAGAATGCTATCCCTTGATTTGTTTGATGCCTAAAGTCACCGGTTATTCTACTTTTAATTGTTTGTAGCTTTGATGATGAAACTATTCCTTATATATAAAATAGATATGAATACACTTTACTATTTTTTCAGAACAAATGTAATTTACAGAATATGCAGACAATAAATCATTTTATTATCACAGCAAACTACTACTGGTTTGAATCAGTGCTACAAGTACCTGGAACAGCAGAGGTCCCAGTAAGTTCTGTCTCTACTATAGTCATACAGGAACGTACTATTTTTTAACTGAGGTATACTATGTTGTATTAGATGAGGAAGTAAGCCTCCAGTCCATATTTCTTTAGCTTTATATTATTATAGCTTAGTATGGAACTGGAAATTTGCAGCTGATTCACTGTTGCTGTGAATAAGAATCTGGTAGCTTTTTATTAAAATTGTAGGTTTAACCAACTGGATCATTTTCTAAAGAAGTACTTACTGTTGTAAGAACTGATAGTTCCATTGCAGTAAGCAAAGTGTGCAGTACTGCATGCACGACATATGAAATGCATATTCATGCATGATACCAGCCATAACACTCCCATGACTCCCCTCCCACTTTCTAGAATGAGATGAAATTTGAAGTAGAAAAACTTATCAGACCTACTTACAAGTTCAATTTGGAATTTAAGTATATTTATCATACATATGCACACATAGACAGTGATAAAACTGATTTACAAGTTTCACTTACAAGTTTACTGTTCTATTTTAGAAGGAAGCTTCAAACATGATAAAAATTGAGATTTATGGAGACTAGTTGTCATAAATATGTAGCCTTACGGTTTGCATTTTTTTGAATATTGGCAACTGCATGTCAAAAAAACCTAGCTTGCACAGATTAAATGCTATTATTGCTATTTCTATCTAGCCTTGACAGAATTTATTTTAGCCTAAGCCAATGAATGGTTTACAAAAGTTAGATGTAATTTTGAAATTTTCTCTTGAAAGGTGGTCTTCTAATGGTAGTCCGCTCTCAATTACTATCTTATTTGGACCTTATTCCTAGCTTTTTGGACCTACCCCATGGACCTCTTAAAGAGAGGGACAGACTCACTTTGAAGTGCATCTTTACCAGCACTGAAAGGGGATATTTTCTGGTCCTGAATCCCCAGAGAGGATTTGCATGCATGTGTGCATCTGTACAATCATCACCCATTCAAGAGCAAACCTCAGGACTGCATATAAAACCATGAGAATTACAAAAGTTGACAAAACATTTTAAAATTACAGCTGGTAAAAACACATAAAAATTAATAAAACCCTAACAGCTCCTCTGATATTTTAAATGGGTTTGAGGGGCTATGAATATTTGTTCCACCGGAAAGTCTGAGACAAAATTTCTGTTTAAAAATAGGAAAATGAGTAACTTGGATCTAAAGCATAGGTATAACTTCATGTATAGGAATATTGAATTCTCCCCAAAGAAAGACCTTTTGGGAAGAGTTGATAGAATTGTAGAATCATTTCGGTTGCAAAAGACCTTTAAGATCATCGAGTTCAACCGTAAACCTAACATTGCCAAGTCCACCACTAAACCATGTCCGTAAGTGCCACATCTACACGTCTTTTAAATACCTCCAGGGATACTGACTCAACCACTTCCCTGGGCAGCCAGTTCCAGTGCTTGATGACTCTTTCAGTGAAGAAATTTTTCCTAATATGCATGTATACAGGAACAAATTATTTGCTTGTAAGGCATTAGGGAAAGGTAGATGGAAAAGGCTGTCCGTTGCCTCTTGTGATACTACCTATGCTTTCCACTACCTTTTTCATTTTTCCTTATTTTCTCTCTCCCTCCTCCACTTACTACAAGCTTCCCCACTCTTTGTTAATACTCTCACCTTTGGCTTGCAAAGTTACTCTATGAATGTATACCTCTGTTTTTGAGAGGAACAATTGCAGCAAACCTTAAATTTATGATGCAGCAATTAATACCTGCCAGCCTTGGTTATGGAGATGAGTATTGCAGAGCACTGGCACAACCAGATTTGCAGGAGTAACCTGTCCTGCTCACAAACAGCCCCTGACTTCCCTCTGGAGATTTCCCGTTTGGTTTGTGACTGGCACAGAAGGCTGATCTTTCCTTGGATGCATTAAACAGAACATGTGGCCTCTCGGGGCCCGCGCTGGCTTGGGCAACTACACTATTTTCAGCTTTTCTCCATTCTGCTTTGGAACAGTCACAGACAAATCACTTACCAGGTTGCCAAGCTGGTTTAGGAGTGGAGGTAGGAAACTAGACACTGGGCTTTTACATCAAACTTTTAAAAAGTCCAAAGAATAATTTGATGCATCTTCTGGTTCTGACGTAAACCAACAGGAAAAGTTTTACTTCAGTTTTATACACAGATACATGCAGGCCACTTTGTAGGGAGGGAAAAAAACAGCTTTCCCTTATAAGTATTTTCAATAACTTAATTGAACCATAATTGTAGATAAAAATATGGCTGATTATTCAAAGATTAAGCTGAGAGTGACATAAATCATTATGATACAGTGAAAAAAAATCATCTAAATATCACCATTTGTGTGATAAGAATATCTTCAGTAAAGCATGTTTTTGGCAAAGAATGGGGAATGTTACAATAACAAGGGGAAAAAAAAGGAGAAAAAAGATCTTGTCCTTCCCCACTGAGTGAATTATTTAATACTAGATAGAGTTTTGCATATGATAATATATTTAAAGAGTGGTACATAAGATCCATTTTCTGGATCTTTTCTGGAACTGGTCTGGACATTTAGAGGCCCTATTTCACATTTCAAAAAGACAATAAGAGCCTAAGTTATTTCCAAAGAGGCAATATAAACACTTTTAATATGATCATCTTACTTAATAGTTGTCAAGTCAGAATTTGCTCTTATCCAGCCCATATCCTCTTTCTGGCTTAGGGGGAAAACAGAAGAGAAGCTGAAAACTGTCACTGTCTGCTATTGTTAGATGAGATGGGTCAGTGAAGACATTTCTACTAAGGAAGTGTACACAGAGCAGCAATTTTTGCCAGTAGGATATCACAGAATCACAGAATGTTAGGGATTGGAAGGGACCTCGAAAGATCATCTAGTCCAATCCACCTGCCAGAGCAGGATTACCTAGATCATATCACAAAGGAACGCGTCCAGGTGGGTTTTCAATGTCTTCAGAGAAGGAGACTCCACAATTTCTCTGGGCAGCCTGTTCCACTGTTCAGTTACCCTCACTGTAAAGAAGTTTTTTCTCATATTTATGTGGAACCTCCTGTGTTCCAGCTTGCACCCATTGCCCCTTGTCCTGTCAATGGATGTCACTGAGAAGAGCCTGGCTCCATCCTCATGACACTTGCCCTTTACATATTTATAAACATTAATGAGGTCCCCCCTCAGTCTCCTCTTCTCCAAGCTAAAGAGACGCAGCTCCCTCAGCCTCTCCTCATAAGGGAGATGTTCCACCCCCTTAATCATCTTTGTGGCTCTGTGCTGGACTCTCTCTAGCAGTTCCCTGTCCTTCTTGAACTGAGGGGCCCAGAACTGGACACAATATTCCAGATGCGGCCTCACCAGGGCAGAGTAGAACCTCTCTCGACCTGCTAACCACACCCCTTCTAATACACCCCAGGATGCCCTTGGCCTTCTTGGCCACAAGGGCACACTGCTGGCTCATGGTCATCCTGCTGTCCACTAGGACCCCCAGGTCCCTTTCCCCTACGCTGGTCTCCAACAGGTCTGCCCCCAACTTGTACTCATACCTGGGGTTGTTCTTGCCCAGATGCAGGACTCTACACTTGCCCTTGTTATATTTCATTAAATTTCTCCCCGCCCAACTCTCCAGCCTGTCCAGGTCTCTCTGAATGGCAGCACAGGGTTTTGGCGTGTCAGCCACTCCTCCCAGTTTTGTGTCATCAGCGAACTTGCTGACAGTGCACTCTATTCCCTCATCCAAGTCATTAATGAATATATTGAATAGTACTGGTCCCAGTACCGACCCTTGAGGGACTCCACTAGATACAGGCCTCCAACTGGACTCAGTCCCATTGACCGCCACTCTCCGGCTTCTTTCCTTCAGCCACTTCACAGTCCACCTCACTACCCAATCATCCAGACCACACTTGCTCAGTTTAGCTGCGAGGATGCTGTGGGAGACTGTGTCAAACGCTTTACTGAAATCAAGATAGACCACATCCACTGCTCTAACATCATCTATCCACAAGGTTATGTCCTCATAAAAGGCTATCAGGTTGGTTAAGCATGACTTCCCCTTGGTGAAGCCATGTTGACTGCCCCTAATGATCCTCCTATCCTCGATGTGCCTGGAGACAGCACCAAGGACAAGTTGTTCCATCACCTTTCCGGGGATGGAGGTGAGGCTGACCGGTCTATAGTTACCCGGGTCCTCCTTCTTGCTCTTTTTGAAGACTGGAGTGACATTCGCTTTCCTCCAGTCCTCAGGCACCTCTCCCGTTGCCCACGACTTAGCAAAGATGATGGAGAGTGGCCTAGCAATGACTTCCACCAGCTCCCTCAGCACCCGCAGGTGCATCCCATCAGGGCCCATGGATTTATGGATGTCCAGATTGCTTAATTGGTCCCTGACCCAGCCCTCATCAACCAAGACAGACTCCTCCTCTCTCCTGACTTCCTCTGGGGCCTCAGGGGTCCGGGGCTCCTCAGGGCAACCTCCAGCACTATAGACAGAGGCAAAGAAGGCATTCAGTAACTCTGCCTTCTTTTTATCCTCTGTCTCCAGGGCCCCACCTCATTCATCAGTGGGCCTACATTGCCTCTAGTGTTGGTTTTACCTGCAATGTATTTGAAGAAGCCCTTTCTGTTGTCCTTGACCTCTCTTCCAAGGTTTAATTCCAAGGAGGCCTTAGCTTTCCTAGTTGCCTCCCTACATCCTCTGACAACAGACTTATATTCCTCCCAAGTGGCCAGCCCCTCCTTCCATGATCTGTACACCCTCTTCTTCCACTTGAGTTTGCCCAGCAGTTCCCTGTTTAACCATGCAGGTCTCCTGGTACCCTTCCTTGACTTCCTACCTGCTGGGATGCTCTGATCTTGACCTCAGAAGAAGCAGTCCTTGAATGCTAACCAACTATCTTGGGCCCCCTTACCTTCTAGTACCCTGTCCCACGGGATTTCCCCTAGCAATTGCTTGAAAAGGCCAAAGTTGGCCCTCCTGAAGTCCAGGGTTGTAATTCTGCTAGCTATTCTGTTCCTGCTACATGAGATCCTGAACTCTACCATCTCATGGTCACTAAAACCAAGGCTGCCCTCAATCTTCACTGCTTCAACTAGACCCTCCTTGTTAGTGAGAACAAGATCCAGCAACACTCCTCTCCTAGTTGGCTCATCTACCATTTGCATCAGCAAGTTATCATCAATGCACTGGAGGAACCTCCTGGACTGAGGATGGCTGGCTGAGTAGGCCTCCCAGCAAATATCAGGGTAGTTGAAATCCCCCACGACAACCAGGCCCTGTAATTGAGAGACTGCTCTCAGCTGCCTGTAGAAGGCCTCATCACCCTCCTCATTCTGATCTGGTGGCCTGTAATAGACACCCACAACAGTATCACCCCTGCCAGCCTGCCCCTTAATTCGTACCCACAAACTCTCAACTGGCTCCCGATCCGCCCCTGGACAGAACTCAATACATTCTAGCTGCTCACTCACATAAAGAGCAACTCCACCACCTCTCCTTAGTGGCCTGTCTTTCCTGAACAGGACATAGCCATCCATGACCACATTCCAGTCATGCGAGGTGTCCCACCAAGTCTCTGTAATTGCCACTAGATCATAACCCCCCGACCGAACGCGGATTTCCAGCTCCTCCTGTTTATTCCCCATGCTGCGTGCATTGGTGTACAGGCATTTCAGGGAGCAAGCTGAGCACACCGATTTCACCCTAGGGGGATGGGAGACCTCCTGGTCTACCTCAACACTAGAGCGTTGCCCCAGTGGTGCAAGCCCAGTGAAATAGCCGGGCT
This sequence comes from Nyctibius grandis, assembly GCF_013368605.1. Taxonomy (NCBI): domain Eukaryota; kingdom Metazoa; phylum Chordata; class Aves; order Nyctibiiformes; family Nyctibiidae; genus Nyctibius; species Nyctibius grandis. The sequence goes on from NC_090658.1 coordinate 58,539,568, forward strand.
GTTGACTGGGTAGGAGAAAGACAGTATGATCTCTAGTTTTGCTTGTAAAATTACCTGATAGTGTTGCCACTTTGCCAAATGGTATGTCAAGATCTTGCACATCAGCTTTTTGATAGAGAGGAAATAATTTATATGGAGCCTGGATGACTCCTCGTTGTTTGCTTATTTTATATACTATTGAACTGCTTTTTACTGGAAGTGGTCACAAGTATGTTTGGCAGATGCCTTATCACCATTTGTTGCTATTCTAACACAGCTCTTCATCTTTGAATTTCAGCCAATCCCTCTTCCCACAATAACAGCCAGAACATCTGCACACTGTTTTATGCAAGAAATTTTGCCTCTTATTAGGGAGTATAGAAAGCAAACTGCTGTATTCTAGGAAGACTTTTCAAGACAAAGTTAGGGATATATAATTTATGCAGAAAGACTGAATCTTGGTTAAAAAGTAAGAAGAGTTTGAAAAACTCTAGATTTTGTGCCGGTGGTTTCAGTCCAGTCTGGTGATTACTTCCAGAGCAGTGCATTGCACTTGGCATTACAAAGCTGGTGCCAGAGCTCCGGTCTTGAAAAGTGAAGCATGTAGTATGAAAGAAGAAGAAACTGGTAAATGTTGAGATAGAGCAGCTGAAGACTGTGCCTTCAAAAAAGTACCTGATATTAAACCTAGTTTATATATGGCTTTCTGTTCCCTGTAGATTTAAGACTCTTGCTTTGAGAAGAAAGCAAGAGTCATCTCTTGCTGTCAGAGGACCTCACATCACGCAAGTCTATTCTTTAACTTAACAAACTCCATCAGGAGCACAGCTGGGTTGTCTGTCCCCTAATTCTGCTGCTGCACGACAGCTTCTGGATGTAGTGGCTGTACTTGTTGGGAACCTTCTTTTAACGGGTAGCCTAAATGTTTGACAGATGCCTCACCAACCATTTGTTACCATCCTAATGTCCTCATTGTAAGAGTACCATTGGTATTCTCAGGAGTTGTATTCTTAGATATATTTATAGACTGCATTTCCCTCCCAGCCCTTGCTTTGTTAGGCTAAAGAAACAAAGTCTGTCTTCTCTCACCTTGTAAATGACTTTCCGTTTCCAAGACTGTTTCCTCATGCCCAGTGGGGTCATGTTCTAGAGTGAACCTAGATCTCTGAATGTATCCTTTTGCATGGCTATAGCCTGTATTTTTCAATCCAACTTCCTTAATCCTACAGCCAAGGGAGATGACAAGTGCAGCCCTCACGCTTCCCTTCCGTCATCCATGATACTGGGCAGTCGGGTGACAGCAGCAGCACCCCTGGCCCTTTGCTGGCTTCTGCCAGCTTAAGGAAGGGGAAATGGAGGTCAATTCACAGCAAAACCCTAGCAGGTTATGTGGGAGATTAGGATAAGGAGAGCTATATGTCCTTTGACTTCCTCTGTGAGTAATGAGTGGTATAGGTTACACACTGGCCTGTCATCAGCATTAATTCTTCAAAAGGAAGATGGAAGAGAGCCATACAAGCACTTATTTGTGTATTTATGTCATGTATATTAAAATATTGTGCTAAAGTGTAGTGCCAGTGATGATGAGGGGCCGAGGGTTTCCTTTCATCCATAGCTAAAGGGTTACAACAGGGATTACCTTCTGGATCATTAGTCTACTGCTGTGCAGGAATAAAGAAATCCAGCTGAGTGGACTACTTGGGTCATTGCTCTTTGATTTATGATTCATTCTTTGTCCAGTACAGGTGAGAATACAAGTGCTTTATGTACCCTTCTTTCATAGAGAAGGGTCTTGATTCTGTAAAGATCAAATTTAATTGGGCATTGCACGTTCTGTAACTTTCAGGCTCCTTTTAAATGTATTTTCCCAAAGAATGGCTAATTCAAAATTTCATTTCCCTGTCCTTAGCCCAGCTGAATAGCTTTTGCATGTTTACAATATTCTGAATGATTCTGGAATAACATATGAGTTAATTAGGTTGCTTTTCGGCGATGGAACAAACAGAACTTCACCTGGTAAAGTCAGAATGACATTTCAATGGGACTTTTTCTTGGCTATTCTTTATAAATATGTTTGCAGGATCTGATTAATAAGTAAGTGCATGGCCAATAGACAATTTATCTCTGTAATAAGGACTAATCCATATAAATGTTCTATTTTATATTCCTAATTACATTACCACTTAACAATTCCCTGAGAGAAATCTATCAGAAATTCTGCTTCAGACATACTGTGTTTTATACTAATTTTATGTTTGCTGAATGATAAACTTCAGTGTAAAAACAGCATGCTACATAATTACAATGCATACAGATTATTAAATTACTTTCTATTATAAAGCGAAGAAATCAATGAAGGAGAACTTCTCCTGCCCCAGCCTTACTCTGTAGCTGCAGTGGTAGACCACAGTGGAAAAGATTATGGTTTCAAGGACTTCTACACTGGCTCTGGTAAAATTTAGAGCAGATTTTAGGCTGCTGTAATCTAGGCTGTTTGATTACACTTTGTAAGAGCTGTGCCTTGACAGAGGAGCTCTGGCAGGCTCAGGAACCACAGCCTTCCAAATTCAGCCCACAACATACATACAGCTTAAAGAGTTTTCTTTTTAGCTAGCTCTGCACCAGTTGAGGACTACTGTGGATTTCCTTGAGTACCCACTATTATTTTAGGCTTCTTTGTATTACTGCACATAAACAAAGGAATTTGAAAGAGCATCTCATTGTAACTTATCTGCATAAAATCACAGTACAATTGTGACACTACAAGAAAGAGAGTCTTTTTCGTTGTGGAAAAATCTGCTGCTGAAAAAATAAGAGAAATCCAAGTCCTTAGTTATTTTTAAATCCGATTTGATATTTAATTTAAGAATTGTTATACATTTAGATATTTTTTCTAGTTTCTACATTATCATCTTCAGAAACAGAGGCTTGGCCAGGTCTAATTTCCTGAGATTTTCAACTCAAATGTTGCAAAATCTTCTGTTTTGTAATGCTTAGGTGCACTAGATACACACTGCAAACCTCTTGGAGTAATTACCCAGATATGACATAACTAACAGGAAAAATTAATTCTTTTTTTTTTTTTCTTTTTGAGGTGTTTCTGCTATTACAGCTTTTCAGAAATGTATTGATTAAATAATTTCATTCAGACAATAATTTTAAATAAATTATACAAATACTAGGTTTCCAAGGACAGCTTATCTAGCTGTCAGTTTTCCTTTGTATTCTGCAGCTTAGATACAAGCTTAAACTGGAACATATTGCTAATGTTTTGCACAAGGAAACAAAATAAAACCAAATAAAAGTAAATGGAAAAAATAGGTTATGCTCTATCTGTGCTTGGTAGAGGTAGAAAGTTTTAAGCTGAACCATTCAAACTTACATACAAAAATTTATTTAAACTTCTTAAAGCTGGTTGCACTGTAACCCAGGCAAATGAATGTTTTTAATCTTATTTTCCTTTTATTAGTATTGACTGCCAGCAAACAAGAACTCCAAGAGACTGGATTTTGAAAAGTGCCTCAAATAACTTGATTCATTTAGGAGACAATTTGTTTAATTAATGAACTGCTCATCTCCAGTCTAGAAAATATTTGAAGAATGTGTTGCAAGCAAAGTGTTTTCCAGATACATCATTATCTTTCTACTTTGATGAAGGACCCAGAATGTCTATGACTTCTCTGAATTGTTCTGGTTTACAGGAGTAAACACTGCATTCAGAGCCTGTCAAGGGCATGTGGTACTTCTCCAATGTTGAACAAATGTGACCCCTTCTCCAGTCATACAATTGATGTACCCACATTTTGGATGGAGGACACTGTTATTACTTATGTCAAAGATGATTGTGTGGAGGTACATATAATTATTATGAAGATTATGATTTCATGTGTTTCCTGACACTTCATATTCCTGGTTAAATTTCTTTTAGTTATGGAGATCTTCAAAAGGTTTCCTATAACTGTGTGATGTGATCAAAACCACCGCTTTTGTATTTCTTCATAGACTTATGTTAAGTACACAGTGTATACATATTCAAAAAAGAGTAGCTTGGTGAATCAGATTTTTCTTTCAATTTATTTTTCTTTTTATTTATTTCTCTTTTAAATACAACTTCAAAATAAAAGGACAGATTAAAGTTGGGATAATTTCCTACCATAATTTCCATATTTCCTGCCATAATTTCCTTCCTTTCATTTTTATTCCACCAGGGATAAACACATAGGAGGAGGAAAGCTATTTAAACAAAAAGGATAATGCTTGTGGGAGACAAGTTTGTGTAAATTAACAAAGAGTAAATTTATGTGAGAAATGAGATGAAGTTTCTAGCTACCACAGAGCTGAGAATCTGGAAGTATGTTCCAAACTGAATTTTAAACCAGTACTTCATAAAGTTAGTACATTTGTGAATTTGGTAATTTGATATGGTTTTCCTATGATAGCAAGGACTAGGTCTTGGACATCCAAGGGATCTGAGTGCTATATTCCAATTCAACATATAAGAGAGTCACATATCAGCAAATAGTAAAGCTCTTCATTACGAATGTCTGTTACTCAGAAATCTCTGACTGAGTTTCATTTTGGCTGTTTTGTTGTGTAGATTTACACATACAGAGAAACTTAGATGGTTGTCAATATTGTAGCTGCATTGACTTTACTTTTCTAAAACTATCAGTAAATGCAGAAAAGTAGAGAATAATCAATGTTTTGGGTCACAAAATACTTCCAGAGAAAGTGAAACCTCATACATACAAAAATATCACTCAAAGATAAGGAAGTCCACACTTTTATGTAGAAAAATGGAACACATATTACCATTTTCAGTGTTTCATGATAAATCAAATACCATTGGGAAAATGTGCTTTGCTGCATGTTTATTACCTCACTCAATGTAGATAACGATACATGCATGTATATTCCCACACACACTTGCATACATAGCTGTTTATCTAATTCTTGGCAGGTCTTGGACTTTCCAGTGGAAATGACAATCTGTTGAAAACTCTGCAGCATAAAACATAAACACGGTTAATCTAAACTTTGTTTCCTGCTACCTTCAGGTTCGCTGTATCTGTGCTGGGTTTGGCTGGCATAGAGTTAATTTTCTTCATAGTAGCTGGTATGGGGCTGTGTTTTGGATTTGTGCTGAAAACAGCGTTGATAATGAAGAGATTGTTTTGTTACTGCTGAGCAGTGCTGACAAAGAGTCAAAGCCTTTTCTGCTTCTCACACCACCCCACCAGCAAGTAGGCTGGGGGTGCACAAGAAGCTGGGAGGGGACACAGCTGGGATAGCTGACCCCAACTGACCAAAGGGATATCCCACACCATATGACGTCATGCTCAGCATATAAAGCTGGGGGAAGAAGAAGGAAGGGAAAGACGTTCGGAGTGATGGCATTTGTCTTCCTAGGTAATCGTTACATGTGATGGAGCCCTGCTCTCCTGGAGATGGCTGAACACCTGCCTACCCATGGGAAACAGTGAATGAATTCCTTGTTTTGCTTTGCTTGTGTATGTGGCTTTTGCTTTGCCTATTAAATTGTCTTTATCTCTTCCCACGAGTTTTCTCACTTTTACCCTTCCGATTCTCTCCCCCGTCCCACTGTGGAGGGTAGTGAGTGAGCAGCTGCGTGGTGCTCAGTCGCCAGCTGGGGTTAAACCACAACATCATTGAAGTGGGTCACTATATCATTGGAGTTCACTTTTCATTACTCTTTAGAAAATTCCTTATAAAGAAATACCTGTTTTTTTTCTGGTTTTTTTTGCCTTTGTGTTCCACAGGGAGGAATCCAACAATCGAGGTCTAGATTCTCTGTATACTTCCTAAGTCCTTGCAAGGTCACAGTTAGTTGTTGATGAAAAAAGAATACATGACTAGCTCTATAGATCTACAAAAACTGAATATATATCCTGGTAACATGATATTGTTCTTGCGAACCCAAAAAACCCTGACACTAAGGAAATGGGGACAGATACGAAGATGGAATAGGCCACTGATTTTACGGGTAAGCCAAAGAAAGGCCCATATAAGGAGAAAAACTGAACTGAATCCTTTTCAAGATAATGAAAAATACTGTGGATCAGGATCAAAGTGTGCCTTTTTGATATGCTGAGATTCTGTAGGGTGCTATTCATGACTCATTTGCTAAACAATTGTATTGAATTAGTATATGAAAGAAAACAGATACCAGTTTTAGATACTCCCTCTGCTTCTAATTGTATTCCTATTTGCATATCACAACTCCATTGGAATCACACCATAAATAAATAATATATTGCACCAAGTAACACCTTTAAACTTGAAATTTATGTCATAATATGACATGGTACAAGAAAAATAATATCCAAATAGCATTTAATCATAGCAGTCAGGGTGTTAGGTTAATTGAAGTCCATTTGATAGAGCTCTCAGACAGTTTCAATACATTTAATAGGAAAGAAAAGAATTATCAGGTGAGTCAGTCATCTCAAATTATTTCTCATTTACAGTAGTTTAGGGTTTAGGACACGTTAATTAGTTTAGAATGAAAATTCTTGCCTAAGAGCTAGTTGTCACACACAGCCTCTGGCTGTACTGAAGTTCACAGTAAGTTGCTACCACAAGATGAGATATTATTCTGTATCTAAAATGGCCTCTTGACCTAGAGAAAGATCCCAACCACGTATTTCTGGGATGATTCACATGCATAATTCAGAGGTGATTAGTTGTATTGGTTTCCATACTCCTCAAGGAATAGGAAAGAAATAGAGAAATTAAGAGAAGAAATGTAATTAGTGAGCAATAAGGACTGTTAAAAAGGTAGATCTGATTGCAGCAAGCACCTGAGAAATCTATTAAGATCACAATTAACTTGTTATTTCATCCAGTCTGGAAGAGTTCAACATGTTATAATGGCACTCCTGGACAAGGTGTGATTTTACAGATGGCTGTAGTACTTTAAATGTCAAGTTAATCCCCCAAACTAAAGAAAAAAATTCCAAATGCCCTTTCCTCAGGTGGTTCTCTCAAATTCAATTTCTACCAAATCTGAGTCTTTTCAGAGCCCTCCAATATCTGCTAGCCTAAAAATGCTGCTCAATCACACATACAGATGCCTCCTCTCCTGCTTGGCAGGGATTTTCTTAGCAGGCAGGCTGAGGATAAATATCACCATGACATTCCCTTAGGAACATTGCATTAGCACGCATTACAAGAGTTTAGCAGAGACTGACTCGGATCACAAGGGCTGCTTGCCTCCTTTGAGATCATAAAGTATAAGAGCTGTACTCTTTCAAGGTACAGAAGAAATTAGTACAACTCAGTTTGCACATGTAACATTGTCTACTCCATGATAATTCTTTGCAGAAACAGCTTTTGTTGGACAAACTAATCTACTAAAATTCCACTGCAAGAAGGTTTTGTTAAAGTTTATCTGGAATGTGGAAAACAAAAAAAAAAAATGAAACAGCATGTGATAGATTCAACCTTTGCATTTTACAACCTGCTCTATATTTCTTACATTTAAGATTGTGTCCAGAAAAAAGCGGAAGGTTGACTTTCATTTTCTGAAGTCTCTATTTAAGCCTTTAGCTCCATCTGAGACCTCCCCATTAGTGTCAAAGTGTGGGTCAATGATTTTTACATAGTGCAAAGACAGATTAAGGAACACTTTCAGTTCTATAGAGAATATATCTAGTTTTTCTTCACTCAGCCTAGAAAGAAGGGGAATTAACAAAGCAAAGAAGATACATTCATTTTCTCTTACAACATATAGCATGTAACTTGAAGGAACTTTATAATATTCTCAATGAAAATCTTTGTTTAAAAGGTTAAAATATATGATAGTAAAATGCATTGATGATATTTTCCTCTGATAATCGAATGCATCAACCATTCTTGCTAACTATAGTCATTTATTCACATTTCACCGGTATTTTTTACGTAATACAAATGTGTTCTTACTTGCACCAGCACACTGGAAGAGGAAAGACAGAAAAAGTTTCAATCAACCAAGCAACAGAAAAAAATCCCTCCAAGTCTTCCACTTGACATCTGGCTCAGTGCTGGAAAGGAAATAAACATGTACTATAGAAATTTGGCTAAATTAAGCCACAACTACAGCTGTTATAAAAACTCTGTGGAAACAATGTCTTTGAAAATTGTCAAATCTCTGTGGCCAGAATCCAGGAATTTTGTATTCTCACAAAACATACTTACATAGTCTTAAAAGTTTCTTTGTTGTTTCTGGTACATACTTTAAGAACAGCTTGAATCTGATTGCTTTTCCATTTGAAGTGTTGGTCTATTAAAAGGTATTGTTTCTCCTTACAAAACCTGGCTTCTCTTACTTCCTCAGTCTGTTCTGGTTGCAACAGCTTTGCTACCAAGATTCTGCCGATGAGTTAACCAATGTGGCATAAGAAGTCAAGATCTAAAATTAAATATTTTGTAAGATGCCTATGACTAAACCTGAGATATTTACTTAGCTGAACTTTGCTAAAATAGGACCCAGAGCTTGAGGAATGAAATAGAGAGTTTAATGATTGTTAAGCTGGACAGCTATGGAAAATTTACAGATGAACATTTCCCTTTCAGGTATTATATAGCTGTAGTCCAAAATATATTTTATAATAGTTAACTTCACTTGGTCATGTTCCTAGAAGGAGCATGACAGTTCTGAATACTGTTATACTATCTGAATACATTTTTAGCTCAGCAGCTGCTACAAATGCAGGTTGTTGATGCACAGTGTTAATTGGTAAGTACTGGTGAAGAACACAGAGAAAAAATTAAGCTTGCATGAGCTGCCTAATAAAGCTGCATTTGCTTCTTGACGTGAGGAGGATTAAATAAGCAATTGCAGTATTGAAGGTGTCAGATGACTGAGAGAAATCATGACTTTTACTGTTTACAGTCTATCAAAACCAACTGTTTCTGACTGTGTCTGATTAGTTTTCTTTCCAACTGTTGCCTTGCCACAGGAGGCTTCCTAACACTCCATCTTTTTTTTTCTTTGTCTTAATACATTATTGCAAACGAAACTTTGGTACTCCAGTTTTATTCTAGTTTAACACCAAAGATTTCACAGGAATTATACCTGTGTGAAACTGCAGTTGTGTACTGGTGAGCTAAGCATACCATAGGCAAATTTTGAATTTATACTACGTGCACTTCATGACCAGGAGTAACGGGATAGACCCTTGGCATAGCTTCCACTGCTTCAGGATTTTTGATATAATCCATCTCTCATAAAGCTTGAAATAAGTTTTTACTAGTCTTACCTTAAAAATTACAGGTATCAACAGGTTGATGGAAAATGTCAGCTCCTTTTCCTAGCAATCTTATACTGTATGTTGTTTTTTTGCAGGGCAAGGCAAAAAATTACAGTGAAAAGAGTCCAATTTCAAAGCACAAAACACTAATACATATATACTTGAAATAATGATCATCATGTATGTGTTTCTGGTATCACAAATATAAAATGGAGTTGTAGACATATAATGGGATTCAGCTTTTTAATGCGTAATAAGTTGGGGAAGGAACCATGACACCTTCTATTTCTCTAGCCTCTGTCCCATAGTTTGGAATAAGTACATTTAAAATGTTGTAACAACCATGATTACATTATTGATAACTAATTGCTTTTATATATTCAGTATGCTCCTGGTGTTTACACTGTAAGTGGAAGGTATATTAAAAAGTCAAAGAGCAAACAGGAGCAGCACTATTGATAGCTGAACTCTGATATTTTATTTGATATGGGAAATCTGTGTCAGTTTCAAATGGGAAAAAAGAATAAATTTTAATACATTGAAATATACTACTTCTCTTTCAGTTTCATATGAACTGAGATAACATTAGGTTCATAAATTCCTCCTGGAATTTATATTTGATATACTTTCTTTGAGTATGTGTTTTGGATGGGTGGAGTTTTTATGTTTTAATATAAAGATGTTTATTACCTTCGTATAAAAATAACCTTCCACTCATAGAGTTATAGAATCATGGGATTATAGAATGGTTTGTGTTGGAAGGGACCTTTAAAGATCATCTAGTTCAACCCCCCTGCCTATTTATTCCTAGAATAAAAGGTTTCATTAGGTCATTCTTTTGCTTATTTATAAAATGAAGAATGGTTTGAAAATGCTTGATGTCTATACCACAACGGAACCCTGAAAAAGTGTTACTGTAGCATCTTACATAAATTGCAAGATATGCAGGTATATTTTGCTCTGAGTCATGGTCAGTTGTAACAAAAAACAAAAATACCCTGTTGTAATACTATTTCACATCATTAGACCTCCATTTTGTAACTGTACATCCTTCAGTATCTTCTCTTTCTTGAGCTGTACTTGCACAGAAAAGCTAGAAGACCTATTTGCATGGAAATAAGATTTCCCTATAAGCAAGTGTTACCTGCTAGTCATTAACGGTATGGAAGTGAACCTTATTAAACTTTACGCAAGAGGTATTGCTAATTCCAGTTGCCAGAAAACAATGTAAGAAGCTATCACTTCAAAGCATAAGAGATTTTTCTTGAAAGAAATCTGTTTATTGGAATGTTGGCTGAGCACATCATATATATAGGCATATAAACAAGGAAACGAATTATGATGTATAATGTATCTTATTCATAAGCCAGTGAGCCTGATTTCATGGAAGACAAAACTGCAATTTGATTCCTTCAAAAGAGAAGAAATTTCAATCAAACACTATTGTTTGTGCTGACTAGTGACACTTACTACAAAAGATTAGTGAGCTTGATGTAAACTGGTTCTTAGACTGATCACATGTTGCAAGGAGACGTGCTCACTGCTGAGGCAGGAACAGTCACGGGGATAAGACCTCTTTCATGGACCCTGCCAGGAATGAGTGCTTATAGCATTACGAATGTCCTACCCACAGCAGTATGGGAACTCAACAACCTGTAATCCTGGTGAATGTGTTTGGCAGGGTGTGCTTTTATTATTTTCTGTGGATATTTACATATATTTTTGAAAAATGGAGAAGTGTGGTATAGCGAAAAAATCAAGACACAAAGGGAGTCAGGATTAGCCATATGATAAATCCGTATTTCCTAGGTCCTTCTTGTACACTTTCATGATATATACTCTTCACCATTAACTGTATAACCTATAATAATGATAGATCACAATAGTAATAATAATAATTGAGCTGACTTTCTAATATACAGTTACTAAGCTAATAAGAATGATAGATAATAGTATTGCTAGATTCTCAGCAAAAATAAAGTTCTATTAAAAAACCTGACACCTGTTTCAGGAGAGGCCAAAGTACAGTGCAAAACTCATCTTCAGCTCCAGAACAATGGCAGCCTGGGTCCTGTGCTCTGGTTTATCATGGGGAAGAAGCTGTGGTGAGGAAGCTGCAGGGCAACTGGGTCCCTCACTACGGGAGGATAGAGAAGGGCAGCAGATTCACCTGGAGCTGGGGAGCCGTGGATGATGATGCTGTCCCCACAAATGTGTTGGAGGTACTTTCTTTTCATCTCTCTGAGGTCAGTTTTATAAGCCTGGTGATTCTCAAGTGGCTTGTAATGTCAGGATAGCTGGTCATCATGCTCCATTTTCCAGTAAAGCACTCCATTTCCCGAACAACACCAACCGTTGTGTGCCATTTTATTGCGGCACATAAAGTGCCATTTAGATTACTTTCCTGCCAGAGATTTAACATTTACTTTGAGTGTCATATGCTGAATGACTGATAATATTAATTAAAAACAAACAAGGAAATTATCAATAGACACTGAAAGTATGATGCAAGATGATGCTTTTGCTGAAAACAAGCTAAAATAAATGGCGTCTTACATTTTCCACCGTAACAGGGAAAAACAAATAAGGGACTAGATATAGTGAGAGTAAAATGTTTTAAGTTTAAAATGGTCAACAGCAAGAATAATTATATACATATATAAGTATAGTAATTATGTATTACCATAATCATGTATACAATATATGAAGCAAAAGTAAAATGAGTAGATAATACTTAAAATCTTATATAAGCATTCAAAATACTAATCATAAGATAGTTAACAATGGATGAAAGTGAAAAAATGCTGGCAAATACTGACCTCACTGTATTAGTTCCCCAGTTTTTAAATTTACGTCTAAGTTCCAAAAACTTATTGATATCTGGGACAGAAACCATGCTTAAGACAGTAGTCATTAAAAAAAAAAAATGAAGAAAAAAGAGAAAAAGCTATTTCTGCTCTTGTCTGACCCTGAAGAAACCTAAAGACCTAAAGACACCGAAGCTAATTCAAACTTTTAAATTTCATCAGGTGTCTTAAGTTCTGCTGCTTGAAGAGTCCAGAAGCCCCTGAGCCACAACAGACTCAATGCTTACATCTCAATATCCACAGAGCAGATGTGCTGCTGCCTGTCGTACCTGAGTGTGTTGAACTGGGGCTGTTCTCTGAACTCACCTACACATCAGCATCCCAGTTTTCTTCCTACATCTCCAAGAAGTGGTGGAACTCCTTCTATGCCAACAACATAGCGGGGTGAGAACTTTTGGGTCCTCAGCTACTGCCAGAGCAGATTCAAGCTCAGTTTTCTCGCAAATTGTGCTAACCAGAGGGTTGTATGTGTTCAGGCAATGGCCAGGGAAAAGGAACGTTCTTGAGCCCTCCTGTTGAAAATGCTTTGTTATAAATGGGCTAATAAAAACTTCATGATGCCAGAGAAACATCAAAAGTGAATGAGAATGAGAGAAACGTGGATTCTGGGTTACTACTAGAAAGACTTTATTTCATGTGTTTTGAATCAAACTACAAACTCATACAGCTTTGTAAGAAGGGGAGTTGTGCAGGCATCTATATTCTGGAACGCAAGTAAAAGAAAATAAATTCTGATAGTGTTCAGAAAGGTACTCTAGCCCTTGAGATAACCCCCTGAATCAGGATGACCTAGATTAGGAAGTGCCTTTGTCAGCACATGCAGGTTTTGCAGATGCTCTGTTGAGAGTCCTGCTGTATATGAGGAGCACCGGCACTCAGTGCCAGCAATTTTTGGACAGCCATTTCCATGTAAAGGAAATGTAAAGGTGCTGGAAGCCTCGTTTTTCAACCAAAGAGTGGCAGTGGAGGCAGAAGACTTTCAGTAGCCATCCACCAGCGTGCCTCCTACAGGTAGGCTTTATTTGAAGCATGACAATGTTAGTGTTCTTTTCATGACTTCACATAACTCTAGCACTTCTGCTGAAAGACTGTTAGGAGTGAGGATTCAACACAAGAGTGACAGGTACTCCTCTGAAGTCTGAAGGCCAAGACCACAGCAATCAAAACATCTTCATCACTCTGTTGGGCAGCCATTGGATGACAATGACTTTTGGCCAGTTTAGATGTGAGTCAGTCTCAAACTGTGAATCCAAGGGAAACTGCACAATTAGTTACATTTTAAATCTGGAAGCAGTGAAAACTATACTGAACACCCTTGCCTGAGAAAGTAGTAAGAAGGCCTTAATTGACGTGAAGTTTTGTGAGAAGCATGAAATTCACTTTTCATAAAATTTGCCTGTGTGGGAGTTGGACTTTTTTTTTGGTCATCATCTCAGTGATGAATAATACGTTACTTATTAAAAAGAAAATCTCTGACGACTACTGAGATGTCTGAAAGGAACAAATGCTTTTTATCATAGCTAGTTTAGACATGATACATAAAAATAGAGTAGAAGAAAATCTTCAGTGAAAAACTCTCTTCCTCTAGGCAGGTACAGGTATAAAACCGTATTATCTGACATGTAAGCTGCTAACAGAAGACATAAAATTCTATACACTATTAACCTTGTTATTATTAACCTTTTAGATATTCATTGTTTCTCAAACCTAATCATATTTCATATTGATAATACAGTGCATAGGTAAGGAGCTCAGAACACTTTAAAGATATTAATTAAAGCTCATCTGCAACACTGCTGGGAAGCAGAGCTAGAATCATTAAAATCATCTGACAGAGGGGGAGGAACTAAGCAGTAGAGAATATAAGTGACACATCTAACATCCCACAAAGCCAGAAATTAAATCCAATATCCCCAATTCATTGTTGTAGTTGCTGGGAACCAGCCTTTTACATTTAAAAAATTTTGAAAGATAAAAAAAGTCGACTGAAAAATCCAGCCCCCTTACTGCTTAGACTAGAATTACAAGTGGACAGGTCCTGCAGAGCAGTACTTGGTGTCAACACAGCAGAGAGGCAACCTGTGACCTGGCTCCGCTCCTCTAGCTGCAACAAAAGATAAAAATAAGCTGCAAAATGCAGATTCCTCAGAGCTGATGGCAACAGCATGACTGGAAATGCAAGGCACCATCCACTTATTAAAATACTGAATTTAGCAATCTGTAAGGATGGTTCACTTAATGCTCATATACTCCATGCATGCTAAAGGAACATGGACTGCTTTCCATGTCTAAAGAGGACTTGCAACAGTTAGAGAAAACCCCTGACACTGATGAACCCAGAGTGGAAGGGATTGTACAGTCATCTAATCAAAGCTCAATGAATTAAAATATGAAGTGTACATGGTATTCACAATGAAAGCTGAAATTCCTCAACACTAAGTTTTGGATATTTCAATTTTATTGAAAAACTATACATTCTTGTTTATGTTTTCTGTTCAAAACTACCCTTTTAATAAACTAGGTTCAAATGCCTGCAATCAGAAGAAATTAAAAGCCTATGAGAAATGTCTTTTAAAAACTAAAGCCAGATTTACACCATTTCAGAATGATATTCTGAATAAAATATTTATTTTGGAATGTTTAATTGTTGTGTTTTAAATGAGAATGTTTTTCCAATAAACAATACACAAAGAGCTACACAGCATTTCAGTCTTTTAAAACTAATTTTTAACACACGTTTTTCATAAACATATGTCTTATTTTTATAATGCTTTTCAAAAAGACATTTTTTCAACTGTAAATATTTTTTATATTTTTTCTTGAAAAATACAGTGTTTAAAAAGTAATTTTTTTCTCAATTAAGAGTTTTTACTAGCACTTCTGAAGACACAAAAGCAGACTGAATTCAGTCAGTTCTAACTGGAATCATCCTTACAAGCATAAGAAAGTCTGAAGCTATTTGAAACAGAGACATTCAAGTTTTCCTTGTTTTTTTCTTTCGCTTTGCCATTTTCACTTGAAACTGGTTTTTGGTGTAACAGTTTTGTGGAAAAGGGACCTCCTGTGCAGATTTTTTCACCTTGTTGTCTTGTGAAATTGTAGCTAAAACCATTAAAGGAGTAACCGTACATTATCTCTGCCTTGCCATAGCAATAGTATCCCTCATTTAAAAGTTAGAAACTATTATGTTGTCAAATTAAGGCAATCTCCTAATGATACCAATGATGCCATGGACACTTACTCATTCCTCTTCTGATTTTTGTCATTGAAGAGGTATTCGTGCTTCTCTCAAACCAGTTAAACACCAGAGGGCCTGACCCTGCTCATACTTCAGTAAAAAAGTTCCCAGAGAGGAAATGGAGAGTAGACCATGGTCAAAAGCACTGTCATGTGCAGACATCACAGCAGCACCTAACTGGCAAGATGATTAGCAAGCACATCTGTTCCGAACCATTAAAATGATATAAAGAAATTGCCTTTAAACCACCTGCAGGATGGTAATTTCATACAATCATTACAGAGTCATTAAGAAAAGTTAATGCAGAAAAAAACTGCTGTGGGAAATGTAATCTTTTTTCTGTGTTTACTAGATACACTAAAGATGTGAGTAGAGAACAGTCTGAAAACTATTGTGTCACATGATTATGCCTTGTCTCCAGAGCATATTGGCTCACATATTTCTTATGTCACAGCTTAGATTACTTTCAACATTTTCAAGTGATACTGAGAATTTCCACATTGAACACGTAAATATGGTCAAAAACATGTACAGACCAGCAGGATTTGGGATCCCTGTTGAGAAGATATTCTTGAATTCTGAAGGTGGTGTAGGCCTCTGAATGTTAGGTTTTAAAATCCTTTTATTCATGGTAGCAACAACATCAGGCTGGGTATAAGCAATATGGACATAAAGACAGGCATACTAAAAGTAGGGAGGGGACAATTATTTATAGTAGAACCAAAGCAAGAATAGACAGAAAAAAAGCGATGGAGAGCAAAAGTGGAACTAAATGTTTTAGATCAAAATAAGAATTATGCATTAACTGACATAACAGAGAACAGTGTGATTCAATACTATAATATTTGCTTATAATCCTTTATTTTGTAGATAACATTTATACAAAGGAAATATGAGGGGAGGAAGAAAAAATGTTGCTTACAGTTGTGTTCATCTGCTCTGAGGCATAGAAAGTTCTGGATGACAGACAAGCTGGAGGAGGTATATGGAAAGAACTAGTTGTTGTCTTTGTTAAGACTTTGACTGCCTCCCAAACTATGGAAATACAAGTTTGGACAAAAACATTGGGAGCAAGAAAGTTCCATGCACACAGAGAAAACTGTATCTGATGTAACACTGTCAGTATGCCACTGTTAATTGGAGACCTGCATTGGGTAGGGTATTTTCCTTAATGACTGAAAAGACAGAATAGATAATCTTATTAATTGCAAATAGGATTAGAGACGAAGGGGCTGCAAGCACTTGGGAAGGAAAAAAATAGAATGAAAAATGAGTTTGACAGATTGGAAGAAAGATTTGAAATTAAGAGCATGTAATTTAAGAACAAGTACAAACGCTACATTAAATAGGAATAGTCAGCTCCAGTAACTTCATGGGGGTCAACGGATTAAGCAGCAATTATACAGAAAAAGCTCTGGATATTATAATGATTTAAGTTAAAAACCACATGATAATGAGATGTATAAAAGGGAGTAAATTATATGTGTAAAAATATACAATATGAAAAATGCATGAAGTAATCTTTTCAATCTACCAAAATTCATGTGGATTATTTTTTCTGTACTTCAAGAAAGATACATGAGAGTTGTAATCTCCATAAAGCAAAATCCAGAGCAAAAAGAATGGTCAGAGATATTGAAAATATAATTGGCACAGAAAAACAGGGAGACCTGGTATGGAGAAAACTGAAGGGTGACATACCAGCCATTTGTGAAATACACTTTGTAAGATATAAATGTTGATTTTGGAAAAGTAAAATATTACTGCAGTAAGTTGCTCTCCACATCCACAGATGAGGGTACAAGGGTGCTTCTGTTGCAGTAAAGGATGCTTAGTTTGGATATCAGGGAAACAATCCATTAGGATAGTTGAGTGCCAGCAGATGTTGCCCATGGAAGCTGTGGAATCCCCATCACTGGAACTTACTAAAGCATTGGCTAGTCAAATATCGGTCAGGGACGATACTGATACAATCAGCTCCTCCTTCAGTGGAATAATGGCTGATGTCTCAGGACCCTTCCCCTACCATCCTACAGTGTAGCAACTGCCTGGACTTTTGGAAGAAAGCCATTTGTCCAATCCATACTAACGAAGCCAAAAAAATTAAACATAAAGGAGGGAAAATTGTTAGAGCATTTAAAGAAAAAAAAATCACATCTTTATTCATGGACCAATTGTCAGGGACAGTGCAGAAAGAGCTACACATGTTTGCAGACCTGGGAGAGGGTGAAAGGTCTTCCTGCTTTACCATGCCTGAACCAGACGTATCATAGTATTTTGTGGAAGGGCACACCATTGCCATGGTGACTGGTTCTTTAAAAAAGGTAAAATATGGAAGCCAGCCATAATAGGTGAGATACTCGAACGGTCATAGAAACAAAATGGAAAAAGACTAAAATGGACTGCAACAGGGAGACTGTTTATACCATGTGGCATGAAACTGAGGCCAGTTCCCATTGCAGAGAGGCCACCATAGAAATTACATTGCTGTTTGCCAACCTACGTGAAACGACCTGGAGTGTCTCAGTTCAACTCTTAGAGCTCATATTGCCCAAAACTGCTAGTTACATTGGCACAGAAAATCTTTTCAGAAGACACCACAGTGCCTGGGATCGCAATATCTCTGAGAAACCTAGCAAAGATACTGCTGGGAAGCCAAAAGACATAAGAGACGAATGAAATTTAGCTTCTCAGAGGTAACACATTCAGGTGAGGCAGCTTCTCAAGGCCATATAGGCACCTTCCTGGTGCTGTTAATATCAGTAGCCAAAGCTCGCACTAACTTCAGAGGGACAAAATTTTGCTATAGCTGTTGAAGAGGAAGGAGAACTGAATTGGAAGTAGGAGTGGAAGGACGACTGGAAATGACCAATACTGATCTGAAAGTAGAGTGCCAGATAAAAAGAAGAGCTTTTAAAAATTTGTAATTTAAAAAAATGTCAGAAAAAGGTAAAGCTACAAATTCAATAAAATAATCAAAGGAAACATATACTTCAGTAGCAAAAATCTGGTCTTATGTCATTTAAATACACATGCAAAAAGCCAATCAAGTATTCTGTGAAGCCACTGAGGGATATGCAGAAAGTGGGAAGTTAGTTAATAACGTTAGTATTGCTCTGAGCCTGAATAAATTATCTGCTTTCGTCTTCATCAAATAAGCCAAAGGTCACATTCTGAGGATTGGGATATTTTCCCAAGTGGGAGGGAAGGGAATGGAAGCGTTGAAAGACTTTATGAGTACATCAAAGCAGAAAGGCAATTAGAGCTGATAAAAGTTCACATGGAACCAGATACAGATAAATTGCATCCCAGATTTTTTTTTATATCCTAGCAAGACATAGAAAAATGTAGGGATTTCCAGCTCCTAAGAACTAAGAAAGCATAATATATTTAGAATTCAAGAGCACAGAAATTCAAGAACCAAATTGGGTCAGCCATGATATTGAAGTTTATTTGTTTGATGATTTATTTGCTTATTTATTTATTGTCTCAGTAGGACATAAGGGAAAGCCTCTGTTATGAGGCTCAGTGAGGTGTTATAAATTGATGAAGGAATGAGATAACAGTAAGCATTGATCTGAAATCATCACTGTGGTGTTTTCCAAAGTAATTTGCATTTTACAGTCTCAGGCGTTTGCTGCTGTCAAAGTTGGTTTGTTAGTATCTTATACTTTGATGAAATGTATCTGAGTTATTTGCTGTGAAATTATGACAAAAAGTAATTCATTGGTATTCTATTATGATGATTTCAAATGTAATTTGTTTATATCTTTTTAGCTTTCTTGAGTGAAAGAGTTAAATAACATTTGCTGTCTTCTTCAGCATATTCTAGCTTTGTGCAGTTGGCCCATGCTATGGAGAATATTACTTTTTTCTTTATAAACCAAAACCAGGGAGAACAGCTAAAAGGACAGAGTTAAAAGAAGCATGTGGTTTCCCAGATAACATGAGTTAGTATACTACCCAATACATTCAGCAGAGGGGACTACACTGAGTTACAGAAAGAAACTGTGGGAAACCTAGCATCTACTGTTGTCTTTATGTTAGCATGCATAGATACTGTGTTGTGCTCTACCCTTTTAGCGATGTAGGTGTACTTCCTGTGTAGCTCACAAATGTGTATTCTATTTTCAATATTATTCATAATCTTTTAGTGTTCCTGCTCCCTCATCTATGGCACCCTATAATTTTCTGGAAACAACTTTGCTGAAGAAAGTTGTAAAGTGGTTTTCTTTCATTAGTAAAAAGTCAAGGTTCATCAGATGTTGTTTACATGGCTTACATGTTACTTGGTTCAAACAAGGAAAGGGATTTTCAATGAACTTTCTCCTATCCATGTTTTCCCTTATGCTGGGTTTCAGCAGCTCCTTAATAATGCCTAAGGACAGTCGTGACTCTCCCCAGGCTAGCCATTACAACCTGGAAAGGAGTTGGTAAATGGAGCTGGAGCTATTACAGTGAGAAAAATAAGCAGCTGAACACCATACTTGATTTTCTGAGGGATGGGAAACAGAAAAATCAGTTTAAAAGACTAGACTCACAAAACTTATTAATTAAAATTTTAATTCTTCGGTATAAGTGTTAAAGGTCTTTTTCCTGAAAAGTCAAAGTTCCAAGTTTGGAGTTTTTTGGAAGATTTATGCTGCAGTGGCCTGTGTGTCAGAGACAGCAGATCAGAGGGCTGAAGTCCATTCTTTACAGTGGCAGTTCAGTCCAGCCCAGGTCATCCTTTCCCATGGTGTTCTGGCTGCACATCAAAGTCCTGGTTTGGAGAAGAACAGTTCTGGAGGTGGTTTCTCTCTTCTGTATTCTGCTACTGGTAAAATTTTGAGGGTTCAAAGGTCTGGACTTTAAAAAAAAGCAACAGCACCCCCCATGTTTACAGGATTTACATAGATATTTTAAGTGGGAAGTTAAAAGAAAATTTTAAAACATTTTCAGAATTCAAAAGGTAGGTTTGAATTAATGGTAATGTTTGTGCTATGCTCAAAGATATATGATATACCATTCATTCAGGTCTAAATGCAAGAGTGTTTCAGATTATAATGTTAATTCATGTACTGAGGTCAATACTGGAAATACATTAGCCTTCTTCCAGTACTTTTTAATCAACTGTCCTTTCCAAACAATTAAATAAATGACAAACACTATCTTATTTAATTTCTGTGATTCTATTCAAAAGGAAGTGAGCAGACAGTTACGGTCAAGTCTTCATCACTTCCTAATACCATAACCACAATTTTTTTAACTCAAACCAGCCACAGATATTCCAGAAGACTCAAAACAGAAGATGAATTAGACTTGAAAGTTTGAAAAATTCATGTGAATGTGACGTTAAACTCAAGTGTCTGGTCTGTGGGCAGGTTACACTCGGTTACTGCTGTTGTTACCACTGCTACTGAGAAGGTGAACAGTCCACTATAACACATGCATTAAAGCAGTGGCCTCCAAAGTTTGGGGGATGCATACACCTCAGGGGGTGTGCAAGATAATCCATTGAGGTGCAGGAAGAAAATTTTTTATGTGCCATTAATAAGTAAGAGAGAAAATTTTAAAAATTACAAAGTGTTGATTTCATCTTTTTCTCCTTTTTTTAATTTCTATTTTTGTTTATGATTTATAATGTGCATCATATATAGTACATTAGTATATGTATATAATTTATAAATAAATGTATACAGATATATTGGGAGTGCATACTCAAAAGTTTTTTCCTTGATCAAAAATGTTTGGAGACCACTGTACTAAAGGACTGTTATGAATTCCAACCACAGGAATCTGAAGAACATTCAGTGCACTATTCATTCAACAAAAGAATTACAATAAATCTGTGCCAGGCCTATCCCTTGCAGGAGGAAATGCGCTTTTGTTATCTTACTAATTCAGTGCTTGTCTCTATGGAAAGAATGAGAAAAGTGAATTACATGCACATGCAAGGGAGTGGTTAGGCTTTGCTCAAAGACTGGCTTATTGGCCCAAATATTATATTTCAAACATTTATTCAAAAGCACCACTGGCTCAGCCCTTCACCCTCAATGTGGGCAAAGGGTTTTCTAGATGAGACTTCAAAACTGGAAATATTGGTTTGCCGATTAATATTAAGTGCTGAGGAGCTGTTTCAGTTACTAACTCTACATGAGTTCTCTTCCTTCCCTCTGCTGCTGTGTGCCCTCCTGAGGGCTGGCTCAGGCACAGACAGCCTTTGCTCAGACTGAGGAGTAGAGGTCTCTAGAAGAGACTTGTATGGACCCGGGCTATCAGAAAACAATCTTCACGGTGCCTAGCAGTCATTGGTAATAACGATAATAATTTAATGAAAACAGCCCCTTATTGTGCTGTGTCTTTTTTAATAAAACACGATATAGTAAAAGAGAATAAAATGAGAGAAAATCCTTGACTAACAAGTAGGTATAACCCAGTGCAGGGCAGAGGAAGTATTAAGAAAGGTTGATAGAAGGAAAAAGGCTGAACTGATTTGTTACTCAGTACTTAGAAGATGTTTAAACTCTGTTTTCCATATGCAACATACAGAGAATATTTGAAGATTTGTATTCTCTTGTCTGAAGGACTCTGATTTCACTCTTCACTGCCCCACCTGCACTTCCCATCCATACGCAACTTCCTTCTCTACTGTCTCGGCAGTTAGGAACAAGCGCTATAACTGCAGGTTCTGACCTTGACAACTACACCAAGAAATGCAGGAAAAGAATTGTTACGATTAGGAGCCTTGTTTGATCTCAGGCTTTGATGATTTAAAGATGACAGCTAATCTCACTCCTGTCAGCTGAGGACTCTGAGGGTTTCCAAAAGGATACAGACACCCAGATTTGTCATTCACATGAGCTTAGGCTGTATTATGCAGCTTTTTTGACCACCATCTATTTGCTAAGTCCTTTAGAGATCCTACTAAAACTACAGAAATGCATTGTCCTCTTTAAATCATTGGCATCAGAAAACTGAAGGACAAGCATTAAACTTTGACACCTACATGATTGTTGTTAGTGTTTTGTTTTCTTTCAAGAGACAAGAAAATATATTCCTTGGGAAATAGTTATTCTAGCTATTGCTTTTGGTAAAGGAGCTTCAAAAGTGGAAAACATTTCAATTAACTTAATAAACTCTTTAAATTTCTGGTTTGTTTCAGGGATTCTGAATGAGAGATTGTGCATCTACCACATGATATCAGACGATATCCCTCTTCAGTTAGCCTGAAAAAAAAAGATACTGCCCACAAACTAAACAACTTCTTAGGAGTAGGAAAAAAAATCTAAAAAGCAATAATTCTAGACTTAGCATTGTGAAATTAAGAGACAAAACTATCGTGATGACCTTAAGCAGAGGAAAGGTGTTTAATGAAGTGGGATGTGTGGGAGGGGATTAATTGCAAATTCAACATTTGGCTTTAACTAAAGAAACTGGATTTGAAGATTGTTTTTTTTTGTCAGAACTTCATACAAAAGAATTCCTGTCAGAGATTTATATTCATAGTGGATGAATTAGTTTGATTTAGTTTCTCAGCCTGGAAATGTCACTACGAAATAGATTAATCCAACACTACCATGTAGCGCTATCAATCTGATCAGGAAGCAGGACACAAGAAATTGTTAATCATAGAATCATAGAACCATTTAGGTTGGAAAAGACCTTTAAGATCATCGAGTCCAACAATAAACCTAACACTGCCAAGTCCATGCCAAACCACTAAACCATGTCCCTAAGCACCACATCTACACGTCTTTTAACTATCTCCAGGGATGGTGACTCAACCTCTTCCCTGGGCAGCTTGTTCCAATGCTTGACAACCCCTTCCATGAAGACATTTTTCCTAATATCCAATCTAAACCTCCCCTGGCGCAACTTGAGGCCATTTCCTCTTCTTCCATCACTTGTTACCTGGGAGAAGAGACCAACACCCACCTCGCTACAATGTCCTTTTGGGTAGTTGTAGAGAGCGATAAGGTCTCCCCTGAGCCTCCTTTTCTCCAGACTAAACAATCCCAGTTCCCTCAGCCGCTCCTCATAAGACTTGTGCTCCAGATCCTTCACCAACTTTGTTGCCCTTCTTTGGACTCTTTCCAGCACCTCAGCATCTTTCTTATAGTGAGAGGTCCAAAACTGAACACAGAGATGCGGCCTCACCAGTGCTGAGTACAGGGGGATGATCACTTCCCTAGTCCTGCTGGCCACACTCTTTCTGATACAAGCCAGGATGCTGTTGGCCTTCTTGGACACCTGGGCACACTGCTGGCTCACATTCAGTCGGCCATCGACCAACACTGCCAGGTCCTTTTCAGCCAGGCATTAGTGGCCTTTCCAGCCACTCTTCCTCAGCCTATAGCATTGCATGGAGTTGTTGTGCCCCAGGTGCAGGACCCGACACTTGGCCGTATTGAACCTCATACAGTTGGCCTTGGCCCATCGATCCAGCCTGTCGAGATGCCTTTGCAGAGCCTTCCTACCCTCCAGGAGATCAACACTCCCGCCCAACTTGGTGTTGTCTGCAAACTTACCGAGGGTGTACTCGATCCTCTTATCCACATCATTGATAAAGATATTAAACAGAACTGGCCGTGAGGTTCAAATGCAGAGGTTCATAAAATCTGTTGGTTTCTCTGTAGAAGGAATGAGAGAAATGAAAAGAATCAGGAAAGAGAAGGGAGAAAAGATAGTTGTAAGGATGCAGACAGAAATAGGAAAAGAGCAGAATGGAAGTATCACAACAGGGGAAGGAAAAAAGGTGAACAGAAGCAAAAAATTAAAAGAACAAAATCCGATTAAATACCAGGAAAAAAGAGAAAAGACAAAACAAATTTGTCTATACTAGAAAAGGATACAGTCTGATAAAAACCAGAAGGCATCAGATAATATGAGCAGCCATATGAGGTGGAAAAGCCAAATACCTAACCAAATATTTCCACAGGAATGTCAGTAGAGGTACTGTGGTTTAAACAAGATGAATGTGGTTGGCAGATAGACTAGGTGTTGGTGTTCTGCACAGCCTGGCACAATGGGAAATGTCCTTGAAGTGTGCCTTGCTGAAAGGAGGAGCTGGTTGGAATGATGCTGGTAAGGTAAACTTCCTGAGATGCCTGCTGAGTCCCCAGAGCTTGCAGGCAGACAGCTGGCATAAGTCGTTAAGAATAGCAGATTTTTTTCATTTCAGAGGGAAGATTGTGGCTCTCTGTGGAATGAGTCTTGTGACTACACCACCTCCAGGTTCGATTATCACAAAGTTTTCTATAAGACACTCCCTAGCCATCTCCTGCTGCTGCAGAGCACATCTGCCCACAGCTGAGCTATGTTTCCAGACTGGCAAAAAACATCTTTGTGAGAATACTGATTAGGCTACGCTTGGTCCTTTGCCTCCCCTCACAGTCTAAAAGACACCCAAAGAGATGGAGAATATGGGAGCTTTACATTGCAAACACAGTTTTGAAAGACGAGGCTTTCTGAGGATAAAATAGACATTTTTTTTGCAGCAAATATGCCCTTTTCCATCTCTTTTCATGCTATCTGTGCAGCTTATATGTACCCCATGCTATAGACTAGAGAACAGAATGGGTCTTGCTTTGAGCTAGAACAGCTGAGCTTACTGTACCCCACCTGAGGTTGCCGATTGACTTTGCACCTCCCTCAGCTTACTCCTTGCATGGGACTGATAAAGGTAAAACACAGCACAGGGATTTTTTTGTGGTCCTAAGCTGGAAAAGATGCCCTAAAATCTTTGTATTAGACTTACCATGCTACTGTAGTGACCTATAATGGCCAAAGCAGGAACAGAGCTGATGCTAGAACACCTGCATCTGTATTCAAATGAGAATGTCACATATAATGTGACAAATTAGATAACAGTCATGTCTCTTTTCAGGAGAGAATTAAACTGACCTGTGGTATTCACTTATTTCCTTGGGAGCTCTCCTAGAACTCAACCTCAATCTCAGCACTCAATTACTTGTGCATTTTATATAGTCTGCATTGAGGGCCTTACTTCTGTTCCAATATCATATTAAAGCTATTCTATAGATGCAATATTAGTAAAAAGTCAACCGAAAACAGCAAGATCTTTAAAATCACAATCACGCTTGACTGAACAGTTACAAGCGTCGTTTTAGTCACCCTAAAGCTTCTTATTTCAAAGCTGGCAAAATAGACGTATTGACAGTTGCACAGGAATGAACTTTAAAGATGAACATAAAGGCAGCAGAGGTCAACCAAACTCTGAATAAAT
Source organism: Nyctibius grandis (assembly GCF_013368605.1). NCBI lineage: Eukaryota > Metazoa > Chordata > Aves > Nyctibiiformes > Nyctibiidae > Nyctibius > Nyctibius grandis. The sequence continues at coordinate 58,565,131 of NC_090658.1, forward strand.
GTTAAAGTGCCAGGGGCTCATGAGGAAGTGCAAGAAATTCAGGCTTTGCTGCTGTCCCTGGGACCAAGAGAATTAACAATACTCCCGATGTGGTGCCCTGAAGTCAGAGCAAAGGGATTCCAAGCACTGTCTTGTCCCACGAAAGGAAGAAAAGAGGTCAGTGCTGCCCAGCTTCATCACTATTGCCCCAAGGGGAACTGCTGCAAAATATTAGCTAGAAAGGGAAAGTCTACAATGTGTCTTCAAATCTTGCCAGCCACAGTCTTTTTCCAAAAAAAGGGGGAAGGACTCTATTTGTACCTTTATACAAATTTAATAAGTGCATGTGTATGTATATGGAAATATGTACAAATCTGGAACACTGCTTTTGCCTTTAAAGCTTTCTGAGAGATGAGAACCAAGCTGAGAATTTCCACCTTCATTTCCGCTGATGTCCTCTATGGAGATTTTCAGAAACAGAGCTCAGGTGATGTAGGGGCCTGGACCATGGGAAAGTTATAGAGAGAACATACCAGTACACTGTTATGTAACAGCATGAGATAGCAAGAAAGTATAAGGATGTGGCTTGCTTAAGTTTATAGTAAGTATCCAATTAGAAGTAGCATGCAGCCAGATTGTGTACAATACTTGTAGCCAATAGCTTAGTGTGTAACCGTTACATAAGAGAGTATGTAGGTTATAAAAGACTGTGTTAACCAAAATAAAGTGGACTATTAGAGCATCATATTGGTGTGCTGTAGTTCGTTCCTCACGTGGACCCCAACAAGGTCTGTGCCAAATATTTATCTATTGTAAAAAAACTTACTTTTTACAGTGAATTCAATAACAGACAGGTTTCAGGGCACAAGCCTGGATAATAATTTTGTATCAGTTCAGAGGAATTTGTCTGGAAGCTGAGTTGTGCTACTAGAGCTTGTTTTTCCCCCATCCCTTGCGTTCTCCAGCAGCAGAGACAGCCCTGCCTTCCACAGTGCCCTGTTGGGAAAGAGAAGCTACTCCAGCAGCTTACCCAAGAGTGGGTGCACATCACACCTGCACTCTGCATTTCCTGCCTTCCACGGACATGCTTCAATACATGAGACTGCATGGACCGCCTTTTGACTTGGTGGCTATTCTCCTGAGTGACATTTACTTGTGGAAGGGATCTGGCAAGTAAGACATAGGAGTGACAGATTTTTTTTCCTCAGCCTGTTGCACATATTGTTTTATTTTCACTTGTTTTGAAGTTGCCCGTATGTTTCTTCTTTAGATAAAGCTACAAAGCCAGATGGTACAAATAAAATACATAACGAGACCGTCTGCCCTTGTGAGAAGAGATCATATCCTAACGTTAGGAATTGCTAACTGTAAGTAGATGCATGGAGCTGCATAAAAAGAGACGGATGCCTGGAGGGATCAAGTTCAGTGCAACATAGGAGGCAGGGAGTTTCTACTTAGCAAACAAAAGCCTCTTGACACATAAGACAGTCTCACTGAGCATGCTGAATGGCAGCATTAAGGTATGTCTGCTGTGCAATTGAGAGGTGTGACCACAAGATGCATAAGAAGGCTTATTGGAAGAGTATGTCTGCACTGCGGCTGCAGGCATGATTGTAACATGAGAAGAGCACTAACTGCACAGATAACAGTGGTGGAAATGCTGTGGCACCACTTTCAGGATGGGTTATGCAGGTGTTCAGAGACCTTGCATCTGTATACTTTTTGCTGGATTCCACTGAAGTCTGCATGCCATGGTGCTGTTGTACTTCATACGCATACTAACTAGATTGAACATGGCTCTGATATGCCTTCTTATGCTGCAGTCACACATCCCAGTTGCACAGTACACATAGCTTAATGTAGCCATTAATTATGCGCAGTGGCACGTCGTTCCTGCAGTTCTGACAGTTCACTACAACACTTATTTCTAATGAAGTTAACACTGCACTTTCCACTTTTCATTTAATCTGCTTTAAAAGCTGTAAGTCTTCTGTTGTTTGTAGTCATCATTGCTTACAAATCTCAGCTTAGCAAAAACTTATTTGATATGTGTGGTTTCAAATCCTAAAAATGGTTGCTACTACTACTAATTATTATTATAAATTATTTGTTCTTTTTCTTTACCTTCTATGTTACTCATAACGTAATAAAGTCACCCAAGAAGGCAATATTGTAATGATACACAACAAAAGTTTGGGCTTAAGGAGACATTTGTGTGTTGCAAATATATGTATGAAGTAAAAGGAAGAGAGAATTTCTTCTGTAAGCCCCTCCTTGCCGGGATGTGCAGACTACTGCAATTTAGGTTATAGGTTATATCACAGGGGTTTCTCATAGGGAAAATGTTGCTGTACAATGCTAGCTTCTACAATTTATTTCACTGTGTGTTCTGAGCTGTGCTATTGAGAGCCTTGAGCCTGCGTGCCTCTGTTTAACTTAATTTCCATTAAGTCATTGCAGTTCATCTTACGGTCCTACAGCATTCCAGAAACTTGTCAAAGTGTTCATTTAGATTTGAAAATGCCATAATTTCTCAGCCAGATCCTTTTTAAAAGGAAATAGTCTTTTTATTTCTCTAAACATTTAGTTAGATGTCCATGATTTGACTTCAGATGTCTTGCAATTACCAACAGCTGAACAAGAGTACACATGTACTTCTTCAGGTGTCGTCAGGAAGAGCACAGTGGGTGAAGGGTGGCTGGAACATTAATTGGAAACCATTCTCTTCTTTTGAGTCAATTTTTTGTTATCTACTTAAGCCGTTCTTCACTCTTCAATACCAATGTTCCATCACCAAAAATACTCCTCAGCTGACTGACCTGTGGGGAACAGTTGTCCTGTGAGCACTTGACAGAATGCTAACAGTTTGATGCAGAAACAAATTTAGGAAATTGTTTAGTTTAAGTATGCCCTGAATAGTGGTTACATCATACTGATATGAAGAGCCTGCTCTGAGCTGTACAAGTATCCTCACATTCAGAACAAAACATGCTACAGGTGAATTCTACACTGTGCTGCTCAGAGACTCCTACAGCCATGATGGGAAGGGCAGACCTCAGTCATGTGTAGAAAGGATACCTTGGGTCATTGTTTCCCTGATCATCCAGGCAATGTCACATGAGGATGTGAATGCTTTAGTAAGCAGGAAGGTCCACTTCTGTAATGTAAAATTGAACAGTTTTGTTTAAATGATTTTTGTAGATGAGATAACGCAATTGGAGCAGAACAATCCAAGACTGTTTATCAGATCAAGAAGTTAGGGAAAGTTACACGTGTGTCAGCTATTGCAAGAGATCTGAAGTCAAACCATGGGCAGCTAGCTAGATGTTAGGAGAGGTGGAAAGACCCTTTCCTGTTAAAAAGGCTGTGGCCAGGAAATTATGGCATTTTCAAATTAAAATGAAAAGTGCATTTGGAATTATAAAATTTTTCAATGTGTAAACATATCTGAGGCTTGTAGAGTTTCTGCATCCCTCAGTATCCTCCAGAGAAACTCCTCAAGGGTATCTTTATGGGAAGATTTAAACCTCTTTGTTATTCATGCTATTTGGATTCTTGCATTTTCCATTCTTATGACACATCTTTCCCTCAAATTGTCATATCCAGCTGTGTGTACTTGAACCATGACATGTTATAGGCTAGTTTGAGGAGCTGATGGTTTCACATGATGAATATCTAACAACTTCAGATGAGTTATAAATTCAGTAGTTTCTATCCTTATTTTTAGAGGGTTGTTACTGCCCCTATAGTAGGGCAGACACCAAGTTTGGTAAAATTTCTGCTTTTGACCAACACTTGAGGACTATTACCCCAGTGTTCAATTCTTGTTTACACAGAGAAGACTGAGGAAGTTTAAGTAGAATTCAGTATGAAGGATTCACACTGAAAAGGGTATGGGCCGTTGACTTGTGAAAATGCTTAATCAAAATATCGTTGTTAAAATAAAAGAATCTAATTTACAATTTCTTCCTAGTGGAGACAAATATGAAAGATCAGTTTATTAATACAATAAATTAAAACAATAATAAACAGAAATACTTGCCAGCCACCTAGGGCCTAAGATAACACTCCTTTAAGTATTTCAGCAGATTACAAGAGATATATTCTCATATAACTAATACTCTGATGACACATTAATGGGAATGTTGTAAACATCTACAAAGAGCTCACAGATAAGAGAGTTAGCTTTAAAGATATATAGAAACACCAAAGCTGCAAACATAAGCTTTGCTTGTAATATTAAGACAGTTTTTCATACTTAATATGAGGTTGTAAATATTTCCTGATGTCTCTAGGAAGCAAAATAAATTTCATAAATTGGTAAATAGATAAAACTTGAGACCTCTGTGCTATTCCATTAACATGAGGGGAAAGGTCACCAACATGTATCAGATGAAGTGTAAGAAAGATCACAAAAAATGGTAGTACAATATGAACATTTATAGAGAATTGTAAATATAGTTATTACCACCTCAGAATGTAATGGGCTATGCCATGGGGCTACAGCTGGATTATATCTATACCAGTGCTGTTGGAGGCTAAATTCTATCAGAGCTTTTGAGTGGTTTTATACATAAATATAAACTTTTACCCTCTGCAATGCCTGGTATTAGAGGAATAAATTATAGCACTATGTACTTAATATTAATTTATTTAATGTAATATAACATTAGAAGTAATTTCCCCTTTAGACAACACTGAAAAGTTAGAAAGATCCTATAAAATGGGAAAAGCATCAGATATTAATCCAGGTGTTATCATAGAACAGTCCTCCTGAAATGTGGTTTTCCAACATGCATTTTAGGTACACCAGGTAATCAGGGAATCAGCCTTATTCAGAGTACACTGGACAATCTCAACAACCAAATGAAAACAGAATTCACATGCAACAGCACCACGAAGGGCTATGGTTGTGTTGTCAGTGTACAGAACAGAACTTAATAAGATGTAACATTATTTCCTTTCCATACTATGTTTGAAAAGTACTTACATAATTCTATGAAATTTTAGTAGTAATAATAATATATTATTATCATGTTAATGAAATTTAACATCATATTTCTTTCTAATGTTTAGTTTTAAATACTTCAATTTCTTTTCCCACCTCATGTGCTCATTGCAAGCACTTTTTAATGGGATTACCTCTTTGCTAGCAAGGAGATTGTCTTCATTAGGTTCAGAATATTCTTTTCAAAACTCTCTCTAAAAATATTTATTCTAGAAATCCAAACCAAATAATTCTCTTTCAAACTTTCTCATAAATTTTTTATAAATTTATCATGGAAAATAATGTGAAAATTCCACAAGCTTTCCTGGGTGTAAGTGCAGATTTTTGTATGGCTGTGTAGTGAAGGACAGAGAGTAAAACTGGAAGAAATGCAAGTATTCTATAGGAATGTAGAGGTTTGGTTAAATGAGAAGGGGCACAATCTTGTGCCACTGAGCAGTCTGAGCAACCCAGGCTTTGAGCTACGCAAGAGTTAAGTCCAGAGCTCTGAGTATGTAAATCCATAGACCAATCACAAGTGCGATCGGGGCGCGTGATTAGCATGTACTCAGGTTACCGCCTATATAATTGCGGCGTGCTTTGCGAATAAACGAGAAGCTTCCATACTCACATTGAGAGTGTGTAGTTTACTCCAGACCGTCCCCCAGCACCTGCGAGCGCGCCCCCCCGTTTTTCCCCTTACTTCATAGGAACATAAATAGGACACATTTACTTTGTGAATGTGTCGGCTAGCTGTAAGAGTTCAGGATTTTTTTTTAGCTTGGGAATTAAATCTGGACATAATTTTCAAAGCGAAAACACTACATTAGTCCATTCAAGCCTTCTGACACACTTATTTCCCTCTATCATTTCAACACTATTCTATAGTAAAATCTAACATAGAATTAAAATTAAAGCAGCAGTGTAAGAAAGCAGAATATTGTTTTAGAACAAGTATGTAAATTCAAGGTCAGTCTGGTTAGAGAAAGGAATGCTTTCCAGGAGAAAGGATGTGTCCTATCTCACTATACCCCCATACAAATCTGACCCGGATGCTAATACTCTTCTTGGTTACAACTGTCTTTGATGAATTAGGCCAGTTGGGCTACATCTAGAAAGGATCTACCCACACAGATCCATTGTGAGACTGAGATTTTTATTGTAACAGAGATCATGAAGAGATGCAACTATCACAGCACTAGAGTTAGTTGCCTGCTCAGTCAAAGTGTCTAGATACAGGTACTGTATTGCTAGGGAGATGTGAATAAATCCAAGGCCAAAAAAATTAATTATGAGGAATGACTGAGCAAATCAGGCATCAGATTAGAGATGAAGGGCCACTGTGTTGCTCTTCAGATGAGAGGACACTGACTTCTCAGGAAGAGACAATCATTTCTTCCAAGTCCACAATGGCTAAAACCAGTTTAGTTTTGCTTTTAAAAGGATCCATATAATTCTATTACATCATGCTGTCAAAAGGTTGTCTAGGGCCACATCTTGCCTCAGTCATAGCTTAGCCATAGGCCTATTTACCCATTCAATTACTCTCTATTGCTTTTTATCCAAATCTTGGGGTCTTTCATCTGCAACCAGTGGGTATAAAGACATCATAATTGTCCACAGAGTGAAAACAGTAGGGATTCAGCTAATATGTTTCTTATGAACAGCAAATAAATTCATTTTTTAAAGCTCAAATTAAATAAAAGAATCAGTATAAATCACCTCTATCTTTGAGAAAAGAGCATGAGACGTAAAAGTTAAGGAAAAAGAGCAAACACAAGTGATGAGATTTTCCCTTCCACCCTTTCAACATCAATGAATATTTTATTTAATTCTGGAAGACATAAGGGAAGATTGTTTTTTTATTCTAAGGAAGGGAATTTTCAATGGGATTTTATATATTTATTCTAGGAGTAGCATTTATTACAGCTGCTTTATTTTCTAGTAAAAATTTTTAACAACTACAAAATCAGGTCCTCTTTGCATTGTAAAGTAAAGGCGACTAGCCAAGAACTAGTTGTTCATCTGCCTTGCTGTTGAAGTACCTGGTCTGAAAGGGTCATATCTTTGCCAGTATAAGTATTTTTTACTAGTGTTAGTTCCTGTGAAATCAAAAGAAGGCATTGTATAGCTCTAGCTGAGGACTAGATGAAGAATTGTGTAGATTCTTGGAACCTGCACAACTCAAGGAGGCATAGTGGACTCCTGGCCCTGACATTACCATTCTCTAAACTGTTATGTTATTATTTTAAAGAGTTAAAAAAAAAAGATAACTATACTGTGAGTATACTTTTTTTCCTTTTCTTTTTTTTTTTTGAACCATCTGTATGCAGATCCCCTCCAGGAAACGATTTAAAGCTTGTACTTTCGATCATGCTGTTTATTTCCTTGAAACAACTGTTTGTTCTTGCACTAAATTCAACAAAGGCTCATGAGTCACTAACTTTGAAATTGATTGGGCTTTCTGGAGCAAGTTAAAAGCCCCCTATGTATTTCTTTATTTGCTGAAAGGATACAGGCTCACAAGATTTTCAGTGCTTCTGGTAGCCCAAGGGAGAGCTCTCTTATTGGTGAGTGTACCAAAAAAAAAAAAAAAGGGAAAGATTCTCTTGTAAGAAACTTGTCCTCTGTGGATGCTATGCTTTATTCTTTCACCTGGGTTGAGCCTCTAAGCTGCTGAGCACCTTTAGTTCCCTACTGAAATCTGTGGGAGCTTCTAGAAGTTCTTCACAACCAATTTGTTTCAAAAAGAATTTGGGGAGCTTGGAACTTCAGGGGGCTGAGCCCTTATTGAACTGATCAGCTGTGGTCCGGAGGAGGAGGTCCTCACCTGGGGGAAACTATCACTGCTCTAGCACTGTGGACCACCTGATCAGGATAAGGAAGTGGATAAAGCCTTCTTTAACCAACTCTGCACCACTGATCCTGGTTCTCATGGAGAATTTTAACTCCCTGACATCTGCTAAAAGAGAAACATCACAAGATGAGGGCAGTCAGCAAGATTTCCAGACGATGACTGGAACTAAATTCTTGATACAGGTACTGAATGGGCCAAGTAAGTGACACACATCTGGCTCTGCTAGTCACTGATAGGGAAGAATCAACTGGACATATAGTAATCTACGAAAGCACTGTCTGTAGTGGCCACGAAATAGTGAAGCCCAACATCATGAAGAGAGTGAGGAAGGAGAGTAGCAAAGTACAGACCCTGGAGATGGAGCAAAGTGATCATCTCCCTTTACTCAGAACTCCTTGGACTGCATCTACAGTATCATGTTCCATTTTGGGCTCCCCAATACAGGAAAGACATCAACAAATTGGAGTGGGTTTAGTGGGGGGCCACCAAGATGGTCAGGGACTGGAGCACTCGTCTTGTGATAAGAAGCTGAGGAACCAGGACTGGTTCAGCCTCGGGTAGAGATGACTTCAAGAGGACCTGACAGCAGCTCCCCAGCACCTCTGGGAAGGTCAGCAAGAAGATGGAGCTGGGCTCTTCAAAGCAGGGCATGATGGAAGGATGAGACGGTGGGCAGGAGCTGAAGTGAGAGATTCAAACTGCATGTGAGAAAAATCCTTTTGCCCATAAGGACAGTCAGGCATTGGACTAGGTTGCTCAAAAATGTTTTACAGGCTCTGTCCTTGGTTTTCAAGATCCCATTGAATAAAGCCCTGAATAACTTGGTTTGACCTCACAGCTGGCCCTCATTTGAGCAGGAGATTGGACTACCGACCTCCTGAGATCCCTTCCAGCCTGAATTTTCCTGTGGTCCTAAAACTCCTCTTGGTTTTAGAGAACAACAGCAGAGTTCACCAGCTGCTGTGTAGAATTTGCTCTATATCTAAAATTCTGGGATAGGTGGGACAAAAAGAGTTTAATAGCCTTAGCTAAATATTAGAACCCTAAGTCATGTTATTCTTTTGGGTTTTGTTTTAAATTTGTCCTCAGAATAATTTTTATCTTGGGAGGGAAAAGAAGAAAGAGCACGCTAATGACCTTTATGTTTTGAAAGAGGTGAGTAAAAAGTTATTAAACTGCAGTCAGGTAAAGCTCTTTGCACAGCCAGACAGGGAAATATTTGCAGAGACTATGAGGTGGGCTTTGGCCAGAAAATGGTTTGGATTCATAAAAGTGGAAAAGCGTTTCGCTAAATATTTATCTTGTATGCAGCTTGGAGTGGTCAAGTGAAAACAGAAGGTCTGTATATGACATTTGCAGATATCTCCAGATAATACTAAATATAGGCAGGACTTTGCCTTTGGGGAAAAGGGCCTTTACACTGGCATAACATTACTTTTAGAATTTACTTCTGAATCCCACCACATACCTAATACAAGTGCTTTACATTAACAGAATATAGGTATGAGACTCAGCTATGTGAACATAGTAATTTAACAACCATACAGTATATTTTAAAATAGTACCATGACAGTTAATGAGAATTTCTGAAATGACCAGGAAATATATTACCTCTTGAACTGGTGGATGCCACTAAAATGAGCAAGAAATACTTTTGTTGCTGTGTAATAGTATCAGAATATCTGGATACTGAATGGTAGGGTTCCTTTCCTATCCTCTGATACTCTGAGTTTCTATGGGAAATGAATTTGCATTCAGTCAATAACTATGATAATTGTAAGACATACATTACTCCATAACTTCACAATGTTTAATGCATTTATCTGCACAAAACACCCTGTAATGAGAAAAGTATAGTTATGCCCCCTCATCAGTAAAAAACTGAGTCAGCAGGACTCGGAGACTTCTTCTTGAATGGCATATAGGTGAAATTTTTAAATGGTTTTGTGGGACCAAAATTTAAAAAAATGCTCAAATCCTTTAGACCACTAAGTACCTTTATACAATTGGCCAAACACTGAATATCTATGGCAATGCATAATGTTGACCTGCTAAATCAGCTTTGTAAGTTAGCTTTACAACATAAGCTAGTACTGCAACCGCTCTGACCATCCAAGATCTAGAATGAATTAAATGTCTTCCCAAAGTCCTGTACAGGCTGAATATTTCTTATTAGACAACAGCTCAGCACACATTCACAAAGGAGAATTCAAAAGATCAAAAGATTTTTCTTGATCACACCCTTCCTTTTTAACATTCATGGCTGAGATTGCTGATCAGCTGGGGAAGCACCTTGTCTGTGGGGCCTGAACCTGCTTCCTGTAGATCCCTGTTGGCTTCGGTCTTTCTCCCAAATTCAGCCATGTGTGTGTCTCGGGCTGTCTGCTCAGCATTAAACGTAGGATACTCCACGGACTTGGTGGCCCAAGCAGAGGGGGCTAGAGCCACGTGCCGTGGTGTCACCAGAGACACCCATGCAAGCTGTCAGGTCCAGTGCAGGAGCCACAGACTGCTTCAGAACTGGGTATTCCTCAAGGTGGGAAGTAATTCTGATGCTCTGAAGCGAGTTTTTCAGCATAAACCCTTCTCTGGAAGGGCCTATTTTTCCCTGCTGACTTTAAGAGGAACCTAGTTATTTTATACAGGCCTTAACAGTGGGATTCAGTTCAAAACAACTAATTTATCTGACCAATTTATATGTCAAAAGGGCAGCAGGAGCTCAACTCAGCTGCCCATGTATACACCTGCCTAATACCATTTGAAATGCCCTGTGCCATCCTATACAAATGCACAGGGCTGGCAAATAAACACTGCAGGACCTAAGGGAGATACATGCCCATTGGATCAGCAGGTGGAGTCCAGGACTTATATCTCAGAGTGGCTGTCATGGCACAAGGAGCTGGCATTTTGGCAGCTAAGCCAAGCCCACTGACTGGAAAAGGAGCATGGACTTCTGGCACTCACCTAGACTCCTGCCTCCAGATGCCAAATTTTAGTCCTACCTTAACCTCAAACTGGATTCCAACCCGTATTCTTAGCTGGCTGAAGTGACATGAGAGGTTGAATTCAGTTGCCTAAAGAAAGGATTTGGTGCCATTTTAGGCACTATGAGGTGCCTTGCATAGCTTCTACCTGCCACTGATGATTCAATTCAAATGACACCACGCATCTCAAATGATACCAACATCCCTATGTTTATCGATTCCCACTCATAATGGGATCCAAGATCTAGATCTAGTAAGTATGCAATGTTTTAAAAAGAAGTAGGAAAGAACCAGGTTATTTGATGGATTTGTTGCTAAAAGCTGTGAGGAATGAGGGTGGGGAAGGGAAAGAGATGAAAGGAAGGGATTATGGTCTCAAACAATTTTTTTGCAAGCTTTAAGTAAGCATTCAGGATTTTCAATGTTTATTTGCAACAAATATCCAAAGCTACTTAGATATACCTTGAGATTCCTGTTGTTGGCAATCCTTATTTTCCTCTTTGAACTTCAAAATTACTGTTAACTACTAGATAGACCTAATAGTGTCAGCAGAGTACAGTTATTACACCTGAAGTTATCAGTAGTAAAGGTCTGCTGCTCAGCAAGACAGACTGTACTTAATGTTTTAGAAAAGACAAGACTTTTTTGACTGATATACTGGGCTGTTATTGATAACAATATCGCAATACTGATAACAATCAAAAGAAAGGGGAAAGCAGAATAATGTTTAACATTTTATACTTTGAGATAAGACTGTTTTATTCCTCTTTCTGATATTCCTTTGTGGATGTGCTGTATCTGCAGTAGTTGATTAACTGACAGTAAATCTAATTATGCAATACTTACAATGTCTAATTTACCTTTACCTTCAGCTAATTGGCCAACTATCTTGATTTGGGGAATAATCAGTTTACAGTGCTGAGCACACAAATGGGATTTGGCAAAGGGAGGACAAAAGTACTGAGCAAATGGTGGTGTACAGATTTCTTCGTAACACTTCTGAAGAAACGTTGTAGTAGTGCGGACTAGATTTGAATCCTTAATTGTTAAATAACAAACCAAGTTCTCAATACCTTAAAAACTTACTACCCCACCCACACTGCTTTCCGTGTATTACTTAGGTGAAGGAAAAACTGATATAGGTCAAGTTTAATCAGGCATGTATGTCAAGTCTATGTCATTTTTTCATCCATGGAACAGCCTGAAGCAATGCGGAGTTCACCTACTATTTTTACACCGCAAACCAAACATGCAGAATACCTGAAAGTAGCTGAATCTTCAGTGAGTACAAGGCCATTAACAGAATTAGTTATCCAGTTTATTTTATTGCACACTAAACATACTCGGAGTTCCTACAAAGGGGTGCTATTAGATAAGTTTCTATTATGATCATCAGCAAGACCTCAATTTTCTGCATTTTGCAAGTTTTAACTCTATATAAATCCAGGGCAACTGAATATTTTTATTCTTTCTGTAATGCAATTTTCCTCTCCCACACTCCTTGCAGAATGAAGCACTGTAATTGCAACCTTTTAGGTTCAGGCAAATACTACTGCATTTTGCTGAAAGCCTCCCACTGTCTAAAGAAGTTTAATCAACGAATATTTTTGTGGTTGATTGTACTCTTATTTACACCCCACTTTAGGGACTGGCTAGTTATTATTTACATCATCATCATTATTATTATTATATTTGATAATTTAAGAAATCAGTCATTTCACCACTGACTTTGCAATCAGTCTTTGCATAGACATCTTTTTTCATGATCTACCTTCTGGGTAATAACTTTGTAGAACTGCACTTCGATAAAATAAAGAAACTCTGTTTTAAAAGAAATATTTGAAGAGACCCTGACATTAATGCTCTGGATACTTCAAGCAAGTTTCTGGTGCTGTTTTAGGCTGATGACTGATTTCAGGAAATAGATAAAAATTCCCTTTTCCTCCTCTGAAGAGTATTTATTCAATCCAGACCAGAAGCACCACCAAGCAGTGGAGGCAGCCTGTCTTCCCCCAACAGTATATATTGCATGCCATCATTAGTGGCTGGATAGATAAACTGCTCTGTTTTGGCAGCTCCAGAGTTCCTACAGCCTGGCTGGCAAAAGGAAAGTAGTCTGTCCTGTGTTATGTTAGAAGTGCATAGTATTTTAGAAACAGTGTATGGACAGACAAGCAGCAGAAGTATATAGCTACTGCTCTGTTTCAATCATATCAGTAATTTGAGACAATTATACCATGAGCTGTGTATCATCAGTCATGTAATCTGCTGTAGTAAAATTTGATTTAAAAACTGCCCTCAGAGTACCAGTATTTGCTGCAGGTTTTCTGCTGTTTACTTAAATGCAGCTTTTTTAATTTTTTTTTTTAATTTAGAAATTATTTGAAAATTTCATTCTAATAACAAACCACTTGAACTTCAAAAGCCTGCCTCCCTAATGGCTTGATTGAATCCTTTCTAAGTAAGCATGAGTCTTTCTAATCCTTTCAGTTCAGACTGGATTGGATAATATGTTAGGGTATATGGTTTATGGCCATCTTGTTAATATGTTAATTTTCTTTTAAGAAATGTATATGATCAGTATTAACTCTTATGAATTCAGCAATAAAAAGAAAATTTCATACAAGTCATTCCGTGTAGGATAAAGGGCAATGTTCTTCTGTCAACTTATTCCTGAGGAGCAATGACTGTTCTCCTATCAAGGACCTTTTCACTTAACAGAAGTGATTGAATGGTTTTCATTCCTTAACATTCAAAGATGAAAAAGAAGACTGTGTCCTTTATCAGCCTTTCCAATGCAAACATGATTGCTACCACCTTTTTTATTTGTACAGATAATCAAGACATAATTGTAGATATTCATCGTATCTAACCAATATTCCTGTCTTTTTCTCACTGATGATCACAACATTGCTGTCCTCTACAAAGTGATATATTATTAGTTTTTACATTTTATAGGACTGTTCTGCTAGGTGCTGACAGTCAGTGTACTAAGTGTCATTCAGAAGCATATAGAATAAAAAGACACTCCTCAATCTCAGACAACACAGGTAAATTGATAAGCTAGTCAGCAAGACTGGGAGTGATCTCTGTGCACCTAATTTTTGCCTACTGAAGATTTGGCGATACTTTAAGATTGGGTGTGCTGTAAGTTATACTTTCTTATTGTTTTCTACATAAATAAACAAAAATGGTAACACACACAAAAAAGTGAAATAAGATGCAGGAAAATGTGATTATAAAAAGTCAATAAAATATAGAATAGTCATGCTGCCATGCAATTAAATCGAATACTGAGCCTACTTTTCTCTTACAGGAGCAATGCTCACTGGCTGCATCTATGTTAACATTTTACTTTGGAGCAGTAGTGAAACTCTGGAGCAAATTTTCCAGTCATCCTGATTTGAGGGGCATTGGTTCAGTTCAAAGACCGGCTTTGGTGCATACAAGCAAAATTCCTTTTGTGAAATCTACATGTGAAGAGTCACACCATCTACTCACCAAAGAGAAACTACATGGGAAGATTTATTCCAGCTCCATCCCCATCCCTAATCAAAGCACAAAAGCCTAAAACACCTCCCTTGCATCTTTTGCACGATGAATGTTTGATCTAAGGGATGTGGCTAAGTCTACTATGAAAGAACACCCCTATGCATGTGGTAGACATAAATTATAACTGATTTGCTTCTCTGTGCCAAATTGCTTGCTAAGTCTAAGAAATATCTTTATTTTTACTACTTTCTGTGTAGTGAAAGGTCTTCTAGAACTTGATATTTCTTCCGCAAGAAATAAGGAACTGAAACGGACTGTAGGGAAATGCATCTGATGAACTCAAAACAAGCTTCAATTTATGGTTCCTCAAAAAAAAATGGGTGAAAATTCACAGCTGAAATGGGCTTATATTCTACCCAAACTCTTCTGCTTATCTCCATTTTCAGTACAATGTTGTTAAGACTTACATTTTGAAATAATGTGGAATCACCAAAGATGAGATGAATGAAGTGTAAAACTTTGTATCACCTGACTGAATTACTCCTGAAGCTACAGGCAAGCATTTCAGGTTCCCTGTCTCCAGCATGGCTGTGAAGTTTTTTTAGCTACAGTAAGAATAGAAAACCCTGATGTGAAGCTACTAACAGAAAAGGCATTTTGTATTCTCTGCTCATTTGTCAGCAGTATAATACATCTAAAATATAGCCACTGTCTAAAGAGACAAAAAAAAAGGATTAAAGAGTCTGAGTTTTATAAAATTGTACTGTGTCATCAGTACTTCATCACTGTAATAAATACTGGACAGAATCATCTTGCAATTATTAGAGCCATATTTTTAGTGAGCATATACAGATGCTCCAGTTTGAAACCTGCTACCACAGCTTTGACTCATGGTTGTTATTACTGCTTTCCTTTCCTAGTCTATGTGAGACAACCACAACAGAAATTCTGCTGTTCAGTGCCTTATTTTAAGCTACAAAGCAAGGTTTTCCTGTATTAAAAGATGTAGCAGTTTAACTTCTATTACTTGAAAAAATAACTTAGGTATGCACACACAAAGCCTATATGGATACATGTATTTAAATTTCAGACTAATTTATATCAATTAATTTTAAATAAAGAACTGAGGTAATGGGCCTTCATATCTGTCATGTTATGACTAGATTAAGAATACCCCTAAGAGTACTATCTTTATTGAAGTCATGGTGTAAAGTCAAACTTTATTTAGATTGACTCAACTCGGAATAGAGATGACGAGTTGAAGTTATGTTTTAATAGCTTTTCTATGTTTCTGGCACATATTCCTGCTTCTTGCGGATGAAACGTTAGCTACATATACTGAAGAACTTCCAGATCTTGTATAGCATTGTCAAATGGAAACTACAAACATGGTTTCCAGCTCCTGCCAGAAACCAAGCTGCACCCAGCATGCACAGAGGGTAAAAAAGGAGATGTGCCATGCTTTGAAGACCACAAAGTAATTTGCCATGTCCTTGCACAGGGCCATGTTCTTGTTATGTGGTCCTGGACTTGTGTTCATTGAACTGGGGACTCAGACCAGACTTTCTAAAGGCACTTGCCCTTAAGTTGTCCTGCTCTATTGTTTTCTCTTTCCCTACACCAAATGCTAAAGCTGGTGTCCTGACCAGAAGCCTGATGCCTTTTTATGAGTTCCTCTGTGAGTGCTGGGAATTGCTACGAAAGGAGCATTCAGAGTCTGCCTATTTCAAAGAAGGAGAGAGTTGCACATTTTCTATTTCTTCAGAAGTATTTGGGAAAAATTCAATGAGAGTTTTTTTCTGCCTTCCAGAGGTATTGCTTGTAAGGAGAGAATGATCGAGCTTTTTTTTATGTATTTACCCAGAAGTTCAGAGTTGAAGAAAATCACCTTTAATTGGAAAACTCAAATCACTCATTATCTAGTTTGCTGTAAGCCAATTGGTTGCAGTTAAAATAAGTTTTCCATTACTTGTTCATCCAATATCATTTCCAGAGCTACTTGCTAATCTAATTGACAACAGTGTAATGACTACAATAATCACCACATTTCACTCACCACATTTCAACAGTTCAGTTTTTATCTCGTGGTTCCTTTTCCTTTTTCCCTTTGGGCTTATCTATTTTTTGACATGGGAACATCTGTGGTCTTCAATTTTTCTTGAAGACACAATCTTCAGTACTCATCAAGGTACAACAATACGTCATATCTTTCAATCCACCAGCATCATTCCTTGTTCTGGCTGCTGAAAAGAAACTCTAATGATCCAGTTCTTACTGGCTCACAATACATAGTCATTCACTTCAGTGAAGCAATGATCTTTTCACCAAGCTTAAAGTAACTTGGCACAGACATCTTTTAGGGCATATATTCTAACATGCCATGAAAAAATAATTAGGTATACATCACAGCTGGAATTGTTAGCCATCTAGAAGTAATAGGTAAGTTCAAAATTCGTTGGGCATAATTTTTAAGGAAGCTCAGCACCTTAAAGAATCAGGTTACACGATGGCTTATTTTTATTAATTAATATTGCCATTAAGTAACATCAAGAAACCAAAAATGGGGGTAACATTGAAAGAAGCAATCAGAAGATCTAGGTTATGCCTATTACAGATTAGTTAGCTCTTCTGTTTTCATTCAGGTCAAGAAGCCTGCCAAAGAAAGAAAATATTACCTGGTCTTTTTGTGACTGTAATGAGCAGGATCAATTAACATGTCAAGCTGCAAGTGTAAAGAAGAAATTCGTATTTAAACTCAAATAGACATTTCTTTTCCTGTTTTGTACAGGCTTGGGCTACAATTTGGCTTTTATTCTCCTCCATATTTCCGTGAGTTTTTGGAGCAAAGTCTCCTAAGTGTGGTGCAGTAGCATTATATATTTAGCTTAGCTTTCTTTTTCCATGTAAAACGTCAGACTACAAGGAAAATATAAGATCCCTACAATTTTTCAGACAAGGATGTCAATTATATGCATTGCATCCATCTTCCTTACTATCTGGTATTGAAAATGAGTCTGTGTTGTAGCAGGTTTCATTTCAGATAATAAGGGAAGTTAATAATTGTCTGGTGCTCCTGGATTCACTGAATCCAACCTTTGTTAAGCAGCGGTTTCCTGTATATTAATAGATTTGAAATTATTCAGGAAATTGCTTGAAAATGACAGAGTCACTGAACATTATTTTAATGTCAAATGACTTGAATGATTCTGTTGGAGTCATCCAGAACACAGAGGTCAACACTGCACTGCAGCATGGCAGCTGATGTGCGTCGGGAGCTGAAGACAGTCGAATCCATCCTGAAATAACTTATAACAGGCAAAGATAAAATGGACCTTGGCAAGAAAATATTCTTTAAAAAAACTATAATAATATCATGTTAGCATATTTTAAATGTTCTTTCAAGTTCCGTCCATGTTCAAGAGTGGTAGAGGAGTGATATGACTGCTACATTTAAGGCCATACTGGTGGAAAGGATTCCTGTCTTTCATATGCAGATAGGCTTTTCTGTAGGAGTATTCACTGAGTATTCATGAGTCTTCTTCATGTCCTACCACAAAGTAAAATAAAAAAAAGATGGTTAGCCATCAAAATAAATTATTGAGCGATACTAATAATATCAAAAGTTCTCGGGACAATGCCTATTCCCACAGACTTACATAAAATGCAGTTTACATTTCAAATTTACTGATTCATAGTAGCTGAGGAACCAGTTTGTCAACTTCAATATTAGTTTTAATTCTGCTCTATTAATTAACCACTAATTAAGTCTGAAGAAGTAGGAAATGTAACAGCCTAATTTACCAACATGTGGATTTCATCTTCTGAAAAACGTAATCCACTGTGACTGTTTTGCAATGAAAAATAACATAAATAGGAAGTCAAACAATGAATTCATAGATGTACCCAACTGTCCAAGTAGTATCACCCCTATTTCAAACCACTTTTCCTAAACTGAAAGAGAAATCACAGGGTTGTATGGAATAAGAAGCATATGCTTGTTGAGTCATATCTGACAAGGTAAAAACTATTGTACTTTCATTCATACGTACTTATTAAAAGTGTCTTTCAAAAGTTTTTACTTTACATAGATGATACCAGAGAAAGCTTCTGTTATGCAGCATATTTTTCTAAGGTACCTGGCCATAGAATTCCAGATGTGTGCGTAGTTCAGTCTACATCATTTAAATGTAATAGCCAAATTGCTGATATCTTGAAAGTTTTTATAACTTCAGTAGATCACTTTCAATAGTACAGCTGCAGCTGGGTGATCCGTACAAAGACATTACCATCGGCCTGAAACACATTCAGAATCCCACAGGCTTGTGTGACAAGTAGTAACTTACTTGTGGAACTGGGCAGTCTTCCTAAACCTGAGAGATATATTCTAAATCCTAACAAAGCAGAGGAAATGATGTGATTTTGCCCAGACTCGTTGCTTTGTTCACAAGTGGCAGAGTTTTGTTACTCTAATGTATTTTATTAGCCTTAAGTTTGCCTTCAGAATAGGAAGTAAGTGAGAATGCAGTTGCACCTTCTATGAAACATTAAAGCACTATTTAGCTTTGTCTGAAATTCTGCCTAGCTTTGGAAACTCATTTCCAATGGTCTGTCATTAACTAAAATGTTTTTGTTGCAATGTATTATAACTATGTGATGCCATAGTACATTTACATACCATTGTATTACATATTATTTCTAACATACTCTGGTAATCAATTTGAATTCTGCATTTTCCTTTGCTCTCCTCCCAGTTGTTTTGCGTGTTTAAAAATAAACAGCGTGTATAGAGCTCAAAACAGCTGCTGAACTTCAGAAGACCAGGGCTACTACAATTGTAGCATCTTTTCATTCCAAGCAGATACTGTACGCAGAGCAGAAGGAAAACACATTCAGTTATTGGAACATGTGCAAAAGATCTATTATACCCAGCATCTTTACCAGTATTAAAAAAACACACTTGCCTGGATTTGCAGTTAGTGAAAACTGTCATAACTGATTAGAATTCACCTGTCTTGAACAATTTATTTGTAGCACTTTGGACATTCAGTTTGCTTGATTTCTTAAACGACTGTTTTAAATGCTACTTTTTTTTTTTTATCAACTGCTGCTCAAAGACCTAGGTGATCTCAAGAGGATGTGTCTAACAGCCAAAAGGATCGTGGGCAGGGAGACCTGTACCAGTAACTCACCACGGGATCCTTGGGCAAGTTACTTGTGTTTGAGTTTACCCAGGTGTAAGACTGAGCAGAACAAGAAAGGGGAGAAGGACCTCAATTAAATTTCGCTTCTGAACTGAGCATTCAGCCTGTATATCACAAATATAAATCTCTGCATATTTTTTTCCCTCCAAATAGAACCAAATACAATCTCTTTCAGTTGTTTCATTTGTGAATAGAATTTATTGTAAGTCTTCCATGACATGTTCTTCCCCCCAAGACCACCACCATCTTTTTTCAGCCAGAGGGATTTGGAAGAAAACTGTCTATATATGGCAATCACAGAAAAAAAATATTGCTGCTTCAATTTCTTGGGAGCTGTGATGTTCCTTTAAGTCACTAAAGCATTCACGAGGCAGAATTTACATGACAAACACGATCTGATCTTTCAAAGTCAAGATAAAAATATACATTACATAAAAATAGTACCATAAGATAGGTCTTGTATAAAAGACTATAATTACTGGCCTAGGACAATATACTTGAAGATGCAATGTAGGCTAGGCTAGGATTCTTATTAAAAGTTGATGTTGGCAGTTCATGGTCAGAATTCACCTGTCCAGGCCACATTTCAGATATGTAAACTTTGTACCTTTTGTATCAATGGAAAATATTTATCAAAGCATAAAGCAATAAAAAAACCCTGAGAGATATGATATTCCATCTCAGAATCACAGAATCACAGAATGTTAGGGTTTGGAAGGGACCTCGAAAGATCATCTAGTCCAATCCCTCTGCCGGAGCAGGATTACCTAGACCATATCACACAGGAAAGCGTTCAGGCGGGTTTTGAATGTCTCCAGAGAAGGAGACTCCACAACCTCTCTGGGCAGCCTGTTCCAGTGTTCGGTCACCCTCACCATAAAGAAGTTTTTTCTCATATTTATGTGGAACCTCCTGTGTTCCAGCTTGCACCCATAGCCCCTTGTCCTGTCAAGGGATGTCACTGAGAAGAGCCTGGCTCCATCCTCATGACACTTGCCCTTTCCATATTTAGAAACATTAATGAGGTCACCCCTCAGTCTCCTTTTCTCCGAGCTAAAGAGACCCAGCTCCCTCAGCCTCTCCTCATAAGGGAGATG
Source organism: Nyctibius grandis (assembly GCF_013368605.1). Taxonomy (NCBI): domain Eukaryota; kingdom Metazoa; phylum Chordata; class Aves; order Nyctibiiformes; family Nyctibiidae; genus Nyctibius; species Nyctibius grandis. The sequence goes on from NC_090658.1 coordinate 58,585,728, forward strand.
TTCCACTCCCTTAATCATCTTCGTGGCTCTGCGCTGGACTCTCTCTAGCAGTTCCCTGTCCTTCTTGAACTGAGGTGCCCAGAACTGGACACAATATTCCAGATGCGGCCTCACCAGGGCAGAGTAGAGGGGGAGGAGAACCTCTCTCGACCTGCTAACCACACCCCTTCTAATACACCCCAGGATGCCATTGGCCTTCTTGGCCACAAGGGCACACTGCTGGCTCTTGGTCATCCTGTTGTCCACTAGGACCCCCAGGTCCCTTTCCCCTACGCTGGTCTCCAACAGGTCTGCCCCCAACTTGTACTCATACCTGGGGTTGTTCTTGCCCAGATGCAGGACTCTACACTTGCCCTTGTTATATTTCATTAAGTTTCTCCCCGCCCAACTCTCCAGCCTGTCCAGGTCTCTCTGAATGGCTGCGCAGCCTTCTGGTGCATCAGCCACTCCTCCCAGTTTTGTGTCATCAGCGAACTTGCTGACAGTGCACTCTATTCCCTCATCCAAGTCATTAATGAATACATTGAATAGAACTGGTCCCAGTACCGACCCTTGAGGGACTCCGCTAGACACAGGCCTCCAACTGGACTCTGTCCCATTGACCACCACTCTCTGGCTTCTTTCCTTCAGCCAGTTCACAATCCACCTCACTACCCGATCATCCAGACCACACTTGCTCAGATTAGCTGCGAGGATGCTGTGGGAGACCGTGTCAAACACTTTACTGAAATCAAGATAGACCACATCCACTGCTCTAACATCATCTATCCACCACGTTATGTCCTCATAAAAGGCTATCAAGTTGGTTAAGCATGACTTCCCCTTGGTGAAGCCATGCTGAGTGCCCCTAATGATCCCCCTATCCTTGATGTGCCTAGAGACAGCACCAAGGACAAGTTGTTCCATCACCTTTCCGGGGATGGAGGTGAGGCTGACCGGTCTATAGTTCCCCGGGTCCTCCTTCTTGCTCTTTTTGAAGACTGGGGTGACATTCGCTTTCCTCCAATCCTCAGGCACCTCTCCCGTTGCCCACGACTTAGCAAAGATGATGGAGAGTGGCCTAGCAATGACTTCCACCAGCTCCCTCAGCACCCGCAGGTGCATCCCATCAGGGCCCATGGATTTATGGACGTCCAGGTTGCTTAATTGGTCCCTGACCCAGCCCTCATCTACCAAGACAGATTCCTTCTCTCTCCTGACTTCTTCTGGGGCCTCAGGGGTCCGGGGCTCCTCAGGGCAACCTCCAGCACTATAGACAGAGGCAAAGAAGGCATTCAGTAACTCTGCCTTCTTTTTATCCTCTGTCTCCAGGACCCCCACCTCATTCATCAGTGGGCCTACATTTCCTCTAGTGTTGGCTTTACCTGCAATGTATTTGAAGAAGCCCTTTCTGTTGTCCTTGACCTCTCTTGCAAGGTTTAATTCCAAGGAGGCTTTAGCTTTCCTAGTTGCCTCCCTACATCCTCTGACAACAGACTTATATTCCTCCCAAGTGGCCAGCCCCTCCTTCCATGATCTGTACACCCTCTTCTTCCACTTGAGTTTGCCCGGCAGTTCAACGTTTAACCATGCAGGTCTCCTGGTACCCTTCCTTGACTTCCTACCTGCTGGGATGCTCTGATCTTGAGCTCGGAAGAAGCAGTCCTTGAATGCTAACCAACTATCTTGGGCCCCCTTACCTTCTAGTACCCTGTCCCACGGGATTTCCCCTAGCAATTGCTTGAAAAGGCCAAAGTTGGCCCTCCTGAAGTCCAGGGTTGTGATTCTGCTAGCTATTCTGTTCCTGCCACATGAGATCCTGAACTCTACCATCTCATGGTCACTACAACCAAGGCTGCCCTCAACCTTCACTGCTTCAACCAGGCCCTCCTTGTTAGTGAGGATAAGATCCAGCAGCGCTCCTCTCCTAGTTGGCTCATCCACGATTTGCATCAGAAAGTTATCATCAATGCACTGGAGGAACCTCCTGGACTGAGGATGGCTGGCTGAGTAGGCCTCCCAGCAAATATCAGGGTAGTTGAAATCCCCCACGACAACCAGGCCCTGTAATTGAGAGACTGCTCTCAGCTGCCTGTAGAAGGCCTCATCACCCTCCTCATCCTGATCCGGTGGCCTGTAATAGACACCCACAACAGTATCACCCCTGCCAGCCTGCCCCTTAATTCGCACCCACAAACTCTCAACTCGCTCCTGATCCGCCCCTGGACAGAACTCAATACATTCTAGCTGCTCACTCACATAAAGAGCAACTCCACCACCTCTCCTTAGTGGCCTGTCTTTCCTGAACAGGACATAGCCATCCATGACCACATTCCAGTCATGCGAGGTGTCCCACCAAGTCTCTGTAATTGCCACTAGATCATAACCCCCCGACCGAACACGGATTTCCAGCTCCTCCTGTTTATTCCCCATGCTGCGTGCATTGGTGTACAGGCACTTCAGGGAGCGAGCTGGGCACACCGATTTCACCCCAGGGGGATGGGAGGCCTCCTGGTCTGCCTCAACACTAGAGCATTGCCCTAGTGGTGCAAGCCCAGCTACTACCCCTTCCACATTCGAATCTAGTTTAAAGCTCTCCGAATCTGAATATACTATATTCTTATAATCAAATAAAATTTGAGGTAGCTATGATTTCTGTATATTTTTTATTTAACATTTATGCTCTAGAAGTGTGTGCCTAGAATCCAGATTAGAGATTGATGCAAAACACTGATAACTATGTGTAGCCAAAAAAAAAGTGAAAAAAAACCAAAGCTAAATATTTTTAAATTTTAAGGTAAAGGAAATGAGACAAAAGACTCAATTAACTAAGCAGTCTGCTCCAAAGTGCTGAATGTTGACTACGTTTTACTGAAGCTGCATCAGATCACGATTTTCCTCCAGTTATTCTCAGAAAATGTACCATCCCTCCTGTTCACTACTCATGATCTCACAAAATGACAGCTTTCTCTCCCAACACTGCTTGCCTAGCAAAGCACACTGGCGGTGCTTGTAAAGAAACAAATCTTAGTACCTTCATATCGCAGGGACTCCAGAGGAACTTCGGACAGAGCTCCTTCACTGGGAGATTGCACTGAGGACCTGAGAGCTCCTGACTCTCCTTCCCTGGGAGAACTTGTTCTCTTTGTCAGTTATCATCTTTACTCCTGTATTTATAACATTTTTCCCCTTACCATGGTCTTTAGTTTTAAATTCTTTCTACTGAGGTCTTGCACTAGGAAATTCAATAAAGTACAATTAATATACAGAAGTCCTATAACACATATCTGTCCACAGCTTGCTTTCACTGAACGTTTTCTTTCATTTAAAATTCCCTTGTCACCTGATAGGAAACTCTAAGAGGTGCCCTGATACTGCAGCAAGAAGAATTTTATAAAAACATTAAAGTTGCCACAGTTGCAGTTCAAAGTATCTGATTTCTGCTTGCTTTGTTACATATCAAATCAATCACATTGTTTATGAAAGACAATCTATACTCTTAGTTTTCAGGTTATGAGTAACTATGTAACTTTACATGGTTGAATGCTGTATAGTAACACAGTTATGCTCTGCTAGCTGTTCAAACATTCTTTTAAACATCTGTTTCTCCGTGCAGGAGGAAAAATGATTATAAGCTTACATCAAACAGGTATAGCATGTTAGGTATTAGCCAAGATATTTAGCCTGAGCTCGATAGACCCCAGCAATGGCCACATGAAAGACAAAGAAAGTGATCTTTCTTTTTTGGACACAGCTGACTGCATTACTTGCATCTTCAAATGCTTATAGATTTTCCTACTGAGCAGTGCCACTGGCATCAGCTGATAGAGACAAAGGGCTGAAAAGCAAGTGGCAAGTTGCATTATGTAGTTCACTGTATTATCTTTTTCCATCAGAAGTTATCTTTTCCACAATAAAAAAATCAATTGGCAACATTTGGACAGCAAAGCTTATATGATTATCAGTTGGTTAACCAGTATCTCAGCAAACAATACTCATTTTGGTCCTTTCATATAAATGAAAGATGAAAGATTGACCTTTTGAGAAAAAAAAAATGAAAAAGAATCATAAACTCTAGAGAATGTACTTAGTGTCTCTTGCCACAACTGAGCTGAAAGGAAAGAGTTTTTTAAGCCCCAAGACAGTGATTCTTTAAGGTCACCTGTCAGATCCTCCAGTAGGTACAGGTTGTGTCCGTATTGATAAATAAAATAGAGCCGGAGAAAGCATTTAAGCATCAGATCTCTGATTGTTTATATGGCTCATTTCTTGTATTATTCTGCAGAATGTTTCTCTTCAGGACGTACTTATGTGCCAAAGAATTCAAACACACTGTCAGTTTGTCTGCTTGGTAAGGAAAGGCTGAAAAAATCTAAAGCCTCTACTCTGAGTCTGAAAATCTTGTGTGAACTTTTCAAATTTACCAGCGCAGTCTTTCAACTGCTAGACCCAAGAAAAACCTCATGAGCTTGTAGGTGTGCTCTGTGGGTGTCAAAACAGAGTGTTACATCCTCATGGGCCTCTATGCGCAACCAACCTTGTAGAGGTGCACTCAGTACTGTATGTCAGCTGTTTAAAAATAGTGGTTAACATGGTTAACATTTTGGGGATTGCAAGGAATAACTGATAAATTGAATCAATTTATGGGTAAAGATAACACATTTCAGAAAATTTCTTTCTCTAAATTTATTTACTTTTTCGTTGTTATGTCAACTTGACCTCTAGTATAAGTATGAAGTGGCTCACCAACGAATCAGGAGAGGAGGGGGCATAGCACCACCCCCTGTCGATCGGGTGATAAAGAGCCGGGACTAGTCCCTGCCCAGAGGGGAGAGGGTGAGTCAGCAGTGACTGTGTGTGTCCCAGGGCGGGGGAGGCCAGAACCATTTGCAGCTCGTTGGGGAGGGCGCTGACTCCCTCCCAGTGCACAAGGCGAGGAAGGCGCCAAGGAGCTGTGAACCAGCCAAGCTGTGAAGGCGCCAAGGAGCTGTGAACCAGGGGTGTCACCAACAGGTATTTCCTGGTGGAAGAAGACCAAAATGGATGTGGGAACCCAGACAGAGCTCCCACGGAAGGAGGCGATGGTGCAGGTCTCAGGCTGCAGGGAATGCTACAGCGTCTCTGTGGTGACAGGGGGCTGTGTGCTCTGTGAGCAGGTAGATGATCTGCTCGGCCGAGCGGCACAGCTGCAAAGCCAGGTTGAAAGGCTTCAAGCCGAAGTAGAAAGGCTTAGGAGCATTCAGGAGGCTGAAATGGAGATAGACTGGTGGAGCCAGGCTCTGCCCTCCCTGCAACAAAAATGGGAGCACCTGCCGGAAAGCTCCCAGGATCGAGGGACCCCTGTACTCTGCCCTTCTCAGGTGGAAAACAATAACCTAGAGGAAAGGAGTGAGTGGAGGCAAGTTTATGGCTGTGGCAAAAGGCGAGTGCCCTCCTTGCCTACCTCGCCTCCACAGGTGCCTCTGAGCAATAGATATGAAGCCCTAGTGGAATACAGCTGGTCCAATGGGGATGTGGTGGAGAGGCAACCTATATCAGAGGTCCCACCACAGTCAGAAAAACCTGACAGGCGTATAGCTACCTCCTCCACAAGGAAGAAGAGAAGAGTTTTAGTGGTTGGCGACTCCTTCCTAAAGGGATCTGAGGGCCCAATATGTAGAGCTGACCCCCATCACAGGGAGGTCTGCAGCCTGCCTGGAGCCCGAATCAGGGATATCACCAGGCAACTCCCCAACCTGGTGAAGGCCACAGACTACTACCCCCTGCTGATCTTCCAGACAGGTGGGGAAGAAGCTGCATCCCGTTGTCTGAAGGGGATGAAGAAAGACTACAAGGCCCTAGGACGGTTGGTGAAAGAGTCTGGGGCACAAGTTGTTTTCTCCTCCCTCCTTCCATTTTCGGGTGATGACGTGGGATGGAATAGTAGGTTTCTCTCTATAAATGCCTGGCTATGAGACTGGTGCTACAGGCAGGGCTTTGGGTTCTTTGATAATGGCTGGTTTTATAAGACACCAGGCGTGACCATAATACATGGGAAAGGTTTATGTCGTAGGGGCAAAAGGGTTCTGGGACAGGAATTAGCAGGGCTCATTCGGAGAGCTTTAAACTAGATTCGAAGGGGGAAGGGGTAGTAGCTGGGCTTGCACCACTGGGGCAATGCTGTAGTGTTGAGGTAGACCAGGAGGCCTCCCATCCCCCTGGGGTGAAATCAGTGTGCTCAGCTCGCTCCCTCAAATGCCTGTACACCAATGCACGCAGCATGGGGAATAAACAGGAGGAGCTGGAAATCCGTGTTCGGTCGGGGGGTTATGATCTAGTGGCAATTACAGAGACTTGGTGGGACACCTCGCATGACTGGAATGTGGTCATGGATGGCTATGTCCTGTTCAGGAAAGACAGGCCACTAAGGAGAGGTGGTGGAGTTGCTCTTTATGTGAGTGAGCAGCTAGAATGTATTGAGTTCTGTCCAGGGGCGGATCAGGAGCGAGTTGAGAGTTTGTGGGTGCGAATTAAGGGGCAGGCTGGCAGGGGTGATACTGTTGTGGGTGTCTATTACAGGCCACCGGATCAGGATGAGGAGGGTGATGAGGCCTTCTACAGGCAGCTGAGAGCAGTCTCGCAATTACAGGGCCTGGTTGTCGTGGGGAATTTCAACTACCCTGATATTTGCTGGGAGGCCTACTCAGCCAGCCATCCTCAGTCCAGGAGGTTCCTCCAGTGCATTGATGATAACTTTCTGATGCAAATGGTGGATGAGCCAACTAGGAGAGGAGCGCTGCTGGATCTTATCCTCACTAACAAGGAGGGCCTGGTTGAAGCAGTGAAGGTTGAGGGCAGCCTTGGTTGTAGTGACCATGAGATGGTAGAGTTCAGGATCTCATGTGGCAGGAACAGAATAGCTAGCAGAATCACAACCCTGGACTTCAGGAGGGCCAACTTTGGCCTTTTCAAGCAATTGCTAGGGGAAATCCCATGGGACAGGGTACTAGAAGGTAAGGGGGCCCAGGATAGTTGGTTAGCATTCAAGGACTGCTTCTTCCAAGCTCAAGATCAGAGCATCCCAGCAGGTAGGAAGTCAAGGAAGGGTACCAGGAGACCTGCATGGTTAAACAGGGAACTGCTGGGCAAACTCAAGTGGAAGAAGAGGGTGTACAGATCGTGGAAGGAGGGGCTGGCCACTTGGGAGGAATATAAGTCTGTTGTCAGAGGATGTAGGGAGGCAACTAGGAAAGCTAAAGCCTCCTTGGAATTAAACCTTGCAAGAGAGGTCAAGGACAACAGAAAGGGCTTCTTCAAATACATTGCAGGTAAAGCCAACACTAGAGGCAATGTAGGCCCACTGATGAATGAGGTGGGTGCCCTGGAGACAGAGGATAAAAAGAAGGCAGAGTTACTGAATGCCTTCTTTGCCTCTGTCTATAGTGCTGGAGGTTGTCCTGAGGAGCCCCGGACCCCTGAGGCCCCAGAGGAAGTCAGGATAGAGGAGGAATCTGTCTTGGTAGATGAGGGCTGGGTCAGGGACCAATTAAGCAACCTGGACGTCCATAAATCCATGGGCCCTGATGGGATGCACCTGCGGGTGCTGAGGGAGCTGGTGGAAGTCATTGCTAGGCCACTCTCCATCATCTTTGCTAAGTCGTGGGCAACGGGAGAGGTGCCTGAGGACTGGAGGAAAGCGAATGTCACTCCAGTCTTCAAAAAGAGCAAGAAGGAGGACCCGGGTAACTATAGACCGGTCAGCCTCACCTCCATCCCCGGAAAGGTGATGGAACAACTTGTCCTTGGTGCTGTCTCTAGGCACATCAAGGATAGGGGGATCATTAGGGGCAGTCAACATGGCTTCACCAAGGGGAAGTCATGCTTAACCAACTTGATAGCCTTTTATGAGGACATAACGTGGTGGATAGATGATGTTAGAGCAGTGGATGTGGTCTATCTCAATTTCAGTAAAGCGTTTGACACGGTCTCCCACAGCATCCTCGCAGCTAAACTGAGCAAGTGTGGTCTGGATGATCGGGTAGTGAGGTGGATTGTGAACTGGCTGAAGGAAAGAAGCCAGAGAGTGGTGGTCAATGGGACTGAGTCCAGTTGGAGGCCTGTGTCTAGCGGAGTCCCTCAAGGGTCTGTACTGGGACCAGTTCTATTCAATGTATTCATTAATGACTTGGATGAGGGAATAGAGTGCACTGTCAGCAAGTTTGCTGATGACACAAAACTGGGAGGAGAGGCTGACGCACCGGAAGGCTGCGCAGCCATTCAGAGAGACCTAGACAGGCTGGAAAGTTGGGTGTGGAGAAATTTAATGAAATATAACAAGGGCAAGAGTAGAGTCCTGCATCTGGGCAAGAACAACCCCATGTACCAGTACAAGTTGGGGACAGAGCTGTTGGAGAGCAGCGTAGGGGAAAGGGACCTGGGGGTCCTAGTGGACAGCAGGATGACCAAGAGCCAGCAGTGTGCCCTTGTGGCCAAGAAGGCCAAGGGCATCCTGGGGTGTATTAGAAGGGGTGTGGTTAGCAGGTCGAGAGAGGTTCTCCTCCCCCTCTACTCTGCCCTGGTGAGGCCGCATCTGGAATATTGTGTCCAGTTCTGGGCCCCTCAGTTCAAGAAGGACAGGGAACTGCTAGAGAGAGTCCAGCGCAGAGCCACGAAGATGATTAAGGGAGTGGAACATCTCCCTTATGAGGAGAGGCTGAGGGAGCTGGGTCTCTTTAGCTCGGAGAAAAGGAGACTGAGGGGTGACCTCATTAATGTTTCTAAATATGGAAAGGGCAAGTGTCATGAGGATGGAGCCAGGCTCTTCTCAGTGACATCCCTTGACAGGACAAGGGGCAATGGGTGCAAGCTGGAGCACAGGAGGTTCCACATAAATATGAGGAAAAACTTCTTTATGGTGAGGGTGACTGAACACTGGAACAGGCTGCCCAGAGAGGTTGTGGAGTCTCCTTCTCTGGAGACATTCAAAACCCGCCTGGATGCGTTCCTGTGTGATATGGTCTAGGTAATCCTGCTCCGGCAGAGGGATTGGACTAGATGATCTTTCGAGGTCCCTTCCAATCCCTAACATTCTGTGATTCTGTGATTCTGTGATACTGTTAAGAACCCTGAAAACCAAGCTATACTTTCCCCAGTAATTGCATTGATACATTAATCTAAAAGGAATTTTATCATTGCCAGGCATTCAAAGAATATTAAATATTAAAATATTTCCATAAATTAATAAATTCTGATGAAATGCTATGTTACAAAGAGAACAGCTGCACTGAAAAAAATTTAATTATGTTTACAATACTTTGGTTTTCGATATTTCAAATATTTCATAACAGTATTACTTTCCTGTTGCACTTACCTGCAATGTGACTTTCATGCATGAGAATGAGCGTAGGAGAATTTTGTGGTTCCGTTTCTAGATCACTTTCTATTCCAATCCCAAACATTGTCTGAATACTTTACAGATTGGAGAAAAAAAACATAAACATTGTGACATCTCCTAAACTTGTACCTTGTTTTTCCTCCATTGTAACAGTAAAAGATTTTGAGCTTTGGGGATTTGAATGAGCGTCAAACTGAGACAAGTTCAGAGGCAGTCTGGTGGTAGTCTTTGTGGAAGTAAGTTTCATCACAGAGCACATACTTGGCTGCTCTGGCTGCTGCAGACATGGGTCTCAGGTTATCCTCAAACCAGGATCCAGGCTGTCATTAGCATGTTACAGATGGGATACCCAGTGTTTATGCTTCAGTTTAGGAATTACCAAAGGGCACTCTCCAGCCCCATCTTTTAGAGTGTTTTGCTGTAGATAAGACTGAGAAATCTGAGTAAGTTGGAAAATGGAGAGGCTTCCTCAAGATATGGCACTTAGTGCCATGGTCTAGTTGACATGGTGGTGTCAGGGCAATGGTTGGACCCAATGATCCCAGAGGTCTCTTCCAACCTGATTGATTCTGTGATTCTGTGATTCTGTGATATTATAGATCAGAAGAAAACACTTATCGCCTCTGTTCCTCACAGAACCTTAGAGAGCAAAATCTAAGACTTTTACATTAGCCCGAGAAAGGGAAATGGAGAGCTTTTCCACATGACTACGTGAGCTGAGATCTCTTTTCCAGTAAGTGCAGTTACAGAGGGAATGAGTGGGCCCTTTATGTGTTTTTACTGAGCTTTTCATGATATAATCCCATCTACAAAGAAGGTGATAAGAAAATGTACAGATATAATAAAACCAATTCAAAAGAAAAACATCTATACGGTATCAGCATATATTATTGTTCTCAAGTCAGCAACTTTTTATGCAGAAAATATTGTCAGTTTCGAAGAAAAAGATTGAGGGGAGAGGATCACAAATTGATTTTAAATGGTTCCAAGAACAAAAGGTACTGGGTGGCTAGCTGGATTTTTTTTTTTTAAAGCTTACTGTGAATCAGACAAGATCTAAAAATAAAAAAGATCTAACTGAATGCAAAATGCATACTGTGTTCATGAGAAGAATCTCAAAATGAAATACAATAAAATTATCAGCTAGTAATGAAATAAACAAAAAAAAATATAGATCTGTGCCCGCTATTCAGAATGCAAGAAATTGAATCATGACTGGGTTAAGTGAAACAAACATCAAATTCCTCCAGGGGACCATGTGTATAAACAGTTAAAAGAATGGCATGTGGAGTGTTCTACTCTATGTTTTCCTAGATGAAAATAGAAGAACATAACCTTGATGTTATAATACTAAGTGCAATTTGTGAACTAGCTCAGTTTTTCTGATTTTGGATACAGATAGCATACCTTTTTGGCTTGCAACTGAAAGATTAAGAAACAGAAGCAGCATTTAACAATTAAAGGCCTTTGAGGGGTTCAAAATTCATTTGGACAGTCCCTTTAACAACAGTGAGGGGTTACCTTTGATATGGAAGGACTGAGTCTAGAACATATGTATAATAACACATTACTACCAACACACTGGCAAATTAAAAAAAAAGTACCCTTTAGGAACCAAAGTTCACCTGGGCTTTTGCAGGTGTTGAACTGGAGCCTTTTCTTTCATCAAAGGCCTGATGAAGTGTTAAACATCCATAATGGTGGCTGAAGGACGGTATTGCCACCTGAGAAAATCCAGGACTGGAATTCAGCCACTTCTCTGAAGGAGCATATGGGGAAGTGTCATAGCTGCAGTTATGTGGGTTTTTTTACATCTTTTGTTTATCTCAAGAGCACACATTAAGTGAAAGGTACAACTTCAATCTCCTTGTTGCAGATGACATTGTGCAGTCACTGCAGGAGAGGATCTGTGTGCAGCCAGCTCTTCTTCCTGCCTCTCCTTCCAGCACAGTAATGCAACAAAAACATGTGGCAATGACAGAAACATCCAATAAACCCAATAACATTTGATTTCAGAGGCTCAAAACCAGTTTCTGTAAAGCAAAAATGTGGTTTATTATGACACTCTGTGTCTGCAGTGCATAAAGCAAAAGGATTAAAACCACAATGGGCTTCGTACTCAGCCTGCACTCCAGTCTTTCCTGGCCAGTTTCTCTAAGCTTTGTCCACCCAGTTACCTACTTCCATGCCTTGGTGAATTTGGCTGCAAACTGCTGCAGCCATTCGCTTGCTCCCAGTATCTGTCAGCATGTTTAAAACCCACTCACTCTCCCTTCTGCCTACCTCAGCATCTGTAAGTTTTTCAAAATTGCTTTGATCCTGAATTCAGGGATGATGCTGCTGCAAGCCACTAGCCTGTTTGGATGCAGGTTATTCTGCTTCTGGTCCCCACTGTTCTCCAGTGCCACTCGAGGATGAATAGCAGCTCACCTTTGTTCTTTGAAGGACCTGGTGTTTGCAGCAGTTTTGTTTCGTCTTGTTTTTGCTCTAACAGCTTCCTCTGATTTAGCTCTGTGCATTCAGGTAGGATAATAGCGAGACAGTCTGAAGTCTGCATATTTATAGGAAATAAAATAGATATCTTCCTCATTCTGCAGAATATATAATAAAGCAAATAACTAATAAATGCCTAATAATGGTTTCTTGAGTTTCCAATCTTTGGCGTGGCTTACTCAGATTTTTATCCATGTAGGAGGAAAACACTGAATGGAGATTCATTTTGAGAAGAGAGTTCATTCAGTTTATATGGATCTCTGTTTTTCTGAAGTGTTTGTGTTCTTCAGAAAGCATATTTTCTATATCACTCACTAAGCAAATAAAATAAAGACTCTTGACCCACGCTGTTCTTCAGATGTGAAAAGGAAATGAAATCACACCTCCTCTTTTTTTTGTAATTTAAATTTTTCCCCTGAGGGCAGAGTTTAGGGAGAAAAGGACCTACATACTCTGCCCTCTCCTACTAATGTTACACATAAATGAAAGAAGCTCTTTCATAAAAAGCCCACCCAGCATCCATGGAATTGTGTACCTTGTTTTCTTTTTAGAAGTTTTGTTGGTATTTTTTTCAGTGATTAAACCTCACAAATGTCTCAACAATCCTACTGAGGAAAGAAGAAATAAAATAAAATAGCTAAAATGTTAAAAAATTAATTTAGCTATTTTTATTCTCTAGCAGGGAGTGGATTGTTCTGGTTACTGCAACTATTCTTCTGGGTAAACAAATAATAGAGTCATCAATAAGAAGATCAGATGAAAATGTGTTAACAACCTAGCTGAGAAACAGCATCCAAGGCAGAAAGAGCCTTGGCATTAATTCTAACAGAAACAAGTCCAAGGCTGGTAAATTCCTGTTGTGCCTTTCTTATAAGCTGCGCCTGCAACTCCTCTCATGACTGATCTAACATGACACCTTGATGAAATGATATGAACTTTAAAGCAAAGACCAAACTTTAGAGTACTGGCATGATTTTCTGTTTTAGTTGTCAAATCCTGGATGCTGAGAGAGCTTGCATAAAGATTTACAGGTTGCTTTTCTCTATTAGAATGTGAAACAAGATATTGAATGATGAGTTTTCTTGAGTTGTTTGGTTTCTAATTAGATTACATAGAAATATATGTAAGAAATCAGAACAATAAAAAATTCAGCAAGTAGACAGCTGAACGAGGCATGCTTCCTGGACCTGGTAAGGATTATAAGGAATCAAATACAAGCCAAGATTTTTGAAGTTGCCTAACCTGCAGTAACAAGGCACCTTGTGATGTTCAATCACCCAAAGATCGACTGGACATCTATCCCAGGAAAGTGCTGATCATTAGGACGTTTCCATAGCTGTATTTCTTGCCTGGATCACTTATACCTAAACTCCTAGTAGGTAATGAGGAGACAATTGCCACAGGAACATTAGGGTAACTTGAGAGATTTCAGGTGAATTCCTCCTAATTTCTATGAGAGTAAATATGGGTTCAAACTAATCAAATTCTTTCAGCAGTATAATTCAGTTTATCTTAAGTCAGTAAAGATATATGAATTTATGCCAAGTGAATATCTGACCTTTTTGCCTGCAGAAAACAAAGTGTCTTTGTAAATTCCTTCTTCAGAATGTTTCCTGCAAGTTTTCTGATAAAACCAAATGTTTTTGAGGTTTAAACTTATTTGATTATCAGAAAAGTTACAGTGATAGATAGAAATTGAATCTTCTGTTGATGGATTGAAATAAACAAACAAGCAAAGTTAAGATCTCTATATAGTAAAGCTTCCTAGAAACAACTCATTTGACGGCGTAGCTGAAGTTTTGCTCTCTGCTTACAAAGATGCAAACTCTCTGTGAATACAAAGGAAACAAACCCAAGACATTCAAGACTTGGCCATATAAAAATGTACAGAAATGTATCTTAATGAAATAGTTCAGGCCTTTCTGCTTCCTGGGGCGTTAACATACCCTACTCCAGGTGAATTCCAAACTGGCAGCCTTGACATAGGTTTCTCCATGAGACTTAGGAGATGAGACATATAATCTGTGAACTGCGTGGTATGGGCGTCTATGACTTCCCATAATATTCTGTGTACTCCCTTCCCCATATCACCTCTCTTTCCCAGCATGGCAAGCCCCAGCTGGTAAGATGACAAGGAATGTATTGAGAAAGGGAAAACCTGCCTTAAAACTTTTGAGGAAGAGTTTATGAAATTCAGAACTAGTTGTGGAAGGAAGTACTGAATTTTGGATAGATAGAATAATGCTTGCTCTTGTGATGCTTTGCTGATTCAGTGAGTGGCATCTCCTGTCCCAAGGTGCACATCTGGCCTCTCCATGTCTTAGAGATGGGAACAAAAAAAAAAAAGGCAGCTTATTTGGGAAGGGCTTCTTAAAAAGAAACAAATAACTTTTAAAGCTTTGTTCTTTTTACTTTGGGAAAACAGAAAATCCCCGAAACTGACCTCTAGATTTGAAGGTACTTGGTTTCTTATTACGTTATACTACCCACTATATTAATTAATTTGTCATCTCTGATGGGCATAGAGGATATGAACTCAGAAAAGATGCTGAAAAGTAAGTGCTTGCAAATACATTGTCTGTATTGAAGAGCACAGATACCACAGCTGCTTGCCTCACTCTCCTTTTGTGCTGTTTCACAGTGAGCTGACTAAAGGGCATGAGGTAAATGTGGGATATAAACTGCAACTCATTTTGGTGGAACGTGGGGACTACAATTTAATATGAAATATCAGCTGGTAAGGGAGACCAGCTGTTGGTGAAGAATAATCACCCAAGCTCTAACTCTACCTTCTACCTCACTAAGTGACTCAACAGCTATGAATACTAAGTACAAGTTGACCTCATATATAAATCCCTTTAACAACAGTAGGATTTATATCTAAAAATAAAGCATCAATTTCTTAGCCTTTCAAAAGTATGTTTTACTATCCATCCAATTTTATACATGAGGAATTAAGCTGGTTGAATTAAGACCAGTATCTCCAAATATGTGTACTGAAACACTGTTAGCATCCAGTTGGTAACAGCTGCTGATAGGCACTGTCCCCATTTTCTACTGTCTACAGTTAGATAAAAAGGGTCTGTTATGAGACAGAAAAGCTGGAAGACTAAGTCCCAAGGCTAACAAGATCCATAGGTTCATAGAAGTTTTAATTTTACTTCTTATGAAGCTCTAGATCAGCACTTACCAAACACACTTTGCTCGGGTGCCTCGCTTGGAGAGAACAGGGACAGTAGCAGCCCCTCTGAGCTCTGTGCTTGACTGCCTGCATGGACAGGGGGACATGTGTCTCCTGGCTGCTCTCCTCACAGACTTTATTCTGCATAGCTCTCTGGGGTAGCTTTTGTTGCACTGGGCTCAGAGTTGCTGCACAATGAAGCAATTTGCAGGACCAAGCTTATTCTTTCTTCCAAATATTTTGATTCATCTGGAACCCTTTAGACATGTTACTATCTCCACTTACCAGTACTTGCAGTTCAATATATTGTAATTTCCTAGGACACTTGAAAGTAACTTTTGCTTTTTTCAAATGATTAATGATGCTTTATCACCAGAATAAACTGGTGTATTATAAGTGACGGTAACTGAATGGATTAGATTTCTTTACATTCTATACTTGAACCTGGAACAGCTCAAGTTTGTGAGACTGTAGGCATGCAGATCAAAATACACCTAATGGGACAATGTTTGTTTATATATATAGACATATATATGTGTGTGTGTGTGTGCGCGCGCTGTTTTATAGATGACTTTGCAAATGAAAGAATGAATTAGATCTGCTTGCTAGTCTCCAGATCATTGCTGTTATCTCAAATACTACAAAAGTGAACAATTCCATGATTTTCTTTTCCTTCCTGTACCTCATGTTTTATTCAGCCAAATTGAAACTATTCTTTAGCACAGTTTCTTCAGCTCAGGGGAGTTAATGTTTCTTCAGATCAGGGGGAGGGGGGAGCTGGAACTCCTTTGCATTCACTCTGTTCTATACTCAGATCTGTGAATCCCAGAGCAGGAGAAATCAGCTTATCCGGCCCAAGCCTTAGTGGGTGTATGGGCGGGACTGACTCTGACCGCCCTGGACCTGGACATACTTCCTCTGTTTGCTCCTCTATCAGGAAAGCCTTTCTCCCCTACAGAGGAGACAAGAGATAAAATAGAAGGTTTTAAATCCTCCATTTTAAAGATGAAGTAACAATTGCTGGGAGAGCAGTCAGAGACATGGCCTGGGCAAGGGATGAGTAGGAGATCACAGAATCACACAGAATCACAGAATGTTAGGGATTGGAAGGGACCTCGAAAGATCATCTAGTCCAATCCCCCTGCCGGGGCAGGATTGCCTAGACCATATCACACAGGAACGCGTCCAGGCGGGTTTTGAATGTCTCCAGAGAAGGAGACTCCACAACCTCTCTGGGCAGCCTGTTCCAGTGTTCAGTCACCCTTACAGTAAAGAAGTTTTTCCTCAAATTTAAGTGGAACCTCCTGTGCTCCAGCTTGCACCCATTGCCCCTTGTCCTGTCAAGGGATGTCACTGAGAAGAGCCTGGCTCCATCCTCATGACACTTGCCCTTTACATATTTATAAACATTAATGAGGTCACCCCTCAGTCTCCTCTTCTCTAAGCTAAAGAGACCCAGCTCCCTCAGCCTCTCCTCATAAGGGAGATGTTCCACCCCCTTAATCATCTTCGTGGCTCTGCGCTGGACTCTCTCTAGCAGTTCCCTGTCCTTCTTGAACTGAGGGGCCCAGAACTGGACACAATATTCCAGATGCGGCCTCACCAGGGCAGAGTAGAGGGGGAGGAGAACCTCTCTCGACCTGCTGACCACACCCCTTCTAATACACCCCAGGATGCCATTGGCCTTCTTGGCCACAAGGGCACACTGCTGGCTCTTGGTCATCCTGCTGTCCACTAGGACCCCCAGGTCCCTTTCCCCTACGCTGCTCTCCAACAGCTCTGTCCCCAACTTGTACTGGTACATGGGGTTGTTCTTGCCCATATGCAGGACTCTACACTTGCCCTTGTTATATTTCATTAAGTTTCTCCCCGCCCAACTCTCCAGCCTGTCCAGGTCTCTCTGAATGGCTGCACAGCCTTCCGGCATCTCAGCCACTCCTCCCAGTTTTGTGTCATCAGCGAACTTGCTGACAGCGCACTCTAATCCCTCATCCAAGTCATTAATGAATATATTGAATAGAACTGGTCCCAGAACCGACCCTTGCGGAACTCCGCTAGACACAGACCTCCAACTGGACTCTGTCCCGCTGACCACTACTCTCTGGCTTCTTTCCTTCAGCCAGTTCACAATCCACCTCACTACCCGATCATCCAGACCACACTTCCTCAGTTTAGCTGCGAGGATGCTGTGGGAGACCGTGTCAAACGCTTTACTGAAATCGAGATAGACCACATCCACAGCTTTACCATCATCTATCCACCGGGTAACATCCTCATAAAAGGCTATCAAGTTCGTTGAGCAAGACTTCCCGTTGGTGAAGCCATGTTGACTGCCCCTAATGATCCCCCTATCCTTGATGTGCCTAGAGACAGCACCAAGAACAAGTTGCTCCATCACCTTTCCGGGGATGGAGGTGAGGCTGACCGGTCTATAGTTACCCGGGTCCTCCTTCCTGCCCTTTTTGAAGACTGGAGTGACATTCGCTTTCCTCCAGTCCTCAGGCACCTCTCCTGTTGCCCATGACTTAGCAAAGATGATGGAGAGTGGCCTAGCAATGACTTCCGCCAGCTCCCTCAGCACCCGCGGATGCATCCCATCAGGGCCCATGGATTTATGGACATCCAGGTTGCTTAATTGGTCCCTGACCCAGCCCTCATCTACCAAGACAGATTCCTCCTCTATCCTGACTTCTTCTGAGGCCGCAGGGGTCCAGGGCTCCTCAGGACAGCTTCCAACAGTATAGACAGAGGCAAAGAAGGCATTCAGTAACTCCGCCTTCTTTTTATCCTCTGTCTCCAGGACCCCCACCTCATTCATCAGTGGGCCTACATTGCCTCTAGTGTTGGCTTTACCTGCAATGTATTTGAAGAAGCCCTTTCTGTTGTCCTTGACCTCTCTTGCAAGGTTGAATTCCAAGGAGGCCTTAGCTTTCCTAGTTGCCTCCCTACATCCTCTGACAACAGACTTATATTCCTCCCAAGTGGCCAGCCCCTCCTTCCACGATCTGTACACCTTCTTCTTCCACTTGAGTTTGCCCAGCAGTTCCCTGTTCAACCATGCAGGTCTCCTGGTACCCTTCCTTGACTTCCTACCTGTTGGGATGCTCTGATCTTGAGCTCGGAAGAAGCAGTCCTTGAACGCTAACCAACTATCTTGGGCCCCCTTACCTTCTAGTACCCTGTCCCATGGGATTTCCCCTAGCAATTGCCTGAAAAGGCCAAAGTTGGCCCTCCTGAAGTTCAGGGTTGTGATTCTGCTAGCTATAATGGCGGTGGGCCATTATAGATGGCTGTCATATAGATGACGGTGGGCTGGGCTGCGCTGGGCTGCCACGCTTCTTTTTTTGTCATGGAAAGTGCTCTCACATTTGTTACAGACTTTTAGCTAAATCCCTTCAGCTAATTAGTTCTTGCTTATACAGCTTCTCAATAATTATTGTACAAAGCCCTGGGGTAAAAAGCTCTAGGTCATCATTTCAGGACCTACGTATGTGTTTTCCTGAAACAGGGCATCTTAAATAAGTATGTAGTGAATTTCCCCAGGTGAAGATGGAAGAAGATGTGACTTTGATCACTTTTGGAAATCGGAGATAACACACCTAAGAATAAGTTTATTTTTTAAATTAAATAAACAAATATATATAACTAATTCAATGACTGGGAACTGTGACTACAGCAGTGCTTAATATTTTCTTGCCATTTTGAGGTTATAGAAATAGACAATTTAGACAGTTTGTCCCCAAAATCTGAATTCAACATTCAGTTTTCATTTGGTAATTATTTATGGGGTTTGAGGAAGATTTTTTTCCTGAAAGATAGAAAAATGTATCTTAGCTGTAAAAGCATGCTTGCTAGTTCAATTTAACTCTACAGAAAATTTAAGATCTTCATGGTGAGTTTTTCATGAATAGGACAGAGCAGTTTTGCATTAATTTCTCCTTACCCCTTCTCCCTGTCATCTTACTGGCTCAACACTATTTAGTCTTAGTAAAAAAAAAGTTTCCTCAGCTAAAAGGGACAAAGATATCAAGCTCTATCATGCAACTTAAACTGATTTAATTATTTTTTATCTTACATTAAAATTTGTAGTATGCAGTAACTGTACAGTGTTATTACTAGGGTAGTTTTCCAATTCATTCTTTTATAGAGGATGCCAGAAGTGTATCACACCAGCCTGACACATGGAAAGGGTTATAAGAACAAGTCTGGATTAAAGACCGAGTTTGGAAAGGGATGATCTCTGCAAAGATTCCATTTTCTTTTGATGCTGGTAGGCTGACATTGGTAGCTTGAGCATGTGTTGGTTAAAAAATCCTTGCCAGACAATCTTTCTGCTAATCTTCAAATGTACACGTAATCTTTCTGCCACATGTCATCAGCAGCAAAGACCATAGTTAATTAGTGAGAGTTGACTCCTAAAGACTGAGAAACATTGCAGGCTTCCTTTCATGCTTTCAGCAAAAACACCTTCCCACCTGCCGATACTGAGATGTTGTATTACACATTTTTAGGGACCAGAGGGAAAAAATGGGGCTAGCCGTCCGCAAGATCCTCGGGCAGAAACTCCCATACCAGGGGCTGGCTTCTGGTCCTCACGGAAATAATCAGTCTACACAGTCTTGAGCTGGTGTTCCATTTTCGTGATTTCCTAAGCGTAAGCAGAGTGTCTCTGAGTAAATAGCTCTTGTACTCAAGTTCACTCTGTGCTTATTCCTTCCCTTAGTCACACAGAAGTGGGAGCAGAGAAAGCTCCTCCCCAGACTGCCAGGTAAAGGACACACAACAGAGAGAGGGTGAAGCCACTTTGTCAACTCTCTGTACGCAGCCTGAATATTTGGGCTTTATGCAGGTGACATACATGATATTCAGAAAAACGGTTATTTATCCTTTTTGCTCAAAAATAAGAAATCTCTAGGCCTATTCAAGAGCTTTCAGAGCATGAAGAGTCTTCTTCTCCCAGAGCTGGAGGAATATAAAATCTTTCCATAACTTGTACCGTAACTTTTCCACAGCCCAAGCCTTGACTGTTTCCTATATGATGCCTCCACAGAAGCCCCCTTCATAATATCTCTTATGCACTTCTTTAGCAGCCAGAGAAATACAGATGCAGGGGAAACTTTACCCAGGAACAGTTTCTTCAGTTTCTGGTTTCTACAGTCACCACACCAGTTTCTCCACCGGTGTAGTGGAGAAATTAAAGCTAAATGCAGGTAAACAGTGTTTGAAAAATTTTGATTATGTTTATTTCTTGTGTGCACAATAAAAGTTAGCTTACCCACTTTCTTTTTCTGTCATCACCCCACTGCTTTCCAACCCAGTCCTCAAGTTCTACTTGATCATTCATTTCTTTGCAGTCTGTTTCCAATAATGTAGTAATTATTTTGCAAGATGGATGTAATGGTATTGGACTGTGTGAAATGGGCTGTCACCAAGGTACTGCTCTGAAACACTAGAGACAAAATATCTAGGAAACATATATACTAACACAGCAGACATGACTTAGAAATTAAGTGAATATAATTAGCAACTGAAAGGAATAGTAAAAATAAATATTATAGCCAATTTAATTTTTTTTGGTCAAGGTTTTAAGCTTTCTTTATCAAATTGCAAATTTGTGTCATAAAAAAGGGAGTCTTCTTGAAAAGCCATAGCTTTCTAGCTTCACATATTTGTAGGCTTTAAATTATCAGTATTTCAACAAACCTGCCTCCCCAAATGTTTCAAAGAAAACAGTAAATAAGAAGAGAAAAAATGGAATAATTTCAATTTTTAAAAATGAGAAAAAATGCCTGGGATTCCAGTAGGTTGAAGAATGTGTCCTAAGGGAAGAGCGTATAGGCAGCACAAGATACAACAGCACGCTTGTGCAGTGTGTGTCTGCGGTGCCTCCCCAAAGGGCCAGAGAAATTGAAGATATTGATGCTAATAGATAGGGGACCTGTGTTTGAGTGCGGCTGCACTCGCTACAGCTGTTATACAGGTTCTTCGACTGCCCACCACCTCCTACCCTGCCCAGCACACTGCCTCCAGGAGCCAGTTCACTTCCCTCTGTGCAACTCTGCCATATGCTCCAGTACACTATTGGAGAAGTAAAGTATCCAATTTAATGTCTGTGACAGTTCAGAATAGGGTGGATATGTAACCTTGACTGAAAACCACACACAGAAATAAAGGCAGAAGAGGGGAAAAAATAAAATAGCTTCTTACTCTTAAGAAAAATTCAGTTCTGCCCAGCTTTGAAAAACATCCATTTCTATTGCAATACCTCTTTTAACTTGCTACTCCAAGTAAATATCTTAACACTATATATAGAAAATTGGCGTACAACTGATTCACAAAAAGTTCTTCTCTTTTCCAACTTCACTGCAGTATTTTTCCTCACACATCTCTTTCACTAAAGATATTCCCTTTTCTAAATATCTGAGTTCACTGACTGTAATTTAAATATCTCCAATCCTCATTAATTTGCAGTTAGGAAATTAGGCCAGATCTGTATTCCTACTAATGTAAAAAAATTGCCTTCAGGAAAATCAAAAGAATTTTAATGTCATTTCTTTACGTAAATAAAAAAAGTCATGCAGTTCTTTTTTCCTGTTCTATTTTCATTGTGCTGGTTAAGGAGTGGGAATATACCCTTATAATCAAGCATGATTTATGTAATATGCTAATTCATAAGCAGTGGCTCATCATCAGTAATGTGAACTTTGAGAACTCTGCAAAGAGAACAATGAGGACAGATTTTTTTCTTCTGGGCTTCCAGTGCACTCCACAAAGAACTGTGTTTCACATGTGTTCGCAGAGAAGATGCACTGCCTCAGCCATGCAAGACTGTCTTTCTTGCCTGTGCAGACATCAATAGGTCTAATAAACTTATGGAGCTCTTTTAAGTTCACATTTATAGTTCTGAGACCTATGAATATTTGGTCATAATGTTTTCATAATACGTCTTTTTCTGGTACACATGGAGAAGAAAAAAAATTCCTTTTTTGAGGAAAAAGAACACTTTGAACCCAAACTGAATATAGGAGGGAAGGAGAGTTCTGTGCTGAGGACTCAGCAATTTATAGTTCAGTTCTCAGTAGGCTCCAGAATTGCTGAGTAGCCTGAAGCCTCAGCTGTTCAAAAGTGTATAGGTGTCTTTGCAAGAGTGCACAAAATGGCAAACAGGATTTAGGCAACTGAATTCTGGCCCTGGTCTTGCAATTCAAAGGAGCATATGGAGTGATGCAGCTTGCACTAAGCTGAACAGCTGGTGGACAGCTGGATCACTCTCTACGCTCCACCAACCATAGACTGGATATGCATTGGCTGTAATGGGAATTTGGGCACATATAGACATCACCTTGCAGAAACTTTGATTGATGTGCCTTAATTCTGAGGTTTTCCAGCCCTTTTTGATGTGCTAAAGTGAGGCAACCTGGCTCCGCCTGCTTTGTTTTCCTTATCTATGAATGAAGACAGCAAGGACTACTGCAAAGCAGTGTTGTAGTCTAGTTCAATTAATATTTGAACTTCTCTCTGTGGTAAGTAATTTGGGTAAAACTCACATTCTCCTCTGCAAAAAAACATTCTTCATTGGAGGAATTCCCCTCAATCTCCTACTCTGTAAATTAGTGTCTCAGTTGATGAGGAAAGGATGAGTTCTCATTTCTGAGAATTAGACATACTGCCTTCCCCATGTTGTACACAGCTCTTCACATAAAGATTTTTAAGTTAGCCAAATATTTTTTTCTATGTAGCTTTTAAGTATCTTTACTACTGTAATAGGAATTATTTTTTTTACTGAAATACAACAATACTTCAACTTCCCCTTCTCAGTTTTGTTTTAAAATGCTTTTCACATCTTTTCTGTTTAACTGCAATCGTAATAATGAGAAGTTTTTCATCTTCACAAACGTTAGCCTTCACTAGTTGCTTATCAATAGAAAGAATAAGAGGGAAAATATATGGTTGTATGAGTTATCCTAGAAAGAAATATGCCCAAGGAGTTATGACCAAGACAGAAAAACATCATAATGCTGTGTTGCCTGTGTCACTATCTTGCTAGAAAATTAATATACCACAGTTGAGGTAATTACAGCATCTGTGTGTGATCTATCAAGACACAGTGATTAAAAAAAGCTGCTGCCTGGAAAATTCCCATCTTCTTATTCCTCCTCCAATTTGATTGCTAATAGAAAGCTAAATAATTTACACAATTGAAAATTACTTTTTTTTTAAGCTTTCTTTTCAGTAAAGTACCATGTAAAGCTAGATGATAGGTACTCATCCCTCCAGATTAATCAAATTGCAGTGATCTCCAGGATGCTAAGATTTCATTTTCTCTGACTGGTGCATTCCAACTATCAAGAGATTCATTACTGCAAATTATGCACTTGCAAACAAAACAAAACAGGATGAAAGCTAATAATAATTTAAGATATCTGTTCCTAAACAGATGTTTGAAAAAATAACAGCTTCATTCCCCACCCCTTCATAATGCTGTCCACAGTTTTTACAGTGTCGTAGCAAGACTCTGACGTATTGGCTTGCTGTAACATGTTTGTTTAGCATGTACTTGTTCTGGCCAAAGCACAGGAGTTTGACACTGCTGGGGAGAAATACATACGTAACCGAACATGAAGCTTCAGCAGACTCTAAAACCTTATGCTGGCCACACAAACCACTCTCCTCTTGTTAAAGCCAGGCCATTGTGCCAGAAAAAATTCTACATCATGGCGTTAAAAAGATGGGATAACCTCTGCTTTGTACAAGTACTACTAAGGGTGTATAGAGGTTGTTGGAAGTCTATAATTCAAGTTTTGTGAGCATATTTATACCCCTTTCTTGCTCCTGTTTACTCTGGGCTCTGAAGCTCTTAGATGTTAAAATGTTTCCCAGAGGAGCCAATACTTGTAGTCACTTAAAACTGAGCAGAAAAAAGTAAAAATCTCCCATGTCAGTGAGCATAACATTATCATTCTCAAGCATAATGAGAAAAATCCTACTGTACATGCATACAGTTTTAATATTCACTCTGTCAGCTTTTGTCCCTCATGCTCAGCTTTAGACTCCAAGCGGACACTAGGAAGATACCAGTTTATCAAAATTTAGTTCAGATGTTGTTGAATTACAGTTTCTGGATGATGATAAATGGACAAATCCTCTTCATCCATGTGGCTCATGCACACGGACATATACACACAGGTGCGTGAGAGTAAACTTTTAAGACCAGTTCCCACCTAAACTAACAAGAAATGTGGAAAAATTCTGCCCCTAAGGAATTTGATACAGTTATAGGCAAACGGGAGGAAGAGTTGCATTGCAACAACTGACAAAGGCACCTCAATTCTAACCTACAGCACTCACTATGTTTATCATTGCAGAGATCTCAAATGGAGTGAAGCAACAGGAAAGTATATCTTAGTACAGGAAATACAAATGTGTAAGGATTATAAAGTTCTGCTTACCATATTATGAAAAGCCTCCACCCCCCTCTAGATCTGTACTGAATTCAATGCTCTTGGGGTGCGTCAGGCAATTTGTAAATCCCAAATGGTGTTAGGCATGAGGTAGGTGCTGCAGTGCTCAGCTCCAGCAAGATAGCAATGCTTCTAGGCAGAAAGAACAGCAGATTTTTTTTCAGCATTTATGCATATTTATGAGTTAAAGCTTAGGCACTACAGCATGTCCATGTGTGCTAGACAGAAGCTTGCAGTTCTATTAATTCTGTTAATGTGCGCTATTGTTCTTAATAGCCCTACGTATCTTAACATTTGCTTAAACTACTATCATTTATCTCTTTAAAACTGATGTCTCAGGTAATACAAGAAACAAGTTTCAGGAAGAGTGTGTTAATACATTTGCTTGCTTTGTTAAGAACCTGGTGCTTAAGCCAAAAGTCTTGACAACTACAGAAGGGTAGACAATTCCTCCCACACCCTCCACCACTTTAAATAGAACTAGTACATTGAAGTTCTTTATCCTCAAAGAAATCAGTCACATACTCATCCTCCGTACAGTTTTTCAGACTACATGACTGACCTAATGAAGGTGCAGTGGTCAGAGAGCAACAGAGACACACAAAGCTATGTGTTTAAAAGGCTTTCTAGACAAAGCAGACTCATTGAGATGGTGATTGTGCATTCTAAATAATATAAGGCTATCTGTGCTGCACATGCATATGTGTATGTTGAGAGGCGTTATCAGACAGACTTCATCAACAGCTGAAGTGCTTGTCCACTTTAATTGCTGAAGCTCTTATACTTCCAGTTTAGCCTGATTAGATGAGGAGAATATTCATCAGAAAGGGGATTCCAAATTGAACCAAAAAATACTAAAGTAGTTTTGTCAAACACAGGAAGACTGATGATATTACAAGTTACATGATCTACCCTAGAGGCCAGGAAGTGTTTTCTACCTTGAGCATACCTTCCTCGCTTTCATATGAGACTTTCAAGACTAAAACCAGAGGAAAAAGGCTCAGAGAAAAAGAATTCTTTCCTGTCTCCAAATGTATAATTCAGGACAAAAAAAAAAATAAATCCAGGGGGTTTCTTCAATCGTTGGACATCAAAGTCAAACTGAGTATATGGAAAAAAATAGAATTTGCCTGAGGCAACTCAAGGTGTCAAGCCTTGGAGCAAACATTATGAGCAGTTTCCTTTGTGCCAGCTCACTGGAAAGTATTGTGTGAGCAAAGTTGCTTATTGAATTGTAAAATCATATGTGCACTCACTGTTACTATTCACTGTGCAAAATTATATGTATTTTGTCCCAATAACTTTTGCCGTCCAACTTCTAAAGTATTTGTTATGCAAGTGTGGGCCAGATGCCTCATTTATCAATAAATACGAAAAATATTAAAAACTAAGGAGTATGTTTCTTAGAGCAAAGTTTTATAGATATTTGAGGACAGAGTGTGGTACCTACAATTTACACGAAGTGAAAAACTGCAAGTTCTTTTTTTAATAAATCTTGGCGTGGACGAGAAGAAATAGCCACATGATGGCAGCAGAATACACGACATGAGGAAGGGCCTGGTGCCCCTTTTCATGACCAAATAGGAGAATTCGAGGGAAAGGCAGGGTGTTACCTTCAACCGTTGTTTATAGGGAGTGTTCTCTACTTGCCTAGTTTGCAACAGGAACAGCACCAAAAGGAAAGCTGTAACCGTGCAGTTAAGAAACTACGTTGTTTGATGTAGTAGTTCATCAAGGATGTAGTTGTAGTTCATCAAGGACGAAAAGATGTGAAAAGTGGAGTATTTGCAAGCAAGAAATAACATCTTCTAAACACCTTGGTACACCTCTGGTTGTAAAGGATAGGCTAATGAACCAAATGCTGTCCAGTTGTGAAAGGCATCAGAGCTATACCTCAATGTTCCCAACTCCTTATTGGCCCATCAAATGAATTCACATTATATGCTCTTGCATAACTAGTGTTATATGGGTTACTAGTGCATACACAAAGACCGCTAAAAAAGTTTTGCTGAAAAAGACAGATTTTTCAATTAAGGGACAGAAAAGACCCTCAGATTTCTTGTCTCTTCTGGATGGACATGTGGGAAGAAATCTCTCAAATGCTGTCATAAATGCATACATCTTATTCCATCATTATTTGTTGTTATATTTTTCTTCTTCTTTCTGCCTATGCTCTGTAGCCTTAACTTTATTCCTTGTCCAGCTCCCACTGTATTGTTTCTTCTGGACCCTTAGTCAACATGTTTAACTGCTCCAGTCTTTCACTTCTGCAGGTCTATCCTAGTGATAAGGAACCTCAGTTGTATCATTCATGCATGTTTTCCTCATAACAAGTATCAATCTACCAACAGACATTTGGACGTTACCAAACTGTTTTGCTGGGTTGGGATAGGTTCAGTGAGATACAGGGTATCTGAAGTGCTTTCTCCCTCTCTCCTTGTTACTCTTCCTACTCTGTTCCTTCTGCACCTCCCTCACCTCTAGCTCATCTGATCTTCCTGGCAGGCCAGGAGCTTTTCCCCAGTAACTTCAGCCATTGGTGGAGGCTGCCAAACAAGGTGGCACTTGGGCTTTCTTTTCTTCCTCCTTCATATCTCCAAGTTCTGAGCAACTCTGCTTTCTAATGATCTTATCTGGTATCACTTGCCACTGTAAGTCACAGCACCACGGTCATGTTATTCACCAGCCTTCTTGCAGCTGCCCTCAGGTGCTACACAGCCAATTATCATGAATTCGCAAGACAGCCTTGGGACATGGCAATTCAAAACAATCAGAAAGAGAGAATTTGTTACACAATGTGCAAGCAAGGTGTCAAACTCTTTCCCATGGGATGCTTTGGAGGCTGAAAGCTTACAGGGGTTAAATACACAACTGGTCAAATTCATGGAATAAAAAACTATCAAGACTATGAAATGCAAAGGCATCACTTGAGCTGCAGGTTGCTGGAAAGAAGGAGACAGTCCAGAGAATAATCACTGTATGGTTACCCTGGTCTTACAATTTATGAAATTCTTATTAGCCAGTGTTAAAGAAAGGATATCGGACCAGGTGGACCTTTGGTCTAACTCTGTACAGGCGTTCTTATTTTCTTATAGTCATATAAAATACATGGGATTTTTTTCCTTGGAAACCCAACTTTTGAAACTTCTATGTTTGCTTTTTTTTGACTGTCAGTTGTGATGACTGAAAAAAAATCTTTAAAAGGACTCAGAAACCTAGAGGCCATGAAAAAATGTTAATTTGGTGGGTTTTGTCTCTCATTTTTCTGGTAAAGCTCATAATTGGCACTGATGTCTTGTAATGAGAATCACTGGTATAGGACAATGGCTTAAGTGAGCAAGCAGGAAGAAAGAATTAAAAACAGTCTACAATTTGTTAACTGAATATACTTTTTATGTTTAAAAACACACAAATTAGCACACCAACTTAAATCTCTCTTATCCGAAAACATAATGGCAAAGGACATAATGGTAAAAGACATAAACAGGCAGTCCCAGTTTTCTCTCATACACAGCTTACTTTCTTGTCCAGGATCATGTGATTTAAATCCCACCTAGCTCACCATCTTTGAACCTCTTCCTCCCTATCAAAATGTGTTTGAGGATTATCTTTGAAGAAATTGGATTTCAAAGTAAGTGGTATGTATTTGGGGGCAGGGGCCAGGAGTTAAAGAATCAGATATGACAATCTAAAAAGCAATCTTTGACAGAATTCCTTCAGTACAGAATATATCTGACATTTCCTTAAGGTACTAATGCGAGGGTGCTGTGGGTTGACGCAGCTCAGTCCCACGCAGCCACTCGCTCACTCCCTCCAGTTGGGATGGGGGAGAGAAGTGAAAGGGAGAAAGTGAGGAAACTTGTAGATTAAGATAAAGACAGTTTAATGCGTAAAGTAAAAGCCACGCATGCAAGCAAAGCAAAACAAGGAATTCATTCACTACTTCCCATCGGCAGGCAGGTGTTCAGCCATCTCCAGGGCAGCAGGGCTACATCCCATATAACGGTTACTTGGGAAGATGAACGGCATAAATCTGAACTTCCACCTTCCCTTCCTCCTTCCCCCAGCTTCTATTGCTGAGCACAATGTCATATGACATGGAATATCCCTTTGGTCAGTTGGGGTCAGCTGTCCCAGCTGCATCCCCTCCCAGCTTCTTGTGCACCCTCAGCCTGCTCACTGGTGGGACAGAGCGAGAAACAGAAAAAACCTTGGCACTGTGCAAGCACTGTTCAGCAATAGCTAAAACATCCCTGTCTTATCAACACTGTTTTGATCACAAATCCAAAATATAGCACCATATGAGCTACTGTGAAGAAATTTAACTCTATCACAGCCATACCCAGTACAGAGGAACACCGTTGTCATTCTTAAGAGTGGTGGGTTTTTTCTCTTTTTTATTCTATAGAGATGGGTTTTCAGCAGTATTATTTTCTTTTTCATGGGCTGGAGCTGAAGCAGAGATTGTTTTCTCTTTTTCTCTCTCACAGTAAGTATACGGACATTTCAGAATTTTTATTAACTGGCTTCAGCAGCTCCAATGGAGTGAAAGCACCATGGATTCAAATGCTTGTTGGGCCTGTTAAATTGCACTGTAAATCTCCCAAAATGTTATATCAAATCTGGATGATACAGAGAAGACTTATAGCTGTAGCATATCTAACCCAATGTCTAAGAACCCATCTAAGGTGAAAACACTAGGCTAATATCTATTTTGCTCTATATAAAAAATGTTCTATATAAGATATAAATTTTGCTGCTCGTTAGAGCAGTCAATTAATTTCTCCATGAAAGACGAATAAATTTGGAATATCAATATATGCAAACAACACGCACATAGATTTCCATTAGAAAAATAAGTTAGTTATTAAGTTCAACTCCAGGCAGTTTATGAATATAGCGGATATTGTCTCAATACCTGAATGTTTTCTTTTAATGAGGGACATTTTTGTTAAGAGGAAGATTATGAGTATATCCAATACAGAAGAGTTCAGCTTGCTAATGCTTATAGTTTTCAAATGGTCTGTTCATATGTCTAAGTAGATAATTAATAAAAGATGAAGAGCACAATATCAAAAGACATCTGTGTTAGCTGCAGAAATATAATGAAGGCAATTTAGTAATTTTCAGAACAGAACCCACAAATATTTTCTCAGTTCAAAAGACCCAACTGAATCTTCAATAAGAATCTTCTTAACTTGCTGCAGTGGTTTGCACATATGGTACTTTCTACCCACAAACTTCTTAAAATGCTCCTTAGGGACGTGGATTGTACTACAGGTGTATTTTTAAATGTCTTCATAAAAAATAGGATAAACAGCTCATCAGTCAGCCAGAACAGTGAACAAAAGGGTCTTTAGTTCATGGAATGATCTAATCTTTAAGTGTCCTATTTGGCAAGGGCACACAGGACTCTATCTCTAGTTGTGAAAACATGTGAGTCCTTTATAAAGTCAAGGAAAAGTAACCAGTAACAAGGGTTGCCTGTGACCATGGTGCTGCAAACTAGTAAAGGGCAATTTTGACAAGGGACCCATTCCAGTTTCTGTAAAACTCAGTGGAAGAAAAATCCTTTGCTTACTCTTATAATGTTCTGGATCAAGTCTAGAGTTTGACTAGAGATCCATTGACTTTGAATTTTTATTAAGAGCCTCTGATTTTTATGTAGGTTTTCAGCACTTGAAAGTCTTGCAGCAACAGGTCTGTACAGAATAACCTACCAGTTATTTTGCAACTTCTGTCTCCAAATCAGTTCAGAAAATTGAAAAGGAGAGGGAAAGGTTCAAACAAAATCTAGGTAGCAATCAGCACTCTAGGAATATATTAATTAGCTTAAAATATTTGTGTAAGAGTACAAGATACTGTGTGATATGAAGAATGTCTTTTGGGAATTACTGTTCATCCTGAATCATAACACAAAAACAGAGAACTACACTGTGAAATTAAAAGGTAGCATATTCAAAACCAATAAAAGTGAATACTTTCTCATGATACTAATAATTGGATTGCATGACTTATTGCCAAAGGAAGCACTGAAGGAAAAACTATAATAGCGAGAGGTAAAAAGAAATTGTATATTTGCACAGAGAGCAAAAATTCCAGAGTTATAAATGTTATTGCTAAAAATATATTCTGGAAGAGATATTAAAACATGCTTCAGGG
The DNA here is from genome assembly GCF_013368605.1 of Nyctibius grandis. Lineage (NCBI taxonomy): Eukaryota > Metazoa > Chordata > Aves > Nyctibiiformes > Nyctibiidae > Nyctibius > Nyctibius grandis. Next base: position 58,616,377 of record NC_090658.1, read on the forward strand.
CTCAAATCAATATCTCACTAATAAATAACAGGATGAAACTTAAAAGTATGGGGCTTATTATTCTTCCAAAATATCTAGAATAGCCCTCTATTAAAATTTTTTCATTAAAAGGACTTTAAGTTTTACTAAACATGACAGATCTCAAATAACTAAATGTAAGAACTATTTGGAAACTGGATCATTGTTTCATAGTGGCAGTTTTCCATAGGTGACATAGTTTTCTCCTAGCTACAAGGTGAGGAGAGGAGAGGAGAGGAGAGGAGAGGAGAGGAGAGGAGAGGAGAGGAGAGGAGAGGAGAGGAAGAGAGGGAAGTATAACAATCTGTGGGAGACAGTCCAAGATTAATCCTTCTAGTTTTACTTATACATTTGGGGGTGTGGGTCTTGGGACCAGGTGGATGCCTTTTATAGAAATAGCTTGAGAGGCTCTGACTCACATTGTTGTTATGAGTCACGATAATACCGGCAAGGACAACTAATTAGTTAACTATATTAATTTTATACAAAAGCAATAGAAACAAGATAAAACACATTCATGCAAATAGCATAAGCATACAAATAATACTTTAATGCAAATGTCTTACACTATACAATCAAATAGCAGAAGCTGATTGTAATAAATTGGTCTCAGGCTGTTCGCGATAAATGTAATCTGCTTGATGGGTCCTGATTTGGAGCTATTTAAGTTGGCATATTTCCTTCTGAGTGTGAGGGGTCCGGTGGTTTTGTGCAAATACTTCTGAAATAAAATGGTTTGTTTTGGACATTTTAAAGTACTTCTGTGTTGTTTTGCTTTTTCATTTAAAAACTAACCTAAAAATGTAACCATTTTCTATTATTTTGTTAATAACTCGGAGAACTAGATATAGCAGGGAGTCCAGTGTAAGTTTTAATAAGATGTAAAGTGAAGAATGCGTTTTCATTAGCTGGAGGTGAATTTAGAAACTCCTTAAAGTACATGCAGTTACTCAAGAGAGAGAAAAAGTATCTGCAGTACCAGCAAATCATTCCTGCATAATCAGAGAAAGTTGGAATCATACTCAACCCACCTGCTCTCAGTCTTCAAGACTGCTAAAATGGCACCAAAATCCCCAGAACCCTAAGCTTATAATTTACTTTCTTGCAAGTTTGTGGCTCAGTAGTCTTTAAACTGTGGCTAGAACCTGATATTTAAACAAGGTTTATCATATGAATACAAATATGTATTATAGAAAGAAAGCTGGAACAATCTTGGATTCAGATTCACATTTTTCTGACTATTAAAGAGCAAATAATATTAATTTAAACTTATTTCATGTTAACTACTTTTCAGCCTCATGGAAGTCCTATTAAAATCAGATTTGGATTGTAGTAGTCAGTGGAATACCTAACTGATCACCAAAAAAATCAACATTAATTGGGCAGCTAATGCTTGAAAAGCGATTGGAAAGAACCTTAGAATAGTAAGTGAGGCACTTCAGGAAGTAAATGAGAAATTAACAAAGGTAATAAATGTAATTTATTTTCCAATCTAACTATAAAAGGAAGAATTACCAAAGAGAATTTCTTAATTAGACTCATATTGGCCCTCCAGGCCAAAAGAGGCCTCTGTTGACCTCTGTGGCCTCAGGTCAACAAGTTTGGCTTTAATTTATCCATTTATTTAAATTTAAAAGTTAATCTTTCCTAACCCAAGAAGAAAAAAAATGTAGCACAATAAAAATATTTGAAGTATTTATTTCTTTCAAAATGCAAACTCTTCTATCACCATCTATGCAATTAAATTCTCAAAATTATTTTCTTCATTCCATTTCTGCAGTTTTGAGCTTTTGAGTTTCCCTGTGTTTCATATGACTGCAGGGACATCAAAATATAATCAACAAAAGAGGTCTTTTCTGGTTCAAAGCTTGAAGCTAGCTGTTTGGCAGTTTCCAATAGCTAGCTACCATGGCTGGTCAGCTGGCTGGTCAGCTGGCTGGTCCGTGCTCAAAGCCTACATTAGAACATGCCGTGAAACTACGTGCTGCACACCCAACACAAGGAGCTGCTAGCAGATAGACAAAATCAACCATCTGGAGAAAGGAAGGGATGGTAAGGCAAGGCAAGGCAAAGAAAATCAGTCAGCTGAAAATTATTCATTTGAGACACAAGCATAAAAATTGTAAAAAGTTTTCAAAATAAGGATAGAATGTCAAATTGTTTGAACCAAATTAATAAAATTACAGTATTCTAAAGTGATAATTTGAATTAGAAATGTGCAAACCCAGAACTCTGTCATAAGTACATCGTTTGTATCATGACTATATCATGAATATCAGTGTTATCACTTGATTTGCAGAAGCTCAGACAGAAGGTTTCTTGCACAAGACTGTGCTCTGACACTGTCTTGTGAGAACACATGAAGGTAAAGTGCTCCATCTCCAGTTTTTTTTCCTTGATATTATTTTCAGTCATCAAAAGAGTAAGTAGAAATCATATCATATCCCTAGGTTAATCAACCAGGGAAGAAGGAACAAAGACATTAAAATGAATGATCGTAGACGTCATGAACTATGTATGAAAATATGGTCATAAAAGTGGTTTTATTAATTTCAGACAACAAAGAGAAGTCAGTGAATGTCATATCTTGTTGGTGAAAAAGAATTTTCAAGATATACCCTCAGCAAATTACTGACAATAACTGAAAACAGATGACATGAAAAACCTGGGGAAGGGGACCTTGATATTCTTTGTGTAGCATAGTAAGCGTATAATACAACCGTATTCTGTAAGGGAGGTGACAGTTGTGAAGGAAAAACACCAGTATGTAACAAGACAAAGCATTTTTTAGTTGAGATAGCACAAGGCAAATGTTTGTTTAGCCAAAGCCCTGATCCAACATCCAGTGAAATGCTGGTCAGACCAAAAAAATAATTATGCTGTTTCATATTCATGTGACAGTTTCTATCATGAAGTGATTGCCTTCTGTGCTGAGAGGATGGAGACAGTGGAGGTGGCATGGGATGTTGCTCACTGTGACTTTAGCAAGGCCATTGACACTTCACCATAGTGTTCCTATATCCAGATTAGTGAGACAGGGGCTGAAGTCGTGGACAACAAAGCGGGTGGAAATTTGGCTGCACTTAAGGGCAGTGATCAGCAGTACAAAGACAGCTGGTTACCAAGGGCATCCCTCAGGGAGCAAGTGCCCATCAATGTTTTTATTAATGACCTAGATGATAGGACAGAGGGCACTCTCAGCAAATTTCAAGTTTTCAGCCCAGCTGAGAGCTGTCAGGTCTCCAACCCTGCCTCTGGCCCTGCCTCCTGGATGGGCCTTGGCCTCGCACTGCAGGAAACTGGTGTCCTGGATGAACCCCTTGGACATGTGCTGTGGCCTCGTCTCCAGTCCCTTCTCTGGCACCATGTGTGGAGCTGGAGCTCCTGGCTGGGCCTGGGCCCAGGTTCACCTCCTTGCATGTCTGGGACTGTCGAAGGACCCTGTTTCCCAGCTTTTCCCCTTGTGTTTGGGATCTGTGGGATAGTGCCCATGGATGAGGGCACAGCCTGCCCTGTGGTCACCCCAGGTTTTGGCTCACCTTCTGGGAGCAGTCAGCCCTTGCTGAGCCGTGGCACAGAAAAAGGAAACCAGTAGAAAGCAAATTCAAGAAGAAGGTAGCAACAACTTATACAAAATTGAAAATACTGACAATTAGCAGAGAAATCAAAGGGCAAGAAGACTCACCTACTTTTAGACTGTGCCTCAGAATAAACTATATGCTTTTTTCATTATGAACTCCAAGAATGATGTTCCTCATTGATGCACTGGCTACTTGCACAGTCCTGAAAGAGAAGCAGGGTACATTTTGAATGTCCCGCTGTTGTATCTCCTACTGCTGGATTCAGATGAATTGCTCATAGTACAGACAACTTTCTCACACAGGTATCCTGCTTAGCAGCATGTCACGAAACTCCAGCCATCAGTAGCAAGCAGGAGAACAGGAGACAACTTAGAATAACTTGGAAAATAAGCATATGAAAAGCTATGTTTTTTTATCTTTTTTCACAAATCATGAACTTTTTAGCATGTATGACATCCTAAACTGTTACATTTATATTGTTCCAGTTACATGACAGAAGAAAGGGTAGAGTAACATTAACTCTAAAGCTAATGATGTTTGAGTGAGAAAAGGAAAATAGAAAAGAGATTAAAACTGTGGTCATTTTTCTTAACGTAGCCTATGAAAAGATGTACCTCTGGGAGAACAGAAAATATTTGAAAATACTGGGTTGAAATTAGGGAAGAGTTTGGAGAAAAAATTACACATTTTTGCATAAATATATATTGATAAATACATTAAATAAATACAATAAATATTCATTTAGTATATTTTCTTTTCAAAGATTAACAAGTTGAATAAATAAAGCAGGATCAAAAAACTCCAAAGAACAGGTAATATTTCATTTTAGGAAGAAAGAACTCCCTACTATGTGCTGTTTTTGCCGGGGGGTAGGTGTATGCTGGAAAAAATACAAACTAATAGTTGTTGATTTTTTGTTTCAATAGTAAATCAAAAGCAAAATTTAGTAACTACACAATTCAGAAGAGGCATTTCAATGGTTAAATACAGCCATCTGTGAAGGATCTTATGTTACCCTTTTGAGTGTTTGATTAACTCTCCACAGTCCTTAACCAAGTTTATAACACTAGTGCAAAATTAAGAAGACCCTTTCTGTCACAAAGGAAACTGCACAAACTGCAGAAATTCAAAGGAATATAACAAGTAGTAAGAGGGAAAGGATAGTTTGGTACTTTGATTTATTGTGCCACTTGTGGTGTAATGACCAGAGAATTTTTAAAACTGGTAAATTTGAATGAGTTGTTCCCTGGCCAGAACTCAATGAGTGATTTAATGTCAGTGCGAAAGTGAAATGTGCCAGCAAACTGAAGAAGAGGAAAGCAACATGAGTACAGATTAATTTAGGATCAATATGCTCAGATAGTTGCAGGAGTTAAATTTGTTACTTTTTCTGAGAGAAGAAAGAAAACAATCTAACTTTCACTTCCAGGCTGATGTAAGAGCAAAAGAAAATGTATGTGGTTTTTCCAACTAAGGAAACATTCTGATCTATAGAAAGTGACACAAATTTCCATAACTGAAAATACAAATCACTTCTACTGAATTTTGCAAAGTACCTTCTTGGAGCTGTTTCAAAACTGTTACATTGCAGTAAAAAAAAATGAGTGTTCTTTCTTTGTAAGCTGCAGGACCAATAAAGCCATCGACCCGGGGATATAGGTTCCTCTCCTATTCTTTGTTTTCTTCCTCCACGCCAATATCTGGATGTGTCCCATGTCTTCCACTGGAATAAGGGTATTACCATAAGTCTCTACAGTGTTCTTAGATTTTTCTCTACCTGTTCAAGCTATACCCTTGGCTTTTCTCAAGCACACTCAATTTTCTCTCTGTCCTAACATTTTACAGCTGCAGCCCTCCCCAAAATGTTTCCCCTTTCAGCCATGGCCCTCCTGAACGACCCGCTCCTTCCTGTGTTCTCTATCTGTACTTGGTCTGCCAGAAGAGCATCAGCAAAGCTTGCTGTGGTGGGGGTTGACTGGTTGTCCGACTGTGAGTTTTTGTTTGGCTTTAGATCCTCTTCTCTGCAGCTAGGCAGTCAGACAGAACGGATAAAGCTGAGTTACAGCCATCTGCTTGCACAAAAGTCAAAGGAATTTTATGGCTTTGAGATATCCAGACATTGTCAAGTATAGCTGAAAATGACCAAAAATATATTTTTAAGTTACTAGGGAAAGAGGGGGGCTGATTGCCAGTGAAACAATATGTTCATATAAACCTGATTTCCTTAGGAAGCCAGGCCAAAAATGGTGAGTAAATGAGAACAGTATCTGGCCATCTGAATTTAGTATGTTCAACCACTGAGTAATTCAAAGCTGTGGAAAGACAGTTGAAGGGTTACTGATCCCAGGGCTATAGATTTGCTGCATTCAGCAAGGCAATTAGAACAGCTACCAGGAAGAGTAAAACCTTCATGCTCAGACATAAAACAGAGATTTGCTAAAAATTGATTAATGTCATATCCTTGTAGTATTAAAGATAGATGACAAGCTTCTGGCTGCACTGTTTAAAATCTTGCCAAAGAGCATGCTTGCTGTCTACAGAGCCACTATGTTTTGTACAGAATAAAACCAACAAACAAAACTTTTTCACATCTGACCCACAGGCTAATATGACAGATGCTTGCCGAATCATTCATATGAGGACAGATCCGTTCATGGATATTAGACATTGCACGTTGTTTTGTCATTGTCTTGGCGTACAGCAGTGTTGTGATGCAGATCTCCTTTTGCTCTTCTCAGTGGGAGGCAGGGCACAGTTCACTCACGGAGCTCTGTCCAGCATCTTATTGATCACCCAAGACAGTATCTTATGTAATTTATAGGGGAAAGAGACAAGTATACAAGGGTTGCTAAGTGAATGAGGCAGATAAAAACCAGAACAAAGACAAAAGAGAAAAATGACAAGTTGACAGAAAACTCAGTTTATTATTTCCTGTAATGTTTAATCCAACGCAAAGTGTTGATCTCAGACCTCTTAGTTTAGTAATCCACTGTGAGCAAAGGAAATATGACATGGAAATGTGGCTCTTTGAAGTGAATAAGCTGAATTTTTCAGTGAAATAGCTAGCCCATATCTAAATGACTACATTTTTATATCTAGAAAAATGTGTCCACATTACAACTCAACTCAGCCAGACCTACTTCTCTAAAATACCTCAGAAAGGAGTGAGCAGCCCAGGGATGGAGAGTGGATTAGCCAGGCCATTGTCACAGCTCCTTAGTCCCAATTCACAAAGATGGAGAAGTTTTTCAGTGCACACCAGCATACACTATGCGTTGTTACATAAAAGTGATGCGCTGAGAAATCAGGACAGAAAGTCCAAATAAGCACTTCATATGTTTAACTATCGCTTATGGTGGCAGTTGATTTTAAGTAAACTCAGCATACAGTTATTGCCAGTAAGTTTTCAACAGCCACAAGTCTCAAGGAAGGGGACCTGTTTTAGGAAGCATCATAAACATTTTCTACAAACCAAACTATGTTAGGATGTAGCTAGCTATAATAAAAGATTGGCTTTGTTATGTCCCTTAAAAAAAGATGCAAATATATATCAGTATTTCTTTTTTCCATGTGAAAACAGTATGTGTTTCTATATTTAGACCAAAAGTATAAAAAAATCTATCAACTACCATGCTGGCAACATGAACACTATAAATGCAGCATGGTCATGCAGACTAACAGGGGTTATAATTTTGGGTCATCCTGAACGCTGTGATAACAAATTAGGTTGTTTCTGAATTGAGTAGTGATTAACAAAAGAAAGTCCATATCTTTATATATCTTTTGGCTTTGGGAGCATATTGTGAAGGTTTTGTAATATTTTATGATGGCCTGTGTCATACCCAACGCATATGAACAGCAGGGCCATTTTGCTCCCTCAATTAAAGACCATCAATTAAGGCTCTTAATTTTGAAATACACATCTGTTCCTTTATCAAACAGCAATATTTGAGGACCCCTGGAAAACTGTAGTTTTGATGCTGAGGCTGATCTTACAAAGTCTGAGGTATAAAAGACCGTTGGACACCTTAAAATTGTCTCACCTTATGACTTATCCAAATCAAATGAAAGCGAGGCCTTTGTATACCCAGGTCAGCAGGATACTTGCTCCCATAGAGAAACAGAGCTAAATTTAACTTAGCCCTTGTTTTGCCCAGTTTAATATTCTTATTTAAATAAGATTCTTTCCACAGAAAAGCTTGTTTCATGTATCTGCCTCTGTTTAATGATAGGAGATGTGCTATGTATTCAGCTAACTAAATGAAGTATTGTGCAAATTAACATCAAGGAAGTCCTCAAGTGAATTAGAGGGTGGACTGCATAATGAGAATCTGAGATCAAGGGCCTGAGCTGCAATGGTTCCCTTCTGAGGGCATATTTATGCTGCATCTGTGCAAAGCAATAGAGAATGTTATTCTAGAATAAACGGATATGATGCAGGAGAGGATCCTCACTGAGGAATCAGAGGACATTTTACCTAATAAGAGAGTCCTACAGTTGCATGAAATAATGTTCCACAGAGAGATGGAAGGATAAGGCTGAAGATGCATGAGAAAACAGGAGCTGCACACAAACTGAACAGTTAGACTTCTCAGGATGGATCACCTTAGATAACAATCAGACTCACAGGATGGTTTTTAAGTGCTTTTCAATGCAGACGACAGCTACAAAAAAACCTCTGCAGTCACTGCCCATTGTACACAAATGCAAATAATTCCAAAGAAGAATATATATAGCAAAGCAGACTGGTGCTGATTTTATTTCCTTTTAGCATGTCAGGATATAAAATGGGCAGATTAAGAGCTTGCTCATGTCCCGTTCTGAGATTCTGCCACAAGCATAATAATTTCCATGCTTTAGACAGCTCGCCTCAGATAATGCAGTAAATTACCATTCTGAGGGAGGGTCAGTGCAGATTTATTCACCTGTAAAGGAAGCTCATGTATTTGACTCTCCTTATAGTAGTAATGTGTTTTGTTTAGTTTTTGTGACCTTAAATTTGAGTACTAAGGTGTTTATGCCAATCCCCAGTTTTTGACAATAAACTCATTATGTAAAATATTTTCCTTTTTCCTTCTGGAAAATAATTTTGATTTTTATTTGGACTTGTGTGTGTAAAAAGTCAAACTTGGAACAAAATACCTTGATGTTATCCAAATGAAATTTTTTCTTTGAGCTGAAAAGACATTTTTCAAGAAGTATTCCGTTAGTAGTTAAAGAAAAAAAAAAGAGGGGCTTTTTAACATTTGCAAATATCATTTGCCAATGCTGTGGCAGCTCTCCTCACTAAAGCCAGCAAAATCAATGCCTCTGCCACTTTACCATGATCTGCAGCTTTAAAAAACTATTTTCAGGAAACTATGAAAGAGTGAGAGTTAGCAGGTGGAAACTCACTCTAGGGAGGAAAGCAAGTCCATCAAGAATATGCCTGAGCAGAAGGGCAATAGCAGCACTTGGCCATGGGCTGAGAGGGCACAGCAGGCACCAGAGTTGTGACTGGAGGTAGACTGGTGGTTGTAGAAGAAACACCCAAGGTGACAGGGACTAGGACCCAGGACGCATTAGAGCATGAGGTGAGGGGAGGACAACAGGGAGGAACCAGCCCCATGGCAGCTGGTTGACACCTGCTTTGGCTGTGACAGGGCACAAGGAAGTTAGCTTCTCTGCTTATTGCTGGTCTCATTACACCCCTGGGAGACATATTTGCCCACATCCATGTCTATCAATTTATGGGCATCCTTGTGCTTTCTACTTCATAATAAAAGTGTCACAGAACATTTATGAAATACAGACTCTCGTTGTTTACAGACCTTGAGCGCAGAGCTCCTTGCATGCATAAACATATTCATTCCTATGCCCTTCCTCAACAAGAAATGGGCACTGAATCATTCTCATCCAAATGTCACTGAACTTCTCCTGGTTTAGGCTGCTGGCAGTTCAGCTCTCAGAGCCGGTGTCCAGGGACACACAACTCTAATAAATTTGATGGAAATAACACTGCCACTTGATTGACGCAGACAGTGACAGCAGGTGTCAGACTTATGGTCCATATGACTGATTAGTGCAAGCTCAAATCCTCAAAAGCTGAATACTGTCAGATTAAAGAAAGAAATCCTGTGCTTTTGACTGTTTTTACTGTTCATTTCTGTTAACTCTATGTTTTTAAAAAAAAATTATTGCTAGGACTAAATGATATATGCAATCTTCTGCTGACAGATTCTATCTGTCTACCTCCACTGATACTGTGGAAAAAACATGGAAGATGTGACCATTTCAGTTGTAGCTGGAACCAATTATATTTTGGATATAACAATGCAGACTTAAACTTTTGTGAGCAGCAAACTGTCATTAGGGCTTCTGGGTACTACACAATACAATGAGTCCTAGGACTCTATATAAAGACTTCTCTACACTGCAGAAATTCCTTTGATACTGTGTTCAAAAAAAATCTGTCTGTTGGGACCCAGCAGTGGCTGTCACATTCTTCCTACAAAGCCCTACAGCAGAAAAGGGCTGAAGTATTTTCAATCAACACAAATCAGCTTAGTTACATGTAATGTGCAGCTGAAGACTTTCAGTGCTTTATCAGTTATTCTTGGGTTTTATACTTTTGGGTTTGTCAGTTTACACATCCGTGGTCCTCTATAAGCCAATGTAATTTACCCCAAAATCCCAAAACTAGCCAGGAAGATCATTCATATATTTCACTAGATTGTCAAACACCTGATTAGTGTTTATGGATGAAAAGTCTGTCTTTAACATGCATATAACCCTAGCTCTTGTTTGTCATAATAACCCACGGTATGTGAAGGCACCATTAAGTTTTGGGGGAGGGCAACTGAAATAATTCAGTAGATCAGAACCAAAACTGAACACATTTTTAATAAAATTTGGGCTGTGCATGTTCAAGCAGCCTGACCTATTGCTGCTTATGACAGTGTTTGGACAGGCTTTTCAAGGAACTTTGTCAAAGCCAGTAAAGTAGCCAGGATGACACTTGCTTGACTTCTAAGAGTCTGAACGATTACATTGATTTCTAGGCAGTCAGCCATAAGCTCTGGATAGGAAAGCTCTGAAGTGCTTTGGTAAATTAGGCCAGACTTCGGAGGTGTAGCAGCAACACTGTAATGTTTGACTTTTTCTGTTGACCCATAATGTTTTGAACATCTGCTCTTCAAATATTTTTCCCTGGATTATAAGATTTTGGGGATATGAACCTTCTGTTAATTTTGCATTCAAACAGTGGTGGGGAGTAGGCAAAGAGGAGCTAGCTAATGAATGGGAGTAAATCTACATCTAGGACTTCCTATTCTTAAACTGGCTTTGAATCCTTTATAATAACACATTTTGAATAAAGAGGATTCTTCTCATTTGTTTAAGAGAAATCTGTCCAGCTCTGACACTTGATATATTTTTGTCTGCTTACAGTATGGACATCTACATCTGAAGTTCTGGGCTTCTTTGATAATCGTTGGATAAATATATGCATTTCTAAGTATCTTAAGCAGATTTTTAAAACAAGTCAGGTTCCTTAAAAAGGTATTTCTTCCCAATGACTATAAAGGGATAATAAACTGAATACATCACACACAGATGTCTGCATCTGGATATCTAATGTTAAGAAAAAGGTCCACTCAGTCTGTCTCATATTCATATCTGCAAAATTACTGCTTCACTTATTATGACTTACCTTGAAATGTTTGATCTTTGAAGCTTAGTGTTCTGCATTTCTCTTTACCGAATTGCATCCAATTTATTTAAATTATTTCCCTAATTTGTCAAGATCTCTTTAAGTCTGTCCTCCTATATGTTTACAGACCCTCACAGCTTGATGTCATTAGAAATTTAATAAGCACACTACACTATTTAATCATTGACTACCTACTCAATGATTCAAGTCACTAATGAGAACATTGATGAGAACCTGGCACAAGACTGATCTCTGCAGAACACTACTCAATACGTAATGCTAGCCAACAAAGAACCATTAATAACTACTAAACATGGTTTCCTAGCCATTTGTGTATCTATCTGTCTGATGGTAATTTCATGAAGACCTCACTTCCCCATTTTGTTTATGAAAATGTCACGTCAAAGAGTTAAAAAACAGTAGTGAGGTCAAGTTATACAATATATACTATTCTGTATACTCAGTACTTCTTATCAACAGAGAAGAAAAGTCAGAGGGTATGATATGTTCTTGACAGATTTATACTAGCCTTTACCGAACCTCTTGCTATTTTTGGGGTGTTTACAAAACATATTTTTCATATTTTTCATCTTTTCATATTTTTGTTATTGCAGAATCTGAAGGTAAGATAATTGGTCCATAATTTACAATCTCTCCCCTACCTCTCTTAAAGATAAACTTTATATTTGCCTTCTTTCTCTCAGGGTTTTGCTCTAGATTAAGCTGCACTGTCTGAGTAGCCTTTCTAGGCCTCTTTATTATGGAAACAGACACTGAGGAGAAAAATGGAAAAGAAACTTTTTGCCTCTCTCCAGATCTTGCTCTGATGTGGAGGTATACAGCATGACAATAAAAAGCAACAATGTCAGTCTTGTGTAAAGATTACTAAGGGAGCCCCATCACTAATGATTGAAGGATAATTTTTGTTAGCTCCAGGAAATTTTAAAAAGTTTAATTTAATGCAGTAGTTTCTGCCCAGTTCTTCTCTTTTGCTCTCTGAGTTCTTGTCCCTTTACCAGAGGTCTCAGTTTTACTACACAAAATCACATATGAGTTATGCAAAGGAAGGTTTTCCATTTTATAATGCCTGATAATGTTGTCGTCATTGGTCATTTTAAAATGGGATTGATTTTAATTCATCCTGGGAAGGCAGCATAAACTCAGTGAAACCACACAAAAGTCACTCTATAGTAAGATATACAAGGCCCATGATGACTCTTTCTCAACTAAAATAAATTTAACTCAGTCCATTCTCTTTATAAATTAAATAAGTTTTGTCATTTAGGGTATTTATAATACAGTTACCTCTTTAGCATTCATCAAATGGTGGTATCTTAACAACTGCAATGAAAAAATTTCTACTCTGATCTCTGAAAAATTCTCTATAGCACAACAACACAACAGGGTGTTGTTCTCAATGATTCTGTATGTTATAAATACTTCTAGAGTAACCTGAAAGAGCTGTTTATAGAACATTTTCAAAAAGTTTTCAAGAGGCATCAGACACCATGAGGGTATGGGGGTGGTCAAGCACTGGAACGGGTTGCCCAGGGAGGCTGTGGATTCTCTGTCCTTGGAGAATTTCAGACTGGGCTTGAAGATGTTCAGAGTGGACCCAGCCGAAGAGAGCCCTGAGCAACCTGCTCTCACTGGTCCTGCTTTGAGCTAATCAAAGTCAAATGAGAAATAAAGAACATATTTTAAACAGTAACATTATCTAGCCAAATTTAATTTGTTTCCATCTCTTGATGTCTGAATCCTATTGCAAAGGTATGATTTTGTCAACAAATGACTGATCTCAACAAACAAAACTGGATAGTATTCTAGGGATTATGTTGTGATTAAAATCAAGATGAGCTCCTGGTTTCTTCTGCAGAAAATTATTTTTTTGTTAATCTCAGTTTTCTGGTGAGGCAAACATAGCACTGTATTCTGAAAGAATTGCCTTATATTTTTGATTTCTTATTTTGTCTAATCAGTTGAAAATATTTTCCATTTACATTTGTGTTTATTTTTCCATACAAATTGTTACTTACAGAGATTAATATTGCACATTATAATTTCTAGAAGTATACAGTTACTTCCATTTACAAGAAACATTGCAGAAATGTTGAATCATATTTCCTGAACCTAATGAAAAAACAAGCTATCATCTAAGTAATATTACATTTGAAGAAGAGAGGAAATAATACAGGAATAACAGGAAATTCTGCACTGCTGTTTCTAAACCTCTAAATAATTTCCTGTACCATTTGGAATCTACCTTATAATAAATGAAGTCACTTTTTATTATATATCACTAAAAATTCTAGAGGGCTACTTTTGCTTCTTTTCATGACAGTCTACCTTCCTTTTTTTTCCCTTTGGTATCACTATTTGTACTCCTGGGAAAAATAATTTGACATTCATGTCAAAAAATGAATATGGAACAATTTGGCAGATCTCTCTGAGAAGATCAGAGAAGCTCCATTACATGGAGAAAACAGAGATAAGACAAAGACCAGAGTTACTGAGTGGAGGGAAAGAAAAGACAGGGGCTAATTACTTTGCAATTTCTTAACTACACTTCATTTTGTATCTGAAAAGTAAAGCTATGTACTGATCCACATAATTTGTTAAGTGGAGTATTTCCAAGATCTGATTACTTTAATGAGCATGTAATTTCATTCACAGCTCCATATACCTAATAAATGGCAAGAGGATGATTAATTATCTTCTGTCTAGACGAGAAATCATGTTAAGTGACAAAATTCTGTGACTTTTTTTTCCTGTAGGAGGTACATGTGACGGATGATTTGCCTGTTCAGGTCAGCTTATAGGATTTTCCTTAACTAATTGCTGTTTCAACCTCGTTGGCTCACTAATTTCATACTTTGTTATGTGCCTGTGTCCATTAAATTTTGAAAGCAGCTATTGCCTCACCTAGCACAAGCAGTGTCTTGATTACGGAAAGTTGTTCCAAAAATTTTGGGAAATTAGTTGGTACCTGTAGTGAGTCACAAAGCTGCATAGGAAGTAAATGGGTTCTTCTTGCCTTAATTTATTTACATTGTGGAGTTTATAGTGGTTTATGATATCCTGCTCAGCCTATGGGATATAGTGAAGACACTGATCTGAAGACAGGGTATGTGGAAACCATCAAAAACAAGTGTCAGAACAGGCACTGCAGACATCCAGTAGCTGGAAAACCTGACTGAAATGAACTGTTCAAAAAGGCCATTTTTCTGGCTGGGCTCTGAAAGGCAGGCAGACCCCATACAGGAGAGTTTCCAAGAGCTACAGCATAGAGTTACATGCGTAGCAGATGTGACTCAACATGTCTGTTGCCAGAAAGGTGCCATTTAGCTCTGACTATGAAATAAATTCCTTCCATTAGCAGCCTTCCCAGAAAGCTGACTGCCCTCTCTTGAAGATAAATGCTCTCACCAGTTCAGCACTTCCTGCAGGCAGCATGAAAAGACCATGTACATGGGAGTTTCAAAAAAAACATAAGCAGAAATGTACTGGCCAGTTTCAGTGTGACCAGTGTTGCCTTGGTTATGACCAAATAAACACAAGGAAAGAGACAGCTGGGTGTAACAGAGTACAATTTATCTGTGTGTCTTGCCAGAGACAGATAGTTCCCAAATTCACATTTGCAAACAAAGATTTACATAACTTTTACTGGCTCTTTCCAAAGCACTTCTAATCAGGATGGGTCTCTGTAATGGCAAAAATATCCACTGTTTTTCAATTTTTCCTCTTTCTCCTGTAACTTTTTATAACTTATTTACCTTCATAGAAGTTAGAAAGGAAAAAGGACTTTCACTACCATTCCTATTTTTCATCAAATCTCACTCTAAAAATACCCTGCATGTTTATGAACAGAAATTCATCAAAAGAAAAAAATCCATACATTTTAAAAAGGCCAAACACAGAACAAAAGCATAAGATGTGTATGTCTTAACCACATGTAGTTAAGAGAATATACTTCCATAAACTAAAATACTCATTAGTCATATGATACAATGTATGACAGATTTTAATATACAGAATTTACCTCTTTATAACCAGATGTTCACTTCTAGCAATTAAAGAAATCAACAGATACTTACTTCACAACTGGCAATATAAGCAAAACATACCCTCTGAGACAAGTTTATATAAAATAGTGGACCTTTATAGCCAGTCCAAAGGTTGATTCTTTAACTCCTGGAGAGCTAGGTTATGCTACCGAACTTTTTCTGGAGAAACACTTTAGATCTTTCAATTTCAAAAAGCAGCCAAACTTAGATTTTGAGAAATAAATTATTATTTGAGTTAGTTATTGGATTTTTTTTTAAAAAGCTAATAACTAAAAATCTGCAGTCTTGTCCTTTAGCTGCATGAAAAATAGCAGAGAGATTACAAGACGGGGGCCTAGAAAGCAGGGGACAAGAAAAGGACAATTGTATATCACTGCTGTACATAGTGTCACAAAAATGAGAGAGGGGGGGAAAAAATTAAATTAGAAAATAGGGATATCCTCTGGACTTCTCAGATGATGGGCAGAATCTTAGAGTGGGCTTCCCACTGATTTTAATCACATAAAAGTGAAGTACTAAGGCAAGTCATTCAGATTGCCTCTACTGTCAATGAAGAGACATAGGCATATTGAAAAGAAGATTTATCCTGCTTGACTGATTCCATTATGGGATGAATTTGCTCTCTAAGGAATTTGACTTTCTTTTTTGTTAAACGGGGTTGGTTAGATGAAAATCTTTAACTAAATGAACAACTCAAATAAGATGCCTAACTTTTAGATAAAGTTAGATGAAAGATATCCCACTCACAGCAGAAACAACAGAACAAAATAAAGTGAGATGGTTTTCCTAAACAAAAAATAAAAACCTAATCAAAATAATCAAATAATCAAAAACCAAATACTGAGTTGTTACGATCACTTTTTCCTGATCAGTAACATCTGTTTTAACAAGCAAATATTCATTTCAAAAATATAAAAAAAGAAATACAAATATCTGGTCTTTGAAAATTTAATACTATCTTTCAAAATCCGTCATTAACGGAAGTATTAACAGAATAATCACGCTCACGAACATATTTAGTTTTTTTTTAATATATGTCTATTTGTAGCAAAAAGATTAAAAATATAATAGAATTAATAAAACTAAATTAGATTTGCAGATTTGGCTCAGAGAATGAGTTCTGTAAAAGTATAACGGCATTTAGTATTTAGTTACTTCAGATAGACTGTGGATATACACAGAGAACCTATTTCTGTCATACTGCATTGGATATCACCGCTTGCTGAATATTCAGTCTCTGTTCAAGACTGACCCAGAACAGACAACTGATATAGCTGACCAATTCCTTCATTCAAATTAAGTGTTGCAGATTCATGACAGAGACACTTGGGATCTGTACATGGAAATAAAAATCAATTCAACAAATTTGCACAAGGATACAACTCTCTTTTATTCCCTTCTGCAACGGAAGCCATTTTAGAGCCCTGTGATGCTGAGCAATAGACATTTTATATAGATTTACAGTCTAGGCTTATCCAGATTCTTTTCTAAATAGGACCTTATATCGCATTTAACACTACCTGAATGTCTCACACACTTCTTCATTAATTTTTGCGGCATTCAGGTAGTATTAACAATTGATTCTTTTTCATGTGGGATTTCATTGAATCATATTAATTATCTACCTCAATTTCTCTGTCATTCATATAGGAAATCTTGGTATTACTAATAAAAGAACTCGAAAACAGAGCGGAAATGACTGATGAGAGGTTTCCTCCTGTTTCCCGTTTTGGGACAGGATAAACAACGACTAAAGCAGGTGTTTATTTCCTGTGGTGCACCAAAAGAAGGAAAAAAGGAAACGACGACAGAGCCAAACAAACATTGCACTAATCAAATCATTGTAATTCGTACTAAATCAGTTAATATAGCCTGATTTTAAATGTATAATTTCCCACTGATTAATTTAAAGTGTGGTCCAGCTTGTGGCCTCCAGATTGGATCCAATCTGTGAAATTTTCTTCCACAGACTCAGGAAACCAGATTTTGCTAGCATATACTTTACCTGTGGCTTCAAACAACATCACAGAATCACAGAATGTTAGGGATTGGAAGGGACCTCGAAAGATCATCTAGTCCAATCCCCCTGCCCCAGCAACATAAACTGCTGTTGCCACCACTTCCCTTTAGAAAGCAGAAAATGAACCTGCAAATAACACTGTGTCAACACAGCAATGGCCATCATGGAGTAGAAGCTGTCAGCAAAACAAGATCAGGCTCCCATGGTTACAGAAGTTGAACTATTTGGAGGTACAAGGTTACTGTGTGAGGCATTATTCAGAAAGATGGATCAGATGAGGGCTTTATATTTCATTCCGGCAGCCAGTAGTAAAGTTGATATGCTCCATAATAAGTATTATGTTTGGTGAAATCCTTCTCTGACTTTTGGATATAAAATATGAGAGAGGAGTATCCATAGGTACTAATTGGCACAATTTCCGATTCTTAACCTACCTTTTTTGACACCAGTGAAAGAGCTCTACACTTGCCCAGAGCATATAGTATCTGCAAAGTCTTTAGTAGTACTGTTTATACTTGCTTGATACATGTATCCACTAATTTTCACATGAATCAGCCTGAGAGGTGATCAGGTGACCAGGTCATTGAGGATCTGATGAGGGGTGTTGCTCTGCTGGATCTTATCCTAATAGACCAGGAAGAACTGGTCCGAGATGTGAAGGTTACGGCAGCCTTAGCTGCAGCGACTATGAAAGGGAGAACTTCAAGATCCTGAGAGAAGGGACCTCCAGGAGTCAATATTACATCCCATACCGTTTAACATCTTTATTAATGACCTGGATGATGGGACAGAGTACACCTTCAGAAAGTTTGCAGATGATACAAAAAAGGGGCAGTGTCTGATACACCCGAGGGCTGTGATGCCGTTCAGAGGGACCTCAACAGGCTGGAGAAATGCGCTGATGGGAACCACATGAAGTTCAGCAAGGGGAAATTAAAAGACCTGCATACAGGGAGGAATAACTCTGTGCACCAGTATATGCTGGGAGCTGACTGAGTGGAAAACAGCTCTGCAGAGAGGGCCAAGGGGGTGCTGGTGGACAACAAGCTGACCATAAGCCAGCAATGCACCCTTACAGCAAAAGGAGGCCAACAGCCTCGTGGGCTGCAGCAGGAGGAGTGCTGCCAGCAGGTCGAGGGAGGTGATCGTTCCTCTCTACTCAGCCCTGATGAAGCCACCTCTGGAGTGCTGGGTCCAGTGCTGGGCTCCCCAGCATAAGAGAGACATGGACATAATGGAGACAGTCCATTGAAGTGCCACAAAGGTGATGAAGGGACTGGAGCATCTCTTCTATGAGGAAAGGCTGAGAGAGCTTGGACTGTTCAGCCTGGAGAAGAGCAGGCTCAGGGGTGATCTCATCAATGTATATAAATACCCGAAGGAAAGGTCCAAAGAGGATGGAGCCAGGCTCTTTTCAGTGGTGCCCAGTGACAGAACCAGAGGCAACAGGCACAAACTGAAATACAGGAAATTCTGTATAAATATGTGAAAAAAATTTTTTGTACTGTGATGGTAGTCACATGCCATGCCATGCCATGGTAGTGGCACAGGTTGCCCAGAGTTCTTGTGGAGTCTCCATCCTTGGAGATATTCAAACCCCAACTGGATATAACCCTGAGAAACCTGGTGTAGGTGACTCTGCTTGAGCAGGGGGCTGGACTGGAGGGTCTCCAGAGGTCCCTTCTCACTTCAGCCATTCTGTGATTCTTTGTAAAAGAAGACATTTAATGAGCATAGCTCATTCACAAGAAAATGATTATGGAAACTATTATGATCTCTGGCGATTTAAGCATTTACTTTAATGAGACAACAATAATGTTTGACAATTTGTGTCAAATATTCAGAGGAAAGATGAAAGGTTGGTGTGTAGAAGACACAAGGCTCAATTAATAGCTAGAATCCCTGGTTGCAGCCAGGCAGTAATACCCTAGAGAGCAAATTCAGACACATATATAAAAAGCATATCACTGCAAACCATACACAGTGATTAACACTTTGGTGGGGCAGAATCCAAGCCTGCCAGGCTGCTCAGAGACTGGGAGAAAGGAAAAAGGA